>NC_072010.1:57076151-58306151 GCF_027791375.1 Indicator indicator
ATAGCCATTCTATTTCTGTTGTGACGTTAAAATTCATTCACCCAATGTACAACCACTGAAATAAAAGGAAGCATTTTAAAAGGAGAGCAGAGTTGGGGTGATCCTTTCTTGTGGTGCGGCTCTGGGAAGAGGGGACTGAGGTAACAAAAACAGCCAAAGAAATTAACCAAAAGTGGAGGAGTTTTATTTTCATTTTCTTTTTTTCTTTTTACTTTTCATTTTTCTTTTCTCTTTCCTTTACTTTTTCTTTATTTTTTCCTTTTTTCTTCTTTTTCTTCTCCCTTTTTCTTTTTTTTTCCTTTTTCCTTGTGTTTCCTTGTCTTTTCCTTTATTGTTTTTCTTGTCTTTTTTCTTTTCCTTGTCTTTTTCCTTTTCCTTTTCCTTTTCCTTTTCCTTTTCCTTTTCCTTTTCCTTTTCCTTTTCCTTTTCCTTTTCCTTTTCCTTTTCCTTTTCCTTTTCCTTTTCCTTTTCCTTTTCCTTTTCCTTTTCCTATCCTATCCTATCCTATCCTATCCTATCCTACCCTACCCTACCCGAAATAGCATGTTCAAGTAATAAATCTTTAAGTACAAACCCCAGATGCAGGATACAGGCAGATGCTGTAGAAGGAAGCATGTACTCTTCTGCTGGAGGCAACATGCCGAGGACACAGCACTGCATGGCTTTAGCCCCAGTCATTTTGTGCCCTTTCTGCCTGCCTGTGCACGCTGGAGTTCAGGCAGGCAGTGGTTATCTCAGCAGTGTGGTTCACAGATGCTTAACTATTGGGATTTACTCTTTTTTTTTGCCAGCTCATCCTCTGCACTCTTTTTTTCTTGCCTGTATCTCAGAGTATTACACCAATAAATTATCTCTCATCTACTAGTTCCTCTGGGTAGAGCAGCATCACAGAGTACTTGGTGTGCCCAAGGGCAAAGACTGCCTGGCAAGCTGGTGACAGAGGAGAGATTAAAACCACTGGCTTCTTGGTTTCTTGACACCAGCTTCTCTGCTCTGTTTTTTAAAGATGCTTTAGAGAAAGGAACTACAATTACCATAGAATCAAGAAGAGTTTGTGTCATAAATTTGTATGCATTTCATCAGCATGGGGCTGGTTTGAAAAGAGATGTCACAACTGATTTGGAAGACCACCTGGTCAACCAGTCAATTTGGATGTGCCACAACAGTACTGAGCCAGAAGCCTGCTGGGAACAAGAATGTGGGATGAAGAAGAGATAGAGGGATGGCTTGCAGGGACAGAGGAGGGCTGGAGCTAATGGAGGGCTGCAAGGGCATTGTAGAGCAGAAAAAGCAAATTATTCAAATTCATCTCCCAATGATTCAGGAGCAGAAACCCTGTCTGCTCACAATACGTATGTAAAACCCCACCCTAGACAGTTGTCAGCTGCCAAGAAGGGTCAGGATATGTCAGTTTGTTTTTTTTTGTTTTGTCTAAAAGCTGCTTTGTTTCATGTCAACTTTGGCGCTTTTTTTGTCAGCAGAGAAGCACTTGTGGGAGCCATGAGGTTTCAGGAGCCACACCACACCAGCAGTCTTTGTACACTTCAGTGTACAGAGCATATCCCCTTCAGATAATGTCAGCATTTCCAAAATGAAGCAAGATGCTGCTTCCAGAGAAGAGGCTTTAGAAACCTTTGTTATCTCCCACACAGGTCCTCATGGAGGGACAGTGGCCACAGCTTTGGTGCCAAAGGCTGCTCCCCTCAGTCCCTTGCACCAAGCCAAGCACTGCAGCAGCATTGTGTTGCTCAATATCAGCGTTCTCTCTCAGAGCAGACAAAACAGGTCCGCACTCAGTGCTTGGCTGTGTCACATCTCTGGCTCCACATAGTGTAGCCATGACTATAAGGCATTCAGTATGTTTTGCTTGGTTTTCAGTTCAAAAGACTGAAGTAATCTGAGGGCCAGGGAGGTTTGCAGCCCACTGGAATTAATAGCAGGAAACAAAAGGGTATGTGACATTTGAGGGGTTGGAGCCTGCTGGGATAGCTTTGTATGTTTGTATAAAGCAAAGGAAGACAAAAGTGGTTCAGCCTTGCCCATGCTGCATTTTGGGAGTGTCTGTTGAACAACCAAAACAGCAGCTGGGTTTTGTTTCAGGAAGAGTTGTTTCACTCCAAAAGAGAACCTAGGAACAACCCAACATTTTCTGTATTGCGGGTGATGACGGAAAAAGCTGAGTCTTCTGCTAGTAGCATTTGTCACATGAATCCATTGTACCCAAAAAAAATGCCTTGCCTGGAACTGCTGAAAACCCTGGCATCTGATCATACACATACCATGCTCTTTATGCCTGAAATAATTTCTCTAGCCAAGCAACCTGCTTTTATGATGTCATGTAATTGACAGTTCTGGAAGCCTTTTTGCACAGGTCAAGAGGATTTTTACAGCTGGCATGGATGTATGTGAGGGCAATACTGTCTCACCTGTTGCATTAAAGCAGTTAATATTGCTGGTATTTAATGTATTTGAGCAAATAGTGATAGGTATAGAATATATAGTTAGATTACATGTGAATTAATAAATTACAGAAATGTCTTATGAGTTCTTGCTCTAATTCTGCAATTACAGAAACCATAGAAATTGTAGGAAGTAAGTTACATGATTCATTACATGAAAAGACCTTCTGCTGTAGCAGGGGGAAAAAAAAACACTGAGAAATGTGAAAGGAGGATACTGGTGAGAGCTGCTTATGCAACGTTGTGTGGCAGTTGCATTATTTCCACCAAAGCTTCTTCAAGAGTAAGGCTTTATGATGTAGGAAAATGAGGACAGGAAAGATGGCCTGCTCTTCTCATCTTCAAAGAGATGGATTTGGATACTACTTTTAAGAAAAACAAATTCCAGTGAGTGTCCTCCTTAGTCTAATTGTCACAAAACAGTCAGGGTGTAGCCTACACAGTGAGTGGTTCCTCAGAGAGTCACCAGACCAAATAGATGCTGGGATGTGGTGGTGACAAGGGTGACCACAATGGTGTGAGGTTCACCCGGTAGGAAGAGCCCCCAGGGATGCTTGCAGAGGTGTGTATGTACACTAAACCTGTGTTTACATTTGACATGAATGCCTCACATTTTCATGGAGGGTTGTGAGAAGAACTGCTTTTATTTCCTTGTTTCTTGGTTGTCGCCACCACACTGAATACCAGTGGAGTAGATTCAGAGATGCTAAAGTTGGTAGCTGACAGCACAGCTCAGGACTACGAGCAAGCAAGTTTTTCACACTTGGAAAGCTGTTAGGGTTGAATCCAGCTTTCTCTCTGTAGCTATCAAGTATCATTTCAGGCACTGCAGGGTACCCACTTGGCCTAAAGCTGCTTATATGAAGCAGCACATGTCTAGATGGATATCTTAAGTCGTCCAGCCCTATGCAGGTATCTCATATGCTCTGTAACACCTCAGATGAGTTCAGTCAGTGAATCCCACCTGTTTTCACAAGGGTCTGTCTATCTTAACAATGATTCTAATGGATTTTTAAACACCATCATGCACAAGAAATCACAAAATCATGAGATAGGCTTACATGTTCTGACAGTTTAAAATCCTGATTTTCTCTGTAGGTATTTGGAGTACATTCAGCTTGCATATTTAAGCCTTTTCTCTCCTGCCACGATGCCTAGAAATAAATTTCATATCACCTAACGTGTCCATGTGCTCATGGAGGAACGTTGAAGACCAGCTCATAAAATTCTTGAGAAAGGCATAAAAATTGACAACCTGAATTTTACAGATTTGGTGAATTTAAGATGTTATCTCTTACCATGTAATAGGGAGGAATGAAGAAATATGTTACCCTTCAGCATGTAACACCATTTCTTTGGGCTTAATCTTCACATGGGCTTTACTCAATTATTATTATGCCAGTGAAGGTGTGATGCTATCAGTATAACTTTGAATGTAATCACAAGGGGATGGGCTGTCCCTGTAGGAACATAAATTGTTCTGTTTAAATGGTTCACGTGAAATGATTGTGCACTATTCTATCCCATGCAGTTGCGTTGCTTTAATCTCTCTTTTTTTGTAAGGCTTGATAACAAGCTGTCCTTGCACAGGCATTAGGTAGAGCCTACACATTCATTTCCAGATCTAAGATAAACAGTGAAAGGCAAGAGTCCTGTTTTGTGTTCTTCAGGCCAAATGTGTTCAAAACAAAAGCTATGAAAGCAACTACAAGTAAACCAGGACTCTCGTGGGAAAAAAAGTGGTCAGCCTTGAGCAGATTTCAGTAGGCTTTCTAACTACAAAATGTGATAGAAAGTATTTCCCCTTTCTATTGCTCTTAAAAGTGATTACTTTATACCTATTTTAGAGCAAATAAATGAGGTTGAACCCTTCTAATAGAGAATCACTGCCCTTCTCCATGAGTGTGAACTTTCTAAGACCAATCCTTGGAGAAGGCTGTGGGCTGATGGCACTGCCCATTCCTCAGCTGTCATCTCAGAATCCATGGTAAGTGCTTATGGGTGGCAATAGAAGCACACTGGCAACCCCTCCTGTTGCCTGTGGATTTTTCATTTTATTTCCATTTAAACGGACGATGGGAAAGCCAGAACTCCTTCCAGTCCAAATTTATTTGGAGTTGGACGTACAGGAATTTTTTATTGGTGTTTTTCTCCCCAACGTATTTCTTAGATTGATCATGCATCCTTCATAGCTTGTAAGGGGCAGGCTACTTATATTTCAGGTTTCCTTCGGTCATTGTTAAATGCACGTTTCACATGTGCTCTTTTGTCTTCCAAATTACTTCCTCTTGCCCATCACAGAACTTACTCTGCAGCAACATATTTCAAATATCCTTTATAAAGTATAATCTGAATAATAATTTGTAACAGCACACAGAGAGCACACAAGGCAGATGAAATCAAATTATCAGCCAACTCTACACTTTCTTACTTGCAACCACTCTATTTGTCAGATGCAGGACGGTATTGATACAGCTGTCTAAAGGGTAGCAATAGTTTTCTTCTGAGCATCCTTTTCTATGTACAGGCAGAACAAAGTATGTTTTTACCACAAAATTTAGGCCTTTTGCATTCAGCCTCAGTCCTGTATGAGCAAACAGAGAGTGACTGAGGCTTTCCCAGAGGGCAACAACAATCAACTTCTAGGCAGGATTGCCTCTTCTGAAGCCTTCTCAGCCCAGCTGCTTATGGAGGTACCTAGGGTGACCCCCCTCCTCCATCAAGCCGCAGCATACAGCAAGGTGCTGTGCATCCCCATTCCTGCACCAAGACAGCCAGGTGCTTCTTCCTCTAGCTTTCACCTGAGCTTCTCTTCTGAGCATACGTCCACCACAGGAACCCCCTGCTGCCTGCCAGCTTCTGTGCCTTTATTTTTGCTTGTGGTTATTTTTTCAGAGCATCTCCTTCTTCTTTTCTCCCTTTCATTCTGGAAATGACATAGGCTTTTTTACCATCATGTGGCTGAGGAGGAGCACATTTTAATCCTTGCACTATTGCAGTGCTTGAATGGGTTATTTAGGCCCATTTGTTGCAATGAATTGATTTCTCTTGCCAGCATGTATTGAGCATGCAGTCTGAAAGGCAGGAGATGATTTGTAAGTGACCTGTTCTGCAGTAGATACCTTTCCCCACTGCTACACATGCACATTAATATGAATCCTTTACTGCACAGAGAAGCTTCCAGAGGGAAAAAGTCCTCTTGCTACTTATGAGAAGTCCTATTTGAACCTGTGTGCAGAAGCTTTTCTCTTCACCCACTTCATTCTGCAGGCCTACCTTAGGAGACCCTTGGATCCAAATTAAGAGACACGCTGCTCTTGACCACACAGAGAAGTTTCATGTAAGCATATGAAAGTGATCTTCATTTTCCTAACTAAAGTGACTGCAAACAAACCCTCTCTGCTCTCTGCTGCAATTATTGTTAGAGAAATTTGTTGTTCTTTCACAGCAAATGCTGTCCACAGGAAAGGTTTTCATGAGAGCTCACAGGTATGGTGGGCATGGTGGAAACACAATGGAAAGCAAAAATTGTAGAGCAGTGAGGGGACATTGTACAGTGAGGTGCCAGTAGGGATTCCTTTTCAAGTGGAAATCAAGTGTGGCATAGTTATTCTCTTAGTTACCTCTCACCTCCACCTATATCAGATTTCGGCCTGAAAGACGTTTCATCCCCTCTTGGTAGAAAAGACTGTTTTCTGGACCAGGCATTTGGGAGTTTTATGTCCTTTCTTGCTTCTTTTCGCTCTCTTTGCTAGAATTTTTAGCCATACTGCAGATGATCCTCTGTGATGCAAGGCCAGCCTTCAGGCTTTGGTGAATGCAGCAGGTACATTCCTCTTTGTGAGTAATTACCAGAGGAACTGCTTCCAAATCCAAGTTTCCTGTGCAATATAATTTTTCTTTTTTAAATAAAGAACTCTGGCAGTGTTACTCAGCAGCATCTCTCTATACAAAGTGAAAATTGTCTCCTCTTGACAAAGCTTTCTTCTTTTCTCAGAAAATGACTCCCTTAGAATTAAATGTTAGTCCATCCAAGTGCCTAAAATCAATCATTATTTTATATTCAGTTGAATCCTTTAAGCAAAATATCACCATGAAGCTGCTCTATTTTACTTCCCCTTACTGTTACTATTATTACCTCACAAATACTGCAGAGAGAAACAAATGCCACTCTCTTATTTTTTAGTTTCTTTCTATCTGTATCTGGATGTGGTTTCATGCTCCAGGAGTCCATACACTTGAGCCAATTTGCAATAAAACTGATAAGAAACATAAGGATTTTTTTTTTTTCATTGTGAGGGTGACAGAACACTGGAATAGGCTGTCAAGAGGGGTTGTGGTGTCTCCTTCTCTGGAAATATTCATGCCTGGAAGTGTTCCTCAGTGACCTACTCTAGGTGATAATGCTCTGGCAGCGGGGCTGGACTAGATGATCTTTCGACATCCCTTCCAATCTGTATAACATTCTGTGAAATCAGCCCTGGTAAGATGTAGAAGATTTACTACAGGAATGTTCTACAGTCTGCTGGCAGAGCTGGAGACAATGGGAAGGTCCTGAGGAAAGGACTCAGAGGCACAGCTCAGGGGATGTGTCTTCATCATGAGCAGTCTGGTACATTAAACAAGGCCCAAGTGCAAGGCCCTGTACCTGGGTCGGGACAACCCCAGTATGAACACAGGATGGGGGATAATGTGATTAGAGAGCAACCCTGCCAATAAGAACTTGGGGATACTGGTGGGTGAAAAGCTAGTCAAGAGCCAGCACTGTGAGCTCACAGCCCAGAGAGGCAATCATTTCCTGAGCTGCATGAAAAGAAGATGAACAGCAAGTTGAAGGAGATGATTCTCTCCCTCTAGTCTGGGGAGACCTCAGCTGGAAGAGGTGTCTAGCTCTGGAGCCTTCAACACAAAAAGACATGAACCTGTTGGAGTAGTTCCAGAGGAAGGACACAAAAATGATCAGAAGGCTGGAACACATTTGCTTTGAAGAAAGGTTGAGAGAATTTGGGTTATTTAGTGTGGAGAAGAGAAGGCTCTGGGGAGACCTTATTGTGGCCTTACAGGTCTTAAAGCAGACCTGTGACAAAGATGGGGACAGTCTTTTTAGCAGGGCATGTTGTGACAGGACAAGAGGTAATGGTTTTAAACTGAAGGAGGGTAGATTTAGACTAAATAAACAGAAGACATTTTTTTCATGATGAGGGCAGTGAAACACTGGCACAGGTTGCCCAGATTGGTGTTAGAAGCCCCATCCCTGGAAACATTCAAGGTCAGGCTGGACAGGAGACTGAGCAACCTGATCTGGATGATGTTCCTGCTCACTGCAGGACAGGCTGGACTAGATGACCTTTAAAGGTCCCATCTAACCTAAAACACTGATTCCATGATTCCTGTGGCAGAATCCCAACAGTCTCACCAGCTATCCTGTTCCTGCACATGCAAAATAGTATCACTATTCAAAATAAAACCCAAAGACCACTAACCTTTGGGGTCAGCAGGATCCCTCTGAGAAGCTAGTACAAAGAAGTGAAGTCTGTGGTCTCTGCAGCAAAACCAGTTGCGTCCTCTGTGTTGGGATTTCTTTTGCCAAATCTCTAGTGGATGCTAGCGCTGGGGGCCCTGCACCTATTCCCTTCCACCATGTTTCTATCTTGCAAATCATGGCAGAATTAGAGTACATGCAAAGACAACAATGTAGAAATGTCTATTTCTACCACTCCTAGAAAACACCCTTGTGAGGGATCCAGGGGAGTGGGTGGGTGTTACAGGGCCTGTTCAACCAGCTAGGTTATGAAGGAGTTGCCTCAGCTGCAGCCCCTTAAGGAGCCTGAGACTATATTCAAATCACTAAAATTATGAAGGCTGGGGGGCTGAGAGGTTGATTAGCTCCCATGGGGCACCTACAGACCTCAGAGGCAGCTGAGGTGAAGTGAGGTGAGGTTTACCTGCAATGTGCTTGCCTGTATCTGCACTGAACTCCTCTTGGCTATTAATAGCATCCGCTTTGCTACCGTCCCTGGCAGCAAAGGTGCTGCCAAAGCTCTTGTCCCTTCAGAAGTGATACCTGGTTGGATTTGTGTGTCTTAGGCCCCCAGCCTTGCAACTGCCCTGCTAACTTAATTCTAGTGGCACAGGCTCATGTCTTCAGTTGCTCACCCAGCTCCACCAAGGCCCCCAGCAGCAAAAGTTCCTCAGCCCTTTCCAGTGTCCCTCCACGTCATCCCTGCGTGGGCATATGGCACAAGGTATTGGGCCACTGTGTTTTTCCCATGCTAGGAAAAGCCTGATGCTTTCAGAGCATTTTGTACCCATTTAGGGGCAAACTGCGCATTTGTTTTGATGAAATGAAAATAGCTGGAGGTTTATGATGATAGCAGCTTGCAGCTACGCCTGCTGGCACAGCAAACCCGCTGTGTCTGCTGCAGGGAAGAACTGCTGTGTGCTCTGCTGCTGCTAGGAGTATCCCTAGCAACTCACAGACCACTGCCTTTTTCCTCTGGATAACACTCAGATTGGCACCTTTTGCCAGTCCTCACCTTCTAATGTTTTGGTTCATCACTTCCTCTTTTATCTCAGGGAAAAAAAAAAAAAAGTCAGTTTTAAAACCCTGTTCCTCAGGCTTTTACATTTCTAACAATTTAGCTTGCCCACTTTTGTCCCTGTGTGTCCATCTACCCAGCCGCTGCAGACTGACACAACTGGACAGGTAGAGCTGGTGGGAACCTACCATTTAATTTGGTTTGTCTTCACATGAATGAAGCATCTCCGTGGACACAAAGACAGTGCTGTAGCACTCCAAGAGCAATACTTCACCCATTCAGTTTTAGCCCCTGGAGCACAAGAATGCTGTTGCCATCATTCCTCTTTTCTTCATCTACTTCCTCGTCACTCCAGTGGCAAGTGAGGGGCTTGGAGGAAAAAAAGTTTTCTTGTCCTGCCAGAGGCTCCACAGGAGAAGGGCTTACTCCTCACTTCCTACCAAAAACCTCTGCCACTGCCTCTTTTGGCTACAAAAATGTGAGTGCCAGTGAGGAGACAGCTTGTCCCCTCAGCAGTTTTGCCATCTGTGAGTCAAAAATGGCAACACCCTGGTTAGGGTTTTGCTAGGGAGATGTACTGAGCTGCTGAAGGCTCCCTTCTCTGCTGTTTCATGCAATGCTGCTTAAATCAAGGAGCAACATATAAGCATGGAGCAGGACTGCACTAAAAGCATTATTTATTGACCCTGGCAGGTTGAAAGCTCTGGTATTTATGCAGCGGTCCCACAAATCCCAGAGGTCATCTCCTTGGGTGACATAAACCAATGCATCTTTTAGATATTGGAGTTTATGCCAATTTATGGCAGCTGAGACTCTGGCTGAAGGTTTTTAAGGCCGTGGAAAATACTGCAGCTAAATTTGTTCTTGTTCTTAATCTCCCTTACGGGTTGTTAAATGGATGTTTCCTCTAATCAAATGGGTCTGTGTAACAATGTATCAGCATCAGAGACAATCCATTTCTTAGGTGCTGGCTAAAATACCAAAATAAAGAAAATAAAGTGCAAAAAGAGTTGGTAACAGTGTGTTTAACCAAAACACATTGCTCTGTCTTTTCTTTGTAAATAGGGGGTGTGTGTGTGCATTAACTATATTATCATCCTCTTTATCTGCAGGACTATGTGACATAACATGAGAAAACATTATTTCCTGCTCAAACAGGCTGATTTGTCTGGTTAAGAGAACATTACAGGTCCAAGTGACCAGTCACTGCTGCTCATATCTCCCTCTGTGCAAGTTACCTGAAGTACACATCTGAAACAGGTGTGGGCCATGCCAGCACAGTGGTTACACACATACAACCATAGCTAATACATACACACACTTATGTCACCTTCAAACAAGATGATGGAGCTCCAGAACCCACCAAGAACAGCCCCATGGGGAGCATGGGGACACATTTATTGCCCCTGGACACACACACACACTCACCAGGCTGCATTGCCACAGTCCCCACATGTGCGGTTAGCCCTAATACGAACTGCAGCCATACCTACACCATAGTGGAGACATAAAGGTATTGTACTTTTCTGGATATATCACCATCTGACACATTTGTTCCTGGCTGATTTGGACCTAGTACTGGCTTGGTTTCTCGTCCTCCCACGTTAAACTGCAGCTATTTCTTCTTCTAAGGAATTATTCTGGAGACCTATATGGTTATTTTCTAGGGTTTGTTCCAAACGGCTTTTAAATTACTTCGGGGATACAAATTCCCCACCGTATCCCATTAGAGACTGCAGCTGAAAAGCTATGTAAGACAATGTTTTTCAAACACCTGAATGACTTATGGGCTCCTGAACCACCTTCACAAGTGAATTAGGTATTGGAGGCAAAGAGCTGTGGGGTGGTACTGTAGGAAATCCCTCCACACCAGGGCTAGATGAAAAGAAATGTCCCCTACCCTGTGCTCTTCCAGCTGAAACATGGATTGATTTACTGCCAGCTCTCATCCAGCAAGCAGAACTCATTTGCTACATGCCATGCACATGACAGTATCTCTTTGGACCACCACTTTCCACAAGTCCTCCCTGGGTAATTATGTACTCCCCAAGTGATCTGCTGCCTGCACATTAGCTTTCCCAGCTGAAACTAGTGAAAATGGCCCATTAAAATATTGTGGGATGTTTGTTTGTTTTTAATCTTAGAAGACTGACATAAAGCAAGGGATCAGCTAAGCATCCTCCAACAGATACTGCCTACACACTTGCCCTTGCCTTCAGGTGCCCTTGCACACCACTGGGATGAGGAACACTGGACCGCTAAGCAAGAAACCAAATCAACACCATGCCTGTGTGGCACTGAACCTACACAAACTCACTCACTCACTCCCTTAGCAAGGTACAAGGACCACTGCATGGCTTCAGGTCCCGAAACTGCAGCTATGGAGTGAGTGCAGTGAACTGAATACTGTAGCCCCACATCTTCAGACTCAAGATGGATCTGCCCCAGGGTTCCCATAGGTCTCTCTGGCTTCTCTGTATTTACACTGGAGTCTTGCATCTAAAGACAACAGTAAACAAAATTCTAGACTTGCAGGGGATTGTAACTAGATGTTCTTTAATGTCCCTTTCAACCCATACCACTGATTCTCTTTCAAGGGTCTTTCCTTTGCATGGATGCAAACCGAGAATTTCATTTGTAAGCAATCCATAGCTTTGACCATATCACATTTCATGACATAGGAATGGAAATTTTAGGAATCAAAAGTAAATACAATAAACATAAACAGTGACATGTATTATTAATTGGGCTTTTTTTATTAAACATTTAGATTTTACTAATAGCTGCCTAGCTGTTAGTAAACAAGCAGTAAACAAAGGCTGTTGAGGTGAATTACATCCCACCCCATGAAAAAACTAAGTCATCACAATTTTTATCTAAATGATTGTTTTTCTTCATTGGGGCATGATTAGTGGTGCAGCCATATCTAAACAGGCAGCAAGTTTTTGCAGGTATGAGTTTCTCAGGTGAAAAAGCCCAAATCCACCACTACCTAGAGAATTAGATGGAGCAGTGCAGATTAAGCTACTAATTACTATTTCAAGTTTAGTGAGTATTTATGTGCTATCTATGCTAGCTGGCTCAGGTCTCAGCATGCTGTATTGCCATCACTTTTGTGGTCACAGAGCAGATACCTCTAAGCTGTACCCAATACACACTGCTGCTGAACTTGCTAAAATCTATTTTCTTATGTAGTAACAGTAAAGATAATAAGCACTTACTGGATTAGGGAACAATCCAGCAACCAGTCAGTAATTGGTGTGTTACATCTGTTGGAACAGATGATGTTTATTAGATCTGAGGATGATACTAAGCTGAGAAGGAACCACAAGTACATTGGAGGACAAAATTAGAATTAAAAATTGTCTTCACAAATTGTGGAAAAAAAAAAAAAGAGTATGAAAACCACAATGTAATTCATGGAAGGCAACTGCAAGGTACTGCATTTAGATAACGCATCTCTTCTCAGAGATGCCCAATAATAGGACAAGGTGCAGTGGGTGCGAGCTGGAGCACAGAAGGTTCCATATGAACATGTGGAAAAACCTTTTCCCTGTGAGGATGACAAAACACTGGAACAGGCTGCCCTGAGAGCTTGTGGAATCTCCTTCTCTGGAGACATTCAAAACCCAGCTGGATACGTTCCTGTGTGACCTACTCTAGGTGATCCTGCCATGGCAGAGTGGTTGGACTAGATGATCTTTCAAGGTCCTTTCCAAGCCCTAACGTTCTGTGATTCTGTGATCTGCTTTCCAAACTATCTGAGCAAAAATTCCTCATGCAGGGGCTGGGTGGGAGAGGTTAGTTACAGATCACAAGCTTAACACAAATTAACTCTACCATGGCTTTGTGGTGAAGAGAAGTTCCAAGTTACACCAGTAGGCATGAAGAGAGGCCTACCCTACCAAGAAGGCAAGTGCATCCTACCTACTCAGCTGAGGTACTGTGTCCAGTCTGGATGCTCTGCTTCAGGAAAACAATGCTTTAATTGGAAAAACTCCAGTGAAGATGCAAATTTGATCAGAGGTCTAGACAGTATTGCCCATGGCATTTTTATCCTGGAGAAAACCAAGGGGGAAAGCTAAAGCTCCTAAAAGTCCTAAAAGTTCCTAAAGTTCCTAAAAGCTGAAAAGGGTACATGGAGCTTTGTGATCTGAGTGAACTGGACAAAGAGGAGAATTCAAGCTGAATCTCAAACTAACACAGCACAGACAGTGACACACAGCATGATGTAGGCTATGGTGGCATTTCCATTGCATGAAGTGTTTAGGTAGTGTGCAGATGTCCATCAGGACTGAGCCTGATGTACTCAAATTGCCTCTCAGGAGAGCATGACCTATGGGATCTCTTGAAATCCACTCATCAGCTGATTTTTTTTCTGTGGCTCTAAAGTATTTTTCATTTACAGCTGCTCATGGCAGTGACCTTGAGATTTCTGAATAAGATGTTTCTCTGTAAGGGTGGAAATAACCTTTTTCATGTGTGATTTTAGAAACAGAAAGCTATATCAAGCAGCAAGTGTTCATAGGGCTGGGATATCAGGATATGATACAGCCAAAAAAAATGTGCAAATGCTAAGCTTCTAACCCGACATGGGGGGAGGGGGTGTTGTACCAAAATAAAGAAAATATCAATCACATAACTGCAATCACAATTGAAAAACAAAATGGTGCTGAATTCCTTCCTACAAATCCTCAAATTGCAGCAATAGTCCCACAAGCAGTGACTGAAAAATGAGGAATGATGGTGTGTTGGAGATCAATGGTCCTCTGCTAACTGGATGAGAGACCACTGTGGGGCGATACGATGAGGAGCTAGGGCAGAAGTTACACTATGTAGTTTCCCTGTCAGAGCTAACATACCATGAAAGCATGGCCTTGGGGAAGAAGAGTTGTGAGGACACTACATAAAAAAGAGAAGGAAGCCAAGAAGAAGCCAAGTGAGGAAGTTAGCAGCAAGTACAGAACCAAGAATTACACCACCATGAAAAAAACCATACCAAAAGATAACCCTCTTGCTGCATTGCTGCATCAAACTTTTTCTTTAAATAAATACAAAGTATATGTATTTTTTCCCCTCATTGATGAGTAACTGGTAAAAATATCCAAGTGAGAGAAAAACATTGATTTGGAAGACGAAAGGAGAAACAGAAAGAAGAGAAACTAGTAGACACTGACCATCTTGAGAAGAGTGACACAGAGCGGTTCTGGCAGATTCAATCACCTAATATGCCCACTATGTTCCATCCCAAACCCCATGAGGAAATCTGCTTGGAATCTGACCCAGAAAAGTTATCCTGATAAAGTTCAGCTCTGTGCAGTGGGACTAGACCTGTATGAATCCTCCTGGAATAATTCTGGAAATTCTGATTTTATGGATTTGTGTGGTGTGTTCTGAGTAGCTCCCAAATTATTTTGCAAGAATCTACATGCAATTGTATCAGCCCTCACAGAAGTCCCAAGAGGAAATGCAAAGAGAGGCTGAAGCTAATTATTTGTATTATTTTCCTCAAGCAAATGAACTCTGGCTCTTCTTTAAAGTAGTGCATGCATATCTTTCACTTGTAGGATAGGCCTCCCACTGTGACACAGCTCTGAAAGTTTGCTTGGAAGCAATAGTCACAAGGTTATATTCATGTACAATGAAGACCTAAGGAAGGGTACAAGGGCTTTGCACACCTCACAAACTCAGTTCCTTTTTGGTTTTCCCTTGTATGAATCTTGTATGAACTATTTTTGTTCCATCCATTAGTCACTGTTGCCAAAGCTTCCAATTTTAACACAAAATAATATTAGGTCTTCTTAAAGCACAACAGGCTCCTGGCTTATGTTAAAAAACACTTAATGTACGAGGAAGCAGTGAACAGAAGCAACATCTAAAGAATAAAAGGCAAATCCAATAGGCAGTGTTGGGATGCAAACCCTCATGATTTTCAGGCCTTTAATGTTTACCTTTGAAGGCCAGTGGATAGCAACTTCTATGCTGATTATGCTCATATATAAAGCTCAGGATTCTGAAACACTCAGTTAAAACTTCCTGTTCTGCTAATTAGAGGTTGGGCTCAACAATCTCCTGAAAGTGAGAAATCCAGAAGATGACCTTCGGGTAGAAAGAAAGTTACTCTACAGGTGAGACCTGCCTCCCCACACCCAGATCCCCAAGTTACCTCCTATCTACATCTGCACATTCATTGTGGGAGGGAATGTGCACCCATGCTTGAGCTGTGCATGTTTGTCCATCTACTTGTTTACAGAGGGAGGATCAGTGTTTGCCAAGTCTTTTTCAGGGGATCTCATGTTCCTTAGGCAGTGGCCAGCAGTCTTAAAATGTAACTCTCTGTGGTTTGCCCTTAAACCTGTCACTCTTCAGAAATCTTTCAGGGGTCTTTCAGGGCTTAATCTAGATACTATGCAGAGAAACTAGTCTTACTGCCTAGAACAGATGATGTAAATCCAAACATCCAAAATTAATGCATCTGTTCAGACATTCACCAAAATGACATGCTCAGTTTTAAGACATGTACTGAACTGATCAAAGTTATGATTTGATTACGCAAGATGAAGATTGAAGGCTGCTCCTTTTAAGAAAATACATATATAATAAATAAATGTGAAAAGTGTATTGGAAATCTTATTTTAATTTACAGTGTAGCTAGCAGTAATTAAAGCATCTTATGATTTAATTAAGTTCTGAGTATTTTGCTCAAAATAACCATGTAAGAAGAAAATACAGCTATAACTGTAATTTTAACTGATGCCTACAAAATCTAATGGTTATGAAATACAAGTCCCTGGTGCCTACACTCTGGTTATTAAAAACAAAAGGTTAAACTTATTTCAAGTTTGACTCAGAAAAAAAAAATAGATGTGACTTGTGACAGATATTGCAAGACTTTTGTAGCTTCATAAAAACAGACTATCATTACCTTCATTTTCTCTTAAGTCCTGCAATTGAATTTATGTATTTCTGAACATCATAAGGAGGAACAGTCAAATGGAATAATAAATTAGCTAGGTATAGTTTATTTTACTGTTTCTTTTATATCCTGAAACTGATTTCCCCTGTTTTGAATCAGCATCTAAATGACAGCTATTTAACTTTATTTTATTGGCAGATGAGTATTTCTTACAAAAATAGATATGCAATTGAAGCTTTTCATTAAAATTAATAACACCACCAAGGTTTCCTGTTTGCTTTCATGGGAAGCTAAATCTTAACATTTTCACTTAGGTTTCTTGGGTGTTTTGGGGAACAGTTCAATCAAATTCTCATTCTTAATAAAAAGAGGGGCCAGAAGCAATTACTCTTTTTAAATTTAACCACCATCTTCAATTAAACACAACAATCTTATTACGTGACAGGGATGGCTATCGGACTGCATAGTAGTTGAAAAAAATCAGCCCTACCCCTCGACAAATGATCCCAGTACTTTGAACGGTTAACCTGCCATGTCAGGAAAGAACCTCAACGTAATGATAACAGAGAACTGCCTCAACTTGCAGAGCTACCATCCTCTGAAATAAGCCCACAGGACTGAAGGCTTAAGGCTCCTTTCTGCTTAGAAAAGTAAATTATGACTGAGAGAAGACCTCTACTGTCTACATCTCTTTCAAACCATAAAAACAAACAAAAAACCTCAATACCCCAACCCGGTAGACTGGAGCACACAATTCAAAGTGGCAGGAATGGCAATTTAATGAGGATCTATTGGTGAAGGGATAGCAATTGTGTTCACACTTCTTGTGCTGTCTAGTTGTAAGGTAAAACGCATTAAGGGAATCTTGTTCTGACGGAATGTAATCTAGTTTGTTTTCCTTCACAGTACAGTCTATTGGGAAGTTATAAGTGGGGGGTTTAAATTGTTTCAAGCTGAGAAAGACATTAACTCTGTTCCTCTTTCATACTTGAATTCATGGCAGCTAACAGTTATAAGCCAATTCGCATTTCTAGTCTGCATTCACTTTCTACAAATCAAATTCAGTGAGCTGAAATGGCCCAGCACAAGCGTAAGACAGATAGAGGCAGTGTGGGTCTGGGCAGAGTTGAAGAGCTAACATGGCAAGCAGGCATCTGCTTACACTCCTATGGAGTTGCAGAAAGTGCAAAAGACCTTTTCAGATTTTGGCTCCCTGACTTTAAACACACCTAAATGAAGGCTATATGTAACTTAAACTGAAGAAAAAAGACCTGCCCATGCAACACTTCTGATCAGCTGGTTTAAGATCTCTCTAACTCAGCATGCTTGACTGGTGGGAATCTAAGTGCTAGTCTCAATTTTACCAAGAATTTCCTAGCTCTTCAGCTTTGTGAACTGTCTTCTCAAAAGCAAGTACTAGAATTAAAGCACAGCAATGATGACTGCCATCACACTTACTACACTCAGTGGATCATCTGAACTTCATCCCCTGTTAGTTTACCAGCTTAAATTGCTAAGCCCAGAATGGAACTGTTAACCTCAACCAATGACTGCAATTCATCAGTGCAAATTTTGACTGTGATCTTACAAAGAGGTCTAGGGAAAGCTGCTATCTCATCTTCGCAGATGATACAACAGTCATCTCTCTCAGAGGTCACACTAGGCTTCACCAGAACAAACGCACATCTACTATACTTTCAAACACAAGAGCTTAGATTTCCTTAAGAATCAAAAAAACCAAGAAAACAAAAAAAACCACCAAACAACAAAAACCCACAATAACCCACAAACAAATAAACCCCCAACACCCAAACAGCAAATCCAAATTGCCTGCAAGCAGTGAAGTTAATGCAACCTAGCTTCTGTAACATGCTCTTTCAGTGGCAGCAAGTTAAGTCCACTTCCACACTTTCTACCAGGCTGGAGGCCACTTGCCACTGATACTGTTACTACTGATGAATTAGCAAACCCTAGCTTTCAAATGAAAATAGATGTTAAAGGCTTTGTTCCTCTTTCATACACATACTCTAATGGTCAGAGGCTACAATAGCTAGCAAAAAATATACAAAATGGTATGTTGGTTTCTGCATAAGATAAAAATTCAGTATCAAGAAACTCAAACCCATAATAAACCAGTGTGGTTAGCTGCAGGCTGATGAGGTTTGAAAGAAGATAGTTTGATGTAAGACATAAAAAGACTTGAGAAGTGAGCAATAGAACTGAAATTCTAAATCCTAGGAAGCCAGCAAAAAAACCCAGTAGTACAGCACAGAGGGACTAAGTGACTCCCAAATCTCCTGTAAGAAGCTGCAAAGTCAGTCACACTGGGAAAGCATGCTGTGGACCAAGATGTTTGCCTGGCAAGTCTTGCCCAGTTCAATTTTTTTTTTTGTGGCAGAAAGTTCCTCTTTCCTCAAAGTTTACTTCCTTTCCCCCTTGCCCATCTTGGTAAAGAAAAGCAGAAGTATAAGCAAATTGCATAAAAGAAAGAATGTCAGCACCTAAACGGCTCCATGTTCTCCACCTCATTAGAAGTACCTCCAAAAAACTGCTATCTTGTTTTTAGGGATGAGCCTCCAGTTCTTAATTTTCAATACTGTTGTTCTTCGCAGATGAATGAGAATCAGCCAAGGGTGAAGGACAGAAAAACAGGGCACTCAGTCTCACAAGAGAAGTGGACAAATGTTCTCCAAAAAGCCAGAAGTACATCTACCACTCAAGAATTTCCAGTTAGGTTTGGAATTATGCACGAATAGAACTATATCAAATGCAATCCCAGGACTGTGGTCCTTTTCTGACAGATTTTGGAAGGTACCTGAAAATCTGCCTATAGCTCTGGCTGAACCTAAAGCATCTAATGTAAATAAAGTCTTCTCTCTATATATCAAACCATCCAAAACAGTGATATTTAAGGGGGAAATAAAGGGTTAAGGAGTCTGCCTCATAGTAGAAAGATGAGCATACAAATGCAAGCGTCATTCCAGAGTGATACTGGTTTCTGAAATAAACCGTTAATGTAATCTCATCAGTCATTCTTAGTTTTGCTACTGTTTAGATGGAGTATCTTTCTCAAACTGTACCACCATCTTCCCTGGCCCTCTATCAAAAGAGGATGAGGGGGCACCCACTAGTAACAAACATCTATGGAACGCCTTGCAAGCACACACCAGCACAACGATCACTGTGCATTCAAAGGAAGCGTTCACAGATTGTATGCATTAGATTTTATGCATCCCTCTTGTGTAGACGAGTGCGATCAACAGGGTGGCCCCGGGCCCTCCGCAGACGCCTTCGGCCTCCGGAGAACTGGCAGGTTTAAAACAGCAAGAATTACCATGCCAGACCCTCCCTCCCTTCCCACTCCACAGCACAGCGGGAAGCAGAACTGCACAAGGCCTCCCTTCGGACAGCTCTGAAAGGCCTATCTCCCATTCCCGCCCACCTACCGGAACGGTGAGGCTGAACAGAGGCTGCCACCGCTACCTCACCCAACTGCCCTGCACCCCCCCTAGATGCGACATCAGCTTTTCCTCGGGCTCCAGGCCGCTTCCGGGAACCGAAGCACGGACACCACAACTACCCTCTCCCCAAGCGGCTACCCCAGCACCTAGCCCACCGGCACCACCACCCGCGGGCCTCTGACAAACACTTCCGGCCGCGAAGCTACTGACCGCCCACACTCCCATTGGCTCATACAGCCCGGCACGTGACCGCATCGCGGCTGCTGGTTGGCCCTCCGGGAAGAGCCTCTCGCGGAGCTGGCCCGAAGAGCAGGCTGAGGGGCGGGTCGCTGTCTCCATGGCGACAGCGCCGGGCGAGGGACGGGCGGGTACAGGCAGCCTCCGAGTCGCCGATGTCGTCGGCGTCACGTGCGGCTGCCGCACCCGCCGGTTGGCCGGCACACTCTGTAAGGGAGGGCACGACGTGGAGAGGGACCACGTGACGAGGCGTTGCTTGTCCTTCTCCCCACTCTTTCTTCCTCCTTAGCGCCGTCCCCTCGCCCCGCCGCAGCCGGCCGGTTGGCTGTTGCCGTGGTGACAGGGGAAGGAGGGGGCGGGGTCGGCGCCCCACCTCAGGCGCGCCGCAGCCCGTGAGCGCGGCCCCGCCGCCGGCAGCGCTGCCCAGGAGCCGCCGCGGCCGGCAGCATCCGCCGGGCGGGCGAGCAGAGCGGGGGCGGCGGGCAGGGCAAAGTGGGGCGGCCCATGGCGGGGGGGTGAGGAGGGGCCGTCGGCAGGTGCGGGTCGGGCAGGCGGTCCGCGCTGGCGGCGGCGGGAGGATGCGCGAGTACAAGGTGGTGGTGCTGGGCTCGGGCGGGGTGGGGAAGTCGGCGCTCACAGTGCAGTTCGTGACCGGCACCTTCATCGAGAAGTACGACCCTACCATCGAGGACTTCTATCGCAAGGAGATCGAGGTGGACGCCTCCCCCTCTGTCCTGGAGATCCTGGACACGGCGGGCACCGAGCAGTTCGCCTCCATGCGGGACCTCTACATCAAGAACGGGCAGGGCTTCATCCTCGTCTACAGCCTGGTCAACCAGCAGAGCTTCCAGGACATCCGACCCATGCGCGACCAGATCATCCGCGTCAAGAGGTGACTTGCCCGGCGGCTGCTTCTCCGACGGCCGCGCCCGACGCCCACCTGCGGCCCGGCCCGCCGGGGCCTGCGGGCTGCCCGTCCCCCCCTTGCGTTCCCTCCTCCCCCGCGCTGGGCCGCCCCGCAGTGCCCGGATCTCCGGCCCGGGGGCTGCCCACGCCCTGCCCGCTGCCCGCTCAGGTGCTTGCCCTGCGGCTTCCTTCCCTCACCCTCCTCCTTCCTTCCCCGGTGGCGCCCCTGGGCGGCAGGATCCCCTCGCGCCCCCGCCAGAGCCTCGCCCGCAGCCCTGAGCTCCCCGTGGGCGGGTGCCGGCTGCCCGCCGCAAGGGTGGCGTAGCGGGGGCAGAGAGGGCTCCGGCGGTTTTGCCTGTCGCCCTCCCCCCCGTTTGCGTTTACGACGCGGTAAGTTTGGGGTGCTCCTCGGTAAAATATGGCAGACAGGCTGGCCACAGACAGACAGGCAGCAGTCCGTGCCATAGCTATAACCGGGGTGGGGGAGGAAAGCAGTTCCCCGAATATCGTATTGGTCAGTTCTCCAGTGTACTTTCTTAGCGGACGTGCCGTTGGCGATTTGCAGGGGAAGCGTCTGGGTGTTTTCGTGCAGCACACGTTTTCGAATGCAGCTAGAGATCTGCCTTTTCAGATACCTGCATAGATATTTAAGTGAACTTCCCACACCTCTTAGAACTGCCTCATTCTTGGTAAAAGAGATGAGGGCTGTTAGCGTTAGGCCTTATGTATGCTGGTGTTTCTCTTAATTCCCACGGTCGCGTTGCCAGCTACTCTGTTACAAGTGAATCCACAGTGGTGAAACACGGGTGCATACTGCCAGTTTGTTGTTATAACCACTACGTTGTTTAGCTATATGTCAATCAGATGGATGTCAGTAGCTGAAATGCAGCCAGTTATGGCTAAAATAAGCGTAGATGCACCATTTGAAATCATAGCAACCGTTTGAACCACAGCATGGATGAGAAAATGCCTCTGGCCAAATCATTGCTGACAGAGATCTGTTATTGCCCGTGAAGAAAGGCTGCAATTATGTCACAGCGCTGGTTGTAGCTTTGGTTTGGACATCTGAAAGGGAAACGAATGTAAATAACTTAGTCGGACCACAGCTTTTGGGTTTGAAATGTAGAGCGGAGCATAAAAGGTGAAAATGGCTAATCTGTATGGCGGGGTATGGTCTGTTCATAGAAACTACCATTCCAGAGCATAGCCTGGGGAAGATGTATTTTGAAATTGGGGAGGAGGGTGAGTAGGGGAAAGGGGAGGGAGGAGACAAGCACTGATATTTTTAGAGACTTGCAACTTTTTCATAGTAGATGTTTCTTAATGTGTGTCCTAACTTTTTCACTGGAGATTTCTAAAGGCCAATGTAATTAAGTTATTTTAAATTTATTATGGCAAATGCATTTTCCATAGCATCATGTTCCTTATTGTTCACACATACCTTACAGAACATTTTAAGTAGTTACGGTAAACTTTATTCATTAATAAATGTTTTTTGTTTTCCTCTATTTAATCAGTGATATAAATTCATTTAGTCTCTGAATGCCTAGCTGTGGCTTTTGCAGCATGCATTGTACCTTGCAATGGAGCATCTGCAATCAAACCCCAGCTTACAGGCTGTGGATAGGTGAAGTGGAATAGAAAGCAACTTGTGCTTCCGTAGTTACATTGACTCAGCACTGCTGAGAGTGGGTCAAAACGCTGCTCTTACTTTCCTTCTGCCATCTCTTCTACTGCAAGACTTCAACCTTAGCTTTTTGTTTGTTTGTTTTGGTACATTGTGGAAGACATATAAACAGTGTTTAAATCCTAAATTTCACTTTTACAAAGTGATTTAAAAGCAACTGGAATATTGCAAATTTTAGTGAGTCCTGAAAATTTCAATTTAGTTGTAGTTGAAAGGAGTATGCCATTGATTTGCAATATTTAAAAGATGTAGTTTCAATGAGTGTACCAGATCTTTCTTCCTCAACTCGTATTTGTAAATTTTGTTGCTGTTGATGTGCTTTGGAACTTGACTTTAAGTCTTACAGTTTCTGCAAACTTAGGGGCTGGTGACGTAAATTTGCATCCTTTTGACTAGTGACACTGGAAGGATGCGTATTTACCTGTATGATATTTGTCTATACAAGGACTTCTGAATTATAGTTTACAGTTTCACAAATGCATTTAATCCATGTTGAAAGATATAAGCTTTCATTGTCCCTGAAAAATAATTGACCAGGTCTCTGATTGGTAGGTATCTCTGCGTTTTACATATTGCCCTTGTTACTTATTTTATTTTTTGATGAAGGAATTCTGGTGTTATTACCTAATTAGAGAGTAATTTTAATTACACTACCAAGAATCAGAAACACCAAGTGAAATTTCTTCTGCAGGGTAAGAGATGCACACTTGAGTCTTCTGCTTTGCTGGTAACCACTGCATACCAGGCCAAACTAAGCTAATGGAGTCCTTCACTCCACCTGATGAAGCTGACTTGCTTTATAGGAATGAATGACATGTTCATGAATGAAAGAGAGGAGACTTAACTCTGAAGCTTAGTGGTTAGAAGAAGTTGAGATCACTCTTGTCAGTGTAGTTTGGTCTCATTAAATGGCTATTTGATATTAAAAAATGCATAAACACACTCAGATACAGGACTGAAATCCAGGTCTCCCAGTTTGTAGAGAAGTCTCCTAATGGCAAAGGTCTTCCAGTTTGCAGCAAGCCTCCTAATGGCAAAACTTCATAGTTAAGCTTCCTTGTGTAGTGCAAGAGCCTTGCATCCCTTTCAGCCATGGTGCACAGCTTCATCAAGAGTGGGGGATGTTTCCAAAGCTTTTAAACAGGTAATTAAACTTCTCTTGGGAAATGGTTTAAATATAAACCATATTCTTCTTTTCAAAATAAATAAAACATTTTTGTCTAGGTCTTTCTGCAAACAAGTCAAGGTGCTTTATCTTCAGTAAGGAAGCCCTGTCAGTTTGGAGTGGATGGGGTGCACACCCAGTGGCTCTTCCTAGACACAGAATGAGAAGTGAAAGGTTCACAGGATGTTAGGGGTTGGAAGTGACCTCAGGAGATCATCAAGTCCAACCCTCCTGCCAAGGCAGGACCTTAGAAATTATTGCAGATTGCTCAGGAATGCATCCACATGGACTTTGAAAGTCTTCAGAGAAGGAGATTCCACAACCTCCCTTGGGAGCCTGTCCCAGTGCTCTGTGACCCTTACAGTGAAGAATTTCCTCCTCGTGTTGAAGTGGAACCTCCTTGTGCTGTAGTTTATATCCATTGCCCCTTGTCTTCCCATAGGGTGCAACCAAAAAGAGGCTGTCGCCTCCCTCCTGACACCCAGCCCTCACATATTTATAAACATTTATTAAATCCCCTCTCAGTCTTTTCTCCGGACTAAAAAGCCCCAGGTCCCTCAGCCCCTCCTCAGAAGTGCTCTCTGTACTCTGGGACAGGGTTTCCCACTGTGCAGAATGCTGCCAGCTTTGGATGAGGGATCACAGTGGTATGAAATCACTGCTATTCCTTCAGAGCTGTATCTTGCAATAGTTTCTGCCAAAGGAGCTGGCTACAGCTTGTGTTGTACACAGCAATGGCTTCTGCGATCAACTGTTCTTGCAGTGCCTGTAACAAGCCCTGCTTATCTGGAACTTGTGCTTTAGTATCAGTATTTGGTGGGTAACTGGTAACTGCCTTATGTGAGTGAAGCTATGGGTGCCTTGTTTTGCTAGGTAAGGAGTATAGTCAGAAGGTAGGACAGAGGGGTTGTGTGCTAATGGAGGATGATGGGTTGTGCAGAAGGCAGCCAAAGATTGGTCTCTGGGATCTGGAACTTGAGAATTCTTCCATGCTTGTTTAAAGCTGTTACCACTGATCATGATAGCCAAATAAACAATTTTGGAGCTTCCCTTCACTGTACAATTGACTGCTTACCCCAAGTGCATTGTTCTAACTCCATGATCTTAGGGTTTCAGACACACTCTACCAGTTTCTGGATCCTGCTTGATCCATTAAGCCTTGTTTCTTTTCTGATTCTTGTGAATGCTGAGAATCTGGATTGTTGGGAAGATGGAGTGTACATGCTTTTTATGTGATAGCTTTAAAGAGTACTTTTTGCTTTCTGTATACAAGTAGGATAAAGGCAATCAGCAGATGCTTTACTGCCTACTGGTAAGACAGTACACAACATATGTTACCGGTGCAACTGTAGGTGCTGCATTTGGGACCTTCTTTCCCTCCAAATGGATTTGCAAGCTTGACAGCAAGCAACTCTGCTGTTCGTGCTGCAGACAGCTTGTTCTGAAACTACAGTGGGTTCTCTTTTCTTGAAAAACCTTTTGTTCATGAGAGCAAGGCTAAACCGGGTGAGTGGGCCCATGCCAGCGAAGGTCTGCAGTGAAGGGAGAAGCTGTCAGGGAACAGACGGAAGGTGATACGCCCCAGTTTGATATCAAGCTTTAGAAATAAGTAGTGAGTATGCAGATTAATTAAGCAGTGTTACTTTATTTTTCTTTTTTTTAATGGAAAAAGGAGGTAACTTCTAACACTTTTGTAGTTAGTGTTTGTGTGATTAGAAAGCTCTCTGAAGGGAATCTGCTGATACTTACATGTAGTGAATTTTAATTTTGGATTTGTTTTTGCCAGTGTGTTCTTCCCATGAAGGTATGTTTAAACCTTGTTGAGTATGTATTCTAGGTGCTTGTGTAGCCTGCAATAATGTGATTTGTCTATCCCCTACAGGCTTTAATATCTGTATTTTTCAGTAGAATCCCATGAAGTAGAGAAGTATTATTACTGCTATTCAAGCAGAAAACTAAAACAGAGAAAAAAAAAAGAATACTAAGTTAACATGGAGTTCTTCACTTGGTGTAATTTCTCTGACCAGTGGTTTAAACACAGGACTGTTGTGTTCTTTGGAGATTCTAAGAGATTCTACTTAAAATAGTGTTTTTGAGAAATGCTTTATTTCAAGTCGAGAAAAAAAATTGTAATTAATCTGTTGCTTTTTCTCTAGAGAGCAAACGCAACAGAAAGTTTATAGACTGTCTGAAAATGCAGACTAAAGGTTGTAGGTATATTGCTATGAAATATCACAGAAAAACGTCTCTTGAGTTAAGAATGTTCTTTGTTTATCATCAACATGAAAGTCTGCCTCCCAGTCTAAGGATTCTGTGGTAATTTAAAACATACAAGAGATGTAATTATTTAAATTTATTAATTGTGAAATCAGTATCTTGAGTCAATGATAATTGATGTATTTAGTGATTTAATGGTAATTAAGTCTGAAAAACTATACCTGAAATTACAAATTGCTCAAGCATCTAGATTGAAAATGTTGCTTTTCAAGTACTATGAAAACTAAGTATGGTTTTTATTTAAAGACCGTAAGTCCTTTTTAAGCAAAGTTGAATTTACCAGTTTCCTGGAAGTCTATGCATTTCTTATCTTTACTTTAAGAACTACTTGGAGAATTCTTTGTAAACACTGCCATAGCATATTTGACTCCAAACACAGCTCTAGCCTTTCAGGAGCAAATACTGAAGTATTCAGCAGAAGTGAAACTTGGACAGTCCTATTCCTTCTGAAGTACAGCATGCAAAAGCTTGACAAACCCCTAAGGACTTGCATAGATGCTATGTGTAGAGATGGTAAAAATAAAAACTAAAATCCTGAAGTCATTTTTAGCAAGAATTCTCTCTTGTGCAGTAATCTCAATGTAGTGAATTGATTAGTTATTTTCAGGCAAAAGAGCAGGGCGACCAATAAACATGGCCCCTATTCTCTGTACATACTTGGCCAAGCTTCCAGCTGCTCTTGTGCACCTATCAGATGGAATTTAGCACCTCATTGTAAGGACTGATTAATAAATTTTAAATCCTATCAAACACAAACATTTCTGAGAAAACATAGGAACCTGAGTGGAAGATAAATACTGGTTTCCATTTTTTCTTTTTGTTTTTCTTTTTTCTTTCTTTCTTTCTGAGGGACGCCTATGGATAACTGTCTTGGCTGAGAATCCTGTTGATTTATGACAAGAAAATGCAAATCCATAGAGTTACAAAGAAGTGGTAAACACAAATATTCTGTCATGTGAAACCAACCCTGTATATGACATCAGAACCTTCAGCTGTATGGCCATTTTTCATGTCTTGTGGAACTGATAAGTAGACTGGTCTCTTAGTGTCTGTAATAGAAAGAGTAGATGTATGCAACATACAGGTCGTTTAAAAATGACTTTACAACACCTTTTTTTTTTTTTTTTTTCTGGATCTATAGATTTTTGGTTTTGGGTTTTTTTTTTCTGTGAATCTACCTTTATTTTAATTTGAAATCAATGAACTAGTTCTCTCGGACAAAATTATAGGTTTCTTGATTGAGCTGGGGAATTCATACATAGAGAATCCTTTAAAAATGTCTCTGACTATGCGATTTAAAGTTACAGAAGATCATTTAAAAGTTTCTTGGCTTAGTCTTAAACTCTGGTATTTCAAGATTCTCATGCATCTTTGGAACATATTACCTTTTATGTTTTCCTGTAGAAGCTTCTGATTTAAATTCCATACTTGCAGACATCTCCAGATTTTTTGGTGTTGTGTCCTGCCATTGCCCCTTTCTTGATAATCTGAAATATTTGAGTTACTTTGTGAAGAAACCATGAAAATTGGAGACAATGCTTATAGCCAGAGTCTTCTCATGTGTGTGTTTGTTTTTTGGGTTTTTTTTTTGGCTGCTCCCCTTGTCCTGCCATCTGTCCCTGCAGCTAATCATATAGATATTCCTTTCCAAGATTTATTTATTTTCCTTTGTGAGGTAAAGTGACATGATAGTTTTTGTACGTGGGCACTGAAAATAAATCTTTTTATCCCCTCCTGCTTTTTAGGTGTTCTTTGGACTTTTATTGAAAAAGCCAGGTAGGCAAGCTCCTTTTGTGTGTGTGTGTGTTTAGTTTAGATTGTGCTAGTTTAGAATAACCTACCTTTTTTATGATGCTTGTATCACTTAGCATCATCTTCTGTTTTCAGGTCTCTTAATTGCTGCTGTAGTTCATGTTGTAGAGATGTGTGAATAAATATGGGTAGCTACAATTGTCAAATCCTAGAACAGCATGTGGCAAGACTTCTTAAACTTGTTTTCAGTTGTGCAGTGTTGCTTGACTGTGTCTGTGTTGTGAAATGCTGTTAAATGTGCTAAAGACCAAATATAACAGTGGCTTTAGTGGCTTTCATAGTTTAGTGCAATAATACAGCATTAATGCTTGGGGTTGAGTGTTTTCTATCTCATTCTTCATTAAGCTGTTTTGACATAGATTTTTGCAATTAATATTTGGAAAATGTATTAAAAAAAATCATTGCTTATTAGAATTTCTGTTCTGCCCATGAATTTATGTTTTGCCAAGAGGACAATAAATCTTTAAATACTGTTTTTTATAGCCAACACAGTTGGCAGTGACTTTTTTCATTCAAAAATTATTCTCTACTCTTCAGTTGGATAGTATGGGGATAGAAGGAAATTTTGTTGTTTGGTCATACATAAAACATTCTGGGTAACAGTATGTTTAGTTAAAATTCTTATGTTAGCCAGCGTGCTTTTTGGACTGAGATGTTAAAACGAGTGGGTGGCTCTACCAGTAATCATTGCATCTATCCTTTTTTAGCTTTCTTTTTATTTCAGTGTCAAGTTTTGATTTTGTTTTTGTTTTGCACCTAAGAACAAACCTGGGCTTACTGGTTATTTAATTTTTGAATATTACAAGTGTTGCTCAAACTTTCCCCCCCTACCCCCCTTGCAAATTGTGTAGGTGGTATGTGATGATAATGTTTTGAGAGAGAATAGGGAAGTAATTGGGACTGCAGTACTAAATTATCCTGGCACGTAGTGACTTGTACAAAGATTTACGTTATGGTAAAGGTAACTAGAACCATAGCCATCTGCTGCTTCTTCTTCATTAGTTTCCTGCTGGTCTGATTTATTTGTTTCTCTTTTTTCCCCATAGGTTTCCAATACAGGACTGGTATTCAGTTTTTGCTGCACTAAGGCAAACAGTATAGTCTAGGTAGAGTTTACAATGATGAGTGCAACTCAAACACTTTTTTTGTCAATGGGTTGCATTTTAGCAGCTGTGTTGACTTAAATCCTAGTCTAGACAAGAGAATTAAAGGTGTGATAGGACCGCGTGCATTATCCTTTCCCAACATTAATGCCATGAGGCTAGCTCAACCAGCCTACAGCTGGTGCTGTACTCTTTAAAATAAATGCAATGGTGGCAATATTTTAATTCTTGTCTTGATTAGTTCTAGACTAGGTGAAAGACCAGGTGAAAGACAAAAGGAGGAGTAAGCATTTTTAGAAGGGGTTAGCTTGTTTTGAAACGTAACTAATGTCATGTGGATGGAGCCTCAATGACTTTCAAAATATTACTATTATCTTCTGCAAAAAGGTTAATTCATTGATTCACAGAATGGTTTGCATTGGAAAGGGACCATCTAGCTCCAACCCCCTGCTGCAATGGGCAGGGGTACCCTTCACTAGACCAGGTTGCTCAAGGCCTCATCCAGCTTGGCTTTGAACACCTCCTGGGAGGGGGCATCCATGACCTCCCTGGGCAAACCTGTTCCAGTTTCTCACCACTCTTACTGTAAAGAATTTCTTTCTAACATACAGTCTAAATCTACCCTTCTCGAGCTTGAATCCATTCCCACTTGTCCTATCACAACAAGCCCATGTAAAAAGTCCCTTCCTGCCTGTCTTGTAGGTCCTTTTCAGGTACTGGAATGCTGCTATAATGAAGCAGACATCCAAGTATTTAAAAATAATACAATGTAATAACTCAAGGTGGTGTTCTGGGGTAAGATAAAATATAAATCTTACTTTATAGAAGAGTTTTCTGAGTTCCTATTATTGTTCTGGTTAACAGGTAGTCACCTTAACTAAACAATTAATAATGTTTGATATTCCCATGTGAGCATCAATTCAACTATAATTTAATTGAAGTGGAAATTAATTGAATAAGGGTACTGAACTTAAGTGCTTCAAATGTTGTGAAAAGTTTTCATCCTGTATTCCTGATTAACTGCAGGAAAAGATGCTTTCAAGAAATACCATGTAGATCACTTCTGTGCTATATTTGCACTTGCTGTAACAAGAAAGTTTTGGTAGGAGGATGTTTGTACTCTTTGCCCTCTATGCCCTCTATATGCTCCTAATATATCTTACAGTATGCAAGATAAGCCAGGACTCATGAGCCTACTTTTATCAGATTAAGTCTGGTTGCAGTTTCTCACATTGCTTTAACATCTTTCTAACTGCTGTACAAAATCTTACTTGAAATGTTTTAGAAAGGTGCAATTAATTTGAATGCTTTTTCATTTTGAAAAGCCATGAACTTTTTAAGACCTGTCTAAAAATGCATAAATCCTTTCCTCCTTTCATTTTTAAAATTTAGAAGCTCATTGCTTTTGTAATAATAAAACAATTAATATGATTTTTCTTGTCTTTATACCGTTTTCTCCGGAAGTTATCAATGAGTGTGGAGGGGGGAAATTTTGTGGGGATTTTTGTGGGGCTTTTTGTAGTTTTGTTTGTTTGTTTTTGCAACCCACCTCTATATTCAATTGCACTCGTCCAAGATGCAGGATCCTGGATATGTGTATTTTTTGAACTACATGACAGCAGTCATTATTTCTATACTCCTATTTGTACACTGTCTTTAAGAAGATACGTTTTCAATCTGTGGATTATTTTCCACTGCCAGAACTTGACAGTGTTAAAGGTTTTCCTACTAGTAATCCTCTGTTTCCAGGTTTAAAATTTATCCCTCTTCTCTTGTTATAATTCTTCTGAAAACCAGTGAAATGGTGGTGTCTTGTAGCTTAAGGGGTGTTTTTGTTTGGTTTTGGGTTGGGTTTTTTTGTGAGTGTGTGTTATTTTGTTGTTGGGGGGGGGTTGTTTGGTTTTGTTTTAACTTTAGGAATTCAGTTTCTTTTTGAAAATAATTCAGAGGGAAGATGATGATCACCTTGAACTTCTGGAGCATTGTATCAGATACCTTTCATACCTCCCTACCCCCGAAAAAAAATCTGGTCTGAGTGCTTCTCAATCTCCAATCAAATCTAAGCTCTCCATCTTGCTGCTTAAAGAAGGCATCTGTTCGACTAGTCTCAGAAGCAGTTAGATTCTTGATAGCTGACCTGCAGGTTACTCCCTACAATGCCTGGAAGAGAGATGCATGAGTCACCTTCTGCAGGGTTAACGCTGCAGTCCACAGTTGAATTCCGTGCAGTAGTTTGGAATTAATTGTAACCGTGCTGTGGTCCGTTTGGGTGTGGTGTTAGGTTTGGGAAGGGGAGTAGGGGGAATCAATGTAGTACCACTTAAGTCTGTTTCATCTGCTTGGGTTCTTCAGCAGATAACCACCTCAGTATACACTGCAGGTTTTAGGGTAGGAGAGGTTGGTTTCAGTTTTGTAATGACTGTGCAGGGAATACTGGCACTGATCTTCTGAAAATGAAATGCACTGGAGAAGATGCTCTTTTTTATTTTTTTCCCTATGTCATCATTCTCTTCTTGCAAAATAGCTTAGTGTTTCTTTTCTGTGTCAGTTCTTTAGGAATGTGCTTTGCTCCAAGGTGTGTAACCCTACTGTAGAAAACCACTTGAACTATTTCCTTGTGCGTGTAGAATATCTCCTCTTGAGGCAGGCCCTCCGCATGATGAGAACACATTCTAAAAGAATGAGAGAAAAATTAAAGCCTCTATGTCATCATCAAGCAACAGCTGACCTTTTGTGAAACACTGTGGTCCCCTGGACTAAGGGAGTCTTCTGGTGATCATTCACAGTATGGGATATTGATTTTGTATTTTCCAGTGACTTCTTATCTACAGTGAATAAGCAGTCCTGAGAAATCCTTAGATTTCAGTCCCTAGTGTCCCTAAGCTTATGTGCTTAATATTTCCTCTTGTTTTCTCAGGATTCATTACTTTGCCTTCATGTATTTGTGTGTGGCTTCCTAGTGGCACATCTTCAATAGGAAGACTGAGGAGTTATTTCCTCAATCTCAGCTGTAGCTTGGTGGTCACAGCAGTCTTCTAGGAAAAGCAGATGTGAAACTCATGTGACTGAAGAAGCTGTACAGTGCTGTGTGGTGATCACCTTCCTGATCAGTGCTGCAATTGTTGTACTGCTATGTTAAATGCAAGAATCAGTGTTGCCCCTACTTGCTTTTATTCCCATGGCTTTCTGTGGAAGTAGTATCCATTTGTGGCTTTTGTTTACTACATTCACAGGGGCATGTTTAGTGTATTGGGCTTCTTGAGGGATTCGACTGCTTGCATGCCTCATCTGTAAATCCCAAGAGAACCTTGGGGGGTGACCCTGTTGTCATTCCAATATATGTCTCAGCTGGGCTTGCACAGCTCTAGGCCTTCAAATGGCCACCTTGTTTGGATAAAAACTTTAGATCTATATGGCCTGTCAGAAAATTAGGTATGTAGGCAGAAATTTTGCAGAGCAGTCTCTTGGACATGGGTCCCTAAATTCTTCTGGAGTCTTAGTATCTTGACCTACCTCAATTTTATATTCAGACCCAGAAATATTTGCCATTAGAATGTTTTCTTTACCTCTTGCTTTTTCACATCAGTTTTATTCCTTATGTTTGGACCTGTTAATTTCTGAATGCCTTTGTATGAATGTTGTTTGAGAACAAAGTAATGAGACTTAATGATATCATCCACAGCATGGGCTTGACAGTTGTGCTGCAGGTGTCTGCCTTAGCTAGAAAAGAGTTCTACACACAGGCTATATTATATTGCTGATTATAGCATTATATTTGGAGTAAAATCTGCTTGGGTGGCTATCCTCATCCTCACTCAGACAGTTGTTTGAGGGGTGATTGACTCTTTTCCTAGGAAGAAACTGGAGAAGCAGATGATATCAAGATAGCCTGCTGAAAGTCCATAGAGTTTTAATGTGAAATATCAAACATCAAAGAACTTGACTGATGTAGTCTTCTGGGTTTCCAGTAGTTTGAATGTCTGCAGCCTCACTTAAGATTAGAAGATACAGATGCTTAGCAGACTATCTTCATATCATCTGCTTCTCTAGTAGTTATTACAGGTTGGCCATGTGAGAGAATCTACAGCTTTCTGCTCCTTGATCCTCAGTGATGTTCCAGGAAATTCAGGCACGATGACGCATTCTGGAATGTCACTTGATTCAAGTATTCCCAAATTTGGTTCAAATTATGGAGAAGCTAGGCTGTCCTGTTGATGTGGTGAATGAGTGGTTGCATTTTGATGGGATAGATTTGAAGAATCTTCTGCTGCCTTTAAAGGTAGTATTACAAATAGGACTATAATTTTGCCTGGACTGTGTGAATGGGTATCTAATGCTCTTGTCTCTAGTCTGGCACTCTACACACTATCATTTGCTGTCTGGGATTGTGTAACCTCTGTTACAAGTATCACCATCTTACTATGTAGCTGCTGCAAATTTCTGATTAATCTGTTTACCATCTAGAAGTTTTTAGGCACCCTTTTACTTCTAGTGCTCTCTGTAACCAGATTTCATAGCAGCCAAAGTCAGATGCTTGCTACCCATCAGCAGCTGTTGGCAAGGAATGCTGTCCCTGTTACCACTCTCAATACCAGTTTTTACTTAAAGGTCTGGCATTACTGTGAAGACAGCCCTGTTGCCACCAGACCCTGTGCCTCAGATTCTTCCCTGACCATGTAATTAGAAGATTGCTGGATTTGCTCTGCATCTGTATGAAGGTGGTTTTCAGGAACCATAGTGAGCAAATGCAGTCCTTGGACAGCCTCCTGATGGACTAGAGCTTCTGTTCTTTTCATCTTTTTGATTTACACTGTTGTTTACATTTCTAATTGCCAAGAGTTCAACTGCTAGGCAGCTATAATGGTTTATAGACAGGAGAGATAATGTAAATGTTTAACTAAAAGCAGAGCCCTTTCTCAAAGGAAGGAAGTGACTGACACTTGAAGACAATATGAACCCTCAGTCATACTACTGAACAATAGCAGACATTCAAAATACCATTATCTGGCTAAAAGTTATATCACAATAAGCGTCATGGTTGTCTGATCTGATGATGGAAAGGTGGTCTGTCATGTTTGTCCTTCTTGCTATTTTCATAACTCCTTGATTGAACAAATCCACAGTTCAGTTTTTACCTAATAAAGCTTACAAGGGAAATAAAGTGTATGGGAAGTTAGGGTCAGGATACTTTAACTTCAAAGGTACAGATTGCTCTGGATCATAAGGAAGAAGGAAGGAGGGTGATTTGCACGCCATTGCAGCGTTTATTGATACATCCCTAGGCTTGATGTGGACATGCTGAGGACAAAAACTGTGGTTAAAGTTTTCACCTCTGAGAAGAATTGCTAACTTGTAGACTCAACATGGGAAAGACAATTGGAGAAGAAAAAGTTTACTTAGTATTCTTTCCATGGATTCTCAAGAATTTATTCATTATGTGCTTGCAGCCCAGAAGGCCAACCATATCCTAGGCAGCCTCAAAGGAAGTGTTACCAGACAGAAGATGGAGGTGATTCTCCCCCTTTGCTCTTGTGAGACTCCACCTGGAGTACTGTGTCCAGTTCTGGTGCCCCCAGCATAAGGACATCAGACTGTTGGAGCAGGTCCATCATGAAAATGATCAGAGGGCTGGAGCACCTCCCCTGTGGGGACAGGTTGAGAAAGTTGGGGCTGTTCTGCCTGGAGAAGAGAAGGCTTCAGGGAGACCTAGTAGCAGCCTTCCAGTACCTGAAGGGGGCTTACAAGAAAGACAGGAAGGGATTTTTTTATGAGGGCTTTTAGTAATAGGACAAGAGGGAATGGATTAAAGCTTGAGGAGGGTAGTTTTAGACTTCTTTACAGTAAGGGTGGTGAAACACTGGAACGGGTTGTCCACAGAGGTTGTGGATGGCCCCCTCCCAGGAGGTGTTGACTGCCAAGTTGGATGAGGCCTTGAGCAGCCTGGTCTAGTGGAAGGTGTTCCTTCCCATGGCAAGGGGGGATGGAACTAGATGATCTTCAAGGTCCCTTCCAACGCAAACCATTCTATGAATCTATGAATATCATTTGCCTTTTATTACAGGATATTGTTTGTTTTTTTTCCTTTATCTTGTTCCAACCTTTGTAAACTGCATTTGGCTAAAATACACAAAAAAGCATTCTTTTTTAAAACAGAGATTAACATATTCAAGGAAGAAAACAAATCACCTAAAAGTGTGAAAACACTGGACTTAGCATATGTTGAATTCTCTTCCAGATGGTTTTTATTCAGAAGTAGTGACTGCCATCATGGTAGCTTCATCTGTCAGAGAGGGGCAATGGAAAGCTCAGTCTTAGATGAAAGATGAGAAGACACACCGTGAGAGTCCCTTATTACTCTAAAATTAAGCATTGTATTACCTTACTAGCTGGGATAATTGGGCTGGTAATTGAAGTCTACATTCTTCTCCCAGAGATGATCAAAACGCCTTCCTTTGAAAGACTTTCTGTCTGTCAACAAGAAATGTGGTTAGATTAAAAGGACTGGAAACAGTCTGGGTTTCACACCCACACACTTCATATTAATTGAAATGGCCTTTCTGCATAGGACAACTTAATATGGAAAAAATAATTAATGGACTATTTTCAGGAAATTCTAGTTACCAATTAGTGATTCAAAGAAGTTGTAATGGGCTCTAGGGTGTGTGGTACCTTTAAATATAGGCTCTTTCTTAAAAGAAATTGATCTCAAATATTTTCTTAACATTTGTACCATTGCCTTTGCTTAAGTATGCAAACTATCATCCTTTCTGTACATAGAATGTGAGAGACATTTAAATATTGGGGTAGTATTTTTTTCTCAGAATAAAACAAAGTATATTGTAGTTTAGTATCTTTCACAAACTGTTATCTGCCTAAATGCTGCCACTTTGTTCACCCAGAGAGACAGATAAAGTGTGTGTATATATACACAAATATCTGCAAGTACGTGCAGGGAGGTTTTTCAGTCTTAAAGCCTGTGAGGTCAGGAGCCACATACAAAAAACAGTATATGGATTTCACTAGGTTCTGCAGTATCTGTTTAAAACAGGCTTTGTCCACATACAAAAATTTGGTCACTAAGTTACTTTCCAAACAAGTTTGGTTAAGCAACTATAAGGCCACATTGTTATTTTCTAACTGATTTAAGAATATTAAAATTAGTGTCTGTGGGAATTTGCAATATATTAAAGAAATTATTTAGGTTTGCCTGGTTTGGGGTTTTTTCTCCCTCTTGTTTTGTGAAGGTTTTCTTTTTTTCCTTTCTCCCTCCCTCTTTTAACATGCATGCACACATTGCTTTTTCTGCCAGCTAGCAAAGCTCATCCATCAGTTCAGCTGAGTGGCCGTCAGCCAGTATACAGCCACCAACAAAATGCCAGTATGGAGGTGCTGCCGTGCCCTAGGGAGCTGCCTTAGACCCTGACCCTGGTGTCATAGCTTTAGCACCAACACAAGCACCAGGTGCCCAAAGCCTCAGACATGGGGTGGTGTGGTGAGAGAATCCTGGAAGTTAACCTTGCTGCTGCAAGGTGTGGCCTAATAGCTAATATGGTTAATGTGTACAAGATGAAATTGTCTTCAAAGTGATTGAGTGCCACAAAGTGTCTTCATAGACAATAAAATGTCTGTCAGGTTGGTAAAACTATTCTGGGAAAAGGTAGCTTTTTTTTAACCTAGACCCAAAGAAATTAACATTTGTATGGTAGTTAAAATATAAGTGGCTCGACATCTGAGATGATGAGTATATCTGGGCTCCTCATTTTACCTGTTTTCATTTTAAGTTACTCAAATGTTAGATTTGTGATATACATACACACATGTAAGGAAGAATAAAATGTTTAGATTTTACTGCTTTATGTACTAGATAACCTACATTTTATGTAATTTCATAAACAAATTCTTACTAGGTGAGTCCTGAATACTAGAAGCGTAAATTTTTGTTTCAGGTCTTCCACATTGATTTAGAATGAAGTGGTCAGTTTTTCCTTAATTGATAACCTGTCTTGTTGTAGGAAGAATGAAAAAAAGCTCATAAGAAAATTATTTCTGAAGTTTGTGCTCAAAATAGAGAGGTTATTAGTAAATCATACATTATATTCACCTCATAGAGAGGTAGCATGCTAGGAGCAGTATCTTGTACTTGCAGTTAAGCCAAAACTTACTTCAAAAAAGGCTCAAACCAACAAAATGGACAAGCAGCCTCCTGCACTATGCCTTTGTAAGCTCTTATCTTAATATATTAATCTCTAGATATGGAAACAGTTTCATTTAAATAGCTGATGTGCTGTTTTTTGAATCCCATTTACAGAGTTACAAAGTTGAGTTGTTAAAGATGGGTGTCACCTCTGAAAATGAGAGGAAAACCTACTCCTTCAAACATTCCAATTATTTAAACCAAGTTTATGGTAATTAGATAAATTATTCTGTACGATAAGAATTAACAACTTTGTGAAGTCATGAGAGAAAGTCAAATGTTCTGGTAGAAACTCAACAGGTGTGAAGAGACTTTCAGAGCATCTGCTAATGAAACTAGTCAAGGCCTTTAGGTTCATGTCTTTTTTCTTTGTTGATGACAAATTTTATTAAAAGGCTTGACTGTCATCAAAAGGGTATAAAGTCATAATACTACTTCTGAAGTAAGAGAGAACATTTTGGAAGTTGTCCTATTTTCTCATAAATTCATTCACTTATACCAGTGTGGCCACTTGCTTAGAGCTTCTGTAAAATAATCTTTCTTCTGAAAAATATCCAGGGTTGTAACCTAATCATACCATTGTGAGGAAAATCTGTCTCAACAGATTTTTTTTTTTTTTTTAATTCAGAGCTTTCTTACATGCATTGTAGGATATTTTCATTAGCTTGAAGGACATTAGGGCTGTATTTTTCTTTGGCAACAAAGAAGTATCTGTTATGTACTAGAAACACAAATTCTCCTCAGACTGTGCAATATCATACAAACTCTGGTATCTAGCTTCTACATAGGGATTGGTGAGAGAGCAGAAACTTATGCCAGGTTGTTTGCCTCTTAATCCATTCTTTTTATTTTACTTATTTCTTGAGTTGTAGTGACCTGAAGCAAGGTTCACTGGAAAAGGTCAAATACTTTAAATAAAAGCCACTATGGAAATGCAGTTTGCATCCATAAGTAATGCTCGATTCTACAGACCAGATGGTGGCAATGAAATTGTCAGAGGTGAATCTTGTGATCCGGGCTTGCATATGTTTTCGGAGGCTAGATCTGGGTGGTGCTGAAAGTCCGCAGCTCTGACTTCTTGGAGTAAGACTGTCCTTACCTCAACATGGAGAGGGAACTGTAGCATTCTGTGTGGTTCTGACTGGACAGCACAACACAATCATTTCTGAGCTCTAATTTTTTGGAAGCAGATGATGCTGCGAAGAAGGTTTTGAATTAATTGTCAGGCCTAGTCTTGAAGACTGTAAAAGCGTGTTTTCAATTAGCTAGAGAAAATCCTATTAGAATAGTTTAAATAAGTTTTACAGTAGGATTTTTATCGGTGATTATAAATTGGTTAAAGGAATACAAGAGTGTGTTTGCTTTGAAGACTGACATAATACCTTACAGGAATGTAGTCTTCTGGCTCTTTTAAAATGCATATGCATTTGACTGTTTCTGCTAGCCAAAATTTTTACTTTTGTATATCCACTAAAGTTTTGCTTTCTATAATTTAAATATAGATAAAGAGATTGAAGTTGTTATTAACTTATGTTTGATCTTTAGTTAATTCTTTTGAATCTGGCTGATTCACTCTGCTTTCATAATTCTAGTATATCTCTCTATTTTGAGTCTTGTGTGTATGATTATTGGTTCTTCTACATAAACAAATAGCTATAAATATTTGTATAGTTTTGCCATTTATTTAATAGCTCATTTTCTATGGAAACAAGCCTTGTGCAACTCATTTATCTGCTTGTCTCATCTTCCTCTATTACCTGCCAGTAAGTTTTAAATTCTGTCAAAGTTAATAAGTTAAATGCTAGGAGAAGTTCCCAAACAGGTTGTAGAAGGTCTGTCCTTAGAGGTTTTCAAGACTGAACTATAGATGGCCCAGAGCAAGCTGGTTGACATTTCCTGGCTGACCTTACTCTGGGTAGGGGATTAAACTAAGAGAACTCCTAAGGTCCCTTGCTGCCCCATTGGTTCTGTAGTTTGACATCTGAAATGAATTAGAAAACAAAATAATTATTAAGTTCTGTCTGAATTGTTGGTGGGAAGACACCCTGCACCCTGTCAGTGCTCTCGTTGTAGAAGCAGCTATGGCATGTGCTCACCCCTAATGGTGAACTGTTACTACAATGGTGAGGAGAAGAGTTGTATGCAGAAGAAAAAAATAGAGCTTTCGATATCAACATTGACTGAATCTGTAAGAAACTAGCCCTACCATTGTCCTCATAAATTGCTTCCCAAACTTTGTGCTTTATAGAAGGGCTGGATGGTGCTGAAGCTTTTCCAAATGAAATATTAACAATGTCCTTTGTCTCAGATTTTTCTTTAACCCAGCTACAGGCATAAACTTTGATGTATCCAAACTGGTACAAATGTGGTTGCTTTCCTTCTTGTCCTCCCACCTTTGTCAATGCTTCCTTATGCAGTAAGCTTACAGTGTATTTAAAAATATGGCAGTAATTCATTTAAAGATTTGCATGTCAAGAGATAAACTGAGAAATTTTCTGTGACAAAGCATGTATTGTTAGATAAAGGGTAATGAATACAACAATTAATGAAAATATGAAAATCTTAGAATCCATAGATTTGCTGTGTGGTGTGCAAGATTCTTACATTGCTTTAAATAAATAAAATGCTTTAAAATCTGCATTTTTCATTGCCTCTGCAAGGTACCTGGTCAACCCTACACTGCCAGAATAAGAAAGCTTTTTGATCTTGTAGAAGTTTTGTATGGAGAAGCAAGGGGAAGAAGAAATCCCTCAATGTTAGCGTATGTTGTTTTTGTAGAGCCTTGCACTTTCTGCTCAAGCCAGTGGTGAAGTGAGGTAACAACCTCAGCTTTGTCCTCCAGGCTGGTATTCTTGCTTCTGGTCTGACACACACCTAAGCCAATAGCTTTATTCTTCCTACTGTTTAGGAAGTTTAGTCTTTGCACAGAATCTGCCCTAACGTATCTGTTCTCAATACTTGTAAAGAAAACCTAAGATTTGTGGTGTTATGTAGCTTAACTGCTGGGAATAGCTGGGATGCTGGATATTCTTCTCTTGGAGGTTAAGCAAAACTGCTAATGTGTCCTTGAAGCTGTTGTCTTAGGTTTAGGGTGTGAGACAAATGCTCTTTATGCCTCCCTGAGGACTAATGAAAATGCTCCACACAGGATTGTAAAGAATTGGAAGTTTAAATGGAAGTACTATTCACAACTATGTACCACGATAGAAAAACATACACAAATTCATATTCAACCTCAGCCCAGTTCTGTTATCTGAACTTACCACAGGATCTCATTAGGCCAAATATTTCCAAAGCCTCCCCCCAAACCAGGCCAAAACCCAGGCCTCAAATGCCCTCCATACCCCCTGACCAGGCCAAATGGCACAGCTAAAAATTAACCTTCCAAAGGACAAACTTTTGGAGGCAGCAAGCCTCCCCCACAAACCAGAGATAACTGTCCACGTACAGCTGGGAGGAGAGAGAGGGAGGAAAAAGGGCCGAACAGCTTGTGCTGTTCCTTTATAAAGGGAAGATGCAGGCAGCACGGGAGGGGAATAGCATAGATTACACTTTCTGATGTCCGTCTCTGGACCTATGTAGCCCCTGGACTCTATGGCTGAGACATCCCAGTTTCTTAAACTCACAACAGATGTTCAGATTGTCTTCATTGCTAAGTATGGAAGATCTCCAAAGTGTTTACCTGTGATAGAGGTTAAAGCTGACAACGGTCATTTTCTTCAGATGGAGAACAGACGTGCAGAGTTCAAGTGACGTGCTAGAAATTGCACAGGAAGTGTGTGCCACGGTGTGGAACTGAGCCCACATCTCATAAATAGCTGTCAGCTCTCCTCTTGCTTGATATTTAGTGTTTTCTGCAGTTTCAGAGGATGAAGTTTAGTAAGTGCTTATGTCTGCAAAAGCAGTTACTTTAAAGAATTGTCTTTTTAAAGACTTTAAATCTTAATTTTAGTATCTTCGCTGTGTTCCATGGCTCCATTTGGTAGGTACTGCAAACCTTGACATACCCAGTCGTGCTCATGTTATTGGAATAAACTTTAGTATGGCATATAGCTGAAAAAATATTGAAGGCCAGAAAACTAATACAGTCATTAAAAATACTTTTCAATTACAGACACAAAGTTGAAGTACTTAATTATGAGGCCTAATTTTCAAGATGCTGAGCCATTCCTACAGCCAGTAGCTTTTAAAAGAAATCGGAAATTTCTTTGGTGGAAATTTTGAGCAAGAACTTTGTATGTAAGTAACCATAATCTGCCTCATAATCTGTTCATAGTTTTCTTGACACCTAGGCTTCTTTTAATGCAAACTAAGTATAGAGTCAGGAACTAAGTAAAATTGATCTACTTTTAAGACTCTCCGTTTTGTAGGATGTTCTGATTTTCCTGTTGCGTTTAGCAGAACAAGAATTAGTTATGAGGGAAAAAGTTGGATGAAATGCCTTGCATTTTATGTAGCACTGAAATTTGTGGTTATTGCTTATTAAACTGTACCAAGGAATAGAAAATTATTTGAAAATTCCAGTGTTTTTTGTTGCTAAATGTGGCAAGCACCTCAGGATTCCAACAAGATGATGGTGGTTGATTATGTAAGGTGAGAAAAATTGATTGGCATGAAGAGGTAACTCAAGTATTAAAATATTTTTGGGGTATGCTCACAGCAAACCTGCTGCTAAGCAGGTAGATGTTATATATAACGTAGAGGCTTGGTAGTAGACTTCAGTGTTAGATACGAATTTTAATGATAGCTACTAAGGAGTGGTGTCCTGCTTGAAGTGAGAGCTAACCTCTTGATTGTGAAGGCTTTCAAGTATGTTAAATGCCAGTAGATGAGGTCTGCTGTTACTGGTGTTTTGGCTTTTTGTTGTCATCCCCAGCACTTGAAGTACTGTTTGGCTGTCACTTCCTATGCCAGAGCCTTACTGTGAGGGAAACTGATAATGTCATTAAACATATTTTAAAGATTCATGGAGTTCTGCAAACCTTCAGAGCAAAGATCTTCCAAACATCTTGATGATCAGGATTTTTTCTTTAGTGAATAGCAAACTCTTATCCCATAGGAAGTGCTGGCAGGCCATTGAATTTTCAGCTATTCTTGCTATTGTACCATTTAATTGGGTGACATAGCTGAAGACAGGCTATATCTACAGTGACTTGCCAAAGCAAGCCGGACACGTGGAAGGAGTTTATCATTATTCTTGATGCCCCGTAAGATCTTAAATGTGGAAAATCCCCTATGGATACGATTTTTTGCTGAAGTGATTGGCAATGACTTGGAAAGTTCTTCGGTGTCCTCCATACAGAAATGATATGCATCGTTCTGTTGCCTCTGTTACAGCAAAGGAATGTGGGTTTATTATATGGCCTTTGAGTATGTGTTTGGGGTAGTACCATACACAGTTGTTGTTCCTTGGATTATCTAAGCTGTAAGGTGCCTGGAAATAATGTGTTCAAATGCTTGGGTTGAAAACTGTTTATAGTAGCAGGTGGGAAGTTAGTATGTGTGTGTGTTTGTGTGTGTGTGTGTGTGTATGCTTCCTTACATTGGGTGTTGGTTTTTTTGTTGTTGGGCTATCACTTGAAAGAGAAATATTTGATTTCTTATAAGCACAGTACCAAGGGTGAGTGTGGTGGTTTTAAGACTGTCTTTAGTTTTTCTTCTCACAAAGTTCAAGCAGAAAAGTGAAAGAATGTAAATAAATCACTGTTGGGTGTAAGAAAGCAAAATAATGATTATTCTGAACGCTTCCATTGGAGAGATAGAAATGTTTAAGAATCACTACTCAAAACAAGGTCGGGCAGTTGGGCAGTCTCGCAGTCCATTTTTTCTCAGTCTGTCTGCCTGCTTCTTTTCTGGCTGAAGATAACATACACCTGCATATTGACCTTGACAAGCTAAGTCTAACAGGCCTCTCGGCTTCTTGGCTTTCTTCCCTCTGCTTTCTCTGTGGAAAAGGGGTGGGGGTAGGCCCCTTGGGAAAGAAGCACAGCCCTTCGAGGGGGGCCAGGGGGGTTTGTTGTGTTTTTCTGTTGAGTGTACGTATTTGTAAATGTTGCGAATAGTGTATATTTGTACATATTCATTGTGTTTCATCATAGATTGCAGTTTTGCCTGTAAATACAGCTTCATTTGCTTCCAGACTGAGCTATCCTCGTTATTGTTAGTTTGGGAGGGGGATTACAGCTCTCACACTGTAACAGTGAGCCTGCCAAACAATTTCAGCAAAACTGACATCGTTGGAAGCTTTGCCTAAACCTTGAAACCAAACTACAAATTGTAAGTTTACTATAAGAACCACAAAACTGAACTGGTTTTCAAGTATTTTATTTAAATTAAGGTGATTATTTCCAGAAAGTTTCATGTGTAAGAACAAAGATGGTTTCTGAAACCTCTTCAAAAGAGATACGTTGTGGTGGTTGTTTATTATTCTAATATTAGTCTTCATGTTGGTTTACAATTTAATTTGCTGCCCTACAAGTAAGTTCAATTATCCTGACTTTATATGCCTCAGTCTATCCATCTGAAGAGTTTGTTTCCCAAAGGCTGTATACAGAGTTCATATCAAAGCTTAGAATAAAATATTAGATCCTCAGTCCTGCAATTAGGCCATACACTGTTCTTTATAGCAAACTAATTCATGACTCAGCCACCTAATTGCAGTGGGACTTCCAATAAGCTCTTTAACATCTATTTATTTATAAAAATTATTTTAAGACTCTTTTTTTTTGTTAGTTGAGTTGTGGTTTAGGTAATTAAATCCTTACATGATATAGCTTGTAAAATTGAATATTAAATGCAATTAATTGTTAAGCTGGAATGACTTGTTTGCTTCAGAATGGTGGGGGGTTTACAGGTGTTCTGTAGTAATTTTAACTGGAGAGCAAAGTGCTGAAACTTTGCAGAAACCTACTTAAGATTTACATATCTATCTCCTGATAGATATCCTATACATGTATACAAGCATAGGCACATCTTCATTGCTGTATATTTGCAGGACTCCATGGAAGAAGGTATAGCTCTGTAAACAGGGCCCCTGATGTTGGTTTAACTAGTAATGTTAAAATTTTTAAGGCTACCAAAATACAAAGAATTGGAGTTTGGAGAAAGTGAAATGCCTTCTCTGGATGAATTTCTTAAGAAAAGGTAACAATTTCTTTAGAGGTTTTTTTGTTTTGTTTTCCTGCTGCTTTAGTTCAAGAATTGACAGCTTTCATCAAAGGACTAAGATTGTTTGTTTTCCCCTTGACAGTTCTATGGTCTTGCTTCCTCTCATTCTGGTATTTGAGAGGCTCAGAATTAGACTAGGGAACACTGTGTGTCTTTTCTTATTCTCTGAAGCTGATGAGAGTTTTAACAATTGAAGATTCTGCATTGAATTCTGTGAAAGGGATAAGGAAAAGTCTTGATAGATACACTTGGAATATACTCTTTCTCTGGATGAAGAACCTTCTAGTTCAAGTTATGACAGAATTTACTGCAGGCAATCAAAGTTTGCAAGTTACATTGCAAAATAGTTGTGTATAAATCTGCAAACAGTTTAACAGATTTCACTGTACTTTGTTGTATTTTATTTCATATTGCCCAAAATTCTTTTACTATGTATTTCAGCAATTTTCTTGCCACAGATTTTTTTTAATAAGTCTAAAATGAAGAATAATTATTTTTACTGAGTCTCTGATATTATTTGCATCATTGTCTGTAATATCTTTATCCCTTAAATTGTTTTGCTGTTTGAAATGCTATCAAATGCTATGAAATGCTATCAGACTCAATGCAGGCCTTGGCAGCCTGATGTAGTTAGAGGTGTCCCTGCTCACTGCAGGGGGGTTGGACAAGATTACCTTCGAGGGCCCCTTCCAACCCATTGCAATCTCTGAATCTGTAAATATATTCTTAAGAAAAAGACACCCTGCATGTAGAAGAAGGTGATAAAGTTGGTTGAGTACTGGAGACACCTTTTGATGATAAGGAATACTTATCATGGATAGATACCTTTACATTTCAGTGGTCCCAGTATTTAACATGTAAAGCAAGAAATCATACATCTTTCCATAAATTTCAGTGCAGCTTAAGCTAGTTATAAGGAGCAGTCTTTAAGAGTACACTTTTTTTCCCCTTATAATTTGTCTTTATCACACAGGAAGTTTCAGCACTTTAGTTGAACATACTTGGCTCCGATGTGAAGCTCAGGCAAAAATTCTAGAAAAGATGCAACTCTTCCAGACTCTGAAATGGGAAAGTAGGAACCTGTTTGAATTTTCTAACATCTTCTGCTGTACTGCTTCAGCTCACTTTTCCCTCTCACTCCCAGTTTAGGGGTACTGAGCCATCTCTAGTACAGTTTAAGGGAATTGTTTCTGTTTATTTGCCTTGGTGTACATATTTTTTAATCATTATTCAATTTCATTGTGTGCACACCATCTTTATTTCTGTCTTTATCTCATGACAGCTCTAACCAGAAATCTGAAAAGTACCATGTGAAAGAGATTCAGATAGGATGTCAGATACTGACTTAATTAAGATCTGAGGTAGGAAGAGAGGTAAAAATTTCTGAAGATTATTTACATACTATTCACGCTGAGGTTTTCTAAGTGGTTTAAGTGTTATTCAAAATACACATATTAATCTAAGCAGAAATGTGGATGGTGTACATGCTGTGTAAGGTAAGATAAAATTTAGAAGCTATTAGTGCGTGACATGGAAAGGCTGTGTGGCCAGTGGTGCATAGCGGGTCCACATGAAACATTTACAGTCAGTATTTGTTGATTCCACATGGCTATGGTGTTCATGCTCAGGAAAACTGAGCGATTACTGGGGCCTGCTTGTCCCAGAGGCTTGTTTAAGATGGATAACAGGGTGAGATTTAGCACTGAATGGTTATCTAGGACTGGGAAATACATGCCAGTTGTCTTTTATGGAGCAGTGACTGTACCGTGGCAGTAGCAGTATCCTAGATAGCATGGTATTTAACTCTGCACTAGTGTCTTTCAAGGGGCCATAAATGAGGGCAGTTGTGTTATCTTTTCAGGAGTCACCACTGCTTGGTATCTCTCATGTTGGAGCTTAAGACAGATTGTTCTCTAAACGTATTCTGCAAACACATAATTGGTCTTGTGAAAATTTGTTCCTGAAGGGGTCTTAAAAAGTCAAACCTTCCTGTGCTACATTTGAGAGTATTTCTTTCAGGCTCTGCTATGATGTTTGCCCTAGAATACACACTGCATTGATACAGAAGAAACTGGCAGCAGTTCTCATTTTCGTGTGGCCCTCATGCTTTTCATTAGGAATGATCAGTGCTGCTCAAAGCTTTTCAGCGGTATTGAGAAAATTGTATCTTTCTTCTGCAGGAACAATGAGCAGAGCTGTGCCACTTCTCCAGCACTAAGGGGACAGGCAGGGGGAGATGGGCTGCACTGAAAGGCAAGACCTCTGCCTAGCTCCTGTAGTGGGCTGAGCTGTGCTTTCATACATCCTGTGATGGCAGCAGCAGTCTGGCTTTCAGGACTTTGGCATGGGTGGTAAGGTTTTAGGCTCTCTTGCTATGCTAAAAGAATTTGTGAGTAGGTATGATTCTGCTTGAAGCTTTTGGAGGGATTTGTGGATTAATGTGTTTGATTTTTATGGTTGCATGGAAGGGTTCTGCATTGCTGCTTGGGCATTGTAAGGCTATTTCCCGTTGTAAAGAAGTTATCTTCCTCTTAAGTCAGTGCAATTCAACAGGGTGAAGAGTCTGTGAGGAAGAGGTTATGTTATTCACTTCAAATTTCATTAGAATCATCTGATACATCATCCTTTCCCTCAGCAGTGGGTGTGCCGGTATCTGGCCAGTCCAAAGCTCTGAAAATTGCAAGTAGAGCCTCCAAGAGTGGGCAGAAGTCATCTGTGGCAAGATCAGCAGCTGTAGCAAGGACAACGTTGAGCTGGGATCTTCCCTATACTCATCAAAAATAAATTTGTCCAGGGTACTAAGTAGGGCAGGAAATTCTGACAGTGTTGGAAGGTAATGGGTGAAGAAACATCTTGAACTTTAGAGCTTATAGTACTTGATGTAGTCAAGAGCTAGAATTTCCATGGTGTGTTACCAGAATTTGAAAGCTGGGAAGTGCAGTGTGGGGACCCTTAGAGGCTGTGGATGAAGACAATCAGTGGCTGGAACCATTGCACATAGTTTGTGTAAAGACTTTGTAGTTCACATGTGGTGCTGCCCAACACACAGTCAATCCATCGTCATCTTGATACTTGGAAAATACAGCACACAGATGTCTGCTCTGTCTCTCCCCCTGCTCAGCTTGCAGGGATTAATAATGAACCAGGACTAACAATGGCTCCAGACCATAATGCAGCCAGTCTTCTGCTCAATTTTTCCCATTATTTGACCTATTCCAACCTCCATTATTCTGGATAGCGGATACTGACTTTTATATGTATTTATATATTAGTTTCTATATAGATAGTTGAGTTTTTATATATGATTATATAAATATAAAATATGTTACACAGAATATACATATATTAAAAGTGTTTTCTCTGTAGAGTTGACTCCTCAAAATTCAGGCAATATAAGGATGTATTTTGCAAGAGTGACTTTGTTATTGTCCTGTGAGGAGGTATTTGACATAATGAGATTTTTGCAGAAACGTTTTCTTAAACAGTTTAATGTTGTAAAGTGGTTATTGGGTGAATCTAGATTATAAAATGAATAAGGCCATTGACTGTAGAATTCCATTCTCATTTTAGGTGGTGAAATAGGTAGTGAATATGGTAAATACAAGAGGCAAAGCAGGAAAAAGCAATATAGGAAAGTGCTTCTATCTGTTCCACGTGATAGTTCTTCGATGTTTCTGTGCAAATAAATTAAATTAGACTTTTTGTATCTGTCCTGTCAGCTCATCAGTTCCTTGTTCTGCAGTACAAAACTTCACTATTTCCTCTGCTCCATTTCCCAGGCGGCTGAGTGCTTACAGTAGACACATCCTCGGATACTTAGTTGCTCAGCTTTTGTAGGGTTCTTAAACCTTTTTAAGCACTTGGAACATTCCAGGTGAACTGGCTATAAATCTGCAGCAAGTGTGTGTTTTTCTTCTCCTGATGCTTCTCAGTACATTGGAGTGATCGTGCAGAACGGGGAGAGAGACAATCTTACATTTTAATTCTGGCTCATCTGCTTCTTCACTGCTGTTTTGAATTTGTCCAGTTTTCCCACTGGTAAAATTGAGAAGATACAGAATACCTAAAGGAGCTGGCAGTGGGAAGTTTGGGGCCCTCAGATATCAGAGAGAGCAGCCAGGCAGAAAGGGACCTGGGGGTACTGGTTGACAGGTGCCTGAACATGAGCCAGCAGTGTGCCCAGGTGGCCAAGAGAGCCAATGGCATCCTGGCCTGCATCAGGCATAGTTTGGCCAGCAGGAGCAGGGAGGTCATTGTACCCCTGTACACAGCACTGGTTAGGCCACACCTTGAGTACTGTGTCCAGTTCTGGGCCCCTCAGTTTAGGAAGGATGTTGAATTGCTGGAGCATGTCCAGAGAAGGGCAACGAGGCTGGTGAGAGGCCTTGAGCACAGCCCTATGAGGAGAGGCTGAGGGAGCTGGGACTGTTTAGCCTGGAGAAGAGAAGGCTCAGGGGAGACCTCATTGCTGTCTACAACTACCTGAAGGGAGGTTGTAGCCAGGAGGGGTTTGGTCTCTTCTCCCAGGCAACCAGCAGCAGAACAAGAGGACACAGTCTCAAGCTGCACCAGGGGAGGTTTAGGCTGGAGGTGAGGAGAAAGTTCTTCACAGAGAGAGTGGTTGGCCATTGGAATGTGCTGCCCAGGGAGGTGGTGGAGTCACCATCCCTGGAGGTGTTCAAGAGGGGATTGGACATGGCACTTGGTGCCATGGTTTAGATAGTCATGAGGTGTAGGGTGACAGGTTGGACTCGATGATCCTTGAGGTCTCTTCCAACCTTCTTGATTCTTGATTCTTGATCACGAAGAACAGTGAGGACATACCTGATTTCCCTGTCATTGAAGGATTCTTAGTGCTGTATAATAAATACAATAGGACCCATGCATCTGAACAATAAAGATAAAAAGAAATATTGAATTGCTGTCTTATCTGTTGAATGCCATCCATTTTATGTAATTAAAGACTATGCTGTCACGTGTTTTAAATGCAGGAGGACAGATTTCAAGATGCTTGTGTGTATTTTGGAACTTAATTAATGGCAGCTTAGCTTTGCAGGAGTTCCAAATGTATCATTGTGCTAAATACTTTGTATTCACAGTAAGAAATGGATTGTGTCTCTTCGGATGGTAAAAGGGGATAGAATAAACAGTGAAGGGAATCCTCTAGAATTTTTACCACAGCCCTAAACTGTGGATTAAATTATATTCCTGTATTCAGCAAAGAGATATAACAAAATACAGAATTTCAGCTGCATCTTATGAGACAATTTTTGATACTGCTATGGAGTATAAGAGTTGCTGAGATGGTTTGAGAAGTTACTGCCCTTGTATCCTTTCAGACATCAAATCCCACCACCCCTGCAGTAGAGGCAAAGGAACACATAGATTCTCTGTTCCAGTACAAGGTCTTGCTTGACAGCTGAGTTTATTCATGACTGGTAGATTAGTCCAAGCTGCTGGATATTTCCGTCAACTAGATGAGGAACATGCACCAAGTCTGCTCTGCTGCCCTGCCTGGGAGGCAGGGAGGGCAGGTGGAAGGGATGGAGGAGGAGTAATAGGTGGCTTAAGGACAGTGACATCTTCAGCTGGTGCAAGTGTCAACTAGGACTCTTGTCTGTCCACAGTTCAGTCTTACTCAAGTGATTTGACTCCAACCAGTAATACTAAGCTACTATGAAGTAGAAAATCAGGTTTAAGTCAAGAGGGAACCATCTTGTTTCTCTTAGATCTTTGTTTAGTTTAAGTGCTAAAAGCCGTGATCAGTTTTTCTCTCAGTCCTTGTTGCTTTCATGAGAAAACTCATGTAAGAGTATTTTGGAAATAAGCCCAGTGTTTTCTTCTCTGCTGCTGCAAGTATGTAAATTTTAAACCTGACTGAACGTTTACTTAGTTCCATGTCTGAAGATTTATGCATGTGAAGATGATTTAAAAAAAAAAAAGGGGGGGGGGGGGCATTTAATTATTAACAGCATTTGGCAAGGATCCCCTCACGAGAAGGTGCAAAGTAATACATTCCTTCATAGCTTATATAATCTATTGTGCTGTCCAAGTTGATTATGAAGCAGAACTATGACAGTGTTGCCTGGAACTTTTTTTTTTTTTTTCAGCTTGTTTAATCGGCATAATGATGTGAATGTTGGAAGGGAGAATTGTATGTTCTGTATTAGCTAATACATACTTTTATATAACAATACTTCCGTGTGTATACAACACTTGAAGTAGGCTATATTTCCTGAATTGCCAATGAATTTAGTAACTCCTTTGCTTTCCTCCTTTTGATTGCTAATCTGAGAGTTCCATATGTAGTAACCAAAGATAAGTGTACCCTTGTAAAGGAGAACGATGCATCCTTATCTCAAGCAGGAAATACAACATCCCTGTTCAGAGGAGAACTTAATGTTGGAGAGAGGATTGGACACGCATCTGATTCTTACACCCTCGCTGAGACTACCAGCATAAAATACTATTATATTCCTAACTTTTGTAGTGTGGAAGTGTTGCTGACAGATTTCCGGGTGAGAAAGAAAATTCAGGGGAGGAAGGATTCCCTAGATCTCTAAGAAAGCTCTGAGAGGAGAAAGATGTGCAACAAATTGCTAGCATGCAAAATATACAAAGCATTTTTTTCAATGTAAAATTTTAAAATCATCCAAATGTCTTTCCTGTTGGGTCTATGCTGTTTGCAAATAGGGGATTGCATTTAGAATGTTACTGCTTTTAAAATATAACTGTTGCTTTTGCTTTTTTTTTTTTGTTTTAAACTGTAGGTATGAGAAGGTGCCAGTAATCCTGGTTGGTAATAAGGTGGACCTGGAAAGCGAACGAGAAGTATCATCAAGTGAAGGCAGGGCCTTAGCTGAAGAATGGGGCTGCCCCTTTATGGAGACCTCTGCTAAAAGTAAAACAATGGTGGATGAGCTCTTTGCGGAAATCGTTAGACAAATGAACTATGCAGCACAGCCAGACAAAGATGATCCATGCTGTTCTGCATGTAATATACAATAGCAGTGAAAACGACCTAACCTGGACTTCATTTTGTAAGGTGGTAAAACTGTCTACTTCACTTCCTGGTTTGTGGGTCACTTGAAATACATCTGTAGTGAAGTAGCAACATTAACTCAGAGCTGAGCATTGAAAGTCAATCACTGACTCTGAATATAATTGGGTTATATGACCACATCTCACCCAGTTTTTCCCTTTGAACACCTGCAATTTCATGGCATAGCCAGCTATTCTACAGGGTTGTTCCAGTCAAATGTACCAGTGTTGTGTCAGACACCAACAGCAACCACTTCTGAAGAAGTTGGAACACTTTTGGAAATGGGAAACAAAAGTGGTGGAGAGAATATCTCTGAAGACCATTCACAGCTAGCATACGTGCAAAAGGAGAGCCAAGTCTTTCAGTGTCTACTTACTGTGCTTCGGGACGTGCGCTATCACTTGTGGCCAAGTTTGTTCAGTCAGATACGTTGATTTCACCAGAACTTTTGACAGTGTTAGAGGAAGAGGCTACCAGAGACCTATATAGTTTGGGTTTTTTTCAAAATTGATGCTATTATTTCTACACTTTATCCCACATCTCAAAATGGAAAACATTGAATCAGTGTGTGGAATGAGAGACAAGATCTGAAAACAAATGATGGGTGGAGAAACAGTCTGGCATTGGAATGTTTTAAATCTTTCATTTTGCTGCTCAGAAATGGAGGCTCACTTCAGGTTTTGGTCTGAAAAATGCCAAACAAACCCTCTGTTTACAAAGCAGGAAGCATCTTTATCACTTTACTGAACCAGGAGGAAGCAACTGTGATGAAAAAAAATTGCTGAGCCTTACTAACAAGGAACCCTTTAATAGATTGACTAGTACCATCTTGTAAGGAAAATTAAGCCATGTTGCATCCATATGTTCCCTTCTGCAGAAACCTCGTGGGACAGTGTGAACATCCTGCATTTTTAAGTTTATTAAAGACAACAGATTTTCTTGCCTTTAAGGGCTACGTTCTCTGGTGTGATCCCTAACTAACCTTTGAAAATCGAGTTTGCTATTTGATAGCTTTAATGTTGGAAAGTCAGATTGAATAACCATGTGAAATCATTTGGTTCAGAGGTGAAATAGTTATGGTTGTAATTCCTTAGGTGAGTGTGGAAATGGCTCTTCAATTGCCTGGCACACTGTTCAAAGGTTGCCCCAATTATTGGAGTGTTAAATGGTGGGAGCAAATGTTTTATTTTGAAAGGATGCTCGAGCTCTTGACTTGCTAGTTTCATAGCAGTGAAGTATTTATCATTTGCATGACTAATGGCACAGAAATACCTATTCTGAAGTCTTACAATCAAAGTATAGACAAGTTTTCAATCACAATGTTTAGATTTTAAATGCTGGAGAGATTGTCTCGAGATGGATCTTTTGTAGGTAAGATTTGCCATAAAAAATACGGAGTCACTGAGCCTGTGGTCTAAATAACACCATGCGTTCATGAGTTTTTTCAATCTTGTGCAGTAACAGTGTAGTTCCTTGTGTTTAACTGAGTGCAAATGGGGGTGCTGGGGTGTGTGTGTGGGTGTGTGTGTGTGTTCAGCGTGTATGTGTGCGTGTATATGGCCCTTAGAAATGTCCTAACTGGAGTTAGGTTCAAGAGTTTTGCCTCCATCTGCAGAACTTCCTAAAAACTCTCTCATCTGCTACAAAGGAAACTTGAATACAAAATGCTTTGTAGATTTTCATACATAAATACCCTTAACATTTTTAATTACAGTTCAGTGGATGATAGCTAAAGGAAATCATGTATTAATGGAATAGAACTGGACATCTCTGCCCTTAATCTTTCAAGACCTTTCTGCAACCAATATATCAAAGGGTATTAGATGTTGCAAAACATGAAGCCTTACAGGAACGTAAATGTAGCCCATTTCCCATCTACCTTACACAGCTTCTGTTACTGTACTTTGTTCTCTTAGGGAGATAGGCACACCATTTATTTCTGGCATCTGAATGCCCATTTTGGGTGCTCCAAATCGCCCTCCTAGAGGCACCTACCTCTTTCCATTGACTATATAGCAAACTTAGGCTTTTAACTCTGGTCCTCTGAGTCACATGACTTACATGCCTAAACTAGATGGTATGAATGTTCTCTTACCCCCTGCCCACTGTGTCAGCCACCATGCTTAAGCAAGATGTGAGATGTCATATTAATGATATTTCAATGCTTAAAATATCTGGATTGGGAAATGATTTACTGAGTAGTACAGCCGATCTGTAAAACAGCATGTCAGTGTGAGATCCACTGCATAAGCACTAAGGAAAAAAAAAAAAAAGAAAAAAAGGCTAAACAAAAAAAATCCCAAATTGAAACTGATTTGGATGGAAGTGCATGTTGTGCAATGTTATTTACAGAGATGTTAAAATCTTGCCTCACAGATTGTTCATCAACCAAGAAAGTGGCACGAAGTACAATATGAACAGCCTAAGATGAAGTTTGTAATGGAAAACAGATGGGCTTTCAATATAGGAGAAATTGCACAGTAATTTTTTTAGCAGAAATCTTGTTTCTTCGTTACACTTTTCTATTTTCAAAAACATAGGCCATATGTAAGCTACCACACAACATGGCAGGGGGGAAAGCATAGTGATATTTTCCATTGTATAGTTCCGAGGAAGTAGTTATGCACTATTTGTATTTCCACTAATGTGAAGATAGTGGAGCTTGAATCACTGACAGTTGCACTTGACAGAGATTTTTCAAATTATATAGGGGTAGCAGAAAGGGAGGTGTGTGAGCCACGCAGCAGCTGCGTGACCACCCTGCAGGAGTTGTTGGTCTTGGGTCATTGTTTCATTTATACCCTGATAGGATTACCAATTATAGTCTTTGAAAGTTTCTTATAACATGCCTTAAAATATTATGATTTGTTCCAAAGACCCACTTTTCCTTTGGCTGTTCTTGTAGAGCTTTGTACTTTTCTACAAAGACAGCACTTCTCCAGTTTTGTTGTTTTCGTTTTTATTTTTTTAAAAAACGTTGCAACTTTTATTCTTTTAAGCTATGATAGTGAGAGCAACTGTTTCCTCTTTCCCTTAAAAATGCACAAAGTCAAAGCAATCAAACCAGAATCTGATAAAGAGTATTAAACATAATTACATTGGGTTTTGTTTTGGTTTGGGATTTTTGCTTTGTTTTGTTTTGTTTTCCGGTTATGTCCATCCCCCAGCTCACCCCTTCAGAGCTTCAAAAGGTTTTGGTGACATTTTCTGTTCTGGTTTTAGCCTCTCCCTAACCCCAGTGTTGCAGTTGCCATTACTTTTCTGTGGGAAAACTACTGGTATTTGCTTTCCTGTATAGAACGTTGCCTAAAGAAGTCAGCCATTTGGTTGGGGGGTTTTGTGCATGTTTGGTTTTTTGTTTTGTTTTGGGTTTTTTTGTTTTTGTTTTTTACCAGTGTTCCATCAAAGCACTGGTTAGGCTTTAATTGTGAAACTCCGCAACAAAAGTAAATGTTTGACAACTGCAGGAGGCTTTTATCTGCATTGTTGTGTATCTGTTAATTCTTGATCAGGGTTTGAAGAAGGACTGAAGTGATTTCTGGAATCAGGCTTGATGCTGTTGATTTGGAGTTTCCTAGGGGTGAATTAATGTATTTCACAGTTAATTGTTGAGCTCTAATACAACTGGCAACTTAAAATGGGGCAACAGTTTGTTTTGTAACAATGTCAGTTGTTTAAACCTTGATGTTTCAAATAAAACAAGAATTGTACATAGAACTCAATGCAAACTCAGCAGTTGTATTTGGAGTTAAATTATTTTAACAAATAAATTTATTTAATGAAATCTTCTTTGCATTTCCTGTATTGTCCATTTTGATTTCATCAAAAAGTTCATCCAAAGCTGACAAGAGCTGCCCTGCCCAGTAATTTGAAACAACACTGTCGATTATTTGTGGTTCAGCTAAGTATTTCTTGCCAAAATACTCATCTGGTACAATTTAAATAGCAATAAGCAAAAAGGTAAATATACTTTAAATTTTATGGATGGCTGCATGTTGTAATTTAAATTGTAAGCTTGACCAAGAACCATAGCAAGTTGTTTGGGTTTTTTTCCTTCACTATTCTTAGAGGGATATGCATTGACAAGAATGAGTAAGACTCAGTATTTGCTAAGATACAGCTCTTGCTATGGCAAGAGAATTAGTACTTCTCGTGAAATAGAATAAAATAATGTGTTAACTTGGTTGACATTCGATCTAGTGGATATGCAGAATTACTTTTATAACATCATGGTTGCAAAGGGTTAAGAAAAAAAGGATTGTTTGTTATATCAGCTGTTCAATTGATGAGTGTTTTGCAGGCTTTCAGCACCATACAAAAGGAGTTAGTGTTAGAAAGGACTTCAAATACAATTAGCTTGCAGAGATTTATAAATGAACAGTTGAGCTAATGCTAACAGGATTATTCTAGGTAATTGGAACTGATCAGCAGTTACATTTTACTCATGCCAGTATCACTAAAATACCATTTTCAGTAATGATGGTTGCTTGGTGGTCTCTTGTTTTCAGGCCATGCATGCCGTAATGAGCAAGAAGCCTGAGGTTGGCACATCTTGTGGGTATTATGGATTCTATGGATATTATGGAAGGCTGACACATGCTGCTCATTTTATGGTTTTGATTTGCCCATTCATTCTGTAAAGCAGTTACAGGTGAACTTTTGCTGATGGGTTCTTGCAGTCTCGTTAATTTAGTAATATCCCTTTGTTTTGTCTGAGAAGATACCTATACAGGGACCACAGGAATTCCTTGGGCTGTTCTGAACAATGACATATGCTAGTGTGCAACATGCTCTTTTCAAGTAAGTGAACAACCAGAAAACTGTGAATATTGTACTCTTAGCAAATGCTTGCTCTGGGGCCCTTTTTTCCCTTCCCCCCCCCCCAGCCCCTTTTTTTTTTTTCCCTTTTTTTCTTCTTCTGCAAATGCAGGAAACTCATTCACTCTCTGAGAAAGCTTTGTGAAATATTTTGGATGGAAATAAATGTCTTCTTATCAATCCTCCACAGGTATCCAATCTTTAATCACTGCTTCTATTGCTTGACCAGGTGGTCCCTGGATTCCATCTTCTGTCCCAGATTCCTTTCAGTAGCCTTCATTCTTTTGCTGTTTACTTCCTACCTTGTGTTTTCTTCTCCATTAAAACAACATTCTTTCTCTGAGAGCACGAAGATTTATCCTGAAATTGCTGACAACTGTTTTTATTGCTCTGGCTCATATGAATGTACTCAATATGTAGTCATGTCTTCGTTTTGCAGGCACTGACTTGATCGTTCTTTTGTAACAAGCATCAATTTTCAGCTTCCACTGGCCCTGTTTGGATGCACTAGTTCCCTAGTCAGTTGCCTTATACATAATTCCTGCTTTGCTGTAAAAACTTTGGATAAAACCTTTCTGGTTTTCTGTGTTAATTGCAGTCATGGCATTTGCAGGCATTTTGAGCTGCAGATTTCTCATCTTTCTTCATAGGGAGGTCAGTTAATGCCTGTGTGAATACATCTGGATTTTGAGACCGGTTGTTAATTATCTGGCCTTTGGTTATCTGATGGGTCGGCACAGCATGTTTTTCTAGCCTTCTCACATTGGAAGTAAAAAGTATTGAGTTAGTTTAATATTTAAAATGTTTGGGGTTTTTTTCTTCAGCTCCTGTTACTACATTCATCATGTGGTCTTCTAATACTTTTAGATGGCACTTTCACTTGAGAAGTGACCATAAAAGCACTATCTTAATAGTTGGGCTACCTAATATACAGAGTTGTATCTTTTCAAGCTTTACTAAGTACTGTGCCTATTTGCCTAGCAAAACCAGCCCAGTTTGGAAAGCAGTAACTGGCATTGCCCTAGCTCTGTCTCTGAGGCACAGACCAGGCAAGAGCCCACACCAGTGTTCAGAGGGTTGCAACTACAGGCTGGATAGCAAAGGGGTGGAAGGAAAAGCCATGTTGCTGTGAACCAAGTACAGTATAATGCTGGAATCGCTAACATCAAATCTTCAATCCACTCTGCTAGAACTGTTTTTCTGTGTACTTTGAAGCACACACATTTTGGTTTGACTGGAATGTGAGATAGTGTAGGGAGCACCGAGGATTTGTTTCAAACTTTTCACAGTGTAGTGACCACATATATAGCCAACTGAATAATGAGCATGCCTGCTCTTCTTGGTGTTTGCAAGGTCAGACAGCCACATACAAATCTCACTGAAGAATGGAGAAGTGTGGTGCTTAGCTGACAGTAGGAGAGGGGAATGGAAATAGATCTAGGTAAGGAGGTGAAAATATAAAACTGAAAAAATGTTCAAGAAAAATATGTAGGTAGACTGAGAGTTACATTGAATGAGAGAATACAGCTTTTATCACAGACCAATGTTAAGAGTATTTCTACATAAAAAAGCTTATTACCTGAAGTTACTAAGTAAATCAAAACTGGATTTCAAATATCTTCTACATTTCTTTTAATTGGAAGAAGTAAAAAGCTGCTTCTTGAAATGTTAAAGGGAAAGATCCTCAGTGCTTGGATTTTTAATTTATTTTCACTTTCAGAATCCTTTTATAGTTCAGTAACTGAAGGATGTTATTCCCAAACTTCATCCCCAAATACTGGAGATACCACACCTTAGTTTTCCAGTTGTACAACACAGTGTAGAAAAAAACCTGAGAATATATACTAGATTACAGCTCTTTCAGTTATTACATAGGCTTCTTTTTACTATTCATTCTCTGTTCTTGCAGATGGAATAGGTAATCAAATAAAGGTTACCTAGCACTTTCCAAGAGGAGACATGTTGATCAGGGTGGTTTTTTTTTTATTTCTGAACTATCAAGTAAGCTCCAGTTTTCTCTGTCCCATATTTGGGCATGGTGTTTTGTTCTTAGGGTTGTTTGGGTTTTGGTTTGGTTTGGTTTGGTTTGGGTTTTTTTGGTTGGTTTTTTTTTTTTTTTTTTTTTGGGGGGGGGTGTTTTTTAATAGTTCAGCTTTTTCTAAGGGTAAAATAAAGTAAGCTGCCATCATTCTCCAAGTGCTAAATTCTTGAGAGCATTCTGTTAAGACCTAACACCTTTCTGGTTTGAAAAACTGGGGAATTGCCAAAAAGAAAGAAAAAAAAATCTTGGCCCACCTTTAAACCTCTGAAGAAATGGTTTGCCCAGTATGAAAAAAGTTAAAAGTTCATCCAGACTTTGGCTGCTACTGGATTTGCTTTTGGCCTTTTGCAGTTCATATAGAGTAACTGCTAAGTAGTTGCAAGGCATAGCCCTTCTCTGTGTGTGTGTATGTGTGCACACTCTGTAGGAGCTGAGAAACAGTGGGTAAAAGTAAGATGAGAGTGTTCAACAGGGAGGATTTCTAACTGTAGATCTTGGTGTAACTTGTTCAAGAAATAGAAATCAGCTTTGCTGACAAGCAAGTCCTTTAGGAGCAGATTTGGAGGCGGACTTCATTTACATCAGTGATAGAGGACTGTCTGAAGGCATAAATGTCATAACATAGTCATAGCTTATGAGTAACGCAGTGACACAAGAAAAGCATCTCAAAAACGTTAATGTAATTTTACATTGAATTCTTTCTCCACATAAGGCAATAATAAGTTGACCCTTACAGTATTTGCTCTGTGAGATTTTAATTGCAGGAACACAAGTAATTTATGAATCCAAAGAAAGTGGGATTCTGCAAAACAAAACAAATGACACACAAGTGTCCTATATATAGAAGATAAATTGATGAGGATGCTCAAAGCAATATGCATTAACATACTTCTCAAATGCTCCATGAAGCCTCAGGAGTTGTATCTGCTGTAACAGGGTAGGATTCTTTCCATATCTGTGTATTTTTCTAAGAGCTTTTTAGCTAAAGCCTACCTTTTTTTTCCTGTGTGGTTCTATTGTAAATTTGTTTTGGGAAAGGCAACCCTTAGACTGAATCAGATGATTTTAGGATCACAGGATGTTAGGGGTTGGAAGGAACCCCTGGAGATCTTTGAGTCCAACCCCCCTTTCCAGAGCAGGGCCATATAATCTAGTGCAGGTTGCACAGGAACACATCCAGATGGGTCTTGAAAGCATCCAGAGAAGGAGGCTCCACAGCCTCTGTGGGGAGCCTGTTCCAGTGCTCTGTGACCCTTACAGTAAAGAAGTTATTCCTCATGTTGAAGTGGAGTTTCCTGTGCTATAGTTTACATCCCCTTGTCCTATCATAGGGTGTGCAAGTGAGAAGAGGCTGTCCCTTCCCTATTGACACCCAGCCCTCATATATTTATATACATTCCTATAGCTTTGTGTTTTAAGATGGAGAAAGATAACAAAGCCTCTTTTGGTTCTGCCTAATTTTTCTGGGAGAGATTCAAGGCTTTCCAGAAGTCTTCGTAAGACTTGGTACCACTTTATTAGGTGAATTCAGGCACCGCTTCTGATGAGGGTGCTATTTATGGTTATTTCTGGGAACATACTTATTCAAACAGTCAGCGACCATGAAGTGTAGGTGTGCATTTACATTGTGTTGTAATAAACATTTTCTCCCTGTGACCAGAAGCCAGCCTCAGTTTTGGAGGTTTATCCAGAAACTTACATTGATAAGAAATAAATCTTTTTTGGTTTATCCAGAAACTTACATTGATAAGAAATAAATCTTTTTTGAGTGTGGAGGGAAGAGTGCAGGGAAGACTTTACTGCTCATCAAGGTAATAACTCTTCACCCTAGGCAGCCACATCCTTTCATCCTTTCCTCATGTCAGCTTTTTTTCTACTTGGGGGTGGGATATTCACTTGGAATAAGAAATGCTTTCACTTTTTTTTTTCCTTTTCTTTCCTTTTTTTTTTTTTTTTTTTTGGCTTTGCATGTAGCAGCTACATGTGTTCTTGAATCAATAGCTCCTGGCAGAAGCCGCTTATCCCCTGCTCTCAAGAGATGTTCTGACTCAGAAACGTGGAGAGCCTATGAATCACTAAATCTATAAATCTAGTTTGCTTGTTTATAATGCCAAATTTTCCAAGAGATTATGAAGACCACACTTTCTAGAAAGTTTGTAAGGCTGCCTCCTTATTAAAATTTTTCATTTGTTCCAAATTTTGGCATGTTTGTCTATAAAGTTTGTTGGGTTTTTGTTTTGTTTTGTTAAAAAAAAAGTAAAACCCAAGCAAACAAGACAGAAAACAATGCAAGCCCAAATCAGGTTTCCTTATCTTGGTAACCCCGACAAAACAAAACCCCATAAACTAACTACCCACATTTCAGCTCTGTCACATTTATGTGTCCAGAAACCTATACATGCAAATAAAAAGGATGGAAAATGGAAGATGGGGAAGGGGAGGATTGTGACTGCTCACTAAGTTTTGATGGCAGTATCAAAATATCCCATAAAGATCTGTGATCAAGCATAAAAGGATGAGGGAAGGAGATGATCATACTGGATTCAATGGTAGTAATAAGAAAAGTTCAAGGAGGGGGAAAAAAGGTTTACTGTTCTATATCCATACAAGTCTCCCTGCAAGGAAGTGCTCCAACAGTCTACCACATTGTATATGCACTGGGTAGTGAGCAGCATTTCTCCAGCAGTGCTGTGAACACTGGAAAAGCTGGATTAACATTGCAGCAGCTGCTGGGCTCACCTTCTTTAGGAAAGCTTCCCTGCAGACCACAGCTGGGATTTATCATGTTTAGAAACACACAGCTACCGTAACTGATCATGTAAATGCTCCTAAATTTACATTTTCCTTTAGAAAAAACTACCTTTAAGTTCTTCCCATCACAGAGGAGGGTGGGGTGCCATCCTTCTGTTCAAGGTGTTGGACAGGAATTGCACAAAGCAGTGAGTGCTAAATACTTGCTCTGCCTTCAGAAGCTGCCACAGAGGATGTTTCCAGATAAGCTGGTCTAATTGGGCTGCTATGATTTCAAAGGTCAGTCCTCTGCCACCCTATGAAGTGCTATGGCCTGTGCTTCCTCCGGACCAGCTGCATGTTAGTGTGGTCCCAAGTATCTATGCTACTGGACTTTTGTATTGAATGTCTTAACTGGTGCTGTTTTCTGTCATATCATGCAATGTGTGTAGTAATTAACTTGCCCAAAAATCACTTGGAGATTCTTTTGGTTCTATGTAAGAAATAATCTTTGAGATCAGCCCTCTTAGACTAGTCAAGCAGAGATCCCCTCTAATCCCCTTAGAGCTTTATGTGGCTGTTGCCTGATTGATGAAGCAGCTCTGTACTTGCCTTGATAAACATGCTGCCAAAGGTGTATCAGTGTGATAATTCAGCATCCGTGGTGTTGGATTCACTAGGATCTTTGGATGCGTTAATTTCACTGAGTTGCATGAAGAGCAAAGCAGCTTGATGCCCCACAGTATGATGGCCTTCTTGTGTTGGTTTCCAGCACCATAAAATGTCCACAGTGCTGCACTGTGGACATATTTTCAGCTGGATTTCTCCATGTGCCTTCTTCATGCTACCCTGTCAACAACCCTAACAAAATCTGTATGCTGCTTCCCGTGGTCAAGCTGCAAACCACAGCACCTTGCAGGGTGCCTCAATCCCCAGCCCTTGAGGGTGTCCAAGCCAAAGCTGAAGTGTCCTGAAGCTGGGAATGGTGTGTTGCAGTCCAGGGGAACCCTCTCCAGAGAGACATGTCAAGCAAGCTGCAGAAGGCAGTTCTGTACTTGGACATATTCAAAGCGTGCAAAAAGCTTTTGTCCACCTGTAAGTCATTGAAGATAGATGAGGAAATATAGGACACTGCCTCAGGGTAGCACATAGAATGTTTTCCCTCTGTCTGTATGTCTCTTTTATCAACACATCTGAGGTTCTTCATATGATGAGGTATTTCTTCCCTGCTCATCTCTCAATAGGCACAAGATACTGCTGTCACTGGCAAAACACTCAGGATTGGCTACTGGAATACTGACTGAAGCAAATAACTGGGAATGCAGAGCAGAAGTTCTTTTCATTGTATACTGAACAGTCATGGAGGCCAGAGGATTTCTAAGGCTCCTACACGAAAGTAAATCGAGTGAAACCTGTCAAGGTTCCTCATCTAGTGATTACAGAGCATTTAAAATGCTGTGCCAGGACCAGTCAGATTCTGATAGTAAAAACAGCCTTTGAAGGCTTATCTTAAAAGTCTGTAAAAAATCAAGTACTCCAGTACTATCTGTTGAACACTTCTAAGAAGATAGTAGTTGATCTTGAGTTAAAGCAAAGTCATTTTCCAGCTAAGACTGATTTTTCTGACTTCTTTCTTCTGCACAACTATTGTAAAAAGACTTTGGAAAAGGTGACCACTTGCTTTTCCATCAGGTGAGTGTATCAGAGGTGAGTTAAACTTGAGACCCTATGGGCAAAGACAGTCAAATGACCTGTCCTTGCCAGCTTTTTCTCTTGTGGCAGGGAGATGCCTTTGCACATGTGTCATGTTCAAGTCTGGAAATAAGAAATCCTTTCTTCTGCTGATACTTAACAGACTCATTACTTGTAATTTATTTGGATGTGCATGTAACCTTTATCATCAGCCTCTTGTTTTAATGGGCTAACAGTCTCTCATGATAAAATTTGTATTACAAACCCATAAGTTTTTGGCTTCTCCTTGTTGAGTTTATATCATGCTCTCCGGCAGTGATCTTTAAACTCTTGAATAAAATTGATATGTTACATCCTCATTTCACACTTACAGAAAGGAAGTTGTAGAGACAGTTACCCTAAGGAGCACTCTATAGCAAAATGGATCCCCAAACTCATGTCTCTGAGTGAAATTCCCTCCTGTAATAACAATAAACGACAATTTAAAAACAAACTAACAAAAAAAAAAAACCACCACGGAAACTTGAAACTCTGGAACTAAAAAAAATACAGGGTTTGGAACCATGCTCCTTCTAAGTGTATCAACATACAGAGAGTGTAATGCAGCAGGGAAGGAAAGGAAGTTTTTGCTATATTTGTTTGTTATAAAACCCCAGAACTTCAGTCGTTTTTCTTCCCATGTTTGAAAAATCAGTAAGAAGCAGCTCTTGAAGACTTGTACTTATAAAAATAGTCTGGGTACACATAATCTCTGCTCAAGTCATTGTAGTGCTGTATGTGGCAAAAGAGACAAAAAGCATTGCAAGCACTCAAATGGGAAATCTCATGTAAAGGGTCAGCCTGAATAGAGCTAGCCTTTGAAATGCCAGGGAAACAGAAGGCCAGGCTTAGTAAATTGGCTAGAATTATTTTAAAAGATTTTTGTGTAACTGCACATTTCTGCTCATTACTATTGTGGTCAGAGGGAATATAGAATCTGGGTGAGGGGGGTGGAGGGGAGTGGGTGTTTTCACATTGAGAATTGGTAGATGGAAAAGGAGGAAGCAAAGAAGGGACTTGCCTTTTGCATACATCTTGGTTCTAGACACTGAATGTTTTCCATGATCCTTAATTGGTGGGAAAGAAGGAAAAAAATTTAGCAGTACTTTGTGAACCTGATCTCAGAAGCTATGTATGTAAAAGCAAGCTTGCCAGTCTGTTTGGCAGCATGGTTATGAATAACAAGCCCCTCTGGGGCTCTCCAGCCCTCACCCAGGGAGGCAGCTCTCCCTGGAGCCAAATGTTTAAGTGACAAACATGATGCTCTCCAGTTTATGAGTGCATGGGAAAGCCTGGATGGACTGAGGTAAAAGTGATCCCACAGACAGATTTAGATTGCCATGCAAAACCCAGGAGAAAAATGGAACAAAGTTTCTAATATTTGTAATTGTTTTTAATGGTAGAGAAATTTGCAGTTGAATAGGGAGCAGTAAGAAAACATCTACAGGAGAGAAGTCAGTATGTGAGCTACCTGGACAGAAACCATGGCAATCCAATGAAATCCACCAAATATCCCTTCTAAATGCTCTTTCTTTCCTAAAAAGGAAAGCAAAAGCAATAACTGAAATACCAGTTCTCACCATCAGAACTGGCAATGTCCAAGAGCTGCTCTGAAAGATCCGTGTGAGGTGATTTGAGCAGTTTCCACTGGCACATACCTGTAGGAAAATGCTTTCTTAGAGCTGCTACAAACAATTCTTTCCAGAAAAATACTTTCAGGCTGAGGCCACTTGACATCTCATAGCAAAATCAGTTTACCTGAAGTGACATCCAAGGATAGAAAAAAACCAAAGCAAACCAAAACAACCCCACATTTAATCTTGTTTCAGATCCATGCACCTCTGAATTTGGCAAGGAGGAGAGGAAGGAACACTCAGAATTGTCCTCCCAGATGAGTCTATGAAAGAATGTGGATGTTTTCAAGCCAAGCTTGGTAAGACATGGCCAATGATTCTGAGGCAGGGTTTGGCCTCAGGCTGTGCAGAGAAGATAAAGGGGAAGAAATACAAGAGGAGTTGCAAGGTCCCAGCTGGCCAGTGTGAGTGAGCACCAAGACAAAGCCATCATGTGCATGGAGGCCTCCAGCTGCCTCCACTGGCTGCCATGCCAGAGCTCCAGGAGCAGGGGGCTGGGGACTGCTCGTTTACAGAGCTGTTAACAGGGGGCCCTGCTCTCTGCTGGTGTGAGAAAGTCTGGTGAGACCTCTGCACCAGCGCTCTACCCTTTTTTGGGATACACACTAATGTGACCCTTGTAATGAAAGCCTTGACTGCCAAACACAGTTTTGTTTTCTAACTTGTAAAAGTTTTAGAGGTTGTGATCAGGATGGGTCTTGTACTTACAGCCTAAGCAAGTGACCTGTTTTTTTTTGCAAAGTGTGTTGGCATGCCGTCACTTCCTCCTTCTTCAGTGAAGAGAGACCTTTGGTTTGCAGAGAGTAGGTACAAGCTCCTCTGAGGCCACATGAAAAACTTGTGTTCATCACCTATTAAAAAGGTAATTATTTCAAACTGGAAGCAGCACAACATTGCCTCCCTCTTTGACCTCTTTCAATTGGAGTCAGCAAAGAGGTCCTTAAATGCATGATAGAAGCTGGGCTTTGTATTTCATGGGGTTCCTTTTCTCTGCATATTCCAAGCTAAAAGCAAGTTCTATTGAAACCCTGAGACTCTGTGGGATTGAGATGGGTGATAAGTTTTAGCAACAACATGCTCCTTCTCCTTTCTCCACCCAGTAGCTTTTGAATGAGTTGTTGCAGCCCAGGAGATGCTCATTTAATGCTTGCCATAAGCCTTGCCAGTGCTAATCAAGATTCACATCACTGAGGTGGTGCTGGTGGGATGCAAGGTCATGGGTGTATCTTTTTCCTGACTGAGTGTGGCTTTTGGAAGCAACTTCCTTTTGCCAGCTCTTGACATGAATTTGAAATTCACTTCCAGTGCCTGCTCTGCAGGCATTTGCAATTCACTGTTTTGTGAACCCTCCTGCTGGTTGTCTTTCTGGGTAGCAAATGTGTTGTATGCCTTTAAAGACTGCCCTTCTCTCTGTGAGGTTCTAACATTTCCATGGGTTGGGAAGCATTGACCATTTCCTACTTGGAGCTACCCTGGACATTCAGATCAAGTGATCACCAAATCTTCAAGTCTGGCTGTCAGACTTCTTGGCCAGGTGTAAGCACAGGAGATACTACTGCTATTGGTAGCTGGGGAATACGTTCAAGTGCTTCAATTAAATGCCATCATACTCACACTGCAAAAATCTTCTAGGGAGTTTATCTTCTTGATAGTCCACACTCTGCTCTGCAGTGTCCCCTCTTGTAGCCCCCTTTAGCACTAACAACTCTGAGACTTGGTCAACTTTTGCTGACCACACAGTGGAAGAGCTCACTGGCACTGTCAAACCTGTCATTCCTGCTGTCTTACTAAAGGTACCCAAGGCACTGAAATGGCAAGAGCAGGAAAAAGATGTTTCTGATTATCAACTGAAACAGGCAGGAGAACAAGGAGGAGGGGAAAACTATTTGTTTTAATGTAGGGAAAGGTGAGGTATTGGATATGCTTTCCTTCCAAACTGGCAACAGTGATTAATAGTGCTGTTAGTGACCTGGAACAGCAGCACAGGGGCAGAATGGGCTGGTAGCAAAGTATACACTTAGCTTCACAAATACTGAAGAAGAGTGGGGGGCTCTGGTGTTAAATGAGAAAACTAGATACATAGTGGGTGGAAATTCTCTTCACGATGCATGTGGAAAGGGATGTTTTGAAAGTTCTCATCGCATACAGACTGTATTTCCTAGACTAATTCAAGTCACCTTGACCCAGGCATCATTGCACTTTATTGTTTTCAATAATCTGGCTTCAAAGACAGCAAATCTGAAAATCAGCGAACTACTGAGCATCTTTATGAATGTATCGAAATATTGTACAGTATCATTAGCATTCCATTTCATAACATGCATCAGAAACAGCACAGCAAGACAGAGACAACAATGACAACTATTAGTGATACACAAAACTTCTTCAGTCAGCAGTAATAAAATGAGTATTGCTTGATCTAGAGATGAGGCTAATACAATGAGACTGAGAGGTGAAGACCTGGCAGTTGGTGAGTTGTACGGTGAATACTGCTCCAGCAAAGTCCAGGCACCTTCTCATAGCAACACCAAAAGGGAAAACATCTGAAGCCTGCATAAACACAAGGCAGTGGAGTTTATTGAACCTGATAACCAGAGTCAAGAAATTCATAATGGTAAAATGGATACAATTAAATAGATGGTGATGGAGAGGAATAAAAGGACACCACCACCGTAGTACTCTAGAGCTACCCAAAACAATGCCTTGAAATTTCATTTCTCATTGCTGGAAAAAGGGTAAAAGTGAAAGTGCATTGAACACTCTGCATTTGGTGGGCTGGTCTGGAGGAGTCGGTTAAATGTGCTTTATATGCTGATGCCAGGAATAGCTCTGACCCTTCCTGGTGATGTCTTCACCCAGTCACAGCACAGCGCAGGTAAGGTACTAATGTGGCAAAAAGAACATGAAGGAGAGTGGAAGTCCTTCCAGGAGCACTAAAATATGCTGGATATGGATCATTTAAGGAAAAACAACCTGTTTTCAGAGGCAGTAAGGCTGAGAGCCTTGGCTTGTTCTAGAAGCACAGTTGCTGCTTTGCATTCATAATCCTGTGATTATGAATGATAGAAATACTCTGCCAGCTGGTAGGTATTTGGCAACCTGCATGTCTGAGTCAGATCTCCATGCAGTGCCTGCTCTGAGCTAGCTGCAGTGCTGAAGCCATCTCCTTTTGGAAACCTCCATGGAGGAGCCAGCCAGAGGACGGACTGCAGGTCCACTGACTGAAAGAGAAGATTCTTGCAAGCAGACTGGCACAGTGCTGGCTATATGCACTGTGCCCTTCCTTGCACAGCCCTTGCAGCTGGGCAATACCCTTGGTAATGCTCAGGTGGGGTCCCACTGGCAGCAAAATCCAAGCCAGAAGGCAGAGGTGTCCCAGCACCCCTGACACAAATGCCTCACTACTGCAGAGGTTTTTAGTAATGGTGCATCGTGAATAGCCCAAGATGCTTGTGTCCTGGCAGCTGCATCAGTGCCTGCATGTACTGTCTGCAGAACCTCCCTCCTGCCACCATGTTTACCTGGGTGGCAGAGGAGAATGGGACTGCAAAGTACACATCAGTGCAAAGAACAGCACAGAAAACCAATTACAAACCTTTAAATTACAGAAATGTTCAGAGTCTGTGGCTTGCTCAACAAAAAGCTTATTTTTCACTGTAAGAAAATGCTGCGTAACATTGGCTGTGTGAGGGTTGGAGGGGAAAGAAGAGGGAATGGGATATACAGCATCATGAAAATTGGGTAGGTTTTTCTGCAGTGCACAGCCTTCATCTTGTGCCCTTACAGTTAATGGGAAATTGGTGACCATCTCTGGTGTAGCAACAAGTCTAGCAAGAAAAAGAATGTATTCTTAAAGCCATCTCAATGTATTCAAGTATTTGCACACAAAACTGGAAAGCTCACTGCCAACCCATTCTGTAAGCTGTCCCTGACAAGGGCAGCAAAATGTGTCTAAGTTTTAAACACAGCTTCTTGATAAAGAGTCGCTGTGTCTGGCTGAGACTTATTCTAATGCATGCCATATGCAAAAGGCAGCGCTGTCCTCGTGTGCCAAAAAAAGAGGCTCATTTGAGTCTCGCATTACAATGTTGTGTTTACAGACAAATAAAGATTATTTCTCTGGATTGTTACTATTTGCTTTAGCAGCTGCCCCTCAAAGCACTGAAGCAGATAAATATGAATGGTTCAGTGGCAGTTCTATTGCAATATCATTGCTACCAAGTTGGTTGCAATTAGCAGCAAGCAAAGAGCAGCCTTGCTAGATTGAGATGGGATGACCATCATCTCAAACATCTCCCTTGGTCGTTGTCCCTGGCTGTGCAAGAAAGAAGGGTAGCAGTGTAAGGAACACACTTTCTGCAGGGAAGAAATTGGCAGCACCTGACCTGTTCCCGGTGACAAATACAGGCAGGCACAGCCTCATTTGCAGGATGGGGAGCTTTGCAATGAGTTCCTGATACGAATAATTTAAGCACTACCACCTTGAGAGATGCTGCAGGAGGAAACTGTCTATGATGGCAGCTGACACCAACTGGCTGCTCAGGGCAAAAATGCTCTGGAGAAGTGTTCCAGCCGAAACAGTGAATTGGGCTGATGCTGCCTCAGTTTTCACTGTGAGGTTGTGTGAGTCCTTCTGAGTGTTTTGCTGGCAGAGGATGAGCAGGTGGTCAAGAAAGGCATCATGACCCAACATGCTGCCAAATTAACCTGTAAATTTACTGCTCTTCCCCTTGCAGCATACAGTGCAAGGCACGGGGAGAGGAACGGTGGTACTCAGCACCATATGGCCTCATACCAGCCAGAAGTAAGTGGAGGCAGCGTGGTGGTGCCTTTATGAAGCTGCAGCTTTGCTGATTGCATTTTTATAAACTTGAGCTCCTGCCACATTCCACTCAATGCTGGACGAGATGATGCATTAAAAATAGCACTGTGTACAGAAACAGGAAGAAGAATAAGGTTACCCACCACATCGCTTTTGCTTTTGCTCCTGCAAGGATGGGATTGTCGTATTCAATGTACTGGGCTTAGCACAGACACCCTGACCTCCTCCCATTGGACCCATTCTGTCTCCTTCCATTCTCATCCCCAAAATACTTTAAAAATATGCTTAAGAAGTCATTTTTCAAGAAGAGGAAATTAATTCTGAGTGAAAAAGCAAACCATTTCTTCTGCTATTCAAGCACAACAGGGTGACTTAAATATTGTTCCAGCAAACCTAATTATTTTCTTCTACCTCTAACTCCAGCTTCATCTCTTAGAGTTAAAATAGACAAAATGATCTGCTTTTTAGGACAGAATTTTGTACCACTGCAAAAATGTGCCTGGCAGTCTCCTCAAAATCCTCATCATTTTTATTACAACTTTCATGTTTGTTTTCACTTTCCCCTTTGTTAAACATTTTAGGCAACTCAAATGAAGCCCTTGCCATCAAACCAGCCTTTTAGCAGTAATGACATAAATTACATTGTTCTCCTGGGCTTGCAGCACCCAGCTATTAAATCTAACCATGGGAGCTTGGCAAATCTTTTCATATGTGAGGCAGCTGTTTCTCTCCTGCCTCCACCCCCTTTTTTTGCTTTGCATGAGCTTAATGTGCATTCTGAGGGATGTTGCACCCTTTGCCTGAGGCACTCTGTGCAGAGCTAAGGGTCTTCCTGAAATATTCAGTGACAGTGTAGGGTAGAGACTGGCTCTTGCACCCAGCCTGTCACAACCCTCCAGAAGCACAAGTTCAGGTACCTGAAGTGGTTTCATAGCACAGAGGTGGCTGAAGCACCATAACTTGTGCAGTCAACTCCATCCTGGCTCCTGCCCACAAGGCACCTTGTCTCAGTTCAGCCTGGCTCCAGAACTGGCCATGCTGGTGCTTGGAACACGCTGCCAAGCTCTGTGCTTGGTCAAACAATCCTGAGAATTTCTTTTTTTTTTTTGGCATCTGCTGAAAGCATTTTGACCTGTGTTTTCTCAGAGTGGTTATTTGCCCAGGCTGAGCTACCCTGCTAAAGCCATCAGCTTGCAGAAGATGTAGCTGTACGTACGCTGCTTCAAAGGGCACTTATTTTCATCCTTAAATTGCCCTGCCATCAATGGCAATTTTCATGCTGTGCACGGTTATTCAATGACAATACTCTAAGCTAAAGACTGTTAATTTGCAATCAGTACTGTTTAAGGTACACATGAAAATGGTAAAGTGCCAATCACGTACTGCCCCTTGGGATGGATGTCTCCCACTAGGACACATGGCACATGGCCCTGGGCTGCACTCCATGCAGCAGCATGAAGCTGGCTGGTGCACACGCCACTCCTGACTATCATTGTCCCTGTGTGGCCTCAGGACAACCTGCCAGACAGATGAAATGTGCCCAGGGACACTGACTTGATTCCTACTGCCATCCTTCCCCAGTGTTGCTGCATCACTGCCAGGTGGTTGCGATATGGATGGTTTGCACCGTGGAAAGGCCCGTGCTCCCAGCCTGCATCACTCAGAGGGCATCATCTGCAGGCTCAGTGACAGAAATTGGGAGCCCTGTGACCGGTTTGGGCCTCTTCCCAACGAAAAAATTAAAACCCACATCCCAAGCCTATTATTCTTCCATAAGCTCTGGCACAAGCAGAGAGTCATCTCTCCTGATGAATTTTTTTTCTGTGCAAGAGCAGCTTGTCATTAAGTCTATTTTACAGGGAAAAAAAAAAAAAAGAAAAAAACACCACCAAAAATACAAAAGATATAAAGGCAGAAAGGAAATATATACACAGATCAAAATTGGCCTTGGACCAGTTCTCTACCTGGGCCTACCAAACCTCACTAGGCCAAAACTTCCCCAAAACCTCTCCCCCACAGTAAGCCTCAGCAGGCCCAGGAGCAGGACAAACTGAGACCCCCCCCCCCCCGAAAAGACCTACCAGGCCTCAGTGCCCCCCGCAAAGGTGCAACAAGAAATTAGCTTGCGAAGAAGGGCGCAGAAGGGCAGCTGCCATGCTGGGAGCAGAGAGAAGGGAGAAAGAGGGAGAAATGGCTGTGAACTCCCCTTCTATAGGGAGATGCAGGATGGAATGGAATAACAAAGACTACAATTTCCTGTGTCCACCCCCTGGAGACCATCCAGTACTCTGGAGGAATTTCTTTGTGGTCCTCAGCCTACAACAGCACTCTTCCAGTTCATCAAATAACTGCTGGACAAGTGAATTCCAGTAAAAGTAGATAAAAGGGAATTAATGCAGTTAATCTACTTTTTCACTTGATTACCTCACACAAAATTATCAGCAAATTCTTATAAGTTATTGATCTAACATTGAAAAGGCATAGTTGCACTTCTTCAGGGATCCACAACAAAGAAAACTGATGTGTCATGCCTCATGGCAGCAGGGCATGAACTGAACATCACAACATTCCAGGAACAGGACTCCTCTTGGCAGATGGACTTCACCTGCACAGCTAAGCTACCAAAATGCTGTTGAGCCTATACATAGAAGATTCAAAAAACCAAACCAAACCAAACAAACAAAAAAACCCAAACGACAACAAAGCAAACAAAAAAAAAAACAGAGGAGAATGTTAGGTGAGAGTTAGGGGAAGTCATGGGTTTCGTTTTACTGGAGAGTCAGAGTAAAGTTGTACAGACAACAGTGGAGCAACAGCAACATCCATGAAAGGTAGCTAAAATATAACAGATAGATAGGTAGAAAGAACAAGTGACCAGTCTGGGAGCTGTTAAGGAAATAGAGAAACCAAAGCAAAAAAAAAGTGTAGTATTATCTGCTAATTTTGTAAGAGATGATTAAGGAAACATAGATTGTGAAAGGGGTTCAGCATACTCTGCTGCACTGTCTGAGTACTGGATTCAGAAGTGGAAAAAAGCTTTGCAGTTTCATCAAAAATAGGCACTCCTGGGAACTGCCTCATTGCAAATACTTCAAGTTCACAGTTACTGTCTGGAAAATAGTCCTATTAATAGTCAGCAGCCCCAGGTATTCTTGGATGCAACAGCTCACTTGTCATTAAGCCAATCAAGGGTGACATTACCTGAACTTATTCTGTTAGCCATACAGCTGGTTATAGAAAAACTTATTGTGGAAGATGACCTTAGGCCAAGCAGACATGAGCAGATTTGTTTAAGTAAGTGGAAAGATAACAGTAGACAATAACAAGGTAATGTGGAAAAAGGGGCTTTGACTTGATGGCTATCATATCCTGACATGTCTCTTGCTCCTGCTGTATGCTACCTCTCCCATCATGTTGATGTAGGTGCTTGTGTGGTCACACCATTGCCCTGGACCAAGGACACAGCACAGTGAAGAAGAGTGCTCAGCAGAAAGTGAGAGGTAGTTGAGGTTGGCTTGGCTATGACAGAAGAGGTTGAGAAATGGCACATTGTGGCTGGGGAGTGTGTAGTTCATAGAATCACAGACACATAGAACCAGTCAGGGTTGGAAGGGACTACAAGGATCATCTAGTTCCAACCCCCCTGCCATGGGCAGGGACACCTCACACTACATCAGGCTGGCCAGAGCCTCATCCAGCCTGGCCTTAAACACCTCCAGGGATGGGGCCTCAACCACCTCCCTGGACAACCCATTCCAGGCTCTCACCACTCTCATGGTGAAGAATTTCCTCCTCACATCCAGCCTGAATCTCCCCACTTCCAGCTTCACTCCATGCCCCCTAGTCCTATCACTACCTGATATCCTAAAAAGTCCCTCCCCAGCTTTCTTGTAGGCCCCCTTCAGATACTGGAAGGCCACAAGAAGGTCACCTCGGAGCCTTCCCTTCTCCAGACTGAACAGCCCCAACTCTTTCTGTCTGCCCTCATAGGAGAGGTGCTCCAGCCCTCTGATCATCCTGGTGGCCCTTCTCTGGACACCTTCCAGCATGTCCATATCTCTCTTGTAACAGGGGCTCCAGAACTGGATTCAGTACTCCAGGTGGGGTCTCACCAGAGCTGAGTGGAGGAAGAGAATCACCTCCCTTGACCTGCTGGCCACAGTTCTCCAGGTGCAGCCCAGGATCTGGTTGGCTTTCTGGGCTGCAAGTGCACACTGACAGCTCATGTTGAGCTTCTTGTCCACCAGCACCCCCAAGTCCCTCTCCTCAGGGCTGCTCTCCAGCCAGTCACTGCCCAGCCTGTGTTTGTGCTTGGGATTGCCTCGACCCAGGTGCAGAACCCTGCACTTGGTCTTGTTGAACCTCATGAGGTTGGCTTGTGCCCACCTCTCCAGCCTGTCAAGGTCCCTCTGGATGCCATCCCTTCCCTCCAGCATGTCTGCTGCACCACACAGCTTGGTGTCATCAGCAAACTTGCTGAGGTGCACTCAATGCCACTGTCCATGTCACCAACAAAGATGTTGAACAAGACTGGTCCCAGGACTGAGCCCTGAGGGACTCCACTTGTCACTGGCCTCCACTGGGACATGGTGCCATTGACAGCCACTCTTTGGGTGCAGCCATCAAGCCAGTTCTGTATCCATCTTGTGGTCCACCCATCCAACCCATGTGTCACCAGTTTGGAGACCAGGATGTGGTGCAGGACAGTGTCGAAGGCTTTGCTCAGGTCCAGGTAAATGACGTCAGTTGCTCTCCCCTCATCTCTTAATGTTGTCACCTGTTCACAGAAGGCCACCAGGTTTGTCAGGCAGGATTTGCCCTTGGTGAAGCCATGCTGACTGTACCCAATCACCTCTTCACTATTCTTCTGTCTCAGTAGTGCCTCCAGGAGGATCTGCTCCATGATCACAGAGGGCACAGAGGTGAGACTGACTGGCCTGTAGTTCCCTGGTTCTTCCTTCTTACCCTTTTTGAAAATGGGAGTTATGTTTCCCCTTTTCCAGTCAGTGGGGACTTCCCCAGACTGCCAGGACTTTCAGAATATAATAGAGAGGGGGTTGGCAACCTCATCTGCCAGTTCTCTCAGTACCTGTGGGTGTATCCCGTCAGGTCCCATGAACTTGAACACTTTCAGGTTCTTCAGGTGATCACGAACCTGATCTTCAGTTCTTCTTCCCAGTCCCTGCCATTATCTTCCATGACTCCAGGAGTGTGGCTGGAGGCCATTGCAGTGAAGACTGAGGTAAAGAAGTCATTGAGAACCTCAGCCTTTTCCAGGTCACTTGTGACCATTTCACCTGTTTCCTTTCTGAGGGGGCCCACACCTTCCCTAGTCTTCTTTTTGCCATTAATATACCTGTAGAAATTCTTAGTGTTCCCTTTGACCTCTCTGGCTAGATTCAATTCAAACTGTGCTTTGGCTTTCCTAACCAGATCTATTGATGCTAGAGCAGCTTCCTTATATATCCCCCATTCTAGCTGTCCTTTCCTCCACTCCTTGTAGAGTTTCCTTTTAAGTGATAGCGTGTCCAGCAGCTCCTTGCTCATCCAGGCAGGCCTCCTAGCATTCTTCCCTGCTTTTCTCTTTGTTGGTATACATTGCTCCTGGACACAGAGGAGGTGGTCCTTGAATACTGACCAGCTGTCCTGGGCCCCTCTTCCCTCTAGGGCTTTGTCCCATGACACTTTGGCCAGCAGATCCCTGAAGTGATCAAAGTCTGCACGCCTGAAGTCTAGGGTTGTAAGCTTAGAATACGTCCTTCTGGTTGCCCTGAGGATCTTAAATTCAACTGCTTCATGGTCACTGCAGCCAAGGCTGCCCCTGAGCCTCACATTGGTTACCAGCCCTTCCCTGTTGGTGAGAACAAGGTCCAGCATAGCACCTTTTCTTGTTGGTTCCTCTACCATTTGGAGGAGGAAGTTGTCATCTATGCAATCCAGGAACATCCTGGATTGCTGGTGCCTTGCTGTGTTGTCCCTCCAGCAGATGTCAGGGTGGTTGAAATCACCATAGTTGCCACCATTCCTGTCCCTCTATGCTCTGTTATGGCCAACCCACCACAGGTCACCAGGATACGGTACCCCAGGCAGGGAGGGAAAGGGTTACAGAAAGACTCCAGGTTTAGCAGAACACATCATAAACTCTCTTGTGAGTGGAGACCTAGAAATAAAAGAGGAAACGGAGAAGAAAGAAACCATGTATTTGAGATCAGATTGTCTATAGCTAATGTGAGATATCACCACAATTGAGTCTGGGTAGACCTTGCAAAGAAACAAAATTGAATAGCAGACACCTCTGTAAACCATTGCTTCCTCCTAGAAGTGTTTAACAATGCAAAAATGCTCCATACAATAGAGGCAAGAAGAAGTGGCCTACTTTTGCATCAAGGGAGGGATCAGAGAAAAACTTAGGTTATGGGTTTTCTTAACCCATGTTGAGATCAGTAGCTTAATGTTTCAATTGTGGGGCTTGAAAGAAGATGCTAATAAACAAATGCTCTCAAAGACAAAATGTTGTGTGGGAGCTTGAGTGAGTGGGACCAGAGTCATTGCAATTGGTGCTGGTGGAATGTGGTGACCACAACGACAGTGGCCCGCCCCAGCTCTGTGGGAAGCCCGGCTTGGGCTTGGCAGCTCTGGCATCATCCATCTGGGCTAGGGCCAGGCAGCCAGGAATCCATCAGAGCCTTTTTGTTCTGAACTTCACACATCCCTGCAAGCAAGCAAACAAAACTGCTTCAGAGACACTCGATTCCTCCTGTTGATTTACCCTCCTAAATGAAATTATCTCTGAGATCCAGCTTTCTGCTGGGTTAAAAGGAGTAACAATTTATTTAGGTCTCACAAAATAAGAGACTAGCTTGCCTCTGCAATTCAATAAGAATGATTATCTAGACTGCAGGGTCAGAGCCAGGATGACTAATGGAAGTATTCAGAGAAATGGAAATTACACTGCTACAGACTGAAGCTAAACTCAGAGTTTAATATATTCCATCTAGAAAGACCAGATAATCTCAATCCCCACTGCTGAGGGAAGTGCCCCATGAAATTGCCAGTGTGATAGTAAGGACTTCTGATCTACAAAATCAAAGATAGGTGCCATAACACAGGAATCCAGCTAGTGTAAGAATTGGGAGAGAACACAGTCATCCAAGATGTTTACGCACTCGTTAAGGCAATCTCATCAGTTTATAACCTTGTAAAATGAATTTGAAGTGAACAAATATTTGAAGATGTGGCAGAAAGTGAGGCTTAACTATAGAAAGGCCAACTAAAGGTGGGCTGGAGAGAAGTCATACTGGCTGTGTTCATAGAGCTGAGGGATAACTACAGGTTACTCGTTGTAAACGTGGGGGCAAATTTGTTGCTTGTCCCTTGACTCCTAAGCCTTAGTGTCAAGGAAAGAGAGTCATGGTGGCACATACCTTACTCCAGGGTAGAAGATTGGTGTTGCCAGGGACTACTAACTAACAAGCAGGAAAAAGGCCACTTTGACCACCTTGTGCAAATGAGCAGCATCTTTACTCCAGTAAATCTAGGCTTGGAAAAAGCATTATCCAAAGAATGAAGCAATTTGATCAGAAAGACCAAGAGTATTTTGAGCTAATGTATAAATGCACTTTGTAAAAACACTCATCTTAAAGGTGATTTCTTTTTCCTTTTTTTTTAATGAGTAAAAAAATGAAAAAGAAACCTGAACCTGCATTTTTAGCAAATGGGCCACTGCAAAGTCTCAAGCTCATGGAGGAAAGGCTGAGACCTGCTTTATGGTCAAGAAGCTTTCTTTATGTTTGGTGCTCAGTAACTCAACTTTGAAAAGCTTTGTTGACATACTCATTCTTGGTGTTTGCCAGCATGAGAAATCTACAGATTTTATATGCAAGATTTGCATAAATTTTAGCAACACTTTCCTTCTTTCCACTCTAAGGAGTGAATTTTCTTCTTTCTTTGAGACCACTGGCAGACAGCATTTAAGGTGACATTATTTTAGCATGGAAATTTTGCTTAACTCAACTTCTGTAGATTTATAAACACTTCTCCTGGCTGGTCTCCTATGAGACTGATGGCACTGCAAAGTGACACAGATATCAGTGCTGGGAGGTGGCAGGTGGGAGTGACAGGAGAAGGCAAAATACTGTCAGCCTGCACCATTCTTACAAGGTGCCCGTAGCCCAGACACCCCCCTCCCCCCACCTGCCCCCCAGCTCCCATGTGCCATGATTGCTGCACAGAGTGCCAGCAGGCATTCTGGGGGCTTTTCTAGTCATTTCCCAAGACAGTCTGAACAAAAGATTTTCCAAGCCTTATAACTATTTACAAAAAAAGCCTTAATTGAAAATTATATTTACAGCTTGATGTAGATGCATAGAGACTATCAGTATGTCACAGCACTTCCATGGAACTGATCCTCTCAACAGCCCCAAATCCCATTGTACGTTACTGCTGAAATACTTTGGCCCTTGTTCAACAAAGTGCAGGCCAAAATGAACTGTGTGATCTTCCACTGCTACGTTAGACAATTATTTCTGAGCTCCACAGCTCTGTCCTAGCCTTTACGTAATTCTTCCATGGACAGCAGACTGTAGCCAATAGGTTTATAGAGAATTAGGGGTTCAGTCCTGCATTGATTCTACTAGTAAAGACAAGTTAGAGTAAGATCAAGGAAAAAGAAGTAGGAAAAACACCCAGAAAGTATCGTGCCAGCTGTATTCCCAAACTCCCTTTTATTCCAGACTGATCTCAGGACAAAAAATATCCAACCCTGTGCAGAAATCTGCGTCTCTGCCTCCACAAAAATACACAATGCTTCCTCGCATAGATCTGGACAGCTGGAAGGAGGATCTCGTAGGGATTGCTTTCCCATATCCCCTCACTTCCTTTCCCACCCCCAGACAAAGCATTTCTCAGACATGTTGCCCTCCCTCCTTCTTCCACACTTTCCGTGCTTTCACAGAGCTCCTGTTACACCAAAACTTGGGGAGCTTGGGGGAGTACGCTTGTGCTTGCCAGAATTGCTTGCTGAAGACAAAGTGCTGCTCATCAAAGTGACTGTGCTGTAAGGACATTTCTACTACCTTTCGACCTGTAAAAACTGTCTCTGAGTGCTGTGCTTGTCCAGCCTCAGCATCCTAGAGAGCATCAAGGCCATCATTTACTTCCCTTGCAGCTGCAAGAGCAGCCCTGCTTGAGGTGGGACTTGGCTGAGAGGTTGCAGTCACTTCCTCCCTGCTGGTGCTCCCACAGCTGGCTGCTCTTCCCGGAGCTGCAGGAGGAAGCAGTGCTGGTTGTCACACAGGTGACACGGGGGTCATGGGAGCACAACCCGAGAGAGGCCTCTGTCTAGCATGAGTAGGGAAGTGATTGTGACCTTGTACTCGGCCCTGGCAAGGCCACAGCTTGAGTACTGTGTTCAATTCCGGGCACCACAGTAAAGACATTGAGGTTCTGGAGCATGTCCAGTGAAGAGCAGCAAGGCTGATGAGGGGTTTGGAGGGCATGTCATATAAGGGTGCTTGAGGGAGAGCTTATTGCTCTCTACAGCTACCTGAAAGGAGGTTGCAGAGAGGCTGGTGTCGGTCTCTTCACCCAAGCAACTAGAGGTAGGATGAGAGGAAATGGGCTTGAGTTGTGCCAAGGGAGATTTAGACTGGATGGTAGGAAAAAATTCTTTTCTGAGAGAGTGATGAGGTGTTGGAACAGGCTGCCCAGGGAGGTGGTAGAGTCATCATCCCTGGAGGTGTTCAAGAAGTCTGTAGACGTGGAGCTTCAGGACATGGTTTGGTCGTCTTGGTAAATGGGTTACAGTTGGACTAGATGATCTTAAAGGTCTTTTCCAGCCTGAGTGATTCTAAGATTCTATGATTCTAAGAGAAAAAAAAAACCACTAAACATTTTGAAGAGCTTGCGATATTATCTGCCAACATATTTTTGTTTTGATATGGGTATATGTAGAGAAACAAACATTTTCTGATATGTATTTTCTACGTTCCAAAATCTTTCTCTAATGAAAAAGATCCCAGCTCTAAATTTAAATAATTTTTTTCTGACCCTGAAGATAATCTATTTTCACCAGGAATATGGTCTATGAGTAAACCTCAAGCTCACTTCAATCTGTAACGAAACCACATCAAAAATCTTGGAATCTTTCACACAATGGAAATTTGGACTTGCACCAGAGGAGTTTGGAGACTTCTGTCCTTTGATCAGGCAGAATAAAGGAGAGCTGCTCTGCCCCACAGTAGATTTTTGAACCATGCAAGTTGTAAAAATCTGAGAAACAGTCCCTAGTGCCAGTTCTTGGGGAGAAGAACAGACAGAGCCCAGCTATCTCAAGAGCTTGTCAGTCTGTTAGAAAAAAACCCACACTTTCAAGTGCAGAAGAGTGCATGTGGCTGAGACAGGTGCCCTGGGTGCCAGGTCTCCTGTGCAAGGTCAATAAAGCATCCTTCATTATTTTTTTCACTTATACTGTTATGCAAGGAAAGCAGCCATTTTCTTAGTTCAGCAGCTGTGTGCACGCACAAAAACATCTTCAAACTACTCACAGGACCAGCAGACAGCAACATGTACTCCTACAAGTGAGTTCTAATCCATTTGACTATATCAGACTTCAACATTTATATTTGGGTTAGTTTCATATTCTTTTTTTAATATAAGTACAGATTTATACATTTTAAAAATGTCTGTGTGTATATATACATATAATCACATATGCACACATATGAAGATACTTATATTTACCTGTAGATAAATACAATGCCTGGTGCCTGTAGTTTTAAGCGCAGTCACACTCCCAGCAAGGGCTGTATCATGAATGGCCAGGGTGGGTCATAGACATTTAAGCACATGAATGCACTTATATTTTGCCTGACCTCATCAGAAACTTATTCAGAATCTGGTTTTCCAAAGGACTGTGATAAGCTAAAGAGAGCGTCTCTCCCTTACTGCAGAAACACAGGCCTTTGAATGATCATTCAACTAGAGGAAGAAAACCAGCACAAGCAAACCAGTGAGTATTTCAGACCACTGGCAAACAGCACAAAATTTGGTATTTCACACAGGTATGGTGTCTGCCTGGCAGCCTCTGACTGCTCTGAGGTGATGTTCAGAACCTCCAAGCAGCATCCTTGGCACCCAAATGCCCTATGGTGATCAATGGAGCAATGTCAACCTGCAAATATGCCATCTTGATGGAAAATACCTATGGAAAACCCTTCAAGTTTCCTTCTCCCAGATCCCACGCATCTATCAGGCAGTGATTTGGCAACAATGCCATACAGTGCTCACAGGCTCACAGGCACAATTCAGTGACTCCTGCAGCCAGGCTCTGAAAGGCACAGCCATGCAGATGTTTAACGTGCCCAGGAGCAAACCAGGCTCTCAGCCTTAATGGTGATGTCAAAACACTCATCCTTCATTTGGAAGTGCTTCTTTCTTTGCAAAGGGGGCAATGGCACATGCTGCCTATTCAAACAAGGATCAGCAGACAGTTTTTTGCCATTTCTTTTCCACTCCTGATTGATGTCCGAGGAGAAAGAAAAAAATTTAGTCACTAAGTGTCTCACAGGAGGAGGATGGTCATTAAAATCCTATGATTTTAAAGCTCTTATGAGGCTGATTCAGGACTGTCATACAGGTTTACTATTTCTTTGACCTTAAAGTAATCACAGTATCACAGTATCTGAGAGGGTGGAAGGGACCTCAAGAGATCATCAGGTCCAACCCCCCTGCCAGAGCAGGATCACTTAGGATAGTCCACACAAGAACGCATCCAGGTGGGTTTTGAAACTCTCCAGAGAAGGAGATTCCACAACCTGCTTGGGGAGCCTGTTCCTGTGCTCTGTCAACCCTCAATGTAAAGAAGTTTTTCCTCCTGTTGAGGTGAAATCTTCTATGTTCAAGTTTGAACCCACTGTTCCTTGTCTTATCACTGTGAACCACCGAAAAGAGCCTGGGCCCCTCCACTTGACACCCACCCCTCAGATATTTATAGACATTGATCAGATCCCCTCTCAGTCCTCTCTTCTCAAGACTAAGTAATGTTTGTAATGTACTTACACTGGGAGCACTGAGCATGCACCAGCATATGGCTTCTTTTTATGCACTGCCACATTTCTTGAGGAAGCAACCAGGACAGATCTTTTAGCTAAACATATAGAAATGTTTCTTGTGTTTTAATCCCTTATTCTCTTTGTATTTGCTTAACAGCCCAGAGGTCTCTTTTGGCCACAAACATTATGTGTTTTGAGGCATCCTTGCTGTTTTAGGTCCACCAGTCAGATGACAGGAAAGAATGCCAAGCTGTTTGGAGTGAGGCAGCATGGGGCTATTTTAGTGTGCACAATCCTGTTTCAGGCCAGTGGCAATTCGTTTCACCATCCACAGGGATGTTAGTGGAGCATAAGTTTATACCCATAAATTATCAAAAGTTTTCAGATATTGCCATTTTTTTTCTAGTTCCCAACCCTACAAACGCATTTAGCTGACTGCAGAGAAATCTGGCTTCAGTGAAACTAATGACAGTGTCAGATAGCTGACAGTAGTGACAGGCAGTGCATCAGAATGGGTTTAGCCTCTCTTTGTGGGGAAATGTAGAAAGAAGCAATGTAAATAAAGCCCAGACAATGACAATGCTGATAATTAACAGAAGGATTTTTGTTCTCAGAAATACAGGTTTGGGGCACTGTGAAGATAAATGATCTCACCTATTAAAAGCAGATCTGAAAAACAGTTGTTTTCCAGGATGGTGAGCTAGGCTAAACAATTTCAAGGGTCTAGAGGCTTCTGTAACTCCAGAAGAGAATATGGATATGATAAGCAAAGGAAGGAGCACAATAAAAACTCTGGGGGGAAAAAAAAAAACAACAAGCATTAAATAAGGCAATAGGTATTCTAAAGCTCTTGATAAATTGCAGGCTGAGCTTGTGAAGCAAAAGGGAAAGAATGAAAGCTCTAAAGGAAAACAGAAACTCAAGTGGAGCAGCAGAGGAGCATTTCCATATGCCTAGCACAAACAGCTTTGCTGACTATGGGCAGAAAATGGATCTGTATTTTTTTGTTGTCTTTCCCGAAAGTAATTGCAAGATTAACAAGCTCTGCCAGAAATTTCCCTGCAGTTGGGCTGGTGCCTACCTTCTTCATGAGCCAGGCCCTCAGGGAGGAGACAGCTGTGGACCCATAGTCCCTCTCTGGCTTCCTGGGACCTGCATATAAACCCACCATCTTCTTACACTTCCTGCATCCCAGAGGAGGAAGAGGCTGTGTGGAAGGCCTTGCCCCTCCAAGAGGTGGTGGCATTGGCATGGATCTGGCAGAAGAAACGCAGTAAGGCTCCCTGCACTCACTTCATGTTCTCTGTCATCTGGGCTCTGCTCATGGGTCTCTCCACTGAAAGCCCAGCAGCACAACTCACATGGAAAGCATCTGCTGTACCTTCCATTTTTTTCAAACATGAGAGAGAGGAGGCTGGGCATTGTAACTATGAAAAAGCAATGCTAAAAAACCTCATCAACAGCAGTAATGAGATGATTGGTTTCTTTGTGGTAGTTCCTGTCAGTAGTGAGAACAGGAGATGTTTTTGAACTTTGTCTATTAATCAGAGCCTGAGGGCCAGGGGAGAAAAGAACAGCAAATGTGCCTCTGAAGAGCCTTTCCAGACCTCCAGGATCCAGGATGACTAGTGGTGCTGCCCCAGTTGTGGTGTGATAAGTGACAATGCTTGAGATCAATCCATTCATCCTTCTACAAAGCACAGCCTTGTTGTCCCAAAAGAGAGCTGGGTGGGAGTGGCAAAAGAGATGCCCAAAGGCTGCAGAAATGAAAGGCTGCCTGAACCCCTTATTTCTTACCTGAATACAAGCTCCAGTCCTGAGGTTTGTGCTTTGGGAAGAACATCAGGAGACTAAGGACCTGGCTTGTGTTGACACAAGGTATAAATTTGGGATGAGATTTCAGGCCAGCTCTGTTCTGGCAAAGCTTCACTCTTCTCACGGGTAGGGGTGGCAGTTTTTATTAACATGCTGGCATTAGCAACAGGTAAAATAAAGAGTTCAGCTGGTGAGCCCGCCAGGTTGGTTAGCCACTGTGCTAGCATCTCACACCAGTAGTGAGCCCCAGGGTGCTTCTCAGATGAAAAGAGCTGCCAATTACAGAAAACTCCCATGTTCCATCTGTTTTTGTCAGAGAGGGACTGGGCACAAGCATGCTGAAAGCATATGGCTCTGCTGCAGGCTGGGAGACCTCTTAAGTTTCCCAGCCTCAACACGCATACCTCAGAGGACAGAGCTTTCATTGCCCCAAACCTGCAAGGCTTTAACCATAGGACCATCAGCACTAACCTGCTGGCTGTCACCATGGGAGCTGAGGAAGTAGATTCACAAGCTAGTATTCACAATCCCACTAACCTTTCTGCTATAGAACCAGCTACAAGAGGGCAGAACATTATGGTTATATTTATGTGTGTGTATATAGGTATATCTATGTATATAGTTATCAGCAGGGTGCTGATGACAGCAGTCTAGCGCAGGTGCAAGGCCAGGGACCTTCACTGCATGGACAGGAACCAGGCAGTCCCAGTTAGGATTCCCTCCTCTCCTGCCTTTATTTAGTGACTGTGTATATAAAACCAGGCAAGGATCAGTCTCACAGGCTGTCTAAAATAGGAGCATGAGGACCAGCAAATTTATGAACTTGGTAAACACAGACAGTTCAAGTAAGAGCCCAGTCATCTTCCACAAACCCATGGAGAAAAGTTGTTTCTTTGCTTTGATCTCATTTCTCTAATTAAACTTCATCAATCACAGAATCATAGAATGGTTTGTGTTGGAAGGGACCTCAAAGGTCATCTAGTTCCAATCTCTTTGCCATGGGCAAGGACACCTTCCACTAGAGCAGGTTGCTCAGAGGCCCATCCAATCCGGCCTTGAACATAAAAAATGCCCATGCTAGTATTTTGCCCTGTGTTCGATGGGGGCTGTCTGACTGTTGTTTTGGTAGCTAGGAGCAGAGCAGTCTGCATGCTCTCCTCCACACTCTTGTGCAGGCATGCTGGGATTTGTATGGCTGAAGCATTTCTTTCCAGGGCTCTGCAGGGAGATTACCAACTCATTTGGGCTAAGAGGCACCAGGGCAGGGCAGGACAAACCTGGCCAGACTTGTCCTCTTCCTGTTGCAGAGTAGGGGTTTTTGTCATCAAAAGTGAAATAAACTCCTCCCTGAACCTAACAGAGCTGGGTTTTATGAAATGAGTATTGCTGTAGCCTGCCACACCTCTATATTAACACTTCAAATCATGTGGAGGTGCTTGTAGGTGACTTGTTCCTCTTTCAGTGTCCATTAATTTTACTTTATTGTTAAATACCACTTTATATTTGAGTAAAACATACAGCTATGAAGGAGAAACTTTTTCGGCAGGAGGGATAAAGTGCTGTGGGCTGCCACAGGACTTCCCCTATTCCCTTGCCAGCCTGACATTGCTGGGCAGATGTGGGGCTGAGGCTGGCTTCTAGTTTGGGAAAGGAGCACTTGGTGCCTCAGCTTTCTCTGCCACTGGCCTCTTTGGGAAGGGAGATTTTTTTTCCTTCCATGCTTCAGTTCATACCAAAAAGTAAAAATTCTCTCAAGAGAGCCTGGGATCTACAGAGGCTTTGAGGACAGGCGGTTCTGCCTTACTGAAGGACAATCTATCTGCCTTATGGTACCTGATTTTAATGCCATTTAAAAAACGTCTGCAATGTTTTATCTATTTAGCTGCCTTCCATTAGCCAACATTTAAAAGTATCTGTATAGGAAAGGCAAGGTTGGGAGCATCTGTTCAGGGCCTTGTACAACTGATGCCCAAACAGTAGCGTGAGGTAACGTGAATTTTAGCCTGGAGAAGAGGAGGCTCAGGGCAGACCTTATTGCTCCATACAACTACCTGAAAGGAGGTTGTAGACAGGTGGGGGTTATTCTCTTCTCCAAGGTAACCAGTGGCAGAACAAGAGGACACAGTCTCAAGCTGCACTATGGGAAGTTTAGGCTCGAGGTGAGGAGAAAGTTCTTCACAGAAAGAGTAATTGGCTAGTGGAATAGGCTGCCCAGAGAGGTGGTGGAGTCACCGTCCCTGGAGGTGTTCAAAAAAAAGATTGGATGTGGCACTTGTAGCCATGGTTTAATTGTCAGGAGGTGTTAGGTATTAGGCAATAGGTTGGACTTGATGACATCTGAGGTCTTTTCCAACCTGGTTGATTCTGTGATTCTGTGAATTGGTGCACAGAGAGGTGCTTTGTTTTCATGGTGTTTTTGTTCTTTTAGAGTTTTTCTGGGGTGTTATTTTGTGGCTGATGCATTTGTTGCCAAAGGTTTATATTTAGCTAAAAGAGAAGTCATTGTTACGCCATGGCAACCAGAATTGGGAGATAAGTTATAGCAAGCTGGGCTGATTAAAATATACCTGAAAGCATCCGAACTGATTTAATATCCTAAAAATAATGATCATATCTGCTAGCATAACACAATGTTGATGTTTGTGATTTAGAAACACAAACTGGTTTTGTTATGATATAATTTTTTTCTCCTAGTTACAAACTGTGAAAGGAGGCCTGGAAAAGCATTGCTGATAGTCAGAAATGACTAATACCACCAAAGGATTTGCAGAATGGGTGGGATGTTCTGCTTGAGACACAAGGAAATTAGGCTGTCTCTTTTGAGACACAATAAAACCTTCCCAGCGACCTGTGCTTGAGTAACCACATGCAGAGAAGAGCTAGTTGAGTGGCTGGTGGGCAGCAAGGGAGGTGCTGGGTGGTTTTTTCCAGTTTCTCTCAAGTGCTTGTTTAATGTGTGTTGAGCCAAGTCCTGGCTGCAACAATGCTGTTGTCCATTGGGATGTCAGTGGTCATCCATCTCATGGACTGGGCTGCAAAATGTGCCTGGGTCCATACAACAGCATACCTGGTGGCTTTTCACCAGTGTCAAAGAACAGAAGAGTTGCACAGAGTCTAAACAGAGCCCCATCCCTGGCCGCCACCTTGGGATGCTAAGAAGGTACAAGCAAGCAGTGGTCCCTGAATAACTTCCTGATGATGAATTGTGTCAGGCGTCTCTGGACTATGAATGTACCATTACGGTCACACATCCGTGTGTGGAAACACTGGGGTGAGGAAGACAGAGGGCCTTGAGGACTCAGTCATCAAAGGTGATCCCTAGTTGATGACTGCTGTGTGGGCTCCTCTGTGCCAATAAATCTACAGTGAAGGTATTGGACCATGAAAAAAAACCAAGGCAAAAGGATCAAAGCTAGAGAGAGGATGAGAGGTCCTGAGCCCAGGCCTGGGTCCTCCATCCAAGGGAGATGGTTCCTATGGAGGTGCGGACACCAGCACAGCCCTTTTGGCCCTCTTTGCTTCTTCCATACCCCTCTTGGAATCTCTTCTTCACCACTTCTGGGAGGGAAATGGTCTCCATGAGCAGCCCTTTTGGTTACAGGGTGATCATTATATAGGGGCACAGGAGCAATGCAGCTCATAGGAACTGCAGACAGGCATCTGGTGAGAGATGAAGCTCCTCTGCTCTGGTCATGAGCTCTGAGTTACTCTGAGGCAGCCAGATTTGGTAAACTCCAAAGTGATATTGCCTGATGTTTCAGATTCATGTTTTTGCCATGAGGGCACTTACAATTTAGGCTGTTGTAGACCTTTCCACTCTCAAGGGCCAAATCGCTCAGGTAGGAAGGGACCTCTGGAGGTCTCTAGCCCAATCTCCTGCTCAGTCCAAGGTCAACACTGCTTTCAGATCAGATTGCTCTATAGTGTTGTTACAGCATGAGAGCTGAAATCATCCTCCCACACGGACAATAACCAGGCTAGCTCAGTCTAACCATCACAGGTGTTAAGTGTTGGGAAGCCTCCATGGATGGAGACTGCACAACCTGCTGAGGAAACTTCTCCCATTGTTCAATTATGCTTGCAGTATGTATTTTTAGCTTATACCCAGTCATCCTCAGCTTCAGACTCTTTCACCCAAAACATTCTCCAATGTCAAGTGCATTTAAACTCTTTCTCTTTATACTCTCTTCCAATTCATTAATTGAGCTCTAAAAGTCCACCTTCCTTGATCACCTTGATTCTAGAAGAAGCATTCAGCCATAATTACTACTAATTACTACTACTACTAATCAGTAGTATCAGTAAAGACACAGGGTCTTTACTGATACTACTGAAATACTTTCTTTCCCAGCAACTCATAATTTGGTACTGCATAATTTTCACCACTCAAGTGCTACTTATTGAAAGCAAAAATACTTGGGGAATATTGCCATGGTAAGGAAAACAATTCAGACCACTACTCTTTGTTTTGCTTGCAGTGGGATAGCTGGTCAAGTACAAAAATTTTGCAAACAATGTCAGTTGCTCATGAATAATTTACCATTTTCAAAGAGCTTCTGACGTGCTCTGGTATGTTTTGAACAATACACAAAACACAGTCCTTATATTTTAAACTATGAAGATTTATTCTTAGCTCTAGTTAACACAAAATCGGTAAGGACTGTGGTTTTTTAAATTTAAAAATTCAACCCCCAAATGATAAATTAATCTCTTTCAAAGCAGGCCTTGAAATTAGACTCCAATTGACCTGTCCTTTACAGATGGTTTTTCACCTTTAATGTGCATTGGTTTGATTGACCCTCTGTACTGGTATCACTTTAGAGTTGTTTAATACTGTGGGAAATGCTCTTAATGAATACATTAATAATTATGCATGCACTTAGAAAATCAAGCCTGAGCAGAAAGGTGAACACCAAGACTGGGCCAGCAAAGTTTTCACACAAACTTTTCAGTGGTCTGGAATAATTTTCTCTGTTTCAATGGCTACAAGGATGTGAAGCATTTTATAGAAAGAGCCCAACTTTGGCTCAAACAGACTACAAAGAACGGCCTTGATCTTGCAAGTAGCTTTGGGCAGATTCATGAACCAGTGTGCAGCCAGTTGTGGCAGCATGAACGAAGGACCCAGCAATGGCTTTGTTTCTGTGATGTGAGGGCTGCAAATCTAGATGTGAACCTCCTCATATGTGCTAGGAGAGCCATCCTCTTCCTTGTTCCAGATAGGAGTCCTTCCCTCTTCAGCCAGTGTGTATGCATTGCTCAGCATCACAGCTGATGAAATGCTAACAGTCACTGCAAGGGATGATGGTGGTCCTCCTTGACCCTAGGTTCCTCTTCTTACCCTGCCCCAGGCTCAGTTTTGTCCCTGACCCAGTCAGCACAAAGTGATTTTTCTGCCAGTTTAGCTCCTTGAAGGTGTGCAAGGGCATCAGCCAAAGGTGGAAGGGAGAGCAGAAATGGCTTTTGGTGGCTGGCAGCCATTAGCTGGGATTTGATGTAGTGTGATCCTACACTCCTGTTGCACCCAGTCGAGGACCCATAACATTCACTGAGCCCAGGCTGGTTTTGCAGGAGCTGAGGGCATGGGTGTGCACTCAAAAGCTAAATATGGACTTAAAGGAACATGGCCTGAACATGGAGTGAGCCATTATCTTGAGGGTTTTGCATTCTAAAGTCTCTAAGGCAAGTTATTCCCACATCTGAGAAAAACATGGTACTTCTGCAGGACTGCGTAACTGGGAGGGGGAACTTCTATGGGGTCTCCTTCCCTTTGAGCCATTAGAGGATGGGCCCAGGTCAGCATCCATGACAGGACAGACATCTAAACCCAGGGCCTTCAGCACCCCTGCCCCACCAAAGTGTGTAATGCCCCTGTTGGATCTCCTCCCACTTCACATCCCCTCCTTGGCTTGGGATAAGGCTCTGTCAGGACAAGAGAGGCACAATCCCTCCCTTGCCCAGGGCTCAGCCAGTTGGCTGTCTTCGCTCTCCGCTTGTAAAGCTCTTGTCACCACCCGGACTCCCAGATGCTGTGATAATGAAAATAAGATGAAATAGCGCTCAAGTCATTTGCTGAAACTAAAATTGATTTTTAATTTTTAATAGGTTGACTCACCACTCGTGGGCATTGCAGACAGTAGTTAAAAACTACTTTGCACTGGAGTCAGAAAGTCAGAACTAATTAAAGAATATGTCCACAAAAGCACTGCTAATAGACTGAAGGAAAGACCTTAATTAGAAATTTGGGAGGTAGTAACCCTCCTGTTAATAATGCTTAAGTGACATTTGGGAGCCATGCAAAATAAGTAAACAGCTCCTCTTTGCATAACTACAGTCAGAAACCAGAAGAAAAATCAAAACAGGTTCTGTGTGCTGCCTCCCAGAATTGAAACAACCTCCTCCTTACAGCAGTCTTCAGTCTTGCACTCCAGTCAGTAACAAACAGCACTGCAGCACTTAAAAAAAATCTGTAGAGTAAGGCAGCAAGGTGACTCCAAGGACTGTAAGGCATGAGCAATAGTATGCAGAAGCAAGAGCACCTCAGCCTACACAATATGACTTAACTCTGCTCTTAAAGCAAAGCTCCAGGCACATCTTTGGTTATCTGGCATACACACACTCAGTCAGGGCTCAGGAGAAATGTAACTGAAGCAAGTAAAATATTTCAGACATGCTGACAGTGATGCAGTGATTTGGTAATGACCTGTGCTGGAAGAATAAGCAGGCTAGCAAAATACAGTGCTTTAGGAGATTTCATTTCTAGCTGGAAAAAAAAATATATATGATTATAATGTGCCCATCAACACAAGCCTGAAACTTTATAATATTAGCATATTTGGACAATACTGTAAGCCCAAAGGTGAACTCTTTTAACCTGCTGTGACTGACCCCACTGTAACCTATTCTGACAGACCATTCCAAACTCCATTTCTCTCCTTGCTCCAGCTGGTGCTTGGGGCCATGGCACTGGGACTGGAAAGGCTGGGGAGCCACAAGGACCCCAACACTGGCTACTGTGGCACCCACACATCCATCAGCAGCCACAGCAAGGGTGGGGTGCGTGGGTGCTGAGCATGCTGCAGGAGTTGTCTTTTGATGAATGCTCTGTCAGAACTGAGACATTAAAAATAACCATTGACATGTTCAGGCAGAATACCTCTTATACATAAGAAGTACTGTGAATTCCTCCATATCTTTTGTGTTGTGGCTGCCGGTACAGAAATCTGCCTTAATTATCATATTGTCTGGGGGAAAAAAAAATCACCATGCAAATTTAAAGTATGATAAGAAAATGGAAAAAGAAATGTTTTCACTAATTTTTCTCACCTTACCAGAGGACCTGGAACTGTCCTCTCTCTCCCAACTCACAGAATATGAGTAGATGGAAATTTGAGGTGTTTTGTGATGGCTAGATGTTGTGGGTTACATAAGCACAAAATGTTGGTTTATCTGTTTGCTGATGCCTGGCAGTTTCATAGCACCCTTCCCTAGGCACTCCTTGCAGCTAGGCATAAATATACTGCACCAGAAATATTTTAAAATGGAACATTTTATCAAGGTCACAGTTCTCACATCTTTCTGATTTTCATTAGCAAGCCAATTTTATTTTAATTTTGCGAAACTTTCAACTAGCCACTTAAAAAATACCAAATATGGGTAATTACATGGCAGAGCACACTGAGAACAGACTTATCATGTCTCAACCAGGAGCATCCTTTCAGAATGTGTTCAGAAATTATTTCTTCCACTCCCATGAAGGAGCCACTGTGGTAGGGATAGGTGAGAGCCCAGTTACAGTTTGGAAGCGGCATCTGGAATGTTTGAGGTGGGGAGAAAAAAAATTAACAACAAAACAACAGGAAGATTAGTGACCTCCAGCCAAAACATGAACACTTGAACTGGAGCATGATCAGAAAACAAACATGTCATGCCACCTTGAGGAGTGGCTGGAAGATGGCTGCAGCCATCATGAGCCATGGAAACGAGGCATCTCTGGCAGTCAAAGCTTTTGGATGTACTGGAGTTGCGGAGCCTGGAGAGAATCCGCAGTCTCTGAGGTCTTTGATGTCAGTGGAGGGTCATCTGTCTTTGAGATGTGCCTAGAGAGCAGCCACAGCTATCACTGTTTGAGTACAGCAGTGGACTCAACCTTGCTCACTCCTAGTTATTCTTCATGAAGTCTTTTCTTGGGAGATGGTGAAGACCAGGCTGGGTTCATGTCACTTCTTCTGTTATGAAACCTTTTGCTACGTATTTGGGACTCCCTGTCATTAAAACTGAAAAGAAAACAGACAACTGTCAGCACAAGCTATTACTGCCAGTCAACAGTGATTAAAAACCTTCAAGCCATGACATTAAAATAACTTCGTATCAGCTTTCACCTTCCTTTTGCAGAGAGAGGCCTCTTGTCACGCTACATCTTTTGAAGAACAGGAACCCTCATAACAAAGCCATATCTGCCACATCCCTGTCCTTAAATACCAAACAGTAGAAATCTTGCCTAAATCACAGGCAGGAGAGACCATTTTAATCTGCTGCCTGAATCAACTGTTTTCAATTTACTTTGGCATAAAATGTAAGGGCATTCATTTCTGTTAAAAGAACTCTGTTGTGCCCAAATGCCCCATAGAAAAAATATGATAATCACCAATGGGGAAGCTGGCACCTCACCATCCAGGAAAGCTGAGGATAATCTGTGCTTGTGCCTGCACTTCGCTTCACAAAGGCCTTCAAAAGAAGAAACGAAAGGCAATGCAGCAGGCTGGTATTAACCAGCCTCAGCCATTCAGATGCTTTGCTGAATTATCAACTTAGTCTGAAAAATAAAAGAATTCAAAACCAGACCATTGATGGTAATTACCAACTGCACTTTGTGGGCTTTCAGTCTAATGAATACACAAATGAAAAATCAATGGAGGAGGCTTCCAAAAATGAACATGGCAACAATCTTGATCTTAGAGTTGGCTCAAAGTCAGCTCCTCCCAAACGAGCTCTAAGTCTGTGTTCTTACTGTACTTTTCTGTTATTTCATTGCAGAGCTTTCCCTCTGAGGAACTCATTAGTCCTTTTACTGATAAAATAAATACAAATTTAATTTGCAAATTAAAAGCCATTAAAATAATTACATCTCCAAATCCCTAGTTCAAAACCGATAAGAGATCAAATCTGTCAAAGGCTGAAAATGATTCCACATCTTCTGAGGGTCATTTGAAAAATTTGCTCAGAATGAAGCAGCCACACTGAATAAAACTTTAAATACAGAGGACTGGGCTCTGCAAACCACCAAACCAGGCTGTAGCTGCAATTCAACATTATAAATTGCCCACTTCATCTCTCTTTAGTTGGATAAATACAATATACATTTGTCTTTGCTACAAAGAGTTTCTGAAGTTCTAAGATGAATACACTGCAGGACTGACAATGGCTAATCACATCCAAAGGCTGGGGGAAGTCACAAATCACATCCTCCTGGGGTCATTTTATGGTCTCTATTGCCTCTGTACAGCAGAGTCAGGCAGACTTCTCCTTCATACTTGGTATCGCTTCTGAATTATGTCTTTGCCTGGAATGAGATTTTGGCAATGAAAAATGTCATTTCAGCCAGACTGAATTATCTGTGAATTCTGGGAAATATTCACTGCTTGAGAGAAAACTTGAGAAAATTTGTGTAACCTCCAGTCAAAAAAACATGCAGGATGAGGCTCACTCCTGGTGGTTATCATATACTTTTGAGATGTGACATGGCTTGAATTTTCTTCTTGTATTGTATTTTGTCACAGGTCAGAACCTTGGTCTATCATCATTCTCCCACACCACTGAATACAACACTACATCACTGTTTCCTAATGTTGCAAGCCCAACCCATTGCTCTGATGAAAACAAAATTAATTTAAAAACTCTTGTGGGGGTTGAATGCTTTATTTGATTTGATTCAAGAAGTCCTTTATATTTGTCCAGAATTCAGCAACATTTTGATCTGGGGTGGATCCAAAATTAAATTTTGCGTTTGGTGTAGTCACAATATTGAAAAAGCAGAGATTCCCACAGATTCTCCCTTCCTGACAGGAATTGAATCTGATCTTACATGGGATATTTTGTGCTGCTGCCACCTTGATTGATTAAATTTTTCGCAACCAAGTAGTTGCATCCATATGCAAGTAAGGAGATAACTTGGCATGATCTTTTCAGGTACTTTGGGTCAAGTGATAATTCGTCTGCCAATAGCTCAGAGGCAAATACATCTGCCATTATCCACTCAGCAGCAGTTCATCTATATCAGCTTTACAGCTACAGAAAAAAAATTTGTAATTAGGAGGCCTTGGGACAGAGATATGTGGTTGGATGCAAACTCAGACAAGCATTTTAAAAAATATTTGCTCTTTATGCCCAGTAGCTGATTCCAGGTTTCAATACATTTAAAAGTGAGGAAAGAACAGAGGCAGTAAAATTCTCTAACCTCCTGCACTGGGGTGCAACTGCTCTGCTTGGACAATTATATTTTCTTCCTCATCATTTTAAACCTGTCTCAAGCTCCTACTCCTAATTTTGTGTGATGTTATCACCACAGAAACATCCTTCAGAGTTGATTAATCACTGCAACAAATGGAGGAGTTCTTATGCATTGGCTTGTGTTCAGTTTCTTCTGGTGCTACAGGATCAAGACTTGTTGAAAAAGCCAAGCATGCCACCTCCCTGGCTAATTACAGAATCACAGAATGTTAGCAGTTGAAAGAGACCTCTAGAGATCATGTAGTCTGATCTCCCCTGCCAAAGCAGGATCACCTAGGGCAGACCACAAAGAAAGGCATCCAGGCAATTTTTGAAAGCCTCCAGAGAAGGACATTCTGCAACCTCTCTGGGAAGCCTGTTCCCATGCTCCATCACCCTTATCATAAAGAAGATTCTCCTCATGTTGAGATGGGACATCTTGAGTTCCAGGAGGTTCAACATCATGACCACAAGAGATTGTGGATGCTCTACCAAAACCAGATAAGATGCCCAGATGACTGTGGTAAGACCATAGGAGCTGGTTTATTGCTGTGAGGGGAGCCAATCAATGCTGCCAATTTTTATCTTTGAGGGCTGGACTACTTTTTCAAGAGATTATTCAGAACTGGAAAATCTAGGAACTCTGGAAAGCAACAACAAAGGAAAGCAGAGTTTCAGCAGTGCCTTTTTCATTTCAGCTTTATTGCTCAGAGCTCTTTGCACCTTTGAAGGGCCTGCAGAGAGAGATGTAGCCTCACCATGTGGGAAGCAGATTGTCAGATGCTTGCGTTGCTCTTGGCCCTCACCTGGAGCAGATAGCTGAGACCAGCCAAGTGAGAATAAATGAAAGATAATCTGAAGCACATGAAAGTTGGTGAGCCTATGCCAGTGCCTTGCCAGTGGGGAGAACTTCTCGACTCCCAGTTCTATGAAGTGGAGCAGTTAAGTATAGCTCATTCAGACATAAGGACTTTACTCTGAGAAAGTGAATAAACAAGCAAGTTATAACTGGTGCCTGATCTTAAGCCTTCTAGCATGGGATTAGCAGGGTTTCTCCTCCTTATAGATTTGTAAAGGTATGAAACCCACCACCCTGGTGAGATACACAAGCCAACCTCAGCTGGAAAGTGTTGTGCCCCCACAGTATCCTCTGTGCCCCAACAGTCAAGCCTCTTTTGGAGCAAAACGTAGAAACAAAGCACACAGAAATGCAACCTGCTTCTGTGGGAAAGATGGGTGGAGAGTTATTTCAAAAAATATAACACATTGCATTATAATAAATCCTTGTTCTTGGAGACAAAAATAAAAGAAGTTTCATGATTTCTTGCTCCGAGTTGTAGCAATCAAAGCTTGTTAGACTCTGGAAGTTTCGAAGCAGCCGAAGGATGAGATCACCATTCTTCAGATATCCATGTATGGGCACAATGAGGTAGGAAGGTACAGCTAGCACTGATCTTTGCTAGCTTCCACTGAACCCACTGACCCACCAGTGGTGGTACATACACTGGAGTCAGAGCAACATGGCTGTTCAATGCTGACAATATCTGGTGAAGGGAAGATGCTTTTTTTCTGTAACTGGATGAATGTAATGTATAGTAAAAACCCTTAAGGAAAGATGCTGTAGCTAAGATCATTTCAGACCTAATATTTCATAAACAGTTGTGTAAGACACTTTAAAACTGAGCTTGAATCTTGCTTCTGACACAACGACACAGAGACGGCTCAAGAGGAGGGGAGTTCTGTTGTATGATTTTCTGTCCACATCCCATATATCATCATCAAGAATATAAAGTCTTAAAAAATAAAGAGAAGAAAACCTGGGAGAAAAGAAAAACATCATTAGAGGGATCTCTCACAAAGCACTTTTTCCTCTCCTAGACACCTGCTTGCCTAAGCAAGCTGAGGGCATCACCTTCTCCAGCATCTTTGAGTAGATGTCTAGAGGTAAGGTGAATGTGCTGAGGGACTGGCATGTCATGGCAAAGCCGATGGTCATGCCCATGGCAAATGTCAAATCTGACCCCAGATATTCCCAGACTGCATTTAGTACCTTAATCCTGTAATCGATACAGATGAATGAGGGGTTAGATTGGCTTTATTTGAAATAATATTAGAGTACCATAAAGCAGAACAAATATTGCAGCAGCATAGGATATAATGACTTCAAAACTGATCTGTTCAGCTGCTTAGAAATTTCATTTGAAAGAATTCACTCCCTAGGAGACTGGGTTTTGACAAGATATAGATGTAGCATGAGTGTTTATGGTTGCTTTCTACATCTCCAAAAGTAAGTTGGTAAATGATTCTCTCACTCTAAGTTTTGCGTGGCTGAATGATGGACTGGGAAGGTGGTGCTGGACACCAGTGGCCAGTACACTGGCACCACGTCAGCCTCAACTACTGCGAGCAACAGAGAAAGCTGAAGCCATCTGCCACACAGTTGGCAGACCCACCTGGGATTAATCAGTTCTCGAGAGGAAGCACAAAGGAAAGGTGTCAGTGTCCTCCAGCCTACCATCACTAATTAACTGGGATCTTTGCTGATATTAATTGATACTCTTTCTGCTTGCAGGAGAGAAGCCAGAAACTGAGCAGGGATGTCTGTCTCTTCTTCCTGAAAACAAGTTTTTGGCAACATGAAATGAGGTGTGTTAGTATAGAGATGAGAAGAAGCTATGCTCACCATCTGCTGTATGGCCAGTCCCATGGAGGATGCTCAAGACTGCCTTGCTCTCTGACCACTAAAGCAAAGTAACCAAGCAGCAATGCCAAAGAAAATGTGCAACAGGTACATGGAAGAGCCAGAAAGTTGCTATTCCATGCTGATTTCATTAAAGCAAATCATGGGTGGGAAAACTAGTTTCTGCTGCTATTCCAAGGACACATAAATGAAGGGGTTTGCTTTGTCTGACTTGACACCTACAGCTAGATACTGCTGCTGTAGCTGCCTGTCTCTCCAATTACACCATTTTGTAGGAAGCAGAGGTCGGCTCTGGACGGTATTGACTCTGTCACAACTTGTCCAATTTGATGAGGACATCTGAGGAAAAAGTATAACCGATCAGCTGCTACAGTGATGATGGTACTGTAGAAGGCTGGGATAGGAAACAGGACACTGCTCCCCTAGGCACACTGTGTGACAGCTAATGGTACACTCCCCAAAACAATCAAATGGCTTTCAGTATGAGAAGATATTAGAGAATGATGATAAGGACCAGAGTTGTTCTGCAATGTGATCAACCAAGTGTCTCTCTGTATGAGAAGATATTAGAGAATGGTGATTCGGACCAATGTCATTCTGCAGATGTGGTTATGACATCTGTGGTTAACTCCTCTGTTTGTCCTTCCTCCTCTGCCTCAGCTTAGGCAAGATGGTTTGGTGCAACCAACCAGGACCAGGCAATTGCAGAGCTCTCCTGAGATCCCCAAATATTGCTTCTGCCATCCCTTTTGCTAGCAGAAGCACGAGGGGAGCTGGCAACATCCCTTGGAGAAGGCATTCAGCTGGAGGCAGCATGGTTTTCTATCTGTGAAAAAAATGCTTGGCTACAAATTAGTCATGTGGAGCAACCAACATGGGAGGGAGAAACAAGGAGCAGAGCTGGATGGGGAGAATCTTGCCCATCCTGCCACCCTCCTGGTGCCTGCTTCCCTGCAACCATTCTTTCGCCACGGCCTCCTCCTGTTCCCTGGCTCTGAAAGCCCACAGAAGTCCAGCCTACATTTGCCACATGCTGTGCAAAAAATGAGTCAGTCATTAATGCTTTTAAAGATGACGCAAGCACAACTGATACACATGTACCCAGTGCGTGGGGTAGGCCAGTAGCAGAAAAATGTTGTACCAGTGAGTGATGTGCCAAATTTGGTTTTACTTCCTGCAAAGAGTAATTTTGTTCATTATAGGCAAGCAATAGGCAATTTTTTTTTTAATATATCTGCAATTGCATAGTAATCTGTCCCACAAATGAACCAATCTGTGGCTCTTATGAGAAAGAACAAGGATATATTTTTATTTTATTTTTTTTTTAGAAAGACCAATGAAAATGAGGCATACCCAGCTACTCTGTTTCATGTATTTGATTTTGCTGTCTTTTCCAGAAAGTGGGCTTTTCACAGGAACCTTCTTTCATTGCTTCCCTGAGATCTGGAGGGGATTAGGGCCACAAAAATGATCAGGGGGTTGGAACACCTCTGCTGTGAAGACAGGCTGAGGGAGCTGGGGTTGTTTTTCTTGGAGAAGAGAAGTCTCTGGTCACATAATAGTGACCTTCCAGTACCTGAAGGGGTCCTACAAGAAGAATGGAGAGGTACTGTTTACAAAAGTCTGTAGTGATAGGACAAGAAATAATGGCTTCAAACTAGGGAAGAGTAGAATTAGATTGGATGTTAGGAATCGGTTCTTTGCGGTGAGGGTAGTGGACCACTGGAACAGGTTGCCCAGAAAGCTGATTGAGGCCCCATCCCTGGAGATGTTCAAAGTGAGGCTCAACAGGGCTCTGGGCAGCCTGATCTAGTTGAGGATGCCCCTGCTTACTGCAGAGGGGGTTGGACTAGATGACCTTCAGAGGTCCCTTCCAACTCAAACAATTTTATGATTTTACGATTCTATGATTGTATCTATGATTCCATGATTAGCTTTCCTGTTATGTAATTATAAAATCGTGCCAAGGTTAGTGTCTGTCAGTCTTTCAATTATAAAATTAAGATAGAAGATCTCAAGTAGTGACTTGGGTGAGGAAGGAAAGACCTTCTCAACTTTCACCCATTTAGGTCTAGATACTGAATTTTATGCGCCCTGTGGTTTGTCGACTTATTCTCAAGAAGTTTACAGTGCCCCTGTATCCTCCATCTTCAGGGAAAATCTGGATTTTTTTGTATATAAATGTTTCATGATTATTATGCTTCAAGGTGGGAATAATTCTCATAAATGATAACTGGACTATCTCGGCCCAAGAGAGACACCTTCTTCCACTCAGCTTGGAGTCGCTAACTTAAGCACAGGACCTTCAGGCTCAGTTTGCAGACCTACCTGCTGCTTCCATCTATTAGTGTTATCTCCCACTAAAAGAAATTGCTCATCTTAGCAGATTTGGCCTCAGCCACACTATTTACAGGCTTAATAGTGTGAGAATCAGGGCTGGTTTTTTCATGCCGAGCATCTTTGTCTTCATCCCTAACTGGTTGTGGCAGGATGTCATCTGACAACACTGAGAAAAACCCCATCACATAGATGCTGAGAAAGGACTTGTGCTGAAAGAGTTGAATAGTACACAGAGCATCCACCTCTCTCCTGACCTGACTAGAAACTTTTCCTCTTGCCCCTCTGCCTGCCCCACTCCCTCTGCCTGTTTTCACAGAGGGAGGTGGCACCTTGAGCTGTTCACATTACCTTAAACCAAACAGGCTTTGGGAAGTGTATAGCATATACTCAGGAAAGGATGATTTCTGGAGTGCATCCTGGTTGCTTTCAAGAGAGACTCTTGCTGAAATGGCTCAAGGTGTATAAAAGGTCTATCAGACTGAAAGCAAAACCTCTCTGCAGAAAACATTTGGCAGCTCTTCTCCCCCAAACACCAGCTAGCAGTGCAAAAACTGGGCTCTGCAAATATCTGCAAACACTTAGTGGGAGCAGACTATAGCTGTTTGCAGTATATCTCAGAAGGGTTTTTTTTGCCATGCTATCCTTGTCTTGTATTACAGAAAACCACATATGGAGTTAAACTATATTAAAACATTCCAAAATCCTTTTTCTCTCTTTTGTATAAAAGCTAATTTAGATTTATCACACCAAACTGGGAACAATTTATGGGACCTCTGACTTAAAATGTTGGCAACACATCACCTCAGAGGTCTGCCTTTCCTTTTCAAAAAGCTGTGGAAATTAAGCTGGAACTGGCTGAGATGGCCAGCCAGCTGCCATTTGAAACTTAGGAAAGCTCAAATACAGCTGCATATTCAACTTTGTTCTGGTCAAATACAGCAGCCCTGGAATGTGCTCCTTTCCACTGGGGCATGAATAGTATCAAAATTAACACTATTCTCTTAGTAGTATCGATCAAAAGCTGTTTCACAGTTTCCTAAAGGCACATGTAGATGCAGATTTATTCAGGAGTGGGGACCTAAGGAATGTGGGATGCAACAAGGTCCCACAAATCAAAAGCTGTTTCACAGTTTCCTACAGGCACATGTAAATGCAGATTTATTCAGGAGTGGGGACGGACCTAAGGAATGTGGGATGCAACAAGGTCCCACAAATATCAATTCCTGACTTTTTTTTTTTCCTACTGAACATTTTAATCAGTGATTTGAGGAAAGAATAAAAAGAAAAGGGAGGGAGGGAAACAAACATGACTGAGAAACTTCAAGGTGTCCAAAAAATTATGTACTGGTATAGACACAAGAAACCCATAGGCAAACAGCCAAATACAAAACTGATCATCTATAACTCCAGAACATAGGTTCCATTTAAAGAACTCCATCTTGCAGGTGTGCTGAGACCCTGAAAAAGACTTGAGTGTCATAAAATACACCCACTGCTGTTCAGTAACCTGTGTTGCAACAAAGGGTCTGAATGAGCTGTTACTAGAGGCTGTAGAAACATGACAGACTCCCAGAGGAAGAGCAGGAGAAGGAAGATGGTAATCTATCACCCCTGCATCATCCATGCTCATTGCCAAAGCGGATGATGCATTACCTGCACTCTGGTTAGGAAAGACATTTAGAACATGAGGGAGGTTCTGGAAAAAAAAAACTCAACATCGCTACCACCAGCAAAACCCCAAACAAACAGGGGATGTGATAGGAAAAACATGCCAAATAATTAGATGATCCAGGAGCTCCATGAGTTTTACTCAAGCAGAATGAAAAAGTACAATCACACAGTCTGTAATTACTAACTTATGGAACAGGAGTTCTGTAAAGAAAAGCATAACAGCATGCAGTGGCTTAGTGCTGAAAATAGAAAACTAGGTGAGAAGCAGGGCACAAATCATTAAGCATGTGACTTCTCTGAGTCTGCTTATCTTGTTGGTTTCCACAGTACTGGAAATTTTTAAATCAATTGATTTTTTTTTTCCAGAACAGATGCTCTTTCTCCAATTAATTTGAAGAAAACTTATCATCTGCCATATGCAGACAATCAGAGAGATGGTCACTAACCTTTCTCCCTGTACTTTTCATTCACAAGAATAAAAAACAAATTATTACACATGCTTGACATATATTTCCTGCAATATTGTCACCTATATGTGAGTGCTGAGAGACTCATGCCCCTGATGCAGAACGGGCTGGCTTGCTTATCTACTTAGACTGAGACTTCCAAATTCTACTTGCAACCTATTTTGGGTACCAGTGATGTAACAGCAGCATCCTTTGCTAGGAGGAACAGGCCTCTCGTGCTCCCACTCCAGCTGTCTGGGAGCTAGAGCAGGGCAGGCTGGCTGCTGCTGCTTATGCCTGCTTGCCAGGGACTAGGGAGACACTCCATGCTTCATGTGATCCTACCAGGATTTGTGAACAATAAAGGTTCACTTTGCAGCAAATAGTCTTGATGTTTGCCTAAATACGAGAACCAAATCTAGCAACAGGAATGTGGCTTTTAGCAAAGAAAAAAAAAAGGTGTAGGAATAAAAACTGCTGAGGTAGTTCAGTGCAAAGAACATGTAAGATACAGGAAAGGATGAGGCAGGGAGATTTTTGAAGTTCAGTCACTTGGTAACACTGACATCCTGGAAGCATGGTGTTGCTTCCTTTTTTGTGCTCCTTTTTGCTTCCTTTCTTGTTTTAATAGTCCTGTGTCTTTGGTCAGAAGGAAATACCACCCTGGGGTGAGAGTAGAGGAAGCATACAATGGATTTATTCACTATGAGAATACCAAACCACTCCACCCGTATCAATTCTTTTTTTTTTTTAAATGGAATGAGGAAGCTGGTAGATGTGTAAGGCACACTGTGAATGATACATTGCTAATAAAACTAATTCCCTCCCTGAACAATGGTGGATCTCACAAAAGCCTCTCTCCTTTGAATAGGAAAGCCTGAATGAACTAAAAAGTTGTGCCTCTCATACAACCTTTTTGTGTGAATGAATCATAGCTCTGATATGGAAAGTTAAAAAAGGTCTTTAAAAAAATTACAGCAAGATAACCATAAAATTCTGTGTGAAGCATACAATGACTTCTTTTATTAGTCTTTATCTTTCAAATCAACCGGTATTATTCCCTCCTCTTTTAATCTCACTTTATTTCCTGTGTAAAGCCAAAAACTGCAGTTGGAGGGTTGCTTTAATGTATGCCCTGAGTGTGACGATATTTGCATGAGAGTAGCTTTCAGGGAGGCTCTTTTTCCACAAACTGCACTGCTTGCTTACACGGTATGAAAACCTTGTTTGGATTTATGGCCTGTTAAGAACTGTGTTCGTTAAGCACCCAGCCCTGCAGACACCTCAGCAAACCTTCAGTTTCCTTAACAGCCCCGTTCAAGTAACCACAGCAAAGGGTACGTAGTTGGGTGTAAGCACTCCCAAACCCAGGCTCCCAGGTACGATCATCCGTCCAAAGCCGTGACAGTCAGTGGATGAAGAATGGAGGGATGGAGATGCTCATGTCAACTCCCTGAGATAATTCTCACTATTAACCTAGTTCCTGTTTGAGAAATATTAAGGGGAACTCAATGATCTGCTCCACTGTTTGACTCTTCAGCAACCTAGGCCCTTGTAAATGGTGCAGCAATGCTCAAACTGATCTCTAATGTCATATTTAACTTGCACAGCATAGAAAGCTGAGTATATTCATAACTGACAAGATGGATTGTTCCCAAACATTCATATTCTTCACTAGTAACTTTTGATGGTAGAGTGATAACTAATGGAAAATTATAAACTTTTACTGATGAATGATATTAAGAAATTCTTATGCTTTTCATGTTGATTAAATTACAATACTTTCAGAAATAACTAATATTTCAGCTATCAATATATCCAACAGGGAATAATCACGAAATCATCATGACACTCTTATCACGGGTCCAAAATAAAGACTTTGTTGAAATCTAGAGGGAAATTATTTATGCACGTAGGGAGGATTGCCAATGATTTTATCCACATAGGGAGAATTAACAATGAAGTTACATCATGGTTCATCACTTCTGTTAACAGAAGTTTGAGGCAGATAATTTATTTAACAACTGACATATTAGGAAATTCATGCTAAGCCATTTCTCAATATTAGAGCATTTTTGGTTCATGAATGTCTGTAGAAGAAACGCTTCATGCCTTGAAGAGGCAAAACTCTCACTGAATTGCTTGCACATGAGGTACTACTTTTCCAAAACCATTTTGCATTTTAGAATTGGAAGCTCATTGTTTGCCTGTAACCCCTCTCAGTGTGGGAACTCCAACAGCTGCACCCTTAGGGCCACTTATCCCTTTCCATGAAGAAGACAACTTGTCTTTGTCCTATCAGCAGCTTGTGACAATCTGCAGCAGCTTCTCAAGTGTGATGTGCCAAGGTCCATTTCCCTTCCCTGCACTGAGGATGAAGTGTGCTGGCCATGCTTTGCAGAAGCCACAGATGCTAACACTCTGAGAAGAAGGATACCCTGTCACCTTGCTGGCTCTAACATGCCTCTCTATGATGCACTGAGATATACCACAAGCTATTTGAAATCTGCCTGCATGCCATCACTGACCATCTTTCCTTAGTCTTGATTTATAATCTACAGTGCGCTATCTCGACTCTTTTATTGTGCCCATTCCTCATTAGGCAAACCACACATTATCATAACAAACGGCCCTCCCAGCCATCATTACTCCAGCTGTTAGGTCTTCTTCAGCTCCTTCATTGCTTGGTCACACAGATTTGCCTTATGACTGCATTTATTACTCTTATTTTGACGTGGTGTACATGAAGACGACTCTGTCATTATTATCTCCAAAGTGACTGTCTTTAAATATATGGGGGGTTTCAGTATCCATATACACTCCTTGCTCTGCAATGCACTTCCTGCAATAACTTTTGATGCTTGTCTTTCCATTTCATAAATATAAATTTCTTGTATTAAATCTGAGCAAAGTTAATAATCCTGAAAATGTTCAAAATCAAAAAGCATTATAGTTTTAAAGCAGTAAAAATGTTAAATAACCTTTATAAACTGTGTATTAATATCCATTTGCATTGCCTCTGAACTTCATCACTTTCCATTTTCATTAAGACAAAACTGGTGTCCGGCCATAAAACCTACAAGTTGAATATTTAATGCACCTGAAGATTCCTGGCATTTAAATGAGTTGGGCCACCATAGTTCTTTCTCACGATTTTTGCTGGTCTGCTTCTATGCCCATGCCCATCTTGTCTTACATTACTGCAGCAGCAGCCAGAGGAAAGAAGGAGGTGGAACTGAAATAAGAGTGTCTGCCATGCCCCACACCCTGCATAAAAGCGGAATCCAGGGTGCCTGCCCCAAAACTTTTCAGATCAAAAGGGCAGGAGCAGTAAAGCAGAAGAACAGCAGCCTGGAGGAGCAGCAGCAGTAGTTCCTCTGACACGCTGCGAAGCTTAGGGCACGGTGGGGTTTAGATGCCTGGTTCCCTGGTACTCTGGTGAAACACGAACCAGGAGTCGTTTTACAAAGATTCAACCTATGATGCCCCTAGTCCAGCACATGGTGGTAATGTTAAGACCTTTAGCTGAGACTGCTGCAAGTTTTGCTTCTTTGTGGTCTTGCCATTCTTGCTTTCCTTTTTCTGCCTCTAGTAAGAGCAGCCTCCACTCCTTGCCTTTCTCCTTGCTCTTTGCTTATTTCCCTCTCCTTTAACACTGCAAGAACAAATGATGAGAAGCCATTTTTATCTAAATTGCAAGAAGGACTTCTGAGAAGGTTCTCTGTGAAATGTACCACATTTCTGAGCACCTGACACTGTCTTTTTTCCATATGATTCTTTGGTGTCCCTCGCAAGGAAATATGCTGCCAGTTTGACCATGCTTCTGAGCTGTGCATGCCCTTGTGACTGAGCTTCTCCTAGCAGGTCTGGTGTCACCCTGTGTTTGCCTGGGTGACAAAAGTCCTTTTCATCTTTGGTTTTAACACCTCTAACTTCAGTGAGCCATATCTGGAAAGAGGTGGTCTGGCACCCTGGACCAGTGGAACAGAGCATTTGGGCAGGTGCTTGGCAAAGGTCCTATTGACTAAGGTGATTTTCATGTTCTGCCTCAGATGGACAGAGAGTGGAGGCCTGCTAACAGGAGCCTCTCATTTTTCAAAACTTTTCACTGTGCCTGAGTCCACTTTTCAGAGCTCTGCAGCCTGCTTTTGGGAATCACAAAATTAATGTTTTCAGAGTCATGTTATTAATGTCTTTTATTATGCTTCCAAAGTTAATCCTTCATACCTTGCCCTCCTTGACCATTTTCTTTGCCTCCACTCGCATACTGAGTGGACTCATATAGTTGTAATTTTTAGAAGAGTGAACTTTTGAAGTCTGTGTTGCACTTTATCTTTGCTTTATGGCATTGCAAACTTCTCTGGTCAAAGATATTTAGATATAAAATGACTCCATACGAATAGGATGTCCTTACTTTTATTCCTACTAATTTTAGTTCAAAGTCTCTTCCAACACAGTACAGATATGCCTTTGCCAAATAAAAGAGTTCCACTTGGTAACTGGCACTTAAAAGAGGAAAGAGAAAAATGACAGCAAACACTACTCTTCAGACAGCTTTAAAAGCTGTCACAGAGACTTCCATGTGTTTGGATCCCTGAAAAAAAATTATTTTACTCTCAAACTTAGCAATTTGAAGAGAGAAGTTAAATATATTGCCTTAAGGTGAATTCTGGAAGTGGAGAAGCAACACTTCAGAGAATGGTTTGGGTTGGTAGGGACCATTAAAGGTCATCTAGTCCAAGCCCCCTGCAGTGTGTAGGAATAGGGACATCTTTAGCTAGATCAGGCTATTCAGAGTCCCATACAGCCTGACTTTGAATGTTTCCAGAGATGGGCTATCTACCCTCTCTCTGAGCAACCTGTGCCAGAGTTGCAAAAATAATTCTTCCTTACATCTAGTCTGAATTCTTCCTTATATCTAGTACTCCCTTTCAGTTTGAATCCATTACCCCTTGTCCTGTCACAACTGACACTGATGAAAAGACTATCCATAGCTTTCTTGTAGGTCCCTTTTAAGTATACTGCAAGGCCACAATAAGATCTCCCTGAAGCCTTCTTTTTTCCTGGCTGGACAACTCCAACTCTCTCAGCCTTTCTCCACAGCAGACACGTTCCAGCCCTCTGATCATTTTTTTGGCCTTTGTCTGGATAGGTTCGTATCCTTGTGCTGAGATCTCCAGAGCTGGACACAGTGCTGCAGAAGTGGTCTCACCAGAGCCGGGTAGAGGGGCAGAATTGACCTGCTGGCCACAGGTTTCACAGATATGGCTTTCCTAGATACGTTCCTGTGCTGTCCAACAGCACAGCCCCAAAAAATAGGAGTCAGATTTGCATAGCAAAGGCTGTTCTCATTATACATGCCCTTTTAGATAGGCCCAGCTCAGCAGAGGCGGTGTGCTGGCCTGCTGGCACGGACATCTAAAATATTAGTACCTTGCAAAACATTTCTCCTAAACGAAGTGACACTTTAGGTACGTACTTTACCATCACTGCTGAAATCAAATCTCCTTCCATCATATATCTAAATCAGAGCACGATCCATTCTATGTATTTGATTTAGCCAACACTCCTTCTCTATACATTTGTGTACTTCAAGGAAAATGCAGATATTAAAAAGAAAACAAACATCCAAAGTGCTTCCAGAAACACACAGTCCTGAAACTTAGGTTTGCCTGAACAGGCAGCAGTCAGAAACAAAACTCTCTTCCTTCCTCTTTTGTCCTTGCATGGCCTTTGTAGTTTCCCTGCTTTTTTTGGCTGGACCCTTCCAGCAGTTTTTCTGAATCATGTGTTATTTCATTTGACATTTTGGGTCCTGGGCTGCGTCGCTGATCACAGAGAGGAATTCGACAGCCGAGCTTCCAGGCTAGGTTGCTACCTGAGATAACTGCTGCGCACTCAGTCAAGCACTTCTCTATTTTTGTGTCTGTGTTTGAACTACATAATCTAATCCAAATAAGAACGTGGAAAACATCATTTAACAGCCTACAACCAGCAATATGCTGCAGCATCTCAGATGAATTTTGGCCCAGTAGTTAACACAAGACTTATAGAGGCTTTCAAGAAATTCTTGCATATTCCTGGGTTGTGCAGGAAGGTGAGTTTGAAGATTTATGGTTTCTCAGTGTAATTTTCGTGTATAATTATTACTGAAAATGAGTTCCAAGAAGGTGTTGGCATTTATACTGCAGTATAAACTTGGGCTGTTTTTTCTTCCACCTGTAGTGATTTATTTTCCTATCCCCTTTGAAATCTTGTTTTACAGTTAAACTGGGGGTTGGGGCAAAAGTTGGTTAGTAAGAAGCAAGCCTCATGGTTTTAGGGAGATAATTATTTCCCTTTCTCCTTTAGTGCAGTAACAGCCACTATTCTCTTTATAATCAACCTAGGTACAGACTATTTTAATATTCTGAGAGCTCAAGAATATTAAAATTTCTGCAGAAAGGAAAATGTCATTTGTGGGTTTGGTGTTAATATTTATTTAGGGGTATAGCAATTGGGAAATCTGTGGTTAAAGACTGTATGGATTTCCTGTGGTTTGACTTGGAAATGTCACCTTAGATTTCCTGAGAAATCTGCAGTATGTATCGAGCAGCTTGCTGTTATTTATCTTGCAAAAAATGTAGTTCAAAGTGGTCTAAGGGAGAAAACAGTTACTATTTTATCTGGCTTCAAGTTTGCAGTGTTACAGCCTAGGAATGGTGCATTTTCTGTAATTTCCTTGAGAGTCTATCAAACACAACATGCATATTTTTCTGACATAGCGTCTTGGAACCGAGCTTTCAAAGGCTGTATCGGTCTAGTGCTACGCTTCAGTATATGACAAGTATTGCAAACAACACTGACATCAGAAAAATTACTGCGCTTACTTTGGCATGCTAATAGTTTGGATTTAGTTAACTGCCAGAATCAGACCTTTGTTAGTGCTCTGCATCTACAGGTGTGAAGGACTCAGGAAGAAGAGGGCATTGCCAGGCCAGTGAATCGAGCTGAGTCACACAGAAGAACAATCGTTCTGTGTCACTGTCAAATTCAGCTGCCCCAGACGTGAGGCTGAAATCCATGACATAGTTCATTTATCAGCTGTTGAGCACATTCACATAATGTAGCTCATTCACTGTGTGTTGCCCACTTCACATATGAATGTGCGTTCACTTGAAAAGTCCATGAATACCCTTAGGTTTACAACACAGATATTGTTGTGTGATGCCCTTGGCTTATCTGCATAGCTCTAGGATTTGCATGGCAGTATGAATTAATCAGAAACAGAATGGCTTCCAACTTGAAAATATCCCAAGATACTATTAAGAAGATTTAGCTAGTTTTAGTCATCCAAAAAGAACCCCAAACAATTAAAAAAATCTGAAAGCTTGTAAGGGGTCTGAATTGTTGCCAATTTCCTCCAAACTGAAGGTGAAAAAGAACCTCCTTTTTCCCCATCTACAAATACATAGAAAAGAAATCCTCAAAAAAAGTGTAGACAAATATTAGTTTCAAAGTATTAGAGATGTTCTTATAGCAATGATAGCTTGCAAATATAGGGAAGGCAAGGCTGGCATGGCTGACCAATACCCTAATATAAAGTATGACATCTACCAATGAAAGGTTATCTTGATATTTTCTGTTTCTCTTCATCACTAACTTTAACACCTATTTATCTCTAGAGTAAAAAGGTGTGTGTCATCTGAAACAAAATCATGCCATTTGCTGAATAAAATGTGTGAGGGATATAAGTACATCTATAACAAAATGCAAGAACGCTGTAATCCTATCCCTGCTTTATAACTAGATAGGCCTACCGTATTTCCTCAGATCTGTCCTCATGCTGTAATAATCTTTAATCAATGTATTAAGTGCTCTGAGGGCAGAGTTAGCACCTGGCTATCTTCACCCTCCCTGGTGGAGGGAAGAATCATAGAATCATAGAACTGTTAGGGTTGGAAGGGACCTCAAGGATCATCTAGTTCCAACCCCCCTGCCATGGGCAGGGACACCTCACACTAGACCAGGTTGCTCAGAGCCACATCCAGCCTGGTCTTAAAAAGAAGCCCTTTGCATTTTCAGTTACTGAATCCTCTACATCTCCTGCAGAGGTCCAGAGCAGACTGGTTTGGTCTGGCCTCCAGCCAACCCAACACTTACTCTGAAGTCAAAAAAAGCAGAGATACTCCTTATGGCACTACAGACCTATAGACTTCACCACATAGAATCATAGAATCAGTCAGGGCATCCTACTCTTTCTTCTGCAGTCATGAACACCTTTCTGACTAACTCTTGTGCCTCCAGCACTAGAAGAGAATGGCCAAAGCAAACACACATCACACCCCTTCCAGTAGGCTGAAAGAGACCCTTCTTTCCTGGGGAAGGAAACAGGATGTGCTATCACCGCTTACTCCAAGATTTCTGGTAGAGCATATCCTTGCTCTTTGGACCAGGATACATATTAGTCAAAACTTGTCAGCTTTTTAGTCACTACCATATCATTTTACTGCTATAAATCTTCATTGTTCTGATGTGGCCAAACATAGCAATGCACACACCTATGTAAGAATCCAGGACAAAAACAAATAGGACGTAAATAAATAAATAAATAAATAAATTACAAACCATGGAAGAGAGGAAAGACAGTTACATTCGCTAACATTCTTGTAGAACCTTTATTTCATCATTCAGGGATGTTGTGTAGATGGGAGATAAAAGTATGTATGAAGTAGGGACTCTAAGAATTCCAGTGGTAAAATATATAGTGTACTGGGTGGTTGCTTCACAGTGAGAGATGTGAGCATATAAACATATTGCAGCATCACTGTGTGGAAACATCACAAACCACCCACATTCCCTGCAATATCCTGAGAAATCCTGAGGGGCCAGATCAGCTACAGGGCTTGTCAGTTAAAAAAAAATAGATAGATAGATAGATAGATAGATAGATAGATAGATAGATAGATAGATAGGTATAGATATAAATACATAAATTCTGAGAACAAAGGTATAAATTTAGTTTTACTTGTTAGTAGAAAAATGTTCTGTAAATATTTGCAGCACCGAAATAAAACACTGATATAGTCTGGGCAGTGACTGACTTGAGAGCAGCCCTAAAGAAAGGGACTTGTGGGTGCTGGTGGATGAGAAGCTCAACATGAGCCAGCAGGGTGCACTTGGAGCCCTGAAAGCCAACCAGATCCTGGGCTGCATCAGGAGAAGTGTGGCCAACAGGTCAAGGGAGGTGATACACCTCCTCTACTCAGCTCTGGTGAGACCCCACCTGGAGTACTGCATCCAGTTCTGGAGCCCCTACTACAAGAGGGATATGGCCATGATGGAAGGTGTCCAGAGAAGGGCCATGAGGATGATCAGAGGGCTGGAGCACCTCTCCTATGAGGAGAGACTGAAAGAGTTGAGGCTGTTCAGTCTGGAGAAGAGAAGGCTCCGAGGTGACCTTATTGTGGCCTTCCAGTATCTGAAGGGGGCCTACAAGAAAGCTGGGGAGGGACTTTTTAGGATGTCAGGTAGTGACAGGACTAGGGGGAATGGAGCAAAAATAGAAATGGGTAGATTCAGATTGGATGTTAGGAAGAAGTTTTTCAGCATGACAATGGTGAGACCCTGGAATGGGTTGTCCAGGGAGGTGGTAGAAGCCCTATCCCTGGAGGTGCTTAAGGTCAAGCTGGATGAGGCTCTGAGCAACCTGATCTAGTGTGAGGTGTCCCTGCCCATGGTAGGGGGGTTGGAAATAGATGATCCTTGAAGTCCCTTCCAATCCTGACTGATTCTATGATTTTAAATTCTAATATTTGGATACTTCTTGTTTACTCCTTTCTCTTTGTCTTTTTCCATTGAATTGTACAATATCCATCTAGTTCAGTCTAGACTTGTCCTTGGAGACTGGGTGAGACACTGTGGGCATCTCAAGAGTCACTAGAAACCTATGTCAAGGCAATTCAGTTGAGCCTGCAGCATTATCATAAGGAGGAGCTGAAGAGACCTCTGGACTTCATTGCTTGCCATGGGGTACTGGCACTTATACTTTACAGCTTAAACTCAGGTGTCCAAAGATGCCCATGCCCAGCCTGCCACCAACTCTGACAGCTGCAATCAGGACAGCAGGACTTTGCAGGTCAGCTTCTCTATTGGTGAAAAGAGGGATGGAACATTTGAATGCAAGCATTAAACTCAGGGGGGAAAACACTGGGTTTATCTGAGAAGAGATGAAGCATACCAATAATCATGCCTGGGACAATCTGGTGCCCTCTGTGAAGAAATTTAACTCTTTCATCTCTGGGCTGAGGCATATCTATCAGAACCACAGATAGTGTATGACTCAGTCCAAGGTTATGAAAATGTCCAAAGATAGATTTCCAAAGATGTTAAAAACCCTCAAGATTTATTGACTTCCTCAGTAATGTGGTCTGGAGTGCCAGAAATGCAGGTTCCACAAAGAGAGTTGACCAGGCATATTTGGATCACAAGTATTCAGCTGGAGGAAATGAGCATTGTTGACACCAGGCACAATCTCAGTGACTGCTTTCAATGTGCCTTCAATAGGAAGGTGGATATAAAACAAAAGATAAAAGCAGCATCACCAATAAAACTGAGAGTGTTGCAACAAAGACAAGAAAAGCAAAACTCAGAGAATTGAAGGTACTCCTGTCAAAAAGAATATGGATGCACAGCAGCATGTCTTCAGGACATTTTCACATTCAGCAGTGGTGCTATTGGAAGAAAGAGTAGGAAATGGGACATTTCATGCCACGTTTTCTAAGAAAATGGGAATATCGTCTGTGCTATGGTAAATCATCACTTCTGGCCTCAGTCATTCTGGCAGATAAATGTTGTGGTCTCTGTCAGACAGGGCTTTAGAATAAACTTCAATGGCAAGAAGAGTTAAAGATATTGAGAAGAATGGAAAACAAGATTAAAACCTCCATACATTTCTCAAAGGTGTATTATATGTGACATTTTTTCTTGATGGGATTGATTTTTCAGACAAACGAGATATACCTGTTGTTCTATAAAGCCTGTGGTTCTTTGTTGCATTGGGTTAGTAGAAAAGAATAAACAGAAGATGAAATTAGTGAAAGAGAACTATTGGGTGAAGGGGGTGTTATGAGCAGAGTTCAAGGTTCAGTGTTGGGATCAATCTTATTTAATATTTTCACAAATAAATTTGATGCAGAGTGAGAATGTGCTATAGAAACATGTTAGGTACAAGGTTTTAAATAGCATCAGGGGGAAAAATGAATGACTTTGCAGATTCCTATAATGGAAATGGAATTACATGCAAAAGCTTGAAAGGTGGGGATGATGTACATCCAGCAAAATAACAAGATTTTGTGCTACAAACCAGGGGGGCTATGTAGAAAAGAAAAAGGAAGCAAAGGACCTGATAGTATTAATTATCATCTTGATAGTTCACAGCCATTTGATGAGACTGTGAAAAATGCAGATGCAATCCTTAAATATTAGCATGTCTTGCAGAAATGGAGAAGTATTAATGTCACTGCATTAGGCATCAGTGAGATATCATCTGTACTGCTGTATACTGTTAGATATACAAGTTCAAGAAAGATGAATGTGAGCCAAAAGAGACTTTTGGGAAGGTTATATATAAAGCATATATTAAGAATATATATATAAAACCACTACATGATAATTGGAGTAATTAATACCATGATTTTCTCAGCCTAAAGAAGACAAAGGTGGAACAGTGGGAATATGCTGTCTGTGCAAGAGCAAAGAATTGAGATAAGAGCAAAATAATAATGTTGCAATAACGCTGAAGATAAAGTGGTAAGAAAAAGCATGGGACCAACAATACACAAAGATCAGGCTCAATGATTTTTGGAGTTCCCTTTGTCTGGTGCACTGCAGATTGTGCTTACTTTGGTCTATGGTGTCAGCAAGCTGTGTATGTTCAGTTGTTCTGCTTCTTATAAACAGTCCTTTCTCACTAGAAAAAATAACAGCATAGACATCACAAATCCAAGTAAGAACAACATTAGTGCATGTTGTCAGTGACAGTCCTAGGGGATATACGGGCAAAAGGATGTGGCTACTTTCTGCCAAGGAGCCAGAGAATGAGTGACTCTTCTGTGGGTGGGATAAGATCTGTCGAAGAATTCTCATGAGTGAGCCAGTGTGATAGACCAGCCAAGAAATCCTGTGCAGGCCTTAAAGGATCATGAGTTATGATATCACCATTGACTCTATACAGCAAAGAACAGAGTTCCCTCCTTATGGAGCCATGGAGAATCCACCTCAGAGGCTGATGTTGCAGCAGAACTTAGAAGAATGATTGCTGGTGGCTGCTGAAAGGCCAGGCCAGGTATGGCAGGGTACAGCAAGGCAAGCAAATCTAGCTCTCTAATATGCTTTGGTCCTTGGTGGATTTTGTTTTATATGTGGTATTCACAACCAGGCTATATTTGAGGCTAGGAATATATATTACTTCTTTTAAAGCATCAGAAGAAACACTATTTTAGTTTATCTGTTTGGTAACCTTACACATCACTGGCACAAATAATTCTACTCCTCTTAATATGTAAATAAGTAGATATAGGAAAAACTATTTGAATGAACCTAACGAAAGTGGGGACTGGGGAGGTTACTTTGCAATAATCCTTTAAATGGAGCTGCCTGTCAGCCCTCCTCCTTTCTTGTATCAGCCTTTCCCTGCATACCCTCTTGGATATTTTAGCATATAGCTTTTTTAACTCCATCCTGCATATGTGACTCAGATGCCAAAAACTGCCCACAGCTTTTAGGTCCTGGAGCTAAAGGGGGTCCAGATGTCCCCAGATTTGCTTGGGGTCTTACTGGCACTGAAAACTGCCATGGGAGGAAACCAAAGCACTGCAATTTACAGGATTGCTGTTTGTTCTGCACCCAAGGCTATTCACATTGGGTCACATCCCAGGTATGTTTACTTCCTCCTTCCATATTTACATGCTGTACACAGGATTGTTGCATAGAGAGCACCAACTGAGGGCTCTTCATGAGCTCTTCTGTACAGAACAAGATCATACTTCCTCTAGGGAGCAGAAAACATGTGAGCTGCAGTGCAGACAGCAAAAGAAATGGTGAGGGTATCTTTGTAGTGTTTACCTATCATTAAGCAAAGAAATGAAGAATTAAAAGGCAAATCAAGCAGGTGATCTGAAACCAAAAGCAGTTGAAAATTTTCACGGTTTAAGAAACATGCAAAAACTTTCAAAAAAAAAAAAAGAAAAAAGTAAAAACCCTAAGAGAAGGAATAACTCCTGCTGACTTCACAAAACCCAGAGCTTGTCTGGTGCTGAGTACAGCTCCACACTCATATTCTGATTGCTTATCTCATTCCAATACACTGCAGCTTCTCATCATACAGTATTGCATTTCCCTGGGCTTACAGGGCAGCTTTTGGTGTGCTGAAAGAGGCTGATCTGGTAGGTAAGCAAAATGCTGAATCTCTGAATATAAACGATGAGAATCAATCAACTGGGGAGAAGTCAAACTGAGTAGGAGGAAAGGGTAGGAAAAAGCATCTGGAGTGCATTTTAAACTCTAAACAATTTAATGTATATAATCATGGCATGTAATCCACATGGGACAAATCTTGCAGCAATCTTTCAGGGAAAGTTCCCACTTACATCACTTGCTCTGTGCCTGTAAGGTCACAGAGGTTGTTGCCTTCCCAGAGCTTCCAAGTCTTCTATGCCTATACTATATATACATTATATATGTAGGATGATACTTCCCACGGGAGAGCATCTCTGGATGGTGGGAAAGATTATGTATTTCAGTGACTCTCAGAGCTAAGCCAGTAACAGGGGTTAACTCTTGACAGGACTATTCAGGCCTCAGATAGGAAGCTAAACTACAGAAATACAGGAAAGTGTGCACTAGCTGATAAGTAGGGATTACAGAGGCCTCCCTCACACAGCAGGACTCAGGCTACTGCATCTGATAATGCATGGGAGGTAAACTTCTGAGAGAATTAAAAGCATGGAGAAGGAGATAATATGTCAGCACCTTCTCTTGGATCAAATCCCACGTTCTTCTCCAGCCCACTGCACGAAGATGCTGCAAATAGCAAGGTTGCCTTTTTCTTTCCTCCTGGCAATGGCCAGGCTTTTTCTATACACACTGGGTTTAAAACCTTCACATGCACATGCATGTACATTGGTATGAGGTTTGTATAAATTCTTTAGTTATTAGTTATAACAGGAGGCATACTTTTATTTGACATACCATTGAATAGCTCTGATTTTGCAACTTTTCTGTTTTTGAACCCAGTGCATTATAACCACGTACAAAAGTATGGAAGATGGATTTAAGCAGTCACTAGGAAAGCTTGACTGGTGTCTCTTGAGGTTTTTCATACTCAAAAGTGAATGGGTCAGCACATCCTGTCATCACTCAGGATGAATTTGCACCCTAAATCCAATTACAACTCATTAAAACAAGAAAACCATTTCAGGGTACAAATTGTTCTCCCAATGCTTTAGAACCACTTGGTGCGTTCGGTATACTCTGGCTGTTTAAATATACAAACACACACATATATGTATACACACACACATGTATACACTGAGGAGTTATGAAGAGCACAATAGCAGAGATGGGGTTACCACACATTGTCTTAACACTCATGGCTGACTGAGAAGCTCCTCGGATAGGTAACCGAGGTCATGGCCATACTGCTGTACAACTGAATCTCCAGCACATGTCTTTAAGCAAATGCATAAGAAGTAATATATGTAAATTGTTTGCCTGAGAGTTTTCTGCAGTCTTGCTGCAGAACTCCAGGGAGATGACCTTATGAAAAGACCAAAACAAAAAAAATATTCTGGTGGGGAGAAAAGCTCCCTGCTGTTTTGGATATTTCTGTGAAAGGGTAAGGATGGTGAAACCCAGGAAAATTGGGACAAAATGTGACCTGGCTCCCAGGCTGAGCCTTTGAAGAGGCTGACCATCAGCTGTGCTGCAGATCAGCAGTCACCAAGGAGGCTTTCAGCCAAAGACTGGGTCTGCCATGCCCCATGTGGGATGTGCCACAGGAAGACTTGCAGGGCAGGGAGGAGCCTTCTCTTCATGGTTACCCTCTGAGCCTGAGGAAACTGGCACACAGTCCAGCCTCCTGTTTGCTTCCATCTACAGATCCATTGTAAAAGAAACATCTACAGATTTGTTTTGGGCTTGTGCCAACTTGCTACAGATTCAGATGCTAGCACTATGATTATCTCCCTCACAGACCTCCTCTGGCAAGAGGGTTGTATTGTCTCAGTAGGGTCTGTGGGATGTGGCTTGCTGTCATCACACCCATAGCAGTATAAATTACTGCCATATCCTCAGGACGATGTGACAAATCCTTTACACTGACTGAGTCAGTCTGAGGCTCTCCAAGGATTCCAGCTTAATTTTCAGTCTTGAATACACAATCCACATTATAACAGAGCTGTTCAAAAATAATGTGTGTAAGAAGGCTGCATGTTTGTTTAGTTAATGACCAGTGAGGATTCTACCTTTGGGGGTGCATAACTTTTGATTATCATTGCATTTATGTGTTTTGTAAGGTGGCTCTTGCACCAATGACAATTAAGATGAAGCGTGTGTTAAGTCTGGTAGTCAGCCAGCTGGGCAGATAATCTCCTGATGTTCCACACTTTCAGGGGAAATACAGTAGTACAAAGGGTCTGGCTGCAAAGACCACAGCTGTCTCAAAATGCTTGTACAACCTCAGCTACTTCAATCAGCCTGGCCACATTAAAGCACACTTCTTTCTCCCAGGCTAATTTATCTCTCTGTGCTTTTCACAACTGCAATGACTTAATCAAAGATGGGAAACCAGGCCTTGCAGCAAAGCAAAGGAAATTTTTAATAGGAATTTTACAGGTGAGAAAATAAAGGCCATCTGTGCCAAAAGTCAAGATTGCTGCAGTCTCATTATCAGATCACAGGCTATAATGTCTTCTCTGCTTTTAAAAACACAAACAAATTCCTACAGGCACATAAAAAGGAGGAGGGGGCAGTTTAGGCTGAGCAGGGATCAATTAATATATTTCAGAAGGCAGACTTTTAAATAAATAGTGTGAGATTACTACTACCACAATAGCAAGAGAAAAAGAGATGGAAAAAACTATCTTCCTAAACTTTCAGAAGAGTAAATTCCCTGTCAAAAACACATGATAAAACAGTACTTTGGAGTAAGACATGCACTGCTTGGGCATGTGCTCATGTGTTGATGTGTGTGTGTATGTATAGGTACATATACATACATATATGTATACATATATATACATAGGTGAGTTTTCCATTCATAAAACATGAGCTATCTGCTATATGTCTTGGAAGATAAGAGCAGATTCTCCTCCCCCAACTTTGTATAGCTGATGGAATTGGCTTGAGAGGTATTCTGAATAACAAATAATGTTAGTTATGAGCTTGCTGGTTTTAGCATGTGTTTACCACAGCAAAGACAAGCTCTGTGGATTCCTGCATTATTTTGCTTGCTTAGCTTCTGTAGTGCCTGCATTGTGTATAATTGTTCTGCAGTACAAAACAACCTCCTGTGGCACATGATAAATGTATAAGGATGACATTTACTAAGAGTCCCCACTCAGACAATGAGATAAAGGAAGAATTGAACCTTATTTGCAAAAAAGAAAGGCACTATTAATGGAAACAGGGTGTAGAGAAGTACATATGAGATCACTGCTAGCATGAAGGATTATGGAACGTGGCAAGCCTCTGATGGCACCAAGCATGCAGCATTCCCAAAACATACATGGTTCATTCCTTGAAGATGTGCTGCCTCCAAAACAGGTCATAAATGAATGTCAGCTTTGTTCCTACAGCAAATCAGCCTTCCTCTTCCAGGAGGAAATAAGAAAGTATTTACACATATACTCCCTTCTCTAGATGAGTCTGTGGCTTCACCGTGTTCCTCATACAGACCTCATGAAAACAGTTCAACTTCCTTTTGCTAGCCCTGCGTTAGACATCCCTCTGTTCAGTTCTTTGTCAGTGAGCACAGAGCCAGTAATACACTCATACACTTGTCCTGTTTACAAGGCCTCTGGATTTTTTTGCTATGTTCCCATCCACCAGGCATTCCTGCTTTCTGGACCCTCAGCTCGTTACCAGGATTGTCTGTGCCTTGTAGCACTGTGGCATCCTTGTAGCACTGTGGAATCATATCCTGAAGGAAGACTGGCGCAAGACAGTTTCCCATTTGAGTAACCTTTTTGTTCAAGCAAGAAGGATGGTTCCTTTCTGTCATCCCTAGAGGCTCTTTTCCAGTGACAAACCTGAGTTTTTATAGTATTTGTTATGATGATGAATTTTCAAGCAGAGACCATCAAATAATGTAAATCAATATAGCTTTGTTGGCTTCAGAAGAGCCATGCAGATTTACTTCAATGAGTGATGTATCCTTTTCTGTCTGCCTTAACAGGACACTTCTCTCAGAAGCAAATTAAATATTGTGGAGTTTCAGACAGTTGGGTGACTCCTTAGATTGCATCTTTTATTTCTTCTGTATTATTTTTGTCATTATCCTTGCATTCCCTATAGAGTTTTCTGCCTGACTTAATGCAGTTACAATTCAGGCCTGCTGAAAACTGTTTTAACTCTGACATGTAACACATACCATATCTGTGACTTCTGCACTTCTATTAGTCAGTTAGAAAAATTAGCTTTGGAGCCGGTGGTTTCCCACTGACTATCTCTGAGGAGTCCGAAGATAAGGCTTCCTCTCCAGTTCCACCCACTGGGAAATCATTAGCACAATTCCCTTACAGACATGAACACCCTGTAACATGCTGTTCCCAGGCATTCTCCTGCTTCCTGGATTGCCTTGCTATCATGGAAATGTGATTATATTTTCCTTTCTTTTCCCCCCATTGGTATTTCACTCTCAGGCGAGATCATAGTTTGTTGCGATATGCTAGAAAAATATGTCCTAGTCCTAGAGGCTGCAGACCATCCTGGGCATAATTGGATCTATATTGAGGCTGTGATTCTTTAAGGCTTTCTCAACATTTTACACTGTATCTTCTCCCATCTGGTGACATGCCTCTGAGAGCTATCAATGAGCTGAGAAACCTATTTGTCCTTAAGCTACTGTTTCCTTTTTTGAAGATTGGCAATAAAAGTCAACTCAAGTGCCAAAGCTGGTCCATTTTTAATTTTCAATTAAATTAAGCACATAAGAAAAATGATTCATACTTGGCAGTTGCTACCCAAAGGTACTGGTTAAAATAATCACACACGGAAGACAGGTAACTGAAGGGCAGGATTTTTTGTCATCTAAAACCTTCCCTTGATTTCCTCCCTCCTCTCTGTCTCCACTTTATTCCTTCAGTTGTCCCCTGGCTCCTTCTGCTAAACTCATTCCCACCCTCCCCATCCCTGAGTGAGCGTTTCAGCAGCACCTCCCCAGGAAAGCCATCCTCACCCTCTTTGACCTCCCCCCTGCAGGGACCAAGTCAGTCTGAATAATTTATGTTAACTATTCGACAAGGAGATGGGTTCAAAAACTCCTCAAGCCTTCATTAGATCCTTAGCTGTGTTTGCAGCCAGGGTGCAGGCAGTGACCTGTTCCCCAGCCTCGAGGAAGCAGTGAAGGTGAAGGTTTTGGGAGGTGCCAGGCATCTGGTCTATGTAGGTCTGCTTAAAACCAGAGCCCATCCAAACTTCCATGTTTAAACAGATTGCTCAGACATACCTACAGCTCTAGTCAGATTAATAATTAATTTGCATTAGACAGACAGTGATGATCCACAGAAATCTTTGTGAAGATGTTTGTTCTTAAAAAAAAAAAGGGAAGGGAAGGGAAGGGAAGGGAAGGGAAGGGAAGGGAAGGGAAGGGAAGGGAAGGGAAGGGAAGGGAAGGGAAGGGAAGGGAAGGGAAGGAAAGGAAGGGAAAGGAAGGAAAGGAAGGGAAAGGAAAGGAAAGGAAAGGAAAGGAAAGGAAAGGAAAGGAAAGGAAAGGAAAGGAAAGGAAAGGAAAGGAAAGGAAAGGAAAGGAAAGGAAAGGAAAGGAAAGGAAAGGAAAGGAAAGGAAAGGAAAGGAAAGGAAAGGAAAGGAAAGGAAAGGAAAGGAAAGGAAAGGAAAGGAAAGGAAAGGAAAGGAAAGGAAAGATAATTTTTTTTAAAAAGAACATTTTTCCTCATTCCCAAAAGGTTCTCCAGCCCATAGAAGCAGTAAAGAAGAGGCTCTTTAAGAACAGATAAGGTCAAGGTAGACCATGAGGCACAGGAGGAGCAGGATGCTGCAGAGGAGAGCCTATACATCTCCTGTGACATACGACATACACAACTGTCAGATTACCACATATCTACAATTCAAGGGTTCCTGCTGCGTAACTCATTCTTGCTACTGTGTAGCGTCCTGGTATGGGCCACAGAACAAGGATTGTCATCTGGAGAAACCCCATTTCTGTGAGAGTCTTGTAGGAATCCCACAGCACTGTGTGGGAATCCAAGAGGAAAGTTTTATTTTGATAATACCAAAACAACAACAACCACAACAACAACAACAAAACAAGAGATCCAAATCAGGACGGAGAAAGGGACTCTTACAGGAAATAAACTATTTGGAAATCATTTGCTTTGGACAAAGGGACCTTTATGGGCAATAAACTCTTTGAAGGCCTCTTGTCTCTTTCCCACACTGCCAGATGTAAGGCTCACTCATCTACTTTTCTTTTAAACAAAACTTTCCTATCTGGCATGCAGCTCTGGAATTCAGACAATTACATGAGCACTCCTAGCAGCTTCCACGCTTCTCTGGTAGATTTGTACAAACTGGATATGACATTACCAGCATCCAGCCACATCTTGCTTCAATAAACGCTTTTATTTATTATTCAGCTGAAGAGAACTAGCTCAGCAGGGGCTAGGGGACTAAACTCTGGGGGCTAGTGTGTGGAGTAAGTCCAATATGTAGGTTTTAACCAGATTCATGCTGTGTCAGTGATAAGTATAAGGCCGGAAAGGACACAAAGAAGAGCAGAAAGCTGGACTTTGAGAAATCCTTCCCAAAAGCCCAATTACTTTCACCACTTACACTTGAACAACTTCTACAGTTAGGTTATGCTGTACAAAACTTTACTGTGCTGTTCACCATTTCCTCGCTGAGTGGCCATGGTGATAATCCTGTTTCTGATTTCCAGTGACACCCTTCAACTTTGTTCTTAACTTCTGCTTCATGTTCATAACTGGATTAGGTAAGAGAAAGCCCAAACCTCAGCGTTAGCCAGGAGGCACAGAAGAGAAGAGCTATTCCACTTGACTCAGACAAGTCACATTGGGAAAGATCCATCCAAAACTCTTCCTATGGTACCAAATGACTATAGTGGTTCCCTGTCATTAAAGTCCACTTTCCATTGCCCCAATTCAAATTCCCTGCTCCCCTGGGACTTTTGCAGAGTTGCTACATGGGTTCTAGGCAGAAACCCAGGATGTCTATAGTTCTCCAGGTGATGATGGGGACAAGACTCTGGCTGTGTGCAGGTCCAGGTCACATCCCAAAGAAACCAAGAAGAAGGGGCATAAGGTATCTAGATATATAAATCAAAAGGTGTTTCTTGAGGAGGAGTGATATAAGGCTGAGTTGCAAGGGCTTAGGGCTTTGAGGCAAGCCTCAACAAGGAGGGTTCTTGAACGACAGGAAAAGTTTTCTTGGAAAGAGACTTGAGGTTCACTTTTAGGCTTACACAGCCCCATGGACAAAGCCATCATGTGATATTGAATGCAGTCACTTTGTCTTACCAAAGTCCGTAGTCTCATTCCAGTTTTGCTGAAAAGGAAGCAAGAACTGGAGAATCAGAGACCACACAGATTTTTGGAGGAGCAAAAGGCCCCTCCGTATGTGTTTCTGATGTGCTGGGCACTAGAAGAGGGCCACTGGTAAACAGCCACCAGCATCAGGTGAGGGAAAGAGCCTTTCTGCTTTCCAGTGAGAAATCTGGCTACAACTGTGCTGAGACCTGGTCTGGGTTTGGGAAAAGGCACTGAGTATAGTGTGGAACAGTGACGGCAAGAGGCCAGCAAGGCACTACTGGATACACTGGGATGTTGAAGGATCAGTAGTAGTGTCATATCATGGGATGCCAGGGAACTAAGGGCAGTCTTAGACTGCCTTGGGGTTGGTAAGCTGTGGAGGATGGCGCATGTGCCTTTGGAAAGCTGACCCCAGGGGAAGCTTATCCTCATTACTAGAAGTTTTTCCACAGAGAAAAAGAAACGGGGTGTTACCACAGGTCTTGGTCATCCACATCTAAGCCTGAGATGGGGGCTCACCCAGTGGAGAGGGCCAACACAGAGGTTTCTCTAAGGTAGCCAAGGCAGGACAGTCCCCATGCACTTATCAACTGGTGCCCCAAGTGAATTTCCCAGAATAGCTTTTTTCTATCTATATGTTACTGAAAGGTTCTTTTTGGAAGTGAAGATTTTGACAACATGCAGCAGTACTATTATTTCCAGTCCTTATCTTCCCATATAAAACCCGTATTCCTTTCCATACTCTCAACCTTAGCTCAAATAGGCCATGTGCCAAGATGTATTTAACTATGCTTCTGTGAAATCACAAAACTATTGCCCAAAAATTTAGCTCACATCTGCTTTTCAGCGCAGCAGATATTGATGTGCCTGACAGACAGTGGTTTCGTCACACAAGCAAGCTCACTAGTAAAAAAATTTCAACAATGGCAGGAGAAAGCATTTCAAGGTGGGAGACAATAGCAGACTAGAAACTGTGAGACATGGCTATAGAGATTGTTCTGAATTTCAGTTTTCTATGTACTTGGAGATAAACTTCAATATGAGTCTGAAAAGCAAGTTAAGAAAGTAAACTGGCAAAGAACTGAGTGGCTCACATGAACCACTGGCCTCAGATCACATTTGCAGCTGGGACTTCACTCTCCTTTCCTGCCCATGCCCTCATAGACCCACATTCCAGCAAATACACTCATACCCATAGGACCCTTCCTCTCTGACATACTTTTCTGCCTATCAGCAACATTGGCTAATGATCTCCCTCTCTTTGCTTTTTTCCAAGAGCTATGACTTAACACATATCTGCATGGAATTTTTCTTAATCTGAGGTTTATCTACCCACAAACCACAAAAAGATGCTTTTCTTGAAAATGTTTGAGGTTGAAGATTGAGGCTTGCACTGAAGTCTGATGGGAGGAGATATTATGTGTGAGAGAGATGTCAAGTGAGGGTTAATGGATATAAACTGCAGCACAGGAGGTTCCACCTCAACGTGAGGAGGAACTTCTTCACTGTGAGGATCACAGAGCACTGGAACAGGCTGCCCAGGGAGGTTGTAGAGTCTCCTTAGCTGGAGACTTTCAAGACCCATCTGGATGTGTTCCTGTGTGACCTGTGCTAGATTCTATTGTCCTGCTCTGGCAAGGGGTTGGACTCGATGACCTTCAGACATCCCTTCCAACCCCTAACATCCTGTGATCCTGTGATCCTGTGACCTTGAATGGCCTGACAGAGAAAACAGAGAGCTGGTGAAGAAATACAGGAAGTGCCAGCATCAAAGTATCAGACTAGGAAATCAGATTCCTTTCTTGGACATATTCAAAAGTGATAGAACAAGAGGGAATGGCCTCAAGCTGTGACTGGGTAGGTTTAGACTAAACATTAAGAAAAACTTTTTCACAGAAAGAGTGGTCATGCATTGGAATGTGCTGCCCAGGGAGGTAGTTGAGTCACCAACCCTGGATGTGTTTAAAGGTCATTTGGATATGGGAATATGGTTTAGGGGTGAACCTTGTACAGTAGGTTATCGGTTGGACTTGGTGATCCTGAGGGTCCCTTCCAACCTGAATTTTTCTGTGATTCTGTGAAAAGTCATCTGGATGCAGTCCTGGGCAATTTTCTTTAGGTGACCCTGGTTGAGCAGCGGAATTAGATCAGATGACCTTCAGAGGTCAATCATTCTGGGATTCTGTGAAATTATCTTTGCAACACCGTTTTAGATGAATACCTGGAGGACAGAACGCTTCTATTTGTCAAAGCCAGATAGGTAGTGATTCAGAAATCAAAACGTGCACTGACTCCAATAACTGTGTGGTGAGACATTTTAAGTAAGTAGATAATCTGACTAGATTGCAAGCTTCTTACTCAGAAAGATCTGGAATGTACCTGAAATCAGAACTGATGCCCAGGATAAGAGCTTGGTCTTCAAGCAATTTTGTTGCATTTTCCACAGTGCTGAAGCATGTAAGGTCTTTCTGTCCTTCTTGACCTTGATCAAATAGCTAGGCATCCATGGGAATGACAAAAAGAAACAGCCTGAGATGTTCATTTGGACAGAGAAGGAAAGTCCGCAACAGGGAGGATGTTCTGAGGTGACTATGTTTTTGTAGAGGGGGTAGTTCAGCTGGCCATAAATATCCATTTTTACAGCAAAATATTTTTATCTATTCTTAAAACAATGAACGTTTGTACTTTTCTCTACTACAGTATTTTCCAGAACTGAGTTTTCTAGCTTTCATATGAGGATGTCAAATGTAATAGCTCCACTAAAGTCAAGAGATGACAGGTACCGATTCTCTCCTATCAGCCAACCCTGTCAGAAAAGATTAGATTGGTTTCACATGAGTTATTCTTGACAATTTTGCCTTAGTTGTACCTTCCATGTGCTTGACAACAGCTTTAGTATTTAGAAAGAAATACTTTCTTCCAATAGTTTTTAGTAACTGAGGGTAAGCTGACTGGTTCCACCTTTTTCTTTCGAAAATCAGGTACAAAAATTGCCAATGCTCAATTTTCTAAGGCCTCATATATTTTCCAGAAGCTCTCAACTATACCATCAACAGCTCCTCAACTGTTGGTGGTGTCTAAATACACTGTACTGAACTTCACCAGATACTAAGAACTTGGAACCAGCTAGCTCATGTACATTCTCTGTCCCTTTGTTGTTACCTCTCCTATCTTCAAAAAGGACAAAAGGAGGACTCAGGAGTCTACTGGACAAAGGACATCATTTCATTCCTTGGTGAGGTGATGGAACAAGTAATCCTGAAATTCATTTCCAGGCACACTAAGGACAAAGAGATTAGGAGTAGTCAGCACGAATTTCCAAAGGCAAGTCACGCTTGACCAACTTAATCGGCTTCTATGAAGAAATAACTGGTTTGGTGGATGGGGGGAGAACAGTGAATGTTGTTTGCTTTGACTTCAGAGGCTTTTGACACTGCCTCTAATGACATCCTTATAGACAAGCTTCTCAACAGCTAGATGAATGGTGAAGTGGGTTGCAAAGTGGTTAACGGAGAGAGAATTATGATTAGTGGTACCAAATCTATCTGAAGCCCTTTACTAGCAGTGTACCCCAGAGATCAATATTGGGTCAAACTCCGTTCAATACCTTCATTAATGACCCAGATGGTGGGATAGAGTGCACCCTCAGCAAGTTTGCTGAGGATATGAAACTGGGAAGAGTGATTGATAAACTGGTCTATCTGGAGGGACCTCAATAGGCTGAACAGATGGGATGAAAGAAACCTCATCAAATACAAAAAGGGGAAGTGTGAAGTCCTGCAGCTGCAGAGGAGTAACCACAGGCATCAGTATACACTGAAAGTCAACTGGCTCAAAAGCAGCTTTGCAGAAAAGGATCTCAGAGTCCTGGTGAACTCTAAGTTGAACATGAGCCAGCAATGTCCCCTTGCTGTGAAGAAGGCAGATGGTATCCTGGGCTGCACTAGGACTGCTGCCAGCAGATCAAGGTAGGTGATCCTTTCTTTCTACTTAGCACTGACGAAACCACATCTACAGCACCGAGTTCTGAATTCCCCACCACAGGAGAGACATGGACATATTGGAGAGAGTTCAATGAAAGGCCAAGCTGTGACTGTTCAACTTGGATAAGAGAAGTCTCAGGGATATCTCACTAATGAATATAAATACCTGAAAGCAAGGTGCAAAAAGGATGGAGTTAGGCTTACTCAGTCATCCCAGTGATAGGACCAGAGGCAATGGGCACAACATGAAATTATGGAGGTTCCCTCTGAACATTAGGAAACACTTTGTCACAGTGAGGGTGATCAAGCAATGGTACAGGTTCCCCAGAGAGATTGTGGAGTCTCCATCCTTGGAGATACTGTTTGGACACAGCCTTTGGGCAATCAGCTCTAGGTGGCCCTGCCTGAGCACAGGTTGGACCACATGACCTCCAGAGGTACCTTCTAACCTCAGCCATTCTGTAATTATCTTAGTAAGTTTTTACATTAAATTGTAGAAAAAAGTTAAAAATTTAGCAACAAGCACCTTGTCAGGGCCTTGAATCTTGACAAACAGCAACACTTCACAGGACAACGAGTTGGGTGGTATGATCCTCAAAGGGGTTCACCATCCCTGGGGTGTTCAAGCAGTGTGTGGACCTGTCACTTACAGAGATGGTTTAGTGTTGACCCTTCAGTGCTGGGTCAAGGGTTGGACTGGATGATCTTCAAGGTCTCTTCCAACAAGATATATTCTTCTGTGATTCTGTGACAGCCAACCCTTATCACCATTCATATCCTTCTCATAGTGCTCATAGTGCTTGATCTCAAGGGAGCAGAGTACCTCATATCCACAGCAGAGCCCATCAGGCAGGTGGCTCTTGTGGGTTATATGTTTTTTCCTTTTTTTTTTTTTTTTTTTTTTTGGTCCTTGGATATCTCTGTTAACTTGGATATTTCTCAGCCTATCCTGGAGAGCTGCATTCAGTACCTTTTACTCAATATCTGGTCTTGCACTTCTTTCCCACAGACTCCATGAGCTCAAGAAAAAAGAAAACCAGCAGCAGTTATAATGCCACCAGCTTTGCAGATCTCTTCACTACCCTCTCTATAGTTCCTTCCCAAAGAATTTTCTTCAAAAAGAGTCTGATAAATCATTTATTGCTCCTTTCCCAGGAGATTCTTTTAAAAGGCTCCAACGGTGTTAAGCAGAGTGTCAGATTCTGTTATACAGCTGCCTCATGACTTAAAAATATGCATTATTTGGGAAAGAACCAAAAATTATCAACATATAAAGCCCATATAGCACCTTTTAAAAGCTCTTTTTAATTGTAGGGGTATGAAGGATATAGTTTACTTTGAAGGACTGGGATGTTTTCTGGAACTCGTTCCATGCATGCATCAGAACAAGATTCCCTCTTAAATCTGAGGCCAGGCATATAAATAACTGTAAGTTAATTCAACCTTGAAAACCCTAGAAATTTAATGTTTAAACACAGAAAGGCAGAAAGACATTAATGGTCCCATCCTATCCAGTGGAAAGTACTGGGATGGTTTGTATCTTTTAGCTTCAGGGACACCCAACATATAGAACTGGTGGGTAGAGCTTCGAGTTGTTGAGACGCAGAGACACACGGTCTCGATTACTCTCACTTGCAGCTGCACCCATATGGTAATGTCCAGCTGTATGCAAAAATGTAAATACGCACAGTTTAACATGGGCAATTAGAATGGTGCCTGTTTGGTAATATGGCCATCTTGAAAAGAAGGCAAGCAGAGGATCTGCAGACTGGAAGCAATGCTTAAATCCCCAGCAATAGCCTGTCTCCTTCATTTGCTTTATTTCAATAGCCAGGAGTATAGCCAGGAGCTTCAAAAACAGGAGCTCATTGAGTCTTTGAGGAGACATCTCTTTAAAGATGATTCTGCAGAAAACATGAGGGTGAAAAACATTAAGTGGAGCTGGAGATTCTTGCAAAATTACCATCAGCTTCTACCCCTCTAACAGTCAAAACTTGCAAGTGACCTGATCAGATTTTACTGCAAAATTCTTTTCTCCCTTACTTCTCCTTTCCCCCCTACATGTCCTCAGGCTCTTGAAACACACTAAGAAAGACAGATGGCCTTTTGATAATTTCTAATGGAATGTGTAATCTGTGATTCCCTCCCACGCTGAACTCTGTGACCCAACATGCAAATTTCAGAATTCTAGTTCAATAATTAAATGGAAATATAACAAAGTAATTGAGCTGATCTACTGAAAGCTTACACAGAGAGCTTCTACTGCTGGAGTAAAATTGAAGATTTTACATTGGCAATGACTTAGTACAGAATCAAGTACAAAGCATACGAAAAATATATTCTAGTTTTTAAAACAAAACTACATATAAGGTATTCTCCTTTCCAAAACAGTTAACTAATTACAGAGATTAGCAGGGTCGTTGGTATACCCAAATGCATTATGCTCTATTCTTTCAAATGCAATTAAGAGCATTCAATTTAAGAATCAGTCTAAATGGGCTCATTTTACTCCATTATTTCAATCTAGCTAAGAGTAAATCTATAAATAAATCAACATCTCACCATTTTCTGATTGTTACAGGATTAAGAAAAAGCTGATATTACCAAGTAGTGCTTTAGAGATTGGCACTTTGGTGTAATAAGCCTTATTCTGATTAAGATGACAGTGGGCTTTTGCACTGTTTTATATTTCTGCTTGTTCTTATATGCATCTAAAAAGTGATAGTGACTGAAGAGGATATTGTATATGGTCCAGATTAAGCGCATAATGCTCCTCACAATGTATTTTTTGGCTTCTTCAATCTTCTCTTCACAATGCTACAAATTGGGCTTAGCCACTGTGTTTCTGCCTTACTGTCTTACAGGTCTTCCAGTCCTCAAAATGTGACTAGGAGGAACTAACCACAATAAAAGATTAAAGTCTCAAACACTGACTTCCTCAGCTAGAAAAATGAATTCCCTGTCTACTAAGAGTAAAAATGGTTTTCCCTTTAGACAAAGCCACTCACGGGAGAAGACACAAAACAATTACCCAGCATGTTCCACATGCGTAAGCATCTGACAGCATGCTGTAGGCAAGCTCCAACCTGTCACATAGAATACTGCAAGGATTCAAATGCAGTCACAGGAAATTTTATAGAAGTCTTAATATCTACTTAATAATTTCAAAGTGTTTGACACTTCAGGAAAGAGGCACAGATGAGTTAAAAAGAATTAGATTAGCAGAGAATATTAACTGTGTTGTGTTTTATCCCAGTTTCCCCCCAAAAGCTACTGTGTCTGCATAAGGCATTTTTATCACAACAGTATCAGATTATGCAAGAAGGCAAAGGGAAATCTTTAGTGACACCACAAGACAGAATCATAGAATCATAGAATCAGTCAGGGTTGGAAGGGACCACAAGGATCATCTAGTTCCAACCCCCCTGCCATGGGCAGGGTCACCTCACACTAGATCAGGCTGGCCAGAGCCTCATCCAGCCTGGCCTTAAACACCTCCAGGGATGGGGCCCCAACCACCTCCCTGGACAACCCATTCCAGGGTCTCACCATTGTCATGCTGAAAAACTTCTTCCTAACATCCAATCTGAATCTACCCATTTCTATTTTTGCTCCATTCCCCCTAGCCGTGTCACTACCTGATAGCCTAAAAGGTCCCTCCCCAGCTTTCCTGTAGGCCCCCTTCAGATACTGGAAGGCCACAGTAAGGTCACCTCAGAGCCTTCTCTTCTCCAGACTGAACAGCCCCAACTCTTTCTGTCTCTCCTCATAGGAGAGGTGCTCCAGCCCTCTGATCATCCTGGTGGCCCTTCTCTGGACATGTTCCAGCATGTCCATATCCCTCTTGTAGTAGGGGCTCCAGAAGTGGACGCAGTACTCCAGGTGGGGTCTCACCAGAGCTGAGCAGAGGGGGAGAAGAATCACCTCCCTTGACCTGCTGGCCACACTTCTCCAGGTGCAGCCCAGGATCTGGTTGGCTTTCTGGGCTGCAAGTGCACATTGACAGCTCATGTTGAGCCTCTTGTCCACCAGCACCCCCAAGTCCCTCTCCTCAGGGCTGCTCTCCAGCCAGTCACTGCCCAGCCTGCATTTGTGCTTGGGATTGCCTCGATCCAGATGTAGGACCCTGCACTTGGTCTTGTTGAACCTCATGAGGCTACCTTGTGCCCACCTCTCCAGCCTGTCAAGGTCCCTCTGGATGCCATCCCTTCCCTCCAGTGTGTCTGCTGCACCACACAGCTTGGTGTCATCAGCAAACTTGCTGAGGGTGCACTCAATGCCACTGTCCATGTCACCAACAAAGATGTTGAACAAGACTGGTCCCAGGACTGAGCCCTGAGGGACTCCACTTGTCACTGGCCTCCACTGGGACATGGAACCATTGACAGCCACTCTTTGGGTGCAGCCATCAAGCCAGTTCTGTATCCATCTTGTGGTCCACCCATCCAACCCATGTGTCACCAGTTTGGAGACCAGGATGTGGTGCAGGACAGTGTCGAAGGCTTTGCTCAGGTCCAGGTAAATGACATCAGTTGCTCTCCCCTCATCTCTTAATGTTGTCACCTGTTCACAGAAGGCCACCAGGTTTGTCAGGCAGGATTTGCCCTTGATGAAGCCATGCTGACTGTACCCAATCACCTCTTCACTATTCTTCTGTCTCAGTAGTGCCTCCAGGAGAATCTGCTCCATGATCTTACCTCGCACAGAGGTGAGACTGACTGGCCTGTAGTTCCCTGGTTCTTCCTTCTTACCCTTGTTGAAAATGGGAGTAATGTTTCCCCTTTTCCAGTCAGTGGGGACTTCCTCAGACTGCCAGGACTTTTGGAATATAATAGAGAGGGGTTTAGCAACCTCATCTGCCAGTTCTCTCAGTACCCGTGGGGGTATCCCATTGGGTCCCATGGACTTGAACACTTTCAGGTTCTTCAGGTGATCATAAACCTGATCTTCACTTATGATGGGCAGTTCTTCCTCCCGGTCCCTCCCATTAAGATGAGTAGCTCATGATTATTTCAGTCCACAGCTAATGGACAACCAAAAATAATAAATAGATTACTAAACCTTAAAAGCTGTCTCAAGTTTCATGAAGAAATGACCGTATTTGCCTTCTAAATGAACCAGAAATCAGCTGAAACTTTCCAACAAGATCGTGTCTATTAGCAAGACAAAGGACAAATAATTTTACTGGCTAATATCAGGCCAGTGCATTAAATGTGGAACCCTCCAACATGATTTCAGAAACACCACTAAACAAAGGTCCCTCAGTATGTACATCTCAGAACTTAAACTTGTGCCACCTACTTTCCCCAGAAGCTATATGAGAAAAGCCAAACAAGCTCTACAAAAAAGATCTAATTCACACACACAAGAACAGGACTATCCAGTTGCCTATAGCTGTATTTCACAAAATAGCCATCCCATCTTCGACCTCTCCATCTTCAAAACCCTATTAAAAAAATCAGCCCCAGAAACTACTATTCTGAGTATGAAAAGTCAGAGATTCAAGCACAATGCTGGCTTTGCAGACTTTGGTTAATCCTTCCACAGAAGCTTGCTGACAGGATTATTTCTGTATTTTACACTGGACAGTTGTTGGATGCAGATGGGCATGACACCATGACTGCTAATATGAACACAGAGTGCAATCACCTGAACTGCATTTTCTGCAGACCTGGATTCTGGGGTGAGCAATTGACCTGGGACCAGGACTTTTACAAGGAAAAGCTTAATTATTGACCTCTTTCAGAGTCAGGTGTGAGGTAAGTACCAAGTAACTTAGTTATTTCTAGTGGTGGTCAGATATGGACATGGCCAGAGGCCTTGGGAACTTCAGAAGATAAAAACTAAAGTGCTCGTGGGGTTTATGCACCTTCAAGGCTTACTGCTGTCCGGCTCCAACAGTGAAGGCTGAATCAACTCATCCACAGCATGGAGACAGTTATTGGATCTTTTCCGAACCTGCCCAGTCTTGCAGCTGTACTATGTGGAAGCTTACCACAATAGTATAATAAAAGTGCTCCTGACAAATATTGCAGACAGATCCCAGACAAAAGTGCCACTCACATGGGTCTGCTTCCACCTTCAGACAATTTCTTAAAATCCACCACCTCTATCTTCTTCTAAAAGGTGACAGATTAATGTATTTCTTGGCCTCTTGGATTACTTTGCTTCCTGTATTGTATGAATTTAAGGTGCAAGGACACTTAATTGTCAGTTCTTTATCTAAGTTCCCATGTCATACAATAGGGAGAAAAATAGAGAGGGCTGTTTCAACAACATAACGAAGAGTTCTGAAAGTGGATGTTTTCAGAATAGAAACTATTTTGAGGAAAGCTGTGTATATTTTAGCTTGAAAAACACTTTGCACATTTGTGTTGACAGTAGAAAGACAAAACTACAGAATCATAGAATTGTTTCAGCTGGAAAAGACCTCTAAGATCAGCTGGTGACCTAGCACCACCATGGCCATTAAACCACGTCACAAAGTGTCACATCTACATGTTTTTTTATACACCTCTTCTGATGGTGACACCATCACCTGCTTGGGCAGCCTGTTCCAATGCCTGACCACTCTTTCAGTAAAGAATTTTTTCCTAATATCAAATCTAAGTTAAACAGCGTCATAACATAAAAATAGAATATACATTTTCCCTAACATGAAATAATAAAATAGAATATAAAATATTGAAATAATCAAAATAAGAACACGCTGATTGTTAGGTACTGCCTTTTCTGGTGGAGCAGAATGCTAGTTCTCCCAGAGCAGAAGCCAATTATTGCCTTCAGAAGAATATAAAGAAGCAGAATGTAACAGTCTAGAAATAGTGTCTTTAAAGTGTGCTACAGGAATGAGAATACTAATTCAAAGATCAAACATTTGGGACTTGTTTTTAAAAAAATTAGCCAAAGTAAATGATGCAGTGACTGAAATACACCAGGGAGATGTATTGGAGCCAAAGTGACCAAGTACACTGTCTTGCCTGCTCTGTTCTGCATAATTAACTATCTTATTAACTAGACAATTGATTCACTATTTTATTGATTGATTGTTGCATTCGTTCTCTCTTTCTGCTTTTTGTTTTGCTGCCAAATCTATCAGTTTAATTGCACAACTTTCTCCCTAAGGGATTCGTCCTCTAATCAACTCTCTCCTTCACTGACAAGCCTGTTTCTCACCCAGTTCACTGCTTAGCTGAATTCCAAGCCTTCACCTGCCTGATCTTCTTGGCATGTGTGACAAGTTGTGGGGCCCTTTGGGGTTCACACCATGAATTCTGATTGATGCTTTGGATGTTAGAGATTTGATATTCTTCATGTGCCCAATGAAGAACTGCATTGTAAATTGGCAGTGATCTGCTTTTTGTGTTCCCATAGCGAACTGGAGCAGTGGAAAGTCACAATACAGGAGCTTTAAAAAGTCAAGGAGTTTCTGTTTACATGGATGCATCTTTTAAACAGAGTGCTTGTCTACATGACAACTGACTGCTATCATGCTGCCTGAGGTAAAACTGCTTTTCAAATCTTAAGTACAAAAGACAAGCAAATCTGCTTATTGCAAGTGCAGAGAAGGATGCTTTGACTGCCTGACTAGTCTAGCTATCTGTCTAGCTATAAAGGACAGCAAAAGCCACTTAAAAACTAAATCATGTTGCTTAGGGCCTTGTCCTTTCAAGTGGAGGGAGGATCCACCGTGGCTCTGGGCTGCTTGTTTCCATGCTCGGCCATCCTTTTTGGAAGAGTTTCACGTTCTCCTGTTTCACGTTCTCCTCTCACTGTGCACCTCTCAGAGGAGTTCAGCTCCATCTTCTTCACAGTTCCTCTCCCAGTAGGAGAAGGTAGCAGTTAGATCCCCTTCACCTGTATGCCATATGATGCAGCAACATGATAATACGCTATCAAACTGAGAAATTCCCAGATACTGAAAGCAACAGAAGGGAAAACGTGGCTGGACAATCCCAGCCTGGGGCTAAAATAATGAAACAACAGGAGATATTGACAGATATCACACACAGGGGAAGGTTTGTATTGGAAACTCCTCTTGAATGAAGGACATCATAAGACAGTGCAAACAGAGTAGATTCCCAGGGTTACCAGTCACTGACTAAGGCCAGAATTACTAGGCAACAGTCTAAAATCACCAAGAACAGGGCCAGTGGAGAAAGAGCAAACAGAATTGGGTTGTTTATTTTGGATGAGATAAAAATGAGGGGAAAAAAGTACACCAAAAAGGAATGATTGGGAAGCTCATGGGTGCCCATCACAGTATCCTTGCCCAGACTGACCCTGCCCAGGGGATGACAACAACCCTGCTTTTCTGTTTGTACCACATCCCCAACTTGCCTCCATGTTCAGGGACAGCCAGATATGTCAACAATGGGAAGCCTCAGAGGAGACAGAGGATCAAACCTCTCCAACATACTCCCCTTCAGGCACAGGACTTGTTTTTTTCCTATTTCCTATTTGTTAACATCAGCTCCCACCACACCCTCAGTCCTTCAAGTTTACTCAATTTTCCACTTATTATTTCATTTTTTCTCATCCTCTTTCTAGGTAAATTAATGACAGTGCACGCTATAACAACTCTTTTTCATCCTCTTGTCTACTATAGTTAACGCTCTCTGCTTCCAAAGGAATAGTTTAAGCCACTAGATCTTCATTAGCTTCCTGTCTTAAGCAAGTGAATTTTCAGCAGTCACATTACACGTCCACCAGTTTTCCCTAATAATTCTCAAACCTGTTTGTCTTTTCAACCAAATGTGAAGGAATCAAGGGCAATCAAGTTCTTGCAGGTACTGAGGATGCCCACAGCCAGGCAAAAGAGGGACTCCAAATTAGTATTTCCACTAGCAGTCCAAATTCATGCAGTATGTATCATCTGGTAGCAGCTGGCAGCCCAAGCTGCAGGCACATTGCTCCTGGCTGGTGACGATGCTGGTGGAGCAAGAGCACCACAGGAGATGTGAGGGAGAGCCAGCATACTGGAGAGGGATAGCTTAAACAAGAAAGGACTGCAGGAAATTCTGTAGGAAATTCTGCTGCTCAGGGAATTACTTGCCTTTTAAATCCACAAAAAGCTGCCAAGAAAAAAGTGCCACATGAAATATTTCTGCTGGTAAAGCTACTCTCAGGGTTTTACAAATGGCAGGCTGGAACTGTTTACTTAAAATCAGATTTGTGATTAAAATCAAACTTATGCTGTTACAAATTCATAATAGGGTAATTTTTTAAAATGTAAATTAAAATTGAATTGAAAATATTTTAAAACAGCACTATTTCTGATCAGGTACTTTGTCTTAATATGAGAAAATAGCTGCAGGCAGATGCATGATTGAGTAATACACAACATCTTTACCTGGAGAATCTGCTCTCTGAGTTCAGCGACACTACATTTATCATTGAAGTTAAACATGCACAGCCCAGGAGACTGTTTTATTTTTAAACCAACAGTGGCAAAAACTTGACAAGAATGTAGTTTTGTTGTTGTAAGGAAAAATTAATCTGATCTAGAAGTCCCTGTTCACAATGGAGACAGAGGATCCTCATAAAACTTTGAGTAAAGGGAGACTCTACAGCACAATTCTCTGTGAGGTCTCTCAAATTGCTGTAAGTTACAGCTTCCCTTCTATCCTAAATTCGCAGATAGAAATTTCCCTTTCCCTTTCCCCAATGGCTAAGGTGCTTAGGATTTACAGTCTTTTTCCAATATTCCTACTACATGTCCCCCTTCACAGATAACCCCCCTGCATCATACATTGTATGCTCATTTAAATTAGGTTTTTCACTTCTGTGGGTGAAGAAATTAATATTCAGGAGTCTATTAAGCCTGCACTCTGTCCTAAAAGTTCAGAAGTTCAGGCTGTGTTCAGTGTCTGCTATCTTCAGACAGCCCCCTACTGATTTTACAGCAAGGTCCCAGGTGAGGCACTTAGCAGAGGCTTTTTGTGATTTACATATACATAGATAAGGTGAACTGTATGGTTCTTCCTTTGCTATTTCAACTCCCTCTTAGCCAATTCTTCCTTTATAAAGGCACTACCCACTTTTAATCCCAACATTGTGAAGTACCAGAAACAAAAACATGGTTAGACTAATTTCAATCTAGTAAACCAGGGCAGACCATTTCATTTCAAAAAGGCAGCCAATATCCAAACCAAGCTGATTTCACAGAATCACAGAATCAACCATGTTGGAAGAGACCTCAAAGGTCATCAAGGCCAGCTGATCACCCAACCCTATCTAATCAACTAGACTATGGCACTAAGTGCCTCATCCAGTCTTTTCTTAAACACTTCCAGGGACGTCAACCCCACCACCTCCCTGGGCAGCCCATTCCAGTGGGCAATCTCTCTGTCTGGGAAGAACTTCTTTCTAAGATCAAGCCTAAACTTCCCCTTACACAGCTTGAGACTGTGTCCCCTTGTTCTGTTGCTGGCTGCCTGGGAGAAGAGACCAACCCACACCTAGCTACAACCTCCCTTCAGGTAGTTGTAGAGAGCAATAAGGTCTCCCCTGAGCTTCCTCTTCTCCAGGCTAAACAACCCCAGCTCCCTCAGCCACTCCTCATAGGGCAGGCATGAGGAGGACTTGGGAGTGATGGTGATGAGAAGCTCAACATGAGCCTGCAGTGTGTGCTTGCAGCCCAGAAAGCCAAAAATATCCTGGGCTGCACCAAAATATGCCTGGCCAGCAGGTTGCGGGAGATGATTCTTCCCATCTACTCCACTCTGGTGAGACCTCACCTGGAGTACTGTGTCCAGATCTGGAGACCCAACACAAGAAGGACATGGACCTGTTTGAGTGGGGCTAGAGGGGGATCACATATATGATCAGAGGGCTGGAGTACCTCTCTCCTATGAAGACAGCTGGAAAGAGATGGGTTTGTTCAGCCAGAAGAGAAGGCTCTGAGGAGACCTTATAGCAGGCTTTCAGTATTTGAAGGAGGCCTACAGAATAGCTGGAGAGGGACTTTTTACAAAGGCATGTAGTGACAGGACAAGGGGTAATGGCTTCAAACTAGAAGAAGATAGATTTAGATTAGATGCTAGGAAGAAACTCTTCACCATGAGAGTGACAAAGCACTGGAGCAGGTTGCCCAGAGAAGCTGTGAAGGCTCCAAGACTGGAAGTGTTCAAAGCCAGGTTGGATGGGGCCTTGAGCAACCTGGTCTAGGAGGTGTTCCTGCCCATGGCAGAGGGTTTGGAACAAGATGATCCTTAATGTCCCTTCAAGCCCAAACTGCTCTATGATTCTGTGATTCTACGATAAAAGAGTCGTATGTCTGCAACAGCATCTGTCTACGACTAAAGCAGAGTCCCTCACTTGCATTCACCACCACCTCCATTCTCCAAGTATACACAGGTTTGCATATAGATATGTGTGTCTCAGTCTGGAGGGAGAGAGACTCAGTTGTGAAATTAAAGGCACAAATGAGGCCAAATATCAAAATGAGGCAATTTATTAACATAATAAAGTGGACAAAACAGAAGAAGGGAGAGTGGAAAAAAATGGAGAAAGAGAGAAAGTAGGATTACCACCCCACCCCCCCAACCCCAAGATAGTTTGGGTCTGAGGAAGGGTGCTGCCACTTGGGCTTGGAGGAGATGTGATCCTTGTTGGCTTGTACTGTCCTCCTTGGAGGAAGGGAGTCAGAGATCCCAAAGTCCAAGTCCTTCTCTGAGCAGCCTCCAACATGTGGTGTCTTCAGTGAAGATGTCTTTTCTCTTCTCCAGGAGTTCTTATTTTCTTCTTACAGCAGGCAAAACTTAGGGCATGTCTTTGGTGGTGGCGGTGGTAGAGAGAGGGTTCCTGGACTGCTTTCAGGCTGGATGTTCATGGTAATGGTTTTTCTCTCAGTCTTTTTCTCTCTGTTTGAGCTGCTAATGCTCGGTGTCTTTTATTCACTTAATCACAACTCCCGCTGGCCCCTAGACGCCCTAGTCACATTAATGCATATGCGACCACCAGGTGTGCTATCAGTAGACAGAGCTGACCCATCAGGCAGGTCGTTCACAACAATCTTATCTTTTGTTAGCCATTCCAGAGGGTCTTTTTCTCATCCCCTCCCTGGGCAGCTGTTGGCTGGGTGAGGAGCAAAGGTGATTTTATCGTTGTTGATTGACATCAAGAGAGACAAGATTTAGTCTCTTACAATGTGCTGAATCCAAAAACCGTTATTATAAATGCAATTTTCACAAATCACAAGACTCCAGAACCACAGAATTTAAATCAAACAGCAAACCCCATGAATGTCATGATAAAAGACACAACTGATCTTGTCTTCTGAACAACAATTACTATGCCTTATTCTTCCTTTCAGTAGTCTTCCTGTTTTATGTGGAACATTTTCAAATCCTAGCAAAGGACCTGAAATTCAGCCACCTCTGTGCAATTTTGTCCTGATGGAGATCTACCTAAATTGCCCTCCGTGCAGGAGAAGCTCAACCAGCCACAGACCTGTCATGGGAGGACCCAGTCCGCAGGTCCTACAACCATTGCCCCCAACCAGGGCAATGAATGGAAAATATAATGCAGCTCCCAGGTTTGCTTTGTTATTAGCAAAAAGAGAGCATAGAGAGTAATTTAAAAGACCTTTCACTCTTGTTTATCTAGGCTTTTCATAAAAAGAGATCAGTTACTTGAAAAGATGTTTACAAGCAAGCCTTAACACATTGGAGTTTGTACAACTTTTGTGGAAAAACTGAGTAAACACATGTGTAACCAATTTTTTTGTCTTCCATGTGACTGGCTGATTACAGGAACAAGTTAAAGAAATAAAAAACAACCACAGAATTTTTGAGCCAAGAAATTTTATTTGGTATATTTTGTTTTCCAAACAGAAAAAGTACTGTTTCTGTAGAATTAAGATGGAATGTTTTTTTTCAGGTCTGAGCAGGACTGCATGTCCGATCATTTGGGGTTAGGAAAAAAGAGCAATAAGCTTTCTTTGACTAAGGTGCACCAGACTTTTTTTTTTTTTTTTTTTTTTTTTTTAAATCTCTGGCTTTTCACAAAGTGCACTTGTGTTCAAAAAGAGATGTTCTCATAAGCAAGCTTTGTGTGCCACAGCATTTCATCTGTATTTCAGAAATTAAGAGTCATCCATCTGAGATCTGCTTTAATGACTAATTTCCCTACCATAGAGTTTAAAGCACAAAGAACTGCCAGTGATTGGCAGAGCCCAGCTTTCGGTTGCCATGCAACACCCCTGTAGCAGGTTTCCCTTCATCTTATAGTGCTTTTACTCCTGCTCTGTTCTTCATGGATGAAACTTATGCAATCCTTTCTTGATACTTAACAGCAGATGTATTAAATTTCTAATCTGATATAAACCAGACTGCAATTTTCTAGTGAAAAAGTCAAATCAATGAATTTAATAATGTTTTAAATTATAGTCTTTGATAGCAGAGTATCTAGTTTTCAAATTTACATTATGCTGATTTTCCTAGCATATGAATCAGCAACAACTCCCTTTTGTCTATGTCGTCTTCTAAGTGCCTGTGGGATTTTGCCAGGATTTTTAGGGAGGAAAGATCTCATCTCAAACTTTGCAAAACCACCTGTTATCATGCTAGTGGGTGGCAAATGCAGAGCGCTTGCTTATCGACAGGAGGCAGAGATGGACACTGTGAGTCCTGTGATGGTAGGTAGGAGCTGATAGTCACCTTGTCCCCCTTTGACTGACCAGACTAGAGATACAAACTGACATCTCTTCACCTCAGTTCCCACAATAATCAGAAGCAAGGACGTTTGCTATCAATTTGAATCAGATTTGAAGCGAAGCAGACATAAATGACTCATACCTTTCAATGAGACTCTGAGTCACAGAGATGTCTATGCTGTTGCCTTTTAGTTCAGAGAACATCTTCCTATTTTGGAAAAGAGTAACTTAGTATTATTAGTGAACCATAACCAAAATTTAGAGTAATCTAGACATACTAATGCAGCTACCCATTCATGTTAGGCTCCAGAGTAGCTCCAAACTGGCAGAAGCAGCCATTTCGAAGCAAAACAGACACCAGTCATCCAGAAAACAGTGCTGTCACATGCATAAAGATGATTTTCCTTTCTCTTTCCTGTATGGATGAATTCACAGGTTCTCTTGTGGTGTGTCTCAAATCTGCTTTGAAAACATTAAGAGCCTAATTCTATAAATTAGTGAAATAGTTTAATTCCACATAGGGTACAACTGGTATTATATTTTGTCTCTTTGTCTTGATGATGAATGTAATTGACAAAAATGACCACTCCAATTTTATGTGGTTAAATTTAAAGTTTTATTCGGTAAGTGAGCAAAAACAGCACTGGGCAGCCGGGGAATCTCCTGTTCCTCAACGGCTCGCACTGACAGTATCGTATAGACTCCTTTTATAGGGTGGGAGTTCAGCATCATCTCAGTCTCTTTGCATTGTTTCAGTTCCAAATGCTACCAGTTTATTGATTATGCATGGTCCAAAAGTCAACGCTAATAACAACAATATCACAGGCCCCATAATAGTAGGTAGTAAAGTAGTTAACCAGCGGGATTGATTAAATCAGGTTTCATACCATGCCTGAGAATTTTCCCTTTCTTTTCGTCTTTTTTCCAATCCTTCACGAACCTTCATAAGTGAAACTCTTGCCACCCCTGTATGGTCTGCATAAAAACAACATTCCTCTCCCAGTGCAACACATAGCCCCCCTGATTGCAAGAATAACAAATGCACCCCTCTTCTATTTTGCAGCACCACTTCAGACAGAGAAGTCAGGGATTTTTCTAAGTATGTTATTGACTTTTCATTCTGTTCCAGGTCTTCGTCTACCGCAGCTCGTAGTGTAGACCACCCCTTTTCTTGCTGCACTGTAGATGTTATTCCTGTAGCTGCCCCAGTAATTCCTAATCCCATTAAAGTAGCTATTGTGATAGTAGTAATGGGTTCTCTTTTCACAATTTTATGCTCTTTTATCCCATTGTTCCAATAAGCATACATGTCTTCTTCAGGATGATACGTTATTCTGGGTACTATACTAACCAATTTACAGTATTCTTTAGCCTTGTTCAAGGTCTCCTTAGATACACATGGAGTTAATCCTGTTTTTGAGCATATCCACCAACTACCATTGGTAGCCACAGCCCATTTGGCATCAAGTCTACCTTTTCCTAGATTGTCACACAACTGCTCCATATTCTTTGGTATCTTCCCTATACAGGTTCCTTGTCCTTTTACCATCTGTATAGTTAATCCTTTCCTGTCTTCCTTGTTTTTCCTGTTGCAGTTTTTAGGGGCAGTGTCATTGGTAATCTCATAAATCCTGTTGGTTCCAACCGCTTCATAAAAGGGAGGCTTCACATCATAACACAGCCAACACTTATCTATTTCTTTTGGATTAGTTATATTTACAGCCATATATGCTGCTTTCATCATTTTCCAAAGGGGGTCTATATAGGGATTATCGGGTATGGTACTGGTGGGAATTTCTGTAGTCCCATAAATTTGGTTTTCCATAGTACCATTTGTTTGTTTACTTTTTACATCTCAGGTGAGTATCTGGTTTGGGCCTAGTGCTTGTTGGAAATTAACAGGAGCTTTCTTAATAAGTATTAGTCCTCCTCTATCTGTTCCAGGTTCCCAATATCTAAATCCCCATGTTTTCCCTAATAGCCATCCTGGATTCGTGGGGTTGGTTACGTTAAGCATCAAATGGCTACAGGTGCTTTGGCCTATTCTTCCTCCACTCCAATCAAATTTCGGAGGCTTGCATCCCGAGGGCCCCCATCCAATCTTTAGAAAAGAGTCCTTATTCGTTGGGGTCCATGCTGTAGCAATAGAAACACAGTCCCAGTAGGCACAATAATACTGATTAGAAGTATTACAACAGCCTTTCCCTGGATTACTACCGGGGCACAAATAGTATCCTATCTGATTCAAACAGGGTTGTATAGGAACCAATTCACAAGGGTAAGCAGAGAAGCTGGGAGCATCAGTGGTGACCACCTTCTTAAGAACCTTTTGATCTTCCCATCTTGATAAAGTCCACTCAAAAGGTTGATGAGGGTTACCTTCAGCAGAGAGTAAATTGATCATCGAGGACCAAGTAAGAATTTTTAGAATATCCATTGCAGGAACGAATCCTTATGACAGCTCCCCAGGTAATTATCCCTCTGCCTTCCTTTGTCTACTCCTTTGCAGGGAACAACGAGGTATAAATTCTTCTCTGCAGCAGCGGATATTCTTCAGGAGCAGAGAATCTGTTCCCCCTCTTTAACCAAATTTTTGTAGGACCCTTTCAGTCTCTTATCTGTAACTGCCGAAATTCCTTATCAGCCTGTTTTACAGTAGAACTGGACATCCTTATATGGTGGTCCCATTCATACTCCTGGGCTTCTCTGTCTAGCCTAAAATTTACTAATTTGTTACAACCTTGTTCCAGTCTTCGGGTGTTCCTTACCCCCCCCTAACATGCAAAACCAATTTATTCAGTTCCCACCATACTACCAATAATCTTGCATTTTCCTTATTTTCCAGCACATAATTTCCAACTTCTAAGGGGTCTCCTTTGGGGTTTCCCTCTTTATCAGTCCACTGAAATTCTGCTATCTCTACCCAATATTGTTGTAATGTTTTAAACCTAAACCGATCATAACAATCTAGACATACATGTCTGTTAAGGATAGATAATTTGTTTGCCCATAAAATACACATACATCTTCCATAACAAAGCTTTTCCCAAAAATGACAATATTCATCACCACATTTACATATACTCCTTAGGCTCTTAGATATATTCTGATTTTTATAATATGTTCTATATAAAATCCAACTTTCTACTAAGCCAAATACTTCATACGCTTGAGTTGGAGGATTTAATAGGTCTCAAATCAGTTCTGTTATTAAAGGAATTAGAGTTCTATACCAACAGTGACTCAGGTGAAAGTCTCTGGGGAGATACCAGTATGTTGATCTTCAATTGGATTCATTCACATCGGGCTGCTTAGAAATCTTAAGCTTCGTAGGGTTATTTCCCATAGTAACGGTCCATTTCGCAGAAGATATGGGTCCTTTGACTCTACTTGCGTGGGTCCATCCCTTTTCAGCTGTTCGAATGGCAGAGTCTGTAGTGAGCAAAACAACAAAAGGACCTTCCCAACGAGGAGTTAATAAAGACTCTCTCCAAGTCTTAATTAACACTTGATCACCAGGTTGAATCTTACGTATTGCTAGATCAAGAGGAGGTCTTTGGAGGACCATTCCCCGTTTCCTTAATTCTTGCCTTCTTTGTGTTAGTTTTATTATATACTCTTGTAATACCCTATCTTGGATTTTTGGATGTTCTATACGCATCTCAAAATCATAAGGCATCCCATATAACATTTCAAATGGTGAAATGCCTGTATCGGCTCTTGGTTGAGTCCTAATGTTTAGCAAGGCTAGAGGCAAACATTTTTGTTTCCATCATTAATTTAGTGAGGTATTTCTTTATTTCCCCATTCATTCGCTCCACTTTTCCCAAACTTTGAGGGTGCCAAGGTGTATGGTATTCCCATGGGATTCCGAAAATTTCCATAACTTCTTTTATTATTTTTGAGGTAAAATGTGGCCCTCGGTCTGAGTCGATAGTCACTATGAGTCCGTACCGAGGTATAATTTCTTCCAACAAGATTTTTACTACTGTCTTTGCTGTGGAAAAGGAAAGGCCTCAAAATGTGTTAAGTGATCTACCAATACTAACAAATAATGATACCTCCCTATCTTAGATAACTCAGTAAAGTCCACTTGCACTCGTTCATAGGGTCTTTTTGCTAATTCTCTACCTCCTTGAATGTGTTCCCTCAACTGCCTTTTGTTAATGCGTTGACATGTTAAACATCCCTCTATTACTCTTTTAGCTATTCCATAAACTCCTATACAGGCGTATTTAGATTCAAATTGGTCCACTAAAGCTTGGATTCCCCAGTGTGTTTGGTGATGTAATTTTCCCATTATTCCCTGAGATAATGCCTTTGGGATTACTTCTCTACCATCAGGTAATATCCACTTATTATCTTTGTTTTGTACTCCCATCTGCTGTAACTTTTCCTTTTCCCTATCCGTAAAATTTACTGTGGTTGTAACTGCCTTCTGGTCCAGATTCAAGTTTAATAAGGCTGCCTGTTTAGCCTCCTCATCTGCCAAATTATTTCCCCTGACTGTGGGTCCTAGTCCTTTCTGATGTCCCTTTACATGTACTACTGCTATTTCTTTGGGTCCCCGCAAGGCTTCTAAAATTTCTTTAATTAATGTTTCATGTATTAATTCTTTTCCTTGACTGTTAAGCAGGCCCCACTCCTCCCATATTCTTCCAAATGTATGAACTATTCCAAAGGCATATTTTGAGTCAGTATATATAGTTCCAACTTTGTCCTTCAATAGTTGCAGAGCTCTTAACAAGGCATATAATTCACAGGCTTGGGCGTACCATTGTCGGTTTAAAGGTCCTGACTCAATAGTCTTTAATGTTTTGCCATCAATTATGGCATATTCTGATTTTCGTTGCCCTTCCACCATCCGAGATCTATATACAATTTTTCTCCTTTTAATAGTTCAACTTCTTCTAAATCTTCCCTTACTTTTGTTTGGGTTTCTATTAATCTGATACAGTCATGTGCCAAACTCGCCTCTGGTTCTCCATATAGGAATTGAGCTGGATTCTGCAATGTCATAGTTTCAAGGGTTAGTTTAGTAGAGTGAATTAAAATCCCTTCATACTTCAACGACCTGCTATCTCTCAACCATTTTTCTGCCTTTTGATTCAAAATACTTCTAAGGTTATGAGGGGTATAGACCTTTAGTTCTCAGCCAAAAGTAATTTGTCTGGCTTCTTCTACTAACAGGGCGGTGGCCACTATAGCCTGTAAATATGTCAGCCACCCTCGACTAACAGGATCCAATAATTTAGAGTAATACCCTATCGGTTTCTTCTGTCCTGCCCATTCTTGAGTCAATACCCCATATGTAGTTCCATCCTCAGTATTAACATAGAGGAAAAAAGGTTTCTGAATGTCCGGTAAACTCAGAACCGGAGCACTAACTAAATTTGCTTTAAGTTACCTTCTTACTATAGTTTTCAATCCACTGTCTACAATATCTTAATAATCCTAACAATTGCCTTATTTGCCTCTTAGTTTTGGGTGTTGGTAAAGAAAGTATCCCATTGACCCGTTCGGGGTCTAGAAGCTTTTGTCCTTTGCCTAACCAGTGTCCTAAATATTTTACTTTCTCTTCAGTAAATTGTAATTTGGATTTTGATACCTTTAACCCTTTTAGGCTTAAGAAATTCAGCAACTTAATGCTTTCCTTCCTGACTTGTTCTTGCTCTTCCCCGCAATTAATAAATCGTCCACATATTGTGGACACATTTACTTCAAAATTTTCTAGTACTTGTTCTAGTGCTTGTCCAAACAAATCGGGGGATTCTGTAAAACCTTGCGGTAACACAGTCCATCTTAACTGTTGTTTTCGGTGTGTCTCTGGATCCTCTCATTCAAAGGCAAAATAATTTCTACATTCTTCTTTAAGTGGGCAAGCCCAAAAGGCTATTACACTGTACCAAGTATACTCCGGAGAGAGTTGGCTTAATAAGGTATAGGGATTTGCTACTACCAGGAATCTAGTAAGGGTCCTATGATTTACTGCCCTTAAATCCTGTACTAATCTATATGATCCATCAGGTCTCTTTATCGGTAGTATAGGAGTATTATGGGGTCACATACAAGGTTCCAGTAACCCTTGTTCCAACAGCCTCTTTATTACAGGTTGAAGTCCCTTCTTTCCTTCTTGAGGGATTGGGTATTGTTTTACCTGTATTGGGTCGGTAGGGTCTTTAATAGAGACTTCAATGGGCTTAATATCCAATTTTCCTACTGAGTCTGGGGTATACCATACTTCAGGATTAATTTCCTTCTTATCCTCCACAGTGAGGACACATAATTTAACTTGTACTTTTTGTTCCTTAACTTCTAAATTGATTCCCAATTCCACCATTAAATCTCTTCCTAATAAATTATATTCTGCTTCAGGTACCAACAAAAAGGATCCTAACACGAACTTAGAGGGAGATTCAATTTGTACATTCTTTACAATTGAGACTTTAAACGGTTCTCTCTTAGCTCCAATGACTTGTATTTTCTCAGAAGACTCTAAACAACCTCTAGGTACACTTTGGATAGTAGATCTCTCAGCCCCTGAGTCTACCAAAAATTCAAATTCTTGTCTTTGGGGACCCAGTCTCAATTTTATCAAGGGCTCTGATGTTTTAGGGGTCCCCAATAAATAGAGCCCCTGACCCCTCTAATCTTCCTGAAACATTTGCTCATCTTGTATTCTCTTTCTACAATTTCTTTTCGTACGTCCTTTCTTTTGGCAGTAATAACATTCAATCTCCTTCCGGACTGATCGAGGAGTTCATCCCTCTCTGACTGATTTTGATCGCCTTTCTTCATGTCGCTCCTCTCGTACTGCTGCCATAGAGATTTTAGCTTGCTTAGCTTGCTTTTTCTTTTTTTCCTCTTCCCTCCTTACATAAACCTTTTGTGCTTCCCTCAACAGTTCATCTAAGTCTCGTTCTTGCCAATCTTCTAATTTTTCTAGTTTCTTTCTTATATCTATCCACGATTTAGCTACAAACTGTGTTTTTAATAAAGCCTGTCCTACCTGACTGTCCGGGTCTAATCCAGAATATAACTGAAAGTTCTTTCGCAGCTTTTCTAACCACTCAGTGGGAGTTTCATCTTTCTTCTGGTGTTCATTAAAAGCTTTATTTATATTTTGTCCCCTGGGTACAGATTCCCTGATTCCCTGTATCATTACGCCTCTTAAATCTGACATATGGTTTCGATGTTCTGGGTTCTGATGGTCCCAGTTGGGCCTTTGCAAAGGCCATTTCATTTCTCCAGCTGGGCCTTGTTGATGTCTATTCTCCCAGTACCTCATTCCAGCCCTTCTAATCATTTCCCTTTCTTCTGCAGTAAATAATATTCTTAAAATTGATTGTAATTCATCCCAAGTGTATACATTGGGTCCCAAAAATTGATCAAACCTTTCTGCCACTCCCAGGGAATCTTCCAAAAGATTCCCCATTTCCTTTTTGAATTCTCTTACATCCCCTGAACTCAACGGGACAGACACAAATCCCACTCCTGGTTGTGGTCCCCCCATTGCAATTTCTCTTAAAGGATATAATAATTCTCCTCCCTTTTCTTTTGCTTGACTCCGAGTTACTGGCCGGCGAGAATTTGTCTCGTCTGGGCCTGGCAGGTCTTCAGGGGGTATTTCTGGCCCTCCTGTAGGAGGTGCCATTGCATTCCCTCCCCCTTTGTTATCTTGAGGAGGTCCCACATAAGGTGGAGGATACATCTGCGAGTCTTCTAATTCCCATTTCTTCTTTTTATCATCATTTTTTTTTCTTTTATAGTAAAAACCTTAACTAACTGCTGATCTGACAACCAAACAAATGCATATTCACTTTCTTCCTTATTAAAGGGCTGTTTGTCATTTACATATAAATTTAAAGCCTGACAAACCCAAACCTCAAAGGGCCCATAAGGGGGCCAATAGGTTCCTCTCCTTAACTGCTGTCCTCCCCAAACTTCTACACAATAATGTATCATCTTTTCTTTACTTTTATTTTTCCAAGAAGGATGTTCCTTCCAATGCCTTATCATTATACCTAAAGGACTATTAGGGGGTATATCTGGTAATTTTCTGGCCTGATTTTTCTTCTCATTCTTATTCTTAATGGGACTTTTAGATTTACTCTGTCTCATTCTTATGAAGTGCCTTCTTTCACTCACACAATCGCTGCCCCTTGTTCGTGACTCAGACTCTCGCGAGTCGTGAGAAATGCACTACTGAAGGGTCCACACTCACGTCGTCCGTATTTGGACGTCTCGTTCAGGCACACCCCAGGAATCCTTATCCCAGACCGGACGGAACCGCAATACACTCATGTATTCCTGAGTCTTCGCCTGGCTCTTCATGCACAAAAATTACGGGGTTATTCCTTTTGCTCACTTAACCAGGGTTCGGATATCGAGGCAGTCTTTAGCCGAACAGCTAGCCTGGTGCCATCAGAAAACGACGGAGGCGCCTTCTCAGGGTAGAATTCGACCAAAGATAATCTGGATCCGAGTCACAGCACCAAATTGTAATTGACAAAAATGACCACTCCAATTTTATGTGGTTAAATTTAAAGTTTTATTTGGTAAATGAGCAAAAACAGCGCTGGGCAGCCGGGGAATCTCCTGTTCCTCAACGGCTCGCAACTGACAGTATCGTAGACTCCTTTTATAGGGTAGGAGTTCAGCATCATCTCAGTCTCTTTACATTGTTTCAGTTCCTTATCTCTTGTTCTGCATACTCGGAGCCAGTTTATCATTCTGCATATGCGTAGATATCCGGCAAGGAGTCGTGGATCCGGCTTAGAAATGTTAGAATACAGGACTTTGACAGATACACAAAGCTGCCTATGATACACAAGGCTGTCGGTTGTAGTTTAGTTACAAGGTCTTGGCAAATAAGCAAAGCAACCTACGTTCCACTATTAAGCTATTATAAAAGATAATTATTAATCTAACATCATTTAAACTTAACATCATATGATTAACAGATAATTCCATTTCTATTTATTACAAAGAGTTCAGATTAGATACGTATTTTATGGGTAAGAAATATGTGGAAAACAATTATTGTTGTGATAGAGTAGGTGGTTCATTACATTTTAAAGTCAAGGAATTTGAAACTCTCCACTAGCTACGGCACAGCAGATTTGTCCAGGCCAGTGAAACTCTTCTCCTTGCCATGAGGAGGGAAGCAATGTATATGATAGACATTATGTAACAGCTACATATTTAGTATCCACTCCTTAAATCTTGTTTTTCATATTTCAGTGGCCTTTTAGATATCCCAGCTCAGCTGCTTTCATTATTGCTGTGATTTGAACTCGAGTTTTTTGTCTGTCTGATACAGGAACTAGTTGAAGTGCCAAACAACCCAAATTCAGAGACCTGATGTCTGAACGCCCCAGATTTCCTGTTCCTTAACACTGGCTGCCAGATTTAGCAGATAGGATGAGGAGCTCTTTGTCAGAGCACTAACAGACTTTACAAATCTCATCTGCCAAATCTGGAGGTTCCCTAGCTGTATTCACAGCCCACATCAACCTCCAGGGCCTTCAGTTTCTCCTGCTGTGGGTCAGGTCTACAGCTCCCCCACAGCTCTGCCCTGGCCTGGGCATTGTCTCATGAGCAGAGGTCTGAATAGAGGAGACAAGGTGTGAAACGTTCTTCCCCTGCCCTGATGACAGCAATAATCACCGATTGTCCCTGGCCCCACAGGTATTTACCGGTGTGGGGAGAAGCCCTCTGGTATTTGGAAAGGTGATAAGGGGGCTATTTCACATTTTGCCTTGAACAGATTGTCTAGGAAAGGGTAAGCAGAGAACAGTCAGAGTCCTCACATATGATCAACAAATAATTTCATTTTTATTTATTACACTATCTCTCCAATGGGATTATTTAGACCTTATTATTTTCCTTTTCACATCCAGTAGTGATTTATTTACATTCTACTACTTTCTGTTCAAGATCTGTGGAAAATTTTCTAGGCACAGCCTAAAACTATGACACCATCCCAAGGGGGACGGCACCAGAAATTATGTTACTCCATCGCATAATATTTCATCTTTATCTCCCCTATATAAACTGGCTGCATGTGCTGGTTTGAGGCCAGCCAGAACATCTCTTGCCCCAAAAGGGACAAAAGAATGACACACACAAACGGATTGGAGAGTGATGGAAAGTTTAAATGGAAAAGCAATTGGTGAAACTACAGAAAACTACAAAGCATAGTGGCAAAGAGCATCCTAAAGTATACAGAGTCCCTTACATAGTACCCAGAGGCTTCCCAATCCTTCCCTTCTCCCACCTGAGGGTATACCCAAACCTCAGGGCTCTTTCTTCTCCCCTCCCATTGCTAGGCAAGTCTCAGGCTGGCCAGGTCTGAGACTGCCCCCCCTCCATTCTCCTCCTGGCATTAGGCCTAGTCAGGCCTAAGAGGCCTGAGATACTCCCCCACCGTTTCCTGATAAAAGAGAGCATCTCCCACAGGGGCAGAGAGGGAAGAAAGAGGAAGAGAATGACTCTGCAGATGGATTTATAGGGCGCAGGATTTATGGGTAGCAATACGCCGTTTCCTGTGTCCACCCCTATTGGGTGGGCACCTGGGACACCAGAGGTGTATCTCATGTAGCAGTGGCAGGGGGCACCCAGCCCAAACTGCCACACTGCATAGTCAGTTTTGGTCTTCCTCTCTCCCCTGCTCCCTTCCCAGTGCAGACTGCTACCTCTTGTGATGCAGGGGAGTGGGGCCTGGTGTTGGCAAGCTGCATCATTCGGGCCTGGTATGGGGGGATAGGGAGCTATTGGGAAGAAAAGGGGGGGGGCAGTGGGGGTGGGGGGAGAGAGCAGCATTTGAGGCCTGGGGTATTGAGGTCTGGTTGGTTGGAAGGTTTTGGAAAGTGATGGTATACGGAGGTTTTTGGAGAAGCCCAGACTGGAAAGCTGGGTTGAATATGAATTGTTGGGTGTTTTTGAATGCTTGCTTTTTTGTACATTGTTGTGAATAGTGCTTCCATTTAAACTTCCAATTCTTTGCAGTCCTGTTTGGAGCATTTTCTTTACTCCTTTGGGGAGCGGTAAAAAACATCTGTCTGCTCCCTAAACCCAAGACAATAGACTATTTACAATATCTAAATGATGTTCAGAAATAGTCTAGAAAGATACTACCTGTCTGCTTGTTTGCTTCAGTTCCTGACCCTGAGATTTAGTAAGTTTTATCATGTGATGCATTTGTATGGACTCAATGACTCTCTTTCAATACAGATGTTAGGCTTTGCAAGGCATAAAGCTTAATAGCTGAGAGTATTTTTTAAAGGTAATAGCACTTCAATAAATTGGCATTTTATGAAGTGGGTTTTGCTTTTATCCACTGAAAATTTCATTCTGCTGCAGAGAAAAGTGCAGGAGAGTCAAGAAAACAATAACTTTCATTGCATTCAGAGTTTCTGAGTGAAAGCTAATCTGTTCCCTGGTTCTGAGAAATATCATGTTAACCTCCTGTGCAGACTTTCATATGAGCTATTCTTGTCTTTTGCAAGCAACTTCTCTTCTCTGCAGTTTGCTGGCCAAGGATGGGTCAGTCCTGAAGGTATTGCTGGGTGCAAACCTCTTCTTCCCTTTTGATGCTTATGGAGAAGAAACACATGGGGGTCAGAAAGAAACCCTGCTCATCCCTGGCATCTCTGCACACATAGCCTTGACTTCAGTCCTGGCTTTTATTGATGTTAAAAGAAGAGCAGACTACTTTCAAAACAATCCAGCCTAAGCTGATCTTCTCCAGATTTTGTGTCCTTTATTTTCCCTCATAGCTCTTTGTTTCTTTGTTAGTTTGTGGGTTGCTGGTTGTTTGTCTCATTTGTTTCTTTTTTGTTTGTTTGTTTGTGGTTTGTTGGCTGTTGGGTTTTTTTTCTCATCATTTTTGTCATGGTAAGGCTTCTTCAAAAACACTGTCATGTAGGAAAGGTTTTCTCTTTGTTTCTCTGTTATTGGTGCTCTGCTGTTTGATTGCAAGCTCCATACTTTATATATCCTCTACATAATGTCAGAGAAGTGCAATCAGTGTTCAGCTAATAAAGTCAGTAAGTCTGAACATAAAATTATCAGAAAGCCTGACTCCATTTTGGGCTGATAAAATATATCAGTTAAGTGCATTTGACCAGACAAGTGGAGCATTGAAATCGACAATGATCACCTACCAGCAAATACTTTCGTTTGCTTTGAATGAAACTTTTACCTATACTCTTTGCTTTATGTTGTTTCCCAAACTTAGGATTCACTAATACAACAAACAGCCTACTGGGTAGCTCTTCAGCCTCTCTGTGAGGGCCATGCTGGAGCTGTTAACTCAGCACCTCACAAACAGTGGCTATATAAACCCTTGTAAAGGAAATCTGGAGCCCATCATACAGCAAGCAACTTATCATCTTCAGCCTCAAGCCAGGTTTCAGTAAGTGAAATCGTGTAATGCTTCATGATGTCTTTCCCTGGTTGCACCTATGATAGTAACAGAGATGGGGATGGGGCTTAGCACTGACTTCCCATCCTTTGTTGCTAACTGCTTGCAAACTCACTTGTCAGTCACTCTTTCAGCCCATGCAAACCAGCAATCTCCCAGATGATGCCCAAGTATGGGTCAAGAAAGAAAACACAATGTGGAGGATGCCCATCAGTAGCAGAGACACACAGTTTGCTATACTATCTGACTTCAGGGCCAGCACATGGGCCTACTCTGATCTTTAAGCAGAGCCTGAGAGTATATCACCGGCTTTGCACAGAACTACTGGATTCAGGAATATGCAGCTGCCAATATTTCCTGTTTCCTGGATGCTAATCTTGACTTCAGAGCTGGCTGCATTCCAGCAACGTACAGCATCTTTCTATATAACAACTCAATGGAGCTGTTGGGTTCTAACCCTGCAAAAGATGCTACTGTACACAAGCATATCGTTTCCTCCCCTCGATTAAAAATAGCAGCAAAATAAAACAAATCTCAGGATGCTGACATGCCAGAAATACATACAGCAACCTGGCAGACATCCTGTGCTTCCCTTTTGTTTGTGACGCAGAAGCTGTATCGCAGCATGCTGTGTGAGAGGTTTGGGCATCCGTATGTATGTGCATAGAAAAGTCCACCTGCATATATGCCCTGGGGCTTTTGAGTCTGGAGAGAAGGCTGAGAGGGGATCTAATAAATGTATATAAATATATAAGGGCTGGGTGTCAGGAAGGAGGGGACAGCCTCTTCTCATTTTTGCCCTGTGATAGGACAAGGGGCAAGGGATGTAAACTACAGCAAAGGAAGTTCAACCTCAACATGAGGAACAACTTCTTTGCTGTAAGGTTCACAGAGCACTAGAACAGGCTCCCCAGAGAGGTTGTGGAGTCTCCTTCTCTGGAGTCTTTCAAGATCTGTCTGAATGCATTCCTGTGAGACCTACGCTAGGTTCTATGGTCCTGCTCTTGCAGGGGGGTTGGATTCCAAGATCTCCTGAGCTCTCTTCCAACCATTAACCTCCTGTGATCCTGTGATCTAAAACAATCATGTCAGTTTAAACAATTATAGTAAGAAATTCAATCACAGACGTCTCTTGGTGAAACAATCATCTTGCATTTGTTAATGTCCTGTCGATCAGGTGAGAATTGATTCTGAATGGACAGGAAAGTTCATATTTGCAGTGAATAAGAAGCACATTACATGAAGAGAATGAAATGTGTAACTTGTGAGACATTTTAGTTTGCATGACAAAGGGCAAAACAAGAAAGTTGTGAGCTTATAATGAAGAAAAATGTACAGCAATTGACAATACAGAGACACATGCAAAATAGAGGGTTTAGTAAATGAAGATATGTAAACCAAGAAATTATTTCTTTGGCTTGCAGTTAGCACGACAGATGGTTGTGGATAATGTAGAGAAGCCGTCAACAGAGCAGACTCACAGACAAAAATCATTGTGAATAACTTGTTGGAACACAATCAAAAGTATCCCCAAACCCTAGGAGTTCAAATAGAGTATTTACTTGAAGTCTAGATCAAAGCTCCAATTTTCAAATTTGTTCCAACTAATAGCAAAAGACAAGAAGAAATCAAAACTGAAGTGGCTAGAACTCTTGTTTTATTTTTTCTAAATATAGACCATTTTTATACCTTTAGCACCTAATGCTTAGGTGAAGCTATGGCAATGGTGACATTCCTTTTACTTAGATTTTTTTGTTTTGTTTTTGCAAGTGATGTATTTATATGAAGTGGCTTTTAATGGTGGCACTGTAACTGAGACACCACCAGTGTTTTAATAATGAATTTAATAGAGGTAGTAATGTGAGAGGAAGTAAATTTTGACTTTTCTGGAATGGCTAACCACACAAGAAGCCCAGGTCAAAACAGACTTTTCTGTGTTTTTTAAAGACAAGCAATTATCTTTTTTTTTTTTTTTTAATTTGCTGACTGCTTTCACTTGTTTATTTTTAGCTATATAAATCAAGTTCAAAAATACTCTACATGTCAGTCAATACTGCTCCAATAAGTTAAATGAATGTAGTAATGTATTATTCATATTACTCATATATTACTCTGTATGAGGGCGGCATGTTTAGAATGATGGAAGTAACCTGAGCCATATCAGAGAGAACACAAAGTGGGCATGGTACTGCAGTGCAGGAGTTTGATTTATACATGCAGAGACATGTCCTTTTTGGTGGAAATGTTTTTTTTTTTTTCTTAGCATGCATTTTCTTCTACAGACAAGACATTGAGCTCTGGATAGAATACAGTCTTCTAATATGTGTCTATGCTTCTAAAAATTGTAGTGCAGGAAGTCTTGCCAATGGATAGGTTCTGCTTTGCTAAATTCAGTACCTGGAGGTCCTGCTTGCCAGAAGCACCAGTAGCAGAGTTTTGCCTGTCATAAAATCATAGAAACGTAGAATCATAAAATTGTTTCAGTTGGAAAAGACCTCTAAGATCATCCAGTCCAACCATCAACCTCATACCATCATGGTCATTAAACCATGTCCTGAAGTGCCATGCCTACACATTTTTTTTAACACCTCCAGGGACAATGTCCACCACCTCACTGGACAACCTGTTCCAATGCCTGACCAAGATGAGCTTGTTTCTGTGGGTCCTAGTAAAAGACAAACATGCCATGCTAGATAGACATTCTGTTTATGATTATTAGTTTGAAGCAGAAAGTTACAAAAACTACTTATTGTGATTTAATTTTTATTTTAATTTTTTCAAAAGTCAAGCTTTGTCTATCCCACGGTTTAGACTGCAAAAAATTATTTCCTAAAATAGGATAAGATCTTTCACTGCATTTACTCACAGTGACAGCCAGGCTGTCCTGTTTTGGGTCATAGATACTCTATTTCTTTTTTCTGGCTCCTCTAGTGCCAAAATGGGAAAATTAAACCCCTGCCTGGAGTGCTCTAAAAGGAAGAAGTAGAATCTCCTACAACATCAGAAATATCCATACAAGATTTGGACTGTGAGCTTATTACGAGACCAGTTTCTCCTGCTTCAGGAAAATTACCACAGAGGTCTCAAACCCTGCAGGAGTGGGTGGTGACGGCTGCTTGTGATTCTCCCTCTTTTCTCTTAACATGCACAACAGCCTCATGGTATGCACAGCAGGGGACAGTCTGGGGTACACTAAGCAGGTATGCTTTGGGGTAGTTCAAGCACAGGAGCTGAGCACAGGCCCTCGGTGCAATATGACTGCATAGCAAAAAGAACTGCTTTAGCAGATACCTACTCCACAACTGATATTGCTCATCAGCACAATGTGGGTTTGACCATTTCTGCCAAAGGAGTTGCCAGAGACTCCGATGTCCTGGATATTGGGGCTGGTTTCAGACAAAGGCAATTCAAACCCAACCATTCATCCTGGAACAGTAATGCATTCTCCACAGGGGTTGTATTCACGCTGACACCATTCCAGAAACATGCAAAAAACCAGTGTCTCCTCAGTAAATAGCACAGTGAGCAGCAACTACATCAGCCTGTTGTTATGCAGTGTGGTCTAAATGCCAGAAAATTCCTGCACTGATTTATGGCGTCAATCACAGAACCACTCTACACATGCACTCCTAATGAGGTTAGAGCTTTTAAACTGCTCAGCTTTCTGTAATGCTACTGGCACAAAAAGAAACCCAAGCTGTGTTTCCTAAAGAGGTGGACTGGCCTAGCACTCAGCATGGAGATTGCTCACAGGCTTTCCAATACTGTATCACATGTTCTCTGCTTGCCTCCACCCACCACTTGGTGCATTTGGAGCTCCTGGGATTCCTTTGCATTTAATTTGTTGTTTAATTAGCATTTCACAAGGGTGGGGTGGACATTGGCTGCATGAGAAGTGCTGGTTGGACAAAACTCTGTGTTTATGCATCTGCACCAGTACATATCACTCCCTGGAAGATGTTAGAAATAGCAGAAAGGAGATGGAGCTGATGAAGTTTTGAAGCCATCTGGCCTACATGAGGACTTTAAAGTGTGTGTGGTGTTATTCTGCTTGGTAGACAGTCCCACTATTAGGATCATTGGAGGGCATCCATCAATGGAATATGTTTCAAGTCCTCTGTCCTCCAAGGCCCAGCATATTCAGTAACACAACCTGATAATCTGCTTGCGAAGGAGCTTGCATTCGACAAAATATTGGGAACTGCCAAGAATCCCCATCTCTGCCACATTAGCTTTTCAGAGGTGTTTATCCTGTTTGACCAAAGGCAAAATCCTTTTCACCTTACTTCCAGCCTAAATATTAGAAAACTGGGGCACTTTAAAGAGGATATTCTGATTAGCACTCAGAGGTATGGCCTGACAACGAGCGGCCTCAAAGTTTTTTTGCATCACAGTCCAGACTGATCTTTGCTCCCCAAATATGTGTGAAGAGTAATAAATTTTGAGCAGCTGCAGATCTGTTCTCTGTGGCTTTACCTGTGTGCAAGGAAGCAACCAAATAATGGCTGCAGCCTTTTCATGGCCTCCAAGGCCTGTCACCCTGAGTGGCACCTGAATGGCCTTTGTTGGCTTTGAGCTGATGCAATTGGAGGGCAGCCACAAACTTTTTCGGGCTGCAGCTGTGATCCAAAAACATAAATCACACTGTTTCATCCTAAAAACTACAAGGAAGCTGTTCAGGCTAGCTAGATACCACACTTGAGCAGTTCACCCTACACTGAAAGTCATTCAACTGCCCTGTCCAGCAATAACTGAAAATGCACCAAACTGCCCTCACTTGCAAGTACGTTGTTTCAGAAAAATTGTGGGAAGTGACGAATAAAGAGATTAGTGCAGACCCTTCCAAAACCCTGGCCCTCCTTGTCTACACTGCATCTCTGCTAGTTTAAGTAATTTCAGGAATATGCCTGTTAGGATTCTCAGATATTTAATCATGTCTACCCAGACAAGCTGCTGGATGACAGTGCAAAAAACTGTCCCTATTGCCCTATGTCTCCTCTCCAGAAACAGTTACCCTTGGGCTCTCAGATTTTGTCACCATCTGATTGCATTGGGAAAGTTGTAGGCATTTGCTAACAAAATATTGGCAACAGCTCATGAGGGGTAGTGTGAGCTGAGGCAACTGTGATTTTTTAGAACCGATAGCTGGGATGGGCTTTCACAGGCACTGAAATCAGATCATTGAAGCTGCTGCTGATCTGTTCCTGGACTTTGCTCCCCTGGGGAAGAGGCATCTGTGTGCTTATGCATCACTCCTGAGCTGCCATAGTTTTCAATCCACAGTTAAGTTTAACTGATTCATTCTTTTCTTACCACCTCTTGCAAAGTTGTGGGAATTTTTCTTCATACTCATACTTTGTAGTTTCTAAGTAAAACTCTTGACAAAATTAATCAATATTTGCGAGAATCAGCCAGGATTGTTGGTTCTCTGACCTCCTATACCTAATCTGTTACTAGTCCCTGAGTTCCAAGTGAAAATTAGCTTTGCTACCTCTGCACTCTATAACTATACTGGCCACATACCCTGACCAGGACCACCTGATGAGAGTAAGAAGCTCAAGACTGGATTGATTTTTCTGAATGGTGGCTCTCAGAACAAGGTTTTTTTCTCTTCCTAATGCAATGAAGTTTGACAATATTTTGCCCCAAATGGCTGATCAGCCATCTCAGATTACGTGCTGCAGTTCATATGTTGAGTACTTTGCTTGTTCCTATTTGGTCCTATTTGTAACAAAATTAAGAGGCTACATCACATAATTTCTAAATTAAAAAACAAACAAAACAAAACAAAACAAACCTGCAGTACTAATTAGAGAACAGTTATCCCAGCTGGTACCCTCTTATCTTTGCTGGATACATCCATTTACCAGCAAGGCCAAAAAAAAAAAGAAAAAGTTTACTGCTGTCACTACCATTATAGCAATCAAATATTGTGGACTGCCAAACACATTTTTTTTCCCCCAATGAAACTTATTTCTTTTAATGAGAAAAAAACCTTTCCACAGCACATTTTCCTTCCGATGTGAATAAGTGGTTTGAAACAGAAGCACATGCATGCCTGTGTGACGTCTTTTTAACATCAGATTTCTGGGCTCCAAGGAAACCAAGCATGCACACAATATAGAGAACTACAGACGACAAGGCGGGGTTTGTTGCACTACAGTGACACTTTTTTTATCTATTCTGGGCTGCTGGATACCATTTTGAGATTCCTACTGGTGGCAATATTTTCACACTGCTTAAATGTTAGGAAAATCATTATACTGCTTTCTGAGGTGCTTCAAGGGAGGCAAGCTTATGACAGGCATATTCTCCACTTGCTACAGGCCGTCATAGGAGGAGGTTCACAGTGGAAAAGCACTGTGGAGCTGTTCAGAAAGCATGTTGAGCACTGCAGGAGTCAGCACCCCTGTGTTCAACAGAGAACTTCCAGCACGCTATGATTCACACAAAAATGTGATGCTGCCTAAATTCTCAGACAAAAAAAGATCCTGTTTAAAAAACATTCCCTGGGACAGGCCTGCTGCCACTTCATGGTGTACCATCTGGCAGAGGGGATCCCAAGGACCTGAGTGGGCAAGCTCACAGTACAGTCAGGGGGTCCCCTGCTCCCCAGGACTCAGGGGAAGACTCCACCTCTCTGGAGATGCATCAGTTGCACTCAGTAAGTGCACTGTGAGTGCATTTCACCTGAGCAAGTACAATACACTGGCTGTGTCTGGATATGGAGTAGTACACATCTGAGAAGGCTTTTCTGTTGTTTTGCTCTATTTTGTGACCAGGGTAAAGAGTAATCCAGAACAAAGTTGTTTTCCTGCTAGTTCCACTCATATGAAAACGAAAGTTTTTATCCAAGCAACAGGCACAAGCAGGTCGACTGCTTAAAACTCTCCTTGCTTGGAGGCAGCTGCCCGGGCTCAAACAAAAGCCTTCTTGCACCTAACACTCTGAGTGATCGAGAAGAACAGAACAAGAATGTAAAATAGGGCTTTTAAAATGAGGAGCCACACTCAAGCCTGGCCCTACAGAATCCTGCTAAAGGACAGAAATTAGTTAATGTGCAGTACAGGTAGCTACCCAGAGGTTACCTTTAACTGTAAGCTTAAATGAAAAAGCTGTACTGGAAATGGAGTGGTGGGAGGGAAAGCAACACATCTAGCACATGCACAGTCAAAGTATGCCAGGGTACAGCAAGCCAGAAAAGGCCTGGTTAGCTCTGTCCAAAGGAGTGAAGGGAAATAAAAAGGGTATTTACAAGGAGAAAATTGATGTTTAATAAACCAAAGAGAGTAGACCGCACGGGGATTCTGAACAGCAAAATATTAATTTCTACATTGGCTTTGTTTTCTTAAAAAAATAGATTTAATGCCTTGGCTTAAATTATTTATGATGAATACATGAATACACGAATCATATTCAATCATTCATCCATTCAAACTAATGAATAAGAAGAATAATGAAGAGAAGAACAGCCTGTTCATAGTTATCTGGCCTGATTTCCCATTAACACAGTCTTGTTTATCCTTGTTCGGGAGTAGAGCAGATGATTAGCTTGCGGATTGAAGTGTCCGACTACTGGATGTCTCCCAGTGTACATCTGGAAAAAGCCCTTTCCCTTTCCTGGCATGCAGTAGCTGGAAACAGAATAGGCAAAGCTTTGTCTACATTTTCCCAGGAAACACAATCCAGAGGGTGCTTGCTTTTTGAATCACATTATTTTCTGAATCCAAACCACTGTTTGCACAACCCAAGTAGCTCAGTGCTGATTGGCTCAAAAGCAGGATAGGGTTCTCTTGTCCTAGAAGCTTTCTAGGAGCTCCCTGGGATTCTTCCCGACGCTCAAACTGAGGATGGCAGGGGATGGAACAGAAAACATCTCCTTTCACACAGTCCTCTGGGAACTAAACCCTTCTCAACTTATAAACACAGGTAAGGGTGAATATTGTTCAGATCTATTCCTGTTAAGCTTTTCTATTCTTGTCACACATTGCTGAAGGCTGAATATGCTCTGCTCTTTTTCCTTTTTTTTTTCTTTTTCATGACTTGTCTATAACATTAGGAGTTCTGGGTAAAAAGGCATTTCCTTTGACAGGAAACAAATTTATCAGACACTATCCAGTATTTGATCAGTCAGCTCATGTTGCACAGCAGCAACAGAGGTCTCTTCTTCCAACCCTTTCACACCAGGTCCCATTTTACAAAGAGCAGAAAAGTCTCATTTCTTCCCAAAAGACTTTTGGTCTGATTCATAGAATGGTTTGGGTAGGAAGGGTCTTAAAGGTCACCTAGTTCAAATCCCTTGCCATGGGCAGGGACACCCTCCAACAGAGCAGATTGTTTAAGGCCTCATCCAACCTGACCTTGACCACCTCCAGTGAGAGGGCACCCGTGATCTCCCTGGGCAACCTGTTCCAGCATCTGACTACCCTTACTGTAAAGAATTTCTTTCTAATATCCATTCTAAATCTACTCTCCTCAAGATTTAGTCCATTCCCTTCCATCCTATCACTACAAGCCCTTGTAAAAAGTACCTTCTTGGCTTTCCTGTAGGCCCCCTTAAGTACTGGAAGGCTGCTATAAGGTCTTCCCAGAGCCTTCTGTACTCCAGGCTGAACAGTGCCAACTCTCACAGCCTGTTCCCATACAGGAGGGCTCCAGCCCTCCATTCCCTCTTGCATGGAATATGTCCCTTCCAACCAACTATAATATGTGGGAAAGTCAGGTCTCTATTTAGAGTACATATCAGTTTGAAATTTGGAAATAGCTACTACTTCTTGAGTGGCAGGTGACCAGCACATAAGAAAGGGCTGTCCCATTCAGGCTCTGTGCTAGACCTCAGGAACCACTTCATACTCTGCTAATGGCAGACCAACCCCAAAACTTACCTGTATTGCAATGGAACCAAAACCATGTAGAAATTCTCTAAATATCGTATTGTGAAACAGACAGTATTTCAGAAAAAAAACACCTTGTGTAAATCACAAAGAATAACAAATCTCCCTGAGGGCTCCAGTCCTTTGACATCAATCAATACCAGAATGAACCCAGCACTCAGATACCGCCGCTGCATTTTGCTGTGTTTGGCACCTGCATTTACAACTGTCTTTCTCCTCGGTTTTAGGAACTTTCACAGTAATAGAGTTTAGAAGGACTACCACTCTGGAAAGAGACACATACAGATTTATTTTCATAATACAGTGAGGTACAAAGGAGAAACAGTAATTTCTTTAACATGGAGAGTAATGCCTGTCTGAGGCTTACTTTTGTGAACTGCTTATTGTAGGAAAAATATTAATTAATTGGCTATTTCAAGGGAACAGTCAGGCTTCCAGGAAGCCCTTGGATATTTCTGACACTAGAAGCCAACGTTTGTCCTCAGCAACAATCACAAATACAATTTTATAGTGGAGTTTCTTGCGTGTATTAAGTGGATTGTGTTTAATCCCCTGATGACATGCAAAATTACATTAGTCACTATCACTTATATAATGAATCACAAACATACCATTATAGTCAGCCTCCATGAGTACTGACTCCAGCAATAAAGAAGAGCATGACAGCCTAAATAGACATGGCTGCTGTGATGAGGAAAAGAGAGTTTTGCTCTCTATCTTACTGCCCCACCTGTAAAAAGTTTTTATCAAGGCCAACCCACATCCCTCAAGAGCTTCTGCCCTTAAAACCTGACACAAAAGGTTTTGTTTAAAAGTAGATTGTGCCTGTGACCTGCCATACATGTCCCCTTCACCTCACAAAGCCTGTGCTAGTGGCAGATGGTAGATGGGAACAAGAGGCATAATGCATTGCCTCACAAGCCAAAACAAGCAACTTTCTGTTGACATTGACACAGGATTTAAGATGCTGGTGTGAAAGAGCTCAGGAGGGCTTTTTCCTGTCTCTCAGTGGCCCAACTATGCCAGTAAAGCCCTTATTTCACATACACCAGCCCCTCTGGAGCCCCAAGAGGGCACAGACATAATCAGCTTGCTTATGTCTCCTCAAAAGTTCAAGTTTTAAGAGCTTCAGGCTCTCTTCTTAAAGAGTTCTTGCCTCAGTGGCCTTCACTGACTCTATCCCTGTCTATGAGAAAATGAGATGCTATTTAAAGAAAATAACTTCAAATAAATTGGCACATTCACTACCTGTTTGACCACCCCCAGCACAACAGCCTTTGTCTCAAATATATATATAAACATAGACAACTTGCACCTTCTTGGCCAGTACTCATTACCTTCTCAACTCACCAGAGCAGCTCAGAAATAATTTAGGGTAATTCAATAAACTCATTTAGTACTTTCATTTACAATCTAGGATGATATAATCTGATCTTGCTGGTTTCCATATATTAAATCTTTCAGACTCGTATCATGCCTGTTTCTTTCAATCTATGTCTTTACTTAGAAGATTTACATTAACTCTTTATTGCACATACTCAAATTTCCTTATTCAATGTGGGTTTTTGTTTAAGCATTAAAATAATTGTAAAGCTATGACTAATGGTTTGCCCATTTCTCATTAATTGGTAGATCTCTCATTCTTACCTATTTCTAAGACGTGTTTTTAAAGCAGGATATAAAGTCCTTCCATTACCTTTAGTTAAAGCTGCTGTTGCACTTGCACTTTCATGAACCTTTAATAGCTCTGTGCAAGGCACTTTCCATCAAAGATGATCTCTGCTCTGAAAGGCTCAAATCTAAGGGCAGACACAGAAATAAACTGAAGTTTAAATGAGAAAGACAAAAATACAACCAATGCACAAAGCTATTTACTTCTCTATAGCAAGAAGGTTGTTTCTGAAAAGGTGTCAGTTCCAAATTCTTTTTGTATTCAACACAGCTCTCAAGCACAGGATGTAACAGTGTAGAGTGAGACTTTTATTGAGTAAGAATGAACTTGGGCTCATGAGTGTCCTATTTGCTGAGCTGAGGGTTGGTACCATTGAGATTGAAGCCAATGGGAGAACTCCTTAAATGAAACATGCAGACTATAGCACCTGTGGACTTCAGATACAGAATTTCCAAGTTATGAACCTGGAGATTTGAAGTCTTCATCAGTAAAAAAATCCAAAAAAATGAAAAAGGAACAAATAATTTTCCCGTGATGATGAATAAAAGCTAGGTCTCTTCTCCCAGGCAACCAGTGACAGAACAAGAGGACACAGTCTCAAGCTGCGCCAGGGGAGGGTTAGGCTGGATGTTAGGAAGAAAATCTTCCCAGAAAGAGTGATTGGCAATTGGAATGGGCTGCCCAGGGAGGTGGTGAAGTCACCATCCCTGGAAGTGTTTAAAATAAGACTCTATGAGGCATTTAGTGCCATAGTTTAGTTGATTAGATGATGTTGCGTGATAGGTTGGACTAGATGATCTTGAAGGTCTTTTCCAACCTGGTTAATTCTGTGATTCTGTGAAAACTGGTATCTAAGTTAGGTGGGAACACGTGTGCACCACACTTACGCAGCGCAGACATTGCTCATAACACCTGAAAAGCAAAACGCAAAGAATCTAAATGCATTATTTCAAAGGTCTTGGGATTTTATAGTTGCTGTCCCGATTTGGAAGAACTGGGTCAAGAAGACAGCTTATCTGCAATGGGTTGTGCAGGAGGATGAAGCAGGCATAGGCAGAACAACTGCACCTTAGAAGCCCAAGCAGTGTATTGCTGTTCTTCTGATGGGCCTGGGGACAGCTGTCACCAGGCCTCAGCAAAATGGGCCCTCTGCTGTTTCTTTCTCAGGCACATTCCATGATTCCATTACAATACATGCCCAGAGATCTGTATGACAGAAAACAAGAAATTCCCCCAGGTGAAGCAAGCTGTAGGCTACGGGGGCTTTACCCTTGGCTCCTTCAGGTCTGGGCAGAGAGCATGCTCCTCAGCTGCACTGAATTGTGGACCTCTTCTTTGTGCTATACACTCTGAGATAACTCATGAGTTCATCACACGACCCTGCAATCTTTTCAGCTCTCAGCTGAACGAGACCATTTCATATTTTCTGAAATCCTGACCATGCCCATTCCTCTCCTCTGCATTGCCTACACTGGCTCCTTGTGAGATCATGATCCTTCTAGATATTGTCTTAAAGAGCAGACAGAAATAATTTTACTCCCAAAAGAAGTCAAGTAAAGACACTCTCATTGAATTGGAGAGAAATACAGAATTATATTAAAAAATATACAGGAAAATGCAGAATACACAAATCCTTAACACCTAATACATAGACAAGATACATAGAATCATAGTCAGGGTTGGAAGGGACCACAAGGATCATCCAGTTCCAACCCCCCCTGCCATGGGCAGGGACACCTCACACTAGATCAGGCTGGCCAGAGCCTCATCCAGCCTGGCCTTAAACACCTCCAGGGATGGGGCCTCAACCACCTCCCTGGACAACCCATTCCAGGCTCTCACATGAAAAAAAAACAAAAAACCTTCCCCCAAACAGACTAAACACAAATCCCAGTGCTCATTTTCTCGCCCCTGTCCCCTGTTTCCTCCCTTCCATTAGGCCTAAGCAGGCCAAGATTGTGCAGGGAAAATTAGTCAGGCCTCTGAAGGCCACAAACAGGGCTATTCCCCCAGGGCTACCAGATATGGGACTCCCTCCAGGGAGCTGAAAGGAGGGAGGAAAGAGACCAAGTTGGCCTTGCAGCCAATTTATAAAGAGATAGCAGGATTATGGGATTGAATAACAAAGTTACAATTTTCCAATTCATCCTTGGACCTTTCTAGTCCTCCTGGAGGACTCAACTCTATGGTTTTGGTTTTTCTTTTCTTAAATGCCTCAAACTACCACAGATATGTATTTCCCAGATATTCCATATATCCTGTAAGATGAGCACTTCTGAGGAGAGAATTATCTCATGTACCTAGCAGTCTATGTTCCTGTTTAGATACTTGAGTAGAATATTCACCCTTTACCAGCATTAGGTTGTCACCTAACATCCAGCTTATTATCTCCAGCAGACGAAAATCTTTTTCCTATAGGCCTGTTAACCTCCATAACCTGCTCACTTGAACCTTCACTGCTGATGTCCTGGTGGTTGGTAATATAAGGAGCACCCTGTCTTATTTATTTCATCATTCTATTAAAATGTAAGCTTGTATTGTATTTGAAGCTTCAAGAAACAATTTCATGTTTTCTTGCATGATCTTTCTTTTTACTTTTTTATCCATCCTTCTGAATTTGAATTCAGAAGTACAAATTTTGTGTACAAAAAGCCATTCCTGTCATAAAGAACAAATGAGTCCCCACAGTGGAAACAGAAAACAGCTATTTGGTTTATTATTTACTTTTCAGTTCAAATTATTTTTCAAATGCCAAGGAAACAGCAAATTAGCATAAAGGTAGACTTGCTGATACAATGGACCCAGAGGCACCTTTTGCTATGAGAACTACAGGATGTGCTTTGTATTCTGCCACTAGTCTTCATGACGAATTTCACTACTTGCACTCTGGGTGCAAGTTATTAAATGGAACCATACTTACATAAGAAGCATATGGCAGGGCATTTTAGCAGTTCCTGCAAGGACATTAAAATGAGCAAATCTCTGTACAAGTAAAGCAATCTGACTGGAAGACCAAATATAAAGACAAAGATTAGCTTGTTCCCATGTGTGTTGATAATGTGTTTATTTTTTGAAATGAGGGTTAACAGCATTGTCACACACACACACAGAGTAGATCAGGTCCAGTGGAAAAAAAATAGCACAGTTTTTCTGAAGTTGGTGTTCAAACAAAAATAAAACGAATAAGCAACATGATTTTGAAGTGTCATGAATATTTCTTTTGTATCCTCTAGCCCTTAAGCAAATAATGAAAAGCAACTCCAGTTATGTGTCACAGTATTTCGTTAACAATGAGAATTTATTCTTGATGCCTGCAACGACATTATTTAGTCAGTCTTTATCTACATCTTTTTTTGTAAAGATAAGGCTATGGAAATGTGCTGAAGGGTATTTAAATCCTTTTGAGATTCATTCATAATCCCACATGAGGTACACTGCATTAGATATTCTAATAAAATGAATTTTCAGGTGCAGTATCTAGTCATCAGTGCAGTGTTGCTTTCTACCCAGATTTTTAGCTTAGCTAAGCTAAGTGAAGCCCAGTAAAGCTGAGTGGTTTGTTCTTAATTACATAGCACTTTGAATATATGGTTCAATTTTTTTTGATATTTTTTCCAGCACCAGTCACAACATCATGAATATGCTTTAAGGCAGAACATAGAATTACTTTTGGAGGCTCTGCACAATATGACCAAAGAAGGATGAAACAGTAGGACACCTACACATCTGACCCCTCTTTGATAACCTTTGGCACATCTGTGTGATCTGGTTCACATCAGAAGAATAGTGAGGACTCCAAATAGGTCTTTGTTGTGTGGGAGCAGATGGTGGAAGACCAGAAATGTGCTTGAAAAGAATATGGAAAAGTTTGGTTGCGGATTAAGGACACTTCAAGTATTTGTGACATCTCTCAGATTAATACATTGTGGATGCCTCTTGTCTACACTGCCCAGCAATGGGTAGCCACTTAAGCATGCAAGCAGTTCACCATTTATTACAGACAACCATTCAAAGCATTCGTATATTTCCCATGTGCCTCCCCAGCCCTTTTGGATACCCTAACACCTCAGTACATACCTTGTTCATTGCTCTACTGCCTGCAGCGGTGGTGAAATCTGGACAGCAGTAGTAGAGGCTTCTCCCTTCTGCCCCATAAGGGTGCCTCAAACCTGTCCAAGACATGAGGGTGTGCTTTATCTTAACTCTAGCTGTCAGTTTCTCCCCACAGAAGAAAGCCCATGCTGGGCTACAACAAAATTAGGACAGGACAGGGCAGGACAGGATAGGAAGGGGCCTAGAATGAGCCAAGTCTAAGTGCGTGACCAATTCAGAGCTGATCAGAAGTCAAAGTATGTTGTTAAGGGCATTGTCCAAATGTTTGTTGTGGATGTGCCATAACAAAGCCAAATCAGCTGCTTGTCTGTCAGACTGCCTGTGAATCCCCAAGTAACAGGAACTTCAAGGTAAAAGGACTTTTTGCCACCATGTATGTAGAGAAAATAAGTTCACATGTCACTGGAACTTTTAGGAACTTATGATGACTTTGCTGCTGTCAAAAATCATGTATAGTTCCATTTACCCTACTATCCAGTAATCTCAGAAATAGCCCTGGGATGATGTTTGCCTGCAGCTTTAATTTTTCTCTAACTGGAAAAAAAAAAGATTTTCATGGTGATGTTTTTGGTCAAGCTAGGTTATAGGAGACAAGATGTATAGGTATCAAGGCCTGAAGCTTTTGCACCATTGTACAGTAGTTAATACCCAAAACCCCCTTGTGTGCTCTGCCAGGGCAGGTTGAAGTTTCTCTTATCCAGACCTACAGCATCCATCATCTCCATCCATCACATGCCATTGTCAAGAGTGACCATGGCAAGTCAGGCTGTCTGTTCATCTCACTCCTCCTGTTTTCCATAAATGATAAAGCTACAGACTAATTTCAACACCTTAATTCAGGAGAAGTAAAATTCACGTATTTTACACATCTGTGAAGCTCTGAGCTCACAGTGCTACAGGTTTAGAATCAGTGAGCCACATTCACCAGGGTGGTAACCATCTTTTGATATAAAGCACCATGCACATTAATGTATAGTATTTAAAAGAAGTGTTCTCAATATCTTTTATACCTTCTGCAAGTGGAAGGTCCCTCATAGGGCAGGCAGCAAAATGACTGTTAAAAGGCCCTACCTAGATGTGGTTTGGGTCACCTTTATTTCAGCTTTTATCACCCAGAAGAATGTGCTGGCCTATGTTTATTTTGTGATCCCCAGCTACTCCTGTCAACTCTTCTTATCACTTAACTGTAGTGTAATCAGTTGTCACCTAGTTATGTGTTTATGGCATATACATTATACTGTTCAGGAGATAAGAAATGATTACTGGCACACACACACCTTCATTAATTCACTGACAGAGGAGTAATAGCAAATACAACCATCAAGGTAAAATGACAGAATATATCAGCATTAGGGTCATCAAACAATGCAGGCAAATACCGTCTATAAACATAAACCTGTTAAAACAGCAGTACTTTATGACTTTTGGCAGACACAAAGTCATCAATAAGATCCTAAAAGCTCCAGTGACATGTAAACTCACTCTCAATAGATACCTTGTCAGAGCAATTTAATTTGCTTTGTGGTGGTGTCACTCTTTGTTGCAGAAGGACCTTTCTCATCCTCAGACTTCATTAATGGCAGTGTCAAAACCAGTCTTATTGCCATGACAACAATGAAGAAAGTTGGATGGAGTCTACTGGTTAGCAGAAAGCAGATATTTCACGTGGATGTACTTGGCAGACTACTTCATACCAAACAAAATGCTGCTGTTTCCAAAGTGTATTAAGATGAGTTCAAAGTGCACACAAGCAGTTTCTGAGTCTTTGGAAAGTGTTTCTCTCTGCATATTTTTTTTAACAGATCCTTATTGTTTTAAAATAATTTTTGTATCAGAAAAATAGGAGAAACAATTCAATGACTTAGGTCTAAAAACCTGCTCAGTTTCATGACTTAGAGATGAAAGTGCCCTTTGAACCATTTTGATCAATGTCATGTTTTCCTTAACTGCAATGGTGACCTTATTTACATTGTTGGATAGTGGTTGCACCTTTTACTTTGCAGTTTAGTCACACAACAACATTTGATAGATTGATTTGATTGATTAATGGCAAATACAAGTCTGGGTTAATGATTTTTACAGTCTAATTTTTTTTTTTCTGGTGGCAACAAGTTTCCCTTCTGTCATTTTGCAATTTTGTCTCTGTGAGACTCAGTGACTCAAAAAGTGGGTAAGCTTAGATGTTTGGTCTCCTAGGTTGGGGCAGTGAAAGTCAGATACACACTGAATCATCAAAATTAAAAGTAAACTAATTCCAATTAATCGTGTTTGTTGAAACCATTGATATCCCCTCATTCTTCTGGTCGCAAGCTCACTTCTCCAGATCATCTGCTGTTTTATGTATCTCAATCTTACTCCCACCTCTTGTTCTAAAGGCAAATGATCTTCATTTTCTAAAATATGGTTTCTGCTGAATATTTTTACACTCTCCCAATCTGCATTGTCACGTGCGAGTGTGAGTACCCAGTCCTGCACATGATCTTCCCCATAGTCACCACCCACCACATAAAAGCTTTGTTGCCTTTTCTCATACCTTTACCACCTATTTTTATTATTTGAAATGTGGCTGTACGCAGCTGTCCACCACCACATCCAAGTCCTCTTCCTAACCTGACACCGGCAGAACAGTGTGAGGTTAATGAGTAAATCATGTTGTCCTCTCCAATTCATATTATTTTGCATTTGTTGACACTGAGCTCCACCTGTCATTTTGTTCACTCTTGTTCAGTACTCTGGAGCTCCAACTGATCTTCCCCACTCATGATAGATTCCAAGAATATTATTCAAGAGATCAGAACCTGAGCATTTTACTCTTAATCTTTTGCTTTGTTGGGAATGGATTCATCTGATTTTTTATTTCCTATTTCTTGGCTTTTGATCTCAGACAATACATCATTTCTCCAAAGAGAAACAAGAGATGTTTTTACCTTTGCTTCCTAAGGAACCTTTTCACTCACCCTTTGAAAATTAAAATGCATTCTTTTAACTTTTTTCAACATTTCTTTACATTTTTACATTGCATTACTGACAGATTCAAAAAATTCTGATGGATTAGAAAGACACAATTTCCCATTGCAGAATCTGGTGGATTGCTTTTCTCCATTAATATTTCTTTTCTACTACCATTTTCTTAATGCTTCCTTTCCTACAGGCATGAGACACGATTACAAAAGCTATTATTATAATTTTCAACAGCAAAAGGCTGAGGAAAAGAAAAGGCAATTCCAGGCCAGCCTTTGATCTCTCACTGAGATATTATTCTGGTGCTCTTTGCTGGGTTCATCTACTGGCTGCAAGTTGATTAATGGAATTCTTAAAATATTAAACTGCAATGCAACCCGATGTTGCTAATTTATCATCTACTCTAAATGTAGATTTTATTCCTTCACACAGGTACAGCATATTCTCCACAAAATGTAAAATAACAAGCAAGGAATGAAGTAAGAAAATGAAAGGAAGCATCACTGTTGAAAACAGGGTCATAAAAGGGCTCCCAGAAATTGAAGGCTAAACTGAGCACTGTAGATACATTCACATACATTGTCTTCCTTCTCAGGCCTAAATTTTCCACTCTTATTTCATCCCTTCTTGCTTTTCTTTACCAAAGAATAGGAAAACAGGTATGTAAGATACAGCAGTTCATCTTGTCAGAGATAAACCTCCGATTTCAACCTCTTTTCTTGGGTTTCCACCAAAGTGTGCCACAAGAGTCTGAACTTCTGAAGTTTAGTGATTGTCTTCATGTCTACCACAAGTAGCTCCTCCTCCATGGGAGCCCTGGGACACCAGCCTTCTCCTGATGATCTGAGGTCAAACACCTGTAACAGACTGTGGTCCACAGGTCTTCATTCCCTGCCAATATCCTGCCTTTCAAAGTCAAGAATACGATTTTCACTAAACATTAATTGATCTGGCTAGTGAGGTTTGGAAAAACACAATAAATTATTCAGCAGATTCTTCAGCCACATTTACTTACTAAAGAGAGGATGCCAAGTGAGTTGTGTGTTGAGGGCAGCGGTTCAAATGGCTGAGAAACCAAGGGCTTGCTCGGTGTGTCTGCAAAGCAGAGCAGAGCAGTCGTGGGCTGTAGCCAAGGGATGTTTCTACCTGATGCACCTGTATGGAATAAAAAATGAAAACCTGATGTATTAGTTTTCTTTCAACAGAAAGGAACAACAGTAAAAATTCACCTTTTTAGCTTGATGAAATTTCTTTGCCATAGTGAAAGCTATTTGTTTTAGGTTACTGCTGATAAGAAATAATTAACAGCTTGTCTTGTGCTCAAACCACAAAACTACTCTGTTTCTTGCTTCATTGCAGCCAACTCTTGTAACACTGCTTTGTTTCCGGGTTTTTTGCTTATCTGTGTATAAATGTCTGAGATCAAAATGAAATAAAAGACCAGTCACCTAGCAGTTAATAGTAGGTTGTTAGTGAAAGGTTCCTCATGAAATACCATAACAAAAAACATTTAACAGGTTACAGAAGTAAAAGGAACGTGTCCTTTAAAACCAAGCTTTTACCACCAAAATGCCTTGCACATTTTGTTGCCCTCAGTGGAAGATTTTATCATGGTTTCACTGCTTGTTTAAATTTGTACCTGAGTGGATGAAGGCACATCCTACAGCTCTTGCACTGTGCAGCTTCTTGTAAGCCCATAATGGGGAGCAGGCTGCCCTCAGCACAGCAGCATTTGATTTAAATTGGAGCAGGTCTGAAAGGCCACAATCAGGTTAGTCCAAGCAGTTAAGAGGTCTCTGAAGATGTGCAGGGTCAAAGCCAAGCCATTTCAGCTTCCGATTAGCAAAGAAGTCCTGTGTCCCATGTGCAGGTCTCCTTGGCCACTGCTCCATCATGTACATGCTTTCCTGCACTGAAACCACTGGCTAGGCTGAGCTGCATCAGGGGATACATCCCCTTCGTGTGGTCCTCTGCCTCCAGCTGCTTCCCCTCAGCTACTGAACCATAATGAGAGGTTTCTGGGTCTCTGGAGGTGGTAACCTTGATTATGTTTTTAACAGAAGGGAATGACAAGAACCCTGGTGCAAGCCCTCTGTGTATTCACTCCACTATGAAGCAGCACATTTTGCTCCATGTCCTCTGTACTAAAACAGGTAGCAAAAGATTAAAAGATAGCAAAAAGCCTAAGATGTGATGTATCAAAATGTTACTGGAGAGATTTAAAAGGTTCTATGAAGCAAGACAGGATCACAAGACACCAAGGAGAGTCATTTTGTTCCAGTATAATCAAAGTTACAATCCAAAATACAATGACTGAAGTGTCACTTGTTCCACATCTTCTGTGCCTAACTGTAGATTTGAAGTCCTGTCTGCAAAGGAGGATGTACGGTCTACTGCTTTAGCAAGGCAAGCATTTATTAAGCATTTATATCTGTCTCATTGGGTTTTACAAATGCAAGTCATCTGGCTTAAGAAGTTCTACCAGTGGCCCTCACACTGGACCTCATACAGTGACACTCACTGTAATCATTAGCATGTGACTCAGACCTACAACAGATCGTGGATATGACTAATTTTTTTTTCTCCTCAAGCATGACCCTAATTCCAGTGATGGATCACAGATGAGCCTATGCACTAACCATAGTGAGGGAACAGGAAGGCAGGTCTCTCCCCTCTGCCTGGACAAAGAACACCTACTGCTTCTACACCTTCACATGATCTGATCCAGCTAAAGTACACCAGCTAGGGGTAGTGTCTATGTAGGCACCTACATGTGAGCTAGATGTCTTACAGGCCTGTGAAAGTCAGTCAGTATAGTCAGTGAAGCCTGGAGAGCTGTCAAGCAATACTTGTGATATTATGGTGAGTTGAACAGCTCTCTGGCTTCCCTTGTACTAACTAAGGGCTTGACTGAGTTGTCTAAACATAGGCATCGGTGGCATTTAAAGTATCCTGAATGGCTTCCAAATGCTGCCCTCTGGAAGGACACAGATCCTGTGCTGTATTTGTCAACCCAAATCAGATGTTTCAGATACCAAAGCACATTCCAAATGCCACCAGAAACCTACATTTGGGGCTCTGAGTCCAGCCCTTGATCTTGATTGATTGTAATGGGAAGTTATACTCCTAGTTCACATGTAAGCATACATACTAGATGTAGGCAACTATATGTAGATGTCTGTATCACTTTCCTAAAGACAAATTCCTATTTTTGTATTTTAATTGTACAACTTCAGTTGTATAACTTTTTAACAGCCAGCTTCTTAGATAAAAGTAATGCAGTTGATTTATTTTATTTGGATTTAATGCATGTCAGATGCAGATTGTAGGAGTGAATATAGGAATTGCAAGGAATCTAAAAGGAGACTTGAATGGCTATTTTTGGGCAAAGTAAATTTGCATTATTTTTACAATGTTTTTAGTGAGCTACTTATATCAGGGTTTCTATTAGTTGCTTGCAGTGGGCAGGAAGGTATTTTTTTTCTCTTGTTAATGTATAACTTGACTTCTTAGGTTGGTTCACCCTCCACTGAGAGCAGGAAACATGGTCTGGCTTCAGAAATAGAATGATAGGCAGAGTACATTGATAATATTGGAAACCTCTAGCAAGCTGGTTTGCATCTCGATGACTGGTTCAGTTTTGGACAGATCACTGGATCCAGGGCTGGGGGGGGGAACTTCCTCCCAGGTAAAAGTGAGAGCATCACTGGGGGAAAGGGTCATTGATTTTCTCTGTAACATAGCCACAGGCTGTTCTGGGTCTTTATTCTTTGCAAATCCACTGCCATTGTAGCAGTCCAACTCACTGTCTCTAGACCTAGATCTTTCCAGACTCTTTTCTGTGACCTTCCATTGCATTGCTAGTACTGCAACTTTTGCTTCAAAGCTTTGTACTTCTTTTGAAATGAGCAAAGGAGACGTTTCATGGATCGTGTATCTGCTTTGGGGGGAACAGGGATTCTACAGATCCTTATGGATTAAACATCAACCAGATGTGGGCTTTTGATGCCAGGGCACTGGACTGATGATTTATGCAGTCCTAGTGGTCTGTGCCTGAGAAGTTCTACAAAACAGCACTGTCACAAATCCTCTGTTGTGATAGATAAGAATGAGGGATTGCACCATGATAAATACAGAGCAGAAATTGCACAATTAGCTCAGGGCAGATTTTTCAAAAATTGTTTAGTAAAATTCTTTCTGAAAAAAAATAATATGCCTGTAAAAATTTGTTAGAGAGAACAGTTAGAGATTTCTCAGCATTGAATTGAGAAAATAGCTTTGTCTTGGACCAAATCTTCCTCCTACAAGGGTGCCATTACATTGTTACATTTATGTTCATTCACATCACTGTCAAACAGCACTGGTGGTCACTAGCTGGTTCCTCATGATCCCTTGCTGGAGTCATGAGGTTATAATGCCATACTCTGCTCATTATGTGGAGTCATCCATTGACATGAGACTAAGACCAACAGGAGACAAATACAGAGTACATTTTCTCAACAGGTGTGGGGTTCACCTCCTTTTGCAGTCATCCAGGTCTCTACCTAGGGGTTGGGTACTGGTCAAGAGCAATCTAGCCTGTATAGTTAATGGAGAGTGAAGATAAGTTGAGTTGACGGGAATCTGTGCTCATGCACCTCCACTGCCATGATTCACCAAATCTCCACTGCCGTGATTCACCAAGTCTCCACCACCTATGAAAAAAGCCCAGTGGAGTCACCCATACCTCCTAGGAACAATGGCTGGACTTCATGTGGGATTCTTTATGGCACCCTGAATGACACCACATACCTGCCATGAGGCAGCTGAACGGTGTTGCAGACTCACACGTGCATACACTGCACTTTCACACTGCGATATACCCTAATTAGCCTAAATCCCACCCTAGCTGCCTGTATCATATTAGTCTTTCCCCAAAACCATTTGCTTAAAATGCATCATGAACACAATGATTCCCAGCCTGTTCTTTAGCTAAATGGGGTATTTCAATTCCCCACCAGATACAGCACAGAGAAGGTATAAAAAGAAGACACAAGGCAGTTATTAGGTGTTCTGTCCTGTCCCCCCCATTTTCCTGGATATGGAGCACCAGGATATTTTTGTCTCCTTCGTCAGCAAGGATCCATATGGATGCACCAGTTGCTTCAAAAATAATTGTCAGCGTTCACCCGCATTCAGATGGGCCCCGTCCTGGTCCTATGCACACAGCAAACAAGAGGTGCCATCTAGTGTCTCTCAGCAGTATTCGAAACCGAAAGGAGAAATCACTTGAATGGTGCAGTTATGTCAATTTTCTCATTGACAGACACAAATCTGGTCTTCCATACGTGCAAAGATCTCATTTCAGGGAAGTTTAAGCAAGTCAGGACTTAATGTCTTCTCTCTCCCTCTGTCTCTCTATACTGTCTTCACCTAAGCTCTGAGCCTGAACTTAGCTAAAGACAGGGATGTTGAGGAGTTGGATCTGTTAGTTCCTTTGCATTAGACAATTTAAAGTCATTCTAAGCAATAATGTTTCATTTTTCAACAAGTTGGGGCTTCAAATATAGTTTTGCATATTACTAATATTTTTTTTAGCCAATTTTTTCTTTTAGTCCTTTCCTATCCCACAAAGGGAAAAGAGACAATTTCAAAACTAATAAAATAGATAGTAGAGCTGGATTGAGACTTGAAAGCCTAAATTCAGCCTAATTGCTTCCATGGATGCCTTTGACAATAAATCAGTGCTCTGAAAATCCACTCAGCACCTGACTCTACCTTGTAGGCATACTTGCAGTGCCATGTCCATTGACACAAAGGCCAGGCCAAGTGGTGTAGAAAGTCTGTCTACCACACTCAAACCTCCGTCCCCAAAAAGTTGACAGGCTTTATCCATCCAGTGCTACTCTTGGCCTTGGATCTATTTGCTGGGTCAGAGCAATGTCTCTATCACATTATGAGGAAGAATGGTCTGGGTCTGCATTGCTTTTATCTGAAAACATCTTGGATAACAGGAGGACAGTGTGGCACCCTCCAGACTAGAAGTTTCATAGCACGAAATCAAGGAAGAGTACTGCATGCTCTGTGGCACAGCAGAAGGGTACATAGGAATGCTGGGCAGTGGTAGCCAAAGATCAGGTATGGCATCAGGGGATGGTGTCTTCCAGCAGAGGTGGCCAGATCTGGCTTGGGCAGAATTGAGGTTGGTCTGAACCAGCTCTCTTTGAGTCTTGTTATGGAGAGGACAGATTTCCTGAGAGTAAGCTGGGAAGTTGACATTTGAGAGAGTAAAAACTTCTATCTGAATCAACAGGTCCCTCTGTAAAGGATCAACCTGAAGCACCTGAAGTTTATTTGCATGTGCAAAATGAATGATGCAAAGGAAAATCTAGCACCTCTTGCCAGCTTTTACTCTGGCTCCACAGTAAGGGACTGCTGCACCTTTTTTCAACAAAACCAGTAGAAAATATTTTATCACATCAGAGAGATTTTGAAAGAACAGCCATATTACCTGCCCCTAATTTGCAGCTACCTTGCTACCTCCTAGGCTGAGATGAGGCCACAGAATATCCCATCTGAACATATAGGAACTTGTATTGCTTCTCACCTTTGCAGATCTTAAGTAAAACAACAATTGCAATAAACCAAAAGAAAATTAAGTAAGTCTGCAACAAATATATTTCTGCGTTTCATCCCTGCAGGATTAACTCCCTTATAAAACCTCTGTCTGTTCTATGTTGTTTGTTGCACAGGCTGTATTCTTAAAGCTAAGTAATCAAGGATTATTCTGTGAGAACAAATACAACGTATTATACTGTTTGGGGTTTTTTTTCAGAGTCATTCTTCTTTTTACTTAAGAGAAAATCTGAACTACTGGGCAAGCTTATGTGGTAGTTACAGGTCTTTTTCCAAAAGCAAATTACACATAAAGCATTTTACAACACATTTTACACTGCAAATCATTTTCTTGATTGTTGAGATATCTGTGTGCATAAACAAAAGCTGCTTGTTTTGCATGCCTGATTCATTCTGCAATGCCACCATCCAGTGTTCATGATGCTTCACTGTCATTGCAAGGATTATAAAACCCTAGATACTGATCAGGAACACCAGAAGAGTTTTGGAAAAGAATGTACCCAGATGCACATTAAAACGATACGTGAGTTTGTACACCACTGTGAATCAGATTCATCTGTCTTACTCACAAGCTGAAGGTCTTAGCAGGACTCTCCTGGATTTCAAGCAGTCACCTTCTTTCGGGATGCAAAGATCACACATGTGTAAGATTACCAGAAGGGTCTGCCCTGGAATGAGAAGAAAACATGCAGCATACTTTCCTAAATAGGTCATATTCCTGCTTGGAGCCTGTTAGATTCACATTTTGTATGGAAAATTGTCCCTGGATGTTTAGAAGCTTTCTTCTAATTTCCAGAATAATTGATGTATAGCCAGAATCTACAGGCTTTTTGTCAGTTGTATTCCTTAACATAAATTTTCTTTTCTATGCATTCAAAGAGATCAAACATGGAGTCTTGGAATAATACAATGGTAAGAAATTCAAAAAGTCATGTAAACCGTTTCTCCAATCCAAAGTGGAATAATCAGTATACATATATATCATCCCTGAATAGTATTTGACTTATTAGCAACTTAAGGCCTTCAGTAAAGGTGAATAGAAAGGATATTTAGGCAACCTATTCCAGACTCTATTCAGAAATTTATTTTTCTTAATGTCTAATCTGCATCTTCCTTTCCTGAAAAATTAGGTCTGTTTCTTCTTATCCCATCCACTACAGATATGGGAACCTTCATGGAAACCTTCCTTTTACAAGCAGCCTTTCAAGACTGTTAGCATGCTTCCCTCTTCTTTTATAAAGTAAATAAAAGAAATTATTTCAATCTTTTCTCCTAAATCACACTCTTTGGTGCAGCCATCAAGCCAATTCTTTATCCATCTTGTGGTCCACCCATCCAACCCATGTATCACCAGTTTGGAGACCAGGATGTGGTGCAGGACAGTGTCAAAGGCTTTGCTCAGGTCCAGGTAAATGACATCAGTTGCTCTCCCCTCATCTATTAATGTTGTCACCTGTTCATAGAAGGCCACCAGGTTTGTCAGGCAGGATTTGCCCTTGGTGAAGCCATGCTGACTGTACCCAATCACCTCTTCACTATTCTTCTGTCTCAGTAGTGCCTCCAGGAGGATTTGCTCCATGATCTTACCAGGCACAGAGGTGAGACTGACTGGCCTGTAGTTCCCTGGTTCTTCCTTCTTACCCATTTTGAAAATGGGAGTTATGTTTCCCCTTTTCCAGTAAGTGGGGACTTCCCCAGACTGCCAGGACTTTCGGAATATAATAGAGAGGGGTTTAGCAACCTCATCTGCCAGTTCTCTCAGTACCTGTGGGTGTATCCCATTGGGTCCCATGGACTTGCACACGCTTGAACAGGTGATCACGAACCTGATCTTCACTTATGATGGGCAGTTCTTCTTCCCAGTCCCTGCCATTATCTTCCATGACTATTCCAGGAGTATGGCTGGAGGGCTTTGCAGTGAATACTGAGGTAAAGAAGTCATTGAGAACCTCAGCCTGTTCCAGGTCACTTGTGACCATTTCACCTGTTTCCTTTCTGAGGGGGCCCACACCTTCCCTAGTCTTCTTTTTACCATTAATATACCTGTAGAAATTCTTAGTGTTCCCTTTGACCTCCCTGGCTAGATTCAATTCAAACTGTGCTTTGGCTTTCCTAACCAGATCTATTGATGCTAGAGCAGCTTCCTTATATACCCCCCATTCTAGCTGTCCTTTCCTCCACTCCTTGTAGAGTTTCCTTTTAAGTGATAGCGTGTCCAGCAGCTCCTTGCTCATCCAGGCAGGCCTCCTAGCATTCTTCCCTGCTTTTCTCTTTGTTGGTATACATTGCTCCTGGACACAGAGGAGGTGGTCCTTGAATACTGACCAGCTGTCCTGGGCCCCTCTTCCCTCTAGGGCTTTGTCCCATGACACTTTGGCCAGCAGATCCCTGAAGTGATCAAAGTCTGCATGTCTGAAGTCTAGGGTTGTAAGCTTAGAATACGTCCTTCTGGTTGCCCTGAGGATCTTAAATTCAACTGCTTCATGGTCACTGCAGCCAATGTGCAAGGGCAGATGCAGACATGGGAAACAAACCCAGACTCCATGGATTGCCTGGTTTTCAGATTGTTTCTCCAGTCACCAGCACTACAATTTCTCTCAGGCTTTGGTCATTGGCAAATTTAATAAGCATATCCTATTTCCTCATCTGAATCATTAGTAAAAGGATTGAGTTAAAAGGCACCAATGACAGATGCTGATGAAGACTTCCCTGCTGGCAGTGCAACAAGGGTAGTACTCTCCAAATACAAATTTTCAAATCAGTTCTGCTTCTATTCTCTCTCAGGTTGATTAGGCAGACTAAGCAAGCAAAGCTTTCCCAATTTCTTCTTATGAAACAGGAGATAATGGTTCAATTGCAGTTTCCATTCATCTTTATAGAGCATGGGTCATTCAAAACTATCCTGGACACAGGTAAACAGGATTGCACACTGGAGTGCAGAGGTGTCCCAGGAATATCAGCACTGGCACACACTACTTCACCAGTACTGGAAATACCTTGCTTGACAGCCTCCAAGATTACATTTTCATCTTCACTGTCTCCCCACTTTCTCATCACCTCCAACATAAGCTGCAATCAACTAATACAGTAAGTTTTTGTACAGGCCTGTCATTTCCAGCCAATGCATTCACAGCTTTCACAATGCATACAAGCTTACAGGTGCTTGTAATATTAATTTCTCTTTTGTAAATGTCCTATACTGTTCAACTTTATCTCATTTCCCCAGCTGCTTGAGAAGCAATTGGGAAAGTCACGATTGGGAACTCACAAAACGCTGACTATTCTAGTTCTCCTTTGTCTCCAGAATGCCTTTTACATCAACACCAACTTTTTTTTAATATCATATTACTGATATTTAAAATACTGATAAACTTTCTTCCATCTGATTTTTCATTTTTAAACTTAGCCTTTTATGATCATCTCTATAAACTGCTTCATATCCAACTTTAAAAACCAATTTCATCAGTGTTAAGTAACTTCTCCATGTGGCACTGTAGCTTTTACTTACTGACCCCCAAAGCAGTTGTGACCTTCACATCAACATTTCACAGACTCATCTCCTTAGAGTGTCATGAATTTTTCTTCATAACATCTATTATTATTATTAATAACAACAACAACAAAAATACTGCACAAGCTACTAGTAAAGCCATATCCACGGATCCAGTTACATACAAATAATGGGCATCATCAGAACCATGCTCACTGCAATTTTGATTCCTCTGGATTTCTCTTGGAAAATCTACTCAGTTAAGTGGCCTTTATTCAACATGTATCTGGCAGAATAAACTCACTAGAGTTCCTCATCCTGGGATCTCATCTGCAGCCTGCTGTGTATTACTGCCACTAACCCCAGCAAATCTCACCCATTAGCAAGTCTGAGGTTGGGTCAGCCAATGTTAGTCCAGACATCTCTGCAACACAGTGCACACCCATGCTAAATGAGGCAATGGAACAACAAAAAACATTTTCTTCTGTAGGAAATTGTTTATACTTACTTCCTTCTGGCCATGCTGTATTTGACTGACGTGAAGGCACAAACAATGTAAGTTTCCTTTCCCATCCCCAAGATCTGGCACCCTCAAGTCTCATGCCCAAGTAGAATAATTACAGCTGAAAATAGTTCTTACACCATTTATTATTGTGGGATCCACTATTTCCATTTCAGTATTGGCCAAAGCTAGAAAACAAAGAATACTATTAAGAAGAACTGGAAATAATTGAAAAAGTCTGATTTTAGTCTCTCTCAATTAGCACCTAAAACAAACCACTGCAGTTTCTGAATTTTATTTGTGAGGAGACAACCTGGTTGATTTCGTGAAATAAAAAAAATCTGTGAGCAGAGTAGGATCTAACTGTAGTCATCATCTTAATTTGCCTCTGGGAAGCCTATCTTTCTTCATCAACCTTCACTAAAAATCAACAAACTAGAAGTTTTCTTTCTGGATCCTAGACTTAAATGTTTTACAGAAAAGCAAGTTCATTCATCCACCCTAAGATCTTTCCTCATTCAGAGCAGACAGCTCCCTGGGCCTGTGACAGTGATTGTGTCATTCCCTTTCCTAAGGAAACACCATGAGGACATTAAAATTTTTCAAGACTTCAGTATCATCTCTAACTGAAATTGCTTTTAAAACCTCTCACAATTAATACCACACGGGGAACTGGGAAAACAAGCCATTTGATTTAATTATCAAGATCTGAAGAGACTTTTTTCTTCTAAGAAATGCTGATAGACCTCCCAAACCGTTTTCAAACCATGATATGTCCCCAGTGTATTCACAGAACATGTTTCACACCTGCTTTTCATCATTTAATATTCTTTCTGCTCCACACAACAAAGAGCACATAGCAGAATTCACTGATTGTATTCATTTTCATGCTCTTTCAAAAACAACAGTTCTTAAAGTAGATACATGAAACACATGCTGCTGGTGGTTTCCACTTTAGGATAAACTTTGGTAACTCTTCATTAGCAGATAAATCCTTGCCCTTTTGTGAAAACAGAAATTTCAGGAAAAAGGAAAATAATATTCAGCTCTTCTTCCCAGGACTCCAAGAGAAGGTTTAGAGGTTTCCACTTGACAAATGTGCATTACCAGAAGATCCAGAGAGGTGATTCTGCCACTTTACTCTGTTGAGACCTCACCTGGAGCACTGCATCCAGGTCTGGAACCCTCAATATAGGAAGGACATGAAGCGGGTCCAGAGGAGGGCCACAAGAATGATCAGGGGGTTGGAGCAGCTCTGCTACAATGACAGGCTAAGGGAGCTGGGGTTGTTCTGCCTGGAGAAGAGAAGGCTCTGGGGAGACCTAATAGCAGCCTTCCAGTACCTGAAGGGGGCTTACAAGAAGGATGGAGAGAGACTGTTTACAAAGGCCTGCAATGACTGGACAGGAGGCAATGGCTTCAAACTAGAGGAAAGCAGATTTAGATTGGATTTTAGGAACAGATTCTTCATCATGAGGGTGGTACCCACAGCTTGCCTGGGGAGGTGGTTGGGGCCCCATTCCTGGAAATATTCAAGGTGAGGTTCTACAGGGCTCTGAGCAACCTGATCTAGTTGAGGATGCCCCTGATTACTCCAGAGGGGACAGAACTAGATGACCTTTGGAGGTCCCTTCCAACCCAGACCATTCTATGATTCTGCAAAATATACCCTTATGTCCAAAGCCAAGGTGTACTGCTACCACACTGCAGAGGGACAACGGTGTTCAGCAGGGCTTATATCCAAGATAAAAAGAATAACAGTTGAAGACGACCTCCCAAGGTACATTGGTAAACCTAATGAAAGCAGATCTCGAATATGGAAAATACATTATGGCTCTGAAACATGACAACCCATGGTATGGAAGGTTTTTCACATAAAACCTGCACATTAAGGGAGATATTAAAGCCTAGGAAAAGATGTAGAGAAAAGGTTTGCTTCTGAAGGTTCTGCTGCATAAGGTGAATTTATAGAGGAGTACTGGTAGCTATTGAGATCTCACCTTTTTTTTGTAGTGGATTGGCTTTTCATCTTGCTGATAATTATTCTCAATGCACAAGTAGAGACAGTGCTACTGACACAACAGAGCCATCCTGTTTAGTTATCAGGAGTAGTCAGCATGGATTCATGAAGGGGAAATCATGCTTGACCAATCCGATTTCCTTCTATAATGCTGTCACTAGCTGGGTATATTCCCAGCTCATATTCCCAATATATGCTTCATTAAGGCATTACCATACAGACAGAGCCACTGAAGTGAGCAACATCCCTGAAGACAAGATAGTCACCTTTTAAAAATAAATTCCTTTCCTTTTCCAAAAGGTTATATTGAAGTTTTACTTTGAAGTGTTTGGTTAGTGAGGTAAGAGGGAAACATACTGTTAGATGGATGGCAATTCTTAGCTTTTCTAAAATTAAAGTCTTCTGTTTTCTCAGATGATTTTTTGTATTCCTCAGAATATTTGAAGATTAAATTCAGATATAGGCTTTCAAAAAAAAGATAATGCAAAGAATTTCTCAATCCTCATTTTGGTATGTAGATACATGTGGAGTCAGTGCAGTTAAGGAGAGGATCTAAGTTTTGGCTTGAAGGCATCGACTTTCTAGTATTTCAGTAGACACGCTATTCAGTAAACAGAAGGGAGCTCCATAATTCCTCCAGAAGTCTTTGGAGGGATTTAGGCCCTGTATATTCTCTTTACAAATATTTCTCATCATGCATATGTGTAGGGATACTCATGCTTTTCAGGTTATTGAAAATGTGAAATCTAGCTATTTGACACATAAAATGCCTTTGCTTCCCAGAGAGTATTCCTTTTCTGGAGTTTCATCCTTCTTAACATCTTGCTTATCTACAGTGAATAATGATATAACACAGTATGGACTACAGTCTATTCCATCAAGAGAAAAAGAAAACACAGGTGAATTTCTGAGTCCAAATATCTGATTTTCTCCAAGTAGCCAAAAAAGAAAAAAAAAAGAGAGAGAGAGAGATAAGAAACAAGATAAAAGAAAACCAGAAAAACTTTGTTAAAAAGATCACAGAATCACAGAATGTTAGTGATTGGAAGTGATCTCTGGAGATCTAGTCCCACTCCCCTGCTAAAGCAGGTTTGCCTAGACCAAGTTGCACAGGAATGTGTACAGGTGGGTTTTGAAAGTCTCCACAGGAGGCTCCACAACCTCTCTAGGCAGCCCATTCCAGTGCTTTGTCAACTTCAAAGTAAAAAAGTTTTTCCTTATGTTTAGGTGAAACTTGCTGTGTTCTAGATTGTGCCCACTGTCCTTCGTCCATTGCTGAGCACTACTGAAAAGTCTGGTCCCATCTTCTTGACACCTGCCATTTAGATATTTATAAGCATTGATAAGATCCCACCTCAGTCTTCTTCAGCCTAAACAGCCCCACGCCTCTCAGCTTTTCATCATCAGAGAGATGCTCCAGGCCCTTAATTATTATCTTTGTAGCCCTCTGCCTGACTGTCCCAAATAGTTCCCAGTCTCTCTGGGAACAGGGCATCCCAGAAATGGATGTGGTACTCCAGATGTGACCTCACTATGGCAAAGTAGAGGGGGAGGAGAATCTCCCTGAACCTGCTGTCCACAGGTTATGCCAATATTATCCTCCATGATTAGATTTGTGGGAAAAAAGTCCTATGGCAATTTAAGTTGTATGGCTTGTTCTGGAAAAAAAGACAGAAAGCAGCATTGTGTGTATCAATGCTGCTCATAGGTCCAAAGCGAAGAAGGTGGGTTTTAATAAACCTTGGTGAAAACAAATGGGAGGAAGATTGTGTTTGCTAGCATCAGGAGTTAGGTGACTCTCAGTCAGCAAATGAGGCTGATGCAAGACAGGATTGCTTGCAACTATCCAAGAGTCAGCAATAGTGAAGGTGTTCAATTAACCCAAAATTTTTTGAAAAACAACACAGCCACACACAGCTCGCCAAATGTGTCATTTTTAAAGGGCATACAAGAAATAGATAGAGAAGGCTTTGTAGATTTTATCCTTACCAGAAGCAGAAAATGATTGAGAACACAAGACTATTTTTATAAAGGTAACACTCACATTCCCTAGGAGGAGAAGAGGCAGAAGAGGGTAATAAAGCAGGGATTTCAGGAAAGGAGACTTTAATAAGCACAGAGAACTCACAGGTAAAATCTCACACATCTCAGATACAAAGAGAAAGAGTTCTCTTGGAAACCTTCTCAGGGTAGGGATGCTAGTTTGGAAGTGACACTTCTCCCCACAATGAGAAATAAGTTTAGCTGTCTTACTATCTTATGATATCAAATGCCCGAAATAAGCATATAGCCATGTAGACCAGGTCAGATTGATTGGGGTGCTATAAAATGATAGCATAAGCCATTAGGGGGGAGAAATAAGACATGTCTAGAAAAAAAAATTACAAGAGGAGACTTAAGCAGATGAGGCAACAGGAAATCAGTCTGTAGGGGTATCACCTAGCAAGAGGATGACCAAGAAAAATGTCAGTCTGTTGCTTGACTGGAAGGACAATCTATTGTCATGTGACACCAGGAAACACAAAATGCCTTTCTGTATTTGTCTTCACACAAACCCAGACATCAATAGCTAAGGAACCAAAAGGAGTGAAATGTCTGTGTTTAGAATAGAGAAAAGATAGGTTAGAAAACATTTAAATAAGGAAAGTGTTTTTTTCAAATCAGCTATGCCTCATAAATACTGTCCAAGTGGATTAAACAAACTGACATTACCAATTTTTGAGGGCACTTGGAGAACAGATGAATTAGTGTAAAATTTGAAAGGGAGATTGTGGTACTTAGCTTTAAAAGGAGACAAATCCAAGAATAAATACTGAAGGATAGTTAGTTGTCTTCAGTTCCCCCAACCCCCTGAAACAAACAACTCAGTATGTTTCAGCATCTATAATACAAGGAGGTAAGCAACCGTCAATGTGGATGCCAAGGACAAATATTAATCCAACATAGTTCCCTTCTGTGGGTAGAGAAGAAATAGCAGATATCACAAAGCTGGCCTTGAAAAGAGGAAATCACATACGTAAACTACAGATGGAATTACTTTAGGAGAAGAGCAAACTGGAAAACTATTAAAAAAAAAAAACTACCATGGACCCACACTGAAACTGAAATGTATTTCTACAGGGCTGTCTTACACATAGCACTATCCATCACTGGCTGATGGAAAAGAGCGTATTCCTATCAAATTTACAAAAAAAAAAGAAGAAGGAAATAAGCTTTAGGACATGGTTAGAACCCAAAGTAATGATTAAATTGAAGAATCCTTTTCTAAAATAGCATATAATTTATCAAAGAAAAATACAAAAGTCTACACCTAAGCAGGAATAATGAGTTACATAACTAGACTGGACAGCAGGTCTGCAAGAGAAAGATCTGGCATTTCAGTGGATCATTAGCAGAACAGAAGTCAAAGATACCATGCTGTTGCAAACACACATATATCCTACTGAGTCATAACAATATGAGTATAACCCATAAAAATATTAACGACCCATCTGGTCTACACACACTGGTTAGTTCTGAGAAAGTCCAGAGGACAGCAATCAGAATGACCAGAGATATAGAAAACATGACCTATATGTAAAGACTGAATGCACAGAGGTTGTTCAACCTGAAGAGAAGAAAATCTCCACTCAAGAAAATCCCAGACTGGGGACAGGGTTGTCTATAGCAAATACAAGAATGAACAGACTTCAACTGCAACTGATTCAGACCGTATATTAGAAAAACACCCAACTTCTAACATTGGCAATATAGAAGCATGGCATTAGTAGTAGCAGAAATATGGAAGATCCAACTATTGAGATATTAAAGACTAGGTTGTATTACTACTTGACAAGGAACGTTCTTAATAGAGGAGATATGGGGATTTAGCATCATCAATAGGCTATACAGCTTATTGGTAGCCTCTCAACCATATAATTTATGACTCTGCTTCCAAGATGATGCAGCTAATCAAACAAGCTAATTAACAAGCTAATACATCTCAATCCTAGTTTCAGAGTTGCATCATTCTATTTCTAGAAAAACAGCTCCAGCAGATTTGCTCTGCAACCACAGCACTGGGAAAGGTTTTCAATGAAAGCTGACTCTACAGCACTAGTCTGCTTCAACTCCACAGGCAAATACCAAGATTATAGACCCATATGTTGAGGCATCAACCTGGGATTAAATCCTATCCATGATGTTTTCAGGGTTATGTAACCCTGTGGTAGTACATACAAAGCCCCTCCCGCACCCCCGCAGAAACCGAGCTGGGGGGAGGTCGAGAAGCTGGGATGGAGGGAGCCGGAGAGGAGACACCTCCTCCCACCCAGAGCTGTGGGTCAGCAGGCTCATATGACTCCTTCCCCCAAGACACGTGCTCTGCCAAGCATGGTAAGACGCAGACCCCATGTTGGGAACAAGTCTGGGCAAAAGAAAATATGGCTATCTGCTCTGGTGCTCACTGCTATTGTCTGGCTGGCTTTGGATAACGCTCTTCTTGTGGTGCCTGACAAAATTAGGCTGGGCTTTCATTAAAACAGAACAGTTGTGGAGAAAGCTCTTTGTCTCAGGTTCTTCCCTCCCCACATGTGTGGATTAAGCAGCTGTAGCAGTTTAGGAGAATTCTCCTATAAAAAGGGATGAAAAAGAGGCATTTCCACAATCAGCAAACAACATCGTGAGTATCTGATGTATTCTTAATTCCCTGGGAAGTTCCTTCCTTTTGTAAGTGGGGTAATATTTTGCTGCTTTCGGATTTATCTTCTCCAAATACTGTTCTCAAACTCTCTGTAACCATTACTATTGTGAAGATGACCCACAACTGAACTACTGAGCCTTTATGAACTTTGTATTACGTTATGAGGGAGGCAAAGCCAATTTTTAAATAAATTTTACTTTTTAAAAATAAATTTCTCACTTTATTTCCCCTTATTTGTAACAAAGCCTCAGTGCCTGAATTTGGTCCCATGTTACTTGGTAACTCCTTTCTCCAGACCCACTGTCTGAGTTGGACCTGACCCCCAAACAAGGACCCAGACAACTACTAGCAGCTTCAGACAGCTTGGGTCCTGCTAAGTGCTGCTAGCAGACACGTTATGTGAACTATTTTAAAGCCAAACAAATTGCTACTTACTTTTTTAAATGTGCATTACCTGTCATCATACAGTCCCATCATATTATTAACTGCATACATTAAAAGTGAAAAATACAGTGAAGTCATAAACCCCTCACCTAAATTTGTCTCAATTTTCTTTTGTACAGAACTGCTTAGTTACAGGTACAGAACCATGTTTTCAGTTTTGATTTTTATCAAATCAAGTAGGTTTAGTTTAACTTAAAAGTTGTTTGTGTGTCGTTTTTAAGCAAGGCAGAGCTGATTTCTGCCACAGATAAATCTGCTGTAAATCCACTGCATCCATGCCGTCATTTCTAGGGAGGGCAACCCAAATTCCTTTAGTCCTGAAAAAGATATTTTTTTTAATTATACCATGTATGTTTTATTTACCACTAGGTGGGAGTGGAACATAATCTTCTAGTTAATCTTTTTGTAGTACCAATAGGGAAAGTGAAAAACAAAATAGGCTTTCCCAGCTGGTCACCATAGAAGGATTATTCTGTCAGTAGAGAATCTGGCTATTCATAGGTGTCTACAGCTACTAGCTATGGAACCAATATTGATTTTTTTACTTAAGCCTTCCATAACTATTGATCATTTATAAGAAAGCACTTTTATTCCTACTCAGAATGCATTTTTTAATTTGTTTTTCATTCAGTATTAAGAAGTGGAAGACTTCTTCCTCTGAAACTTGCATGCCTAGCTGATCCATTGTCCTCTTTAATAAGGACATCTACGCTGCTTAGTCCTGTCACTTTTTGTTAATGTTGCATCTTTCACTGGTGTTCAGAACACTGCATATCCATATAAATATTCTTCAGATACATTTCACAACAATTTACATACACCTAGAATTTATGGACTTCTTTTTACCACACAAGACCTACTCAAGTTTCTTTCATGACCAGTGACATTTAGGATCAATTTTGAAAGCCTCCATGCTGCAAATAAAAAGGGCATTTTTTACAGTATCCTGCCCAACAAGCTGCCTGCATGAGTCTGTACCTGACTTGAAACAGATATCCTTTTTCAAAGTGCAATAGTTTAATCTCTTATTAATAGTTATCAGTAATTATCATATTAAACTACAGATGGATCATCAAAGAAGGAAAGAACTGTGACCATGGGTTTCATGGGTTGCAGTCCTTTCTTCCCTCTTTAGGAAGCATAACACTAAAAAAAGTTTTTACTGTTTCTTGGAAAAATATGAAGTTCAGGCATATGTTAGAGAAAATACACTACAGGTTTCTAACATCGTGAATAGCATAAAGGAGCCAAAGATGGAAAGATTTTGCATCATCTGTCCTGCAAGCGTTTCCAGTGAAGCTGGCATGGAGCTGATTTAACAAGCACAAGGAAGGAACTTTTCATGCAATATGCACCTAAACCATAGAACACAGTGCTAAGGATTGCAGTAATGTCAAAATAACTACTCAAAACAAATGATGGAAGGATAAATAAGTTTTTTCTATTTTTTGTTTGTTTGTTTAAAATGTTCATCAGCATTAAAAGCAACGGTTAAGGTAGGAAAAAAAAACCCTGTAGCATCTCCACATGGCACTAGTACAAGATGAAGGAGTGTATTTCCTCCATTTCTTTTGCTTTTCCCCTTGGCTTTAAGACCATCTCAGTTCTCATGTGATCCTTGGAAGTCCAGCCCTGCTTTGGGAACAGTTCTTCAGTGGCATGAAATAGGCACAGTGCCACTTTAGAAAATGTCATCAGTGCCTTCCTCTGAGGCTGACCAAGTCTGGTAGCTGCTGGGCAGGACAGGCTTGTAGCCTTTAGAGAGAGCTGCAGGCATGCAAAAAGCATTACCTGGTGTCAGGCCTATTTGTGGACTCCACTTGTCATTCTTCAGGGTACAACCAGCTGTCTCCAGGTCATCTTACAGAGCCAGCTCCTACATGTGTCAAGAAGCTCTGCCAACAAGGTACACACATCCTAACTGTGTGTCCACCAAGAAGCCATTTCTTGGTGAATACACACAAAAGATATCTGGGGTTTAGTAAGTTTACTAGGCATTAGTATGCTCTCTACCCTGATAATGACACCAAAGAAGCCTTTACTGGCCCAGCAAGCTTCAGGCAGGTGAGGAAGGGCCAGTTTTGCTGCTCTGTGTTGCTGACCTATCACCTCCTCACTACAGTTTTCCTTGAGGATTTTGTAGCTTTCTATGTTGCTCTTTTTCCCCCCGAATTGCTCTCAACAGCCATACCTCCATCTGCAACTTTGCCTTCCTTATGTCGCATGATTTTACCCACAGCTTGGAGATTTTGGTGGCACGGCTGGGCCATATTGAGACTGAGTTCTGGACAGCCAAGTCCCCAGGCAGTGGCCTCAGTGCAAAGTAAAACAATGCAGTGCTTATACCATGTGCCATCTTCAGGAGGTCCTAACATAATTTTAGCCACCCTGGACCACTAGTGGATACTTCTGTGGTCAAAAATAGCAGGGATGACGCACACCCTGCTGTTCCTCGCCTCCCTTGACTGCACACCCGTGACAATTGACCTGTGACAAGGGAATATAAAGCTGGTCTGCAGCTCCAAGTCAAAAGGAAAGTGTCTTTGTGATATTGAAATTTCTCTTTTTGATATAGCAATTTTTCCCTATGATGAGGAAATTCTTCTGCATCCATTTGCTCATGTTTTTGCTTCCATCAGGCTGTACTGCTGCACAAAATTTGGTGCCACAGAAGTGCCCACAGCACACAATCAGTTTCTTTTTTGACCAGGATTCACTAGCAGGATGTCATTGCCATGATATGAGTCCTTAAAATCCAGATTCTATTTACATTATACCATTGTTTGCACTAAGTTCAGGACAGAGTTTGAAGTGAAGCTGCTAAAATACCTTCTCTGAGGACATTCGGTCTCCTGTGTAACATTTTGACTATTAAAAAATTGGGCCAAAATAATCATCCACATTCAATGAAATCAGAACAACAGAAGTTTCAAAGCATGCCCTTGTCATATACTGGGTACACTTGTGAGTCTGTGCCTCAGCAGCCAGTCCAGTCTGGAACCCTCTACCCATAAACTGCTGATCTGGAATCTTCCACACAATTTCTCCCATGCAGAATTCTCTCATCTCTTTTCCTACCCAATCTCCCATCATTTTTCCAAGGAAGGATCCAGCATTCCCTCCCCTGTTTTACATTTTAGCCTAATTTTTGTGCTTTCTGCTTGCAGCTGTGACCTAATGGGAAAAGGGACACTTCCGTAATTAGCAAATTTTAAAAGCAGGAGCAGCCGCTTCTGGGACATTGTGACTTCTGTGCAGTGGAGTTCAAAATTATTATCAGGGTGATTGACAGAGACACAGAGTGCTTGGGGACTGTGAAGGACAGTTAGTAGGACAGAGAATGCAGTGCATTCTGGCACCATCCCAGAGGAAGCTTCTTCACTGAGGATGTGTTTCATTAGGGGATGTAGCATTAGGGTGGCATCAAAAAGACCAGGTCTTGTTCTTGTGGAACTAGTGTACAGATCTTCAAGAAGAAAAGGCAGTGTTTACCAGAAAGCATTGAATGCTCATGTTAGTTTATAAAACCTTATTTTTAGTGGCCCAGCTAAGGCTAATTCTCCCCTGACCCATGTTTATACACCTCTACCCAGATATCAACCACATGTTCAAACTTGAAAGTTGGTCTTACTTTGAGCAGTCTGTAGGATGAGATGTTCTTCAGAGATTCAATTTTACAGTTGAATTATTAAGTGATTCAATATTTTAAATAGTTAGAAAGCACTATCACAGCCAACCAGTTTGCTTTTAACATTAACTTTGCACTTGCAGTGCCTCCATATAAATGGCAAATGTAACATCAAGCATTCTTGAGGCGTTCCACTCGTCTGTAGACTTTAACATCCTAGATCACTCCCCAGCAGTTATCCTGGCTGGATCTGTCTAATCGGAGCAAAGGGCACGATCAGGGTCTGTCATTTCCAGAGGAATGACAGCTGCCTCCCGTTTGACCTATCTTTCTTTTTTAACAGCTGAGAGTAACCCGAACTGTGTTTCATCTCACAGTTATTCTCAGCTGCTTCAAACAAACAGCAGGCAGAGAAGAAAAGAATCTTAATGAACAACTAATATATTCTATTTGCTGGTATAATTTTTGTGCAGTGAGACATCACACATTTTAATACTATTTACATTTTTTAAACTTTACTCAGTTGGTTAGTAATTCCATTTCTGCACTCAGAGGAAATGCCTCTGGTGATTCAACTACTGCTAAAGGAGGAACTGAAAAGATTTTCAATATCATAATACCAGCCAACAAAACACGGATGCACATTAGTTTGGAAATTATGGAGAGAGGCCCATGATAATTCTCATGAAGAAAAAGTAGAAATTCCAGTTAAAAGGAAAATTGCAAAATACATTTAATCAAATGATCCATATATTTTGTCTGAGACAGTGACTGCTGCAGCTGAAGTGGTAAAATAACTTTTGTCTTGACATTTTGAAATAGCTCTGGAGAGAAAAGCTTCAAAGCCTTATTATTTTAAAAGTATTCAGAACAAAGGTGTTTCTGGTAACTAGTCCCTTTGAGAAATTCAATTATGACAATAAGCAGAGATACTTTATAGTTTTACTAGTAAATAAGTGTACACAAGAATAAGTAGAGCAAACAAATTTACTTTGTGGACATACGCATTTCATTTTTATGTTACAGAAGAGGTTTTTGCAACAGAACTCAGCAGAAGAAAACTTCCCTTGGTGTTGAAAGGAACGATGCAAAACTCAGGGGAAATGGTTGATCTGAAAGGACCTGTCAACATATGTTTGCATTATCTTATAAGTACAGTTCAAGGCAACTGTATTTATTTTCAGAGAGGAAACAAAGTGCATCTAATCCTGCAAGAGACTGTACGTCTCTGATGTCCTGTGACTTTAATGAGACTCCTGCCCTACAGAGTCAAAACCAGCAAGGATCATGACACGCTAACTGGGTATCAATTTAACTTCAGGAAAAATATGAAACATTATGGTGGGTTGCCACTAGCTGGATGCCCCCTCCTCACCTAGACAGAGAAGAGAAAATATAATGAAAGGCCTGTGGGTTGAGATAGGGATGGGGAGAGATCACTCACCAATTATTGTCCCTGGCAAAATAGGCAGAGGGGGTTACAAACGGAGCTAGATGAAGGCATAGGAAAGGGGGAACCTGTCTCTCAGATCAGCTCATACACCAATAACACATTGGCAGAATAAGACAGCTTGGCATGGCTGGTATATGTAAAAGATACATACTTTTCTGTCAGAAATAAATGTTAATGCTGGCCCTATCATACTTCTGTGGGATCTGCCTGTACAGAGTAAACGACAAAGGTCAGCATACCCCACCATGAACAAGCCTTACCTGCTGGCAGAGGTTTATTCTGGTTAGCTGTTGCTGATACAGCAGCAGATTGGTATCTCATGCAATGTCATCTGAGTTGCTGCTTCTTTCTCACAGGATTTAAGAAAGCTTTTGGAGATGGCAGTGGTTTTTCCACCACTGAAAAGGGTCCTTATGATCCCTGAAAACTGAGAAGGCATCTTTTCCCCTTTTTCATGGCTTAGATGCAAGAAAGGGAAGTATCTTTATAACTCAAAGCCTTCAATTTCATGCAAATATATAAAGGGTAAGGACAGAGTTGATATATTAATGACCTTGCCTCCTCTTGACTTTTGCCTAGCCATGCAGTGGACACCAAATTAATTTGTTTCCATGGTGTGCTTCTTCCAAGAGACCTGCTTCACAGGAAGAGGAAGACTGGATTCCCTGGAGAGAAGACTTTTGCAAAAGGTCCCTAGCATGCAACCACAATTACTGCATCTCAGTCCACAGAGAATACAGAAGAACCTGTTCAGCAGGATCTTTCTCCCTTTCTAAGAAGTGACATCTAAAACTATCGTTGTGTACAGTTCTTAGCATTTAATCTGGTTATTTCAACAGAGATAACTTTATCAGACTACTTCTGAAACTGATATCCAAGCAGACCCCTCTGCAGCATTTCATAGAGACAAGCACCAGCAGTGGACTGTGCATGCTCTGTGTAAAGTCTATGCATTGATTTCTGCAGCATTACACCCTTCTGTGAGATTTCTGTAATTTCTGGCAGAGACAAGCATATGTGACTTCAGTCAGCAACTTCTTCTCCAACTGCCCAGACAGAATAAGGACCTGGCCAAATCCTTTGCAGTCAGGGTTTCCCATTCCACCACCTCTTGAAGATACAAAGCAGTCGGTAATGACAGCAAGCAGAGAGGAAAGCAGCCTTCCTTTCCTCAGCTCCCATGCAATGTGACAGAGGATCTAGATCCACCCCACCTAAATGACATGCTTGTGCTGGATATCCTGTCATCCTGAGCTTCATCAACAGAAAGAGGAAGAAAGCAACTCCATGGCATAATCCCAGAGCCAGATGAATTGAACTGCTCTTGGGTGGCAGACACTGCACTTCCTTGAATAAAAAAGGAGGCCGCAGTACCTAATTACCAAACATGCCTCATGGGGAGATCTGCCATAGTAAGTATGGAAAAAGATTAAAAAGAAAGGGAAACAAGACAAGCCCTGCAGGAAGCAAGTATGTGAAGGTCCTTCAGTGTCTCAGAAGAGGAAAACAAAATTGGTGAAAGGGATGGAAGGCATGTCCTATGAGGAGCAGGTGAGTACTTCAGGCTTGTCTACTTTGCAAATTTACTGATGATTGAGTCAGTCATCAGTAAATTTGCAGATGACACCAAGCTGGGAGCAGGTGTTGATTGGTTAGAGGATAGAAGGGCTCTGCAGAGGGACCTTGACAGGCTGGACAGATGGGCAGAGTCCAACAGGATGGCATTCAACAAGTCCAAGTGCCGGGTGCTGCACTTTGGCCACAACAACCCCATGCAGAGCTACAGGCTGGGGTCAGAGTGGCTGGAGAGCAGCCAGGCAGAAAGGGACCTGGGGCTACTGATTGACAGTAGGCTGAACATGAGCCAGCAGTGTGCCCAGGTGACCAAGAAGGCCAATGGCATCCTGGCCTGCATCAGAAATAGTGTGGCCAGCAGGAGCAGGGAAGTCATTGTGCCCATGTACCCAGCACTGGTTAGGTCACACCTCAAGTACTGTGTCCAGTTCTGGGCCCCTCATTTTAAGAAGGACATTGAGATACTTGAACGTGTCCAGAGAAGGGCAACGAGGCTGGTGAGAGGCCATGAACACAAGCCCTACAAGGAGAGGCTGAGGGAGCTGGGGTTGTTTAGCCTGCAGAAGAGGAGGCTCAGGGGTGACCTCATTGCTGTCTACAACTACCTGAAGGGAGGTTGTAGCCAGGAGGGGGTTGGTCTCTTCTCCCAGGCAACCAGCACCAGTCCCAAGAGGACACAGTCTCAAGCTGTGTAAGGAGAAGTTTAGGCTCGAGGTGAGGAGAGAGAGAGAGTTGTTAGATATTGGAATGTGCTGCCCAGGGAGGTGGTGGAGTCACCATCCCTGCAGGTGTTCAAGAGGGGATTGGACGTGGCACTTGGTGACATGGTTTAGTAGTCATGACGTCCTGGGTGACAGGTTGGACTCTGATGATCCTTGAAGTCTTTTCCAACCTTATTGATTCTGTGATTCTGTAATAGAGATGATGAGCAAATTCCTTTTTCTCTGCAGTTTCCTGAGAAGGGGAAGTGGAGAGGAAGATGCTGATCTCTTCTCCTTGGTATCTAGTGACAGGACGTGTGGGAATGTGTCAAGATGCACCAGGGCAGTTTAGACTGGACAATAGGAAGCACTTTTCTACCAAGAGGGTGGTCAAACAGTGGAATAGGCTGCCTAGAGAGGTTGTTAATGTCTAAGACTGTCAGTGTTTAAGAGGCATTTAGGCAATGCCCTTTATAACATGCTTTAACTTTTACTCAGCTCTGAATTGGTCAGGCAGTTGCGCTAGGTCCCTTCCAACTGAAATAGTTCCCTTCCCTTCTCTCCCCTGTTCCCCTGCCCTGCCCTTCCCCTCCCATCTTTCTACTAATATAACTGCCTGCATTTGTTTTTACTTTGATTTTTTTAAATAGTATTTTGATAGTTAAGACAAATAATTTACTTTTTGTAAAGAACCAGCAATGTCTAGTTCATTGATATTAAATCCATGCTAGTGTAAATGTGCAGATTTAGTGACACTGCTGATTTAACCATTAGTTGTTTTCCACTTAATTTTGAAGAAATAAGAAGTGGTAGGCATGCTCAAAAGTCTTCTTCAAGCATAATGAAGTCAGGAAAATCACACCAATAAACTGATGCTGACAAACAGAGAATTTCATATTATATTTGGTAAATAAAACTGATACTTTGTTTGACAAATATATCAACCATCAGTCAATACAATACACAAAGTGAATCTTGCAGGGTACCATGCAGAGTAACACTTCTCATCCCATGAGTTTTAAACACTTGGCATACCAGCAGTTATCCACCATCGCCAGCCAAGAGAGTTACACACATATTTCATGCTGTTTGGTTAATCTCAAACTATCACATACACTGGTAGCTGCTCTGTGCAATTTTCACATGTGGCATAGATATGAGCACAGAGTATAATGTTATATTCAGAGACATTCCAAATCATTGTGCAAAATCATTGTTTGGAGTTCATTCCATAGAATAAACCAAACAACCTCTGGCTTAAGGGAAAATCTGGCTAATTTCAAAAGCAGTCCTTGAGGTAAAGGCTATTTTTCATGAGGGAATCATTATGAGAGAAAATTATGTAGCCACATTTGTTCATAATTTAGAAGCCAAATGAAGCAACTCCACAGTCTGTCTCACTTTTGTAAGAAAAGCCTTTTTCTGATTCTTCTCCAAACCTATTCGTGCTTTGTTTTTCTTGTAGGAGTGCTCAGGTGTTCCCCAGTTAGGTGAGGAAGTGGACATTGCCTGAGCATCTTGAGTATCCACTGAGCCCAGCACTCCTGGGCAATCTTCAGCTGTTCCAGTCACAACACTTCCAGGCTGCCACGTGACTTACCATGGCCACAATGCACAAGTGGTCCCATCCAGCCATGGCTCTGTTTGTCCTGTACAAGGCCTCCTCACTGAGGGCCCCTTTTTCCAGAGCTTTGCTGTTGAGTTTTTCTCCTCTTAGCAGGAAAGTTGTTATTCCTCATTGTGAAGGCCCTTGGGCAACAGCAACTTGTGCATGCTGCTCCAGCTGTGCTAAGTATAGCATCCCCCGCAGACAGCATGATGCAGGCATAGACACATCCAGGACAATTCAGAATTTTATCGTGTAAGCTCCCAAAGACCACTGCCATTGCTGAAGGAGGCCAGTTGTCATCACACCAGCCATGCACTAGAAACAAGTGGGCAAACTGCTGACAATCAAAGGCACACCAAAGAAGGTGGTCGGAAGAGCGAGACAGATGAATGTGCTCTGAGTGGCTTTGGCATGGAGATAAATCTCACACAGCATAAGAAGCAGAGATGAACCATGCCACAGCATGGAGACTGCTCGTGCTGCCCATGCTGCATACGTGCAAGCAGCAACACTGATGGCCCTCAGAGCCTGATCATCGAGTGCAGATGGGTGGTGGCCTCAGAGGCTGCATATGTTTCTTAAAATGGGCTAATACTCAAGTTTAGTCATGAAAAAGCATTTTCTTGCCTAAAACATGAAGACATGCCTGTAGTCAAAGCAAGAACACCTTGCCTGTCATATGCTTGCTGCTATCACAAAAATTAGACTGTTTTATCTGGGAAACTGAAGCATTATCTGCCACAAAAATCTTGCAGTCCTATATTTAACAGGAAAAAAAAATCTCTTCACTGGATCCTTTTTAAGATCTAACCATGTAAAAACTCCTTGAAACATATATTTCACAAGCAGTTGCTTTCATTGGATAGCTCATTTGCACTGTGGCATGTAAATGACTTCTGAGACGTGGTGGCACTACTCAGTATAACCAAGAGCTGCCGGTTGCCTGGAGAATGTTACATACTGAGCAGGATGCTGCAGGCAACAGCATTCTGGTTTCTTGCCTAATAAGATAAGCAGAAGTCTATTTGAATTCATAATCTGTTTTGGGGGAAAAGTGTTTCCTTCTGGGAAATAATTTCAGGATATCCTCTGTATTTTTTGGTAAATGAAAAACACACAATTCCTTATGTTAAAAAATTTCCCATTAAGAACAAAAATTGCCACATTTAGTCCATCTTAAATTCTAAATTGGCACCCTCTCTGCATGGGAAGCAGATTCAGATATTTTATGGAAAATCAGAAACTTGAAAATAACTCTCAAACTTCTACTTTGAATGGCTGGAGAAAGGCATCTGCCTTAATGTCTCCAGTTTAATATCTCAGATGCTTTGCCATCACCCATGGCAGATGGGTGTGTGGCAGATGTTTGATATTAGAGAATGATGAGCCCGGCATAAGGAGACATGACCTACCACATAGAAGCAACGCACACAGGGCAGAGAGGCAGGAGAGAGGACCTTCAGACTCACAGGAAAACCCACAACACAATTTTAGGTTTTCACCTGCCACCACAATTGCTGAATTTTCCTGGGGCCTTTTTTTTTTAAAAAAAAATGTTTTAAATTCTTCTGCATCTTTGCTGTTATTTTCCAAAACAGAATTACATCCTTCCAAGAAAAGCACATTTATTTATGACTACGGTGCCAAAGGAGGCTAAGTATAGCAAGAATCATGAAAATGGTTCTCTTTCTGTCCCTTTTCCAAGTAACCTACTTTCCAACATGGGTTGCCTAGGAAGACTTCTACAATTATAACACATTCAAGACCTGATACTTGGACTGTAGCAGACAAAAACAGTGACTGAAACAAGTCCAGCATCCAAATGACAAAAACAGAAAACACAGAGGTAAAACAACACACATCTACTTTTTCCATAGGTTTTCTCTTTATATGGCATTATGTGCCTAAGGGAAAAAATATGGGACAGAATTTTTTGCTGGTCCAGTGTGTCATTGATTTCCTTTGAGAATTTTTAAGAACAATAGAATGACTGTCTCTCTCTACATTTCTGAAGTATTTTTTTAGGAAAACCCTGAAGGAAACTTGAGACTTTTCTACAAATTTGTCATGTCATGCTCTCTTGCAGATAATTTTTATTCCATTTTACTACATTAATTTTAAATAAAAAACATGTAAACTGATTTTTTTCCCCAGTATTTTTATTTGTTATGGCCATGACTGGATTTTAGATACAATAAAAATGCTGGGGGGGAAAAATGACTGGACATTACTTGCCAAAATTATCAGAATTTGAATACCCTGTCCCACAAAAAACTTTCATTAGGTAAATGTGTCTTTCTTTAAAGATCTTTATTTTCTCATGAGATTCTGTCAAAATCAAGCAAATATTTGTCTGTTAAGGTTAACCAGAGGTATGGTGGCTTCTAAACCTCTTGTTTAGATGGCTGTTACTGTTTGCCAGTATTTATTACCTGCAACACAGCTTACTTGAAAGAGATAAACCATCCATCAATAGGACATGCCCCTTTGGCAGTTGTTTTATCAACTGTTCCAAGCATCATTCTTTTTCATTAAATGTTTCATCAAACATCTGTCTGTCTTTCATCTTCTTCTTGCAAAAAAACCTCCACAGCAAACTACCATTGACACATCATCCCTTGCAATGGATGATCTTGTGTGAGGGGTTTATGGTTTGCATTTTCTTTTCAGTCTCACCCTACAGAAAGAAGGCAAGCAAAACATAGTATGTTCTACTGAACCGTATGAAAAAAAGTCCTAACATATATTTTCAGACAGACAGCCTGTCAATATGGTGGCTAAAAATTAATTTATACTACTTACACTTATTTACATATTATATTAAAGTATGCAAATGATAGAATCATATAACATGAGAATACTACTAAAAACATATTCCTGTTGCTGTAGAAACTGAACTTGAGTTCTTTCTGCTACACTAGTATGGAGCAATTGACACGCAAACTAAATCTTGGTACCTTGACGTTGATTAAGGTGTAATGTTGATATTTGAAATGTTTTTCTTAAAAAAAAAAAAGTACAGTAAAAAGTGTTTTCAGCTCAGGTAGAGCTGGAGAAAGAGAAGTTGTTAAAAAGTATGAAGGAGAGAAACAACCATTAGCATAGAGAGAAGAGATACTGTACCTTTCTTACCAAACAGCATGCAGGATCCAACAATATATTGTTCAAGTTCTGATATTATCTTTTCAGTTTGACTGAAGTGACAAATACTGTGCCCTATCTTTGACATAAAAAAGAATGACAGACTCCTAACAAGTAAATTCAATGACAGCACAAAGAATACAAATACATTATGTGAGACTTTTGATGAAAGAGAGATACAGAAATGTAGTATTAGGAAGCTGGAAGAAACAAGAAGGGAAAAAAAGGACTTTCTAGACTTCTAAGATAAGTTTGGTATTCAGGGCAATTAACACTAAATTAAGCCTAAACTAGATTAATCTGCAACTCTTTGGAGCGCTGTATGTCTTGCAGACTGTTCTCGGTCTCCATCCTTATTTAAAGAAAAAAAAAAACCAACCAAATCTTCTTTTAATTAAACAGTTTGACCTTCATTCTTCTTCGGGAACAATTCACTTTCTAAGGGATAATGAAAAACAAGAGAGTGGAACCAATGCCACTTCATACTCTTATGTCTAACAAACCTCATGAGCCACAAGCAAGAATGGAATTTAACAGCTGGGAGATGTCAGAGTTATATCAGACAACACAGATACGCATATTATAAACTAAAAGGTAATTCAGTCATGATACAGACTCAGTTGGTACTCCACTACTTTTAAAATTTTATCAAACTCTATAATCTCTGCTAAAATTTTCTGTGTTTGTATAACCCACTTTGATTTCATGCAGAAGATCTACTTCCAACAATGGGATGAAAGGATAGTATTTTGGTTTCTCCACACTACCTAATTCTGACGAGTTTTCCTTTGAGACACACCTACTTAGAAGGCCTTGATACTTGGAGAAATTCTGGGGAATTTATTAAATGCAATTATATGACATAAACTGTCTCTGGAAGAAGCTATTTTAACTCAACCTGCTTTCAAAATATTGTTCAGCCTTCAAAAAGTCAGAATTCATATATGCTGAATGATATATAACATACTTGCTATGAATTTTTCAATAAATTTCTCAGAAATGTTGATTAGAGTGAGAATCTTATAGGTCGCTGTTGAGATGGATTTTTACTCTGCAAGAGCACATCTGAGCAGGCTTTGCCCAGGTTAACGGCTGGAGCCCATGTGTAGTACCTGAAGAGTACAGAGAAAAAGGGTCAAATATTCATTGGAAAGCCAGGTGAGAGGGAAGACCATACCTTTAAATGTTCTGTCTTAATTTCATATGATAGATTTTTTAACTTTTTCCTTTTTTTTTTTTTTTTTAATAGTAGTCTGTAAGTTCACAAAGCTAAACACTCAGGATTTGGAAAATATTAAAATGAAAAGTTTCCTGTGCCAACATATTTCAGACTTTTAATCAACGTTACAGCACAGTAACTAACAAATGTGACCTCATATGATCAAGTAAGTTCAAGGGAAATTTTCAAAAAATATAGCCAAGGATTTTTTTTCTTTTAATTTAGTCCATGTGTAATACTTTATATAACGCTCAACAGTGCAATTTGTGTTTGCAGTATCGATCATGGTGATTGCTGATTATCTCTTCTAGCTTTTCCTTCTATATGTATCCTAACTCTAGTCTAGAGTCTTTCCTTTGAGAAGCACATTCACTTTTCATCAAAGGGAATAAAAATGCCACATATACAACTTGTATTCTGCACCTGTATTTGCTTTTCTGATCACATGAGGTGTTGCTTCCCCAGCAGCGACCATCGCTCCACTCCATGGAGCCATGCTTCTGCTAGAGCAACCCAAAGGTATGTTGGTTGTTTTGCCACTATCACTTGACCAAATGATACCTAATTTTCTACCTGTCTTGTGTCTATATGTCCTTCCATCTGCTTACCAAAGATAATCAGTATCTGATTGAATTTTAGGTCTCCTTGTTCCTCTTTTTCTTTTTTTCTAATGTGGATTGTTTCATAATATACATGCAATGAGTCTAATTTTCATGTTTTTCTTAGCCTCTTATTAAAAATGGCCCTTTAAAAAACATTTTCTGTAATCTGAAGATCTGAAAATGTTCTTTCAGAGGTGTGTTGAATAAAGGTGTGACACATGCAATATATTATTTGCAAAAAAATTATGAGATAAACCATAGAATAAAGGAAATTTTACACTGAACATGTTTGGGTCATGTAAATCTTCATAATTTGGAAATGCACTGTGTTATAATTATGCACTTATTATTACAGCATATGCTTCCTTCCAATAGATTTCCCAAATATAAGCCAACTGATATGCCAAACCAATTAATGCTCTGTCTAATGTACAAACAATTGCAAATTTGATTCCTGGTGAAAGGTATATTTTTCTATCAGTATAGCCACATGGATAGAATTTTGACTATTTGATGATCTCTCCTCTCCCATGCATGGGGAAGCTGGAAGAAGAAATGAAGTTGTGCAACAGTATGGCAGAATCAGTTCTGGGGGGAGCAGGAACTACAGCTGAGTGCATTTCCACAGTAATTTTCATTATTTTACATTTTGCTGATTAATATCTGATGCAATGTCAAACCTAAATTACAGCTGACAGCAAGAGAGATCTTAAGTTACCATCTTGGTACAGCAAGACCTTTTCAGTAGGAAAAGCAAAATTTGTGTTAGCAGCAGGTACTCCTCAGCATCATGTTCACTAGGTCAAAAATACTGCTTTAATTTAGTTCTCTGCACTTATTAAATATGCTGCACAATTAAAAGGATAGTGAGTAACTAATAGAAGCATATGAAATCAGTTGTGAATCTGCTTATTCCTGTGCAGCTGGGCAAGATGCTTTGAGCACAGAGATTTGCCAAAGAAATAAATATGTAATCAGACCTGCCAGCATTCACTCATTCAAAATCACATTCCTTCATACTGAATTCATTTTAAGGTTGTCAGGTTTTGCCCTCTAGGGAGAAGGAACATTTACTGTGGGTATTATGAGACATTGTCAAAAATCTCACTGCTATTCATTCCCTGGGGACTCTGAAATGGTGTTTCCTCCAATAGCTAATACAATGGCAATGTGCTCATTTCAGAGTAATTGTGTTCATGTTCATGTCTTGCTTTTAAAAGCAATGCTCCCTTTCCTTGCCAAGAAAAGCATCATTCATAGACCTGCCTTCAAAGCACTAGCTCAGGTATTACCGTAGTTTAGGCTAACACAGGGAAGGTCAGGAAGTTTCTTTATCCTGTCAAAGCCTCTGCACAAGACTTTTTTCAGAACAACTTGTCAGACAGATGCTTTTGAAAAACCGCCTTAATAAAGAGATAATATCACTGAAGCCATCTACAAATCTTCAACAAAAATTGAATTCTATAATATTGAATTCAATTCTAAGGAAGGAATATTATGAATGACTTGGGTTTTTTATTTGGTTTTGGGTACAAGCTAATCCCCGGTGTCCTCTTGTTATCAACTACAACTGATTTACATTTTCATACTTCATTGCTTTTCAACACAAAACAAACCTAATGTTTTTGGGTTTTTTTGCATTCTTCCTAACCTCTCTGCTCTCAACATATCTAATCGTGCAGTCCTACAAATACTTGGTTCGTAAGTGTTGGAAAGGTGCCTCCTAAACAAAATCATGGGGTCTGGTCTTGAACTCAATGACTACACTCACAATGAGTACAGACTACTGTTTTTGCAGTGGGCTTTGCATGTGCAGCTTTATGAAGTTTGACAGAACACTTGGTACTGAAAGACAGAGAACTGCTGGAGAGAATCCAACAGAGAGCCATGAGGATGATTAGGGGACTTGAGCATCTCCCCTGTGAAGAGAGATTGAGATCCCTGGGGCTGTTTAGTCTTGAGAAGAGAAGACTGAGAGGGGATCTCACCAATTTGTTTGAATATGTGAGGGGTAGGTGTTAAGTGGAGGGGGGCAAGCTCTTTTTGGTGGTACACAGTAATAATACAAGGAACAGTGAGTTCAAACTTGAACATAGAAGATTTCACCTCAACATGAGGAGAAACTTCTTTACAGTGAGGGTGATGGAGCACTGGAGCAGGCTGCCCAGGGAGGTTGTGGAGCCTCCTTCTCTGGAGACTTTGAAAACCCACCTGGATGCATTCCTATGCGGACTACACTAAGTGATCCTGCTTTAGCAGGGGGGTTGGACCCGATGATCTCTTGAGATCCCTTCCAGCCTCTGATATACTGTGATACTGTGGTACTGCGATACTGTGATACTGCTCTGCCTGTTCAGTAAATTATCCACCTTGTCTTATGTTACAGCAGGCACAGTCTCAGTGCAGTATTACCTGTAATCCACACAAAATCCTCATCTCCTACTTCTTCCACTTTACCACTCTTCAGTAAAATGACCAGTGGGAAAAGCCCTGTTTGAAAATTCATCTCCACAGGTTATCTTAGCCCAGCACACTTTGTTCTTTGGTAAGGTTAGCATGGACTCTTTTATCAGGCATACCTAGTGTGATGGTTTGAAACTGTCTTTTTAATTTTTCCTTGCAAAGTTCAGAACAGAGAAAGTGAAAGAATGTAAATAAGTCACTATTGGGTGTAAGAAAGCAAAATAACGATTGTTCTAAACACTTCCACTGGATAGATAGAAATGTTTAAGAACTATTACCCAAAACAAAGTAGGCACTCTGCACATTCTGCGTTCGGCAGTGGGGGCAGTTGCTGGGCTGTCTGGCTGCTGTTTCTTTTTCTCTTCTGGCTGAAGATAACACACTGACCTTGGCAGCTAAGTTAACAACTTTCTGACTAACAAACTCTGCTTCTCTGTCCAGGGGGGTCTGGGGGGAAGCTCCTGGGAGAGAGAGGCCCCTTTGGGAAGGTCCCCTTGGGGGGAAGCAAAGGGAGATCGGTTGTGCTTTTTCTGTTGATTGTATATATTTGTGAATGTTGTGAATTTTGTATATTTGTATATATTCATTGCATTTCATTGTAGATTTTAGACTCTGCTTGTAAATACAGCTTTTCATTTGCTTCCAGACTGGGCTAGCCTGGTTATTGTCGGTGGGGGGTGGAATTTCAGCTCACACCGACACACTTTTTATTTTTGGCGCTCCAACTCGGGGCTCGATTGCTTGTGATTTATTTCTGCTCAGATTAGGAAGCAAAATGAAGCTGTTTTGGATTTTGAGTAATTTTATTTCATCTATTATCGTGTGCATTGTCTACAGATGGGCTGTTTCCTGCATGATAGACAAGATTGTGAGATATGTGGCATATAAGTCGTTTCTTTGTGTTAAGAACAAGTTACTGAATGTTGGTGAATTCTGTTATGGTCTTATTGGGCTAAGAAGCTATGGTAACTCAACTATGGATCTGCTAGCAGACACATATGAGTTTGTTACTCCTCTTACAACTACAGAGGGTCCTTGGAACCAGTGGTACCTTAGATATCTTGTACTAGCCTTAATCTTAATTTTGTTGCTTCTTGGAATAATCATATGGCTACTGATAGCACTGTGTCAAGAAAGACATAAGGCTACTTGCTCTTCCAACTCTGCTGTGAATGTGAAAACCAAGCCAGTAAATTTGGTGGCCACTGTAACCAGAAAGCGTAAAGGAGATGCAGATGCTGCAGGAGATGGTGCAGATGGAGATGAGGGTCCTTCTACTCAGGGTCCCTCTGTTAAGAAAGATCCTTCTGATGAGGAAGAGAGGGTTAGCCTTAAAACTCTGGTAGACCTCTTGAGACCCCACATGGATGATGGAGATGTAGGTCAGGATGTAGACCCTGGTAGATTAGCAGCTGCTGGTAGTGCCTCTGAACTCAAAGAAATCAACGGAGGATTAAAATAGGATTATGGAGACAGCGACCTCAGGATGATGATGATGATGATGATGATGATGAGGATGACATACAGTCAGCTAATGCACCCAGACAGGAAATTAGACATGTGAGGAAGGATTACATCAGAGGAGATAATGAGCCAGTCCTGTCTTGGCTAGCCAGGTGTTTTGATATGGGAGCCCCAGCATTGGTGGTAGGTGACAAGTCGGCCTCTCAGTTGGGGATGCTCTCAAAGGATACAGGCATAGACAGGCACCTAGGCAAGTGCATTGGTAAAGTTTCTCTGTGGGCACGCCTCCTACTGGCAGTCTCGCTGAGGTACCCCAGCAGAGATGATTTACCATGGAACCCTAAGCCTTGGACCACAATAGCTGAGGGAATCAAGCGTCTGAGAGAGTTTGCTGTGAGAGAAGTAATGTATGGAGATCATAAGACTCTGAATCCTGATGAAATTCCTGTTGGAACAGGCCTTGCCAAAAAGCTCATTAAGCTTGCTCCTCCTAATTATGCTACTATTCTGGCAAGCAGGATTGTGGCAAGAAATTATGGTGGAGTGCCTCCTACTGTTGGCCATTTCACTGACCAAATGAGGCAGTTGGATGATAGTCTTGCACGTACTTCTTTGGTTTCAGCCATTGAAACTCTGTCTGGAAAGATGGAGAATTGCATGAAAGAGCTGAAGGAGGAACTTAAAACCTCCATATCCAACTTGATGAAGGGGGATGATTCTAATTCCTCTTCCTCCAGATGGATACAAGTTTCAACTGTTAGGAACAGACGTGCTCCAAGAAGGCCATTCCAGAATAGGTCAAACCAGAACAGACAGCAGAGGCAATCACGTGGCAGTATCTGGATAACTCTGCGTGATCAGTTTGGTGAGAACATGAACAGATGGGATGGTCAACCAACTTCTGATCTTTTCAAGAGGTTACGGGAGCTGCAGAGGGGCAGATCCCGAGGTAGCAATACCAGGAGGGTAGCTGTCGCTTCCTCAGTTTCCCAGAACAACTCTGATAGCTCCAACAGTGATCCTAATTCTGGTGCTGGACATTGTGCCAGCTGTACATGTGGAGGTAATCCCCACCATTAGGGGTGCCCTGCCTTCCGCCAGGGGGAGGTAAGGGATAATGGAGATAACAGAATCTATTGGGATGTGTACATCCAGTGGCCTGGCACTTCAAAATTTCAGAAGTACAGGGCCTTGGTTGACACAGGAGCTCAGTGCACCATAATACCATCAAATTATCAAGGGGGAGAATCTATAACTATTCAGGGAGTCACTGGTGGATCTCAAGAGTTGTTTAAGATAGAGGTTGATATAAGTTTAACTGGGAAGCAGTGGAAGAAACATACTATTCTAACAGGTCCTAAAGCACCTTGTATTTTGGGAATTGACTTTCTGAGAGAAGGGTGTTTTAAAGACCCTAAGGGTTACAAATGGGCTTTTGGAATAGCAACTGTAGAAATTGATGGAGGAAAATTGAAGTTGTCTATCAGACCTGAGCTTTCAGATGAATCTGCAGTTGTGGGACAACATGAGATAGAGGATGTAAAGCTGCCGGTTGCTTCTCAAACTGTGCATCACAGACAATACAGAACCAACCGTGACTCTTTGGTGCCCATTCAAAACTTGATTCGTCAGTTGGAGAGTCAGAAGGTCATCAGCAAAACTCATTCACCTTTCAACAGTCCAGTCTGGCCTGTGCGAAAGCAGAACGGAGAGTGGCGTCTGACAGTTGATTTCCGTGCCTTGAATGAAGTAACTCCACCCATGAGTGCAGCTGTACCAGACATGATGGAACTCCAATATGAGCTGGATCCAAGGAGGCCAAATAGTATGCTACCATAGACATTGCTAATGCTTTCTTCTCTATTCCCATAGCAGAGGAATGCAGGCCTCAGTTTGCTTTCACCTGGAGAGGCATTCAGTACACATTCAATCGTTTGCCCCAGGGGTGGATTCACAGTTCAACCATCTGCCATGCAGTGATCCATGATGCTTTGGAGAAAGGTGGAGCTCCAGAACACATTCAGTTCATCGATGACATCATCGTCTGGGGTGAGACTGCTGAAGAAGTCTTCGAGAAAGGTAACAAAATCATTGACATTCTCTTGCAAGCTGGTTTTGCTATCAAGCGAGACAAGGTGAAAGGACCTGCCAGAGAAATCCAGTTTCTGGGAGTGCGGTGGCAAGATGGTCGCCGTCACATCCCAATGGATGTGATAAACAGAGTCTCCACCATGGCAAATCCCATCAACAAGAAAGAAACTCTGCGTTTCTTAGGCATAGTGGGATTTTGGAGACTGCACATTCCTGGATACAGTCAGATTGTGAAACCTCTATATGATGTGACTCGAAAGAGAAACAGTTTCCAATGGGGTCCTGAGCAACAAGCAGCCTTTGACCAGATCAAGCGAGAGGTAGTCCAAGCGATGGGTCTGGGACCTGTCCGAGCTGGTCCAGACATTAAGAACATTCTATACACAGCCGCGAGTGACAATGGTCCAACCTGGTGCTTATGGCAAAGAGCTCCAGGGGAGACACGAGGACGTCCTCTTGGTTTCTGGGGTCGTGGCTACAGAGGCTCAGAGGCAAACTACACTCCAACAGAGAAAGAGATTTTAGCTGCTTATGAAGGAGTGAAAGCTGCTTCTGAAGTGATTGGAACTGAGTCACAACTTCTTCTAGCTCCTAGATTGCCAGTTCTGAATTGGATGTTCAAAGGCAAAGGTTCTTCACCACATCATGCAACAGATGCTACCTGGTCTAAGTGGATGGCTCTGATAACACAGAGAGCTCGAATGGGAAATCTCGAAAGGCCTGGTTTGGTGGAGGTGATCACAAACTGGCCAGAAGGCACAAGCTGTGCTAAACCTCCAGAGGAGAGAGTAGCTCGTGCTGAGGAAGCTGCTCCTTACAGTGATCTGTCTGATGATGAAAAGAGATATGCTTTGTTCACAGACGGTTCCTGTCGTCTGGTTGGGAACAAGCGGAGATGGAAATCTGCAGTGTGGAGCCCAACGCGCAGAGTTGCAGAAGCGAGAGATGGAGAAGGAGAATCCAGTCAATTCGCAGAGGTAAAAGCTGTCCAGCTAGCTCTTAACGTAGCTGAACGTGAGAGATGGCCAAAGCTTTATCTCTACACCGACTCGTGGATGGTAGCCAATGCCTTGTGGGGTTGGCTGAAAGACTGGAAGAAGAATGGCTGGCAGAGGAAAGGAAAGCCAATCTGGGCTGCAGATCTGTGGCAAGACATTGCTGCTCGCATTGAGAGAATCCCAGTGAAAGTGAGACACATCGATGCTCACATTCCTAAGAGCAAAGCTACTGAGGAACAACAACACAACCATCAGGCAGATCTAGCTGCAAGAGTTTCCCAGGTGGACACAAACTCTGATCCTGATCCTGATCTTGACTGGAAACACCGAGGTGAGTTGTTCTTAGCTCGGTGGGCCCATGACTCGTCAGGACATCAAGGCAGAGATGCAACCTACCGATGGGCTCGTGACAGATCCATTGACATTTCCATGGATGCTATCACACAAGTCATCCATGACTGTGACATTTGTGCTGCTATTAAGCAGGCAAAGCGGATCAAGCCCTTGTGGTACGGTGACCGATGGTCCAAGTACAAGTATGGTGAAGCCTGGCAGATTGACTACATCACTCTACCTCGTTCTCCATCTGGTAAGCAGTATGTGCTGACTATGGTAGAGGCAAGCACTGGATGGCTGGAAACTTATCCAGTTCCTCATGCAACTGCACGTAACACCATTCTTGGTCTGGAAAGACAAATCCTGTGGAGACATGGAACTCCAGAGAGGATTGAGTCGGACAACGGAACTCATTTCAGAAACAATCTTGTAAAAAACTGGGCCAAAGAGCACGGCATCGAGTGGATATTCCACATTCCCTACTATGCACCAGCTGCAGGAAAGATCGAACGCTACAACGGTTTGCTGAAAACCACTCTCAAAGCCATGGGGGGTGGATCTTTGAAAAACTGGGAGAAACATTTAGCACAAGCAACCTGGTTGGTGAATAGTAGAGGTTCAGTGAATCGAGCTGGACCTGCCCAGTCAGATTTGTTGCGAAAGGAAGAAGGTGATAGAGTTCCTGTTATCAGAGAAAAGAATCTGTTAGGCAAAACTGTTTGGGTATTTTCTCCTTCAGGAGAGGCCAAACCTGTCCGAGGGGTGGTTTCTGCTGAAGGTCCTGGTCACACCTATTGGGTGATGCAAGAAAATGGTGAATTTCAGTGCATTCCACAAAGAAATCTAACTTTGGCTGAGAGAGGTTAAATTCAGAGTGTTGCGCAGATACAGCATCGCGCCCAAGAGGAGAGTCCATGAGATCTACGGTGCACGAACCCTGAGAGCCCTGAGTCACCTGAGAGTCCCTGTTCCTTTCTTCGCTCCATCTGCAAGGAAACAAGCTGTTTGCTGTTTTTCCTGTGATTTGACTCTTTTGAATCATCTACATCTGAAATAGCCGGAATGGACTATGGTCTTTATTCACCTATTGTTGTAGATATTATTTTAGATTAGATAAATGATAGTAGCAGCCAATGGAATTGTTTAGAAGGGGTGGACTGTGATGGTTTGAAACTGTCTTTTTAATTTTTCCTTGCAAAGTTCAGAACAGAGAAAGTGAAAGAATGTAAATAAGTCACTATTGGGTGTAAGAAAGCAAAATAACGATTGTTCTAAACACTTCCACTGGATAGATAGAAATGTTTAAGAACTATTACCCAAAACAAAGTAGGCACTCTGCACATTCTGCGTTCGGCAGTGGGGGCAGTTGCTGGGCTGTCTGGCTGCTGTTTCTTCTTCTCTTCTGGCTGAAGATAACACACTGACCTTGGCAGCTAAGTTAACAACTTTCTGACTAACAAACTCTGCTTCTCTGTCCAGGGGGGTCTGGGGGGAAGCTTCTGGGAGAGGGAGGCCCCTTTGGGAAGGTCCCCTTGCGGGGAAGCAAAGGGAGATCGATTGTGCTTTTTCTGTTGATTGTATATATTTGTGAATGTCGTGAATTTTGTATATTTGTATATATTCATTGCATTTCATTGTAGATTTTAGACTCTGCTTGTAAATACAGCTTTTCATTTGCTTCCAGACTGGGCTAGCCTGGTTATTGTCGGTGGGGGGTGGAATTTCAGCTCACACCGACACACCTAGTCTGTCAGAAAATACTCTCAGACATGAGTTCTGTTTCTTGGGCGGAGCAGAATTTCCTCAGTGTGAGGTCTTCTAAGGGACACTTGACTTTGAGTGAGTAAATCTGCCAGGAGAAAAGTCTATGGTGCCCCTCCTTAGCTCTACATGACATTCAAAGCTTCTTCGCAAACAGAGTAGCTTTTCAGATTTGTAGTGTGCAGGATCTGCCATATAATCTGAGTGTGAAGCTTCTATGTTTTGTCATTAAAATCATCAACCATTCCAATGACTTCAGAAAGTTTCCACCCAACAGTTTTGGATCTTGATGGCAATTCTCCAAACTCCCAGCTATTCCTCTCAGTTCATGGCTAGATATGGTTGTGTCACCTCCATTAAACACAGCTGTGCATTCCCAATGCAGAAAACTATGAGGAAACCACAGGTCATGGCTTCTTGAAGCAGAACTGAAAGAGCAACATCCGTGAAAGCATCCATTTTAGTTACAGGCATCCTGTTTCCCATACCTTGGCCATGTGTACTGACCACTATGCCCTTCCTAAGCTCGGACTGTAAGAAAGAGGTGAACGAAGGATTTGTGAAAAATGTAGTCCACTATCGATGCTCGTTACCAACGAGCTTGTAATTCTTTGCCTCTTCCCATATTTTGTCCAAAGCAATTCTCAGCCATGGCGTAGTCTAAGCATATAGCTTGCACTACCAAGCTTCAGCCAGCCCCTGCTAGAGCATAGCTTGATGTTGACATCAGTTTACGCCATTTCACTCACTTCTGCTAGAAATCTGCCCTCATGCACATTTCAAAGTGTTCTCTGGCCCTTCAGGCTATCATGATGCATTTCTGCGCTGTGTAGATGGTATGAAATCCATATGGACCATCAACACATGCTTTAAGTGTATGGTAGATCTCATACGGTAGAGCTGACATCTTAAGGACTCTGGAAACACCCTATTGCTGTGCTTCGTAACTAGGCTTGGATTTAATTTTCTTATTTTCTTTATCCTTACCTATTTTCTTCATCTCCTGTTACTCTGGCAGAAACCTTACAGCATTCCTCTGATATAACAAAATCACTTCCCAGCTCTCTCTTTTTATAATCCATTTTTTAGCAGAGTTGTAATGTTTAATAGATACTTCAATAAAGCTTCTGTTTTTCGAACGCTTGAATTTTCAATTTCTCATACTGTCTGAGTTTTAAAACATCAGTCAAGTTTCTTTGGATAAACTGCAGCTCAGCACACTTCTTGGGTCTAGATTGTTAGAAGGGATCAAGGTAGTCCTTTCGATTTCTGCTATTTAATGAATATCGTCTTTTCTTTCAAAATGTGGAATAGTTTTCAGTACTTTGTATTGTTGTTTGTTTTGTTGGTTTTTTTTGAGCCACACTGCAGAAGTTGGGCAATATCCAGCAACGTCTACATTGCTGCTGACTGCTCTGTGGCTGTATCTGAGTCCTCCTAAATGCTTTTTCAAATCACTTTTAGTGCTGATACCTACATCTTCACCATAGTTTCTGTTTGTTTCCCACACTTCAGCTTCCAACTTGTCCCAGGTAAGAATGAGCAACTAACATGGAAGACTCTCTAAATACATTGCTTTAAGACACATTGCTTAAGAGTCCCCTGGGACTCTTTCTAATATCCTAACTATTTTTTACCTCTGTGAAGTTTTTAATCTGCTTTCACCAAACCCTTATGATTTGAAGTGGAACAGCATTGATCTGCTGGGTTTACAAGCAGGGTCTTCTCAACCCAGTGCACGTGCTCCCTTCTATGCTTTGCATACCAATGCAAAATCTATTTGATTGCATTCCTAGAGCATTATACTACCTGAATTGAATGATCATTATACACAAAGGAATGGAAAAGGGGACACACACACACACACACACACACACACACTCTCACTAGGCTTGCTCTGACAAATTTCAACCCTATGCCTCAACTTTCACCCATTGCCCCTTGTTCAGTCATTCGGCATCACCAAGAAGAGCCTGACTTCATCCTCTTGGCACTCACCCTTTAGGTATTTATAAACATTAACGAGATCACCCCTCAGTGTCCTCCAAGCTAAAGAGCCCCAGCTCACTCAGTCTCTCCTCATAACGGAGATGTTCCACTCCCTTAATCACTTTTGTGGCTCTGCACTGGACTCTTTCAAGCAGTTGGAAAGAAACCAGCATGAGCAAGTTAATCTTCCATATCCTGTGGTTTACATTCTCTACTCAAGCCATATCAGATACCACATTCTTTAGCTAACTATCCTACTACAGATTTATGAAAAAATGACCACTATGACAAGATGAAAGCAACTATATTTATTTGCTTATATGTGGAAAGCAGGCAGCAGTGTTATTGAAGTTCATACAAACCACAGGTGTTTGAAAGGCAGGAAAATTGTGCTTATTTCAAGATCTCATCCAAAAAGCCCTCCAGGATCTTTGACAAGCTGTAAACACCTATTCCACATAGTCAGGGTCTGAGGACATTTACAGAAGAGTACTTCACATTAGAAAGCATGCTTGCTTTCACAATTTGTCTTAACTCTCGGTCCCTCAGACTTTCCTGTCAGGTCAAAATCATCTAACTCTTCCTGCAATTCTTCCTTGCACTGAAGTTTTTCTTTTCCCCACCAGCTTGCTGGCTGCTCTCTTGTGCTTTTAAAGTGCTTGCACCCCTTGGACACAGCCCAGGTGCATGCCTACCCAGTTGGTACCAGACAGGGCCAGCCACGGCCTCATGGTTGAACCCCCAACAGTTTGACAAGCCCTGCAAGGTTCAAAGCCTCTCATCGTGCACTTTATGAACCCTCCATGCCACGTGAACACAGGGACTACTCAAATCACATACTTGGGATTCACGAGTGTAGCATACTATCGATCTTTGTTTGAGAACTGACATAGCTTTGAACAAAACACCTCAAAAGGAATATACACGTGGGTGAACATGAAGGATACTGAACTCATTTGAAGCCAAGCTAGAAGAGATCCTATACAAAGGTATACCAACCAGGCTGATGCCTTGGATCCTACACCTTTACGACTTAAACTCTGTGTGCACCTGCCATGCGAACGTTATGGGTGAAAACTTAATGCGCATCTATCCCACAAGCCTGCCGTCCGCTGTACGGTTTCTATCGTGGCGTGTGAACCCACGATCAGCACACTCCCCGCCCGTCCCGGAACTCAATGAACTGCCGTTCAGCAGTCGAGACCCGGTAGGGTTACTGCCCTCAGTGCCCTGACCCACCCAGTGAGTGAACCACAGGCTTCCCCGAGTAGGGCTCTGCCGGCTGGGACTCAGACGCACCTCTCCCCACACCGCCCTCAGCTGGGAGAAAAGGACAGGGAGTGGAGGAGCAGGACGACGTCACCGAGGAACAGAAACAGACGCAGGCACTCTTTGAGGAGACGCCTTGCAATCTCCCGCGCTTTCCCTTCCTTTCCTTTCTTTTTTCTTTTCCTTTCCTTTCTCTCCCCTCCCCCACCACCCTGTCCCAAGCCAGCGCAACCCCTCCCCTCTCGCACCGCCCGACAGCGCCTCTAACCAATCCCACCCAGATTGCCAGAACCGTCTGCCAATGAAAGTGCCCTTCTGGGCGTTTCCCTGCTTCTGCCTCTCAACCCCGGCTCGAAGGCGAACCAATGAGACAAGAGGAGACAAACGCCCATTCAGGGACGGTTGTGCAGTCGCTTTCCACTCTCCACCCTCGCCCCGAGTCTCCAGAACGTCACAGAGAAGGCAAGCCAATCGGGGGCGAGGCCCCGTGCGTCACAGCCAATGGGAGTGTTCGAGAGCGCGGCTGGCGCGGTCGGCCCCAGAGGGAAGCCGGGAGCAGAGAGCGGCGGCCGTTCCGATTGCAGCTCCGCCTCCTCTCTCCGCTGACGGCGAGGTCGGCTTTCCCCTTCCCCGCCTCCTTGTCCCCGCCCGACCGGCCTCGCTCTCTTTCCCTCTCACAGCAATGGCGGCGGCGACGGCGGAGCAGGAGCAACAGCGGTTCTATCTTCTCCTGGGTAACCTGCTCAGCCCAGACAATGCAGTCCGGAAACAGGCGGAGGTAATGGGTCCGCCTTGCCTCGGCCCTGGACGCCAAGCTGGCCTGTCAGACCTCTCAGACCTTGCCGGAGGGAGGGAGGAAAGGGGGAGAGGGAGGTGGCGGGGCCGGCTGAGTCCCACGTGTGAGCAGCGGCACCAGCTGCTGCTGGGGCTGCCCAGGCCTTCCTTTCGCTGGCGCCGGGTTTTCGGCCGGGGCGCCGGGTGCTTGGCGGCAGGTCTTCACGGTGGGGTGCGGGGGCGCTTGGCGGTTGCGGCGGTTCTCCCTGTCGGGGCGCGGGGGCCGCTCCAGCCATTGCCGAGAGCTCCAGCCGCTGGCGCGTGAGGGCGCGAGGGGTCTCGTTCCCCGCCTCCCTCCCCCCTCCAGTTCCCGCCTTGACGGCTCCGCGTGTCTGGTATCTCTCGGCCCTCGGCCTGCTCGTGTCCGTTCCCCCGTGCCGCGCAACGCGGATCTCCTGTGGAGTCCTCCGGTGGCTGTTTCTCCCCCTTGCCCACGGCGAGACGGGGGCTCAGCTGGCTCCGCCCGGGCTGGCCGGCCTGCGTGATGGAGCGCTGCCCTGGCTCTGTCGGGGATGGAAGGACAGGCCGGTCGCCGGTTATGGGGCCGATCCTCGCTGTCTCGAAGCGGGAACGGAGAGCTCCAAAGGGAGGTTAGGGAGAGTTTCTGCCCTCCGCGAGTGTGGAGCTCGGAGGGGTGTGATGGAAGCGCTCCACCTGGACCTGGGGGTCGACTGCACTTGTAGCCGCCTTTCAGCGCCCCCGAAGAGGCCCTCACAGAGGGTCTGCGCCCCCATGGCATGCTGCTTGTGCACGCCCCTCCGGCCAGCCGAACTCCTCTTCGGTTGCCACACAGTAGTTTAGTTTTCAACTTCGGAGTGGGCCGTTTATTCAAGTGTTTCGTCAGCTAAGAAGTATTTCACTAAAAGAAGCATTTTCAATATACTGAGTTTCTCTATTATCAGCAAAAACTTTTCAGATGTGTTATTTCAGCTAAAATTCTTTGTGATGTGTAAGCCACGTTAATTCTTTCTCTCTGTCATGCTTAAGGCTCCATTGTGAAGCCTAGTGGGGATTCTCTCCCATTGAATTAAATACTACCGTCTAGGTTTTGCATGAATTCCCACTGCATGGCTGCATCGGGTATTTATCGCTTTCATCAATTGAGCGGTCAGCAGAGTTCAGCACATTGTTTGGCGAAGAATAAAATGTATTATTGTTCCTGATGCTGCAGTGAAAAATTTCTAAAATACAATTTAAGAATGAGAAGGAGGGAAGACTTTTTTGTGGTGGTATTTTGTTTGTTTGTTTGTTTTTAAGAAAGCAGTGAAGTTCAATATTGTTGCAAACGCTTTCTAGAGAACCAGCAAAACTTATTCTCACATTCCTGAATACAGAACTGGAACGGAGGCCATTCTCTGAGAGCTGAATTTTTTTCACTTCTCAACTCCCTGCATGTAACATAGCAACATTTCTCACAGCTTTCTGAACTTTATTGCAATTGTAATGAGATAGATTTAGTGGACAGCTCTGCCATAATGCCCATGAAATAAAGGATTCTTGGAAAAGAAGTCTTAAAACATAGATGCTTACAACCGGCATATACTGTCAGAAGCTTGCTTGGAATTGATTTGGAGCTTGGTTGGTTGTTTTTGGTTTTGTTTTGTTTTGTTTTTTTTGATTCATAGATATATATATGCACTATGGTCAATTGGAATGAGAAACCTTAATTGTCATGATAGATTACCAAGCTTTTCAAGCTCATTATTTTGTATGAAAATACAAGCAAGTAGGAACAGTTTTACTTAACTGCACTGAATTTCGTGTTGGTTTCTGAATATTTCTAACGAGTCTTGTAAGTATTTTTATAATTCAGGATCATTCAGAATGGAAGAGTTCTCAGGAGGTCTGTAGTGCAATCTCCTGCATAAAGCAGTGTCAGTTGTCAGGTCAGACCAGGTCATTCAGGGCTTTGACCTGCTGAGTCTTGAAAACCTCTAAAAGTGGGGACTGCACAAGCTCTGCTCCTGCATGACTGTCCTCATTAGAAGAAAGAGGTCTGAACCTCTATCCAATCAGAACTTCATTTTTTCTGTTTATGCCCGTTGTCTTTCATTCTTCCACCATGCATGGCTGTGAAGAACCCAGCTCAGCCTTCTTCATGGCAGATTAATGGATTTGTACCTAGAAACACAAATCTGTCTCTGTACAGTGTAGCTAGATTAACTTTTTTTTAAGCAGTTGTTTTCTTGAAGCATTATCTCTTTGGATGCAAGTATTGCATAGCCTTTACAATACCTGTTTACTAAAATCATAAAGGACTTCTGATTTGTCTTAAACACCTATGTAGTCTAATCAGTTTAGGGTTTTGTTTTGGTTTTGGTTTTTGGTTTTTTGTACTTACTGTTGGAAAGCAGTATTGAATAATACTTTCAAATAACAATAGGTAAACTGAAGAGCAGGTTTTCACTTGTGTCAAATAAAAGCCAGTAAGAACGAGAAAAGGAACTGAAGGAGACAGACTTGAATTGTTTCTAACAGGTCTGGTCATTGAAATTAGGATGGAGGGGTGTTCTATTGAAGATGATAGAGCTGTGAAATCATGCCCTGTTTGGGTAGGGGTGTAGTGAAAGTTGGAAAAACTGAAGTTGGGGAGGAAAGTCTAGTCACCTAAACCCTGGTTTTGTGTATGTAGATCTATGTATCTACTACCACATTCATAACTTACTCTGACCAGTTTGCTGAAATTTTGGCTCATTCATTTTCTTTCCTATTAAAATGGAATGTTGTCTGTTGACTACAAAAGCCTGTTTTTCTCTTATTTGTGTCTGTCTTGTGATAGAGAAACTTTTATTTACTTTGTGTTGGTCTTTCTAGGGTCTTTAAAATTTCTGAAATTTGGAAGAACATGAGTTCTAAGTCTGGGTAATAAATAATTTCTTGCATGTGTTCTGAAAGTTAGTCATTCTGTGTGGGAAAATTTTTATCTCTGTATAAGGTGAACTGGGAGAATGCAGTGAAGACACAGCAGGATCCACATAGATAGGATGTAGCCAAGACTGGTAGTAGGATGAGTGGAGTCAGCAAAGTAGTCTTCCTCTAGCACAGAGGAAGGTACTGGGTTTGGCCATAAGTTTATTTTGCCAGCTTTCCCCTGGTGTTCCTTAGCATCCTCTGAATTCAGGTTACTGAGTTGACAGAACTATACTAGTGAACAGCTAGATAGGTTGCTGCCATTTCTAACGAGTCTAAACAGCTCAAAGTGTCATTATTATCAGAATTGGCATGATGGAAACCAGCTTTTTACTGCTGCTGTCCATAAAAGCATAGCTTCAGGTCCATGCTGAGCCTGTGCTAAGGGAGCCTTCTTGTATCTGTATTTGTTTTTATTTGTAGATAATGCAATATATAAACATTAATTGAAATGGTTCATCTGAGAAGATCGTGTATGCTGACCCTAAACCTCATTTAATTTTGTAGTCTTGATGAAGTGATTGGATTAAATGCAGGGAGTCACTGGGGATTCAGTCTTACTGGCTGAGAGTGTATATTAGAATATGAAGTAAGAATTGATTATCTGAATAAGACTTACTAAGAAACAGGTACAGAAAGTGGGGTAAGATGATGTCTAATATTAAATATGTGATGGAGAAACTATTGAAAATAATTGCTATACCATCAGAGCTGCAAAAATAGTAAGAATGTGAAGGAGGCAAGCAGGGAATGGATTGAAACGAACCTACACTTTGTGTAGTAGGCTTGTTCCTTGAGTTCAGGATGGAGTAGCAAGTATTTGGAAAGGATGGAGTAATTTATCTTAAAGATTTCTGAATGTTGTAAGTGGCTGTTCTTCAGCTTATAATTCCCCTGCTCTCACCTACATAAGTAGTGCACTAGAAACAAGCGTTTATAGTCTCAAAATGCCTCATATACCACGTTTTGAATAGCAAAAGTTATTTTGCTGTGCGCTCACTCAAGCTTCTAAGTAAAAATCTATTTTAAAGAGCCCTAATGAATGAGTTCCATGCCAGAAGCATGTAAGATGATGTAACTGAACTTCCTGTTACACTTGCCATTTTAACAGGGTTTGCCTTTTATTAAGAGGCAGACTAAATAGTTTTGCTTCCTGAACTTCAGACAGGAGTTTTAAAATTGAAACTTTGTATTCAAAACCAGTAGATGAGATGCGTGTAAAAAGGTTCCAAAAACCCTGATTTTTTTTTTTTTTTTTTTTTACTATTTATCAGTGGTTATTAACCTGTCAGTTGTAGTTCAGTCTTGTGCTTCCAGTGTTCTTAGGTCTCTGATGTGGTGGAAGCTATGATGGATTTTCAGGAGGATGTGTGTTCCATTTATGTTTTATTTCTTGCCTCATCTCGTAAGTGGCCAGTAACACATTTGTGGATCGTTCCAGTATGGTAGATCTAAGACTTGTGATTTTTAAATTTTTATTCTGATAGATTTTTGTTTGTGGGTTTTGGTTTGGTTCTGTTTGTTATGTTGTTTTCTATGGATTGAATGGATACTGAAGTTGCTTAAAAGGGAAGTGAATCTTTATTGATGCTTACACATGCTTTCTAGTAATTGTTTACAATCAACTGCATCCCTTCTTATGCAGGAGGCTTATGAAAGTATTCCTGGACAAAGAAAAATCACATTTCTCCTACAAGCAATGAGGAATACTGCAGCTGCTGAGGAGGTATGTCTCAATCTAACTAATATATGGCTGTTACTGTGATGTTCCCTCAAGTTACACTCGAGAAATACTTGCCATTTTGGGATCCTATACCTAAATATGTTAAACTTTTATATCATCTGAAACTTTTTGTGATTCTTAAATCAGAACTGGGGGCTGATAAGGTAGTAAGTAGTTCTGTATGTTTTATTCAAACGACTTTTGTATTTCGTCCTGTTTGGGGAGGATATGGTCATTGAGTCGTCTAGCAGCATTACAGAATGAATAGAAAGCAATATAAGCTTTTTTTTTCTGTGGGCCTATAGTAAGTGTGTCTCTTGGTTATTCCTTAATTTTGTAAAGGCTCACATACTTTAGCAATCGGATATAGTGCTTATTGGTAAAACTACTATTCACTTGAATATGAAGAGAAGCACTACTGAGTTTGCAAGGTATTATAAGCTTCAGTCACTTAAACATTCAAAAAATATTTCCCCCCAAATCTAGAGCTTTGCTAACAACAAAGATGTAGCATGTAGAATTTCTGAACAATACTTTAAGGAGAGTTTCTGGATAATGATCTCTTCTGGTAGATTGGATTCAGTTTAGTGGTAGATGGTATTTGTGCTTTTCAATGCCCAAAAAGGATCAGCTTATTAATCCTTATCTACCTACAACACTGTGCTTCTGAAAGAATCTTTCACTATTATAATAGCAACTGGTTACATAAAGGCTATGTAGTTTTCTCTCTTGCCCCTCTGAGATGTTTCAAATGATTGAAAGCTGTAGAGCAGTCCATCCTATATTTAAATTTGCCATGAAAAATATGATATACCAGTGTTCATGTGTGACAATTAGATAATAATATGACTTGAAAGTCATAGTGGCATTGCATATACTTGTTTTGAATACATTTGATAAGTCTGAGTTAACGCTGTGTTGTGGTGGGCTGAAATCCCCCTCCCACATTAACCATAACCAGGCTAATTCAGTTTGGAAGCAAATGAAGCTGTATTTACAGGCAAAACTACAATCTACAATGAAATGCAATGAATATGTACAAATATACACTATTCACAACACTTACAAATATGTACAATTAACAGAAACACATAACAAAGACCCCTGGCCCCAGAAGGGCCCTGCTTCTTCTCCCCCGCTTTCCCTAGACTCTCCTGGCAGAAGGAAGAAAGCCAAGAAGCAGAGAGGCTGTTAAACTTAGGTTTTCAAGGTCAGTACGCCAGTATGTTATCTGCAGAAGAGAAACGCAGAACAGACAGACTGAGACTGCCTGTACTTTGTTTTGAGTACTGACTCTTAAACGTTTCTATTTCTCCAATGGAAGTGTTTAGAATAATCATTATTTTGCTTTCTTATACCCAGGAGTGATTTATTTACATTCTTTCACTTTTCTGCTCAAACTCTATGAGAAGAAATTAAAGATACAGGCTTAAAACCACCACAATCCACCCCTTCTAAACAATTCCATTGATTGCTACTACTATCCATCTAAGCTTAAACAATATTTATGAGCGATCTGAGCTATCTCAGATGTAGATAATTCAAAAGTTTGAATCACAGGAAAAACAGAAAACAGTTTGTTTCTTCGCAGATGCAGCGAAGGAACAGGGACACTCGGGTGACTCAGGGCTCCCAGGGTTCTTAGAGTTTGTGCACTGTAGATTTCTCATGGATTCTCCTTTTGGGTGCGATGTCGTATCTGTACAACACCCTGAATTTAACCTCTCTCAGCCAAAGTTAGATTTCTTTGTGGAATACACTGAATTTCACCATTCTCTTGCATCACCCAATAGGTATGCCCAGGACTTTCAGCAGAAACCACCCCTCAGACAGGTTTGGCCTTTCCTGAAGGAGAAAATACCCAAACAGTTTTACCTAACAGATTCTTTTCTCTGGTAACAGGAACTCTATCACCTTCTTCCTTTTGCAACAAATCTGATTGGGCAGGTCCAGCTCGATTCACTGAACCTCTACTATTCACCAACCAGGTTGCTTGTGCTAAATGTTTCTCCCAGTTTTTCAAAGATCCACCCCCCGTGGCTTTGAGAGTGGTTTTCAGCAAACCGTTGTAGCATTTGATGTTCCCCGCAGCTGGTGCATAGTAGGGAATGTGGAATATCCACTCGATGCCGTGCTCTTTGGCCCAGTTTTTTACAAGATTGTTTCTGAAATGAGTTCCGTTGTCTGACTCAATCCTCTCTGGAGTTCCATGTCTCCACAGGATTTGTCTCTCCAGACCAAGAATGGTGTTACGTGCAGTTGCATGAGGAACTGGATAAGTTTCCAACCATCCAGTACTCACCTCTATCATAGTCAGCATATATTGCTTACCAGATCAAGAACGAGGTAGAGTGATATAGTAGATCTGCCACACTTCATCATACTTGTACTTGGACCATCAGTCACCATACCAGAAGGGTTTGATTCACTTTGCCTGCTTAATAGCAGCACAAATGTCACAGTCATGGATGACTTGTGTGATAGCATCCATGGAAATGTCAATGGATCTGTCACGAGCCCATCAGTAGGTTACATCTCTGTCTTGATGTCCTGACGAGTCATGGGCCCACCGAGCTAAGAACAACTCACCTCGGTGTTTCCAATCAAGATCAGAGTTTGTGTCCACTTGGGAAACTCTTGCAGCTAGATCTGCCTGATGGTTGTGTTGTTGTTCCTCAGTAGCTTTGCTCTTAGGAATGTGAGCATCGATGTGTCTCACTCTCACTGGGATTCTCTCAATGCGAGCAGCAATGTCTTGCCACAGATCTGCAACCCAGATAGGCTTTCCTTTCCTCTGCCATCCATTCTTTTTCCAGTCCTTTAGCCAACTCCACAAGGCATTGGCTACCATCCATGAGTCAATGTAGAGATGAAGCTTTGGCCATCTCTCACATTCAGCTACATCAAGAGCTAGCTGAGCAGCTTTTACCTCTGCAGATTGACTGGATTCTCCTTCTCCATCTCTTGCCTGTGTAACTCTGTGTTGGACTTCACACTGCAGACTTCCATCTTCACTTGTTTCCAACAAGATGACAGGAACTGTCTGTGAACAAAGCATATCTCTTTTCATCATCAGACAGATCACTGTAAGGAGGAGCTTTCTCAGCACGAGTTACTCTCTACTCTGGAGGTTTTGCACAGCTTGTGCCTTCTGGCCAATTTGTGATCACCTCCACCAAACCAGGCCTTTTGAGATTTCCCATTCAAGCTCTGTGTGTTGTCAGAGCCATCCGCTTAGACCAGGTAGCATCTGTTGCATGATGTGGTGAAGAACCTTTGCCTTTGATCTTCCAATTCAGAGCTGGCAATCTAGGAGCTAGAAGAATTTGTGACTCAGTTCCAATCGCTTCAGAAGTAGTTTTACTCCTTCATAAGCAGCTAAAGTCTCTTTCTCTGTTGGAGTATAGTTTGCTTCTGAGCCTCTGTAGCCATGACCCCAGAAAACAAGAGGACGTCCTCGTGTCTCCCCTGGAGCTCTTTGCCATAAGCATCAGGTTGGACCATTGTCACTCACAGCTGTGTACAGAATGACCAGTTCAGACAGGTCCCAGATGCATTGCTTGGACAACTTCTTGCTTTACTTGGTCAAAGGCTGCTTGTTGCTCAGGACCCCACTGGAAACTGTTTCTCTTCCGAGTCACATCATAAAAAGGCTTTACAATCTGACTGTATCCAGGAATGTGCAGTCTCCAAAATCCCACTATACCTAAGAAACGTGGAATTTCTTTATTGTTGATGGGATTTGCCATGGTGGAGACTCTGTTTATCACATCCATTGGGATGTGACGGCGACCATCTTGCCACCGCACTCCCAGAAACTGGATTTCTCTGGCAGGTCCTTTCACCTTGTCTTGCTTGATAGCAAAACCAGCTTGCAAGAGAATGTCAAGGATTTTGTTACCTTTCTCGAAGACTTCTTCAGCAGTCTCACCCCAGACGATGATGTCATCGATGAACTGAATGTGTTCTGGAGCTCCACCTTTCTCCAAAGCATCATGGATCACTGCATGGCAGATGGTTGAACTGTGAATCCAGCCCCAAGGCAAACAACTGAATGTGTATTGTATGCCTCTTCAGGTGAAAGCAAACTGAGGCCTGCATTCCTCTGCTATGGGAATAGAGAAGAAAGCATTAGCAATGTCTATGGTAGCATACTATTTGGCCTCCTTGGATCCAGCTCATATTGGAGTTCCATCATGTCTGGTACAGCTGCACTCATGGGTGGAGTTACCTCATTCAAGGCATGGAAATCAACTGTCAGACGCCACTCTCCATTCTGCTTTCTCACAGGCCAGATTGGACTGTTGAAAGGTGAATGAGTTTTGCTAAAATGACCTTCTGACTTCCCAACTGATGAATCAAGTTTTGAATGGGCACCAAAGAGTCACAGTTGGTTCTGTACTCTGTGATGCACAATTTGGGAAGCAACCAGCAACTTCACATCCTCTATCTCATGTTGTCCCACAACTGCAGATTCATCTGAAAGCTCAGGTCTAATAGACAACTTCAATTTTCCTCCATCGATTTCTACAGCTGTTATTCCAAAAGCCCATTTGTAACCCCTAGGGTCTTTGAAATGCCTTTGTCTCAGAAAATCAATTCCCAAAATACAAGGTGCATTAGGTCCTGTTACAATAGTATGTTTCTCCCACTGTTTCCCAGTTAAACTTATATCGACCTCTATCTTAGACAACTCTTGAGATCTACCAGTGACTCCCAAAATAGTTATAGGTTCTGCCCCTTGATAATTTGATGGTATTATCGTGCACTGAGCTCCTGTGTCAACCAAGGCTCTGTACTTCTGAAATTTTGAAGTGCCAGGCCATTGAATGTACACATCCCAATAGATTCTGTTATCTCCATTACCCCTTACCACCCCTGGCAGAAGGCAGGGCAGCCCTAATTGTGGGGATTACATCCACATGTACAGCTGGCACAACGTCCAGTGCCAGAGTTAGAATCACTGTTGGAACTATTAGAGTTGTCCTGGGAAACTGAGGAAGCGACAGCTACCCTCCTGGTATTGTTACCTCGGGATCTGCCCCTCTGCAGCTCCTGTAACCTCCTGAAGAGATCAGATGTTCGCTGGCCATCCCACCTGTTCATATTTTCACCAAGCTGATCACGTGGAGTTATCCAGATATTCCCATGTGATTGCCTCTGTTGTCTGTTCTGGTTTGTGACCTAGTTAGAAATGGCCTTCTTGGAGGATGTCTGTTTCTAACAGTTGAAACTTGTATCCATCTGGAGGAAGGGGAATCAGAATCATCCCCCTTCATCAAGTTGGATATGGAGGTTTTAAGTTTCTCCTTTAGCTCTTCCATGCAATTCTTTATCTCTCCAGACAGAGTTTCAGTGGTTGAAACCAAAGAAACACGTGTGAGACTATCCTCCAATTGCCTCATTTGGTCAGTGAAATGGCCAACAGTAGGAGGCACTCCACCATAATTTCTTGCCACAATTCTGCTTGCCAGAATGGTAGCATAATTAGGAGGAGCAAGCTTAATGAGCTTTTTGGCAAGGCCTGTTCCCACAGGAGTTTCATCAACGTTCAATGTCTTATGATCTCCATACGTGACTTCTCTCACAGCAAACTCTCTCAGACGCTTGATTACCTCATCTGTCATGTTCCAAGGCTTAGGGTTCCATGGTAAATTCATCTCTGCTGGGGTAACTCATAAGGACTGCCAGTAGGAGGCATGCCCACAGAGAAACTTTACCAAGGCACCTGCTTAGATGCCTGTAAATGCCTGTATCTTTTGAGAGCATCCCAAGTTGGGAGGCGAACTTGTCACCTACTGCCAAGGCTGGAGCCCCTGAATTGAAGCACCTTCTTAGCCAAGTCAGGATTGGCTCAGTGTCTCCTCTGATGTAATCTTTCCTTACATGCCTAATTTCCTGTCTGGGTGCATTAGCTGACTGTATATCATCCTCATCATCTTCCTGAACTTGCTGTCCCCATGCTCGTGCTGCAAGCCTCCATGCAATTTCCTGGAGTTCAGAGGCCCTTCCAGCAGTTCCTAATTTACCAGAGTTCATATCCTGTACTAGCTCTCCACCATCCATGGTTGGTCTCATGAAGTCTGCCAGACTTTTAAGGATAACTTTCTCTTCCTCATCAGAAGCATCTTTCTTAACAGAGGGTCCGTGAACAGAAGGATCCTGACCTCCTTCTGCACTTCATCCTGTAGCCTCTGCACCCCCTCCTGTGGCTCCCTTGCACTTTTTGGTCAGAGTAGCAACTAAATTCACTAGTTTAGCTTTCAAATTTACAGCAGAGTCAGTAGGAACAAAGAGATTCTGTGCAGAGACAGCAGGTACTCTTTGAGACCCTGTAGCCACTGCTGCTTCCATTTTGGCAGCAGAGGGAGGAAGAGACTGTGCCGCGTTCATGGCAGCTGCCATGGTAGCCATCTCAGGTCCTGGCAGAGTTCCTGCAGCTACTGGCTCAGCCAAAACTGCCGTTATCGGCATTCAGAGCCGCTTTCTCGTAAGCTTTCACCTGTCTGCATTTGATTGTTAGCTCCTGTATGCTCTAGTCTGAATCTGAACCTATTTCTGGATCTGTCCGAGCTCTTCTGTGTTTTCTTTTGCGTCTGCGTAGGCTGCTAGAATAACTAACTCCATGTCTCTCTCAACACAGTGCTGTCAGCAGGCATATAATTATTACCGCAAACACCAAATTCAAGCATAGCATATAAATCATTTTAGGGTTCCATTTGTTCACATAACCTTCTGCAATAGGAATAGCAAATTCATATGCTTCTGCTGGCAGATTTGCAGTCAAATTACCGTAACTCCCTACTCCAATAAACCCAAAACAATACTCAACAACTTTCTATAACTTGTCTTTACTTCAAAGAAATAGTTGATATGCCACATATCTTGCACTTTTATCTGTCATAGCAGAAACAGCCCATTTATAAATCACCACAGTCAGAACAGAATATATAACATGCCACAGGATCTAAAGCAGCTTCATTTTGCTTCCTAATCTGAGCAGAAATAAATCATACAAACAATTGCCTCACTTTGGGTGCCAAAATATTAATTGTTGTGGTGTGGTGGGTTGAAATCCCCCTCCCACATTAACCATAACCAGGCTAATTCAGTTTGGAAGCAAATGAAGCTGTATTTACAGGCAGAACTACAATCTACAATGAAATGCAACGAATATGTACAAATATACACTATTCACAACACTTACAAATATGTACAATTAACAGAAACACATAACAAAGCCCCCTGGCCCCAGAAGGGCCCTGCTTCTTCTCCCCTACTTTCCCTAGACCCTCCTGGCAGAAGGAAGAAAGCCAAGAAGCAGAGAGGCTGTTAAACTTAGGTTTTCAAGGTCAGTACGCCAGTATGTTATCTGCAGAAGAGAAACGCGGAACAGACAGACTGAGACTGCCTGTACTTTGTTTTGAGTACTGACTCTTAAACGTTTCTATTTCTCCAATGGAAGTGTTTAGAATAATCATTATTTTGCTTTCTTATACCCAGGAGTGATTTATTTACATTCTTTCACTTTTCTGCTCAAACTCTATGAGAAGAAATTAAAGGTATAGGATTGAAAACCACAGTTAACAAAGTCATGCTTCTGTAAATAAATACTTGCTCCATGTATTTACTGATTTTATTCCCTTTGCCTCAGCTAAGGAAATAGTCCAATCTAAAACTTGTTCAGAATCTCACCAATGACTTGACTTTCGAACTTAATCATGTGCAAGGAAAGTTTTCACCTCTGCACGTTAGTCTTACCAAAGACATCAGAAGTTAACATTTGTAGAGTAACTTGGCATTTAACTCCACCAGTGGATAAATTGAAGAAGAGTTTAAAATGTTAGCTCATAACTTAAGTAGACATAGGTGGTAGACTCAGAAAATCCTTATTAATAAAACCTGCAAACAACTTCTCTTGCCTGTAAATCCAAATACATAGTAGTCTAATTGGAGCCTAAATGAAGTTGCCTCTGTATTTGGTGTGGACATTGCATATAGACATGCAGGGAAGCATTTTGTACATGTTTAGTATAGCACTGGTATCAACACCGAGGCGTTTTCTCTCTGTATATGTTCTATGTAGATCCAAATGTTGAGCAGAATAATGCATATGTCACCAGTGGACAGGGCTTTGGACAGGGTATATCCTCAGAGTGCATTAAATATACCAACACCACCAAACACAGGCTGCTGGAAGAAGCCTGGAAATTTAAAGATCCCTTGGCCAGGCTATGGAAAAGCTGAGTTCAAATTCCTCTTAATCCTGAAGACTCTGTATTGTTCTACCCCATCCTAGGACAACTAGGCTGAAGCAAGTAATCCATCCTGTTTGCAGGAGCTGGGCTGCAATGTTGCATAGAAGACAAGATTCATATGACTATGTGGACAGCTTGGGAAATCCTGACTCTGCAGCCTAGTAGTTCATTTAAATGGAAAAACAGGCGTTCATATCCTGCACCCAGAACCTCTTGCATTTGACATGGAAAAAAAAAGATTAAGATAGACTGGAAATAATTCTTAAAAAAAACAACAACAGTTTTTCTCCTAACCAAATGCCCAAAGTGTGGCAATAACCACCTTTCCTTTCTATTCTCATTTATACTTTCCTGACAGCAGAATAACCCTTTTCACAGAAGTGGAAGGAAGCATCTGAGTTAGTACTTAAAACACTTCTGTGCAGGTAATATGCAGGTTTGTTCATCTCAGGCTGAGAAGGAACTTCAACCCAGATCTCCAACTTCCTGAGTGTATAGTCTCACTGTTATGAAGTTAGAACTTTACTTGCTATGGAACTGCGTTTTAAAGGGTTGAACAGAAAGGTGATATATGTAAACAGCTTGATTTTTAGTCTCAGCATGTCTCTCAGGAGTTAAAGGCCATTCCTTTACAGTTTTGATTTACCATCCGAATCTTAGAGAGGAACAGAAGTTCTGCATTTTAACCAAGAAGATGACAAATCCGAGAGTACTTTATTTAACATTGGTAGTTTTCAATTGTGTTCTAATTCACAGCTGACTAATTTTGACCTCTGTGAAATACAGTAACAAATAATGTGTCAAACTGTTTCTACTGTATTGAACACCTCTCTTAAAGGGCTCTGACATTTCCGTTCCCTCTTTCCATATTGTTGTTACATGAATGAGTTGCATTTCTTAGTCTGAAAACTACTGCTGTGGGCAGCTTCCTATTCAGCATTTGGAGGGAAAGGAAGGCAGCTCATGGACTTTTGATGCGCCACAATTCTGCCTTTGAATTGTATGTGGACCTTAGGTACTGTGCTTTGAATTCCACATGGGACTGGATCCCTGAGTTTGTGCAAGTCTGTCTTTGGACTGTGTCCTAAATTTGATTGCTTCCATCCATGTGTGTTTTCCTTCCTTAAGCACTTAAAAGGGTCTTACCAATACTTGGAAATATCCACAGTATGGATGTCAAGAAGATGTAGACAAGCTCTTTCTGGTGGTGTCCAGCAACAGGATATGGGGCAATAAGCATAAATTGGAACATGGGAAGTTCCATCGGAATGTAAGGAAAAACTACTTTGAGGTTGACAGGACACGGGAACAGGCTGTTCAGGGAAGTGGTAGAGTCTCCTTCAATGGAGATACTCACAGCCTGCCTGCATGCAGTCCTGGGCAACCTGCTTTAGGCAAACCTGCTTTGGTGGGAGGTTTGGACTAGATGATCTCCAAATGTCCTTTCCAAACCCTACCGTTCTGTGATTCTGTGAACAGTAAAACAAAAGTGGAAATCACTATGACTGTGCTACACAAGATGATCTGTATTTTTCTTTAAAAATATGTAGGATTACCTGGGCACTTTAAATGCCAATGGAGAGCATGCCATCTCTGTTGATAATTCTTCTGCTGACCCGCTGAGGTTGGTTTTCTTTGTGTGCCTTGGTTCCATCATCTGAAAAATTCTAGAACAATTTAAAAGCACCATGAACTCTATTAAAAAGAAGTGGTATATTGAAATTTTACTATTTTATATTAATATCTTAGACGTTCCAGTTGTGTGTGAGCACCTGAGTAATTTAGATGTGCAGAAACATCCAATGCTAGGAGAGAATTCTGCTTTTTTTAATGTTTCTTTGGTAGATGCAAATTCTTTGAGGATGTGCACTTTGTATTGTTGTTCTTCTCATTAAAAGCTATGGCTACTAAGTTTCAGGATTTTAAAATGCTTGTTTGGCTAAGTATGCTTAAGTATAAAAGAATCTTTGTGTGTGAAAAAGTATGCTTGCTTTCTTAAAGTAGAAGAAATAGCCCCAGAGCTACCATTAATCCAGCCATGTTTATCGTCATAATTAAATTGACAGTGGTTATTTTTCATATATAGGTGAATTATCTTCTAAGGAAAATATGTCATTTATTATTAGAAGTCAGTTGCTACTTTGTAACTCCTTCAAACATTTGAATTTGATCTAGGGAATATGGGATTAGGTTTTTTTCTTAAGATATTAACAACAACTGGGAGCTAATCCATGCTGTGCTGATCTTGTATCTTTCTTAATGCCTTGATACTTGCATTTTTACTTAGCAATCCGTCTGTGTTTTTCAGCCTTCTAATATTTTAAATTAAGCTCTTCAGAGGTGGAAATCCTTCTTTGAGACTTTGTGCTCTATAAAAACTATCTATTTCCGATCTGGCCACCTATTATTACTTATAATGTGGGTTCAGTCGTTGTCAGAATATGCATAGAAAGATGATGCCCTGAGGGAAGGCAGTGCATCAGTTTGTGCCTTATTTAGTCACAGCAAGCTTGCTCTCCAGGCAAGGATTCTCCTATGCAAATTCACCAAACTAATGAGAAGTTTAATCTTTCTCAGTATGGATACTTCTAGGGATGACAGAAAGAAAGATGTGGCACCATTTAAAGTTTTGGGGATTCCCAGAGGCAGTGGAGAAAGTCTTTCTCCTTCCTATCACTAGAGAACCTTGGCTCATTATGGGAGCTACACCCCTAAACCTACATAGGTGGTGGCTTTGATCCACAGTGGAGCTGTTGAAGAGGAGATAAGGAATGATCTAGATTAAAGTCCAATTCTAGTCGCTCTCTTCTGCTAATATAAAGACACTTGATGTAGAACTCTTTAGCTGTTTAGAAGGGAGCTGAGTAGTTTGGAAAAAGAGAGCCTCTACAGAACATAATAATTTCTTGGGTGATATTCTAGCAATACCTGATTTTTACAGGGTATGTTTGAAGTTGAGACTTTGCATCATTTTGTTTCTCATCTATAGATTATGCTGTATCAATATAGTTGAGAAAGATTTTGGAAATTTGACTTAGTCAATGATCAGCAGAACTAACAGGTTTTTTTTAATTCCAAAGGCTGTTATAAATGAAGCTGGCATTCATTCAAGTACAGGTTAAGTAAGAATATCTAGGGGGGTGCGGGGAAACGGAGTGCCTGTTGCATTGGGTTTTTTTTGTTTGGTGAAGATTTAATGTGCAAGCTTTTGTTATATGTGTTAATCTTTAGAAATTTGTGGTGGTGGTTTTTAATTACTTTTTGTCCTTCTCGAAACACTGGATAGTGAACATCCTATTTATTAAGTTATTCAGAGTGCTTTATCTGTCTTTTTGTCTTCACTGCATATGTTGATCTATAAATGTTGAATTGCTTAGCTATGTGTTTTGCTTCTAGTTCTTGTAAGTGATACTGTTGTAGAATTGCTGTACACAAGCAGGAAGCATAGAAGATTGCAATATGTGATATTCAAGTTTGAAGAAAAACATTTCATCGTAGGTGTGCAAAAAGTGAAATGTCTGGATTTTTGTTGTTGTTCAGAGTAGGATTTTATCTGCCGAAATCTAAGTTTCCTGAATGTTTAGCATGAGATTTGGTTGTTTGAGAAAGTGAAGCAGGTTATTTGTGAAAGTTGTCCATTGTCACTTGTTAATCTGAAAAAAAAACCAAACCATCTGGATTATAATTTTCAGCAAATGATTTAAAAGAGAAAGAAAATGTGCTTTAAACATCTTTCAGAAATACAGCCAAGTTCATAACTTAGCACATAGTATGCCCAAGGTTCAGCGCTAGAAAAAAACTGAATGCCTTAGTGAATTTATTTCTTTTGAAGAGCTGTAATTATCAGAAACATGATTGTAAACTGATGTTTCCTAGCTATGTTTTTACTTCCTCTCGTAATGGTCATCTGATGCTTGAGAGCTATTCCATTCACCAAATAAGTTTACACAGTGAAAACTGATTGTTCATAAGAATGATGTCAGTTGACTTTGTCCTCATAAAAGTGTGATTATCATATCAAAACACTAACATACTTTCTTCCTCAACAGGCAAGACAAATGGCAGCAGTCCTTCTAAGGCGTCTTTTGTCTTCGGCGTTTGAAGAAATTTATCCAGCTCTCTCAGTTGATGATCAGACCTCCATCAAAAGTGGATTGCTATTGATTATTCAGTTGGAAACACAATCCAGTATGAGGAAAAAAATCTGTGACATTGTTGCTGAGTTGGCCAGGAACTTAATAGGTACTTTATATAAGCTGATATTCTGGTAAAGTGTTTGTATATCTTGATAGTAGTTGTGTTTTCATCTCTTATTCTCTAGTCTTATGCAGGTGTTTGCATATTATGTACTACTTTCATGGTTTAAAATAAGCCATATTTGTTTACATTATACTTAAGCAATTTAAAAAGCAGTTATTTTTATCTGATTGAGTTTAGGTGAGATTGTATTATGACTTAGAAATCCAGTTTTGTTTAATTTCTCATAAATGTTATGCTGAACATATGCATCAGTTTCTTTTTGAAGTGCTGTTTTATACCAGTAAATAGAGAGCCTCAGCTTTTCCTGAATGCCTTTAGATTTAACATGGACTTGGAAACATCTTCAGATCAGTTTTTTTTTTGAAGCTGATTTTAGTAGTGCACCTGCACAAGTGAGATCTAACCACTCTTACATTTGCTTATTCTGAAACTTTGTTGTATTTAATCTAGATGAAGATGGCAACAACCAGTGGCCAGAGGTTCTGAAATTCTTATTTGACTCTGTCAGCTCTCAGAATGTGGGACTGCGTGAGGCTGCTCTACATATCTTCTGGTAAGCTTTCAGACTTTGTTACATTTTTGCAGGTTAGATAAACCACATCTGTAAAATATAGGAAAAACAATCACAACTGAATTAACAAGTAATCATGCATTTATTCTGTCAGTTTTAATTAATGTTTTAGTCTTTTCTTATCCTTAGGAATTTTCCTGGGATTTTTGGGAATCAGCAGCAACACTATTTGGAGGTCATTAAAAGAATGCTTGTTCAATGTATGCAAGATCAAGAACATCCATCAGTAAGATCTTTGGGTTTTATTTTTTAATGTCCTGAGTATAGAAACTTATTCATCTCAAACATAAAGCTTAAACAAACCATACATTTTAACCAGAGAAGTTCAATACATGAAACTGTACAGCTGGAGTTTTGACTATGCCTGCTTCAAAACAAAGGGGCAAACTTCACGGTCCTAAAGCTGACTAGCTGGCTCTCATTTGCACTGCTTAGGCTCAGACTCTTCCCTAGTTTTTGTGCTTGGAGAAACCTAATTGTGAAATGCTGGCCAAGGTAGCCTGGAGAAGGGATAGATATCCCATCCCTGGAACCATTCCACATGAAGTTGTTTGAAGCTCTGATCCATCTGCTCAAGTTGCAGTTGGCCTGATGGCTGCAGGGAATATGGATTAGATGGCCTTTAAACATCCCTTCCAACCTAAACTATTATACTATGATTCTGTGTGGGTGGCCCAAAGCAGAGCTAGGTCTGTTTAAACCAGCATTGAGAAGGGTCTCTTTTTGGCCTTTGCATTTAACAGTGTAGATACATAGTGTATCAGGATGTATCAAAGCTCTGCTTTGCTGTAAGGGCATGTTTTCAAGCCTCGCTTGTCTGGAAGGCTTCAGATTATTGATTTGTGCAGAGAGTTGTACCTGGAAAGTTTTCCTCTTGCTGAAAATGATGGGCAATGACAGGAAATGCTGCTGTGATATGAGTTCAGTTTGCTGCTCCTTCATGGATTACTTTTTCTTCCCTTTGAAAGACAACTGGGTAAAGTTTTTCTAAAGTACAAGTCATGCCGTTAAAGAATCAAGTTTTAAACACTTGGATCACTTCTTGAAAAACATGACTTTGATGCTTGCATACACATCTGAAACTGGGATAGAAGTTGAAAAGAATATTTTTTCAAACTAAACCTACAACCTAAACTACCAAAACAAACAGAAACCCAAAACCAAACGATAGGGAATACTTGTCATCTTGTAATGTGATAAGCATTTTTTGTATTGTGGAGGACTTAGATGCTGAAGATCTGACTGGATTCGATGATCTTACAGGTCTTTTCCAGTCTAGACAATTCTGTGATTCTCTTGTCTTCATTATTGCTTTACCTTAATTTGAAGTAAGATGTAAAATCTCATGTTAAAAATAAATTACTACATCTACCAGGAAAATGTAAAAGGGAAGTGGGAGTACAAAATGTAGTATTTTTAAAAGAAAACAAAGACATGTCTCATTATCAGTTCTTCACATTTCTTTCTCCAATCCTGCCTGTCTTCTAGATCAAAACTCTGTCTGCTAGAGCAGCAGCTGCATTTGTCCTTGCTAATGAGCACAATCTTCCTCTTCTTAAACATTTTTCAGACTTGCTACCTGGAATATTGCAGGTAAGAAACCACAGAAATAAGTGTGCTGTTACTGTCTGTATTGACTGTAACTGGATGTAAATTACTGTTCTGCAAATTTGTGTAGCATGTTTTGCTCAGACCTGGATTAACTGTATCTTGGTTAGCCTGACATCAGTTACCAGTAAGATACAGTAAAAACTGATAAGGAGTTTTGTGAACACAAGGTACCTTTTATTTCTTTAAAGTATAGAATTATTCTGAACAAAGACATGCAGAGTAAGAACAATTATCTGGACAGATGATCTTTATTGTTTGATAAATTAGGAACTTGTGAACAAAATACCTTTTTAAGCTTCATATAATTTCTGAGGCTGGATTAGATCTCTCTTAGGATGGATCAATCTGAAAAAAACTTGGAATTCTAATATAAGATTGTTTATTTTGGGAGAGGAAACCTCTTGTAAACCGAACGAGAGACAGCAATTATTTTAGTTAGGTGACAATTTCACAGTACAGTTTTCTTCCTCTATCAAGAAACAGTGGAAATAATAAAGTACCTGTGACAGCAGTAATAGTGAACTTCTGGTGATTTCTTTTTTTTTAAGTTAGGCTAAATTTAGGTTAAAGACTGACAACTTCTTGCTATAGTCAGTACAGCAGGTTCCTGTTGACAGTGTAAGCTAAACCTTGTCTGAGTGTTCTTTGTGGCAAGCTGAAAAAAACCAACTAGTTTTTACTGGCTTCTGCAAGCAATGGAATTCTGCTTGATCTTAATTGGAGACTGTGAGAAATTTATTAGAATCAACTGAAGTTAAAAATGGTCTCTAGTGTGTACAAGATAAGTATTTTGATATTGAGGCCACTATTGCTGGTTAGTCCTGTCTGACTTTGGCAATAACAATTACATTGTTCAAATATTCGGACTGAGAGAACCTTGGCTACTGAGTGCTGTATGCGTGGGAGTGAGGCAGGATTTGAGGTGGGCATGCCATTAGTCTTAATGTTTGCCAGTTTAGTATGCTGGTTTTAGACTTCAGACTAGTAGCGCACCTTGATATTCAGTGCAACTATTTTAGACTGTAAAAACGTCTGCACTTGGCTTGCATTCATAAGCTTTATTTTGAAAACATAGAGCACAGAACTATGCTACAAAATCTCTTTGTGAAGTGCTTATTAAGAGAAGGACTAGATTTGCAGGCTGTGGTAACACAAGACAGATATGAAGATCTGAGTTTATAAATGGGAAATGGGATGTGTTAGAATAGTCATGAGTGACCTTTGGAGACTTCTTTGTTGCTGTTGAAGTTTATTTTGCTGAGGTACTAGTATGTTAAATAAGCCAAATATAAGACTGACAATTCAGTCCTTTCAGTGCAATATTTCTAACAGTTATGCCAGAAGCTGAACTTTCAGAATTAAAAGCTGAAGCTTGTATTCAAGGGATTTATCTTACAGTGGAGGTAAAAGCAGCTGGGAACTTCAGCTGTCTTCTGTGGTTAGTGTTAGTTCTGTGGTTAGATTCTATAGAAAAGTGCCTCTGCCTTTTAGGGCTCATTGTCCACTTGGAAATTCTTTCTTCAGAAACCTAGTTTTGCTTTAAAAGACTATCAAAGTTACAATAGGTGTAAAAGAGTTTTCCAGAAACTTCCAGTAAATGCTACATTATGCTTTGCCAGAATCAGAGGACAAGTTGTAGCTGTTAGTCTAAAAGGCCTTAACCAAGGTGGTTCTTTTTTGGTTTGTATGTGTTTTGGTTTTGGTTCTTTTTTCCAGAATATTTCTGATACTAGAAGATGCTGCTTCTATGTTGAAAGTGTGGGCTCTTTAGGCATTATAGAAGTGTTGGATTCTAGACCTAATGTTAAAAACCAGCTAACTATTGACTTGAAAAAATGTTAATGAAAATTCCTTTCAAACTCAATGTGTTTACTTTTCAGAATGTAGCTATGGATTAGGAAAGATACTTGCAAAAGCTTGATATTTTTTATTCCCACCCTGCCCTGTTTCTTGCGTCCTCTGACTAAAGGCTGAAAGATCTACTCTAATTTGGTGGTTCTTCAGAGCTGTCTGGAAAAAAAAAATATTTAATCCTGAGATTCCTCGTGTTTGTAAACTTCAGCTATTCAAAGCTGTTCTCGTGTAGTGGGAAGAAAGGAGTTAGGCTTATTTTCCTTCTTTTGGGCAGATTTACTTTGAGATGGTTTTCTTTATTTAAAATGGATTTTGAAACAGTGCTTGTCAAAACATAGTATGATGTGTGACCTTAATTCGTTCCCACTACTTTGTTAGATTTAAACTAATAATGGTCAAAATTAACGATATTTAACATAGTGAACCATAACTTGCAGTTTTGGACCCTGCATGTTCTCTGTTTGAATTCATGCACACAAACTACCCTAGCAGAGTCCCACCCTAGGATCCTGCTGAAAATGCAAAGTCCAAGGGAAGGCCTCCAACTGGTCTTCCATTAGTTCTCAGGTTGTAGGTTTAGCTGGGTGCCTCAGGAGAGTGAGTTCTATCCTAATTCACACCTCTCAATTATATTCTTCCCACCTATCATCTCAAGTGATTTCTTAACTGGTTTTCACTGTTGCTGGGCTGGCTGCCTTCTGAAGTTACTTGAAATTGTCTCCTTGGTCCTTCTTAACTCCTTGGAATTGTCTCCTTGGTCCTTATCTTCTTAATTCTACCTGAATCTGCTGGATTCTTTGTTCGCAGCATTAGTTTTATCAAAATGTTTACTCGGGTCAGTTCTTGTGGCTTAAGGCTTCAACTAGCTACTAATGCTAAACAAGAGACAATTCAGTTAATCAAATTTCTTCTGTAACAATGGTTCTATTCATATTGGCATCTCTATTTATCTTGCCTTCATCTTATCTCTTTATAGGTTGTAAATGAGTCCTGCTATGAAAATGATGATTCAGTCTTGAAATCTCTTGTAGAAATCGCAGATTCTGCCCCAAAGTATTTACGAGCACATTTAGAATCTACATTGCAACTAAGTCTGAAGGTAAAGCTAGGAATGTTTGTTTGTTTTTAAATCACTCCTTCCACCCTAAAACTTCTGTTCTAATTATTTGCTCTGACCTTCTTGATTGTAGTTATGTGCAGATACCAGTCTCAGTAATATGCAGCGTCAGTTGGCACTTGAGGTAATTGTGACCTTATCAGAAACTGCTGCTGCTATGCTGAGGAGGAATACAAACATTGTTGCACAAGCCAGTAAGTATTTTGTTTTCTTTGAAACCTCTTTCTTTGCAGCTTAACCTGAATTTTGCAGATGGTCAGTGGCAAAACCATGTCTAACTCAGTTTACTAATGCTGCTGTCTTTAGGTGACACTGAATTGAGTTTTAAGCAGAAAACCCCTTCTTATTATGAGTCTCCATAAATTAATCTGTGCTTCTGTACCCACTACAAATTTGAATAAAAATGCAGTAGAGTCTTCATTAAGTGTTTCCAAGGAAAATACTACTTTCATGCTTTTCTGCTGGCTTTGAAAATTTGTACTGTAAAAAAAAAAAAAAAGTAACAAAAAATTGATGAATGTAATTCTGAAGTCTTATGTTTGAAGTTTGGTGTGTAGGCCAGATACTCTGTGGTGCTGAGCTAAAGACTGAAGGAATTCAGCATGCATGTTGAACTTTAGTGTTGAGTTCAGTTAAAGCTGTGAATTGAAAATCAGATGCTTATATAAATGCTTGGAGATAGTCTAATTATTCTGTTTAACATGCCGATTGTAAACTCTTTGGAGAGACATGTTGTTATCATGCATTATTATTTGAGAGATTATAAATAACCGTCTTCTGGAGACCCCCATCGGCATGCTGTACACACTGGCATTTCTCAGCCTTCTATTTTCTGCCTACTACTTTTTGTGACTAGATGAGGGCACTGACACAGCAGTGTAGCCTGCTTTGTGGAAGGGTTCTTTTTCTTCCGTCCCACTTGTATTTTTTTAGGTTCTTGCTTGTTTTCTAAAACTTGTATAAAACGAGTTTGTTTAAAGGCAACTTTTTTCACTTGTGCTCAGGCTGCCTAAGGTTGTGTATATGGATGTCAACTAAAAGAATCATAAAACTTCTGGAAATGTTGTAAACTGGATCTACTTGGCTCAAGTGTTTAAACTATTGACTAAAAGTTTTCTTTATTTGTAGAATAGTTTTTTAAAATCAGATTCTTTTAGACTGTATCTTGAGATTTGTAATGTTCAGAATGCTGTGTTTTCATTCTATGCTGTAGCTTGTTGGGAACATTAACACTTGACGATTGCTGTCTCCGAAATAATTTCAAGCTTATCTAGTCAGGCAGCATAGTGGAAAAGTGCCTCATATCTTTCTTATGTTGGGTTGCTAGTTGGTGATTGGGAATTAAATATTTGTATTAAGATGAGGCACTGTTGTGGTTTGCAGTCCATTGTAAAATTGCTTTTTAATATTAATGTATCACTAAGGTGAAAAACATTTATTTTTCAGACCAAGTAGAACAATTATGTTTAGAGAATGGTAAAAAGGTAGCCAAAAAAGATTGGGTTTAGTCTTGGTTTTGTGCCCTAGTTAAAAAAGGCTTTCTATTTTTATTTAACTAAAACATTGGATCACTTGATCTTCACAACCTGAACTGGGTCTTAGGCCAAACTGTCATCAAATGTATCATGGTTTTCCTGGATGTGATACTGCTTTTTAGGAGTAAGTCTGTGTCCTGTGTACCAGTTATTTGCTCAAGAATTCCATTTGGGTTCAGACATTTTTCATTGAGCAACCTTACTTTCCAGGACCAAGTGACACTTCTTTGAATAAATTATCTTGAATTCAATTGATTACTCTGAGCAGTTACTGTAATGAGAAGCAAAGAATACTGAAGATTCCTTTACTTTGCTTTGAAAGTGCAAGGTGTACTTTTCATACCTTGAGCTTCTAAACTGCACAGGAACATTACACTCTTATGGCAGACAAATCACTGCTGCTTCTTCTTAAGAACAGCTTAAGAATAGGTGTTGATTCTTGCATAGTACTCGAATGTTACAGTAAAGGTAATAGTCTTTATAAAGACTTCATACTGAGAAAAGCATATTTACAAAGAAGCAGAAAACTTGTGGAATATTATGTGCAAGATATTTTCATGCTACAAAACAAATTTACATTAAGTGGAGAAAAATCTGAAAAAGTAAAGCTTTATGCTAAGTGATCACTGTGCATATAGTTTAGCAAACTATATATGATTGTGGTAGAAAAGCCAAGGGTTGAGTATTATTCTTCCCTAATGTATATACTCCCTTTAATCAGTAAATGTTCAAGGGATGATTTCAGAGTTTCAGTAAAATGAAGGAAGTATATCTAAACTCTTAAAGCATGTAGTACTATTTTTAATTCTTTCAAGAAACTTAGACTTTATTAAGGAATTTACTTTTTGCAATCTTCATGTTTAAAAAAAAAAATCTTGCATTACACTTGAGTCTTGGTAAGAAAGACACTCAACTCTTTGTACTCTCAATTCAAATTTCTTAAAATATTTTTCTGAAAGTGTATTCTGAGTTACTGACTGATACAGTTTGACAAGACTTGTCTTCTACTGGAAGAAGAGTTATTTTTCTTCAGTGATTTTTTTATTAAATGAAATAAGTTTAAATTCATGCTTGTTATTTGAGAGTTATTTTAAGAAATCAATCCGAGTTTAAAATTTTTCAGTTCCTCAGATGCTGGCAATGATGGTTGACCTAGAAGATGATGAAGATTGGGCAAATGCAGATGAGCTTGAAGATGACGATTTTGACAGGTAATTACAAAAATAGTTCTTTTAATGTATTATCAAGACAGTAATGAAAGGCAGATTAAGTGCAGGATGCAAATGACTGTAGTGTGTTAACTGTACTCAAGTAGCTCCTAATTTTGTCCCATTGGTCATGAGCAGTATATGCAACTGTTCTCAGACAGTTTATGTAGGTTATTTAGGTACTGTTCAATAAGTTAGTATTGCTGTAATTGACTTACACAAGTTGCGTATCCTCTTGTCTGCTGTTTTGCACTGTTTTAATTTTTCAAACTGTGGTTTCTTCTGTCATGTTGCTCAGAAGTCAATGCTTCCTAACCCTTTAAATTGGCAGCTTATCTTGAAGTTAACTTGAGCAAAAGCTGAAGGGTACTGACCTGTTTAATCATCTACAACCCATCTCTTCTGTATCTATGCCATTGAAAAGGTGTTGTTAAAGAAAACAGCTGCCAGGCTTTGAAAGGACATCAGAAAGTATAGTGGAATACTTTGATGGATTTCATCTAGCTCAAAATCATTGTGATTTTGCTATTATTTTTAATCCCTTGTTATTATGACTTATCTGAGTACCTTATCATGTTATGTCATGGGTGAGAAACACTGGATGCCTTTAGTAAGTCTAAATTTCTGATTTGATCATTCCTGGTACACTTCTGTAAAGACTCATGTTCATTTACTAGTCCAGATGCTCTTTTCACCACACCTGGCATTTCCTTCAAGTCTCTAATTAGTATTTTGGAACTACTTGCCAAAGAACATTTCCAGATCTCCATAGGAAGATAGGCAGTAGAAGCTGATTTACTACTGAACTGGATTGCAACTTCTACTAGGTGTCAGGAATGTAAAGATAATTGCAAAACCAATGCATAAGAATTTATGGAAGAACCTGTTTAATCTTTGCTTGTCTTGAATACTTCTTTTTGTTGTTGTTCCTCTTGATTATGGAAGCTGTCCTTCCCCTTCTCAAATGGTAAACCATGGCAGACCCTTTTAACCTGTTTCATTTCCTCAACTTTGAAATTTTGCCCTACAGGTAGAACTGTGAGTTCATTGTATTGAGGTTTGTCAAGTTTTTGAATCTTTTCGTTGAGCTAAATTTCAAGGGGGAACAGAATGCTAAAGTTAAATCCTCATCAAGCCTTTCAGGGTGTGGAAGTTTATTGAGATATAGCCTGCTTTAGGCAGTTTAGTAAGTACTCTGAATCATCCACTTGAGGCATGCCAATTTCTCTTGTCAGTGGAATAACTTTGTTCTTCTAAACAAAGTACTTTAGCTCCTTGTGCATTTTAGAGTGAAGATTTTTTCCTTCTTTTGTTACAAATTACAAGTAGACTGAGCAAAGATAAGAAAACAAATTATGCTCAACAACCTTAGTCTGAAGAAGTGTAGCTCCTTTGGTCCTTGAAATAAGAGGAGAGAGCTTGAACATATCCAAATAGTGTACAGCTGCTAGGCTCTGGTGGTGCTAGTTTTTTCTTTTGGCAGGTTTGCTCATGTTACCATGTGTTTCCCACCACAAGGCTCACCTTTGTGAAGAGCTGTTGATTAGCTTATGTGCATGCAAGCTAACCACTTCTGATGCTTGAGTCTTTGTAGCATCATAAGAAGACTAGAATTTTTGTGCACTCAAGATACAGGCTAATGATCATCAGGCTGTAGCCTCATTAGGGTGTGTTCAGATCTGACTAAGGGGGATGTGAGTCAGCCTACACAAGTAGCATTTACATTTTTTGTTACCCTGGTTTCATAGAGCAGCTAAATTCTAAAGGAAGAAAAGATTAACCCAACTTCCTCTCTTCCTGGCAAAAGCCTTGCAAACACTACAGGGAGGTGTGTGGTCATATTTTTCTAAGATAGACTTTTATTTCCTCAAACTGAATGTTTGGTGGGAGGAAAGAGCTGAAAGGATGTAATTTCAAACTAAAGCTGCCATTAACTTCAGTGAGTTTGCTCCAACCTAACCTGTATGGTCATGCTTTCTTGTCTTTCATGGTGATGTCTATTTCAATGTGACCAATCCAAAGAACAAATACAGTGCTGTCAATGTCTTTGCGCAAACACAACTTGCATTGTGTGAGTTTCTAGACTGCTCATGATTCAGAATGAGACTTACATTCAGGCATAATAATTTGAAAACCTCTGTTCCTGACCCAGCTGACTGATACTCCGAAAAAAATGAGGGAGCTTCATCCCTTTCTTTTCTATCAGCAGGGACATCTAGGATACACTGTAATAACCTTGAGCTATTACAGTGCTAACCATACCCAGAGTGTAACAGTAGTCATATATGTCCTGGAAAATGTCTTGCTTTTTTGTAGGGAATAATTTTATTGGGCAGAAAAAATGACTTTACACACATGATGTTTGGCTAGTCTCAGTTCTGGAACTCGGTGAGAGTCACTAATTCCTTACCTGGAATGGATGTTTTCTGCCAGAGTGATTGGCAAGAGAACATGCTACTAGATTACTGGTACTGCAGCCATGCAAGAAAGGCCTCTTGTGTGCCAAAGATTGAATTCTGGTGGTTCACCTGATTCATAGCAAGTCTGAACTGGTTTGTATTCTCATGAGAAAACAACGATGGCTAGTATTATTTCTTAATTCATTGCAAATTGTTTCAGCTTTCTAGGCATGTGTATTTATGACATTCAGTCTATACCGTCAGTGTTAGTAAGACTCAAGTTTCTTTGGTATTAGACCTAATCAGTGGACTACAGATAAAAAATGTTGAGGTAGAGGATAGGTAATTATTTTGTGATTGGTGTATATGGTTTGTTCACTTATGGAGGCTCACACGTTTTTAGATGGCAAAAGTTTGAAGACTTGAACTGCAGGAAGGGGCACTTCTGTGCCCTGTGGGACTCTGTTTTATTGTAGCTATTAAATCACTCATGTTTCTGTAACTGACATTTAGCAATGCGGTTGCTGGTGAGAGTGCACTGGACAGGATGGCATGTGGCCTTGGAGGGAAGCTTGTTTTACCTATGATTAAAGAACATATTATGCAAATGCTTCAGAATCGTAAGTAACTGCAATTTCTTGGTTTTTACAATTCTGTAACTTGGATACCTCTTAAATCTTCATATTCAGCTACTTAATACATTTTCATATGCTTGCACTTTTGATTTCAGCAGCCAAGACTGTAAATGTTATGAACTTGGAAGTTTATATGTTTTCTTAAACTGATTTATTAAACTTAAAACATTTTTCTGGAAGAAAGACAGCTGAAGAGAGATGACAAAAGCAAAACAGTACCTTTTTTTTTCTATTACACTCACAGTCTGTGAATTAAATAAAGGAAGGCTTTTCTTTTAACTTAGGAATACTCTTTCTAACTCCCTATACAATGCCTCACAGTACATTAAGTGTGCCTAAACTGCCACTTGTTATTCTGTAGCTTAGTGATTTTTTTTTTTAACTTCTTTAGAAGTGCTACAATTAAGGGGGATTTTAATGCATTGTAGTCCATAGAGGAAAACTTACTTGTTTTGCTGTTTGTTGATGTATTTGGGCTTTTTCCCGTTAATTGATGGACTGAAATATAGAAATCCACAATAGGTTTGCTACCTTTTGGTATGCTGGTTTAATATTTGTTTCTTTAGGTGGTTCCATACGTTCTTATCAGATGCTTTGTATGCTTCTTTTCCCCCTTTTAACACTTGCTCGGGTAATCATTCAAAAAAATGTTTATATTCATTGCATGCACTTGACTTTTGAAGTAGAAGATAATGCAGAAGTTCTGGGTACTTTTCCTACCTTTGTGATTTAAAACCCAGTCTGGTAAAGGCTGTTGCTGTATTGCATATGGGACATAGGACTGTTCGTGATACCACCTGTAGAATGTGAATGCTTATAAAGTCTGTTTGGAATTCAGCTTTTTTGTAAAGTAAGTTCCATTAAGGACATGGATTAACCTGACTCTTCCAGTGTTAATCACTTCAAGGCTAGCAAGTGCCTAGTTTTGTAGTACCCACAGGAAGGTGTGGAGTCTAATGGCTGTTAAGGCCTGACTCCTGAGAAGCTATGCAATTGATGCCTGATGTTTGGTTTTTGCTGGGTCAGAGCTTTCCATAACCACTAGTGGTTGGGAAAGGGAAATGCAATAGGTCCTGTTTGATTTGTAGGCACTCACTAGTAGGCAGTTGGGAGGAAGGATGAAGAAATTGAGATTGCTGATGATGTTTTAATCTCAGGAGTCAGACTTTCCCTTCTATTCTCCCCCTACTTTTTTTCACAAATGTTTGTTGCAATAGTACTTTAAAAACTTAGGGGTTTGAATTGGGTAGCAAGATGGTCCAAACATGGTAGTGCTCCATTTTGCAGTATCATGAATTTCAAGTCTGGAGTGCATGCTAATAGTAATACAGTGAGAGTAACAAGATGTCCAGGACTAACTAGGAACATCCAATGAACTTAAATAGTACTAAATAAACTGCCTCTTCACTGTACCTTCTGTCAAGATGATATTTCATCTCATTCTGATCAAACAAAAGCATGAGTGTCAGGATTTCAGTGTTCTGAACCGTGCTGGTTTTCATTCCAGGAGTTTAATACATTACCAGCAACAATGAAATCTTGCACTATTTGGGGAAAGAAACTGTGATTATGTGATTTTTCTACAAGTGGTTTGATAAACCTGTTTGTTCTTCTGGTTTTCTCTTCAGTAATCCCTGTGGTTTCTAATTCAGAGTAAGATTATATTTAAATAAACATCTCATGTTTCCCTAGTTAGAAAAAGGAGAGGATTGTGAAACATCCATTTCAACAATAGCCACTAGCTTTTGAGAATAGGCTAATAGGACTTAGAGATGGGGAAAATCTTACATCCCTAAATGGAATGTTAGTGTTCTTAATCTTGGGGAAGCTACTGGAAAGTTTAGTACTGATTATTAATTTCTTTCAAATTTAGGTGTCATTGATTCACTAGATCTTTTCCCCTTCCTGACATAAAGAAGCTGTATAGGCTGTTCTGATAATATTATAAAAAAATGAACAAAAAATCCCCAAACAACAACAAAACCAAAAAAGACAAAAAACAAAATCCCAACAACAACAAAAACTAACAAACAAAAAAGGGCAAAAACCAAAATCCTAAACAACAAGAAACAAACAAAAAAACTCCCAACAAAACAGACAAGAAAGCCCACCGCAAACAAAAACACAAAAGAGAAGAAAAAATAAATACTGTTTTCCTGATTAGCTTAATTAAAATGCACTTCCCAAGTGTTAGTACATACTTGTATCAGGAGTTAAGAACTTTGTTCTAGGTCTGCATTTGGCCTGGATTAGATACTCAAATTTTTGTTCATCATGCAGATGAATCAACTTCTGTTCCCTTTCCTGTTCTTCACTCTTCCTTGTGTCCCCCTCCCAAGAAAGGTGATTTGTCTTTGTTGTGCTTTTTAGTTTCCAAAATGAATAGTGTACTTATTTTCATTTTTGCTCTTCTGTAGCTGACTGGAAATACAGGTACGCTGGCTTGATGGCTCTGTCAGCCATTGGAGAAGGTTGCCACCAACAGATGGAGGGAATTTTAAATGAGATAGTTAATTTTGTTTTGCTATTCCTTCAGGATCCTGTGAGTATAATTCTATTAATTATTTCAAAATGTTTTCATTTCTATCTTCATGTCAACTAAACTGTTTGAGGAAAATACTTTTTCAGCATCCAAGAGTAAGATACGCTGCTTGTAATGCTATTGGACAAATGGCAACTGACTTTGCACCTGGTTTTCAAAAGAAATTTCATGAGAAGGCAAGTAGTAGAACAGTAAAAAAAGAAGCAGTTGTAAAACTGTCTCCTTCAGAAATGTGTCCATCTGAAAATACTTTTCTTTTTCAGGTGATAGCAGCTCTTCTGCAAACCATGGAGGATCAAGGCAATCAGCGTGTTCAGGCCCATGCGGCTGCAGCACTCATAAACTTCACTGAAGATTGTCCCAAGTCACTGCTTATTCCGTATTTGGATACTCTGGTGAAGCGTCTTCATTCCACTATGGTGCTAAAGTTACAGGAGGTACAATATATTGATTCATGGAGGTTAACCTTGTCATGTATGCAGAATAGCTGAACTAAGACCTCTGAACTAAGCCAGTATACATATCTACTGATGTTGGTCTAAAATGATGAGTTAAGATACATATGAAAACACATTTTTACATTTGGCATGCTTTCGAGTAAAATATGCACTTTAGAAATATGACACTTTATTATTCCTCTTTCCAAGTTGATACAGAAAGGCACTAAACTAGTTTTGGAGCAAGTTGTGACTTCAATTGCATCAGTTGCAGATACAGCAGAGGAGAAATTTGTTCCCTACTATGATTTATTTATGCCCTCTTTAAAACACATTGTGGAGAATGCCGTTCAGAAGGAATTAAGACTTTTACGAGGAAAGACTATTGAGTGCATCAGCCTAATTGGTCTTGCTGTGGGTAAAGAGAAGGTAAGTTTAGATCTTATCTAATGGTCTAACCATACTTTTAATGCCTTTGTTTTATGCAGTGTTACCATTGAATTCATATATTCCTATTTTAAACATATAGCTATGTTGCTGACTTCTATGATCGTCTTTCCTTCTTCATTTTCCGAGGTGACTACCTTGCTGTTTAGATTCATAAATTCATGACAGAATCTTACAAAAATATTACAACTTGTTACTCTTGTCATGCTGAACAGTGTTAAAAGCAAGCACTTTATTATTTTGTTTGGGTTTTTTTGAGGCTATGGTTGGTTGGGTTTTGTTGTTTTGGGGTTTTGTTTTTTCTCTAAGAGAAATACTGGAATATCTTATTTAGGCAGTGTTAGAATGGCAGGTAAAACGTATGAAGGTCAAAGGGAACTTAGCGTAGTTTTTGTACACAGATCCCTAAAAAATGTGCTTGTAACAGTAGAACTTGCAGTACTTGTTTGTTTTGTAAGGGGTTTTTTTTGATAAGTTGGTTAAAACGTACCTTGAAACAACTGTGAAGGACTATGCAAGAGTCTAAGTGATATTCTGATAGAAAGTTTACAGTGTGGTTTACAGATCTTTATCAACTGAAGAAAATAGAAAATCACACTTCAAAGTAAAAATACTAATAGCTTCTCAGAAAATTACCAGCCCTCATCTTTAGATTAAAAGGACTACCAGTAAACTTACCATTCATGCAGCTGAATTTTAAACAGATATATTGGGAACATGGGGAGTGAAAAGAGGGTAGGTGTAAACATCACTGGGGCATCTGATGTGGCCTAAAATGTTTCTGGCTCATGAAGTAAGTACTTACGATGTCAGCTTTTATCCCAGTTCCATAAGAAAGTTAAGGAGGATATCAGGGGGAGTCAGAATTGTCAGGGTTTTTTTGTGAGTAGTGTTATTTATGTAGTGTTTTATTTAAACAGTCCTCTGATTTTCAAGGATGACAACAAACAGACAAGAATGACTTGGTCATCAGTTTAGAAAAAGAACTTGGTTTTAGTTTAACTCCAGTTTCAGTCTATTTCCAGCTTTAGCTTGTCTTGATTTGGTGTTGGACTTAGCTCCAATCAATTTAAGTGAGCATTTAAGTCTCTGCCAAGTACCTTTTTAATTTGACTTGAAAAACTTGTTGTTCTCTATATATAGTTTATGCAGGATGCATCAGATGTAATGCAGCTGTTATTGAAGACACAAACAGACTTCAGTGATCTAGAAGATGATGATCCACAGGTATGTTAAAGCTGTCTTTATAGTTCATAGCTCATTAGTTAGTGTAAGAAACATTATTTGTGCATGTGCTGTTTTGCACAGCACCAACAACTCCAAGCAAGGGTGCCTTTAGACAAATTGTTCATCATGTCTTACAAGAATTGAGACTGATTGCACTGAGATGGCCTTAAAATCTTCCACAGAAGTGTGTTTAAGAAATAAGACTTCCAGGACCTGAAGAAATTTCAGTGTGTGGGTAATCAATCCTTGTCTATTAGTAACTACTTATTTTGGCATTGTATGAGCTTGGGCAATCACTGCATACCTGAAGGATAGCCAAGGAATCAGGCCCAGCCAACATGGATTTAGGAAGGGCAGGTCCTGCCTCACCAACCTGATCTCCTCCTATGATCAGGTGACCCGCCTGGTGGACGTGGGAAAGGCTGTGGATGTAGTCTACCTGGACTTCAGCAAGGCCTTTGACACTGTCCCCCACAGCAAACTCTTGGCCAAACTGGCAGCTTGTGGCTTGGACAGCAGCACTCTGCACTGGGTTAGGAACTGGCTGGAGGGCAGAGCCCAGAGAGTGGTGGTGAATGGTGCCACTGCCAGCTGGCAGCCTGTCACTAGTGATGTCCCCCAGGGATCAGTGCTGGGCCCCATCCTGTTCAATATCTTTATTGATGATCTGGATGAGGGGATTGAGTCCATCATCAGTAAATTTGCAGATGACACCAAGCTGGGAGCAGGTGTTAGAAGGTAGAAGGGCTCTGCAGAGGGACCTTGACAGGCTGGACAGATGGGCAGAGTCCAACATGATGGCATTCAACAAATCCAAGTGCCGGGTGCTGCACTTTGGCCACAACAACCCCATGCAGAGCTACAGGCTGGGGTCAGAGTGGCTGGAGAGCAGCCAGGCAGAAAGGGACCTGGGGGTACTGGTTGACAGCCGCCTGAACATGAGCCAGCAGTGTGCCCAGGTGGCCAAGAGAGCCAATGGCATCCTGGCCTGCATCAGGCATAGTTTGGCCAGCAGGAGCAGGGAGGTCATTGTACCCCTGTACACAGCACTGGTTAGGCCACACCTTGAGTACTGTGTCCAGTTCTGGGCCCCTCAGTTTAGGAAAGATGTTGAATTGCTGGAGCATGTCCAGAGAAGGGCAACGAGGCTGGTGAGAGGCCTTGAGCACAAGCCCTATGAGGAGAGGCTGAGGGAGCTGGGACTGTTTAGCCTGGAGAAGAGAAGGCTCAGGGGAGACCTCATTGCTGTCTACAACTACCTGAAGGGAGGTTGTAGCCAGGAGGGGTTTGGTCTCTTCTCCCAGGCAACCAGCAGCAGAACAAGAGGACACAGTCTCAAGCTGCGCCAGGGGAGGTTTAGGGTGGAGGTGAGGAGAAAGTTCTTCACAGAGAGAGTGGTTGGCCATTGGAATGTGCTGCCCAGGGAGGTGGTGGAGTCACCATCCCTGGAGGTGTTCAAGAGGGGATTGGACATGGCACTTGGTGCCATGGTTTAGATAGTCATGAGGTGTAGGGTGACAGGTTGGACTCGATGATCCTTGAGGTCTCTTCCAACCTTCTTGATTCTATTCTATTCCATTCCATTCCATTCCCTTGCTGTTACCTTAAAAATTGTTCCGCAAGACTTGTTAGACAGCTTTTCTAATGAGTGGATAGCTGGATAGCTATTTTGAGATACACTCATGGGTGCTGAGGGAACTGGCAGATGAGGTTGCTAACCCACTCTCTATTATATTCCAAAAGTCATGGCAGTCTGGGGAAGTCCCCACTGACTGGAAAAGGGGAAACATAACTCCCATTTTCAAAAGGGAAAAAAGGATGACCCAGGCAACTGTAGACCAGTCAGTCTCATCTCTGTGCCTGGTAAGATCATGGAGCAGATCCTCCTGGAGGCACTACTGAGACAAAAACAATGAAGAGGTGATTTGGTACAATCAGCACAGCTTCAGCAAGGGCAATTCCTGCCTGACAAACCAGGTGGCCTTCTATGACAAGGTCACAACATTAGCAGATGAAGGCAAGCAGCTGATGTCATTTACCTGGACCTAAGCAAAGACTTTGACACTGTCCTACACGACATCCTGATCTCAAACTGGTAAAGTCTGGGTTTGATGGATGGACCATTCAGTGGATAAAGAACTGGCTTGATGGCTGCACCCAAAGAGTGGCTGTCAGTGGCTCCGTGTCCAGGTGAAGGCCAGTGACAAGCGGAGTCCCTCAGGGCTCAGTCCTGGGACCAGTCTTGTTCAACATCTTTTTTGGTGACATGGACAGTGGCATTGAATGCACCCTCAGCAAGTTTGCTGATGACACCAAGCTGTGTGGTGCGGCAGACATGCTGGAGGGAAGGGATGGCATCCAGAGGGACCTTGACAGGCTGGAGAGGTGGGCACAAGCCAACCTCATGAGATTCAACAAAACCAAATGCAGGGTATTGCATCGGGGTCGGGGCAATCCCAAGCATCAATATAGTCTGGGCGGTGACTGGCTTCAGAGCAGCCCTGAAGAAAAGGACTTGGGAATGCTGGTGGATGAGAAGCTCAACATGAGCCACTAATGTGCACTTGCAGCCCAGAAAGCAAACCACATCCTGGGCTGCATCAAGAGAAGCATAGCCAGCAAGTTGAGGGGGAGGTGATTCTGTCCCTCTATTCTGCTGTATTGAGACCCCACCTGGAGTACTACATCCACTTCTGGAGCTGGTATTACAAGAAGGATCTGGAGGTGCTGAAACGTGTCCAGAGGAGGGCCACGAGGATGATCAGAGGGCTGAAGCACCTCTCCTATGAAGAGAGACAGAGTTGGAGCTATTCAGTCTGGAGAAGGCTCTGAGTTATCTTTGAAATAAGTTTTATGCACTTAAAAGGATCACAGTATGTTAGGGGTTGGAAGTGACCTCAAGGAGATCACCAAGTCCAACCCCCCTGCCAGAGCAGGACCATAGAATCTAGCGTAGGTCACACAGGAACGCATCCAGACAGGTCTAGAAAGTCTGCAGAGAAGGAGACTCCACAACCACTCTGGGGAGCCTGTTCCAGTGCTCTGTGAACCTTACAATAAAGTTCTTCCTCATGTTGAGGTGGAACTTCCTGTGCTGTAGTTAACATCTATTGTCCCTTGTCCTGTCACAGGGCAGAAGTAATAAGAGGCTGTCCTTTCCTTCCTGACACCCAGCCCTCATATATTTATATACTTCATTAGATTTCCTGTTAGTATTTTCCTCTCCAGACTGAAAAGCCCCAGGTCTTTCAGCCTTTCATCATAGGGCACGTGCTCCAGTCCCTTAATCATCCTTGTAGCCCTCTGTTGGACTCTCTCAAGGAGACCCTGTCCCTCTTGAACTGGAGAGCACAGAACTGGATGCAGTATTCCAGGTGGGGCAAGAGTAGAGGGGGAGGAGAACCTCCCTCAATCTGCTGGACACATTCTTCTTAATGCACCCCAGGATACCATTTGCCTTCTTGGGCACAAGGGCACATTGCTGTCCTATGGGTAACTTGTTATCCACCAGGACTCCTAGGTCCTTCTCCATGGAGCTGCTGTTTAGCAGATTGCCTCCTGACCTGTCTTACTGCAAAATGCTCTTCCTTTATGCTTTTTTAAAACATGAATTTAGCTAAATGTGGGTCATAAAAATTCTGACTCTTCTTTTTTATAGATTTCGTATATGATCTCAGCATGGGCCAGAATGTGTAAAATTCTTGGAAAGGAATTTCAGCAGTACCTTCCTGTTGTAATGGGACCTTTAATGAAGACTGCATCCATTAAACCTGAAGTAGCTCTTCTAGACAGTATGTTTAAGATAATGTTGTTCTTGAAATACAGAAATGATCTTGTAGCACTTTTGGATTTTATTTTTTTAATTCTCTCTCTCTATAACAGCACAAGATATGGAGAATATGAGTGATGATGATGGTTGGGAATTTGTAAACCTAGGAGATCAGCAAAGTTTTGGAATTAAAACTGCAGGCCTTGAAGAAAAAGCAACTGCATGCCAAATGCTGGTAAGTGATGGAAAGACTCTTTAGTGTTAAATTAAATAGTTGAGCTTTTCTTCAGATTTATAGTTTTAAGCTTGGATTTTCAGTACATCATTGTGTGTGGCTTACTTGATTAAAAATAGTTTCTTTAGTTTAGAACTTCAATTTTGAAGATTAACAGATAGTTCTTCTTTGTTAGCTAAACTTCTAAGGAATTGGAAGTGTTACAGAGTCGTTCCTTTTTGCAAATATGGATGTTTTTGAATTTGCTTTGAAAAAGCATATATACTAAAAACTCTTGCTGCCCAGGGTTTCTTCAAAATGTTACAGTGAAGGAACTAGGTAAATGGATTGCTATGCTTTTTTTTTAATAAAAAGCTTAAACTTCTTTAACAATCTTTTTCACCATTACGTAGTTGAAGAATATTAGTAACAGTATTTTCCCTTAAAGGTGGCATTTCCATGCTTTGTTTCAGGTTTGCTATGCAAAAGAACTAAAAGAAGAATTTGTGGAGTACACAGAGCAAGTCGTAAAGCTGATGGTTCCCTTGCTGAAATTCTACTTCCATGATGATATCCTACTAACAAATTCTCCTGTGAAAATGGAAATTTAGTTTGGAAGAACAAAGTCATGCTTACTATTTTCCTAAATGAGCTGAAAGTGCTAGTGTTAAAATATTCTGTTGCTTTGTAGCAGAAATTTTCTGTGAACATTTTACACACTATTTTAGGCAGTGTATCCTACTTTTCCCCCAGTTTCTTTTTAAAGAAGCATGTAACATTAAAAACAAACAGTAGAGAAAGTGATGTTTATGCTAGCCAAGTGAAGGAAAACTTGACTAGCTTTTCTATCGTGGCTCTAAACAGGCTTGAAACAACTTCTAAATAGCAAATGGTTTAATTTTCCTGTGATTTTAATTTGTATCTAATTAAGAAATAAAATGCTCTGAACAATCCATTTCAGGTAGAAAACTAATGACTTTGGTATGGTGGTCAGAGGTTAAATTCTAAGCACTTTATGTTGGTCTTTATTGTATTATTTCCTTAATAATCAAACGTGTTCGAGTGGCAGCAGCAGAGTCAATGCCCCTCCTTCTTGAATGTGCTAGATTTCGTGGGCCAGAGTACCTTACAGAGATGTGGCACTTCATGTGTGATGCGCTTATCAAAGCCATTGGTGCAGAACCAGATTCAGATGTTCTCTCAGACATAATGCATTCTTTTGCAAAGGTAACGTTCTTTAGAAATTTTGTGACATTGCTTTTTGTGGTAAGAAATTACATGTTTCTTTTTTTGCAAGAGCCAAAATGCAAAAATATTGACAAAAAGTACCAGATTTGCTCATTTTTACTGCAAACCACTGTATAGTGATATTATCTTTGAGCATTAATTGCAGTATAAACGTTCTATTGGCATTATTTCTGCTAGCTATCTAGCAGAGCATGTGTTGATACTGTGTGCTTAGATTTCATTGAGATTGTTCATTTAACTTAAAGTTGAAAAACATAATTTTATTTCATTAGTGCATTGAGGTAATGGGAGATGGATGCCTTAACAATGAACACTTCGAAGAACTTGGAGGAATATTAAAAGGAAAACTAGAAGAGCACTTTAAAAATCAAGAATTAAGACAGGGTAAGTTAATATGTACATTAAAGCAGAATTCCTAATAATTCTGAGACAAAACAGGCAGAAGAGGCGGTTCGCATTTCTTTAATTTGTGTATTTACGTAAGGTAATTGGTCTTTGAAACAACAGAATTCATGAGTTAAAATTCTGAGTCCTGGGAGGACGAAGGTGGCATAATTTGCAAAAATGGACAGGTTTACTGTGCATGTGTCTATGGTGGTATTTCTGTTGATTTTTTTTGTTTGGTTGTTTTTTTTCATTTGAAGCCTTTGCAGTTTTCTTAAAGCAGTGATACCTTCTTATATTTATGCACTTCTCTTGTCCTTGTGGACGAACTGGTGTGTTTATTTCTATCTTAGGAACTGTCTTATGCTTCTTGTTTTTCTGTGAAAGTGGTTTGAAGCTTTTTAAGTACAGAAAATTCCTGTTACATCTTCAGCTGTCATTTCCTATTTTCTAAATTTGTTTCTGCATAATTTTTTTTCCATTTTATAGTCTTCTTACGCACTTGTAGAAATGTAATGTTTTAATTTTTAAATTCTTTTTTCATTTAGTAAAAAGACAAGATGAAGACTATGATGAACAAGTTGAAGAGTCATTACAAGATGAAGTAAGTTGGTTTGGGGAGTTTTTCTACTCTAAGGCGGCAGGATAGAAATACATTACATAGATGTAGTATGCTTTAATTGAGTAGCATAGTATATCTGTGGAATTACTTCATTCTGCACAAATGTTCTGTTACCATATTGGTTAAAACTTCTAGTAAGAAATGGGTCATAGTTGCATGTGTGAATTAGAAAATACGAAAGTTTTCCTTGTCAGGTGTAATGAAGTAGTTCAGGATATAGCGCTTCATTTTCTTCATCCTCTTAAACAATTTTTAGTGACTTGAAATAGTCTGCTGTCAAATGCTGTATCAGTGATAATATAAAGCTGACTTGCCTTTGTGCCTTATGGTTTAGGCAACTCTTAGCCTTGAGTATACCTCTGATACCTAAACCTCTGGCATGTCAGATCAGGAGCCTGTCTCGTAGAATAGACCTAGTATCGAAGGAGGACAGCAGGATGAATACCTGACCTAGTATGTTTGCTGATGCAAGAATGCCAAATAAACTACTCATCTGCTCAGATACCAACTGACTTTTCACTCTGCAGTGATGGTAGAAGAGATAGCTATTAAATTATTGTTGGTACAGAGAGTAATAGAAAATAAGTTACTGCTGCTTATAACATGAGTCATAGAGGATACTTGGTAAATTTAAGAACTAAGACATTTTTGCCACACATTGCAGGTGTGAAGCTTGTGAACTGTTATGAAACTTGTTTACAGGAGTTTAACCTGTATGCAGTCTCCAGAATATCTTAACATATTGGGCATCTATATGTAAATACTTTCTCAAATGTAATGCTGTCCTTGAGTACCTTTCTTTTGAGAACATTCCCTTAGCATTCACAATTTTTGGTGCCTACATACTGCTTGGGATCAAAAAAATAACAAAACTCAAGTTCTGAGCCAAGAGCCTTTCCTGAATTTTCTCCCTTTCTTATTTGCAATGTTTACTGTTCATTCTTACAACCAGTGAGTTAGGTGGTTTGTTATGTTGTGTCACTGTACCGATAAGAGAAATGCTGGCATGCAGCAGTTTCAGAAAAGCTGAATGAATACTCTGCAACAGAGTTGCAAGGCATTAAAAAAAATCTTTAATTTACATTTGACCTTGCTGATTGATTTTTTTTTTTTTTTTTTTCTCCCCCCTAATATTTTTTAAGACTGCAAGGAAGACTTGTCTTCATTACCTTGTAAAAGTAGGAGTGGGACCAGAATGTTATTTGTCATATGGACAGAATTAACATATGGTAATGAGTAACATTTTGGTATATACCTTTGGTCCCAGAATATGTTTATGTTCCTCAAGGCAGCAGAAACAGAGTGTAAAAAGTCATGAGAGAGAGTCAAACAGTGGTTTCAGTAAGATATCCAGCCCTGGTTTAGGGAATAAACTGAACTGCCAATTTGATAGAGGGCAGGAGAAGGCATACAGTAGGCAAGTGTTATGCTCTCCCCCTTAGAATCTGTTATCAGGTGTTGGTAAACAGGCCTTACCTTGCAGCGTGCTGCAGCAATTCTCTGCCTCTGCTTTCGTTTGTGTGTATGTTCCAGAGTTACCGCTTGAATTATGTCTTGAGAACGCAGTTATCTATCTAGGGAAGCTTTAAGTATCTAGTTATGGGAAGCTGCCTATTACATGAGAAATACTTAATAGTTTCTCACTAGGGTCCAGAAACTGTTTTTCATGCCTGTTAAAAGCATAAACCAGTTAAAGGAATCATGCTGAGTACAGCAGAATGTGCTTTAAAACAAAGTTAAAAGGGCTTTCCCTACACAAGTGTATCCAGGGAACAATCCTCTCTTGCAGATCGAACATGAATTAATAGGTGAATCTGAGCTAAGGATCTTTACTTCACCAGTTTGATGCATTAATTGGGCAAAGGTGACAAATGAAGTGATAAGAGGAAAAGGGCTTTCTATCTTCTGCAAAGAAAATGTACTGAAGCCAGTGTGCACGTGACAATGATTGTCTTGATAAATTTTTTGACTGAAACAAACTTTGAAGTCCTAGGCAGCTGAGTACTAGCAAGAGACGTATATTTTTAAGAAGGGTAAAAAGGAGGACCCTGCGAACTACCAACCAGTCATTCTAATTCTATGCCTCGTGAAGTCATGGAACAGATTTTCTTAGAAGCTATGTCAAGGCACATTGAAGACAGGGAGATGATAGAGACAGCTGGTGTGGCCTCACAAAGGACAAATCATGCCTGACTAATCTGGCAGCTTCTGTGGCAGAGTGGCTGCATGGCCAGCCATGCAACTGATATCATCTGTCTTCACTTCTGAAAGGCCTTTGACATGGTCCCACACAACAACCGTGTCACTGAATTGGATGGACTGTTTAGTGGATAAGGAATTGGCTGGATGGCCATATGCGAAGAGTTGCATTCAGTGGCTCAGTGTCCAAATGGAGATCAGTTAAAAGGAGTTCCCTCAGGGGTCTCTACTGGGACCAGTTCTCTTCAATAGCTTTATGAACAACATAGGTAGTGGGATGAAGTGCACTATCAGCAAGTTTGCATATGACACCAAGCTGAATGGTATAGTTGGTGCATTTGAGGTATGGTATGCCATCCAGAGAGACCTGTCCAGACTTAAGAGTTAGTCCCATGCAAAACTTGTGAAGTTCAACAAGGCCAAGTGCAAGGTTCTACACCTGGATTGGGGTGATTCCTAGTATCAGTACAGGTTGGGGATGCAAGCATTGACAGCAGCCCTATGGAAAAGGACTTGGAAATACTAGTAGGTGAAAAATTGTACAGGAGTCATCAGCTAGCACTTGCAGCCCAGAAAGCCAGCCATATCCTTGGCTGCATCAAATGAGTGTGGCCAACAGGTCAAAGGATGTGAATCTCCTGCTCTTGTGTGTATGTCCCCATTTGGGGACATACAGCTCTGGGGTCACCAGTACAAGAAAGATACAGACCTGATAATGTGGATCCACAGGAGGGCCACAAAAACGATCAGAGGGTGGGAAAGCACCTCTCCTAATGAGGAAAGGCTGAGAGGGTTGGGGTTGTTCAGCCTGGAGTAGAGGCAGCTCTGGGGAGACCTTCTTGTGGCCTTTCAATATATATAGAGGGGGTTCACTTGGAGAGAGACCTTTTACCAGCATCTGTTTACAGGACAAGAGGCAATGAGTATAGGTCTAGACTGAATATCAGGAAGAATTTTTGCAATGAGGGTGGTGAGACACTGAAACAGGTTGCCCATGGAAGTTGTGGATGCCCTATCATTGGAAGCATTCATGGTTAGGTTGGATGTGGTTTTGAGCAGCTGCATCTAATGAAAGATGTCCCTGTCTACGGCAGGGAGGCTGGACTAAACAATGTTTCAAGGCCCCTTCCAACTCAAACCACTCTGTGATTAGACCAAGAGTTGAAAAAATGGGCTTTGAAAGACTGGGTTTACAAAATAAATAATTGAATCACTTTATTCCATTAGTTAGAATTAGACCTTAGAATTTCATGTTACTTCCACTATTTTAAAGATTGTTGGTCTTAAAGTGACTTGTGTCCATTTCCTATCAGGATGACAATGACGTTTATATTTTGACTAAAGTATCGGACATTCTGCACTCAATATTCAGCAGTTATAAGGAGAAGGTACTGCCATGGTTTGAAAGGCTACTTCCACTAATTGTCAACCTAATTGTAAGTACCTTGCTTTCTTTTAATTTGGCTTAGATTCCATTCTGGAATCTTCGTAAACTTGGTAGATAAAATGTGGCGATTACTTCTTCACAAAATAGAGGCAGCTGAAGATTTTATTTTGGATCAAGCACAAAATTGTTAACCTATGCTTTTTAAACACCCGCATTGTTGTGCTACTTCTAATGTTTTGCAAGACCCAGGGTCACTGATACACAAAATTATTTTGAGAAATTTGTTTTGCCTGGGAGTGTCAGATACTAAAAGTGATTTCAAGAGGGCTAAAAAAGTGTTGCAGACTATTGGGAAAAATTGAAACTGAAATAGGTAATTCAGTGTGAAATGGAGGTAAAGGATTCAGCCTAAAAATAATTATGCTTTTAATTAGCTCAAATATTCACCTGGATTTTTGTTTTATGATGTTGTTGCACATACTCCTACAGCAAATTCAGTGTTTGTAAAAATGAATTTAATCCATGAAGATTTTAACAAAAATACCAGACCACTGTTGCTATGATTGTTCTGTTGATACAGTCACCGACTTGATGGATGGACTGTTCCATGGATAAGGAATTGGCTGGAGAAATGAGCAATTTTGAGGTGGCTTAAATGAGCAATTTTGAGGTGGCTTAAATGAGCAATTTTGAGGTGGCTTAAATGAGCAATTTTGAGGTGGCTTAAATGAGCAATTTTGAGGTGGCTTAAATGAGCAATTTTGAGGTGGCTTAAATGAGCAATTTTGAGGTGGCTTAAATGTTACCTGTTTTTGATGCAGTGTCCACATAGGCCATGGCCGGACAGGCAGTGGGGACTATGCATTTTTGACGATATCATAGAGCACTGCAGCCCCTACTCATTCAAATACGCTGAATACTTCCTGAGGCCAATGCTACAGTCGGTATGTGACAATAGCCCAGAGGTTAGGCAAGCAGCTGCCTATGGTGTTGGAGTTATGGCACAATTTGGTGGGGACAGCTATCGTCCTTTTTGCACAGGTAGGTACATGCATCTGATGAAAACTGAATTTGTGATTTGGGGGTGGTGTGGGTTGGTAGAAAAACTAATAAAATTTTTGTTAATACTGTCTCTTCCCTTTGAGAGAGTGAAATAGATTGCTAACATAACCTGTTTGGTAGACTGGTGATGATTAGCAAAGTTACCTGAGTTCCTTGGGCTTGTAATGATGTTCTGCTTAATAACATTTCTGTTGTAACACTTACTGCTTAACAAGACTTGATGTACATCATCTTCTAAAATTTTTTTGAAAAATAGGCTTGACACATTGATTTAATAAAAAATAGTTTTCTGGTACACACCTGTCTCATAGTTACTTGTTATTAATACTAATATAGTTACATACCTATGCAAACCTTTTTGGATGCCTGGAAAAATTATACAAGTGACCTGTATTAAGGAGCAGCCTAGAATACAACTAATGTGGGTCTCTGCTTTCCCATTATATAAAAAGGAGCCTAATTTCTGTGACCCAAGACATAAAATGAGTGTCATAATGCCTATTAGAAACACTTTGCTTTCTTTCTGAATATCTTGAGTTTCTTTAAAACTTCAAATTTGTCTTGAATTTAAATTTTTGTCTGCTGGCAGTCTTCTTGCCAGTCAATGAATTCAGTGTTCCACACACATTAGCAGAGGTTTCCTTCCGGTTTTTTTTTACAAAAAAATTGGTCTGCTGTTTCAAATATGTGTTTCAACTGAATCTTAAATGAAAACTCAATTCAGTGATGCTCTGGAGAAAATAAGAACCATACACTAGGGATAAAATAGGGCTTTAACATAAGTCTTAGATCAATAGAGGTCAAGACAGCTCTAATTTTGGACTTTTGGGGATTCTGGCATCTGTTGAAGTCTTAATTTTATTTTTAATTCATTAGACTGTACCTTGGCCCACTTAAAGTTTAACAATATTGATCCTTTATATCTGGACAAATAATCCTTGATTAAACCCAGACACTTGGCTTTTCCTTTAGCTGTATATTTAGATTAGATCTTTTTACTTTACATCATACAGCTTATTAGCAGGCATCTCAAAAATTTTCACATGTACATGAAAGAACTTGGTTGTTTAGTTCAATCAATGGAGATGTGTTATGATCAGAAAGTTAAATCTATGGCATGAGCAGCTGTCTACCCCATAGGTTTTACTATGTTCTCACAAGGTTTGTGAGCTTTTATTTATAACTTCATTTGTTTACTGATTAATATGTAGCACTGACATGTTGTTCTGTTGTAAGTTTGTAGCAGTATGTTAAAGTCTAAACACTACTCAGAAAAAGCAGATACATTAATGCGAGTGGGTTTGGCCCTCAGCTGGAAAATTACAATGTAAAGGTAACTTGTAAATGACAGAAGAGCTGCTTTATGATGAAACAAAGAATTAAAAATAGATGAACTAAATTACAAAGAAATAAGATTGAAGGAAAGTCTACAGAAAATCAAGTAACATTCTAAATGTGGTTACAAAAATTGTGACCGACAACATTGCTTCTGTTATGTATTTTTTATAGCTGCTAAATTCTTCAAAAATCTAATTCAGTGAGGTTAATATAGCAAGTATCATTGTGTTATTCAACTGCAAAGCTGCCACGTACTCATCAAAATGAAACAGTGTGACATCTTGCTCTTCCTTAGTAATTGGAGTTATTTTGAAGTGTGTTTTCTGCACAATTCCACAACCTGTTTTCTGTGCTGATGCAGAATTTCACAGTTTGAGCATTTTTAGCGAAAGAATACAAAGGCAGAGTGCTCTGAAGTCTGCTTGGACACTAGTAGCTAAAAATATATATGTTCATTTAGAAGTGTGTATGTGGTTACCCACATAACTTTGAAAATATAATTGCTATTAGCCTAGTCATAAAATTGTCAGGTTTCCTTAATGTTTAATTTTTAGAATCTAAACTGCCAAGTGGGCTCACCAGATGAGATTACTCCTATTGCCTTTTCCTATTGCACGCTTCGGTGGTGGGAGGTGTGTCTGTGTACACACATATTTATATATAATGTCCACAAACAATAGATGTGCAGCCGGCATATGCTGTGGCCATGCACTACAGTCCAAATTAACGTGAATGTCACTGCATCAGTGTTTTTCATCATCCCATGTTTATAGATCCTGTTATATTAAAAATATCACGCTTGTTACCTGTGTTTTTACTCTAAGGTATGATGTCTTGTACATCGTAGGCTGCATAACTCCAGTTGAGTGACACAGGAAATTAATTTCTTTTAATACCTTAACTCAAAAAGCAAATTCAAACTTGCAGTAGCTGTTTTCTTTTGTTTCCTTGGATAGTTTTAGCTGGTTTTCATCTAATGATGATTGAGCAGGGAAGAACCTAGAAACAATGGGATGTTGGGATTTTGGTGCTTGGGCCACAAAATAGGCCATTTTTACTGTGTGCTGTAGTCTCATGTAGAATTTGATGTTAATAGAATGTAACTTGATGGTGCATTAAACTTTATTCTTGTGTTGTTTAACAATTAGAGGCGCTTCCATTGCTGGTGAGAGTCATTCAGTCACCAGATGCCAAAACCAAAGAGAATGTCAATGCAACAGAGAACTGCATTTCAGCTGTAGGAAAGATAATGAAGTTCAAGCCTGACTGTGTAAATGTGGAAGAGGTCCTGCCACATTGGTTATCATGGCTTCCACTTCATGAAGATAAAGAGGAAGCTGTTCATACCTTCAATTATCTATGTGACTTAATTGAGAGGTAAGGCCAAGTCTCAACATGGATGCAGAAAGTCAGATTGCTTGCAGGTTCTTTCCTTCCATTCATTTTCTAAAAGAGAGAATCTGTTAATATGCTTTGGAGAAGATAATTTGGAATGTCAGAACTAAGCCTTCCATGATGTTATTGCTTGCCTTTTTAAAGGAGAGGAAGAAAAAAAGAAGTGTTGTCAGCCTAAGTAATGTCTATGGCTTGAAAAAATTTGACTGCGTTCTATACATCTGATGGAAAAGATCAGCTGGCAACTAGTACAGAGAATTTCAGAAAAAATTTAATACTCTGATTACATATCAGCTGTAATAACTGGTCAGCTCCTATTGCTTAAGAGCAGCACACGTGCCCTTGCAGCCTTCTTTTCAAAATGAAGTAGAGAAGTAATGCAGATACGTTCATGGTATAGTGCTGTCTCTCTTAATAAATTTGTCATAATAATTTTGGTTGTTATTGAAAGCATCTTGACCCCACAGCGTGTTCTTCAGATTTGTGCTCCTTCTCATAGGTCAGTGGAGAGAATAACTGACAATTTGTCCTTCATAACTGAGTGTAAGCATGTCTGCTTATAAAACATTATGTAGTAGCCCTGTTCTGCATGATGCTGTATTGTGTCTTAGAAAAACAAAGAAAATAACCTAGACTCTCCACAGTCTTTCCTACTATATGAATACTTTGTATCTTATCTCTTTATTGAGGCAAGGTCTCAATGTGTGGTGTCAGCTGAGGTCCCTAGATTGATAAAAATGCAGTTGTGTAGAGATGCCATGTTAATACTACATATATAGGAATCAGAAATTACAGTACTAGCACACTTTTGTACTCAATTCTGTACAGGTGGCTCAGCCTTGCTATGTACTTCTCTGGAGTCCCTTCAGTCATAGTCCCTTCACAGCCTCTGCATTCAAACAGTGGTAGGTGGCAGGGCTTGCAAGTAGATAATGTTTTCCACTCAGATCCCTGGTTGCCAGTATTCCACATCAATACTTGGCAGTGAAATAGGGAGCAGAACTGTTACTTGCTGTGTCAGTGAGTGCTGGTGGACAGCTGAAGTCACTGGTGCTCTTCACACCAGTAACACAACCTCCACCCCCTTGCAGTACTGAGCGAGAGAGCAGCAAGCTCTTACAGGCAGGGTATTTCTGTCACGCTATTTACGGTTCCATCTGCATGGAACTCAACCATTCTGTAAGGTTCAGAACTTCTTCCTGATAAAGTGTAGGCTGGTTAAATATTAACAGGAGAGGGAACATTCTGTTAGCAGGCAGCAAAGCTATGCAGACTTATTCACCTGAGTGAAACTTAGGTGTAAATAAGCAACTTTAGAATAACATACTTCAAAATTGCTGAACTCATATGTAAATTGTTTGATGTTTAGCTAAAAATATTAATTTGTAGTATATATTTTGATTGTAACAGCAACAATCCGGTTGTCCTCGGTCCCAACAACTCTAACCTTCCCAGAATATTTGGAATAATTGCTGATGGTGTAATTCACGAAGCTATTAAACATGAAGATCCATGTACCAAGCGGTTGGCTAATGTGGTTCGTCAAGTGCAGGTAAAGAAAGGCTTTCTTTGGTAAAAAGGGCACATTGAGAACCAACTTTCGGAAATAGCTAAACTGTTAACTTCAAGAATCTTGTCTCCTTAGAAAATTATGCTTCAGACAGAGATCTTTGCTCATTCCTTGAACCATTAATTATTAAATTTGGTAACATTTTGAATGAAGTCTGTCTCTTCTGATAAACTTCAGAAGCTGATTAATTTTGAAAATGAAGATATGCAGCTAGCTAACTAACATGCTAGCCAGTATCATTTTTTGCAGGTCGTTTTTTCCACCACCTCTGCCCCCCACCCCCAGTGTCAGAAATTAAAGTCCAGAGAGAAATCTGCTTGTCTTTGTATCAGTGAACTGCATTACAGGATTTGATTCAGCATGTGGTTCCTGTAAGTCCCCAGCACCCTGTGGTGACAGACTAATAAAGCAAAGGCTTCAGCAAACCACAAACAATTTTTTACTATTGCCCTCTTTAATCCAGTGCAAATATACGCAACTGTTCAATGTTTTCCCTGCCTTCAGGGAACTGCCTCAAAGTTCATTTTGTTTGTGTCATTGTGAGCACTTAACAGTGATGGGGATGTCCCAAGTATTTAAGCTGCACCTCTTGACAGTATTGGAAGTGATAGTGCTCACAGGACAAATCTGATCTGGGGCCAAATATTATCAGGTGGATGTGCTTGACAGTTGCAGCACTTAATGATACAAAGTAGTGTGCCTGGCAAGGATATAGCATAGACGATTTGGAGCAGCAGCAATTCAATTATTGTCCATTCTGCCTGTCATGCTTTGGCAAAACTTAGGTTCAAGAATTTTAGGAATACTTCATTTTGGAAAGGATTCACTTGGATGAGTGTATCAAACCATGAGGTGTGTTATCTCTGGTAGAAAATGCTTGTTGAAACTGAAGGCATAAAAATGAAACCAAGAAAAGTTTCAAAGTGAAAAGTGGCTGCTCCAGATTCTGACAAATAGGAATCCTTTGTGTTAGACTTGAAGTCTGGGTGTGGAACTTTCTATTTGAGCATGCTAAAGCATTTGTTTCACTTTTAACTTAAATGCTCAAGGCTAGTTGGTTATTTTTAAGTCTAATGAGACATAGATATGTAGATTAGTTGTGTATAGCAAAACCTTGCTTTGATAGGAATGGAAATATGGAAATACGACTTCTGTGTTGGTTAAATGATTTATCTTCAGATGGGAGGGGTGAGGAGGAAGTGAGGTGGATGATAAAATTCATGTACTCAAAAATACAGTATTAGTATGCTGTTACCAATCCTGTCTCTCTTCACACATAGTACTTTGACTTAGCAAAGCACTGTAAGTATTTTATACTGTGGTAAGAACTTTAAAGGCTATGTAGTTGTGAGCAGTCTGCCTGCTACAGCTTCCCAGATTGCAGGAGAAAGCTGGTCTTTCTATGATCTCAATGAGCTGTTCCACTGCCAACATCTGGCATGAAAAACATTATGGCCATAATTAGAATTAAACTTAGGTATTCTCAGGCCAGAAACCGTTCAGTGGAGAGTATAAATTTAAATGTGTCAGAAAAGTGGGAAGAACACATTTATTTCTGCAGTATTCCATTATACACTGAGAGTCTAAAATATCTAATATTATTTAAAACTAAGAACACCCAAACTCAATAGTTTCTTCAAATTCTGAGAATCCTTTTTTTTAAGGTATGCAAGAAAAGGGCATTATAATAGAACTGAACATAAAATATGTTAAATGTAAATTCAAACTTCTTTTTTTTTTTTATTCACTTCAAGTATACTGCTATCACAAAAGCCACTCTAAAGATTTAAAGCCAATCACCTGCAATGTTTTTCCCTGTCATTATCCTTCTAAAGAAAGCAGGGTGCCATTTGCTTCCAGCTTCTATTGATAAGTGAATAAATACTTTTCCAACCTTCTTCAATTTTCAGCATTTTCTGGTCCCATTAGAGCCACTCTCTACTGATGTTTACTTGAAAAGCTGATGTCTCAGCTGAGGGCTGTGGTAACACAGAGGAGGTATACTGAGGTGCAGTGTGGGTTTGCATATACCCAGGTAGATGCTCTGTGTACATTCTCTCCTCTCTGGGAAGTAGTTTGCTGTTCCTTTCCCTAAAGAGAATTCTGTGTGTTGGCAGCAGATTTTTGTGTGCACGCATACACATTGTATGTAGCAGGTCATGCTGTAATCACAATGCTCCTTTTCTCTGGATGCATTACTGGTGCACCAGTGCCCAAAAGATACTCTTGGCATTTATGCATGGTTCAGTTTTGCCTGAACATTGATCCTTTAACATCAATGCAAATGGAGCAAATAATTCAGGCTATGGTTAATTAAGAGGTGTTGGTTGTCATTTGACCCACTTAATTACAGGGAGTTTCAAGAATTTCAGATCAATTACTCTGATGCTATTTTCCCAGTGCTTGCTTCTGTTCAGCATTTTAGAACATCTCTAGTTGAACCTATGTAGGACTGTAACTGAATATTTCGGTCTGTTAGTTTTTGGTATGTATTGCAGGATTAAGCCCAGTGAAGGCTGAGCTTTGTGAAAATAGGAAAGTTTTTATAACGTGTTTCAGAAACTTGTCAGCTACACAAAGACAACTTCTCATTTGTTTTCTAGACATCTGGAGGACTGTGGACAGAATGCATATCACAGCTCAATGCAGATCAACAGGCAGCCATACAGGAGCTCCTGAACTCTGCTTGAAGGGCCTTAATTATCTGGAAGAAAACTAACTCCAAATAAACGTTTACCCTATTGCTTAGATTTCTTTTGTTTCTTTTTTGAGTAAAACCAGAACTTGTAGTGCGTGTAGGCCATTCTGCAACCTACAGGCAGTGGCAGCGAGAAGAAGCATTCTTTCAGAATGATGTTTAAATCGATTTCTATCCCACAACATGGAAGAAGTAAACCCTACAATAGCACTGAAGAGTATTTTTCTAACTATATAAGCCATCCATATGATGGTGAAAGGGAAACAAGATTAATTTTTCTCACTAGACGTAATGAATTAAGAAACAGCTTTAAGATCTTCAGCAGTAGATGTACGGTATACAAGATAAATGTTTCTCTACATCTAGTGTTAATTGTATTAATTGGAGTGTGAATCTTTGTAGGGCAGGAAGTGTCCTTCTGCCCAACAAGTTAGTAGATCAGAAGATGAAAAACTGAAGACAAACATCAAGCATGAAGACCTCATTGATCGCACATTCAGATTCCCCAAAACAGCTTGTACTGTGACTCAATGAGGAAAGCTGTTCAGCTTCCAGCCCTTGAATGTGAAGTCTTTGGCATGTCTGACAGTATCTCGTTCACTCCTCAATAAATTACATTGAAACACAAGAAGCTTGTGTAGAAGTTCAGTGATGTGTGGTTCCTTTAATTTCCTCTTGTGAAAAGATGCAAGTTACAAACTATACAAAACCGTAATTTTATATTTGAGACTTTGTATACTGTTGCCTACTACAGATTTTATGCATTTTTGTTTCTCAACTTTTTAACAAGTTTTTCACCCAAGTGTATGGAATGGAAAATTAATGGCATTCCTCTTATGATGGTAAATTTACATATCTTGGCTTAATGCTTGCATTTCATAACTTATAAAATGTAGTGTTGTTCCAGATGCAAACATGCAACATGCTCTGGCCACCCAGCAATACTGTTATACTAGTCTGTGTTTTATTTAAAACAGTCCTTTAATTGATGATCTGACCTGAAAGCGTCAAAGAATTTTCTAAGTCTTTTTGGTACTGCAAGAGCATTACACCATTTACCAGCTGCCATAGCAGCAAACGTAAGCATAAAGTATCTGATGTCTGAGAAAGGTGAGTGAAATTTTTGCACTTTGAAGATAAGGAACACATCTAGGAAGTGTTCAAGTCAATCTCAATAGTCTGTTAAAACATACAAATGGTTTTGAAGAAGGTGCAAGTTGTTTTTCTTTGTAACATGAAAAGATAGAACTTTGCATGTAATAAATTCCTGTCTTACTAAAGAACAAACTTAGTTTTACCTTTCAAAATGTTTCAATAAAACCCCAAACAATAAAAGGAATCTAGGATGAAATGAACTAGAACCAGCCCAGGACTGTTATATCCAAATATCTGTGACACAAACTGACATAACCCTAGGGGTTGACACTTGTTAGTTTAGAGGCAACTGAAACAGTTTAACAAAATACCTACTGCCCAGTTTCCACTCTGTTAAATAGTAGTATCCTGGATTTACAGAAATTCAGGCATTTATACATCTAGAAAATGAACCAGTACTGTGTGAGAACTAGTATTAGGTCAGTTATGTCAAGTGCAGGTCTTGACTACAACAATTGGGCTCTATCCTATTTTCTTTGTTGGGATATTTTTCAAGTAGTCTTTATTTAAATTTCCCCTCAGTCTAAAGCATTTGTTTTCCCTGAAGGTTGTTTTTTGTACTTTTTCTCAAAGCTTTATGCTTAGAATTTTTTTTTCTTTTCACTTCTTTGGACTACCATAACATGGAGAAAATAGTAGCACATTTGGTATTTCTTGGACATAGCATCAGCTTTGGCCTCTTGTAATTTAAGAGAGCAGCATGTAGGACACTTTCTTAATAGACCAACTTCAATCTTTTCCATTCTTTCAACCCAAGTAAGTGAGAACAAATGGAACCAGGAGATGGGATTGCTCTGTGTACTAGAGCTGGCACAGAAGCAACTGCACAAAGCTGCTCTGCCTCATTAACAATCTTTTTTCAAAGAAAAGGGTACAGAGACTGTAACAGCCTGACAGGTAGGTCAGTTCCAGTGGATTACCTGGAGGTCTTGTCTTGCCTGTTCACACTGACTTTGTCTCAGGGTATGTTCAAAAGCTTCTGTGGCGTTTTTTCAACTCAAAGTTTTAAAACTCTGCATTTCCTCTCCATACATTTAGCAGATGTTTGAACCACTAATCCTAGCTTTTTGGGTTCCTTAACTGATGTTTGCAGTACAGAATTTTTAAGTGCTTGGACAATATTACTTTCCACTGTACTGGATTACTGTTGCCTGAAGTGCGGAAGAACAGTAGCTTTATCAGCAGCTATCAAAAAATAAAAAGTAATCCTTCTGAATGAGTTGAAGGAATCCATGATGTGGGAAGGACTGTAGTCTTCTTTCAGCCATTCGTCTGAAGTATTACTTCAGTCATGCTTTATCAAAATGCTCAGCCATCACTTATGGTAAGAAATGCACCTGCTGTAGCATAAAGAGCAACACAAGCAATAACTGCTCTGCCTTTGCAGATCAGGGGAACTGAACCCACTCTAGACATCCATGCAAAAGTGTTCAAGGTTGTACTTTTAACAGTGAAAGCCAACTAGAAACTCCCCATGCTTTGGACACAGTGTTCCAGCACTGTCATTTCATTAGCTTTCTTAAGTGTTTGCTTTCAAAAGTAGCTCATCTCCTGTAGCTTAGGTGACTTTTCATCCAAACATATCTGTTCTTACTATTCTCAAGGTGAAACTACTTTTTGTTTGTAGCTGTAGGTTGCTAATGCAGATAAACGTCTAGTCCCTTTTGCCTGGCTTTGTCTACAAGATCTTCCTTGGAATCCTGTGCAAAATCTATGTAAGATTTCTCTAGACTTCATGTTCTTAGCAGGGGACTTTGTGTACTCCTTTGGCATTCTGTCATTGCTTTTCATCTACAGAGACTTCAAAGTAATGCTGAGTACAAGGGCTCATATTCCCCAGCATAGAGCAGTTGTTACTATGCCAAATGTCTGTTGTTCTCTACACATCTACATCTCTGTGTTATGTATACAGTACTTGTGCGAAAGTAAGACATGTTGCACAGTTGGAATTTTTGATGAAATAAAGAAGGAAGGTGAATTTCCTAATGGCTCTGTGTATGCATATATGTACCAGCTGTGCAGCTGCCTTGGGCTCTTGAACTGGAGTTTTATTTTTGCCTCAGAGGTATCTGTGGAGGTGCACACGTACACTGAGTCTTCCAAATACAATGAGAATGCTATTAATATGAAAGCCAAGTATTTGCCTCTCCTTACCTTTTTCCAACTTTACAATATTTTACTTTGCATCTTTGGGGAGCAGCCTTAGCCTTTGCTGTTCAATCGTCGTCTACTCTGACTTAGCCAGCTTAGTCAGCTGTACTTAACCTGTATGGGGTATGATGGTCTCTTAGTTAAGAACTGTATTTCTTACCTTCCAAGAAGCAGTAAAGAGGATCTAAGATGTACAGTAGAGGTTGTTTCCCTTTTTGGATTATCATAGTTTGTATTGCTTCGAGAATGTATCTCAGGTCACCTTACTATCTGTTGAGACTTTATGGGCTCGATATTGGATAAAAGTCATGGGATTCATCTCACTTGATACTGTATGTCTGTAACAAAGTTGGTACATAAATAATTGCAGCCCCCTTAAGGAAAACAAGATGTTTCTAGATTATATTTTTTTATAAGTATTTGAGATCAAAGGAGACTACCACCTGCATTGATGCTGACAGATGAGAAATTGTTAGTATCTCAGGTAGGTGGTGGGATGATGTTTATTATTGGCAGTTCAGTAGCTTACTGAACAGCCTCAGTAGTTGTTCTGTAATGCAAATACTTGGGAACACTTTGATTTCTTGGAATATATTCTTTCCTTATTCAGAGAATCAACCAATTAAAAAAAAATCCTTTCTGCAAAAGTCAGATGGGCCCCCTCTTGCTTTCTCATGACAGCTCTCAAGGAGATTTCACTAACTCCTGAAGTGTTTCACACTGACAGATAAATTACCTGCTATTTAATCCCCATTCAAATGTATGATTTAGAAAACACTCCTGTTTCTGAAGGGTGTAAGCTACCTCCATTCATATCTCCTTTTTGTCATCAAGTTTGTTCAGTTTCTCTCTGGTTTATATTAGCCTCATACTAGCATGCTATTGACATGCTATTAACATGTGGAATAACGAGTTTGTGCCTCTTTACCACTACCAAACTAATCTTCCCTTTTCATAGGAGCCTCATTCAACAGACGTTATCCACCGCTATAGCCCAGAAGCCAGATATTTGATTTGATGATAGTTCAGGAAGAGGTTTCTACAGTGTCTTTTCTGATGCAGAAGAGATGCAAGGAATTGGAGGCCTGCTCAGAATATGAGAAAGATGTGTTTTTCCTATCTTTGAATACCAGTACTGAGATCAGTGATGGTATGGTTATTCCCTGGGTTTGTCTCTGGAGTTTTAGGACACTTTTCTGCATCAGAATATTTGCTTTTTAAAGGCAATGTCTTGTTCCTTCACAGCCCAGGAGGACCAAATGTTTGGTCTTTATATTTGTTACAAGTTCACAGATTTTGCTCACAGAATTGGCTCTGATCTTTCTAATTGCCTGCTAGAGAAGAAACCGCTTAGCCTCTCAGCTGTTCTGAGTTTGTGTAGAAAGTCAGCCTGGGATGACGGTTTCTGAGCACTTTTGCAAGGCTGGAGTTAGTGTGAAATTCATCTCTCTGCTTTGGAGACAAGGAATGGTAATTTCTGCTCTGGGGAGACTTGTTTCTGTGATCTTTGCGAGATATTTTACTATCATTCTAGTTAGGACCGGTGATACATTTTTTTTTTCCTACTTTTCAGGAAGACAAGGTAGGACCTAGTTTGTTTGGGGTTTAATGATTTTGTTTTCTTACTCCAGAGGCTGCCCATGACTTGCAGAGAATTTTTGCAACTGCTAAACCATGAAATCAGAATGGGTTTGAGTTTATTACTGGCAGCACTCTTGGTTTAAGAATAATTTGTGATAACACTAGATGCCCACAAATGCTCATAGTGGTACTTCACCTATTTAGCAATAGATACTTTAAATCTAACAATAAGCACTGAACGTTTTAAGGGGTTGTAGGTGGCTCAGTGATTTTTGGTTTTGTTTTGGTTTGGGTTTTTGTTTTGGGGTTTTTTTTTGTGTGTGTGTTTTTTTGGTAGGGTGTGGTGTACTGAGGTACCACATGAGCCATACTGGTTGCTGGAATGGAATTCTCTTCTAGAAAAGTGGGAAGGATATATGTTAGCAGGCACTTCCCAAGAGGCATTTTCGCAGGTGTTAAAAAAAAAAATAAAAAAATTAAGTATTCCCGAGTTAGTGGTAACTGACTGGAATTGAAAGTTTAACTTCAGATAGTTTTACTCAGAAGGTTGATACCTGTCTCTCATTTTACCAACATCATTACCACTCCTTTCTGCCTTTTGTGGATGGCCAGTGTCTTTTGTGGGTGAGGAAGGAGTTAAAAATGAAGGGCATTATTTCTTCAACTTACTATTTCTGCATTATATGTGACTGCTGCCATTTTTAAAAAGTAGCAATAGAAAGCTACATTTAGAATCTGAATTATACTTTTCTCATGTAGTATATACTGTTAACAAAGCACTGTTCTTCGATAACAGCACTTCGATAACAGTCCTATCTTATGGTGACAGGATTTGATGTGAATTAATGAAAAGTTTTAATACTCAGTTCATACACTCTCTTAAATACTACAGCTAATGTTGCACCCAAAAAAAGCTTGGAATAAAATTAATGCCTTGGGTTCAGAATAGTGAAAAATATGATCGTAACACAAGATCTTGAATCAAGGACTCACCTTTTCTGGAACACCTGAAGTAAAATTGTGCAACATCGCCATTTTTAAATATCTGAGAATAAAATGCCAAGAGACATTTTTAATGTGGAGTCTTGTCTGTTTAGGAGTTGGTATTGTTGGAAACAAACAAATCTGAAAACCACCCAACCCCTCAAAACTGCCAATTTTTGCTGGTAGTGTGAAGTGTGGGGAGGCAGTGGTTGTCTCTCACCAGTTCTGTGCTGCAGCTAAAGTTCCTTCTGGCCAGTAGATGGAGATGATACAACTGAGTATGAGAAGGCCGTACGCTTGTATGGGGAAAATTTGCTGCTTTACAAGTCCCTGTGTTTTTTGGAAAGGTGTTAATAGGACAAATAAATAGGCAGACTTAATCTGTTAATTGTTGATGGAAACCTGTGCACAGAATAGAATTTGTCTCAAGAACTGCCTATTTCAGCCCTAGAGAAAGAAAACAAAGAGAAAGGGGGAATATTCTATCAATACAGATTTAAGCAGGTTTTTTCCCTATCCCTGTCTTTCCCATCATTAAAATGTTTAAAAAAAGTACCTGCTCTTTTTGGTGGTTCACAGTGATAAGACAAGGAAGAATGGGTTCAAATTTGAACATAGATGATTTCACCTCAACAGGAGGAGAAACTTCTTTACAGTGAAGGTGATGGAGCACTGGAACAGGCCTCCCGGGGAGGGTGTGAAGTCTCCTTCTCTGGAGGCTTTCAAAACCCACCTGGATGCATTCCTGTGCAGACTACCCTCAGTGATCCTGCTCTGGCAGGGGGGTTGGACCTGATGATCTCTTGAAGGTCCCTTCCAGCCTCTGTTCTACTGTGATACTATGACATGGCTGAAGATGGCTGAGTGTGATAAAATAAATTTCAATCGTAAAGTTAAAAAGAGAGAATTTGGAAAGGGGAAGGGAGGGAAGGTATGCAATCTGAGACAATGGAGTCTTCATTTGTCATCGTGGCTGTTAAAATCTTTAAACGATATTTATTACCGGGGGGGGGAGGGGAGAGAGGGGGAAACCAAACCAACTCACCCACAACCCAAACAAAGTACATATAAAAATGCATAAACCTCAAAGTTGCTGGAACTGGACTCCTATCAACAAAAAATCAGAGCCTCAGAGTAGTTGCCCACTGTGCATTCTATATAAACTTCTAATGTTTTACAGGTCCTAATATCAATGCAATAGCTAGCTTTTGTCCTGCCTCATGTTTCAGCCACCCTCTCTGTAGTGTTTGATTTCCTGGAATCTGGCTGGGTCCCTTGCTAGTCCTTTAGAACAGATGGTCTGGTTTTGTTGGTATGTTTTGGAGGTCTATGTCTCATGTTTGACACAACTGCCAATGTTTTTCCTTAGGAAAAGGACAATAAAAATTAAACTTTTAACCCCCCTTCCCTCCCAAACAACTAACTTCATGACAACAAATCACCTGGACTTGGTGCCTAAATATTTTCTCTCACCTGTGTGCTGAAACACCATCCCTAACAAAAAAATGCAAGCAAGCTTCTATCAGATCATCTTAAAAAAAAGAATAATAATTAGTTTCCCACCGAATTCTAAATTTCAGTATTACTATTATAATTATAGTGGAAGAGCATGATCGTTTTGATTGGAAAAAAGGCAAAGCTAAATGACTTTAGACTGGCTTTCCTTGTAAGAATTCCTCTTACTTCCTAAGGGGAGGAAGTTGAGCGGCAGGTGCTGCACTTGTCACTACCTGGGCTGTGGAGTGTAAGCATCTGTGCACCTCTGTCTCGACTTCGTATGCAATCCTGATGTCAGCACCAGAAAAGTGATATAGCAGAACTGGAAAAGCTGAGCAAGAGGTGAGAAATTAAGAAGTATGCAATGCTGCTATCTGAGGTGAAACTAAAGAGGTTAGGGTTCTTCTGCCTGGAAAAAGGCCACAACTCCAAGGGAAGTAGAACAGATAGCCACACAGTTGTAACAAAAAGCAACAAGAAATACTTTTTTCATAATCTGCAATTAAAGCACGAAGCTAATTTCTCATAAAAGTATCTGGAAGTCATAAGAAGAATTGGACCAATTATTTAAGTGGTCTGTGAATGGTTAATAAAGAAGGTGCTCCTGAGGAAACTATTTGCTCAAGAAGTCCATAAATTGTTGGCTGTCAGAAGCTGCAAGAGGAGGCTAAGGAAGGATTCACTCTACATTTGTCCCGTATCTTGTACTCTTTCCCTCAGGCTCCCTAACTGTATCTCCTGTTAGAGTTCTCTGATCAGGCTTCACATCACCATTTGTACACATCCATCGTTACAGCACTCCTGACCTTTTTTCCCTTTCTAGTTTTGTTTATACAGATCAGAATTTCCAGTCTGTTTGCATGGGGCTCTGAGATACAAATAATCCTTCACCCAGGGTCACACAGAATCAGCTAGAAGGGGAATCACTTCATATAAAATATATCTCAGTGCTAATATTCACGTAGACACTGGCTCTGAGAAGGAGAAAAGTGTTTTCTTACCTTGACGCTCGGGAGCATTACGTGGATTCTAAATATAAGACAGAGGAGGAAAACAATCAAATAAAAACCTAATAAAATGTTTGTTTTGTTTTTCTCTGCAGCATTTGAAGGAGCTAAAAGATTTTTGGTGCATTCAGATGTGGCAAATCTGAAATGCTGAATTTTAGTCATTTGCACAAAGGATCAAAGTGCAGAAGGCATGCAGTGAGGCTTTCTGGCCTTCCCTAGTAGAAGATTAAACCATTTTAATCTTTGGGCAACTTTCTAAGAACTGCAGCTCCTTTGTTACTGATCTGCCTCTTTAGGAGGAGAGACTGCAGCAGGAAATAGGGATTAAGATTTCCTCCATAGTGGCAGAGGGAGATGGGACACAGTACAGTTGTGCAATACTCAGTGTTGTCAGCAAATGCTGATGGAACAGACTAAGCAGGGGATGGTGAAACAAAAATGTTGAAGAAAAGAATGCATTAAGCACAGGAAGATAGACATCTATATTATAACGAACTAGTTAAATTTAGCACAGGCTATTACTAAAACTGGTGCTGTAAAACATTTCCTGGGAACTACTCTGATTAAGCCTGCCCTATTTCAGCAGAGTGAATTCAATCCAGTTACATGTTAAGCTCATGTTCAATTTGAAATCTAATATTTAAAAAATAATATTTGGTTTTTTTAGTTAAATTGCAAATAACGAATGATCACTGCAGAAAATTAATATTTTTTGAAGGACAAATGTATCAGAAAGGTTACTGCTAAAACAGAAATGAATGCATTCTATGTTTCATTGTCAGAGCAAACAGGGAATCTTACCTTTAAAATATTTATGAAGTGGAAACCTGTAAAATAAACGGAAAGACCATGGAACACTGTAAAGCTGAAGGGAATGCATATATGACATGCAGACTACTAACTGAGAAGCATCCAAAAAAGTACTACTAATAACAGACAGAAGGGATTTTTTTTTTCTCTTAAGTACAGTGGGAAAATTATCAAATTGGAAGGAATGGTAACGAATTATGAACATTAGGGGGGGAAATGGGGGTGGGAAAAACTTGTATAACTTTCACCTGCACCCTGCATCTCAGAAAAACAACAGACTGTAAACAAAAACTGTTCCTTGTCCATCTTTCAGCATCAGAAGAGCAGGAAATAAGACAACATTCATCACTCACACCTGAAACTCACAGGCAGAGCCCAAGTTGCTACAGACACAGAACAGGTTAAATAGGATCTTTGACAGCAACAGACCTGCTAATGCATTTACACAGGGAAGAACATGACCAGCAGTTCTTGCCTATTATGACAGGAGCTGATGGGAGAAAAAGTGTACACTTCATCTACCTAGCCTTTAAGGAAAACTTTCCTTCCTGATTCGAAAGTAGACTGTAGCAGAAAGTAGACTATGTCATTGAGGATGACTTTTCTCATCAGCAAAATGGAAATGATGCTTCATATTTTTTTTAGCCTAAATCTTACTTTTTTAGAGCAGTTATTTTGTTTTCATTGACTGGAATTTTATTTCTGGGAAACTTTAGTGGGAAGAAAATATAATAGGCAGGAAAATGAATGCTTTTCAAGACTCCAATAATTTGATTATTTTATTTTATTAAGCATAAATTATGCAGATCTTGCTATGCTTTCTGCAGTGAAATATTATTTCTGTAAATTATTTAATACCTTTCACTTTCTTAACAGAAAGTTTCACAAATCCTTTTAGAAGAAGGAATTTCGTTAATGATAGAAAATAGATGGCCTTGTTTCTCTTTGCCTATGTTTCTCATATGGGAAGCAAATAAATTACCTCCCTTAGAAGACCCAGCTTCTGGTCTGACATTCAGAAATGGGCTAATTTCAGAAGCTGCATTCTGAAATAGCAAAATCATGCTGAATTGATGTTTGCTTTGACAGGTTATACAATTGCTCCCTCTGGCCAGATTTAGATGTTCTTAAAATTAAAACTGAAGTATATGGCAATGCAGAAGACAGTAATTAAGCCACCTGTTGTAACTAGCTATTGTAAAAATAAAATGTCTTATCATCCAGTATGAATTTAGAAAGGACCCATGAGAGATTCTGAATGTGACAGAGCACTAGATAAGGTTCCCCAACCACCACTTTGAAGTGTGGATTATCCCAGAAAGATTTATTCAGATGCACTGATATGTTCCAGATGTATTGCCTTGCAGGAGGTCACAGCACAAATATTAGCAGGGGGGTGAGGGGGCTGAGGAGTGGAGAGCAAGAGTGTTATTATTTTCATGGGAATCTTTAAGTCTGATAATGCTAAAAGCCATGTTTCATGTTCCATAGTCTTTTTCATATTTGCAAGGGGACTCTTTTCAACTGTGTTTACTCATGGTAAAAATTCTGAGGGGCTGCAGAAAGGTCACTTTTTTTCTGTCTTAGAACTATACTTCCTTATATCAGTCCAGGTGCTTAAGTAGCTCTTCTTCATCACAGTGTTAAATAGCTTCAAAATCATTTAATGAATTCAATTGCAGTGTCCTTGTGGAAAGTACCACTTTTCTCTTGGTTTCTCTCTCCTCTTTTTTGTCTCCCCTCTCCCTCTCCCTTTCCCTTCCCGTCCCTTCCCTTCCCTTCCCTTCCCTTCCCTTCCCTTCCCTTCCCTTCCCTTCCCTTCCCTTCCCTTCCCTTCCCTTCCCTTCCCTTCCCTTCCCTTCCCTTCCCTTCCCTTCCCTTCCCTTCCCTTCCCTTCCCTTCCCTTCCCTTCCCTTCCCTTCCCTTCCTTCCCTTCCCTTCCCTTCCCTTCCCTTCCCTTCCCTTCCCTTCCCTTCCCTTCCCTTCCCTTCCCTTCCCTTCCCTTCCCTTCCCTCTCCTTTTCCTTTCCCTTCCCTCTCCTTTCCCTCTCCTTTTCCTTTCCCTTCCCTCTCCTTTCCCTCTCCTTTTCCTTTCCCTTCCCTCTCCTTTCCCTAACCTTTTTCCCTTCCCTTTCCTTCAAGTTGGGTTTTTTAAAAATTATTTTTAACAAGCCTCCATTTTTCCTTGGCTTCTATTTTCTTGAAGGTTCTGATATTTGTAATTTGATAAATGATGATTTTACAGATAATTATAATAAATGTTATTAATGTTTTCATTTACTTTGCAGTAGTTGATAATTTTGTTCATTAACGACTACCCCGGAATCCTCGGTGTCATTTGAAAAATTAACCTGGTTTTTTTTTGTCTCCTTGGATTTGCAGATGGGGAAAAAGCAAGCATAAGGCAAGTATAAGCTGACACAATCTATGTAGTTTTGAGGAATATAAATTGTCCATGAATTTGAAGTGAACTTTTTAGCTCTGAAGGTTCAGGGATGATTCATCTATTAACTATTCCACTGGCGATCATCTTAGCACAGATATGCAGCTAACATAAAAATGCATTAATTCTGAAACAGGCAAATATGTTGGGCAACAGAAGTAAGTAAGATGATGTGTAACAGAAGTGATGTATGTTATTAATACTGAAGTTGGGAGAGGGCATTATTCCAACAGCTTGAGACACAAAAGATCTTCATATAAATTCTTAAGGACTCAGGAAATTTTTTTATATATCATTAAAAGGGATATTACACACTTGGAGCAGACAGTAAACAAAATTTGTTAATTAGCTTATTTTCAATGATTTAGCTTTTCTTTCACGTGGAAACTATGGAATCATAAAATGGCTTAGGTTGAAAGAGACCTCAGAGATCATCTACTAATCCTGAAGTTTGAGAATGGAAATGGACTCCTTGGCTAACTGGCTAAATATTTATTTGGGTTTTTGTTTAGTTTGTACTTTTGCCTCAGAAGTTAAGATAGAGTCTGCTGCTAGTATTGTACACTATTAAGAAAATTGTTAATGACCCTTGCTTCTACCTATAGTTTGATGTTGCATTCTGATGTAGGAGCAAAAATGTTCAATGTTGGTAACCTTACCAGAAGAACCAGTGGTATGATAAGCTTAACAACTGATGACTGTAATAATATTTATAGAAGATATGGATGAAAATGTATTGCAAACAAAAGCCACTGAAATGGTGGGAAGCATTTATACTACAGAATATGTAATACAAATAATGGTGAAATGATTCTGAAAGAGCTGGATGAATAATTCTGTCATGTTCTTGCATGGAAATTAGCAAAAACAGATGACTTAACACCAGGTAACATAAAGCCCTGTGATAAAAAGCCTAAAACTAATCAAATGCCATAGGTTTACATGACTGAGCCCCCAAACCCCATTTATTCAAGAACACACTGATAAATCTAGCAGAAAAGTGTTTGCTGAAGGGATCTTTGAAGCAAAATTTCAGGCTCCAGGGAAAACATCTGTGGAATGTTTTATGAAAAAGAATTGCTAGACAAAAGACATAGCTGAAATATAGAGATTTTGATTAGGGCAGCATCTTAGTTTTTCACCTGAATAAAACACAGAAAAGCATTTGAACTCGAGACATATTTTAGTTTACAGAAGAGGTATAGATTCTGAGGCCAGAAGGACCACTGAAGAATCTAGTCTGACCTTAGCATAAACCTGATTGAAGAAATTAATCTGCATACTTGGGTTTTGAGTCCAGTAATTTAGTCTGACAAAGCACACAGATGAGGCAAACAAGTTACCACATGGCAGGTGAGAATGGGTATTTGCAAGTAGCCTGCCATAACTGCCTGCATACATGTATAGTGTCTAGAACTTCAGAAGTAGGAGAAAATGTCAATGAAAAGATAACTGGAAATCATCCCAGCATACAAGAGCTTTAAAAAGTGAAGACTTTCCAGAGATCCACATTTGCATTCCATTGTAGTTGTTACTCTATGTTTTTGTACAGGGAAAACGACAGAGTCCTTTCAATGTATTTGTCCCCTTCCTTTGGGTTATCTCTTATCATGTAAGGCAGACATGAATGATCATGCCAGCTTGGTCTTGCTTAGTATGAAATCCATTTTGAGCTCTTCTCTTCTTTGTCAGTGGCTGCAGACAAAGCCTATCTGTTTTCTTTCAGAAATGTGAACTGTACTTGAACAATTTTTTCTAATTTCAGAAATTTTTCAAAAGCAAATGCTATTTCTCTCAAATTCTCCTGTTTAGTTGGTGTCCCAACGAATTCCACATCTCATTCAAGACAATGTAACTCTATGTACTACAGGAAACTAACAACAGTGATGAGTGCTTTTCAGTAATCATTTTAGATGTCAGTTCCTAGCTCTCCTGATACCTTCAGAAGGTTCAAGAATCGAAGGGTTAACTAAATAAACTCATGCAAGCTTGTCCATGGCTCCTGGATAAATGAATGTATTACTGTGTTTGATGCTTCAGTAAGTATATCATTTGAGATAGTATTTCACTGTTGTTTTTTGCAGCTCAGCAATAAACGCTCAGTAGCTGCCAGCCAACCTGTTACTTTCATTCAGTAGTGAGAAATGTTTCAAGGTCGTTCAAACTTGGAAGGCACTGAAAATGACCTCACTCATTTGATGTAGATTTACAACACTTCTTTTGTTAGGTGTGAACATTAGTCATCTGGAAGTGTACATAAAAAGCACCAGGAAATTCTAAATGCTGTGACTGACCCTTGCAGTTCTGTTCTTATTTTAACTGCACCTTAAGTAAGAGTTAAAAGCTGATGACAAAAAAAGTATTTGGAAAAAGGCATTCTTTTTTATTATGGCAGTGTTTTTAACCACAGTTTGCATGGTCTAGAAGTTGAACTAGATGTTTATTGCAACTCCCTTCCAACTGAAATTATTATTTCTATTCTATTCTAAATTCTAATTCTATTATATTCATTTTTATTCTATTCATTTTTAGTCTATACTATTCTATTCATTTATACTCATTTCCATTCTATTACTTTCTATTAATTTCTGAATCTTCTCCAGGTAGACCATTTATTTTCTGTGGAAAAAGTTTGGAGCAAAATAACAATAATTACTGAATGGGGTCTGCTAAAAGGCTGGAGAGGGACTGTTTACAAAGGCCTTCAGTCATAGGATGAGGGGCAATGGTTTGAAATTAGAGAAGAGCAGATTTAAATGGAATTTTAGGAAGAAGTTCTTTAAAATTAGGGTGGTTGAGCACTGGAACAAGTTGTCCAGAGAGGTGGTTGAGGCCCCATCCTTGGAGATATTCAAGGTGAGGCTTGACGCAGCTCTGGGTGACCTCATCTAGTTGAGGATGTCCCTGCTCACTTGCACAAGGGTTGAACTAGATGACCTCTAGAGGTTCCTTCAAACCCAGGTGATTCTGTGATTCTACTACCTTATCAGGTCCTGACAACTAAAGGCAATTTCTAGCCTTTTGGTCAGTGACACATGTACTTGGGTTAAGGTTTCAGAGCTGACCAAAGAAACAAATTTCTCTTGATTTCACCATCTTGGTTGACATATGCACTGAGGTATTTGTAGTGAGGTGTTCATGCCTAGATGCATTGCTGTTGACAGCATAGGAATTTGTCTTTTAGAGATTAAGCAAGGCCATTGGTTATGCTACCCAAGTGGATAGTGGTGTTTTAAGAGGTGCTGTGTGCAGACAACTACACTGGTCCTAGGTGTGTCAGCTTTTCTGCTGTAGCTCCAACTCTTCTCTAAGGGAATGTGTAGGGTCTGTGGAAAAAAGACACCCCCCAGCCCTGGCCTTTTCCTAGTGGTCTCCTTTCTGCTGACATACTGGAGTAGAGACTGTTTTGAGAGACAGCATTTGAAGACCAGATTGCTACTACTTGTGAAAATCTTCAGTGCTGTGGTCTGTGGTGGCCTAACAATGAAGAAAATAGAGATTACTGACTAGTAACCATAAATGTGAATACACTACACACACACTTAGTATTTTGGTTTCTCTGGCATCTCAGGCAATCACTTGGGGAGTATGATGCCTGTAGAAGGATATCTCTTGATGAACCAAGCACTGATGGTGTGGATGATACCTCTTGGTGAACCAAGCATTGATCTGTTTTTCACTGATTCCTGAGGCCTCCTAAAGCAAAAGGCTGGGGTATTACGGGGTTTGTACAAACCCCTTGGGGCAATGTCCTGGTTCTGCCGGAACGAGCCACCTAGTTTAAATAGCCTCTCAGCTGCTGGTGAATGAACCAGTTCCCTCTCCAAGGGCAGCAGGGGACAATCTGCCTGCGGCTTCCCCTTGCCTCTGAAGGCATCTACATCGGATGGTAACACAAACCCACAGTAAAGGGCAGTGATCGCGAAAGGCACTGCTCCTCCTCGCCCCAGGGCAGCAAGTCGAGGCGGGAAGGGAGGCCCCGCCACTCTCACGGGCTGCCTCGCTCCTCGGTGCCGCCCTCCGCCCCTCATCTGCCGGACTGCAGCCTGGCTTAACCCTTACCTTACGCCGCGGCCACCTGGGCTCTGCATGGGAGGAGGAGAGCGTCTGGAGCACCCTCCAGCGCCGCAGCAGCTCAAGGTGGTGGTCGCTGCTTCCTATCCTGTCCTCTCGACGGGCTGCGGCCGGGCGACACCGCCAAGGCGGGCACCCCACTGCCTTCGCCGCCGACAGCGCTGAGCCGAACAGCCATGGCGAACCGCCGCCACCGGTGAACGCTGGAGGGGGCTCTCGGCCACCTCCTGCCGCCGGCAGCTCCCCCTCCGGGAGGGGGCAGGGTTAGGGGAGGTGCAGCCGCGGCAGCGCCGTGAGCGGCGTCCAGTTCCCGCTCCCCTGGTCTGCAGGAGGCAGCAGGGACCCCCATCTCCGTTACCGCCTACCCCCTTTCTCCTCAGCGCCCGGCCCAGTGGGCTCACCCCACTGCAAAGCCGGACATGGCGACCCTACTCCTGCGAACCTCCTGCTATCCTCCTCCCCCCGCCGCCGCTACCACTTCTGCCGCCGCCTTCTCCTTCTCCTCCCCGCGGAGCTTTTAATGGCTCGGACCTCCGGCGGCCAAGCGCTACTGCCCCTGCTCCAGCCGCAGCAAGGAGAGCCAGCGGGAGCCCGCGCAGCCCCAGCCCCGCGCACGGTAAGGACGGCACGGTGAAACAATGGGGCCGGGTGGTAGCGGTAGCGGGTGGTGCCTGCCCCTCCGGGCACCGCGGTGAGGGCTGCGGGGCACGCGGCGCGACCCGCCCGCGGGGCGGCGAGGGCGTGAGGGAGCGGCGGTCGGGAGCAACACCCGCCCCGGCCCCGCCGCTGTGTCCCCGGGAGGTGACAGCCGCGAGGCCGCGCTGCCCAGCGGACATCCCGCGGGCGCCACTCAGCCCCGCTTAATCCCATTATCGCGGATAATCCGCGGGGAGGCACCGCAGCGAGCAGCGTCCGCACCTCCTTCTCTCCCCAGTTTTCCCCAGGGAACCGCGGCCGGGCGCGTTCCGGGCGGCAGCGAGGGCGGCCGCTCAACTTGGTGTCTTTTGTTTTGCCCCCGGGCTGGAACTCGGGCCCAGCGCCGGAGCGTCCCCGCAGCGGTTGCCAGGCGGCGGGGCGGGAGCCCTTGAAGGGGTGCTCGGTGACGGGCGGAGTTGGAGGGACGGACGTCCCCGTTCGCCCGAAGAGAGGTTTAGCTTGGGCCGGGAGCTGGCGGGGAGGCGGCGCTCCAGGGGGGCGTGCGAGGGTAGCGCCTCGTTCCGCGCCTCGGACACAGAGCGGCTCGGGAAGTACGGGACGGGACGGCCCAGCCCCTGCGGCGGTGGCTTCCCGCCCGCCTCTGTTCCCCAGGTTTCCTGGGCGGCTGTTACAGCCGCCGCCCGGGCCACCTTCCGCCTTCACACCCGGGGGTGCGCCGAGGTGCCTTCGGCCTGGTTCCCTCGACGCCCTTGCCATCGGCTCGTCCGTGCCCGAGCAGGAAAGTTCGCCACTTTCAAAACAGAGTGTTTCCCGGTCTTTGGTGTGATCGGACTCAACCAGGCATGAACTGCTGGGGAAAGTTTTGAGTAAACAGAAGTTTATTTTCAGAGTGGGAGCTCATATGTAGTAGGCCTTATCTTTTATAATTCAGCTGCCTTTCTTTTTAAAGCAGACAGAAACTCTGGGGAGACTTTTTTTTTTTTTTTTTAAAGTTGCTGGATTTGCTTGATTGCTGGCATGAAATAAATGAAATGCATAACATGTCTTTTTTGGTCATAGGTTTCTTACCAGGGTTTTCTTCAAAGGCATTTGTCCCTGGAGAGTGGAAAGATGACTGCTCTGAAGGAACAGTATCACTCAGCTGTTTTATTATTTCTATCTCTCAGATACTTTGACTCTTGCTCCTTGTATTGCTTCCAGTGTGTATTTACAGCAAGGAGCTGATGTTGGCATCAGGCTAACGAAAATAAAATTCTGAAGGAGTCCAGTCAGGAAGAGATGCAGTTCTCTTCATTTAAGATTTCCCCTTCCCCTACTTATGGATGTTTAAGCGAGGATTGCAGTATCTAGCGAATTAGCAGATCTGAGCCTTTTAGAAATGGGCCTGCGTACCAAGAAAGTACAAAATCCTCTTAGCTATGCCTCACGTGTCCGACCTGCTGGAGTCTTGAAGCTCTGCGCTGGTTGACACAATAGGACAGGAGCTGTCTGCTGTGCCTGCCACATTGCATCCTGGGGCTTGTAGTTACCCCAGCGTGCACCTTATTGATAAGCCGTGTTTAAGGGCTGGGCTGCTAATGAAGCCCGGTGAGAGCTTGCCTTCCCCCTTTGCCCTGGCCTTTCTTGGTACCAGAAGTGTCAGGTGTTGAGCAAAGTGTACCAGTTCTGTGGCTCAGGGATCCTGCTTAATGTTTTTGCCTTCTAATTCAGAGCTTTATTCCCTTAGGTATTACTTTGCTGTAAGATTGGATGGCATCTCTTTTCCTTACTTCGCAAATAGCAAAGATGAGGGGAAGGGATAGTTGACAGTAGGGCCAACTGTCATCATCACAGGAAGGGGCTAGAAAGCTGTATTTGCTCCTTTTTTGCAGTATCTTGTGTGTAGTCAATGAAATCGTGTTTTGGTTTTTTTTTTCATTTTCACTGTTTTCTTGAGCAAACAAACTAGAAAAGTGTGCAGAATGTTTAACTCACAGGCCTTCAAAATGTCAAAAGTTGGTAAGAGATTGAATATGTAATACCAAAGCCTGAGTTTTATTTCATATCTGGATTTCAAATTGGATTTTTTTTTTTAAATTCCCCAGGTTGACACAGTTCATTAGTCATTTTGTAATCAATATCTTAAAGCAGGCTACTTGTTACAAACTTTTGGAAAGAAAACTGTGGATGATAAATGACCAAAGGGAAAACACCACTTAAATGTGGTAGCTTGAAAAAAAAGAAAAGGAGATGACTTTCTTTAGGAAATATATTTCTGTATTGAAATTTAGATAGAGAATTATACATTTGTAGAGCTGTTCAGTAAAATTTCCCTGATGATTTTAATTTGACTTAGGAAAAAGTTCAGACTTTCACTTAAGAAATGGATATATAATCAAAATCAGCAACTCTTTATAAAAATATAAAAAATCTTGACACTGATGAGTATGAGGCTGCTTATGTCTGCTTGATGATGGAGCTATGCAGAAGAAATGCTTCTCTGGTTTGAAATATCTTTGCATTAAGTCTTTGACTTGCTCTTGGGCACTGACTGGTGCAGTGACTTCCAAACTGGGATCTGTTAGGGTACAAGGCTGGGCAAGATGGTCCATGGGACTGTGTTTTTTACAGTGTTTGCACTGGCAAGTTGCCTGGTGGGCAGAGAAATTTCAGGGCTGCCAGTTGGCGTGTCACTGCCTGGGTGTGTCCCCTCAGGTTTTGCAAGGTGGAAGACTGTGTGGAGAACAGTGTTGCATCTTTGCTGGTTGTTAATGGTTGTCCATCCCCAATTCCTGAGACTGGAATTTGAAGTGCAGGTCAGTGCTCTAACCTTGTCCTCCACTCCACTTGGGGAAATGCAGTTCTGTGTTCTGCTGACTGCAGTAGTGATCTGGGTTCAGAACTTCAACAGAATTGACTCGACTCAGCTTTTTAAACTTATGTTCATGACCGGGGTTGAAAAACCAGATTAAACCTCAGTATTATTTATCTTGGTTACATTCTAGTGCAGAATCGATGTATTTGCATGATACTTTCCATACTGTGCTGTGATGTTAGTGATGGGGACTAAACTTGCTGGCTTTGGTTTCTGTTTTCTTTTTTTTAGTCCCACTGTTTGTGGTTTTTTTTTTTTCTCTCCATCATGCTTGTCTGTGCCAGTGTCCTTATTTTATATTGTCTTTTTTAGAAAAGCATGACAAAAATCCTATCTATTCAACTTGGGTCTACCAACTTGCCCTGCGTTTTCTGTTTCCTCTTTTAGAAATTGGTATGTTATCTTAAAAGAACCTTTCCAAACTTAATTTCCTTACTTTGAAAGGTTGCAGTTTGTGTGCTTTCTTTTTCTTTTTTTGTGGGTAGTTTTCTGACTGGTAGGTACTGAGTGCATGGTGGAGTAGTTTACAGATGGATTGCTTGAATTGGGCAGAGTAAAGGCGCTACTTGCTTTTTCCGTTGTAAAGGCACAGAGGATGAATTACAGAGGTATAAAAGGTCATTAAACTCAGTCAGCTTTGAATGTGTGCAAAATGTCAGTAAATTTGGCTTTCAGAAATGGAGGCAAATCAGACAATTAGGTCAGTCTTTATCAGATGTGGGCGCTATCTTGTTTGTAATCCATTTCAGCATGGTAAGCTTTTTAGCCTGGTCAGTAATGAAGTACATTTCATTAAATATTATGAGAAATGAAAACAGGACATGCCTTTTGGGGGATTTGAGGAAGAGGGCATGGAACTATGGTTTTGTTGATTTTTCTTTTTTTTTTTTTTTTTACCTTGGAAGTATAAATGAGGGACGTTATTTTTTAATGTTTCATCATCAAAAAGGACTCCAAGAAAAAAAAAGAATGGTGGCTCTGTTAGTTGGTACTCAAATAAAATGAAGCTTTGTTGGTTAAGTTCTCAGAGGTGCTAAAGTTCCATTTTTCTGTTGATCTCAGAGGGAACTTTGATTTTTGCAGTGTGCCCTTAAATGCTACGCAGTAAAGTCTGTACAGTAAATCTGGCTTTATGTTGCTGTATAAAATGGAGAAAAGAACTTTCTCAGGGCATGAAGTCTGGATAGTGAGGGTTACAGTAGAAGATTTCTGGACAACATGCGTTTGTTTCTAGGCACGAGGAATAGTTGGGAAGTTGGGTGGTATTTAACTACAAGGTAAGGATGGTGTTTCCAGACTTTGTTTTCTTTCCCAGGTTATAAATTGGGTGTAGTGTTAAAGCCCACTGGAAAGTGAGAGACTGTGTTTCTGAGACAGTGTTGCTGGTTCCCTTACTGGTGATGCCTTGCTTATATAGCACTCTGCTGCTTGCCTTGACGATAATTTTAAAATTTTGCTACCTTGGCAGCAGTGCTGGGGGTTGCTGTCTCATAAAGCAAGATTCCTCAAATGAGAAATATTTACGGTGATTTTAATCTCGGTTTCTTTCCAAATAAGCTGACTCAAGGGGGCCAAGGTAATGGCTCAGACTTTGCACGGTGACCGAATTTACCATGGTGAAAGTATGTTAAGAGACTATTTATGCTCCAGTGTGTGTCTCCTGTCTTGTAAGGCTTCTTAAAGTGCCATTTCAAGCTCTCTCCCTCTTTGGGAAGTGAAAAACAAGAGTCATGCAACCATAGGGGATCTTCCCCTCCTCCCTGAAGGTTTAGATCTCCCCAGAGCATCTATTTCTGTAATACACAAAGTAGAAGTTCTGTGATGGGAAAGGACATGGACAGTTTTTCTGAGGAAAAGCTGTGAGTTTCAGAACAGAGATATTACTAGCAAGCCACCCCTGCTTGAAACAGCTGCCTTTGAGTGCAGGCAGTAAACTGTTTCCATAGAGGAAGTGGAATTGCTGCCTCTGGGACAAGCTGCTCAGATACCTGGAGTGCCTTGTACAAAACATTGCTAGGGAAGTGCACGCTTTTCTATATGTCAGTAGCAGTAAACTGGAAAATCTATTAGTGGTAGAAGAAAGTTGGTATTGTTGGATACTTCCTTCTCTGGTTTGGGTGTGCTGCTTCTGCTGGCCGCTCCTGGCCTTTCTGCATCTTTCACTGGTGATTATTGCAGGACCAGTTGTTTCATCACTGGCCACTTATAACACCGACGACTGTGTCTCCTTAATCAAGGACCCTTGTTTTCAGTGACCTGCACCATGGATACAGGTCAAGAAGGCATTTGTTAGTTTATTCAAATAGCAAATGTGGCACAAAGAATCTAGCTGCTCAGTAACCTGTGTACATTTAATTGGCTCTTTCTGCTGTGCATCATGAGATTTTCTGTTGGTTATTCTCTTTCAATTTTTTTTTTTTTCTGGGCCTGGATTAAGCGTTTGAGCTGCAGGCATTGTTCATTTCTTCCATCTCTTGAGTATTATTTTTGGACATGTCCCAGCCTTCGTCTCCCCCCTGAACAATACCAAAGGTGCTCTGTAGGGACCTTTGCTAGCCCAGCAATGGCGCACCAGCAGCCTCCTTATTAGTCTTTTATGTCTCTCCTTATCAGTTTTACTGTGAAACTCCCCATCGCTTCGGTTGCACGTTAGAATAATTAGGCTTCCTGTTCAGCAGGTTTGTGTGGCATTGATTTTGGCCTGAAAGTTCGGTGGAGGGGAAGGTTACTAGAAATTTATATGAAATGGCAAGTGTGTCTTTGGTAGTTGCCTTTTTCCATTACAAGATGGGTTTAAAATACAGGATAGCACAAAGAAAGGCAAGAATGCTGAGCAGGCTTTCATGTTACTTGTATAGAAGGTGTTTTCCCTTGCATTGTTAAATAAGTGAAAATAAAGCTTAACCCCCCGCACTCTTTTAGGAGAAAAAGTGGTGATATCACTGTTCAGTTGGAACAGGGCTTGCCATCATGCAGATGCTCTGGGAACACAAGAGGTATCAGGTGGACTTGAAGCATTTCCCTGGCCACCTTGATCTTCCTACAATTATTGGAAGGGGCAATGTGGTGTCTTTTGGAGGTTGTGGATTTTTCTTCTGGTTGTTTCTTTGTTTTCTTCAATGGTCCTGGAGTTGCTGCTGCTTATTATGGCTTACCATCAGACTGAAATGAATTTGATTTTATTTTGTTAATTCTCTGCAGTCTTATGATTGCAATAACAATGATTACAACTGAGAAGTCTCTGGCCAACTGTTGCTGTGATATGTAATAGTAGTGTCTCTTTCTCATTAAGAAGTGTGCTTTGTTTCATTTGTCCTGCCTGAGGTTATTTTCTCAAACATTAAGGCTAAAAAGGACAGTAAAGTTCTTGTAAAAGTAAAGATCTGCAGTAGTTGTGGTGTTTTGTTTCAGGAGTTTCCTATTTTCCAAAGACCAGTTAGTATTAAGGCCCTTATAAAAAATATGAAAAATATTAAAAGGAGAATGGGGAAGAGACATTCATCTGCAGTACCTTTTAGAGAGTATATAACTTTATATATCTAGTTGTCTTGGTGTGTCATAGAAGTTAAACTTATTTTGGGGAAATCTGTAAGATTAGCTGCCTTTGAGGCAATTTTAATTCATTTTATTTGAAGACCTCAACTCTTATCTTACCTTTGTGGAAATTCCTTCTGTTTTGCATTGTGTTTGTAAGACTGAAACCATTAAAATGTTTACCATTTTAACATACTAAACATTCAATAGTTTTGCTGCTTTTTAGACAAAGCCATGAGTATGTGCGTGTAGGATCATCAGCTGTATGGTTGTGCAGTTGTAACCTGTGTAGTTCATTAGCCATTTCTTGAAGTTTAGCTGGAGTAACTGGTGTGCTGTGGAAAATAAAATTGTTTAATATTTTGGTGCAGAGCACCATTTTTTCCCTCCTGTGTGCTTTGAAATGTTGTCCATGATTTTCAGTGCTATGAAAAACAAAATACTAAAAAACATGAAAAGAGACAAAGCAAGCAAAAAGGAAAAGGTACCTAGAATGCTCAGTCAATAAATATGGCACCTGAAGCTAGTAGAAAATAACCTCAAAGTGCCTTAATAGCAAATAAATAGATAAGGCAAAACCAAAACAGATGGTGTGGTAGTGCGGTGGAGAGAAGGGCAAGTGACTTTCCTGTTTGAATATAAAGAAGCATCCTAATTAAGTGCTGCTCACAGCTCTGTGTTTACTAATAATATTTGAATTTTGAGATAAGTCAGAAATGGCACAATTCCAAGGGTATAGATTGCCTCAAACATGTAAGCTGGAAGTTCTAAGGACAGAATTTCTGAATCCACCTGTAAGAGACAAGTTGCTGATGGTAACCTTATGGGGCAGATTTTTCCATCTCTTCTCCCCTCCCCACCCCCCACCCCCCACCCCCCCCCGTATGATTTACAATTAAGGCTTCAGTGGTAGTGCTGCCACTGTTGGGCGTCTTCAACCATGTTAGATAAACAATGAAACATAATTAAAAAAGTAAGTGTTGATAGAGGAGAGACTCAAATCACTGCAGCTGTTGCTAGAGGTCATCTTGTGTTGCCTGTCAGCTGCCTGATCAGCCCAAGCATTGGCTAGGCAGTCACATAGGTACTACTCACAGCAAATGCAGCCTCATGCCATCTAATTAGCAGTAAGTAAATATGACAGTGTTGAGAGAAGGGTCAGGAAAGCTGGCAGGACAGGAGGCGTGTGGCAGAGTGAGCCATGCAGCAGCTGGCTTTTTGTCGTGCAGAGGCTGAAGGCAGAGCATTAGTTGGGTGGAAAGTAGTTTTTATTAGCTCTGTTGGTCACCAGACATCACCACATATTTGCATTGTGGCTCTTAGTGTGGTCTTGACCTTCGAATGCATGGGTTGTGGCTTAGCCAATACACAATTAGTTGGTCTTAGAAGAAAGAACAGTAAACCATTTCTTTGTGCCTGTCTCTTTTTCTACCCTTTATTTCCCCCTCCTTTCTCATCCTTGAAGTTCCTATATGCATATATTATCAGTGTTTTGGGAGAATATATGTTTTTGGGTTTTATTTTTTTCTGATTCACTAATAAGGCTTAATTTCTTTCAGGGTGAGAGAAAAACATGGTGTAAATCAAATTCTGTAATTCTATTTCTGTATATAATGTGTGCAGCTGTTGGCAGTCCGGGGAAGAACCATTCCTCTTGTCTTAGTTTTAATGGCCGTTTGTGAGGGAAAATAAACTAAACAGTACTGTTAATGTTGCAAGACTGAGGTTATGGAAATGTGTTTAATCACTAGAAATTAATGAATGTATGGATTTTCTTCCGGAAATGAAGTACAAAGAGTCTGAATCATTCCTTTAATGAGGGTGGGATGTTCCAGATGCTACTTTTATCAGGTTTTCAGGTAGTAGGAATTATTTGGTTGTCCAAAGCTGGCTATATTGCTGTTGTTGTTGCCTTCACACCCCACCCCACCCTGCACCCCCCAATTTTTTGTTTTGGTCTACAATATTTGCTAGGGTTTTTTTTTTCTTGATTTCTGTGCTGTTTTTATTTCTCAGTCTCTTTTAAAATGCAGGTACTGTCTGTGACAGCATTCTATAGTATTTATCTGATATTTGTATTTATTTCTTCCCCTGGTAAGTTAAATGTGATGGAAGCATGCACTGCCTATGCCTTGTAAAGTTTTAGTAATACTTACAGCTAAAACTGTTGCTGGTATAGAATCCCAGAACTTGTTAACTGCTCATTTGCATATTTAACAAAATGTAAATTTTTACTAATATTGTTTTTCCATTAGTCCTGCAGCTTTCTTAACAATAAGGAAGGAAAGCAAATCTTTGGAGACTCCTCTGGAGTTTTGATGGTCCAATAAAGCTAATGTTTTTTTTTTTTTTTTTTTCAGCATGAAGCCTTCCAGTGCTGCAATAGATTTTGTTATATGACTGGAATGATTTAGAGAGACTGCAAATGGCAAGCCTAGTGTTGGACGGTTATCTTGATGGATTTGTTAGAGGCTCTTTTCCCTTCTCCCCTCTGGCAAAATACAGTCAGCTAAAGATTTTCTTTGTGATCATCACAAGAGTCAAATTTAAAATGGTTTTTAAATTCTGTGCTCTGTCGTGTAAGTTCTACATGAACTTTGTGTGTGTAGATTAAGAAAGACCTTTAAGAACAATGCAACGATAACGAGCCAGTTATCAACTATTAAGAGTATTGACTATTAATGTTCCTGATTTATTTATTTTGTTTGGTCATTATTCCACTAAGAGAAAGCCATCTTTCCTTTTTTTTAATTGGATTTACAGGTCAGTATCATTTTCTGTCTCTTAACAGATTAGGCACCTTGAACAATAAACACTTATCTTTTACTATGTAATGGACATGGCCATAAAATCTGACTGCTAATTGTGCTTGATATTACCTGCTTCAGCTTTTGTTCAGTAATTTGTAGGGTGAAGTTCCTGTTCTTTCCATTGCTTGCAGAGCTGTATTTTCACTGATTGACTGAAGGACAAGATTTAGGTAACTACAGGCTTGAGTCAGTGTTTGTAGGAATCTTGGCAATAATCCTAAATTGCCTTTTCAGTATCCGTAGTCTGATTCAAGGGTGTTCCTTATAGGAACTGATGTTTTTGTTCAGGCATCTTTCAGATGTCTGAAATACCAGTGCTTCAATTAAGAAAAAGAAGAATAAAAAAGTCTGCTGTATAGATTACAATCTTTCTGTTGGGGATTTTTTCTGCTGGTATACTGGCCTATGTAAAACTGTTCTATTTCTTCCTTAATCTTTAAACTTCCTACTCAACTTGAAGACCACATCCTTCTACGCTTCATGATCTTGCAAATGGTTTGTTCCCTTGCTGCTTTACTGTGGCAACCTCCTTGGTTCTCTGGGAAGCTTTTGTTCTACTCCAGGTTTTCCAGTTCTAGTACAAAGAGTTAACCTGTGGGCTAGAGCCCTTTCGGAAGGGCTGTGTAGGGGTTTTTCTTCATGGCAGTTGGCTTTCCAGAAAGATCATGTGTAACCTAGTTACTGGACCAGTAGATCTATTAGTCTCTGTGCTTCTGAATTTTACTAGTTTTTCTCTAACTGCTATCTTCCATGTTATATAAAATATGCTATACAGTTCTTTAAAATGTGTTCTTATTTTTTAAGATGAGCTAAGGCAAGTTGTGATTAATAATCTCAAGGTTCCCTTTTCTACCATATACGTAGTTGTTTTATCTATGGTAGTAAGGCATGATGTCCTATTTTGTTTATTATGTCTGGTTTTTGAGCTGAAAGATGATAGCAGAAGTGTGTCTTGGGATTTCTTGGGTATGATAGAGACAAGAAAAAAAAAAAGGGAGTAAACTACCAAAATGTTATTAAAGTGTGTATTTTGTTCAGTAAGATGCTAGAAGCATGTTAGGCTATGAAAGCTTTAAACTGTAACCCTTTCTTTTAAAAACTGCCTTTTAGTAAGGAGTACATTCATATATTTCTGATCATTCTAAGACACTTCAAGCAAGCCTGACTGTCCTGTAGGAATTCAGTAAGGTGTCACTATGCCATACATCCATTTACAGAGGTTCTCTGCTGTCTGGCAATGTGTGTTCCTTACTGCAGAACATGCAAAAAGTCAGAGTCACTTTGCAAAGCTGAGGGCTGTGGTAAAATACTGTTTACTTCCCTGAATGCAGTATTCCGTTTGGCTATTCTGCTGGTTCTTCATGCTTAGACTTTACTAATTGGGAGGAAAAGACTTTTAAAAAGGACTTTTTAATTTTTTTTTTTATTATGTTGTCTTCCATAAAAAAAAAAAAACACCCCACAACGTTGCTTTTGTTACCTTACAAGATCTATCCATTTACTCATCTTAAGCATTTCAGATGGATGAGAATCAAGCCATAAACCTCCCCAACTGTACACATAGGTTCCTCTAACTGACTAGTAACTAGTGCTAGTAGTTGCATAACTCATACTTTGTTGCAATACAGGTAAAAATGTTGGGTTTGTACCTGTGTGTCTGTTTAGTTTACAGCCCTAGTGGTTTCCCTAGCAGTTTTATTTAAACTTGATTGATTGAACAGAGAAGTGTAATTCACTTAGAGGCTGAACTTTCTAAGGCAATGATACAGGAAAAAAACTGTGTAGGCCTGGTAAACAGGGATGAAATCCAGAATCCATCAGAGCAAACATGGGAGATAACATGAATGGTGAAACTGCAGGGTTTGGCCTTGAACACAGCTGATAAATGAAGGGTGGGAACAGATTATCTTCTGTCCATGGGATGCTCCTACTGACCTTGCTGTGTTGCATGGACTGAGAATACTGCAGTTTTCACAAGCGTGCCAGAGGTGATCTGGAAAAATCTTATTTGGAGAAAGGGAGAATTAGGGCTTGCTGTAGACACTAGCATGATAGTGTTGTTGCATGTGGCCTTTTTCTTTACTTTTTAAAATAAATATTTTCTCCTGTAGTCCCTTGCTCCAAAGATTGAGTATGTTGTTAACTTTTCGGTATTGTGGTACAATTGCTGAAGAAAGTGAGTTCTATTTCTGTAATCTTCAACAGCAAATAGAGCTTATAAGAATTATTGCAAGGATAGAAAATAGGCTGGTTTGTATTTCAAGTTAGTTTACTGTAGTTAGCATTTCAGGTCCTTTCTGGTGTGCACCTGGGCTGCTTCCACACCTTCCAGAGATGGGGTAACACTTCAGGGGAGGTATACACAATCTGGTCAATTAACACTTGCAGTTGATACTACAGTTGTTATCAGTTCTTAGGTACCATTGTGTAAGTACTTAAAAATGCCTTAGGTTGCCTCTGTACAGCTTTCTCTTGATTTCTGCAGAAACATCACTTTTTTCAGCCAAAAATATTCCAGGTGGTGTTTTGTGGATGGGCAGGAGGGGTGAAGGTCTTTCATGCCTCTCATTAGGTAAATAGGCTCTCTTCCAACACCTGTTTCTTCCTTGCTTGATTCCTTTGTAATCATCTCTCAGAAAACATCCTTGCCTGCACACTGAAGCAGAAAGGTTGGTGTTCTTCAGCTGCATGTAACTTGAAATTCAGCCTCTACTGGTAGGAAAAAAGAATTTGAAACATACTTTCTTTAGTAACCTTATTAAAAAAAAAGGTTTAGATGTGTAAACTAGTAAGATTTCTTCCTTAAGCAGGGCAGATAGCTCTCTTTCTGAGCATTCTTATGACCTATTTTTGCACAGATGTGTTGGGAATCCTGTAACACAAAACGTTCATTTATGGTCTTACTCTGTGGCCTGATTGAGGCAGAGTGCTGCTTTGATGGCTGCTGCACACCATGTCTCTGCCTGCCCTTCCTTGGAGCCCCATGAAAGTCTGTGGGATCTGCTGGAGTGGTTTGAAGGCTTCTATGTTGTCCCTGCTGCGGCAGCATGAGTTCAGAGAGAACTTAAATGAGGAGCCATGAAAACACTGAGAAACTGGCAAAGACAATTTTTAACTTCTTGGATGAGTTTTCTTGAAATAGTAATGAGAGGTCAGATCCTGAATGCTGGCAGCAATCTGCTGGTGTTTCACCAGGAATTTAAGTGAAATTGTTTCCATGTGGAAGCAACAACTTGGAAACACTAAACTGAGGTCCGTAACCTGAGATGGCTGCAGTGTTCAGTACAGACCTTGTGAACTGGTAAAGCTGTGGATGATAATCAGGGTGACACCAGGGTAGATACAAACTAATTTAAACTTTGTTTTTTAAAAAACATCCTGTTAAGAATAAAATGGGCAAATTAAATTTGGACCTTCGGGTAAGGCCTTACCTGCACCTACTAGTAAAACACTTGGTATCAGTGACTTCTCAAATTAAACAGGTCAAACAACATGACTTTTGTCTTGTCATTTACTGTATACAATCATTTAAAATCACAGAATCAACCAGGTTGGAAAAGACCTCAGAGATCATCAAGTCCAACCTATCATCTAACACCACCTGACAACTAAACCATGGCTCCAAGTGCCACATCCAGTCTTTTTTATAACACCTCCAGGGATGGTGACTCCACCACCTCCCTGGGCAGCCCATTAAAGGCATAAAAATGTATAAGGCAACTGAAGGGGAGATACCCTTTAAATTTTTTAGATCTCTGTTTTAGGGTCTCTACACTGGATAAAATTATGCAGAAAAGCTTTCATATTACATATTCGCTTTTAATTCAGCTACCAGATGCAGGGAGGATATTTACTGTTAAATAAACTCAGGACTGAGAACTCGTGTGGGAACTCAGAAAGTCAGAAAGCTTTTTCTTCTTCTTTGTTCATTTTATTCTATTAATAATTAGATGGGAGAAAATTAAGATTATATGCATTAAAGCTTGAAGCACACATAGAGTTCCAGATATCTAACTGAATGCATCATGCAAATTTGGTATCTCGCAGTGTTAGTGGTTTTGAGATACCTAATAGAATTTATTGGTATTTCAGTAAATAGGACTATCAGTGAATTGAGAATTAATTATAGTCACCAAATCTTAATCTTTCTGTTGCATAATAAATTATTCTGTTTTAAATAGTAGTCTTGCTTGTGGTAAAAGGTTTTTCTGTAGTGAGTTTTGTTTTTTAATGTTTTTGGGTACATTTTTGGGGTGACTTTTAAGACATCTTAGTGGTTTAAGTTTAGTTCCTTCCAAATGCAATGTATTGGAAGCTGTAATAAAATTGGCATCTCAGTATAAAGAAACAAATCCACTGCTGATTTTAAGACAAAAGATGTAAAAACAATTAACTTTTGTTTAAGTATTGTGTAACCTGCTGCTTATGGAAACAGATGGATCACAGTATGTAAAAATTAAATGTAGTCTTTAACTGTAAACTTACCTTTGCAATGCATCAATGGATATAAATGAAATTCCATATGAAAATGACAAAAGCAATCTAAGTGTCTTTACTAATGCATCCACTTTCCAATAATGACTTAAACTATCTATTTTATCCTTTCTTTAGTCTTCGCTGACTTTTATTTTTTTTATTTTTTTTTTTTTGCTTCCTCAAGAGCAAGTCAAAAGGGACATTGTCAAGGTGCAGACTACAACATAATGTGATGAAGGACAGACACATAGAAAGTCAGGTGTGGTTTGTTTTTTTTTTTTCTGCAGAAAAACAATCAGTTCTTTTCAAACAAGACTCATGATACAAGTCCTAGACTGGGAAGTTCAACATCTTCTGAGATGTATGAGCCTCAGACATATTTTCAATGTCCTTGTTTCTCAGAGATTTTTCGCCTCATTTTCCCTTGCAGGCTACTGTGTGCATGATTGGTTGTATATTCATATGAGATTTCTGTCCCCTACACATGTGAACTTGAATTTCCTGCCATTTCACATGTTGTGGTGGGGAGAATGAAATAACCTACAAGCAGATCCTCCTGAGCACAATTCCTGGAAACTGTAAACTGTTGTGAGTATGTTTATTTTCTACTTGTGTCCTTACTGTGATAACCTCAGTATTTTGAGGAAGGGAGCACACAGTTTGTTTTAAAACCTGTTAGAGCAAAATGCAATTTACATAAGCAACAGTAGAAGCCTTCTTGCTTCTGAACTCTCTTTTCCTTTGCAGAAACTAGGAAGACTTTTTCTGTCAGTCTAATTTAAAGGATGCCTGAAGTCTAGAGCTACATTACCTTGTAATGTTAAAGACACTTCTTCAGCAAGGCAAGGCTGAAAGCTTAATCTCCTGTATGTGTAAAGCAATTGGAAGGGACTATACTTGAACTTTCCTTTTCAGACTGAAGAGCTTAGCTCAGTGTTCTGGTTCCTTTTCGATTTGTAGTCTGAGGCTGGTTTACCTTTGGGTCTTAGTGAAGTTGGAAGGTAAAAAAATGTCCTTGATGCGATGAAGCTCTGCAGTGCCTTTTCGTGCCCTTCTTGCTTCACTCAGCTGTTTCCCTTGTGTTTGCATCCAGTCTTAACTTTACATTATTGAGACTTTTAGTTTTTGCTTGGATTCTACCTGTATACTGCTTGACACCAGAAATTGGCTGCTTTGCATAGAAGCCTGCTGCCCTTTTTTAACAATACAAAAACCTAAGCATTTCTTCTTTCTGCATCTGGGTCTAGAAGGAAAAATGATACTGCTAGTGGTGGTCCCAAAAATAGTCATCTTGGATTTGTGGGTAGTCACAGACCCAGTCAAGGACAACTGGAATGACAATAGCTTTCCATTTGGGTTAAATGAAAGAGCACCGTTTTGTTTAGGTGAGATAATGACCTTGTGAGACTGAACAGAGTTTTGTGCTGAGCAGTTAGAGCACAGCTGGGAGCTGGCTTTGTTTTATGAGTCCTCAGCTGAATGATTCCCGAACAACACAAAGCAGCATACTAAAACTCATGTCTTTTTATGACACTGAGTATTGTATTACCATTAGCAAAATTTCCCTGGAAAGAATTCTCTGCTACAGCAGTTCAGCTTGTAAATATAACCTGAATACAGGAAAGACTGGGTGATTTCAGACACTTTGTAGATAAGCTGTGTGGAGCACCTAGCAGTTTACAGGAGCAAAGTCTAGATGCTGTATATAGAAACAAATGATGGCAGGGCAGTGCAAAATACCCAAAAATACCTCTTCCAAGTAGTAGTACATTAAAAATGTGTCAGGAATAGGTCTGATACTGGGCAAAGTGTGAACCATTGTGACAAAGTTTCCTGCTGGTGAGGAGGTCTCACAGAAAGCTATGAAGCTTGCTGCAGCATTGTTTCCATTCCTTCATAGATTTTTTTGAAAAATAGAAGTATCATAAGCTGCTGAAATTGGAAACATGCAAGGAATTTCAAGGGCTGGAAAAAAACCATGACAGATGAATATATCTTAATATAAACTTCAAAGGACCTGTAACACAGAGGAAGTTGTTAAGGCTGATTTCTTGAGTTTCTGCAGTACAAAAGGGGAAGAGTTAGTGCTGAAAGCCTGAAAGCACGGAACAAGATAATACCGACCTCTGGCCTGAGAGGGAAGAGCTGGCCTCTTCATTTGGTGAGATAGTTTTCAAATATCTTCTAGTCAGACCTTGGTCTGTTTTTTCTGAATCTGTTAAACTTGCCATAAAAGTACCTGGTGGTGGATCTCATGACTGAATCAGCATGATTTTGGGCCCCCCAATTCAAGAGAGTCAGGGATCTGCTGGAGAGAGTCCAATGGAGAGCTATGAAGATGGTTGCAGGACTTGAACATCTCTCCCATGATGAAGAAAGACTGACAGACCTGGGGTTGTGTAGTCTTGAGAAGAGAAGGCTGAGAGGGGATCTTATCAATATGTATAAATATCTGAAGGGTAAGCATCAACATGAAGGTGCCAGTCTCTTTTCAGTGGTGCCCAATGATAAGACAAGGACACAGTGACAGGTGCAATCTAGAACACAGGAGGTTCCACCTCAACACAAGAAGATACTTTTTTACAGTGAAGGTGACAGAGCACTGGAACAGACTGCCCAGAGAGATTGTGGAGTCTGTTTCTCTGGAGATTTTCAAAACCCATTTGGATGTCTTCCTGTGCAGCCTGCCCTAGGTGATCCTGCTTTAGCAGGGAGTTTGGACTTGATGATCTCTAGAGGGCCCTTCCAACTCCTATCATTTTGTGTTTCTGTGATTCTGGGTGTTTATAGGAAAATACTGGCTGGGGCTCCTAATGGCCAATCACTGTCCAATTGGGCTAGTTGACTAAAAGTATCCTTAGAATACTAAATTACCTATTGTTAAATGATCTGGGGTCGTGGATTCTAATCTGTATCTAGCCCTGGTAAGTTACAGAGTAGTACCAGTCAGACACCCGAAGAGAGATGCCTCATTTTGTCAGTTTGAAAACAGACCAATGGCACTTTTATTTTAGAAACAATTTCAGAATTGGTGGAAGCTCAGAAGCATGCAAAGAGGAATGAAGTACCAAGAACCAGACTAGTGCTGTAGTCCAAATGCTTCTACTGTTTTGCAGAAATTGTAGATAAGATGGAGAGTTGTGGGAACACAGCATTATCAGAAGAAATAGGGCAGCAGTTACGTGATGTTTATCCTCTGAATGGAGTCGCACTTCGGTGAGATAAGTGGCGCTGTTTTGAAATCGCAGTGAGTCACTGAATCAGTCCTCTTAGTGCTAGAGTTGAAATTTGTGGGATAATCACTGAGCCAAGACAAGTAAGACCAAGAAGGTGATAAAATAAGTGCTAACAGACTTACTGCCATCTGATAAGCAGTGGTGATATCTCAAGGAAGAGTTGACCTCTTCACGCAACCCCATAAGGCACATCAGTGACTAAGCTCTGTTGTTTAACAAGTTGCTCAGATGTATTTCATGTCACGCTGAGTTATTGTTAGTTACATCTTCAGCACAGGAAGGAAAATGCGGGCAGCTGTTCCATTGCATGTCTATCCTATTGAGCCAGAAGGAACCAATCATGGGTTTATTTGGAAGTTCATGTGGTCAGAGCTGCAGAGTGGATGAAGGTCATCTCCTCCAGTCTCTGTGCTTTGAGTGATTTGTGCAGAACAGGAAAGCCACTACCCACTGCAAAAGCTACAGGGCTGCTGAAACGGCAGTTGAGCCCAAAAGAGAGTTAGAACAGATTGGTTGTTGATTAGTTTGGGTGGGTTTTTTTGGTGAAACTGTGTGCGCCTGTTTGCAGAGCATAATAGAAAAGTGTAAGAGGTGATGTGTGGAAGCAGAGGGAGAGTGCATGAGGCAAGAGAGGTCTTGTTGGTCAGGTTACTCTCTTTAAAGAGATTTCATGTTGGAAGTTACCACAGGGCTGATTTTTACTTCTGGGTTTCAGCTCATCAGTGTTTCCTAAGAGAAATACCATACCTAAGCCTCACTATTTTGTAGGTATTTGAGCTAAAAATGGGTGATACTGAGAAATGCAAATTCACTTCTCACTGGAAGCTCAGTTAGTGTTTCTGAAAGGGAAACAAAGTTTATATACTTTCTTAAGGGCACTTTGACATTTTTTTGTTTGTTTTTTAAAAAAGATGAAAATCTAACAGGTTAGCTACTAGGCACAAAATATATTTATAATGTGGTGGTAAGGCTGTGCAGGTGGGCACAGATCTCACTTTATGAGTGGCTGCATAGATCTTAGTGCCTCACATCTAATCAAGAGGCCATTTTCCTGACATCTCCTGGGTTCATAGTTTGCCTGCCAGCCATTTTAGGAGGCTCTTGGGAGGAGAATTGCATGAGTGGCAGGGGACATGGCAGAGCAGGCTTTAATACTGTCTAGTGCCTTGCCTTCCCTTGATGATCAGCTTCTGAATCCCTGTAGAAGTGGCCTCTTTCTTCCTCCTTCATCTTACTCAATCCTCTTCTGCTACTGCTTTTCAGAAACCGTGTAACTTCTCAAATTACTTTTGAATTCACTACCACAGCACAGCAATTGAGCTCAGCCACCTCAAGTTGGGGGTGGGAGCTCTTTTTGTATGATTCAGCTTTAACGATGTTTTTAGTACCAGGCCACAAAACAAGAGTAGGTAAATCTGATTGTTTAATGTATGCAAAAATTACAGGTTGGCCACACTTAACCCAGTCTAGAAACATGTAGCACAGCTGTGGTTATGTAACATAAACGTGTAATCAAGTGCAGCTCTCCAATGGGAAGTAAATCTTCTCTGTCTTGTGGCTTCAGTGGGTGGTGCTTATGAATGTTTCCTCAGCCTGGGGTGGTAATGCTTTAGGAGATGGACATCAAAAGATGGGGCTTCCCAGCACTGCACATCTTGCTGAGAATTTCTGGGCCTGTAATATGGGATTTAGCCCACTTAGCTGAATATTTCCAGCCTGAGCCTGTTGTCCTACGTTTAGTAGTAATGCTCAGTGGGAAAGTGTCGTAGTAGAGACAGTAATCCCTCGAAGCTTTTGGCAGGCTGCAGTTCAAGGAGTTTGAGCAAGAAAGTCATGTCTGCACCTTTAACAGTCCTTGACATACTTTCTTTTATAAATTCATCTAACCCTGTGTTAATCTGTTTTAAAAAGTTGCCTTCACAACTTCCTGTGAAAATGGGTTCTGCTGTTAAATGTAGTGTTCAAAAAGTACCTCTTTTTCCTCCTGTGTTTAAACAGCCTTCCGGATAAACTTCATTTTTATACTGCCCAGTTCATTTCTTCTGAGACATGGTTTCCTATTTGCTTTCTCTGTAGCAGCATTCATGGTTGTATGTCTGTCATCCATCTCCCCTTCTAATCTAAAAGCCCTTACTTTAGTTCTCCTTGGGTTAAAGCTGCCCCAAACCTCGCATTGTTGTCATCTTTCTTTGAACCTTTGCTTGTTCTGCTATGTTCTTCTCTGAAAACTGCTTAGAGCAGCAGCCCTAGGCTGCACCAAGGATTTGCAGTGGTATAGTGGTTTTCCCTTGCCTGCTCACTTCTGATGTTCTCTTTGCTATCTCAACTGACACTAAGCATTGCATTCTGTGAGTGAGTGGTTCCTCACTTTAATTAAACTGTGGTGGCTTCAGGGTTTCCATTCACTATATTGGCTATTACTTCATGTTGTCTCTCTATAAATACCTGACAAATCTGTCTGCAACTCTTCACAGTTAGTTCTCCTGTTTCTGTAATCGCCAACAAACTTCATCATGCTGCTGCTTGCTCCATTTTCCACATAAATAATGAATATATCAAGTAGCATAAATGCAAAACCACAGCTGTTGTGAAAACTGCCTATTTATTCCTGTGCTGTTTCTTTTCATCTAACCAGTTGTTACTCACAGAAGGACCTTCCATCTTTATCCCGTTACAGTTCAATTTCTTTAAAAGCCTGTGGTGAGGGACATTGTCAAAGGTTTGTTTGTGTTCCAAGTACACTATATATAGCGTGCATTCCACACTTATCCATTTGTGTCATGGGAAGTTTGTTGTAAAAGAAACCAGGCCATGGGGACTCTTTCCTGTACTGTATTTATTTGTGTGCCTGCTAGTTTATTCTACAGTTTTAATAAATCTTCTCAGTGTAGGGGTGGGTCTGTAGCTACCAGCCTGTAGTTGCTGCAGTCCTTTTATTGAAATTGGCAGCACATCCTTGGCTTTTTGTATTGTGCTTAAGTCTGTCTTGGAGGGAAACATGGTTAATAGTTCTGTTTGTGTGCTGAAGTGCCTTTAAAAATCCTCATTGAGTAGCATCTAGTTCTGGTAGCCTGCTGTTGTTCCTAAAGCCTGATCTAAAGATGCTGTGTTTTTGACAGTCCACTTGCATCCATACCATCTTCTTGTTCCCATATTCCATTTTTCAGTTTCAGTAGAGTGGTGGCCAATTTGTCTCCATGGTCCCTTGGGTCTACTGAGTAGGTGAACTCACCTTCTTTCCCCTGAATTGTTGCCCCAAATGCTTCCTACATGCAAAAGAGGAGCTGGAAAGAAGGAAGCTGCTGTAGAACAGGAATATGTGGCCATGGGGGAGCACTTCTTTCTGCCTCAGTTCTAGTTGGCTTAATAATGTGCAGAAGCCATGGCAATAATTATTTTTATATATATACATGCACATACATGAAAATTTACTTATATTGCACTAATTATTTTCATGGAAGGTGTACTTGAATGCAATTGTTTCCAGTCCTTGTCACTCAGAACAAATTTCAATTCAAATAAAATTATACAGTTAAGCTCTTTCAAATTTTTGCATAGATGATGGATTTATTTAGTATATTAATGTATTCTGATTTTTTTAGGACTGTGTATGTAACAGGATTGTAACACAACTCTTCAAATGTACAATCCACTGATATCAGAATAAAGGGGAAGACATTTATTGTTCAGAAGAGTTAATATGCTTTTATATTTTGAAGCACTTCAAAATTAAGTGTTTCGTATTCGTTCCTGCCATTGATCTTTGATATTTGTAATAAAGATCCTCAATTGTGTGTAAGATGTATTTTTGATGTGGATCAGACTTATGCTTCCATATCTTTAATGGCTTTCTGGCCATTTTTGTGGTGTTTACACCCTGGAACAGAAGATGGAATTCATTGTTCAAGTCTCAGAATAGCTGAGGAGAGACAGCAGTGGTGTTGTTCTTCCTCTCTTACCTGCTTCATTTCCCCTTCTGTCTTTATGTACATGGATGTATTTTTAATTCTACTTTAGTTTGTGTGTGTGTCCCACAGTTTTCTTTAATTGCTTTTTGCTCTGACTGTGCAGGATCTTGGCTTGTGTGTGTGAGGTTTGCATAAGCATTTTTATCTATTTTCTGCCTTTTTCAATGGCTCTCTGAATCAACTTCCCTCCCTTGAATCAGTTGAGGTAATGTGTCATGATGTTGCTTAGCAATGCCAGGAAGCTAATAATGACTGGGTGATGAGTGCACTGTAACTGCACTGAGCAGAGAGACTACCTCTCCTCTGTGGTCCATGCAGACAAGATCTTTCATTTTCTAATATTTTCAGTATTCTTCCCTTTATGTGCTTGGGGGTTTTTGTGTTTCTTTTTTCCTTTAATGTAGCTGAGTAACAGTTTTGTAGACTTAGAGATGTTCCTCCCCCTCCTTCCGGATACATGCAAGTGTAAAAAAACTTTCAAGCATGTAGAATCAAAATATGATTGGGGTATTGATTTTTGAGGAGCTGAGTATCTAATTAACTCTCTTTGAGATGGGTATGTTTTCTGTCTTCCTCCCCCACATACCAAGCAAAGCTGTTGTGAAGACAGAGATGAGCTTTGTAGGATGTTTCAGTCCTCCAAAGCAACATAGACTGACAGCCAGTCTAGTGTGCATGGCAGAGGATTAAAAACCAGGATGGATTTGATATTGCCAACCATGTAAAAACATAGAATGAGTTATTTCAGCAGTGGATGTAAAGCTGTTAATAGAAGTTACAAGCTCTGAAACATACCTTTTAAATTGTTGATGGTTATATCTGAAAACTCTGATGTTTCGTTTCCAGATAGATCTTAGTCTCATTTAAATGACAAAAGAACTAAAATATTTTCCGCATCTTTCTTTTTTTTTTTGTTTTGGTTATTTTCCCCAAAGCCAAGGAAATATACATAAAAATACCCCAACCAACCAAAACCAAACCCCCAAAAGCCAACCACAAACAACAAAACCAAACTCCTGCTACTTTGCTTCTCTTACTTGTCTTTTTTTTTTCTTTTTTTCCAATAAGCACTAGAAAAATATCAAAGGTTCAAATACTTTTGAACCACAGCCTTACCAGGTGGTTGCTCTCATTCTTCACCGAATATTGAGTATTGTGGGATAATCCCATATTTAAGTCACAGGGTAGGATAAATGTGATGGTGATATTTTTCCCTTTTAAACCAATTGGAATACAAACCCAGGTTTTTACTGACGCTCTTGGGAGGAGACAGAGGGGGAAGGAGTTGTGTATGTACTCTGACATCTTTTTTTTAATTTGATGGTAATTGTACTGAGTGTAGCTGGATAGCAGGTATTAAAAAACTGAACAAAAATAAATAAATCTCTGATCACTTAATGCAGCAATATTTATGCTTCATTAAGTGCAAGCCCACTCTTCTTTTTCAGAAAATCTTCCTCAGTGCAGGAAGGCTTGCAAACTCCTTGCAAACCTTGTGTACAGTTAGCCAAAGCAATGGCCAAAGCTTGAGTAAGTGAACCTAACCTTCAGGTGCCTGGTACCTGCTGTCTCAGCACTGCCAGATCACCTGTTCCTTTGAGCCTGGCTCCCAGTGACAGACTGTCTTAGAAAGCAACCTGGAAAACAGCTCTGCTGATCGGGTGGAAGAAAGGTAATGATGAGGTTGGGGAATAGACTTCTGCAGCTGGATCATGAGGGAGCCACTCTGAAGAATGAATCTGGATACTGATAGTGCAACCATTGATGTCAAAATACATCCAGAAGCAGATGGTGGTGGAGAGATGCATTCTGGAGGCTAGTCCCACTTCAGTGCTGTTTTTTAGGGCTTTAAAGGATTTCTTACTAGATATGGGATTGTTATGCTCTTGATCTCTCTGATCTAGAGACTCTTGCATGTCTTAACCAGCAGTTTTCATAACTTGTAAATGCATTTCCAGTAGCCTGCTAGTTGGTTAATTTCTGGTTTAGACCATTTAATTCATAGTACGCACCCATTTATCCTTGTCCATAAGCAAACAAAACATTGAGCTGTGAGGGGATTTATAGCAGGTTCATTGCCATGGTTTCAACAGCCTTACGTAGCCTAAAAATAGATACAGAAAAGAATATTCTCTTCCCTTCTCTCCCTCCCTGTGCTCTCTAATTGGAATTTCCTTTTTTGTTTGTATGTTTTATTGTTACGGATTTGCTGAGTGACAGGTCAAGCAAATTTGTTTGATGTTTTGTTTGAAAGAGGAAAGTTCATCGTAGAATCTAATGCATTGGGGAGTGACTTCCCTGGTTGTGTGCCAAGGCAGCTGCTCTTGTTTCTTTACACTTGAGTAGTGCTGCTCTGGTAGACTGTAGCTTATTACAAACTGGTGCAATAATCCAAACTATGTAAGGAACCATCCTGGGGATACCTTCAAAAATTATAACCGTGACATTGCCTTGTGCTCTGAAGTGAAAACTGGCAGAATACATCATGATGTGCCCTGAGCAGCCTGCACTGCTGCCTGAACAGACTTCTCTGTTGTGGAGTCAGGCTGGCCACTTAAACAACGGGTAACTCTGTCCTGCGACTCTGCGACTAGGATGTTGCAAACAGGCTAAGGATCATGGCTGTAACTGTGGCAGGGCAAGTTTTAAACTAGGCTGTGGGTACAATGGTGCTGGAGCTGCAGCAGCAATATGGTGGGGGAGGCAAACCAAGTGACCACTGCTTCCTCTTCTCCCTGTCTTTGCTGAGACAGCATGACAGTTACATAGTCTTGGATAGCTTGCTTAAAGCTTACATAGGCGTGACATGGGCAGCAGTGTTCATCTATGTATGTCAGAAAAATGGAGGTGAAACACTGCTCAGCAGTTAATATGATCTCTTCTGACAGGTACTGGCTAAACTATGTTTAGCTTTGGGTTGGGTAGTTCAATTTCCCTCCTCCTCGCCTTCAGCAGAGGTGTTGACTGTTTCTGTTAGCAGGAGTCCCAGTTGCTTTTAGATCTTGCTCCCCAGACAGGAAGGGCATGGATTGGAATCACACCGATGCCTTGGATTTCCTGCATTGCTTCCTGTTGAGTTAATGGGCCAAAGGCTAAGAGGGGAGTTAGTGTGTTACAGGGCCTTTATTTAGTGTGCAGCTCCTGAGGCTATCAGCATGCCTATTTATGTTGGAAAGCAAGTACATAGCCCCACAGGACACTTAGCAACTCGTATCTTTTAGTGACAGATTTTGAGGCAAAGGGAAGGCATTCCAGGTTGAATTGCAAAGGGGGAAAAAGCCTGCATGGCCATCTAGCAGATTGTCTGGCAAACAAGGTGTTGGTTCTGCTGATCCATTTTTCATGACCAAGGCTTTGACTGCCCAAGAGAAGCTGCATAAGTTACTGATTTGTATATGTTGCTACTCTTACCAGGCCTTTTCTTTCCTCCTGCTGCTGCTTTTGTGGTCAGGGTGCCCTAACCTCTCCCTCTGAGACTAAATGGAGAAGGGCTGATGTGATGTCAGGGTGTAAATGTGTTAGTGAATAGCTGCAGGATATTGCTTTTTCCTTCACTTTTTGGCTTATTTACTGGTTGTAAACACTTTTAAAATTATTCTGTGTTTCTGAAACAGTTACAACTTCTTTTTTTAAGTACCATATTGGACAAAATGTGTATATTTAGGAAGGAGATGGCTCAGGATAGATAGGACTGTGTATAGGACAACTTAAGGGAGGACTGCTAGTCATAAGAGATTAAACCTAACTCAGGAGTCTGGATATGTGAATGTGTGTATGAAGGGGCAGTAGGTTGAGATACAGCCTGGCAGTTGAGTTTTTGATGTTCTGCTATGAAGTCTTTTCTGTTGCTTGTGTCCTGCATTGCATTTGTAGCTGCACCATGTGCTTGTACCTCCCTGCTTCTCTGTGTGATATTCTGCAGTGTTGACTTTATTAGTTGGAGAGCAAGAGAAAAGCACTGTCCAAGTGCAGATGAGGGAAATCTACCTTTTCAGCATTCCACGGAGACATGGACCTACCTTGGCCTAGTACAGAGCAGAGTATTTGGTGCAAGGCTATGGTGGGTCACAGGGTGGCTGTTGTTCTGAAGAGCTGCTCTGTATCTCTTGAAGCAGAGGTGAGTTTGACATCTTTTTGAAGGATGCATGCTGGGATTTCCAGAAAACACAGGACTTAGGGCTCTAAGGGGTAGCAATGTAGTGTTTTCACGTTTACTGGTGGGTTTTTTTTGTTTGTTTGGGGTTTTTTTTGGTTTCCCAGTCCACACTGAAGCTAAAAGAGTTCCTCCTAGAGGCCCCCAGGAATGAGAGGATGACTGCCATCTGTGTTTGGCCATACGCTCCCTGGGGAGAGGAGCAGACTGCTTCAGGCATGCCAGCCTAGATTGCAGAGCCAGGCCATGTTAGTGACCCTAGGAAAATACAATGTGGTCTGATACAAGAGAGGAAAATTTTCCATACTTGGCAGATGTTTACATATTTTTTTAAGTGAACCTTCCTTCTGCTGTAATGATTTAAACTCTCAGAAATACTCTATGAATTAATTTGCATAAATCAACCTGCATAATATTACATCAATGCACAGTGGTTGATCATCTCTGTCTCCTCCCATCTACCCAACACTTGTGTTTCAAACACAGTCTGTTTACATCCATTTTTTTGTTCTCTCCAACCCTTCCAGCCACTTCGATGTTCCACTCACAGAGCACCAGCGCAATCCATGTGAGAATGCTTCTGTGTGTGCATGCTCCTAAAATATTTGCATGAGTGCTCACTTCCTCTGTCAAAAGATGCAGTGACTGGTGTGCGTGTTTATCTGGGTGTGGTGGATGGCTAGAAGCAGAGATAGGGGATGTTGTTCCTTAGGTTGCTGTCTGCATCTATAGGAGTAGAAACATTGGGGGAGAGGTGAAAGCAATGCCAAAAGCATCAAATTGTATGCTGTTTTGTCTGGATAGAGAGGTGTTACTTGAAGGCAGATGCTTTGCTAGTAGACCTTGTAGGAACTGGAGTATTCCTATTCAGGAGGTAAGAAAATCAAGGATAGTGTTTTCTGGACTCTTAAGTTTGTGCTAGACATGTTATGTGTTTTTAGAGTTCACTTAATTAGTAAATGCATCTTAATATCTCAAATATAATTCATAGAATGGTTTGGGTTGGAAGGGACCTTTAAATGCTATCTAGTTCAATGCTCTTGCAGTGAGCAGGGACATCTTCAGTTAGATCAGATTGCTCAGAGGCCCAAACAACCTGACCTTGAATGTTTCCAGGAAAGGAGTTTCTGCCACTTGTGCCAGTGTTTCAGCACCCTCAGTGTAAAAATGCCTTCCTTCTAGTCCAAATCTACCTTCTTTTAGTTAAAAACCATTACCCCTTGTCTTGTCACAAAAGGCTCTAAAACACTGTTCCCATCTTTCTTACAGGGTCCCTTTACATACTGGAAGGCCACAATAACGTCTTCTTGGAGCCTTCTCTTTTCCAGGCTGAACAACCCTGACACATTATGGATAATGTTTAATGAACATGATTAGTGTTGTGAAGCAAAAATCCATAGCAAAAAGGTGCAATTCTCCCTTTTTGTGACTTATGGCACAATCTTTAATTATTTAATTATCCCCCCCCCCATCTCACAATCTCAAACTTGTTTGTTGAGTGTGGTAGTTTTCCTCTTACAGCAACACACTGTTGTGTATTATGTTGTCTGTGAGAAAGGTCTCATTCCTTTGCAGATGTTGGAAGAGGAAGGTGGCTGAAGAGGGTTGATAGCTTCCTTCTTTTTGAGGAACTAGATTCAACTCTTGACATTTTCCTGTGTTGTTAGGAATTGATTTAAACCCAGAAAATTTTAAACTCTTGATAAATGTGAGATTCATGAGGTAATTTGCAGAAAATCTTTTTCCTGGATGCAGCCTGCAGTAAAAGGATCTGCAATTGTGTGTAAAGAAAGCTGTGAGATGTGAAATACTTGAACAATGGTTTGGCCTTAGGAGTCTCACTTTGGGAATACAGAATCAGTGGGTTTGCTTTGGCCTTCAGTCTCTTTGACCTAAATCAATAAGTGGATTTAGATAACAAACTTTCAGTGGAGCCAAAATCCATGCGACTTGAGGATCTGGATTTTCTATCTATAATTCCCCATATACGAAGTAAGGATAATGCGATACCTCCTCCTCCTCTCACAAGGGTATCAAAGGGTATTGATCAAATATAGAGTAAGTACTTGTTGAGAGAGCAAATCAGCCTGCTATATAGAAAGCACATAAAATTGTTAATTCTATTTTAACATCAGAGTAAAAGTAGTTCACAGAATCACAGAATCAATAAGGTTGGAAAAGACTTCAAGGATCATCAATGTCCAACCTGTCACCCAAGACCTCATGACAACTAAACCATGTCACCAAGTGCCACATCCAATCCCCGCTTGAACACCTCCAGGGATGGTGACTGCACCACCTCCCTGGGCAGCACATTCCAACATCTAACAACTCTCTCCGTGAAGAACTTTCTCCTCACCTCGAGCCTAAACCTCCCCTGGCACAGCTTGAGACTGTGTCCTCTTGTTCTGGTGCTGGTTGCCTGGGAGAAGAGACCAAACCCTTCCAGGCTACAACCTCCCTTCAGGTAGTTGTAGACAGCAATGAGGTCACCCCTGAGCCTCCTCTTCTCCAGGTTAAACAACCCCAGCTCCCTCAGCCTCTCCTCGTAGAGCTTGTGTTCATGGCCTCTCACCAGCCTCGTTGCCCTTCTCTGGACACGTTCAAGTATCTCAATGTCCTTCTTAAAATGAGGACCCCAGAACTGGACACAGTACTCAAGGTGTGGCCTAACCAGTGCTGTGTACATGGGCACAATGACTTCCCTGCTTCTGCTGGCCACACTGTTTCTGATACAGGCCAGGATGCCATTGGCCTTCTTGGCTACCTGGGCACACTGCTGGCTCATGTTCAGCCTACTGTCAACCAGTACCCCCAGGTCCCTTTCTGTCTGGCTGCTTTCCAGCCACTCTGACCCCAGCCTGTAGCTCTGCATGGGGTTGTTGTGGCCAAAGTGCAGCACCCGGCACTTGGACTTGTTGAATGCCATCCTGTTGGACTCTGCCCATCTGTCCAGCCTGTCAAGGTCCCTCTGCAGAGCCCTTCTACCTTCTAACAGATCGACATCTGCTCCCAGCTTGGTGTCATCTGCAAATTTACTGATGACTGACTCAGTAAGATAAAGGATAGAAGAAGGTGGAAAATAAATAGAATCATAGAGGTCTTTGCCAGCTGAAACAATTCTAAGATTGAGTCCAACTGTCAACCTAAGACCACCGTGGCTACTAAAACATGTCCCGAAGTGCCATGTCTACAAATTTCTTGAACATCTCCAGGTACTGTGACTCCAGCATCTCCTTGGGCAGCCTGTTCCAATGCCTGGCCACTCTTTCTGTAAAGAAATTTCTCCTAATACCCAATTTAAGCCTCCCGTGGCACAATTCTCAGGCCATTTCCTGTTATTCTATCACCTGATAGTAGGGAGAAGAGACCGACCCCCACTTCACTACAATCTTCTTTCAGATAGTTGTAAGAGGGCAATGAGATCTCCCCTCAGCCTCCTCCAGACTAAATAATCCGGATTCCCTCAGTTATTCCTCATAAGACTTGTTCTCTAGGCCCGTTTCCAGCTTCATTGCCCTGCTCTGGACATGCTCCAGGAACTCAATGTCTTTCTTGTAGTGAGGTGCCCAAAACCAAACGCAGTATACAAGGTATGGCCTCACTAATGCCGAGTGCAGGGGCACCCCCACTTTACTACTTCTGCTGGCCACTCTATTCCTGATATAGGCCAGGATGCTTTTGGCTGTCTTTACCACTTGAGCACACTGCTGGCTCATATTCAGACTGGTGTTAACCAACACCCCGCTGGTCTTTTTCTGCCTGGAAACTTTCCAGACACTCTGCCTCAAGTCTGTAGCATTGTGTGGGGTTGCTGTGAGCCAAGTGCAGGACCCAGCACTTGGCTTTGCTGAACCTCATACATCTGATCGCAGCCCATTGGTCTAGCTTCTCCAGATCCCTTTGCGGAGCCTTCTTACCTTCAAGGGGATCAACACTCCCACCCAGGTTAATGTCCTCTGTGCAGACTTTCTGAAAGTGCACGCAATTTCCTCATCCAGATCACTGATAAAGGTACTAAAGATACTAATACTGAGCATTGGGGAACACCATTAGTGGCTGACTGCCAAGTGGATTTATCTCTGTTCACCAACACTACTTGGGCCTAGCCAGCCAGCCAGTTCTTAACCCAGTGAAACGTCTATCCATCCAAGCGTTAAGCAGACAGTTTCTCCAGGAGGATGCTGTGCTTAATGGTGTCAAAGGAAATGTCTTCTCCATAACTGACTCTGCTTCCCTGTACAGTGAAAGAGCCAGACTGATCTTTGTCAAGGTCAAGGAGGGAACTGTAAAAAATTATGGTGTGCAAGAATAGGAAGGGGTAACTTGTGGTTTGATAGCATGCTTAAAAGCAAATAATTCCCTAATTCTTAACCCTTCCTTTAAGGTGTGCAGTTTTCCCTTATTTAAAAAAGAGTGAAAATCCATTCTATTTGAAAATGAAAGCTGGCATAGTAGCTGTAAATTTTATTTCCTCAGTGGAGATTAGTGGTTCTGAGTTGAGAGCTCTGAGTGACAGTGGCAGCAGACCTTCATGCTCCTCTGTGTGGCTCTCCGCCATGAGAGTGAGGTCCCTCAGTTGTTGTTGTGCACGTGCAGTAAAGGACTGTTTACTTCAGGTCCCAGCTCTGGAATTAAATGGATGTAGTCCTCCATCAAAGATCACTTTTTACGTCTGTCTCATTTGTCTTGCCCTTCCTCGTGGTGATTTTTTGCTTTTTAGGGCCTATCTCCGGTTCTTAGCTTCTTACTAACTCTGATCTTTTACTTGTGGTTTCTATTTCCTTCCAGATTCAGAGACCAGACACCTTGCGTGTTCTGGGTCCTCTTTCCCCATCCTTGTCCAGTTTTTCTCTCACCTATTTTCCTTTTCCTGCCTTGTTTTGTGCACTGCCTTAAGATCCCTGGCTCCATTCCCTGCCCATTTTGCTCTCTCCCTCTCCTCTTTCAGGCCCTTGTCCCAGTCTGCTTCTTTGCCTTCCTCAGGTCTGGTGCTTTTTGCACTGTGCTCCAGATGCATGCCTTCCGCTTCCTTACTGCCCCAGTGCTGGCAGCCCTGCCATGGCCTGTGCAGAAAAGATGGGCTCTCTTTGCTTCAAGGCCTGGACTTGCTCCAGGACCTGGACCTGTTCCAGTTTGGGCAGCCATGGAAATGAAAGACGTCTTGGGCTGCTCCGTTCCCAGGTTGGTGTGTGCTCACCCGCTCTGTAGGGAGAGGATTGTCACAGGGAAAGTGTACAAAGTTTGAGCACACTTGGCAAAGATGATCAGCCATGGGTATGCTGTATACTACTATCAGATACGTGTATAAAAGCTGCTTTCCGTGTTCAGCATAATCTAAAGGAGGCCCTGGACAGGAATATGAGTAGAGGATGCTCTCCAAGGGAAGAGCAATCTAATACCCAGTCTTCGTGTTTGCCTGGTGCAGCAGTATGCTCTGCTGTGTTGCTTTACTGAGAATCTTTTATTTATTGAGAGTATCTGTCAAAATCTTTCAGGCAGCATTCACTTTGAGTGATTTGAAATGCATTATTTACCATGTCCCTCTTTCTGCTTGGTCTTTCATTGACAACTTCCACCTCATTATCTTAATTTTAAAAAAGAATCTGAGTTTTACACTTCTCTATCCTGCTTGGATTGTAAAGGCTGCTTTGGGGTAATACTTCCAATGGTATTTGAGGAGATCTGTGCAGACCAGCAGTCTGCTTTGATGGTATTTCTGCTTTCTCTTCTTGCAATAAGAATGGAACATGAAAACTGATGCTTTCTACTGTAGTAAAAGTTTCACAGGTTTCACAGGTAGTGCTTTTTCACACTTCTAAAGAGGTGAATAATTAATTTCAAGTATAAGAGCAGCCACAGGGATGCGATTTGCACTGAAAACAGGTTTGTTGATGAAAGGATTAATGGGGAGGTTCAATAGGCAAGCCCTTCTCTAGGTATAGCTTCTGAAAGCTTTCACTAAAGGTGCTGTGTTTTGGAGTGGCTTATGCCAGTTTTCAGTGTGAATTCAGTCACAATGGGAAAAGCAGTTTATTCTGCAGACACAGCTGCAGCTAATAGAACTCTTTTTGGTTTAAGTCTGTCTCATATGAAAACCAACCCTGGTCTGTCTTCGTGCAGCTTATATGATAATTCAGCCATGTATAAAATGAGGATTTACCTGTGGCAGCAGTATATCTGTATATCCATCTCACAGGGTTTCTTATAGTTCTTCCAGAATAAAACCAGTGTTATTGATTATCTAAAGACAGAGGAGTACTGTATCTTGAAAGATTGGGAGAGCTGGCCTCAGACAAACAGGGGCAGACAGTGTCTAGACTGTGCTGTTCAGCACAGGTAGAGTTTCTCCAGGGAGTTTTTAGTGGTACAAGTATTCACACAAAAAGAAATGAGATAGAAACCTAAAAAAATTTGAAAGTTCTACTATAATTTAAAAAACAATTTCTGAAGGAAGAATACAGACATGATTTTAAAACTCTGTAGGATATTTGAATTTAGGTACTACACAGTCACATCTCATGACCCATTAGGTCTCCACCAGGATGCCAAGGAATCTCTCGAGTAGTTTTCTAAACAACAGTATGTAATGCAGTTTGTTTTCTTTTCTTTTTTTGATTGTAGGAGCACTTCTTACTGGAAACTATGTCATTACTAAGTGTGGTATTTCCTTGGTCAAGCATAATAAAAGTTTCTGGTGAAAGAATAATAGTAATAACAATAAAAGTATATTCAGTTATGTAAGTTTGTAAAACTGCTCAATAAAAAGTCTCTTTGGGGAACATATGTTTAAATATGCAAAGCCTGAAGAACTTTTTTCTGTTTTTATAGTGGTTTGTGTACTGAGCATACAACTGTGACCATAAGTACGTTTTTCCTGGTGGAAGACCTATGTAGTAATTTTGTGGGAGTCTGATCACAGGCTTTGGGCAAAAAGAAACTAGTCAAGGCTATTGTGGCTTCAGTTTAACATGTTTGGACAGGCATTTTCCCTGGGTGCATGATGCTGAACGCTGATGTCGTGTTCCTCTGAGGTTTTGAGTCGCTGTGCCATAGGAGTACTTCTTTGGTGCAGTGCAACACACATGGTGGCACGCTTGCAAATGCCTGCTCTGTAACTGTGCACCATAACATCAACTCAACAAATCACAAGCAATCTCTCTCAGCAGGAGAAAAGGGTCTTGACATGCTGACCACTGTGTTTTGGTCTTCTGCCTGTGCTGCACTTGCCCAAGGAAGAAGAGAGAAGCTCTTCCAAAGGGCCACTGAACACCCAAATTAGGCTCTGATGCCTGACAGCTCTCTGGAGGAGCCAGCCTGAATTTAGCCAATGTAAATACCTCTGTGATATACTCATACTTGGTTCAGAGAAATAGTATTTCCCCTGAGCTCTTTTATTTCTCAAACCCAGGACTGTATCAGATTTTCCCCAACTGCTGAACAGTAGTATTAGTGTAATGTGTTATTTATTCTTTTGACATGTTTTTATTTCATGGAAAATGTCTACATTATGCTTGAGGCTGGGTATGAGTTGCTGGATCCCTTTCAGAATTCTGTTAAATCTGGAAGTAAATCAGATTACTTTCTTCTACTATAAGAACATTCGGCTTGGCTTTCACATGAGGTGTTGTATGGGTGAATGAGCCCAGAGCACTCCAGCTGGTGCAACAGCTTTATTTATTCAGAGTGATGGCATGAAAGGGTTTTGGAAAATGTTTTTAATGGTTTCAGGAGTGATTTGTACTACTATTGAACTTCCAAAGTGCTTTAAGTTCTTACTCACTTTGGTTGTGTTTTCCAGTGACAAACCGTGGGCTCAGGTGGTGACCCAACTGATCAAGAAGCTATGCTGTCTGGAAACACAAAAAAGAGGGGTTTTCCTAAACTCTCTTTGTATGTTCCTGGCTTTAACCATGTACCTACAAAGCTTTCACAGCCTTTCTGTTTCTAACATTAAATAGCTTTTTGCCCACCTGGTGATGCTTTTATATCTCAATTGTAAAATGCTTTAGGTCTTCGTAAAATATTAATATATACTTTTTTACCTCTACAACAATTTTATTATCAGTAAAGGACTAGCTGGGTGACTTCAGCATGTATTTTGTGCCCTCTTCACTCCTATTTTTTTTTTAATTGAATTTTGTCACTTGTGCAAGAATGTTAAGGTTTACTTTTTCGTAGGTTTTAGTGATGGAATTGGCTCAAACAGGTTATGCAAAATGGAAGGGCTGTCAATGAAATGGAATAGCTTGCATCTTCTTCCTAAGCATTATTTCTAAAGCAGGCAGTTTTGACAACATGTTAAAAAACATCTCAGAAAGCAAGCTTTGAGTTTCACAGTAAAGAAGAAATATCCTTCTCCTGCCCTGAGCAGAAACTGTAAAGAAAAAATGTGGCCTGTTCAATTAGGAAGGGAAAGTGGCAGGAAAGTATTTTCAAAAGAAAAAAGCTATCTTGAACTTCATGTACAATTAAGTAAGAAACACATACATGGTAGCTATATGGTGATACAATAAATGCAGATCAAATGGGCAATATTTAATTTAAATTTTAATGTGTTTGGTAACAAATGAAGTGTTTATGTAGAAGTGTTTCCCAGTGAGACATTAAGGGATTCAAGGCTCCAGGAGCTCCCCATTTTGCTCAGACTGTGCCTATGGATTTGCAGGGAAAACACAGTTGTGGGAGAATCACTTACTGAGCAATTGAAGCTTATCACCCCCTTGTCTTAGCAGATGAGACATTAATTTTCCTTCCAGGAATAGCTGGAATTGCCTGTTTATATAGTGCCTTCAAGTTGGTTGATTTAAAACTTGAAGAAATAGCTACAAAATTAGCTGTGTTGATTTGAACAGAATACTGGCATTTTTGATTCAAGTAAATCAGTCATAGTACAAGGGTGCCATGAAGGGGTACTGAAGACAAAATAGGTAAGTCCTTGGGGGTTGGGAAATGGTCACAACCAGTCCCAAGAGACCTTGCATGAAGAAGTTTCCAAGGGGGGTTCCTTTGAGAGGGTAAACATGTGAAAGCTTTGTTTAATTGCTCCCACATATATGATGTCTTTGCTTGCTTGTGTGAGATACATGAAAGAAAAGGAAATATTAGTTGTCTGCCATAAGTTTCCAATGCAGGCTTGTCCAGAAAACAGCACACAGCAAATCAATGTTTACTGTCTTGTTTAATATGATTGACAGTCATCAAAAGTAATTTTAATTTTGTGAGTTTAAACGTAAATAGTTGCAGATTAGACTGGCTTGATTCACAGAATGATCTGTATTTATGCTTAAGGGGTGAGCTTTTTCATAGAGGAGGACTGCAAATGCATACAGAAATCTGCTCCTCCACTTGTGGATAGATCCACTGACAGGTGTGTGGTTAAGGAAAAAAGATAGCATACATCCTATTTGTGTGAGATGGGAGTGCTCTTTGCTGACATCTGGCAGAAGACTTGGAATATGGAACAGCTGCTACCACCATAGAATTGCAAACAGCTTTAGGACCTGAATGCAATGAAGATAAATGAGCTCCAGTTGAAAGCCAAATGGCCCTAAAGGTAGAAGTGGTTATAAATGTGGGCACTCCGAGTACTCTACTGGTAGGCTTGGAAAAGGTGGGGTTTTTTGTCCTGTACATACATAAATGTTCATTGTTCTGGATTTCAGACTACATTATCGGTGTACTGAATAGTTTGAGTTTGTAAAGCTTTGTGTTACATACTGGTTATGTCCCTAAATTTGACATTGGTTTCATGTTCTAGCTAGTTTGGTATTAATAACTAAGCTCTACACATCTGGGCACTTCGTCTGTCCATCTACATGACCATACGATAGAAAAGGTCTTAAAACAGCATGATTTAGGGATTTTCAGAGTCTGACTGAGATGTACAACTTTGTGAGATATCTTAATTTTTGTGACAGGTGAAAAATTTTATTTTGCTATGGATGCTTTGCCTTAATCAAGGGATTTTCTTACTGCTGCACATCTTAGAAAGTTGCAGAATGCTGAAGTATCTCATTCTGAGACTTACAAAAAGTAGACAGCCATGGTGTTTTCTTGGGCAGACAGGTTTTAAGAATTTAATTTGCTGTATCTTTAGGGACAAGAAAAAGAGAAAAGGGGAAAAAAAAATCCGTTTAGCAATTAAGCCCAGTTAAGGAGCTTCCCCTCCATCCTGTTCTTCACTGACTCTACAAGAGGCTAGACATGAGCCTCTCTAATGCTGATCTTCTTGAGCATACCTCACTTAGAGCCTTCCTAATTCTGAGTTTATGAAGCAGCCATCATTTACAATGTTGTTTTATTTTTTTTTTTTAAATTCCAGAAGACAGCCCAGTGATACCACATGATTCCTTCTTTATCTGAATATTGAGGATGTGATCAAAAGTGTTCAGATTCCATCTTCCCCGAATCAATAAACTACCTTGAGCTGCAACATTTTCATTAGTCTCAACCGCCAAGCTTAGTCTGCTGGGTGGAAGCAGAGAAACAGGCGCCCAGAGCCTGTGTCTAATACTCCTGCCCTTCAAGCTTGAGCTATTTTTATGTTAACAACTTTTGGTGCCACGTTTCTTTACTTGCCCAAAAATGCGGGTCCATTAGCCTAATGAAAAAACTCTGGATTTATGTCAGTTTTCTAATGTATGTTTTTCTTTGTAAGGACCCTTGTGTAATTTCAAGGGTATATGAGGTTCTGTGCAGAATAACATGAAGCGTGAACAATGTGTTAGTGAGGAAGCTGTTTGTGGGGTTTGGTAGTTCTTTCAGAAAACCAGACTTTAAGAATAAGATTTTTGAAGAAATCTGTAGTTTTTTTACCCCTATGAAAAACTTCCAAAGACTCATAAGGTTATGGTAGCTTCAAAGCTTTAAAAAAAAAAAAAAATCCCTCCTTCTATGCTGTGGTCTTCTTGTAGAATGTACTTGTTTTGTGAAAATGATAAATCTATCACTTCTAGGTATTCCCACGCAACTGTCCCACTTGTTACATGGTGACTTCTTCTCAAGAAATGAATTTTGGTTATTGTTGTTTGCTTGGAATGAGGCCAATGCAGTCACTTCATGTAACATGACTTGAAAATTTGCTGTTCATTACTGCAGTGGCTGACTGCATGCATTGTGTCTGCCACCTTGCAGGCCAGCTTTACCACTGCTTTGCTTGGTGCACACATGCTGTCTGCTGAGCAAGTGCTGGGGATGTTTTTTTCCTTTTGCATTCATTCATCATAACTCTCAAAACTGTGGTTCATAGCAAAGAAATATTTTTTTGTGTTATTTAGATGAATAACCTAGATTTTTTGTAATTGCCATATTTGATTGGTAGAACTCTTTGTGGACTTCCAGAAATTAACTGGGATAATGTTTCGCAAAACATAAATACCTGAGCTGTAGTGATCTGCTGTCTGCTTTCTGTCATTTCAGACTAAATTTGATTGCAGTCTTCCTGACCCTCTTGCTTTGTGACTTTTTTTTTTTTTAATATGATTTCAAGAAACTTGCTGTCTTACTTCATCGTGATAGTAATTCTGGTATGTTACTGAAAAAGCAGCTTCAGTGACAAGTCATGCTGTGGGAATAGGATTTTCCCTTACTGAAGGTGTGCAGGTCTCCTCCATGCATTTGACAGGACTATCTGTTTATATCTACTTTGCTTGTGTCCATGGGGAGGGAAAATAGAATGTGAAGGATCAGCGCATCATACAGTAAGTGGGCTTGGTTGATAAATGAGCCTCTGCAGTGGGGTGGCTGAGGTACAGACACGTCCTGCTCCCTCTGCTTTGGAGCATTCATGCCTGGTGCAGGGGTGAACTGGGCCTTCGAGAGGCCCTAATTTTCACCCCCATGCTTGGATTTGTCACAGTTGCTCTCTCTGAGCCCCGTGACGTGCGTATTATCCTGTCTTTCCTCATAACTTGTTTATAATGATTCTTAAACTCACTCCAATTTGTCAGGTTTTGTTTTTCTGCAAATGTGAAAGTGCTTAGAACTGAAGATGAGTACTTGGCAGGAGTGTTAGATAGCAGTATTCACTGTAGTCCTCTCCACAGCTGAGGCTTTACAAAAGCTTCACCAGAAGCTGAGAGTTAAAAGCACATGTGAATTTGTTTGCTTGAATTGCCCATCTTTTTTCTTGCTGCTTCATGTTTATCCTTTGGAAGATCTGGATTGAATTTGTTTTTTTCTAGACTTCTGGTGCCTTCCTAGTTCTTACTAACGATTTATAAGGCATTGAGTCAGTTCGAGTTGTCTCATCTGGTATTATATTGATTACTTTAATCTTTTCTGTTGCCATGTGATCTGAGACAGTGTTGAGGCACCATCTGGGAGGCCATGACTGCAGCTTTAGCTCTGCAGCTGATGTGCTCAGTGACTTTACAGGCCAGTCACATCATCCCACTGTGCCTTGGGCTTTCACACCTTTAAAAGGCAAATAGTGAGCAGTATGCAGCGTTCTGTTTTGTGCTGTGAAAATGTGTTTTAACAAAGGAAAAAAAGTGTAAAAGGCCTAGAAACCTGATATGATTTTCCCCCTATAACAGGAGTCTTCAGGCTTTAGGGACCTCTTGCATCAAATGCCCAAACCTTATTGTCTGATCTAGAAGAGCAAAGTAGTTAATGGATCAGATTAGCATCTATTCCAACATGAACTCTACTCTAACAGTGCCTTATTGCTTATTGCTTCTCTTTTCCTCGTTTTTGGAGTAACTTTCAGTTACTTTTACCCAACTTCCCCCCACACTCCCTGCCAAGGGGACAAAAAAGAAAAAAAGAAAAGTAAAAAAGTGCTGTTTATACTTCTAGCTTCCATTCGACTAGGCAGTTTGATTGTTTTTTTCATCTTGCTAGAGAAAAGTATGTGGAAATTTTAATTGATCTGACCCTTTCCAATGCTATAAAATGCACCTGTTTTGAACACTGAGAACTACAATGGAGTAATGCTGAACTACATCAAGGCCTTTGTCCAGCTACTGCATGAGTATATACAGAACTTAAAATTGTCATCTAAGCATTTAGTATCTGTGTAAAAGGATTGTTACTGTGATTAGGACAAAACTGCCTTTACTAATGATAGTTACAGCTTTTTGTGCCTTTTTTTAGATAGAGGTAGGTGAGATGCTTGAATCTCTCTAGTGGCCTGCCAGCAGCTGGCTGAGCTTAGCTCACCCTGGTCTTAGGTTTGCTAGCCTGCCAAGAGCTTATTTAATTTAATCAAGCAAAGAACAAAACACTGAGTTGTTTTCTTTGGGGTTAGAGAGGTGCATGGCTCAGCGAAGGATTTGAGGTGGGTGAGAGTCAGTGCACATGGCATTAGGCAGGACCACATGGGTGGGAGCTGGAAAGGAGCAGGAGGGGTCAAGGCTTCTTTGAGGGCAGCTCTGTTGTCTCTGTAAGTTCCCCCTTCACACAAGTTAGGATGCAGGGTAGCTCTCTGCAGCATTGTCTCCAGCTTTGCAGATTCTACAATACTACTAAGAAAGGAACTGACATACAGTAAATCTGCAGCAGAAATAGTAGATGTGATTTTGACCCTGGGTTTCACCAGCTGTCAAAAAGAGCTGGTGGAAAATCTTAATTTCAGATGAGTCCTTTTTATTTGCCATTCCCTTTGCACCTGTACTGGCGGTCTGTCTCCTCTTATGTTTTACTTAGCATTGAAGTCTGGTAGCTACTGCTGCTTCTTCTCCATTAATACCCTACCCAATTCATCAATGTTTCTACTAGAGTATCTTTATAATTCTCCATCCTCTCTCCAAACTTGATCCTCATTGTGACATATGTTAGGTGTCCTAATACCCTCAGGTCTTCTCAATATTTACTTAACACTCTCCTGTTGCATTCTGTGACCTTAGCTTGCTGTCTTCTAGATCAAAGTGATTTAAAGATATGCAACTTGACTGATGCACTTTTATTATTGTAGAGAGGGTAATTGTAATAATTTTTAAAGCCTTTTACATAAGGGCATAATAAAGATACTATGCTGATACGGCAGCATCAGAGTAGTGAGACTACTGTCGTACAGAAAAAGCCTTGAATAATGTCCAGTGCAGCATGCTGATGTTTAGATACACATACAGATGAAAACTGGAAAAGTCTGCTTTTAATTCTTATAAGTAGCAGATGGATGTGATCAGAATGGCAAATATTTCCTAGACTTCTGCTTCTAAAGGGAAATGTGTGTGTGTGTAACTGAATGATTCAGTTCATGTGTCACAAAAGCTTCTATGTTACTGTTTATAATAATTTAAAAAAATATCTCTCAGCTCTATATACATAATCAGAGAATGTTAGGGGTTCAAAGGGACCTCCAGAGATCATAGAGTCCAACTGCCCTGCCAAAGCACGATCACCTAGGGCAGGCCACACAGGAATGCATCTTGGTGGGTTTTGAAAGTCTCCAGAGAGGGACACTCCACTACTTCTCTGTACAGCCTGTCATCCTTGCAGTAGGGAAATTTCTCCTTGTGTTAAGGTGGAACTTCCTGTGTTACAGCTTATACCCGTTGTTCCTTGCCCTATTACTGGACACCACCTAAAAGAGACTGGCACCTTCACGTTGATACCCAACCCTCAGATATTTGTAGATATTGGTAAGATCTCCTCTCAGCCTTCTCTTTTCAAGACTAAACAGCCCCAGGTCTCTCAGTCTGTCTTCATAGGAGAGACATTCAAGTCCCTCAATCATCCTTGTAGCTCTCTGTTGGACTTTGTTCAGCACATCCCTGTCTCTCTTGAATTGGGGAGCCCAAAACTGGACACAGTATTGCAGGTGTGGTCTCACCAGGGCAGAGTAGAGGAGGAGGAGAATGTCCCTAGACCTGCTGGCTGCACTTTTCTTGATTCGCCCCAGGATACCATTAGCCCTCTTGGTCACAAGGGCTGTACCATGAATAACTTACTCTCCAGTAAGACTCCAAGGTCTTTCTCTGTGGAGCTGCTTTCCAGCAGGGCAGCCCCTAACCTGTACTGGTGCCTGTTGTTATTCATCCCTAGATGTTGTTATTCCTCCCTGCGCTTGTCCTTATGGAACTTCCTGAGGTTTGCCTGCACCCAGCTCTCCAGCCTGTCCAGGTCTTGTTGGATGACAGAACAGCCTGATGGGGTGTCAGCTACCCCCCAGTTTTGTATCATCTGCGACCTTGCTGAGGGTACTCAATGCCAGGTCACTGATGATGAAGGTATTGAACAAAACTGGACCCAGTACTGATCCCTGGGGAACACCACTGGCTACAGGCCTCCAAACAGACTCTGTGCCACCAGTCACAACCCTCTGAACTATGTTGTTATGCTAATCTCTAGTGGTTTGGCTTGTACGTTTCCTCTGTGTTTTTCTTGTTTCCTAACTTTGGGTCTTTTTTTCCTAAATTTATAGGCTGGCTGAATGTCTGCACAAGCCACTAGATCAGGAAGGTTCAAGTTCTGTAATATTTCCTGGCATTGTTTGTTTAATGGTATCGCTTGAATTGACTGGATTGATTCCTAGTTTTATGAGTCAATGCAAATAACAGATTTCTTCTAAATCCGCTTTATATACCTGTACCTAACCTAAAACTACCAGTAGTAGCACAGCAATTGTAGAGGTCCTTTCTGTCATGTTGGTGGTGTCCATGGTATGTGGTGACTTAGAAGAGTTCTTAAAGCAATTCTTTAATTAATAAGGACGTGGATGAGTTCTTTGTGTGTTAGTGGCGCTTCCAGATAGGGTGTCTGTATTACCTTTTTAAATATTCCTGTGAATTTCACTGACAAGAAAGTCATATTTATCTGTAAGAAGGCTTGGAGTCTTGCTGTACAGAGCTTGGTGTCTTTTCTTCTGGACTTCCTGCCTCCAGCTCTTGGCAATGCAGTTCCTGCTGGCAGGTCTTGTCTCATAAAAAAAAAAGATTTAATTTTAAGCAATGAAATAAATTTAATTGATTTATTTTACATTTTTAGATTACAATGCCAGTTAAGGAAAAATTTGCCTCTCTGGTAGTTTTTGTCATGCACTTGGGTAGGTTTCACTAGCATCTCCCCAAACCTGATGACTAGGATAGTGCTGATTGATTGATTGATTGATTTGGTGCAGAAGTTTGCCTGTGTTGTTTTTGTTCTCTTGTGCCTGTTAAGCTGCATGTGGAAGCGTGTGATCCCTAAGTTTTTATTCTGTTCCTTCTCAGCTAACACTTCTTTTAATCAAAGTGCTGTTTTAAATAATTATTTTTTTCTTCAAGCTATTTGTGGGAACAGATTAGTCAGGACATGGAAGAGTGATGTGTTAGTGAATACTATAACTTGCCAGACAGGACTGTATTTATTCTCTCTTTATGGAGGGTACTAGTCTCTTATTACTTGGCACTGTTCTTTATAGTACAGTGTAGAACTGGTGATGCATTCACCAATCTATAGCCTGTCTTGTGCTCCCTATTTTTCCCACAGGCTTCTCAATAATTGTAACCTCAGAGTAAAAGCCAGGCAATGATTAGCAGTCGTCTTCTTGTGCCTCTCTTCAGCTGGAAAGTTCCATTCCCATTCTTTCTGTGTGCTGCGTGGTTTTTTAATGGTCATTGATCAGCATGTAAAAGTCATGCAGAATGAAAATGCAATTACCAAGAAAGATAAATAGACAGAAGCAGCAGGTTTCATCAGAAACCCAACTAGACTGTCAAAAAGCAAGGGGAGGAAGTGAAATACAATTCTAGTATGATGTGTAATATTGAAAAGTAAAACTAATGGTCCTTGAATTAAAATAGAAGGTTCAAAGATACGCCAGTTAAATGAAAAATCACACTCTACTCCCTTTTTAGGACCTAATAGCAAACTGATAGCAACCTAATAGTACCTGAAGGGGGCCTACAAGAAGGATGGAGAGAGACTGTTTACAAAGGCCTGTAGTGATAGGATGAGGGGCAGTGGCTTCAAACTAGAGCAGAATGGATGTTAGGAGCAAGTTCTTTACTATGAGGGTGGTGGATTGCCCAGGGAGGTAGTTGAGGCCACATCCTTGGAGAGATTGAAGGTGAGGCTTGACAGGGCAACCTGATCTAGTTGAGGATGTCCCTACTTACTGCAGCTGGGGTTGGACTAGAGGACCTTTGGAGGTCCTTTCCAACCCAAAGCATTCTACGATACTATGATAATTATTTAGCAGGAATGTGCTGTGTAATGTGGTACAATAGCTGCATGGAAACAAAATTAGCAATCCAGTTTCAGAGGTTGCTTTCTGTGGATACAAAGCAGACATCCGCATGCAGGTGAACCCATGCAGGTGTAGCTTTCTCCTTGCAGAATGAGGAAGGTGCATTTGTTGCTCTTCCTATTCTGCTTACAGAGCTCTGTGGGAAGTCATATTTCCCATGCTTTTATCAACTGGTGTTACTGCTCTGGCTTTTTCTAGCCTTCCCAGTGACATGTCCTCACAATCTGTGGTTCAGCAGTCGGATCAGGCTGGGCTCCTAGTTCTACATCAGTTCTGGTCCCAAAAGGAAACAGAATATTTAGGCTTTGCAATTGAGGTTACCTTATATACCTTTGAATTTCCAGCTTCACAGACCTTTAAGTGAGGTGGCAGCTGCAAAGAAGCTGGCCAAAGATGACTGCAGGGACTAAGGTGAAAAAATGCTGATATAGCCAGGAAGAAATAATGGTCAGCCAGTAGCGAGTTGTCTTATCTGCTCTCCTCACTTTCCTCCCTTCTGGGAAGCTGGTTGTGGCTGATAACAGCCTCATTCATAAATACATAAAAATTAGCATAATTCTTTGAAACCTGCATTCTGTCCTGTTCCGTTTCCAATGTAATGGTCTTACCCTTTCCAGGGGAAAAGGAGCATTTTCCAATTATGCAGTACTATAGCCAGTCTATCAACCTTACCCTCAGCAGTTGATGGGCCTATGTGTTTTGAACAGCATCAAGTTTGTCTGGTTTTCTTGTCTTTATATGAGACATTAAAAAAAATCAAAATAAGTATAATGGTTATTACTGTGTGTTAATGGTTGTATGGTTTATTAGCTGCAGGTATATATACCATAATGCTTATATGCAAAACTCTTATTTGTTAGTGACATGGCCCTCTTTGTCCTTATTCTTTTATCAGATATAAGAAACGTGTTTCCCTAAACATGGGTGAAACAGAGCAGAGGCCAACAGCAGGATCCCGATTAGGAGCTCAGGAAAATGCTGGGATCAGTACCTTGGAGCATGGACAGAAACCACCTATGACACCTCCAGGAAAACTCATCTCCATCAAAATCCAAATGCTGGATGACACACAAGAAACTTTTGATGTTCCGGTAAGGACATGAGGGTTTGGGTGACTAAAGAGTATTTAGGCATTTCTACAAACACTTTTTCAAACCACTTCTCTTTTTTTATATCAGCTGTGAATTTTTGGCTAATGAATTCACATTGCAGAGAAAATGGCTGTTATATCATCATTAAATAGATGATGGTGCAATAGAATAACATTAAAGAGTGAAGTGAACTGTGGATTACAGTTATTATTCTGTTTGAACAGCTTCAGAAGAGGTGAAAGTCCTTGGTGTTTGGTGCTTTGTTGGGTTACCTGTGTTGTGGTTTTGTTTTTTTTTTTTATCTCTTCAAATATTACATCAGTGGTTTCTTCTTCTTTATGAACAGTTACTACATTACCGTGGTTCTGTTTTGCTCTTGATCCAGTAAACCATAGATCTACACAGTTGTTTAAATTTTCCTCTGGCAAGTCCTTAGGATAAAAACATATCAAAGTTTTCGCTGATTTGTACCCCATGCAGGCACCAAGTGCTCTCATGCAGCTTGAGTGCAAGGAAGGAATCAAAGCAATGTCATCTAAAGTGTTTTTTATACCCTGTTGGAATGAATCTAAGTTTGTATTTGCCAAGGAAACAGTTGCTACTGCTTGTGTGTGATCAGAAGAATTCATTTGAATTAGTTTTGATAAAAAGACTGATTCTGTTTTAGACTATCTAGCTGTTAGTGTGAAAGTGTACTGGAATGTGTATTTCTCAAAGTCCTCAGGGTTCAGTGAATAGGAAACTGGAAACTGAAGTTCAAATTTCATCCTTTGTTACTTGCACTTTATGTGGCTATGGTAACTTCCACACCTTCATTGGGTCAGTTTCCCCTTCTGTGAAATGGAGGATTACCAGCAAGATACACAGACCTTAAGCATATAGTGCTCTGTGAAAATCTTTATGGTCACTGAAATAATATTATGTCTGTATTAAAGACGAAGGAGTTCTATTCAGGAAGATTCTCTTAAAAAGAAAAAATAAGGTGTTTATAAAGTTTTGTTTGTTTTGTGTGTGTTACCTGCACATGCTTTTTGGTCTGCCCTCTGCTGCTGTTTGAGTTCAGTCTCAGATTTTGTTGAGGTAAAAAGTTAAGTTCTCTGGGCAAGCAATTTGAACGAACTGAATTGTAATCAAGTGAAATGCTCAGGTGTGTAGCAACTTGTTATGCTTTTGTGCCCTTCAGAGTGTCTATCCAATACCCACAGCAAACAGACTAAAATTAGTGGTCTTTAGGTAATCATCACTGTTCAAAAGCCCCATTCTAGATTAAAATTATCAAATGCTAATGAAAAATGTGCTGCTTGTCTTATATGGTACAAATATGCCTATTATCCCAGAGACAATTAGCCCCCCCCCCCACCCTCCGCCAGCTGCTACTTCATCATGCTTTGGAAATGATGTTCAAATTGTAAGAGCTCACAATTCTATTTAATAGGCACTTGTTAGGAACTGTTTTGGATCAGACCCCTTTCATTACATTATGTAGAATGTAAACATAAGTAACGTGGTTGTAGTGCACCCATTAAATTCCAGCTTTGCTTCTGGGAGTTTGAGGAAACTTCTTCAGTATTAGAAGACATTCAGATTACTTTTTTGTTTTTCAAACTTCAGCAACACCTGGAAGACCTGGATGTCTAAATAATTCTGCTCTGATCGCTCCAATATTCTTCTCTGAGGATTTTGTTTCATAACCGTGTCTATTCAAGGAAAGCCCAGTTGGTTTTGAAGTCAAATTTTGTGATGAAATTTGCGGGATGCTTAGATTATGAAGTCTTTAGAGCAGATTCCTAAAGTCATTTGTTTTCAAGGTGTGCATAGTGAAATGGAACAACACCCATAGTTTTCACTTTGCTTTAAAAGGTGTTAGTTTTTTAGTCTTATCACCCAAACCTGGAAAACATTCAATATATCTAAGTTGAGATGTTTGTTCGTGTTGGAAAACCCACATTCCTATTTATAAATAAGTTTGCTGGTTTTAGCCAGATTGGTGCAGTATACACAGAGAAAGAGACAACACCATTTCCACAAAATATTTTAGGAGCAGCAAGTGTGACTGTGGGCAGAGGATTTTAAACATACATGCCTAAGCACATCTGTGGGCTTGGTTTTCAGTGGAGAAGTAAAGGCTTTTTGCGTGTTTGAAGGTCTGAACTAGTCTTGCCAAAGCCTTAGCTGCCATGAGTGTGAAAATCACCTTCCAAATATGACACATGTATAAACTGAGAGGGTTTTGTGTTTCCTACAGTTTCAGAAATTTTTTCTTCATTAGCAAATGGGCCAAAACTTTGAGTGGTTTTGTTGCTGCTTGTAATGTGTTGTGTAGGAGGGTATGAAGTTTAGTTCCATCCAGTTTTTATTCATGAAGTCTGTGGAAAAAGTAGAAACAGATACTAGTACTACTTCTTTCTGAATTTGGGGGAAGTAGTTGGGACTGTCCATCTGTCTAGTTCTTCCTTGCTATTCCTACAGTTTGTTTTCTCATAGGTTCACTGTCACCACCTCATTAGCTAAAAGTGGGAAAAGATCCTATCAGAGTGGTGTTTTACTTGGGTTTTGTTTTGGGGTTGTGGTTTTGGAGGGGTTTTTTGTGTGTGTGTTGTGGGGTTTTGTGTGGGGATTTTTTTGTATCGTTTTTTAATACACATTTGTTTGGTTTGGGTTTGTTTTAAAATTATTTTCCAGGAGAGAAGTTTCAACACCCTTGCATTTAGGCAGTCCCCTTTCTCACACCATATGTAGATGACTTTTTTTTTAATTAAAGCAAATCCTTCAGATTTCTTTATCTGTTCTTTATATAGCAAAACAGGAGAAAAAATTGACCTATTTCCATTCCCCTTCCAGTGTTGCTGCTCTTTGGGCTGTTTAGAGGTGAAGTAACTCTGGTGTTATTTTTCCTTCTAAAGGAAAATGGATTCTTTTGGTGTTAGTGTTATGATGCTATATAATCATACCATGTTCAGCTAGTGTTAGCTTCTCACAAGACAAAAGAAAGTTCTGCCCCCTGTCCCCCCCAAAAAAACCTCAAACCAACCAACCAAACAAACAAACAAAAAAAAAAAAACCAAGAGATGCACATGGCTTCATATGAGCACGCAAATTATTATTTTTTTTTCCCCAGAAGAACTCCGTGGAGAAGGTTTGTATGGGAGACTTGAAAAGCAGAAACCACAGTGAAGGCCTTTTCATCAATCTTTGCAAATGCAGTATTGTAAAAGGAGGAGTACATAAGATTCTTACATGCTGTATGTTGTTAACAAAAAATATTTCATTCCAGAATTGACCAACATTCCTATATTCCAGCAACCCAATGGAAGTTTGAATAGATGATCCTGGATCTTTTACATATGTCCATTTGGCTGGTTGCATGACTCCTTTCAAGCAAAGACAGATGCTTGAGGAAGGCTGGAGGAGATCTAATCACTGCTGTTTTCAATAAAAGATAGATTGCTTTCCCTTCTTGTGTTAAAGGCAGGAAATACAAAGAAAGTATAGAATCCATTAATTATCTTTTCAAGAATATTTTTTGTTTATTCTGCAGAGAAAAGGTAAATTATGTAGAATAACTTTCCCCCTTTTAAAGTTTTTATGACTGAATTTCTGTACCTTTCATTTGAGTCTGTTGTGAACTGTTGGACAAGAGCTGACTTCAGCCACAGTTGTAGGTGATTAGTGCCTGAAAATCGGGCTGTTAGTTGAAAGTTCACAATCATTCAGCACTTATAGCTGTTGGTCACAGTGTTGGCTTTATTGAGGGGCTGCATGCAAGTGTGGGGTGGATTTTTGTGTCCTGCTTTTTGTTTCTAATTTCCAGTTTGGCTGTATTTACTGAGAAAACAGTTAGATATGCTAACTCAAGATTGCAGAGGTCCAAAATATGTGGTCTGTTTCAGCTGTTGTTTGGCTGAATGATAGAATGATCCAATATAATCTCTTTTTGCTAGTCAAGAAGACAGCAGCTTTAGCTAAAATGACTCATGTGAAGGAAAAACATTTTTTTTTGTATACATAATGATGATCATATAGGTAAACCTTAGGCATTTTGAAAGAATGACACTTTTACTGTAAGACTTGCAAACCCCAACAGTATCAGAGAGAAGCTGTGCATGTTTCAGGAGAGTATGGTGTACAGTTCTGCTTGATTTTGCTCTGTGTTTATTTCTACCTTCTCATCTGACTTAGTTGGATTAATTCCATAAAATCATAGTAAAACATAATGGATTTTTTTCTGTTTGTTTTAATACAGTCTCCCCTGTAGATTCAAACCAGATTAAGTAAAGAAGAAATACAGTTTTTAAGGAACAGTAAAAATAGCTGATTCAACCATCTGCAGATCATTCTCGGAAAGAAAACCTTTTAATGTTTAGTGTGTATTTTATTTATATTATATTTACTTTTATAGTTGTTTCAGTGCCAGAAGTAATTGGCTTTTAAAACTACTCCAAAGTAGAAAGAGTCAGTATTGTTCCTTTTTAGTAAAGCTGAAGACATGACTGGTTTTTGTGTTAGACTGTTGGGGTAATTTTGTGACTCAGACCAGGTTTAACCTTGACTGAGATGATGCTTGTCCCTGATAAAATCCTACTCTGTGGATGAATGATATTGATGTGACTGGAATGATACTGCTGATGCTAAGTAGAAAGTCAGAGCTGTTTCTTTCTCATTAGCATCAAAGGTGAGATCAAAGTATATCATAGGAGGTAAGGGTTTGTCTTTTGGTTATGATCTGGTCTGTTTAATTAAAAGCAAACCAATGTCTTCTTTATTGTGTCTGGAAATAAATAGTTGCTTCCTTTTTGTGGCTGTTTTGGAAAGAACAAAACATACTTGCCTGTCAGATTACTCAAGTTTATTAAACATCTGTTTTGTGTCTTATGTAAACTTTCCCTCTGAATGTGTTCAAGCCTTGAGAAATATGCAGAGTTGGAAAATGTCATCTGCTTTGAAGGATTAACACAGGGTTTCTTAAGCAGCAGGAGTCTCTTAATAGAAAGCAGGGCGAGGGTATAATCCTTAGTAAATATCAGTGGTAAACATTTCATTTCAATTTGCTTTTCTCTCAGAAGAGAAAGACTTCCTCATCTTTAGGTTATCTGAGAAGAAAGATGATGAAGACCAAATGCTCTTGGTCTACAGCTTTTTGTCTTCTGCTGGTGTTTGGATGTGGTACCTTGGCAGGGAATTTCTGTGCCTCAAGTCCAAAATTGGAAGAGAAGAACTGCATAATCCTGCTGGGACTCTGTTTCTAAGGGCTAACATTCTGGGTAGATTTTTTTTTTTTTAGGGCGGGGGTGTGTGTGTGTTTTTAGTTGGTTGGTTGGTTTGGTTTTGTTTGGCTGATTTTTTGTTTGTTTGTTTGTACAGCCATATAATGGTGGTTCATATTTCCTTTGTGGGGAAATTGCCTTTTCTGAAGTGTACTCTCCACCAACTTCACCAGTGTAGTATGCCAAAAAGAAAAGCTTAATATTAGAAAATCTCATTACTTAATGAAGATCATATGAGCTTTGTTACAAATTTGCATAAGCATTGTGTTACTCTATTAAGTTTGAAATTTCAGCCAGGGTTTTAGAAATGTTTAAATTATATTCTGTAACATTTATGGGTTATGGTAATCACTTTGTTCTAAGTATTTACCCTTCTCCTCACGACACAGTTATAACCAGTGAATAAAACAGTTTTATAAAAAGAGCATTAGACAGTAAGGCAATACAGAAACATGAAACAGTGTTTTATGCTTTCTTAGCCAGCTTCAACTTCAGTTCAATATGAACTGCATTTTTTTCCAGCTTAGGAAGTGAACAGCAGGTCAAATGTCAGTTATTCATCAGTCTGAGACTTTCTTTTCTTCTCATGCCTGACATTATTTGCCCATCACTGTCAGGCTATTTCCAATGAATATCAAGCATTTAAATATTCACACCATTTTAAATTGTCACACTAACCCTGCTGGATCTTCTGAAACTACAAGAAGGAAAGCACTTTTCCCCCTATAATTCTAAAACACATAAATTGTATTTTTTGCAGCAGTTTATTAGTGGCTACCCAGTAAGCTGTGTTTTTTGCTGACAAATGATTAGAATGTCCTTGTTGGAAGAAAAGGAATTTTAGTGATTTGTGTTAGTAATTTACATGCTTCTCAAAATGGGAGAAGAATCCACAAGCAAATTTCTGTAACTTGAGGCAGCAGGCTGTTTAAGCTGCTGATTTCTTTGCTGTGATACTCCCTAGAATGAACAGAGTAAGTGGGGATATAATTTAAAGTGCCAACAGATCCAGTCCATTTTCAGACTGGATTGATGCGTTTGAAGATAACTGGGAAATGAATGTAATTTTCATGAATGAATTAGCCTAACTTGTAATCAAGAAAGACTTCTCAAATAATGCCTTTTCACCTCTCTGTTCAGCTGACTCACCAAGTCATGCACCACTGTAAGCTGGCAGAAAGCAGAGCACGGAGCTGGCGCAGGGAAGGGCAGCTGTGAACGAAGAGGCAGTGCAGGAGCGTTTCTGAGCACTGCTGCCCTGACTGAAGGGGTCAGTGGAACCATGCTGGTAATTTTGGTAACCATGGCTGTGCCTGTAAGTTGTTTTGCCCAGTACTGATGAGGCTAGATTGCTTGCTCTGAGGGCTGCCTTCTCAGCTACAAGGTGTTCCCCTTGGCCACCCCTATTTGAAGGTGACAGCTGTCCAAGTGGGAGCGTAGCCAGCTAGTAACAGAATTCCACTAAGATGTTTTCTTCTTTCATAGGTGATAGAAGACATGTTCTGCCTCTGCTCAGAGGAAGGAGGGGAGATTAACTTTGTTGTGTGCTTGCTTCCTTCGTTGAGACAGGTTCATACCTTTTACCTTTAAAGATTTTAAAACTAGATGTCAAAGCCTCAGCTAATCATTCCCTTCACAGGGTGAAAACATGGTGCCTTCAACAGGCTGTTCATCATGCCTGTCTTGAACATGTATTCTAGGAGGAGATTAATTGCTCTCTGGAGGTGCTTGTATATCCCTATAAGGGAAGCATAGGGCAATAGCTTAGACTTCATTTATCATTTAGGCACCTAACTTGTTCCCAACCATGCCAAAGTGGTATGTAAGTCTTGCCTGCACCCCATAACTGGCTGTCAATGCTGTCTAGCTCAGATGTGCTGGGGTGAGTGAATTATACCTGTCTCGGTGCTGCTTTTCTTTGTTCTAGATGTAACAGAAGTTGCTAAATAAAGTGCACTGTGTAGGAACAGTGTGTTGGTGCTGTGCTGCCAGGGCCTACATGCATGCCATGAATTACTTAAGCCTATTCTTTGTCAGCACTAGGTGGTCAAGCTTAAGTTACTTTCCTTAAGCTCTGTAGGAAAACCAGTTGTCTTTGCTTGTGGCCATATGCTCTGGAGGGACATAATAAAGAATCAGCATAAGCTTCTGGGAGAAAAGAACTGGCTTTCCTCCTCCTCCTCCTCCTGAATTAAAAGTGTGTTGTCTACAGCTAAGGAAATGCAGCAAAAATGTGATGCTTTGCCAAGAGTGCAATCTGATATTAGACTTCAGACTTTTCAGAGTACACCTGAATCAGAAAACCTGGGCTCATATGTAAAGCACTACTGCTACATGGTTATATCACACAGCATGGTGAAAAGCCATTCGGAGCACTGGGCATTTTAGTAATGGCAAGTAAAAGCCTATCTCCCTGTAAATTGTGCTCTCACCTGCTTGAAAAATGAAGGATCTTTTATTGTGGAATATACCCCCGTGCAGTTGCTTTCCTCCATTATTTTGAACAGAGTGGAAAGCTATCTGTGTAAACAAAGGGTTAAGCAGTACAGGATAAAAGAATAGCAAATTGTAATAAATTGTCCAATCGTTTCCCTTTCAGTTCATTCTCAGCTGAATATGGTCATGTGTTAAGAATTTTTGTCTAGTGATAATGCAATTTGTCGAAATGCCTTTCTCCAGATTTATTTGTCTGCTGTGGATTCCTTGCTCTGCATCCAACCTTGCTTTGCCTTTTAGCTTGGGATACTAATTTTCTCTTTTTGCACTGGGATTCATGTCTGTGTATTTGTCACGGGTCATCACCTGTGCTTTTTGTTTCCTTAAACCTTAAGCCCCCTTCCTCTGCTTCTGCAGGATGCCTTGGTTGCTCAGCCAGTGGAGCACTTAGCAACTGCTGGTAGTCCCACTCACCCTACTGCACTGGCTGGGATGCTTCTCTGACTCTGTGGTATGGCAGCTGTGGGGCCAACTCTGCATAAAAAAAGTGGTTTTCACCAGTTTAGCTACAACCATGATCTTGCTACAAAATTGGATAGGTGCTAATGTGGGTGCAGTAGAGGGGAGGGAAGGAAATGAACTGGACCAGTACCTAAGTTGTTCATACTTGGGTGAAGATGCTCTGGAAGTACAGAGCTACAGAGGTGGGAGAGAGAAAAAAGTTTAGGAAATCCTCCAACCCTTAAAATGCTTAAGAATATGACTTTGTATTGGGTCATATTTTTGGCATTTCCTTCATTTTCTTATTGGTGTTTCTTTCTTGCTTGGCACTAGAATATGCCACCTTATCTTCCTTGTCCTCTCTGCCTCACCAAAGACCCTTTCTAACTGCCAGTTCAATCCCTTGCTATTGATACTCTTCAAACAAACAGGAGATAGCAGTGCAGGACTCCTGGGTTAACTCCTGGGTCTTCAACCAACTGTTTTCTCCTACCTCAGTGAAGTATCAGGTTTTTGTATTACAAGTCATGTGTTATACTGTATAGGGGAGAAAAATGCTCATCGCTTGCACTGGAGAACTAGGGATGGTTTCTGCAATGGCATAGTCCAATTCTTATCCATACCCAAGCTCTGCAAATGACATGATTTATTCAAATTTTACCTAAGATAATGTGTGCTTTTAAAGTGAAATTTGACTGGCATAAAGAAAGCTAGAAAAATACCATGATCAGGCTGAAATAATGAAAACGTTTGTGTAATCTTGGTACATCTGAAAGGGATCCTCTAGTTCCCATGTATAAAAGCCTTCAGAAAGACTTCATAATAGGGTGCTTACCTATAAACTTGCCTCCACTACTCCAAGGAGCTGCCTTGACAAGCTATGATTACAATACACATGCACAACTAAAAGCTGCCTTTTGCATGCCAATGCATAAATCACATAAAATGCATGGCTCAAAATGTCTGCCAAAGCATTTGTACTTATTTGAATAAGACTGGTGTCTTAAAATCATTCTTGGATAAAGATGTGAATTCTCAAATAAGAAGTGGTGCATGAGGCACACATCAAGTACCAGATAACTGGGCAAATACAAACAGCAATAGCAGAAGCAGATTACAGTATCTTCTTTTCTTATCCCCCATCCCCGAAAAGGAAGCTTTGAGTGATAGAAATTGCACAAACATAACGCTGCCAGAATATAAATAGCAAATGGTGAGTTATGACTTAGTGCCAATTTGCCTTCTGATGGCCTGTTGGCAGATGCAAATATTCACACAGCAGCAGGCATTTTTTTTCCTCCTCATTTCTTTCACTGTTGCCTTCTCACATTGTTATCTGATTGGACCTGGAGTCCCTTGTTTTTTCATTCCAGTATGCCTTCCTTTTAAAATTCCAGTCCTGTTCTCATGACATAATATCTTCATACAGTTTCTGCTGAATTTGTTTGTAAGAGTCTCCATTTAGTAAATTGTGGACAGTGTTTATGTGTAGATCATAGAATGGTTGAGGTTGAAAGGGACCTTAAAGATCATCTAGTTCCACACACACCCCCACCCCCCACCCCCCCACATCATGGCCAGGAACAGCTCCTACTAGACCAGGTTGTTTAAGGCTCCCTCTTGTAGAGAAATGGCCAGAAGAGGCCATGAGATGCACAAGCCAAGCTATACTGACTATACACAGGCTGACTTGTCCTTGAGAGGCTGATAAGAGAAAGCTTGGCAGAGCAGTAAACAGGAGATGAAGCCAGGTGCTGAAGCTGCAAGGCAGAAAAACATTGCCGATAGCATATTCCAATCAGCGTCCAGTAACGGACGCGTCACCAATGTGTGTTAGCCAGTTGCAGGTTAATGTTACCGCGTGGACAGCACATAATACTATAAAAGCCTGTGTCTTGTAATAATAAAGGAGCAAGATTCTGAACTCATATTGGGCCTGTGTCTTGACTCTGGCTGAGCAGGACTTTAACTCATATTGAGTCCGTGTCCTGACTCTGGACAATCTCCTACATTTGGCGCCCGAACCGGGACAAATCAGGAAGTCTCTATTAAGGATCTAATCGCATCGCAATGAGGAGACAGGCTATGCCGAGAAGCTGTGGCGGAAGCTGGCAGAGAGACGAGTTGCTCTGCGACTATTTCTGACCCTCAACAGGAGTGGCACTGCGAGGCAAAAGTGGCAGTATCTGGGTGTGAAGTTACGTCTCACCTCCTGTATTGGGACCCAGGAACCCCATGTCAGAAAAAGGTGCGTACGAGGGACAAGGAGATTGAAGCGGGTGGCATCCTAGAGGGAGAGCTGGAATTCAACTGAGCGCGCCAGTTGTTGACCCGCTACAGAAGACCGCTTAACCAAGTATGGTTGGGAGGCAGCATTCACGCTATTGCTTGCTAAGCAAGGTGCTGGTGTGAGCATGAAGAGGCTCAAAGAGCTCTGTCAATGGGTAAAAGAAAAAGGACATTTAAAGGACCTTGAACTCATGTTTAGTATCACAGAGAAGCAGGAGGCAGGTACGGCTGAAGTGCGAACAGGATTAAGAGCAGAAGGCACTCACCCCATCGGAGCCCCGCAGACAAGACAAGACGGACACACAGATGCAGGTTGCTGGACAAGCGGTGACACCACGGCCCAGCCCGCCCGGCCTGGCCCTGGCACGGGCTTGCCGCCAGCTTCCGGTGGCTGGAGTCCAGCCAAGGGCAGGGCAGCACCGACCCACCGCCGTTGCCACGGGCAAGGGACCCAGGGGCCCCCCTGAGCCGAGAGAACTGCGCTGCGGCCCGCCCTCGAGGTGTGCGGCCCTGCAGGAGAAGCCCCCCAACCTGCATCATAGGAATCTGCCTGGCCCGAACCCGTACCTATTAAGGTGAGCCACCAGGAACATAACGGGACAGAATCTAACAAAGGAGATAGGATTTAGTCATTGGAATTTGGGAAATGCTCCTAAAGCACAGAGGTATAAAAGCTAGTGACTATGATTTAAAGAGGCTGCTTCTATGGGGGAAGCAGTAAGGAATTTCTTTCGCAGCTCCACCTTTAGTGTTGCTGCACAGCAGAAGCTGGCTAATTATTTATGGTATGCCTTAACGAAAGGAGATAAAGAACTAAGCAAGAGCAAGGTAAAAAGGAGGAGGAATTTAAAACGGAGCTAAAAGAAAAGGGAATTGAGCTGAGTGTGGGGGAGATAACTAAAGCAGTGGATGACATACCAGCAGTCTCCGCGCCCCTGCCCCTAGCTGCCCAGCTGCTCCGTCGGTGCCAGAGGAAAAGGGTGCTGGAGAGTAGAAAATCCTGTTCCTAATGAGCAACTTAAAATCCCTATGAAGTGGAAAAGTCCCCAAGACTTTGTTCAGCCGTCATTGATCTTCCCTAACGATCCTCAACAGCAGCAGTAATTTTCCTCCCCCACCATCTGACAGTGAGGAAGAAGGTGAGAAGGAGATCTCACCACGGGCTGTGAGGTCGGAAAAGACTGTGGGAGGAGGAGAATGTCGACTTTTACCTCCCTGTGGTCTAACTGTAACCCCTCCATCATCATCGAGACTTTGGCAGCTGGTTCACTAGAAAGCTGCTTCACGGGGTGACTTGAAAGTGCCACATACCACTCCAGTGCAGATGCATTCCCTTATGAGTGTTTCTGATAACTCTAGTGAGCCCATGACTTTCCCTGTGGAAAAAGCAGCTCCAGGGACTAGTCAGCAGCTTAATCACCAGTTTGGGCTCAACAGTTGTACAGGCCTTGCACACAAGAAAGTAAACTGTTTTGAATACTCTTAGAGATATTGTTAAAGAGCAGTGGAGAAGCATGGCTCAGGAGCAGAAATCTGTCCTAGAGGCCTTTCAGCTTCAGCAGATGCTCTTTTCGGCAACCAAGCACCACCTTTCTAACTTGACCCAGGAATCCGGGGTAAGATCAGGGCTAAGTTTTGGGACTGTGCTAAGAAGGAAGATAAAATCAGAGAGATTAAAGCGGTGAGGTTGCCTTAGAAAAGCAAGTGGGAAACATTGATTGCCAAAGAGTTTTGTATGCCTTGGGAAATCCTGCTGTGAATGAGGTGCTAACAGCCTGCACACATAAACATCCAGAGACTGGCAGTGAAGCTTTTTGTAGCTTCTCTCCCCAGCCTTTGAATTTTCAAACTGTACGGACATAAGTGCAGAAGTGGAGGAAGCAGAAGGCCCCTGATTGGGACATTAGGAACCTCAGAGCGGTGATGCCAACCTGCCCTTAGGCCCGAACCCGGGAATACCGCGGGAGCAGCGGCAGCATGATGGCACAGGAAGGGCCGCTCACTATCATAGAATCATAGGATCAGTCAGGGTTGGAAGGGACCACAAGGATCATCTAGTCCCAACCCCCCTGCCATGGGCAGGGACACCTCACACTACATCAGGCTGGCCAGAGCCTCATCCAGCCTGGCCTTAAACACCTCCAGGGATGGGGCCCCAACCACCTCCCTGGACAACTCATTCCAGTCTCTCATCATCACTCTGTGGCCTCTGTCAACATCGCCATAATCAAGTACTGGGGCAAGCGGGACTGCAAGTAGCCCCGGAAAAGGTGCATCAATCAGCGCCTTGGAAATATCTTGGGTGGTCTATTAACGACAGCATCATTGTCCCCAGAAAACTACGTTTAAGACTGAGTTAAAAACTCTTGCTGATATCCAGACACTTATGGGAGATTTGCAGTGGATCAGATTTAGAGTCACTGAAACCCCTACTCAAAGGCTCTGAAGCAGCGAGCAGAGCAGAGCATTCACCAAGAGGAGCCAGGCTGAGAAGAGGATGAAGAGGAGTTCTTGGGGATGTCACCTCTGCCTTGTGCAAACATCAAATTTCCAGAAGCAGTAGAGAACGAATCTGCCCCTGCAGACCTGGAGGTAAGCTACCCCACTGCTCCCAAGAGACCCTCAGAGGAGAGCTGGGCTGTCCTCCCTCCGGAGCCAGCCCCAGCAGAGGGGAGCCCCTCTGAGAGCAGTGAAAGCATCTCTCTTGTGACTCAGATTGCAAACTACGCCAAAGCCCTCAAAATCTGCTCATCCTTCTGCAACTGCATGGCAGTCAGCAGCATCCTCAGAGCCAGCAGAGCACAGGGCAGGACAGAGACTCTGAAAGAAGAAGGACCAACGGATCTCTGAGTCTCTGAGCTGAACTCGGATATGGGAAGTCCACCTCCTCCAGCAATGGCAAGAAAGGTTCCAGCACTAACATCAGTGAGGACTCAGCTGCAGCTGCCCACAGAGGTGAATTGGTGGCAGCAGTGGCTTCAGGCACTTACATGAGAGCATTTCTATCCTGCAAAGGCCACAAGGACTGAGCTGCAACTCAAATATAGCTGTTTTTTCAAACCTTTTACAGACTCATAGTTAGCAGCAATTAAAGGAATTCTACAGAGTCAAATAAAAAAGAGAAGTGCCTCCCCTCCTCCCTCCTTTCCCCCCTTCTTTCCCATCTGCCTTCCCCCCCCCGTCCCTCCTCCCTCCTTATCTCACTCCCTTGTTTTGCAGCTGTTGTAGGTCTGCACAAACCTGTGTTCTAATTTTAAAGTAACAGTTAAGTTTTCTTAAGAAAGGTATCTCGCCATTTTATGATTGTAAGGCATTTGGGAAATTTATTATTTTAGTGTTTGCAATTGTTGTCTTTTCACAATGAGCACTCATATGACAAATTTGGTACTTTGGTAATAAGGTATATTAAGTGTTATAGAAAATGAAGTTTGTTTATAAGTTTTTAGTTATTGTGTTAAAGTATTTTTTCTAATCAAGCATAATGCTGTGTAAGTGCTACTGGTTTTATGAGTTTATAGGTTAAAAGGTTTTTCTTTTTTCTGGTTCGAACCTCTTTTTTTGAGTCTGCCAGCAAATTTCAAAAAAGAGCTCTATCTATATGGTAAATAAGTTTTCATTTTGAAAAGCGCACATTATCCTTTTTTTTGTTGTTGTTGTTTTCTTGCACATTACATTGATGGTTTAATTCTCACGTAATTTTTTAAGTTTTTAGGACCTTTTTTGATATTAACAGGACATAAGACTTTATTTTAGGAATGTTATAGAGTGTTGTTTTGGTTTTTGTGTTTATAAAGGTTTTAAGATAAGGTTATAAGAATATGAAAAGCGACAAAAAAAAAAATTCTTTTCCTTTTTTGGTACAGAGGTTTACCCTAGGGAAAACTCAGGGCTAGGAAGGGGATTCATCTTTTCCCACCTACAGGTTTTCCTGATGCCAGCATGTCTAGGCCCAGTGCAAGACTCAAAGGATGGGACAAACAGCAGCTCCCGTGAAGCTGACAAGCAGCTGACCACTGAGTCTGACCACAGTGCCTGTTTAACTGAGATCAGAAGCGTCGACCTGAAGCTGACTGCACGAGTGTCCCCCAAAGAAATATCTCATTTGGGACTGAATGTCTCAATGCCTTAATGTCGTGTAATTAGAGAATATGTTTATGTGCATTTATATGTTAAGTCACCAAAATGTTATAGTTAAGCAATGTTTAGCCAGGAACAGACAAATGGCCCAGCCTACGTATCTGGTAAAGTTAATTCGTTATTGCAGTTGTGGGCTATCACTCATGTTCCCATTATTCCCCATTCCCCTACATGGCACACTGAAGCAACTTTTGCAAAAACAAAGAGGGGGAGTGGCAGGAGATTCTCCAGAGGCCCGGTTAAACAAAGCTATGTATGTTTTAAACCTTTTGCAGCTCTTGAATGATTCTCAGGAGACACCACTGATACATCATTTCAATTCTTTGACCATCACCAGTGTAGTGCCATCAGGTGTCAAAGTTCGGGACCCAGAAACAGGTCAATGGTCTGATCCCTGTGAATTAATAACCTGGTGTGGAGGATATGTTTGTGCCTCAACAGGTTTTGGACCACATAGGGTCCCAGCAAGATGGGTTCAACCGGTGCCTTCATCGTCCTTTGGATGCTGACTGCAACAGTGGCCTTGCAAATCCCAAAGCAGCTACAACACATCAAATTTAGGAAGACTAGCTTGCTGGGTAGTCAAGCAGGCGAACGCCACTAGTATGGGTGTGATGAATTTGAAGGATTGTGTTGTATGGATCTGCAAGATCACTCTAAATCTATTCATAAAAAATTCAGCAATTAATTGCCCACTCTCAAAAGGTAAAACAACACTTCTAGATGCTTGGCTGGGCCTGAGCGTTTGGCTGAAAGGGTTAGTGCAGACTAGATTCTTAATATTAGACTCTTAATATTAGCAATAGTGTTAATTGGTTTGCTATGCCTTAGTTGTGCTTTGTCATGTATAAAACGCTTATTATTTCACATTACCAATTAGGCCTGGCTTGTGCGAAAAGGAGACAGGGGAATTGTAGAGAAATGGCCAGAAGATAAAAGGCCATGAGATGCACAAGCCAAGCTATACTGACTATACACAGGCTGACTTGTCCTTGAGAGGCTGATAAGAGAAAGCTTGGCAGAGCAGTAAACAGGAGATGAAGCCAGGTGCGGAAGCTGCAAGGCAGAAAAACATTGCCGATAGCATATTCCAATCAGCGTCCAGTAACGGACGCGTCACCAATGTGTGTTAGCCAATTGCAGGTTAATGTTACCGCGTGGACAGCACATAATACTATAAAAGCCTGTGTCTTGTAATAATAAAGGAGCAAGATTCTGAACTCATATTGGGCCTGTGTCTTGACTCTGGCTGAGCAGGACTTTAACTCATATTGAGTCTGTGTCCTGACTCTGGACAATCTCCTACACCCTCTAACCTGGCTTTGAACATTTCCAGGCTTGAAGCTTCCGCAGCTTCCTCGGGGAACTTGTTCCAGTGCCTCACCACCTTCATGGAGCATACTTTCATCCTGATGTCAAATCTAAATCTATCTTCTTCCAGTTTGAAGCCATTGCTCCTTGTCCTGTCACTACATGCCTTTGTAAAAAGTGCCTCTCTGCTTATCTTGTTAGGCCCCCTTCAGATACTGAAAGGCTGCTATAAGGTCTCCTTAGAGCCTTTTTGTCTCCAAGTTCAACAATCCCATCTCTCTCTGCCTGTCCTCATAGGAGAAGTGCTCTAGCCCTCTTCTTATCTGGCCCCACTCAAACAGTTCCATGTCCTCCTTGTGTTGGGGTCTCCAGATCTGGATACAGTACTCAACGTGGGGTCTCACCAGAGAGGAGTGAATGGGACGAATTACCTCCCTCAACCTGCTGGCCATGCTTCTTTTGATGCAGCTGAGGATGCAGTTGGATTTCTGGGCTGCAACTGCACATCGCTAGCTCATGTTGAATTTCTCATTGACCAGCACTCCCAAGTCATCGTCTTCAGGACTGCTCTCTATCCGTCCTCTGCCCAATCTGTATTTGTTCTTGGGATTGCTTTGACCCAGGTGCAGGATCTTGCACTTGGCCTTGTTGAACTTCATGAGGTTGGCATTGGCCCCACCTCTCCAGCCTGTCAGGGTCCCTCTGGATGGCATCCATTCCTTCTACCACACAGCCCGCTGTCATTGCCAAACTTAATGAGGGTGTGTTGATCCCCCTATGTTGCCAACAAAGATGTTAAGCAGTGCTGGTCCCGGTACTGACTCCTGAGGATCACCATTCGTAACTTGTTTTCACTTAGACATTGAGCCATTGACTGTTACTCTTTGAGTGCAGTCGTCAAGCCAATTCCTTATGCAACGATCGGTGCACCCATCAAATCCGTGTCTGTCCAGTTTAGAGGTCAGGATGTCATGGGAGACAGTGTCAAATGGTTTGCACAAATCCAGGTAGATTACATCAGTTGCTCTTCCCTTGCCCATCAACACTGTTGCCCCATCATAGAAGGCCACCAAATTTGTCAGGCACAATTTGCCCTGGTGAATCCTGATTGGCAGGCACCAGTCACCTCCTTGTTCTTCATGTTCCTTAGCAGAGTTTTTAGGAGGAAACTTTGGATGTTGCTTAGTATTCAGAGGCTGGTTCTTTGTGCACAAAGGGGGACATCTTTTGCTCTTAAATGACTGTTCACATTTCTTCATTGCTTCATTACCTGGTGCAGATTCTGTTTTTTTCCTGCCATCCTGCCCCCATCTAAGTTCTTGGTTTTATCCTTTCTTATAAAACATCCATCTTTGTATGAACAAGTTGTGTAATTCCTTGTAATACTTGGTTAGAGAGCACTCTTTCTGGTCTTTTACAAGAAGCACATTTGGGCAGAGCAGCTGATACTGGATCTGAAGTGACTGTAAGTTAGGGGAACACCTTCCCTTTCTGGTTATTGGCAGGAACCACTCTGCATTGTCTTAGATTGACAGGAGTTACTGGAAATAAGCTGTGTTACATTATGCAGTGATGTGATCTGGAGGTCTCCTCTGAGAGCATCATCTATTGAAATGAATCTCAGATACCACAGTTTTGGTGAACAGAATTGAAATAAATGGGATTTTCAGAATTAAGTAAGTTGAAACATGTGAGGTGATTAAAAAAAGAATGCTCTATTAAATCTTAGAAGAAGTGTAAAAGAACCCTATAAAGTATTTTCTAGCACTGGATTCACAGAGGTTAACACTGCAACCAGAAATAAGAGTAGCCTGATGTTTTATGCTCTTAGATGTTCCAGAGTAATTCAGAAACAACCCTTCACTTAGGCACAACCATTGGTGGCTGGCAAAAGGCAATGTTTTTCACAAAAGCACTCAAATTCTCATTCATTGTGTGATGTAAATTGGAAGGGACCTTGGGAGGTAGTCCAGTCCAATTCTTTGCTTGAGGCAAGACCAGTAGTGGGCAGATTGCTTAAGGTCCTCAAGAAACACTAACTGTAAGGATTCAGGACTACTGTGTTTTAGGATCTTTTTTTCCTTTGAGAGCATATGGAAAGCTTCAGGTATCTGTGTGGCAAATAGGCATTTGCAGCCATATCTGAGGGCTTGTAAAAGAAACAAAGCAGCAACTGTTTTATGAATTGAGAGACATGTAATAGGCTTGCTTATGTTCTAGAGTTCGTTAAACCTTTCAGATTTTCCTATTTTTTTACTTCATGTCAGAATCTAGCTTTAGGTATGTGCATTTTGAAAGACTGTGGAAGATTCTAGAAATAAAGTTCAAGTGGAAAGCAGACACTTGAAATGGCTGAATGTCACAACATGTTCAACTCTGTGATATTGGCAATCTCAGGAAGAGCAAGGTAGAAATATCAGGCTGCAGGAGAGCAGGCTTTGTGAACAGAGGAGGCTTTTGTAGCTGCAGCTGCATAAAATAATTCAACAACCTTCCCCTGAAAGTCTTGTGAAAACCCTCTGGATTCACATCATCTCTGCAAAGGCTACATTTTCAGACTCTTTTCTGTCAAGTCAAACTGTATTGCTTGTTAGAGTTATTGAGTTATAGAAACAGAATCGTTTCAGTTGAAAAAGACCTCCAAGATCATCAAGCCCAACCACTGACCTAACACCACCATCACTGTTAAACCATGTCCCAAGGTCCAATGTCCACATGTGTTTTGAACACTTCTGGGGACAGTGACTCCACCACTCCCCTGGCAGCCCATTCCAATGCCTGACCATGCTTTCCATAAAGAAATTTTTCCTAATGCCCAATCTAAACCTCCCCTGGCAAAACTTGAGGTAATCTCTTTGTTTCTTTAAAACAGACTGAATCTAGCTGTTGCCATTTCTTTTTGTATCTGTTCCATGAAAGCTCTTTGGGCAGATAGATGCCTTTCAGTGGAAAGGTCACTTCCACAGAGCATTGCAGATCTGTACTGCTTGCGTTTTGTTAAGGGGAGGATCACATACACAGGGCTTAGCCAGGAGAAGTGACAGAAGGTTACGAGGAAACTGTTCAGCATTTTCTTGAGCTGAGGGAACAAATCTTTGAGGTGTCAGTTAACACTGGTTCTGGTTGCACTGAAATGACTGATTTCCCATATAGGTTGAGCTGTGAAGTAAATTGTTTGTACATGTTTTTCCCCTTTGAGCTTCTTCTATTTAGGATGCTGTAGGGGAAGAAAAATCCAGAACTCAAGTCCTCAGACTCTGCCCTTGTATTCTGCTGGGAGCTAAACTGAAACTACTTCAGCGCTCAGAATTAATTTGCTGGCCACTGCCTGTTAAATAATTACTTGAAAATGGGACTTGTTTCCTTGGCAATAAAGTAGCATGAAGTAGCTAAAATAATTAACACAAACTAGTATTTTTGAATCTGTTGATAGCTTAAGTGTTAACATTTAAGTGTTCTATTCTTATTTAACAGGACTTGCCTGGCTAATTTGATTATGAATTATTATTACTCCTAAAGATAGATAACTTGCCCTCCTCTTTTGCAGACATCTTAACATCTCTCACAGGTAATTAATTTGTCCTTGGCTATCAGATCTTCACACTGATATTTCCCAGGTGAACAGATGCTGCCAATTACTGCTGTTTTCATCTGGGGGCATTTGAAGGCCCTGAAAGGCTGTCTTGTGTTTGTGCAAATTCCTCTGAAAAGGTCATGCATGGGGAAAGTGATACCATATCAATGAGCTTCTTGTAGAAATGGTTCATGGACTCCTGGGCAATTGTTGCCATGGGGTGAAAACCCTACGCTACAATGTGAAATGCTTGGGTGCATATATAGATAGCCATGTTACCTTGGCATGTAAGCTGTTTTTCACTCTTCTTCATCTTTCACAGTTGTACACAGTATTCGGGCCCTGAAGAGCACTGTAGCAAACAAGTGGAGTGTGTGAAGGGAATGCCTTTGCCTTTGTTTTTAGGCTTCAGACCAGGAGTAGGTTTATTTTGCATTCCTGTATACTGGTAGCAAAGAGGACCAGAGACTGAGCTGCAGTATTAGGTCCACGGTTTTCCATGCTCCTTAGTTATTAGCTGTGGTTTTGGCTGTGGTTTATGCCGTTCCAAGGAAATGTCTCTCAGATAATTCTAGCTTTTGAATGAGGACTCATCTAGAAACACAAGTCAGTACATTCATTTCTAGTCGTTGGAATTGGGGTTGCTTCGTCATCCACTTCGATTTACAGCCATAAGGATAGCCTTTGGGTACAGTTGAAGATGTGACAACTCTTCTAGCATGCCAGATAGTGAAATTGTTAAGTTTTCTTCTTACTTTGCTATGTATCAGTAGATGTTGGGGGCTGATCTGCTGGAGAGCAGCTCTGTGCAAAAGGACCTGGGAATCCTCATGGACAACAGGCCTACCATGAGCTAACAATGTGCCGTCATGGCCAAGAATGCCAATGGTATGCTGCGGTGCATTAAGAAGAGTGTGGCCAGCAGGTCAAGGGAGCTTCTCTTCCTTCTCTACTCTACTCTGGTGAGGTCTCATCTAGAATAGAATACTATGTCCAGTTCTGGACTCCTCAGTTCAAGAAGGGCAAGGAAATACTTGAGAGAGTCCAGCAGAGAGCCACTAAGATACTGAGGGGACTGGAACATCTACCTTGGAGAAAAGGCTGAGAGAGCTGAGTCTGTTGAGCCTGGATAAGACTGAGGGGGCTCTCATTAATGTTTATAATTATCTAAAGGATGAGTGTAAGGAGGATGGGGCCAGGCTCTTCTCAGTGGTGACCAGTGACAGGACAGGGGGCAGTGGACACAAACTGGAGCACACAGGAGGTTCCATGTAAAGGAAAAATGCTACTAAGGCTGTCAGTCCTTCTGTTTTAACGTTTTGTCTCCTACTCTGGTACATGAACTGGGCTCTGTGTCTTTCTCTCACTGTCCCCCAGCATCTAAAGTCCCTTTTGAATCTCCTGATGGCTCCTACCTCCACAGTCTTCTGTGGCAGAAAGTTCCAGCAGTTTGCTGCTGCTTATATAAAGAAGCTCCTTCTTTTACCTCCCCTAAACCATTGTCTTAATTCCAGTAACTGTTCCTATTGTCTCTGCTTTATAAGGTTTGAGCTATTTTCTTTAAATGTCATCACAAAAATAAGCAAAATGTTGTTATTTGGATGATTACATTTTAGGTAAAAATGATCTCTTTGGTCACTGACTGACTAGCAGAGTGTTAGTCAGAAGAAGATGTATCTGTTTAGGGGAGGGCAAATCTACTTTGACAGATCAAGTGCAGACAAGGGAGTGATGGGAAAAGGGTAGGATACGTGGGATAAAGGGGCACCTGCAGGTGCAGATGTATAAGAAAACACATTAAGAGAAGGGGAAAAGAAATGTCCTGGGCTTGTATAAATCTGTAACTTTCCTGATTTTTTTTTTAATTTTTTTTTTCTCCTCTTCAAATATACTTACAATGCTGGTGGTCTGATGCATTGATGTCTTAAACATCACAGCATGACAGAGTCACATGAAGGAAGAGTACTACAAAATAGCAGTGACTGTACAGAGCAGTCTGACAGAATTGGAAGCAAATCCCTCACTCCTCTGTTTAATTGCCTCATATCAGATGCTTGCACAAAGCAGAGAGTTAATGATTTAGCTCTTAAAAATTACTGCAAGTTGCAAGTCCGTTACATTAATATGATTAATTTGAGCTAAAAGCTGTAACTGAGATACCGCTAAGGCACAGTTACATATACAGCTGTGAAGTTGTATGTGCAGCCATAGCATAACTATGCCAGTTCCTTTCTCTCCGTGCTGTGTAAGGGCAGAAAGGGACTGATCTGTTAATGTTATTTTTGGCAGTATCAATACAGATGTCAGTAGACTTATTCTTTAATATTGAATCCGTAATACAATGATGTAAAATATATTTTATTGAAGAAAATACTTTCAATAAAATTACCCCAAATCTATACAGACGGTTAGAGATATACCAAAACGATAGACACTTGACTTCCAAAATAAAACCTAGGTGGTAAAGTTAACAGTAAGGTAGTGCAAATCAGCTTATGGCAGCTCCATCCTTTTATATTGCAAGCTGCACCAGTTTAAAAAGAAAGTCAGGCTTTTGAAAACACAAGTGATAGAGAAAGTAATGATTTAGTTTTGTTTTGACTTTTGAAGCTGTTTATCGGAGAGTCAGTTTAATGTTTCAAGTTCTCAAAATGTAGAAAGATAGGGGAATTTTGATCCCCTCCAAGGAACTGCCTTCCCTATGTCCTGCTTGGCTTCCCATCTGCTCATTGCCTCTCTGCTGCCCCCATCTTCACACCAGAGAGCAGGAGTTCTGTGGCTCTCCTGTTTTCCTTTTTCCTATTCCATGGCTCAGCTTCTCTTTTGATAGGCTCCTGTCCCTGTTTGAACTTGTTGCCAACTGCCCAGGAAGCAGTTGCCATAGGATGCCAAGTGTTGAATACCATGTGAGTGCTGACCCTTGGCAAGGAGAGGGAGGATGGTGTAGTCTGGCTCCAGTAGGACAGGCTATCTCTTCCTGAAGGGCAGGGAAGTGAGGCAAGAGCCGTTGGAGCAAATTTCCCAGCATCCGGCTGAAATGGCCACGAGGTAGTTCCAAATTACTGGAAGGATAGGCTTCCTGCTGCCATGGCAACAGAAGTTCCAGTCCTGACTGAATTTGTGATTTATGAAGAAAATAAGAATTGGCAAGGCTAGTCCTGATCAGTCTACACTTTTATTTTCAGTGTCTTAGTGATGAAGTTTTGAGAGAGACACTGAATGGGACTGTTCATGTTTAAAACAAAATTGGAAAGATTTGGGGTTTTTGCATTCTTTTTAAGAGAGTGGAAGCGTTTTCACCCTCTGTACAAGAAAGCTTTTACTGAGCCAAGCTTGAGCTAAGTATGATCAAAAGTCAGCAAAACTTGTAAGTAGCTTGAAGGGGTTTTCAAGTTTACCATGAACTTTTTGTTCAGCGAGCCTTGGTCCTGGAGAGAAAATGTTTAGCTTGAAGGTTAAGATGAGTTAGGTGACACTTGATTATCCGAAGAATGAAGGCTGTGTTGGTACCCTTATTCCTGTTCTTTTGCGTGTGGTTCTTTCATCCGTTCAGCCTGTGCTGGTCAAGGAGGAGGACTGTTTGAAGAAGGCACTATAGAGCACTTTGTCTCATTCAGCAACAGCTGAATACTTTATGGAAGTATATTAAGTCCTTGACAAGAGAAGGTAGCCAGCTGGCTGCTGCAGCAGGATGTTCTTGTTCTCTCTTGCAGCTGAAAAAGAAGAGTTGGCAGAGCGCCTGTGGAGCTTGCTGGAGAAAAGGGGAGGCACAGAGTCTTGCAGTGTTTTAACTAGGTGGGCTGTTAACCACAAAAATAAAGCAGAAAGCACACATTTCAAGAGTGCCCAGGCCACCAACTGGAAAATGGTAAAGGGCTGGCTTTAAGATGAGTAATTGCCACATGAGCCTTCATGGTCTGGGATAGCTTAGGAATCTGCTTACTTAGAGACTGCAAACAAGTAAAGTAAGTGCCCTGCTTGAAAGAGCATGCAGAGTAGTGGTATCTCACTGGTTAAAATATTGATGTGACAGTTCTACAAAAGTAGTAGGTTGGAAATTGTTTCACTGTCTGTTCTTGTCTTAATGTTCAAGTCAAGATGTCAGCATGGGTTACCGAAAAATAATAGAAAAGGAAGGAATTCACATTATAATTGGCAAGTTCAGAAAAGAAAGAACACTATAACAGTGCTCACTGTGTCATGGTGCCGAATCCTGCAACAACATGAGATACTATCCCACTCAATCATCTGTTTCCAAAAAAAAAACCAAGCAGGTGAAAACAATTTTAAGGCACAACCAAGTAGGACAGAAATAGCTGTTTTAGGGGTGGATGACCAAATGTGCAAAAGTACAAATATTTGAAACAAATCAGTCCTAACGCCATTAGTTTTCAGCCTGTGCTCCCCTATATGTTTCCTTCAATGAACCCAAGAAGTGCTGTATTCCATTGACTGATAAAGTGAAACTCCTTATTTAAGCACTGACTTTGGTTGGTTGTCCAGTAGATGTTTTCAGTAATGTAATGAAGGAATCTTACTGGCTTTATAGACTCAAAAAGACAAACCAGATCTGGGTTCTGTGGTCATAGATGCTCATCAATGACTTCCGTTGTATTTTGGAGCAGACCTTTTCCCAGGTTTTTCACGACTAGCAAAGATAAAGATGATATTAACAATAAGTGCAGAGGCCTGTTGGGGATTTTTAGTGATGCAGTTTTGTGTATTTGAAACAAACATATCAGAGATTCAACTATGACAAATATGCATTCAGTTCTTTGACTATATAGTCATACTAAGCTTCCATGTCCAAGACCCAGGTGACCATTTGAGAAGATGACTAAATGTTCATGTGGTCTGGATTGATCTTTCAGAAGGCAGAAAGCATTGGTCTGAATTGCTTTCCCCCAATTTTCTTTTGACCTCTGAGGTAGATTTGGGGGATGGAAAGGCAAAGCACCAATGCTAGTATCAGTTTACTCTCCCTTCCCAAACTGGCAACATTTAAGTAAGCTGTGATACTTCTGTGTTAATCAGGTGTGAATCAGATGTGTTTAATTTGAAAAAAAAAAAAAAACAAACAACAACCAAACCCCCACAAAACACCAAACTTTTAACCCCTAAATGAACTAATTACAGCTCTGGTTTCAGATTACAGACTGTTTTAATAGGCGTTGTTTTAGTGCTGTCCTTGAGTCACTGTTCATCTGCTTCATCAGATTTAAGATTATCTGGCACTGTTTGATGCAAATAGCCAATATGTCTCAAAGTAACAGAACCACACAGAGGTGGGTGAGCTGTGTTGTGCATCCATCTGAAATCCGTTTTTCCTTAGATTTCATTAGCAGGAAGCCTAGTCACACTGGAAGTAATTTAAAATATGGGAACGCTTTATGTGTATAATGTAGATGTGGCTACTAATTGAGATGTTGAAAGTAACTTTGACTCTTTGTCAAGCATACTGCGTAGTCTTTGCTTTCAGATTTGTTTTGCAGCTTGCAGATCTGCTTCAGCTAATAGTAGAGCTCTGTGGGCAAAGGTTGATAGGAGGGCTGGGAATTTATTGTGCTTTTTCAGTTTGTTCAGAGAAGAGAAAATGGATACAGCTCAAGTTTCTTTTTGCAAGTTGAAGGAATTCAGCCCTTGTTTTTGGACTCACGACTGCCTGAGGCTTCAAAGCCCTATATGTGTGAAAGGGAGTAAAGGAGGGGTGGGGGAATATGTAACAGTGCTAATCTTACCTTAACATAAATGTAAGGGTTGCAATCCCAGCTGCAAGAAAACATTTGCAGGAACAGAGAGGATGGTCAAAACACATGCATTCAGTGCTCTCAGAAACAGGTAATGCATCATAAAAACCTCAGTAATCCTGTTCAGCAGGATATTGATTGGATATTCAATTTTTTAAAAGTCTGTAGCTATTTTTCAGTTTTGCTTCCAATGTAACTAGGATATTTTTAGTTACAAAAATATGTGACCATCAATTTTGTTGACCAAGTAATCTATGTAAGGATAACGTTTAAAAAAATATTGTCATATATTGAAGGATTGGATATAAGGAGAGAGGTTAATTTAAGAATAAATAATAATAAATAAATTAGTTTCATTTGGAAGAAGAAAATAGGAAGCCTTAATTGCTTTATTTTACTTCTGGCTCAAGTGCTGAGATCATTTAAATGTCTCTCTCATGTTTTTTACTGTGTGTTTTGTCAGACTTCTAATGTCTCCAGCTGAAGAAGGAAATTAAGTTGGAATCCCAGTTCTGTCTGTTCTTTTGTATAGTGCCACTTTCTCACAATAGGGCAGCTACTTGAAGCAGAGCAGGAGTGTGTTGTTAGCTTGTGTCAAACTCTTGCTAACCACGTTGGAAAAGCTCAAGATCAGAAAGAAAAAATCTTAGCCTTAGTCTGTTTTGTCCACTTGTATTTGGGGGCAGAGGAACTCAGAAACCAGAAGAAACTAAAAGTGGTTGCTTGTTTTTGAGAGGGAAGTAGCTCTGCTATAGACTTGTGTGACAAATCGAACTCTGTGGGTTGCATTAAAAGAATGCAGTTAATAGTGAAAATAAAATGTCTCATTTCTCTCCTACAGTTAGATAAATCTATTTCAAATTCCAGATCACTGAGCAGAAGTTAGATTTTGTATTTGTCAAACAGTAGTTTTGTGTTAATACACTATTTTAAAAGAAAGTGTCTGTGTGTGTTAGTACAGGACATCACAGGATCACAGACTGGCTGAGGTTGGAAGAGACTTCTGGAGGCCATCTAGTCCAACCCCCCTGCTCTGTCAGGGCTACCCAGAACCAGTTGCCCAAAACTATGCACAGATAGCTTTTGAAAACCTCCAAGGATAGAAATTGCATGATCTTTCTGGCCAGCATGTACCAGTGGTTGGTCACCCTCACAATTTCTAGATCATTGATGGCTGTACTGACACTTGCTCTGCAGTGCCCCATATATGCACTTGTCACTTTGGGGCATGAAGACTGTAGTGTTGGCAGGGAAATCTCACTGAATGCATTAGGTTACTTTTATTATTTAACTGGTGAATTCTCAGCAGTGGACAATCCACTCCTATGCTCCACGAGTTAAGGGGTAAACAGCATTTGAATGCTTGCCACATATGGAACATAAAGACACAGAATCTCTTATCAGGAAGGCTTCAAAGGCGCCTGTCATCAGCTGTATAGAAACCTTTGACACATGGGCTATTTCCTACATGAAACTAGGTAGACTGGATGCCATACAGCCCCTGGAATACACTGATTTATGGTGTTAGGCACAGTAGCTGCAGGTGGGTATAGAAAGTTCCTGTTTGTAATCTGTACAAATAATTGTTTCTCTCTACTTTCATTTTCCACTCTTTCTACTTTGCAAAAAGAGAGATTAAGGGATGAAGAAATTCTTCACTACGAGGGTGGCAAGACTCTGGGATGGATTGTCCAGAGAGGTTGTAGATGCCCCCTTCCTGGAGACGTTCAAGGACAGGTTGGATGGGGCCCTGAGTAACCTGGTCTAGTTGAGAGGCATCCCTGCCCATGGGAGGGAGGTTGGATTAGATGATCTTTAAGGTCTCTTCCAGCCTAAGATGTTCTATGATTTGAGAGTTTTGCAACAGAACTGTGAAAAAGTAGAGGTTTTTTTTGGGACTGGGTGCAGTAATAGCAAACTAACCATTTTCTCTTATACGAGAAATTATAGATACTTTAGCAGAGTTCCTGGACAAAGACTAAGCATTTACATTAATTTCTAACTGTTAACGATATCTGGAAGCACTTCTGTAATCCCATGTGATGAGGCTTCATAAACTGCAAAACCATCTGATAAATATATACTTAGAGTTGGTTAGGATCTGTGTTCCCTAGAGACATGCTAAGCTTGGGTTTATCTCATGTGCTATTTGTTTGGGATGCTTTTATTCAATAAACTGTCTTTGATTAATCATAACATTTATTCAGGCCCACTCTTGTTTAATGTTCCTTTATGTTATTTTTCCAGCTAGAAAGAAGGTAGTGGCACATAGGGATGTAAGTGCCTCTTCACTGCAGAAATTTCTTTTACAAGAGTCCACAATAGCTCAGGTCCAAGATTTTTGTTGAAAACATTCTGAACAGTGGTTTTAGTATGTCAGAAATGCTGGATTACTAACTTCATTGATTGTTTTTGTCACATTAACCTTGAACTACTAAACCAGGCAGTAGTTGCTATTTTGAATGCAAGCAGCTACTGGCAGCAGCAGCTATTGTGCTACTTTGCATTCTCTGTCTGCAGTCAGATTCTTCTGTTTCATTTTGGTACCTGCTGACATTTACAGACCTAAATTCTTGAATGACAAATGCACTCACGGTCAAAAATATGCATGCACACTTACCATACTGAAATGCTTCACAAGGGAAAGGAATCCAAAATGCAAAGCCAAGATAAACTATCAGTATAACTTGATACTATTAGCAGCTGTTGTCAGCTTCTGTCAGACAAGTTAAGTGTTTATAAAGCATCCTGTATCCTTCTACCTGAATAATTTACTGCTAAAATTAAGAAAGTTCAAATATAACTATTTTGAGCTATCTGTAGAACAGGGTAACAAAAAATACTCAGACTTCTTTTGTCATTTTTTAAAGTGACAAAAATATTTGCTCTGAATACTGAGGTATATACTTTGTATTAAAGGGATAAGCAAGTCTTTTTCCTTATACTGTATCCCCTGCACGTTTTTTGCAACGTGGCAAAAATCTGAATCTTCTGTTTCTGAAGCCTATCTGGAAATATCCCCCTGATTAAGCTCCATATGAGACACTGTTTATTTGATTTATATGTGAGTGAAAAATACAGCCATAAACAGGAATCTTTAGCTTTATCGTTCTTGTTCCAGTGACTGCCAAACCATGGATTTCCCACCACAGTTCTGGTTTTTGAATATCCATCAGCCACAATTTCATGAATTCTCACTGCTAGCAGTGACACACATGTTTTCATTTACTGCATTACGGGTATTCTCTCGACAGCCAGTCTGTTGAAAAGAAATTAATCCCAGCAGTGAACTAAGATACTGAATTCTCAGCAGTTTGTGAATTCATGTTTTTACATTGAGGCTATTTTTATCTGGATTGAATTAATTTGAATATGTAACCAGGTGGTTGTGGTTACATCTTTTATTATCCATTGGATGTGAAAAGCCAGCAAAATGCAACTGCAGTATGGGAAAATTCAGTAAATGCAGTTGGGAAATACAGCATTGTATGGCTGAAGGATCAGCTTGTACTTCTTTCACTTCTGTCCATAATTTTGGGCATGGCCAGGATCAAGGACAATACATTGTAACTAGAATATCTTAAGTAAGGCACACTATGTGCAATTTTTAGATCTGATTCGTTTTAAAATTGCACTGAAGATGAGAATCTAATACCTTGTTGCTATTTTATGCTGTGGTCCCCGTTTCACCAACAGTGAAGAACAGCAAATTATCCAAATATCTTAGCCTCTTTTGAAGGAGACTGGAGACTTCATAGATAACTCGCAAAACCTATTACTAAGCTGCAGATTCCTACTGAGCAGGGTTGTACTTTTTATGTACATTGGAGACAATGAATATTCAAAACCGTTGGTTCAAGGAAGAAATGGACTTATTCCTGAACTATGTTTTACATGGAGCAAATAAAGTAAAAAATTTCATGTTTTGTGTGTGTTTATCTGTAAGATATTAAACACTTTACCATATTAATTTTCTTCAAACTTGCTTGCTCCTTTTAATAGGAAGCTTGCTTCCAATGAAGTACCTTTCTGTAGTTGTCTCCTATTTCATTAAGATGAAAGTTAGAGGTAAGTGAAAATCTGAAGGGATTTTCGGTATCAATTCTTGATTTGTTTTTCTGCAGTTTGAGAGAGTTTCATAGCAAAAACTGGAGAAAGTGGAAAACTTGGAAAAGTGTGAAGGCAAGTAAAAACTCCACTGGATATTCTTTAGGGTTATATTAATCCTCAGTTAGGCCTGTCCCCAGGATGTTAATCTTAACTGCAATATTTGGTCATTCTTGCTGACTAAGCACCAGTTCCATGGAGTGGGTAGTACTGACTCCTGAAATCTCTGTCTCTCTCTGCCAGAAGAAGAGCGTGTTGGTGGGACATGGATGGTATGCTTCCCAACACTGAGCAGTTTCTGATCTCTGGACAGATGATAAATACACTGGGCTTTTTGTTCCAGAGCTTGCGTTGAAACTAGTCTTGCTTCCTCCTGGGAATTCACCATTTGTGATGTATTACTTTTAGTAGCAGTCTCTAAACATAGCCTGCCTTTTTTCAAGGTGAAAACATGCGTGGAATCAGAAGTTCCTGAAGTGTTAGTAAATAATTGCATACTTTCTTTATAAAGCAGTGTGTGGGCAGTGAATTTAAGTACATGCAGATAACTGGCATTTTTAATAATAAGAGTCTGCACAGAGGATGAGAAAATATCTGGTTTAGAAAGTGTTTCTTTCTTTTTTCAATATCGATTTTTACAAATTCTTTTTATCTAGTGACTAATATATGCATGAATAATATTTTTATAGTCCTTTGTGTCTAAGGGGCAGCATCTCTGTTGAAATGGGTTTTCCAGATCAGTCTCAATCAGAATATTCTCTTTTATCTTGAGTTGATATACAAAGAAGAGGAAAACTTAGCAGATTTATTTTGTAAGTGGTAAAGAGAAAGGGAGCTATATGGTTGTTTTGATAGGGAAACACTAGGACAATTTTTTTCCCTGCTCTGTGTATACATGATACATGTTGATAAAGCAGCATAAATGATTTTGGAAATACCTATCAGACTCACTGTGATCTCATGGGAAACTTCTCATGTGTATTTGGTTTAGAGAACATTGTAGTCTATTCTGGTTTCCCTTCTGCAAATTGATGTGTTTGAATGCACTAAGTATCTTTCTTACTCATTCACTTACTCCTGTGTCTGTCTTTTTTTTTAATTAAATAATTTCCACAGGAGCAGTTTGGGCATAGTGGTGGTACTTTCTTATGCCACAGCAAATAATGTTAAGCAGAGAAAGTACGTTGGAATAGGCTTTTTTTTTGTAAAGAATAACTGTTACTTCTGCAGCGAACACCTCTCTATATTGTGGTAATGGAGAGAAATACATCTGACAGAGAATTTTTTTATTTTGAGGTTTAATTTATTTGTGCTTCAGGGAGCAACCAAACTCCAGTGACTCACACTCATGGCAGGCCTCCTCAAGTTTCCTCTCCATGAGCAGCAGCAACCTACTCTGGCTTAGGCTTAGTTCCCCTTGGTAGGGAGTGCAGGTGCAGAAGACAGCTGTCAGGATACAGCCACTCCTTCCATAGAAAACATGAAATCAAGAGGTTCAAGCCTTGGTTGGCATCTATGGGTGTTGGCATCTATGCAGCTACTGTTGACAGTAGCCCTGAAAACTTCGAGATGCAAAAGAGCATAGAGGCATTGTTCTTTGTGCTGGCATCGTCTTGTGTACAAGGAGGGACATAATTAGGTGACTTGTAATAGTTACAGTATGTCTAGTAAGATGAAAGCTGAAGCTGATACAGGAGAGAAGGGATGGAGAAAGGTCAGGAAGCTGAGCTGTGGATGGAAATTGGGCTATGGCAGCATGTTGTCTGTGTATGAGCTTCAGTCCTGTTCCGCAGGAGATCAGCAGTGTTTAATGGCAAGTGTACTCCCAGCATGCCTTGCTGATTTGGTGGGATGTTAAGGAGGGCTTTACTAGTGTCTTGTCCTTCCTTTTCCCTGCCCCTCACAAAGCTGCAGCATCACTCCTGGCTAAAGGTTGAACAGCAAGTTCTGTAAAGTTACATGCTGCCTTAAGTGGTTTTGTAGCCATCCTCTCTTTCTGCTATCATATTTAATGCAGTGACTTCTCAGAGAGTATGCATAAGAATTTAAATAAAAAAGTAAGTTCTCAGTAGTTCCTGAGGTTCTCTTCAATTTTTCTGGTCTCTGCAGGAATGCCGCTAGGCACTATCTTTCCTTTTTGTGTATGAGAGAGTATGTGCAGGCCATACTAAATCACTGCCTGTAAATGCAGAACAATGTAGAACATGCACAGAGCAAAATTAGGTTGTTTGGAGCAGTCAGTTTTGTTTTTTTTCCCAATGTACAAAATATGTATCGGGGGTGGGCAGGGGAAGGCTTCCACAGCAGGTCATTAGATTTTGAGCGCAGATACAACTCTGTAAGTGTATGTTCTCTAACAGTTGTCTGTGAAATTGGTTTCTGTGATAGCTGCTGTATTCTTAGAGTTTCTAGCTAATCCATAGACTTTGAGAAGGGAAAACAGGCTGGGAAAAATGTGTGTCCATGAAACTTAGGAATGACCCTGGGCAACTCTGTGTAAAAGGCACCAATTGTTTGCACACCAATTTAAGGCTAAATGGCCTACTTCTTATTAGCTAAACCTGATTTTGTTTCTAGTCGGGAAACTAAATTTCAAGGCAGAAAGGGCTTTTTGGATTTTTTTTTTTAAATGACTATTATGTAAACATGTAATTTCAGTGCACCTCTCTAAGGAACAAAGCATGAATGGAACACTTCTGAATCCTCATGGTGTTATTGGAGTTTTCTTTTTTGCTGTTACCACTGTGGTTTAGAAGAGCTTCTAACTTCTGAGAAAGGCTTAGCAGATGTACCATCTCAGTAAAAAAAGCATTCAACACAGCAGTAAAGCCGTGCTCTTTCCAGTACACTGGAAAGTTAAAATTTCACCATACCAAAGTTATCAGCAATGTCACGGTTTTTTTTTCCAAATCAATCAAATCAACCATCCTTTAAGAAGAAAAATCAATTTAGTGTATTAATTAGCTGAACTCAGTATAGTGCCTGAAGGCCAGAATGTAATTTCCTATAAGATTTACTGTTAAAAATATAAACTAAATCAGAGCACTTACAGCTTGTCATCAGAAAGGGTTCCTAATATTTAAAAATACACAAGTAATCTTTTCTCTGCCTCATACAAACCTAACTGAACATTCTAATTAGGTATTTTTAGTTGTACTTGTTTGGATTTTCTTTCTGCCATGTGTTAGAAATGGGAACTTACAGTCAGACAGCATAGCCAGTGCCTGGGCAAAATGTTGCCTACTGCAAGGTATCAGCTGGTTGCACCTGATAGTGGATTATTTTCCTATAGTATAAGACTCTCTTGTTTCTCAGCCCTCAACATAAGAGATTGAGTTGGTAATTAAATTTTATAAATAAGGGAAAACAAAATGAAAAAAGTTATTAAAGTTGGTATGTTGTACTCTTAATGTTGTTAGTGTTCCTCCACCACACTGTCCTCAAAGCTGCATGAAGAGAGTAATAATTCTTAGTGAAAATCTATTTTTCCATGACATCTTTTTGTGAAATGTGTTGCAGTGGACATTCAGAATGATTCTGAATTCAGTAGCTGGTACATGTAGCGTGATTTGAATGACTATCAGGAATAGAGACAGTAAATTCATCTCAAAGCTCTCTACAGAAAATCCCAGCTAATACTCAGTGTCTTACAGTCCATGAAGCAGAAGGAATTCAATTACTATTCAGAAAGACAATGTATAGGCTTGTATGTTCCTGGCTGTACCACGAGCAGAACTCAGAGCTAACACAGTTCTTGTACAGAGGCTTGCCAACCTTTCAGTGAGCCGTTTGTGCTAAACACCACACCAGCGATGGCAGCAGCTCAATAGCACATTGGATTTCTTGCTTGCTGAGCCTGCCAGCTAAATGCTGTAGGAAAGGAAACCCTGGCATATTCAACCCTAAGTAAACTGCAACTGCAAGCACACAGTCTCTGGTTTTTTGTGTGGTTTTGCAACTGCTCATCAGCTAGCAACTTCTAAAAGTGAGAGCTGGACTGTGCTAACCCAAGCCAGGCAATGGGCTCAGCAAAGTAGAAAGGTTCTTTTCAAACAACAAAACAAAAAGTCCTGACAGAAAAACCACTTAATGTTTCGTTTCAAGCCACCTTACTTCTGACTTTGGTATGAATTTTAGGCCATGTTTAGTACTTCCAACTCTAACCACTAACTTTGAATGATGCTGGGCAATGAAGCTTAGTTTTTGTTTGTAAGAATTGTGTGATTCAAGTAATGAACTCTTGCAGTGGCAGTAAGGGGCAGCAGTATAGTGTTCCATCAGTTCCCCTTGTCGTGCTGTTCAGAGGATTTAGATCCCTCATTTGCCCTGATTTGTGTCTGTATTGTACAGTATATTTTTCCAGAGTTGCCACTGGTTTGCACTGCTTAAAATGAGAAAGAAAGAAAGAAAAAGAAAACCGTAAGAACTCTTTATTTGTTAACTGTGTGTTAACCACTTAAGGAACTTCCCTCTACGGAAACACATCTGAGTATCATTTAAGCAAAGATCACATTCTGCAGCTGATCTGACCAGGCAGATGCCAGTGGGGTTCTGCATAGCCAGGCATAGAACAGTATGTGGGATTGAGAGTGAAAAATTCATTAAAACCATTCAAATATTAAAATCACATGCAGAAGGAGACATGAAAAGGAAAATGGAAACCATGGTAATTAAAAAAAATTAAGTTTCTTGTTGCTTCTTCAGCTATTAAAGTGTGCTTTTTAAAAATAGCATTTGCAGAAATATTCTCAAATGTACCAAATCTAAGAGCTTAAACATCCAGTTGAAGATACTTAAGAATCATGTTGGTAGTTCTTACATTCATAACTTTTCTTCTTCAAGCCTTTTTTCAAAATTTCTCTGACCTTCCTGGCAATATCTGTATGACAGCTGTATATTGAAAAACTCAACTTGCAGCACATATAGAACATATGCATGAAGATTGTCCACCTTTCTCTGATGCCTACCCTGTTTTGTCTTGGCACCACCCCAGAGTGGTGGCATCCTTCTGCCTCCTCCCTGTGAAAGGAGTTGTTACTGGACTGACTCTTCTCCCACATGGTGGCTGAGTGCTAGTTCGGGTTACTGCTACCACACTCTAATGTCACCCTCTAGAGCCGAGGGTCTTGAAATTTCTGAATGGAGGGCACACATGTGGGATAAATGCTTGACTGTTGTTTCACAAACACTAGCAAATGTATGCTTATGTCACCTAAGTGCTCTGAGGGATTGTTGTTCTTTTTTTTTATGGATGGAGAGCACTTTGAGAGCACAAGCACAAGCTCTTGACTCAGCTTGACAGGCTTTACACTAGCATCTCAGTTTTCTGGGGTCACCTACTCTTAACCCCAAGCAGAGGTCAGGATGGGAAGGGGCACTTTAGGAACATATTCAAGGTCTGTGCAGTATGTAAAACAATGATGCCAAACATAGACCGCATCCCCAAAACTGAATTAAGAACTGAGAGAAGGGAATCTGCAGTTCTTGGTGCCTTATGCCAGAACAGATTTTGCCTTAATCGCTGGATAGGGTCGTAAATCTGAATAGATATTTAAAAACACTCAGTTTTACAGAAACCAAACATTATGTTTTCTGTGTTTTTGAATTGGTAGGACCTTTGCTTGATTTCCTGTACTTTGGGATTAACCATTCTTGTGCTTGTGTGAGGACATCCCAGTTGCTTTCTTTGGGAAAAACTTTAGGATCTGATGGACTTCTGCAGTGAGACGACTGGCACGGTGGATGAGGGGAAAGCAGTTGTTTATCTCAACTTTAGCAAAGCTTTTGAGACTGTATCCCATAACATTTTCATAGACACTGGTGATGTGTGAGTTAGGTAAGTAAATGGTAGGATGGACTGAAATCAATGGTCTGAAACTTGTGTGAACTGCTGGTGCTCAAAAGTTATCAGAGTTCAGCTAAGGACAAGTCACTGTTTGACACTGAGACCAATATTGTTGACCATCCTTTTTAATGACCTGGATGATAAGGCACGAAGCACCCTTAGCAAGTCTGCACCAAATTAAAAATGAGTAGTGGTTAATATACCAGTTGTTTGTGCTGCCATTTAGATGAACCTTGACAGGGTGAATAAATGTGCCAGTGGGAACCTCACAAAATTCAGCAAACTCCTGCGTTTGCAGTAACCCTTCACACCAGTACAACCTGTCGATGAACTAACTGGAAAGAAGTTTAGCAGAAAAGGCAATGGGGGTCCTGGTGGGGACAGTAAGTTGAACGTGAACCAGTGATACATCACTGTGACCAAGAAAAAACTTTTTCCCTGTGAAAGTGGAATACTAGAACAGGCTACCCAGAAAAACTGTGGTGTCTCTATCTTTGGAGAAGATATTAAAAGCTTTAATTGAACAGGGCCCTAAGGAAGCTGACCAAACTTTGAAATTGGGTCTAGCTTTGGAGCTGGCCTTGCAGAGGCTAAACCAGATGATCCTCAGAGCTTCCCTCCAACGTAAGTTACGTTGTAATTCTCTGATTGTAGCACAGATGTTATAAACAGCACTCCCTTCCTCCAAAGAAGCCCCAGGGGACAACACAGGCAAGGGTCTTCCATGTTCCTGTGCTGCAATACAAGCTAAATCAAAGCATGTTTCTGTGGCTCATCGTTTATAATAAAGATTTTCCCATATGTTGAGTGTATTTGGACTAAAATGGTACAGTTTATACTCTACTGTCATCTTCAGTATTGTACAATTTCTTTGCCACTTTCTAACATGTACTAAATGCTGTTCCGGGTCACTTTGTTGCGTTGGGGGTTTTTTTGGGGTACTCATGGACAGTGTGTTTTTCTCTTTTTCTCCTGTCAATTTTTCTTTTTTGGAAGAAAGTTCTGCAAGACACAATCACTTGAATTATTATTGTAGTTCCTTTTCAAGAGGTGCAAAGACACTACAGTGTTTCCTTTGCTGAAGATGCTGCAAACCAAGCTCTCAGAAGTTTTATTGTGACAACTTAACTTTAATGGAGGACTATAGCAGAATTACACAATTTCTCTGCTAATTTTTTCCCTTCTCCCTCAGTGAAGTTGAGTTGATCCTGCTTTCCCCATCTAACGTGGAAAAACTAGATAATTGTTTGAGTTGACTTGAGTCTGAAAAAGATGAGAAATGGCATATTTATTCTCAGAGGAGTCTACTTTTGATAGGAAATGGAATTCTTCTGAGTCCCTCATAATGCTAGTGTTCTCTGAATCTGTGAAATCTAAAGCAGTAATATTAGATTTGAGTATCTAGATATTTGAGTAGAATGGGAGTTTTGCAAAGAAAAGTTTTGAGTCAGACCAAGCCAAACACCTCCTATCTGACAAACTTTTAGTCAGCCTAGATCAGGATACCTACTGATACCTTGAATTTGTGTTGGTCTATCTGAGGGCCAGATGTAAACATTCATGCAGAAATATTTAAGGTCCTAATTTTCTACTGATCTTGGTAGAAAATTAGGATTATTAGTGTTTGCTATACCCTACACTGTGAATCTCAAGGTTATTTGGAGTCATCTATCATAAATAAGAAAACCAAGCCCCATGCTTGGCAAATATTAACCGGAAGATTATTTTTGCCTTTGAAACATTTTATTTTAATATAAATTGAGCCTCGTGCATAACTCTGAATGATTTTGGCCAAAACTGATTATGCTTGAAGCTAATGTGTCCTAGCATTTTTAGATTGAAATAATTTTTAAACCATTCTGGGAATAAAGGAAGCAAGTGATAAAACCCAAGAAAGTACCCACTTTTGTTTAAAGAGAATTGAAGTGTGAATGTTTTCTGTACCCATTCTGACAAGCTAATGATCTGTGGAATGAGCAGGAGATATGCTAAACATTCCAGCTCAGTCATGTAGTTTATTGCATCCTAGATGCTTCTGCATTGATGTCACCCTAGACTGTAACCTGTTCTGGTTGCAGACCTTGTAAGTTAATGAATGCTCTTCTGTTGCTGTGTATACATATTGTTTTAATTTTGACCTTTGAGATGCCATTTTTAAAAAAGATAATATTTAAGAGCCAACACGTTTTAACATTCCAGTTGGTATTTATGTTAATTTGAGTTGAATTTGTTGGCCAAGTTTTTGAGATCAGCTATTTTTAGCCTGGTTTCCTGAGGAACTGAAGCTTATAGAATGGCTCTGTCTATCCATCTGTCTTCCACTGAGCTTTATGGAGCCAGTGATCAGCCATCCTGATTTGGTGGAAAGTGAGATTTCTGGCAAGTTTCATTAATAGCCTTGGTTTGGTAGAGAGATGCACAAAATACTTCCCTATCTAAGGGAAAAATCTGTAAGATGAGTTCAGCGGGTGTTGTGTATGGTTTGATAGGAAATTAGCTGATCTACATCTCTGTGCTGCTTCTCACTCATGTCGTAGTAGAGAGAACAGGGTTGAGAACTAAGAGTGCTGTTCCCTGGGATTCCAAGGAACTGGAAATATTTAGATTGTGAAACATAGTGGGATGTGTGGAGGTTATAGACGAGGACCCAAGTTCCTGTGCTGAGGAGAATGTGTGAGCATGAAGTCTGTAGGGCGTTAGTTTTATTGTTCTGGAAACTGCTTGCCTTTAAGGAAGGAAGTTTATTGTATGGACACAATCAATATTTCTGGAACGTGGCTTATTCTTCATGTTGAGAGAAGGCTCTTGGACATGGCACACACACTTTTATATGGTGAATTCGAACCTACAAAACAAATGATCTCGAAGTCTTTTAGAAACAGTGGGCTTTGTTTCTTCTTAACCCCTGTATAAATCAAGGTAAGATTTATTTCTCTTTGGCAAACTGAGCACAAGGGAAGAAACAAGACCTAAAATTTTCGTTATTAATGGTAATGTGATTGTGGAAACAAGCTCTGAGCTGAGCTCTTAAAATCAAGTCTCAAAGACATGACACTTAGTGATGTTTTTTTAAAAAACTTTTCAAGCAGAAGTGGTGCCAATTGAGTTTACTGCTAAAAGACAGTTCTCTGGTTTTGGTGACTGAACTTAAAGTATTTGTATGTGCTGGTTTCAGGCCAGACAGATCCTCTCTTGCCCTGAAAGGGACGAAAGAATGACACTCACACAAACGGATTGGAGAGTGATGGAAAGTTTAAATGGAAAAGCAATTGGTGAAGCTACAAAAACACTACAAAGCATAGTGGCAAAGAACATCCTAAAGCATACACAGTCCCTTACATAATCCCAAAAGTTTCCCAATCCTTCCCTTCTCCCACCTGAGGGTATTCCCAACCCCCAGGGCTCTTTCTTCCCCCTCCCACTGCTAGGCAAGTCTCAGGCTGGCCAGGTCTGAGACTGTTCCCCCCTCCATTCTCCTCCTGGCATTAGGCCTAGTCAGGCCTCAGAGGCCTGAGATACTCCCCTGGCATTACCCGATAAGAGAGCATCTTCCACGGGAGCAGAGAGGGAAGAAAGAGAAAGAGAATGACTCTGCAGATGGATTTATAGGGCGCAGGATTTATGGGTAGCAATACGCCGTTTCCTGTGTCCACCCCTATTGGGTGGGCACCTGGGACACCAGAGGTGTATCTCATGTGGCAGTGGCAGGGGGCACCCAGCCTAAATTGCCACAATGTGCTGAAATGTAGCAAAGTTTTTAATTTTTCAGGAATTTACCTTGTCTTCTTTGGTATTTAAATATTTCTTGAGAAGCGTAGCATCTAGATAATCAATAGCCATGATACTTGTTAAAGGAAGAACATTTCCTCTACAGAGAAAAACAAGTAAGTTCGAGACGCTCCTATGAAGGGTAGATTAGCACTAAGAATCATCATATGGCCTCTGCAGTTGTGCTCATTGTAAAATGTAGGAGTTGAGTTTTGTTGAAGTGCCTGACAGCTGTGACGCTTTGTTTCATAAGCTGTGTTAGCAGCAAAATCTTTTCAGCTTTAAGTCTCCAAAAGATTTTGGTTTATGAATGCTTATAAACAAAATGAATGTTACATTGTATTGTTCTCTCTCCTGCTTTATAAAGCAGGTCTAGTTGCAGATAAGCTTGTAGAGAAGCTTCTGTGACAAGTAGACACCCTGTGTTTCAATCTGGTTTGGTAAATTTTGTTTCACTTTACAGAAGTCATTTCTCAAAGAACAGAAAATGTAGATTTGGGTTACAATAAATTAGAAAGGCAAGACAAATGATAAGTTTTGCGTTCTCTTCTTTAAATCTGATTATCTCTTGAATTTGCAGAATTGAAATTAAAAAAATCAACCCCCCTGCCTTAAGTCAGCTTGTGTATCCATTCAGCTCAATTTGTAATGGAAACTTAAAAGATCACAAAGTAGTTGTCTAGAATGCATGTCTAGAAAATGTGGTCATGTTATTTGACCTACAGTTGATTCTGCATTGCCCTCTTGTATCACTGGAAGGCATTAATAAAATTCAGTGCATGTATGATTTCAAGCATTTTAAGATTTTACAATTCTTTTACTGCTTGTTTCTGCAGTCACATTTGGGTTATTTATCCCAATCAATCTTTCTCTGTGCCTCATGTATGAACATATCTATAAAGTGTCTGCTGTATAGAGATCTATATACAGTAAAGATCTGTCATTTGTGAGCTTGTTTTATTGAAAAGCTTCCATTTTTGGTAGTGACAGTATATTAGGAGCTATATTTTTGTTCTGCCATTGCATAGCCCAACGTAGACTTGTTGAGTGAACTACCATTGGAAGATAGCTCATTGGAAGGTCTCTTCTTGTTTCCTTGTTGCCTTCTCCAGGAGAACATCAGAACTGTCCTTCTGCTGGGCTTGGTGGCTGTCACTGACCCACCTAGAAGGGCAGCAAGAGCTGGAAGAAGTGTAGAGTTAAGCTAGAGGAGCTTTGGGAAGCACTGCTCTGACACACAAAAGCATCTGCAGCACCGTTCCCTGGAAGTGCCTGGCTGCTTTCCCAGAGGAAAGGGAGACACAGGAGCTGAACAGCACAGTTTGGAGTGGGGTTATACACGGAGGTGTTAAAAGGGTCAAGCAGTTATCATGGTGCTGTGCTTTGGACAGAGCAGTGCTTCTACATTTGTGTGCTGTGGTCCTTCATTCTGCTGTAGCCACTAGGCTGGTAGAACCTAGTGGAGTGAAAGGCAGGTGGCTGCATGGTGAGGGAAAAGGCTAAGATCCTCATTGTCTGTGTGGATGAAGAGCTCAGCTGTGGGACAGAGTAAGGAAAACAGTAGAAAATGTTTATTTAATTGATTTCTTAATGTTCTTATTCTTTCTTTCTCCTATGTTAAAAGTACAGCATGCTATGCTTTCAGTTCTGTCCCCTTCATGGCCTTTAGGCTAGAGAAACCCATGCCTTACCATGAAACTTGCTCCTGACAGTTATTTTCAGGTACAGCCACATTGTAATGCTTAAAGATACTGAAAGCAGCAAAAGAAATGAGGATACCAGGCAGGAAAGGATAATTACTGTGGAAGAAAGGGAAGGCAGATGAAGATTAGACAAGGTGTTGAAACAGAATGCCCCATGTGAAAACTGTTGGTTCAGGTACACCTGTGTGAGATGTAATTCTGCTTTTACAAAAATGACTTTTTCATTGTAGAAGATAGCTCAACCTGAAGGGGTGAGGCTGGGCCTTTTGCTTTTGCCTTGAGCTACTTTCCTTACCACCCCTTAACTTTAAATTCCTATTTGAGAGTTTGTTGATCAAATTTCCAGGGTACCAACTTTATTTTCTAAAGAAAATTGAGTATGCTTAACATAGTAGAATTTCCTGGGTTGCTTGATTAGATATGGAACTCAGAAAAACATTTTCACATTTTTGTCAGATAAATTTTACTACAAGGAGATAAATACAGTTATGTGCAAATACATCGGCATTTCCATGTAATAACAGATGTGTGTACTGACATGCAGGTGCATGAGCAGAAAATGGTATTTAAAGACATGCTGAGAACCAAGTGTGAAGTATGTACTGATAGTAGCAGGGCATTTGCCACAAAGCTTGATGTCATGTTAGCAGGTAGATAGGCTGTAAACATAAGCACTTAACACAAAAAAGAGCAGATACAAGGGTGACAAATATGAAAGGTTAACAGTCTTACCTTCACAGCTTCTTGCTAATTACATGTCTAAGGATAGCACTGATACTTTGCTTGACAAGGGAGCTTTGTGTGTTTCCATTTTTTCATCATCAGTGCATCAGATACATTGCACTGAATTTCTGTTGACACATTAACCTAAACAGTAATTTTGCCAAGAATTCGTGTTTGAAGGCTACAGCTATTCTTAACGCTGAAAGAAACCAACCAACCAACCAACCAACCAACAAACCCCCGAAAAACCAAAACAAAAACCAAACCAAACAAAACCAAACAAAAAAACCCCAAACAAAACCAAAAAACCAACAAGTGAATTACATTTCTTTATCAAATACATCTTGTATATCATACACCTTTCCATTTCTTTCATACTGGTTTCTTCTGCTCCAGAACTGGAGAGGCAGTTAGCAGAGTAGTACATTATAAGCAAGAGGTTTTGAAGCTATCAATAGCCACTACTTACATTTAATATCGTTATTGAAATCTTTACCCTCCCTTTTGATCTTTAAAAAATGCTTTAGGTAATTTAAAATTCAGCTGAGAAAATGATTTAATTTTTTTCCATTATAATATTTACTGCTACAAGAAAATAAGGAATCAAATATTTCTCCTGATCTTTGAAGAGCTGTGTAATTTTTTTACCGTATCAAGTGTTAAGGTAATTGTAATTAAAAAAAATAAAAATGTAATCAAAACAAACCAGGGCATAAAATAGTTGTGCTAAAGAGGCTAAGAAGAACTCTGTGTTCTCTTGGACCCCAAGCTCAATAGATCATAGCTAGGTGGGAGGTGACTAAAGACTTTGCTCTCCTCTGCAGGGTCACATCAGACCCAGAGCACTGAAATGGATTGGCCGTTGATAGGATTTGCCATACTGGGTCGTGCTTTCAACTGAGTGCTTCTTTTCTAGCTTATTACAAGCAGGCAGACTGCATGCAAAGGCTGTATTGAAATATAGGTTAGCTTATATATAGTACAATAGATAAGAATAGCCTCTATTTAATGAGAGGTACATTCTGAAAGTGTCATTTTTATTGTTATATGCAACAATTATCTTTTCAGTTCAGAATTTGGGTTGAGATGTTTCAAAAAGTATTTTCCAAGTATTTCTGACAATTAAGAATAGAATCCACGTAAAGGTAGAATAGATACATTTTAAGTGTTTGAAGCTTGATCTTTTGCATTGAAGAGTAGATGAGGTACATGGAAGGGAGAAAATAATAGCACATTGTATTGTTTTCTGAAAAAAAAAAACATAACTTGCCATTTCTTAGTTCTTCCTCCTGGAGAGAATAAATAAATTGATGGTTAGAACTTTAAAAGCTGATAGAATACATCCAGAGTTTTAAAAACTATTTTTGGATTTGCTTTAAAAAAATCCTGAACCTGGCATTTCCATAGAGTTTAGATATGATAGACCTTATTTCTTTTAAGTACATTATGTTGTTGGTCAGCTTAATCTAGTTCAGTAATTCAAAGAACAGCAGCGTGGCAAAGCAAGATGCAGTTGGCAGAGCAATGGCAGAATAGGTTGATCTGGTAGCAACCCTGAGGTTTTGGAGTGTTAAATTCATGCTGCCTGTGTTGTCAGTGTTTCAGGCAGAGCTCTCTGGGATGATTATAAGGAATTCTTTACAAAGGACAACTCCTCTGCATGTCATGCTTCTCTGCTTTCTGACCATACAGTCAGGGGCACCACCACCATGTGCTGGGTGCAATTTTCCTGTACCTTACAATTCTTCTGGTTTCTGTAGACGTGTAGTGACCAAACTCAGAATTACTTTTCAAAATAGTCAGTAATCCACACTAATGTGATGGTGATCCAGATATGTTTTGAAGTTCAGAGCAAGAACCTAAGCTAAAGACACAGGAGGAAGTGACCACCAGTAGAAATGGAGGTGACTTGTCAGCTTCAACAGTGGAAACCTGCAATTTCATCTTCATGTCATCAGTGACCACCGACACCCAGAAGAAGTGCTGAGATACAGGGCTGCAGGCTGGTCCCAATCTGTCGAGCCACCCTAACCCTACAGGTCTTGCTAAAGCAGGACTTGCTTCTGGCTGAAAATAACCTGAGTGATGGCAAAGACAAGGCTTTTCTAACAGCTCGATTAAACACTCAGCACGTTTAGACAACGTACGACAATACGTGTGCCAGATAAGAAATGGTGATCTAAGAAGCCAGAACATTTGTGATCTGCTTATATGAGCACCACAGTCCTTGCAGGATCTAACAAAATAATTAGATAATAAGCTTCCAGCCCTTGCTTTTGTTATACCTAGTCACAAAAAGAGGAAGAGGTAAGTCTACACCATATCAGGAAGTGATACAGAAATAAACAGAATAGAGATAAATTGAAAAGGCATAGGTTATTATGGAAATGAAAGGTTTGCACACAGGAGCCTTAAACACTCTGATTACTCAGCATTATATTCTTGTTTGTATGTGACTTACTTTTCCAGAGGACAGGGTAACAAAACTGAACAAACTGCTCTCAGTCAGGGAATTCTTAAAGGCCAGATTTCAAAGGACATTGCAACTCATTTCTGTCATAGAAAAAGACATCTGGTAGCGTGAGCAGGTTTTGTTTGTGTGTGTTTGTTTTAGGACAACCAAATGCTAGTGGTATAGATGAGAAAGAACAAATCATCAGTAACTATTTTCTGCATCTGCTGCCTTGTCTTGCAGAACATTCACTTTTCAGAGATAAGATAAAAATAAAAAATATAATAAGCAGATTCTGTTACCTGTTTACCATCCTTTTATCCCTTGCAGGCTTTCTGTAGTCTCATTCTTACAGTTTTGCTTATTCCTATCCATTTATTAGCTTTTCTTCCACTCCATTCGAAACTTATATGTGTAGTACAGTCTCTCGGCAGGGCACTTACTCTGTCTATATTTAAATCTTTCTTGATTCAGTTCATTGAAAGTGAGTTTTCAAATGATACATATTTGCTCTGTTTTCTTTAAGTTCTTTATACTTCTTTTTCTAGCCTTAGGTTTTGACTTAGTCTAAGATGGTAGATCTCATCTTGAAAAACTAGAAAGACCTTCACGTGTTGTTAGCCTACATAAACTGAAAGCTAAATACTGGGACACTGTTGAGGCAAATGGGAGCATGACTGTTGCCACTGAACGAAAAAGTAATGGCAGCGGTGCTCCAAGACAAAGCTGTCTAAGGTACCATGATAATTATTTTAGTAAGCAGAGTTGGTTGAGTGGATTGACCAGCTGCAGACACAGTAAGTGAGACATTGATCATGCCCATTAGGTTGGATGGTTTCAAGGAGGAGGATGAAATTGGCGATGACATTTCTGTACGTATTAGAGCAAAGCTCTGGTCTGTAAAAGAAACGAATGTATCTGCTCACAGCTCCTGCCCTGAGTGGAAAGCATATAGAAACATGGGAAGATTACAATTGTCACAGTCTGTGGATTGTCCCAAATATATGACCCTATGCATGCATTTGCCTCAGATAATTAAAAACCAAACAGACAAAATAAACCCAAAGCACCCACCTATTTTTACTGAAAAAGTCTAGTATTTGAGGTGGCTGGTGTCACTGGTAGCTATAAAGCAGGCTCTGTCTCTCTAAGAGGGACAGAGAGCTCACTAAGAGCTTGCTTTTTGGATCCAGGGTGGTATTTTGAAGTTTGCTTTTCTGTTCGCTCCCTGCAGCTACTGGTCTGACCTTTGTTGGCCTTTGGTCAGGCTTCCATGTTGATGGGCCACATCTTACACAACTTGATAATACAATCTCAGGAAACGATTCAGGCACATGTGTTTGCCCTGTAAGCATTCACACTGTTTTTTCTGGACTGAGCACAAGGAGGGCAACTTTTATCCTCTGAAGCCCATCCTGTGAAAAATGCTAATTCTGAGTGGTCTGTTACTACTCACTAGTTACCTCCTGCTTACATCACAATTCTTGATTATGTAGAGTCACTTAACAGCCACCTACCTGAGCTCAGCTTCTTCTCTTTGCTTGAGGATTCCTTTGGGATCTCTGCTCAATGCAAGTAAGATATATTGCAGGCTTTAGAAGAGGCCTCTCTTGCCTGCACGTTGAGTGTTACAGCTCCTCAGGGATTCAACTGCAATAGTATTATGGCAGTGACTTACAGCATACTGATGTTAAGCGTAGATCATTTAATTGCATTTGATGCCTGATATTTTCAGGCTTATGAGATACTTACGTTTTGCAAAACCACCAGGTGAAACAGGTGTTATCAAATTAAAGCACCAATTAAATATTTTTTTAAAACCTATGTTGGAACATACCCACTGGTGGCTAAGTGTAATTTGTTTCATATGCACATCCTGATGCCTTTCTGGCATCAGATGATACTTTGTTCTGATCTCAAGTTGGATCACTTGGAGAAACATTTTCTGCATGAAATGAAGACTTGTTCTGCATCAACAAGGGAACTGTATTAAGATGAGAGTTGTTTTTTTTTTTTTCAGTCTCTCTTAATCCAGTAGACAAGGAGGAGCATTTATTTCAGTCCAAAAGTATAAGATCTAGTCAGTAGATTGGGCTTTGTTGTTGTTTATCCACAAAAAGGCTAGAGGGGGAAAACGTGATAGTGAATGCTTGTTAGTGAGATCCTTTTCTCTCAGAGAACTGAGCCAGAGCCTAAAGTGAAAACAGCATTTTCTTGCAGTTGTGAATTCAGTTTTTGAATGGTTGGTAATGAAAAATGTCTTTTTAAACATAAAAGGATTGTAATTAAATTTGCAACAACAGGTTGTAGTAGGCAGGAATGTGACTTTTGGTTTAAGTGAGATTGTGTGTTCAAAAAACCCACACATTCCAAAACTGAAGAATTATTTTCTCTCAAGCATAATAAAATTAAATTTGATAGTAATGTGGGCAAATATATCTCATAAGTCTGGCTGAAGAGAAAACTGGCATTGACCTTAATGTGAAGATACAGCAATGTTTAAGGTTTTCCAGGCTGGATCAATTCCCACTTAGTCAGAAGCAAATTTAGAGGGGTGACTAGGAAAGAGATGTATAAATAATTGCCTTCCAGTCTGGAATTTCTGCTTGGTTCCTGTCCAGCTGGAGGAGTGGACATCTTGAGGCAGGATAGTGGTTGGTCGTTTTTCTCATCATTAACAGTCAAGAAAGCTTGTTCTTCAACTTGCTGTTAACTGAGAAAAGATGTCGAACATGTGAAAATAAAGCTGTGCATGGATATGTTCTGTTCATGCAGCAAACCACATCTTTTAAATGCGGTATCTTAAATTAACCATTAAAAATTGCTACCATTAACACATCTACTATGTGTCTGTTCCTATACAAGACTTATTTTAGTACGTAATTTAATAATTATGCACTATGAGTATTGATATCACAGGCATTCTTAAATGCTGGTGTGCTGCATGTGCTAACATGAATGCTTAAATGTGGCCATGTTAGTAGCTCCATAAAATGCAAAGGCTGCTGACTTGTAAGGCAGGCCTAGCTGGATCAGGGCCTGAGGGACAAGTTGTCTGTTAGCCTTGAAATAAATACAAATAACTTTAACAGAAATAAAACAAAAACAAGCAAAAAATTCCATTTTCATTTTGTGCAAATCAGAGGATTATCAGGCTTGGTTTGCTATGGGCTACAGGAGTAGCAGTGTCTGGACTGTGTGAGCCCAAGTGGCATCTTGAGCCTTGTTCATGTTCTCAGTGCTGGGAAACATCTTACAGCTCTTTCCTCCCTGCCTGAGCCTTGCCACTGGTGCCTCTTCATCTCGTAGCCTTGGCTGGCCCGGCGGAAAAGGTGTGCTTGCTTTCTGTCTGTTTGCCAGGACCCTGAAGGCATGGCCAGGCTTGGCTGTCCCTGCCCATCCCTGCCTGTGGCCAGGACCCCATGTCAGCTCCCAGGCCATCAGTCCTTGACCCAGAAATGGCCCAACAGGACTAGTCTCCTGGCCATGTGTCCTTTGAGCTAGGCTCATATCCTGGCCTAGTCTCAACCAGCGCCCACTGGCAGCCCAGCTCCTGGCTGGGGTGGTGGGATCAGCCCTGGTTGTCAGACCTTGCCCTGCCACCCCATGGGGAGCCCCTACTTCTAGGGGTGGCTCAACCCATGGGGGGCCACTAGACAGTGCTGCTCCTTGACACTGCGAGACAATGTGTCATCTTCAAACCAGATTGCTAATGTTTATTGCGGTCAGTAGGCCTAGAGGGGTTTCATAAGCAAACTGTAGCACAAAGCTTAGGGATACATTCCCGCTTCCACACAGTGCCCTTGCTCCTGCCAAAGCCTGTCTACAGCTTGTGGTGATACAGGTGACAGTGGAGCTGTCTACTTCTTGATGTGCCCTCTGCATCCTCAAAGCTGACTTCTTCTGCTAGATCTTTCAAGCACTGACAAAGCAGCTGTTATAATTCTCCTTTAATGCATGATGGGGAGTAGGAGGGATTGAAGATGTGTTTTGCTGTCACACAGTACTTTCAGTGCCAGGAGCCCCACTCCAGCTCCCTTCAATTACTCTGAGTAAATGTCTGACTTTCTCCTGAGTCATTTGTGTTTAATTCTACCTCCTAACCTTCAGGAATAAATTGTCTTTCCTCCACCTCCTCCACACCCTTTAAATGAAAACTCATTCACTGGCTTTCCATCCCTAGCAGAACAGAGGGAAACTGAAGAGACTTAATTACCAAAGATGTGCTGCAGTACATACAGAACTCATTGATAGCAGAATTAAACCTTGGTGAGAAAAATTAACGCTGAGTGGATCTCAAATAAAGCCAATTAAAAGAAATCAGTGACTTTATGAGCACTACTGTCTGCTGCTAATCAAAGCTGTTATTATAGAAAAAGCTCTGTGCTTATTTATAAAGTTACTTCCTACATGGCAAGACACTCATATCTTCAATAAACTAGTTATTTATATTCCTTGTTCAGTTTTCTAATGCCAAAATTCTATGGAATCTGTGTAACAAGAAATGTGACAACACTGTATAGTTAAGTATTGTGATGCAATATAACTCAGAACAAGTAATGAAAAAGAGGTGCAATGAGAGACCAGCCTACTACAAACCTTTCTGTCTTCCCCATTGTTCAGTCTGTGGGAATAAGAACAATGACCATTTTGGCCACAGAGAATGTGCTTACCCGTTAAATAGTCATGAGAAAAGACCCTCTGTATATTGCTGTGTGTCTTATGCCTCTCAGTAGGGCATAATGCATGCATAAGATCCCTATGTAAGGAACACACACTTACTTGTGCATAAGATTTATGTATTAAATTTTATCTGTGCCTGGAATGCTTCTCTGATTAATGACTATAATTATAAGGGTGTGTGAGCCATAGCTGTCATTCCCACAGGCAGCAGTCCCTCACCCACTTATTCACATCCCCACAGTAGCAGCATCCTTTTAGCAGCAAGCTCAGATTTCCTCAGCTCATCCTGTTCCTTCCATCCCCTCTTTGCTTTTCCCTCTGGTTGGCAATCCTAGCTCTGCACTATCCACTGTCCACTGTGGGCTCTCAGCCTAGACATGGGTAACATAATGCCAGTACAGCATTGCAAACTGTGTTTGAAATGGTTTTTCTTGGTGTACCTTCTGTTACTTTTAGGGCCCAGCTAGCAGTGCGTGGAATAAACAGTAGTTCTCTTTCAGGTTATATTAGAGGAGTCATAAGGATTTTGCAAGTTGTTTTCAAGTCAGGTTAGGTTTCTTTCAAAGATACTATATGCTTTTAAGGTTTATTTTAAAAACAGAAGGTCTTAAATAATTTCTACTGTTGTTCCTTGAAAAGCAAAGATTTTGATTTTTTTTCTTGAAATTGAAGACCTTGTGTATTACAACTTACCTTGAGTGCTTCAGACTCATGTTTATGGCTATGTATCAAGTTACTCTCACAATGAAAGTGTCAAGGAAGACACAAGTACCAAGGAAACAGTTTTTTGAACTTTTTTGAACATCAGAGGGTGTTGTCAACCTGTGCTGCATGAGCATAGTCAAATCCAGAAGTATTCATTCTTTCTTTCTTTCTCCTGAATGTATTCTGCACTTTTTGGATTGTAAATTTACCCTCAAGAATGAGCCAGCCTGGCTCTGTAAACATAGTGAGTGGTCCAGTCTCCACTTCTCCCAGATATTTGTCTCCTGGCCCCTGTGTGTATATCTGTGTAGGCTGTGTGTCTATGCAGTGGGACACAGTGTCCTTTGGTAGAGCGTATCTTGAGACCTGAGAGGTAAATTTAGCTCAAACAATGGCCTCTTATGTTGCCAATCTGATAATAGCCATCCTGGTTTGTGGAGATTGCTATCTGTTGTATGCTTTGTGCACTGTCATTTTTTTGCATGTTAAAAATCAAGTACAATTTATACAAAGAAACAAAGTGGAAAAAATAGTTTTGTTCCTGTTGAGAACTTGTCAATTTATGTTACTAAATGTCATATGTTGTTCCTGCCTGCAATCGTTTTTTGCTCCATCAACTTATGGGGGAAGTGCTGTGCATCATCTCATGGAGAGGAAGCTGCTTGTTCGCTTCACTGACCTCGGAGCGTCTCCTGGCAGCCTGTCCTCAGCCCACTTCCTACAGCTTTTCCCACTGCAGAGCTCTTCCTCTGGGGACCAATCACACTGGGCTCGGGATTCACAAAGTCTGCTAAGTATATGTGCAGCTTGGGAGGTTTTTAGAAACTGTTTGCGGAGTGCCATCAGTGTAGTGGCTTCCCTCTGATGTGGAGAGCTGAGGCTGAGCTCCCAACCACAGAGATGCAACCTCTGGTGGTCTTGCCACCCACTTCTAGCTGGGTGTTCAACATTACAACAAACCGTTGTGAGCCAGATGGTCACCCCTCCCACAGCAGCTCCAGTTTAGGGTGGAGAAACACTGGTGGCATGAGGCAGGGAAGAGCAAGGACAGTAACCTAGAGAGGTACCTGTGTGGTTAGGGGTCCATGGGTACTTCAGCCAGGTCCTAGGCTGTAGTCTTACCAAACCTAAATTCTCTTAATCTTGCAGCCCATGCTACTGTATCTATAAAGCATTGCCTATTCATGAGAACAAACCCCTCCAAAATCCTATTTGTACAATTAAAGTCACTCTGACTCTTAGCATGCAGATACTCTTGCCTTACCTTCCTGACACTCTGAGGTGTAGCCAGAGATGTTTACTCTTATGCTGCAGGAGCTGTTTCACACTTTTGCACTATTCTTTAGTAATGAAAGGCTAATCTCACAGTTGCCTTAAACTGCAAGATGGAAGCTAATTCTGCGATCTTCAGACTTCCTGGTTTGGTGTGGGTTTTTAAAAATTAGTTAGGTTGAAAATAAACATGCCTTGAAAAATCCCCTTTTCAAATACATGCTGTGCCATTTTACTGGTTAATACGCATCCCGCAGTCTTACTACATGTTGTGCACTAACAGCTTTAGATCTCTATGTGATACATGAGAATATGTTACCAGTGTGAAGCAACGGCATCTGTGTTACAGGTCTGGTAATCTGGAGTCTCAAATTGCGTGCCTGTCAGTAAGGGTGCAAGATTCCTGCATGCTCTTAACGAAAAGGAAATTAAATCTAAAAGTCTTTGCACTTGAAATATTGAGAGATGGTAAAGGTCTAGTGTGAATTGCCTCAAGGGAAAAAACAAACCAGACATCCAGTCATTTTTTTGTTCATATGACTGAGCATAATTATTTCACAGTATCACAGTATATCAGAGGTTGGAAGGGACCTCAAAAGATCATCAGGTCCAACCCCCCTGCCAGAGCAGGATCACTTAGGGTAGTCCGCACAGGAATGCATCCAGGTGGGGTTTAGATATGTAAACCCATTTGCTGTTTGACAAAGACTGCAGGATCAAGCTTTACAGTTCCTCCTTGAAATTCTGCCACAGTAGCAAGGTATCATGTAATGAAATTGAGGTAAAGAGCAGCTCACACTGCCTTCTGGGGTTTTTTGAGGGGGAGACTGTGTTGCTTGGGCAGCACTTCATGTTTAGTGTAGCATTCTGAATGTGATTGATCTCACGACACTATGTGGGTTTTCATTATTTTCTTCAGTACTCTTAAGAAGGTCTGTAGGAGAGGTGGCTTTGCTGTAATGGCAGCTAAGTAGTTTAACTTAATCCTGAATAAACAAACAGATGCTCTCACTGAGGACCTGGCATCTGGGGCTGTCAACATTTATTACTGCAAGGCTGAGAAGAGATAAAATTATCATTAGCCTTCACCATGGATACATTTTGAAAGGAATGTGCTTTAAACTGAAACTAGTTTAGATGTTTAGGTGTTTGTAATGACACAAACAAAATGCTGCTTTCTTTACTTGATTTGTGCCACGTGTTTGTGATTCTTCCCTGTGGGCCAAGTCTGAAATAGGTGTGCATCTTTAATACAGATGCCTGTGTAAAATACCAGGGTCTAGGATTATTCAAGCTTTCCAGCCATTAGTTTTAAACCTGTATGTGTCAAAAAACACTAAATCCATAACTATGTGCTTTACTTAATGTGCAAGAAGTTGGTGTGTTTGTTTTCTCTCTGATCATTGCTCTTGACAGTAGTTTAAACACAGCCCTTCAAACCCAGATTTCATCCCAAAGAAAGGTATTTTAACAAAATTTGTGTAAGTATTTGAAAGCAAATTTATAATAAAAATAGTAAGTTAAAAATTTACTCTTAAGTTTTTCTCTGAGCAGAACCACTCGTGCCCCAGGAGAGAAATCAAACGATTCTTGGATTTCCATCTGAACATAAGGAAAAACTTCTTCAAAGGTGACAGAACAGTGGAGCAGGCTGCCCAAAGAGGTTGTGGAGTCTCCTTCTTTGGAAATACTCAAAACCCACCTGGACATGATCCTGTGCAACCTGCTCTAGGTGAACCTGCTTTAGCAGGGAGGTTGAACTAGATGATCTTTAGAGTCCCTTCCAATCCCTACCATTCTGTGATTCCAGTATTCTGTGGATGGACCACCATTCCTTATAAGTCTGGCCTCAAGAACCATATTTCAGTGAGAGAGAAAATGTTTTTTGAAGAAACCTTTTTTCCTCCAAGCAATGATCTCCCTCTTTTCTACTAAAGCTAGTATTTTCTGGAACCTGCTAGGAACCCTCATGCAGCAGGATTATTGACCACTCCTGCTTGTGCTGTCAGAAAGATTCTGTATGTGTTTTACATACAAAAGTCAAATACTGAGTGGAACTCTATGCCATCCCAAGGTCTCATCTTCTATTTATAGCTGTCCTTCCCTAAAAAAACCCTGTGTGTGTACATCTCAAAGAAGTTCCTCCAGCAAGGTTGGAGAGTTATGTGTGATATATTCAAAATTTGACTTGTAGTGAAGTTTCCCAGTAATGGGTTTTTTAAATTTATTTCTGGTTTATTTTTTCAAAAGAATGATTCTAGAACGCAGATTTGGAATTGAACAGATCAGAACAATTTGGTTAAAACATTGTAAAACTGCATGAAATTTCCTCCCAACATCATCTGAGAGGTCTCCAGTCCCCATTACTTAAGTTTTCTTCTTACTCACAACTTGCAGTACCTTATGCCAGATGTAGTTGAGTTAAAGTCAATAGGCTAGATTATATCCCAAGGACTTGACCCACAGTAATTGTGGTATGTTGCTGAGCAACCTTGCAGGACGCCCAAAGAATGAGCTATGCTTAGGGAGCCACAATTTACTCTTCCTCTCCCCCCCTTTCCCTCAGGGTTTTGGCAATTTTTTTTCCAGTAAACTGCTTCTACTTAGCTTTTTTTCCAGTACTTACTCGGTTCTAAACCTTAGTTGTTCTCCAGCTACCTGTCCTAGGGAAAGCAAACAGAGGCCTGTCCCCTGGTCCCCCACATGCTTGTATTCCAGCAAAGAGCAGAAAGGGGCTAGTTACATCTCTTTTTTTTTTTTTCAGGAGCCAGGAGCCCACCATATCAAAATCAGTCTTGCGAGGTCTGAGCTGCTTATTAGTGTTAAAAAGACAAAGTGCAGTCTGGGTTAACATTTTGATAAAAAACGAACTTCTTTTTCTGTTGTTGGTTTTTTTTTTTTTTTTTTTTTTTTTTTTTTTTTTTTTTTTTTTGTTGTGTCTATCAAGGCAAGAAACTTTTTACTTTGAGCAAGTTATTTGCATGAAGTTCATATTCTGTGGTTCTTTGTGCTATGCACTGAAAAGAGTCGGTTCTTTCAAGGCCAGATTTACTGCTGAGCTTTTTGAGGAAAATAATTATTTTCAGAATAAAGTGACTTTTATTTCAGATCAGTGTGTCTGCAGGGAGAGTGGAGCTATTCTAATGTCGTTTATTATTCAATACCTCTTCCCATTAATTTCTCCATATAAAGAGGACATCCGCTCTAGCATTCTTCAGGAGCTATGCCACCAGTGTTTAAACTGGATGACCATCTTGTCAGGAGAACAGTTTGTAACTTAAACCAGCACCACAAATAGACTTAGAGTCATAGGTGTTTGTCTGTGGGTTCGAACTGGTATTATAAATAGCTTACAGGAAAATATTTTTATATCCACAAATAGTCAGCAAACATTTTTTTCTTAGGTGGAGAAACAGTTTGGCAACGGGACCTTAAACATTTTAAAATAATGTTGCAGTAAACTCATAAAGCATTCTGTTAATATATGGAGGGGAGGAACCACCCCCCTGTAATATTAGTGCTCTTAATTTTGACATTAATTGTATCTGTTAGGACATATAAGGAGTGAGTGATGTGAAGGTACTTTTTCATTCTGTTTGTGCACAGAATTTCATGTCTCTTGTCTTTGTGTAAGCTGAATGAACTTGCAGTAAGTTTGTAGCTTGTAGGAGTGGGTTTTCAAAATAGCTTCTTTGATGATGGGTGTGACATTCGTGCCTGCAAAAGGTGAAATCTCTCCTTTGAAGTTTTCCCTGTGAAAAGTGATACCATTAAACTGCTCCAGATGAGACTTGGGAGTATTAGAGGGCTAGAGGTGTGAATTTTACTTGACAACACACACTTTCTGTAGGTATTGGTTAAGTCACCGCTTCAGAAGGTACAGAAGCAACTTCAGTAAGAGCCTTTCCCACAGACAATATTTGAAATGTATGAGAGTTCAGGGGGATTTTTGTTTGATGACGATAGAGTTACATAAATTATTGCTTAGTCTGCTTGGTTTTTGTTTGCAAAACTCTTGTATTTCTTGACTTTGGTAAAGGGAAAGCTAATAGACAACAGAATTAAATTAAATGATGGAAAAGACAGAAGAGGGCATTCTAGGCTCTGACGTTAGCAAATCCATCTCCCTGTCAGGGTAGAGGCAACTAATTAGCTAGTTCCATTGAGGGAAAATTTGAGGTTTCTCCCTCTGCACAAGTTGCTGGAAGCTGAGCATGTTGTAGCTGTTGTTCTCTGCTATGATAGCCTACTGAAGAAGCACTGCAGTTTTGGTCCTTACAAACTATGAACTGCAGGCTGGCTGTTAATCATTATGGACTTTTATCAGGTTTGGGGTTGGGAATCTGTAAATAATCTACCTGTTTTATCTTTAGCTTTGTCTGTCAGTTGGTCAGTCATCCATACTGTTGAGCAGAAAACCCAGAGTAGTTGGCTCAATGTTTAGCAGCAATCTCATTGCATGGGTATCTCCTATATAGTGCTTAAGTAGGGAGGTTGTTAAATGTCTTCTTAAATGGGTGCAGTATGAGACATATGTATACCTGCGTAGTGGGAGGAGGGAAAGAGAAGATAGCTCATTGCTCAATTTGAGAATCTGTTTACTTAGTCAATTCTAGTATTAGTACACTTCAGACAAATACTTGGAAAAAAAAGCCCTGCTTGCAGGCTCCCTGCAGGCTTTATACTGCTGTGTGGCTTCTGTGCAAAGTTGGTCTCAGCATTACAGTATGTAGAAAACAAAAAGCCAACATGAAGTGATGCAGAGTCATGGTTGATAGACAGGTGAGCAGAAGCTGAAAGTGTAGTTCTTCCATCATGACACTTAATGTGCTGCATGGATTAATTGCCAGGAAAATGTCAGGGCTTGCAAGGCTGTATTACATTTGTTTTTGATATTTGAGAATTACCACTGGGATGTTGTAGCTGGGTTTGTTACACAGCATTGAAAAAGATAGCTGCTTAATTTGCAGATGTTTCAGGAAGTAGCCGCAAGAGTGAATAAAGGGAAGAGATACAGAAAAGCTCACTGTGGAGACGTGAGGTCATTTAGGAGAAAAAGCTTGATGTTTGAGTTGTGGTAATAGAGGAAAGAACACCATGTGAAGCAATATACTGCAGTGAAGGAAAGAAAGTACTGGCATGCAGTTGAAGTACAAGCAGCAGGTGGATCTATCCTGAATGCTGCACAGGGATTACTCAACAGCAAGATCAAAGGTAAAAATGAAGATTTGAGACACCTGTAGAAAGAAGATGAAATTGGATGCTGTTCCGGCCAACCATCACAAATGTTCCTTATACTTGTTGGAAACCTATTCCCATCACTCTGAAATGAACCAGACCTTTTCCAACCAGTGTCAATGTATCATAAGTTCACAATTACATCCCTAAGTTCTCTTCCATCTTTGCTTGCCAGAATTCCTCTGAGTGTCTGCCTTCTGCAAGCTTAAAATAATTAATTGGATTTTTGCTTCCAAGACTTCAGTCAAGCTGAGATTCACTGATTTGTGATACCACCAGATACTGAAGTGTGAATCCATCTGCTCACCATGCAGAGGAGAAACAAAGGAAAGTACTAAGGTAAAAGCTTGGCAGCTAAAGAATATTGGCAGCTGGAGCCTCCTTGGTGGTATTTCTTACCGTGTCCATTCTTCCACGTATGTAGGTCTTTTATACAAACCCTTTTTTGACAGACTTTGAAGGTTTCAGAGAAGATAAACTAGAGGAGCAATGTAAGTAAAAATCCAGCATTTTCCCACCCAAAAAATATAGAATAATCAAAGTGCTGTAAAAGTAGCTGAATTTACGCAAAATGATATAAATAATTATTTGCCATATTGGCTGGAAGCAGATGGTGATTGTCCCTCTCAAATCTGCTTCTAGCTGTTGATTTTGGGAACCTTTCTTGGTGGCCAAGATGGTTTTTTCAGCAGAAAATTATTTGGTAAACTGCTGTCTCCTACTAACAGTGTGCAGTATGCAGCACAGCATGCTGTCGAATCACACCTTACTATGAAATTTTTGGTATCGCAGCAGTCTGTTAAGGCCCATGCAGCTTGTTAGCAGAAGAAAAATTTGCATAAAGTGATAAGGGCACTTTAAGGATGAGGGGAAGAATACGTTTTGGTGCAGCTATTTAAAGTTTCTTTCTGATTCAGGTACTTTCCAAATTGCTTGACACTAAGTTGCTGACATACTTCTGTTTTGCTTAACCAGTGAGGGATCTGGAGCACAAGCCCTGTGAGGAGCAGCTGAGAGTGCTAGGGTTGTTTAACCTAGAGAAGAGGAAGCTCAAGGGAGACCTTATTGCTCTCTACAACTACCTGAAGGGTGGTTGTAGCCAGGTGAGGGTTGGTCTCTTCTCCCAGGCAACCAGCAACAGAACGAGGGGACACAGTCTCAAGCTGTGCAGGGGAAAGTTTAGGCTTGATAGTAGAAAGAAGTTCTTCACAGAAAAGAGTGATTGCCCATTGGAATGGGCTGCCCAGGGAGGTGGTGGGGTCAGCGTCCCTGGAGGTGTTTAAGAAGAGACTGGATGAGGCACTTAGTGCTGTGGTCTACTTGATTAGATAGGGTTTGGTGATCGGTTGGACTTTATGATCTTGGAGGTCTCTTCCAAGCTGGTTGATTCTGTGTGATTCTTTGTAACTTTTTCTAGATTGCCAGGGGAGGGAAGGAGAAGGTGGTATTTTATTGGCACCTCCCCTGTGGCTTTGCCACAAAAGCATTTTATGAGTTACACAAGTTTTTCTTTCACTGTCCGAGATGTAAATGTGGTAAATCTGTGCATAAGTCCAAGTTACAAACATCTCTGAAGCAGAATGAGAAGTCTCTGCTCTGGCATGCTGTTTTGAAAGCTGCGGTCAAGGAAGATTTCAAGGGCATGTTCACCTTCAGCATTTGTAAACCTCCCTAAATCTGGAGAAGGTAACTTTAGAGGAAAACTTTAATAAAAGAACAGATATCACTCTCTTTTGTTTTGTGTGGAGTTTTGTCATGTGACATACTAATCTGATGTCATTTTAGGAATTTCTCCACTTTTTTTGACTCATTATTCATATTTGATGTGTTTTAAACTAGGCCAAATCTTAACGCAAACTAATCTGTCACATCTAGATGAGCTCTTTTCTTAAAATTCTACACTGCATGAAATCCAGCTGAGTGACACAGTGTGTTCCACTATTCGTATTACTAAATACTAAAATAAATATGGCAATTTAGTTTTCTCTGTGATAAGTTGATCAATGGTGTCTTTTTCAAAATGAACAAAATATGACCAATGTAATTCATTGCATCCCTATTACTGCAGTAATAATCATGAATAGCAATCATGGTTTCCTCTCATGGTTGTATACAGGAAACAAATGGAAGGTTTTGTCATTATTAGATTTTTTTTCGTACAATAGCACTTACGTTATTAATGGAGTAAGGAATAGAAAGGCAGGTTTAAATTGAAACTCTCCCTGCTGCATCAGGAAAGCTTACACCACTAAGAGTTTATTGTGTGGCATTTAAGAGACTTCATGTGAAAACAAGTACAGCAGAAAGCTACACTGCATCACCTAGGAATGCTCTGAAGGACATGGTTTACCGAGAACACTCTTAGTAGAAGTTAGATACTGTTGTACTAGCTCTGTACGTTGTGATTGATGTTGAACTTTCATCTGCAAATATAACTGAATGCGGGATGAAAAATACTCGTGTGTAGTGCACCTAGTGACTGTAAAGAGGCAACCTTGTAGCCAGCTTTTTATACACTGGAAAATGCAACCTTACAACCACTGAAAGGGCTTATTCAACCAGCTGTAGAGGTGAACTAAGCTGGCAGGATGTGTTTTTCATGATAGTTTGTGTTTCAAGCTGAGCAAACTTGTAGAGCTCATTCGAAAACAAATTCCTGAACACTGCTTTAAGCTCCAAAAATTTATAGAAACGTTTGTGTCTAGTAAAACCTTTCCACCTTGACCACAATACCTGTAAAACTGACTTTGCTGCTCTCTCCATTTTCTATTTTCAGTGAAAACACACATGCTTAAGTCCAACAGAGGGAGGTGCATGAGTGACTCGGTAGACTTCTCTAGGCACATTATGGCAACCAAGCTTTTGATTTGGAAGGTAATTAGGTGTTTACAAGTTTGGCTAAAAGTAAAGTCCTATAAAGCAGGAAGAGAATGAATTTTTAAATTCATGGGACATAATTGGTATACACTAAGTATAGGATGTAACCATAACTTTGTATGATTGTTTGCTGATGTAAGAAATAGTAAAGGAAAAAGAAAGCGTGATGTTTTAAACAGTACAGATTCATCCTGGAATTCCCCCTTTATCTGTTGTCCAGTTTAGAAACATTGCCTTTACTTACGAACTTGCACATTTAAGCCCTCTGACCTCACTGCTAAAGACTAGCCACGCTTTGAGACACTGGGAAAACAGAAAAATCAGCTGGTTTCACTTTCTGCAGAGCGAGTTCTGGTGCATGTAGGGTGTCTGTCATTGCTTAATACTTTTTTTGTTACTGTTAGGATAATCATCTTGATATGAACAAGAGCATGTCTCTGTTGCATCCAGCAGCATAGTGTAGCCTAGTTAGATGTGAAAATAACAACGAATAGCATAAGAATGTGTCAGCAGAGAACTCTGTGTAAAGGGATTTCTCCTCCTTAGTGTAGAGAACATCAACCCACACCTCAGTGTTCCCAGTGGTGCATCTCTTCTGGTACTGTAGATAGCTGGGAGATCACCTGAGTGTCACATAGGCATATCTTTATATTGAATTGGCAATGACTAAGGTCACTGTCTCCTGGTCATACAGGAAGATACAAATGCAATTAACTCCAACAGTAAGTTTACTGTTTGACTTCTACAGGATCCCTAATCCTGAGAGACAGTGTAGCTCCAACATACTTAGTTCATGTAATAAGCTGTGTTAACTTTTCTTGTCTTTCATGTGAACAGTTAGTCTCAAACGCTGTAGGTAGGACGGACAGTTCAGACTGAAAGCCATTTTGCTCTTTTGGTAATGACTTACTTTTGATAGAAATTAATTTAGATGTGGTCACTAGTCCCCACAAGGATTTTAACTGCACGAACTACTCATCTTTGGAATATTCTCCTTCAAAAACCGAGCTTTCAGTGCTGTCCTTCTGTATCTGTCTTGACCTTTGCTATGTGCCATTTTGTACAGAGCATGAACAATTTTGCTCCTGCTTGGATGAGGGAGGGAAACAGCACCTTGTACAAATAGCATGTTGAGGTCAGATGGTACTAAAAAATGAAGCCAGTTTGTTTCCCAAAAGGTGGTTTCCTAGATTTATGGACTCAAATAGTAAAATTAATGTAACTGTGTGTCCTGGGTGTTCTTTGCCCAATGCAGTTAAGTATCTGTAGCTCTCATTGTCTTTAATTACAATTGATTCTGATATTGCTCCAACTTTAAGTGACTTTTGAATTCGAAAGATACTTTCTTCTGAAATTTTGTCCGAGTTGCTTCGATTTTACTGTATCCTCCATGCTCTGCTTGTACCTTCTTTGTAGGAGGTATTTCTGTAAAACAGTTTAACTGTCTATGCTGAAAACTGAGGTTTTTTAAAATTTCTCCCTAGTGAAATGTTGAAATTTCCTTTTGCTCCCTGTTTTCTGTCCCTGCAACAATTGCAGTGGAAGACAGAGGCACTGTACTTTCCATTTTTATGGGTTTGCAGTAGTGCCATTGCTTAGGGGCATGTTACGAAAAGCTTAGTACATCCTTGTTCAGCGCCTGGAATTTTTCATTCCTACAACATTCACTCCAAGTGTAAGCTTTGGTCTGGTGTTTAAATATAGCACAAGCATTCAGAAGGATTTTTCCCTTCTCATGCCCTCCTACCCTCGAGCAATCCTCTTGGATGGTGTTGCTTTCCAGATGTTCTTGTGAGAAGCAGAGGATAATCACTAAGGTCTGCACAATGGGAGATAAGTTGTGGGTTTTTTTCCATTAGCTCTGCCAGGCAACAAGAAATGTGAGATCCCAACAAGTTAAATTAGCTTCTAAACTTGGATGGACGAGAAGGAATAAATATTCTGTCAGTAGCAGAAATTTTTTATGTCACTGTCTTATTGCTGTTCTTCATGCAAACAATAACTACTGGTGTAAAGGTGAAAGACTGTAGGGAATAAGAATTCTGCAGACTGCATGGGTCATTTTACATTCTGGGTTTGCAACTGAATTTCAATGTACAGCTAAATATAAATGTGAAGATTCAGTTATGCCAGTCCTGAGCCTCTAAGGCATGAATCCAAACCTAGCAGTTCAGTGGTAGGCTGCAAGCATCACAAGTTGTTCTGCTGTCTATGAGGTCTTTAGAGTAAGGAGTGGAATACTAACAATGGAAACAGGACAAATCCCTTCTGGGTCAGAGTGTTATTGGGTTCCCTTTCTGGAATTTTAGCACTTTGCAAAAGCTGGACCCTTTCCTTCTGGAATACACGGCATAACTTGATTGTGAGGAAAAGTCTTCTGAAATAAAACTCCTTTTGTCTGGTTCATTACTCCTTGCAGTTTGGACAGGTGTAATGGGGAACCTGCTGACCTGTGCCATCCTGGATCCAGCCTTTTGCTGTCTCATGAGCTTGTACAGACACTGAATTGTTGTCTTGCTACTCCTGAGTTTCTCTCTGACTCTATCTACTTACTAAGGTCATTGAAGAAATGTTCCTGGTAGTATTCTGGTAGTAACATTGGGATCTAATTTGATATACAACACAGTGGTGGTTTTTGTTGCCTTTTATAGTGCAGAAAGGTGTGCCAAGGGCCACCCAAACCAGATAAGGCTATGTAAGACTTTTCAGTCTGATTTTAACCATAATTAGAGTAGGTCATATATAAAATATGTGCTCAGACAGAGAGTTTTGGCTTCTTAAGAAATTAAAAATACATACCTTTGACTCTCTTTTTGTACGAGTACTGTGTTAAAAAGGGTCATTCTGAAGGCTTACGCAGGGTGGGCACTGTCTATGTCAAGAAGAGTAGAGTAAAAAGGGTAAAGCAGAAGTTGAGAGAAATGAGCATATGTTGTGGATGGAATTAATAATGGGCCTTTGTCAGTAATAAGATACACAATTTATGTTTGACTGATAGGAGCTTCACTGGAGAATCTTCTTAGTTTCTAAAGAGCTTTCAAGATCTCCCTGGCTTTCCACAAGAACTTGCAGTTGACAGAAGTGTGTTGGAAATGTGGTGGCACTTTCATGTTCCCAGAACACCTTTCCTGAAAATGAGGAGTTCTGCAATGAACTCAGTAGTGGTTTTCCTTCTGTCATTTCCAAAGTTTGAGTATTTTCAAAGTGAAGTGATGACATTAAGTCATATGAACGCTTTTTCCATTGGATTTGTCCCTGAAAACATTGCAAGCCATTCATTTCCACTCACTCCATATGGGAGCAGAGAGCGCACAGGATCTTGCTAATTTTGGCCTTTAAATTGCAAATGAATGTAGAGCTTTTGATGTTGGAACACTCAGGGATACCCTTCTTTTTATAGAGTAGCTGATTACTTGACTCATTAGAAGTGGTACTGTATTGCTGTGAATGCAAGTCTTCCTTTCAAACCTATTGCTCAACTTCCCAAAAGCACAGTACGTGAGGTCAAACATGTGCTTATTTTACACCCAACTCGTGTATCATAACCTGATGATCTGATGGCTTCTAAAGGGCTCCCCACCCTTCTGTAAATTGTATTTGGCAAAACAGCTGTCACACCACAGTTTAGGTACTTAAGCATCTACATATACTTTACATATACTTTAGAGCAGCAGTTCATATTTATGAGATTTCATAGAGTGGAATTGTTAAATACTGATAGATTTAGAGGTTGATGGTGAAATGCCTTTCTTCTCTTCTTGAAGGTTTCCGGTAAATTTGAAGCTTTACTCCCCTGTAGCTGCTGTTCTGTCTCTGTTTCCTTATTGTTGAGGGGGCCAGCAGGACATCTAGTTTTATTCTCATTTGCATGCTAGGTTCTTCCTCCTGTAGCAGTGCCTTGCCATCTACTGTGGCTGCTTTTACTTCAGTAACAGCTGTCGGTGTTAAGTGTATGTAACTCCCACCTGGTTTCTTTTGGACCAGGTAGTATGTCAGCATAGCAGGAACTGTTCTGCTTGGTGTTTTGGTAGTTCCATGCTGTAGCTTCTTAACAAAACTAAGCCTCAAAATATTTGATGTGTCTCACACTCTGGAATATGGCATTGCACTGGTGTATGCTTGGTTGAACATCTGTGCAGGTATTTTTGCCACCATGAGAAAGCAAGAGAAATTCTAGGGTCTCTAAGAAATTGGTGTATTAAGTCCATGCACATAGAATGATAGACTTGTTAAGGCATGCAAAGCCCTCTTAGATGTTCCTGGTGAACTGAATTCTTATGCACCTTGAGTGTTTTTTGTTGGAGCAACGCTAGTGTGGTCTGCAACAGTAAAAAATGATCACGCAGTTGCTGTTCAGCAGAAGATAACTAGTAGTACAGGTAACCCCAGATAGTTGCCATTTAGACAATTTCTGTTCTGATGTACATTTACAAGTGATTTTTACCATCTCTTACGTTGTTTTAAGTGTGAGGCAGGACTTCCATTTGAGCTCAGCCACTGGATCAGTTCATACAGTTGGTCTGATTTATATTCTGCTATCTCAGCTGCTTACTTTTTCAGTTAAAATGCAGCTAGAGTGAGTCTAAAGATTACTCTTGCAAAGAATAATGTGTAATTATACATTTACAACATTGAAGTAGGCTACACTTTAGTAATACTGTGGAAGTTGCAGAGCAGTAAGCAAGTGCATTGGAGTGGATAAAAATTTATCAGGTAATTTCTAGATTCCTCTGCTGCTAAAAAATGTCCTAATGAAGGCTCCAGAGATTAACTATAATGTGTGAGTCTATTTGTCACACAGTCATTAGCTGAGATGTGATTCATATTGCTGCCATCCCCCAGTATAGTGGTGATTGGTAAGTTAGAAAAAAAATCCAACAAGTTATTCTTTCAATTTGCACTGTTGGTGGAAGATTCAAGACATGGTACATAAGTGTATATGTTGTAAGCATCATCTAAATTTTCTCCATCTCACATATTTGGTTCCTCTGGATTAATGGCAATGTAGCGTGAGAAAATCCACACTTTTTCCTCCGATTTAGACATCTCACTGGAGTTTATGAAGGCTGCCCCTGCTTAGTAGGTGCTTAAAACCTTCCAAAATTACTGTTGCACGTCATCGCAGCCACACAGTTGGCATTGTCCCAGTGGTCAGAGTAGTTAAGTACAGCTGAGAGCATCTTTTACATTGCCAGTAGGCTGGGTGATTAAATTCGTGAGAACAGTTTTTCAGCCTCACAGAGAGGTGTGCTTGAGAGAACAGGCACTTGCAGTAGCTTATGCATCTAAGCCCCTGCCCAGGGAAGGAGGTAAAGGGGTCCACATGCCTGCTCTGCAGCAGACCATGTGGGGATTCGCACAAACAGGTGAAAATACCTGCTGCTCTGGGGACTGGAAAGGGTGGCCCTGGGGACTGCGTGGTTTCAGGCATGCACCTTGGTTTGGTATGCTGTCTCTGACCTTGTGAGCAGAGAGGAATGGTTGCTGGGATGTGCCAGGATCCTGCTCCCTGGGAGATCCGGAGCACAAATGAGCCTAGCTCCTTGCATGGCTGGAGGGTGAGTCATGCCTTAGAATAGCTGACGTTTTTAACACTGTTGCTGCCCTGAGTTTCCAAAAGCTGATGGGTCTAGTCCCAAGCACAGTTTTCTTGGGCTTCAGCACCTCAGCAGCTGGCACTTTGTCCTTTTGTACATGGGCTAAGCTGTTACGTTAAAACTGAAACAGCATGCTTATGGTGGCCTGCAAAAAGATCATGTAAGAAGGGCTTTTTCTGTTGGAGACCTGAGACCATGACTTGAGGGAACACTCACTTTGCTGAACTCATGAAAACTGAGTGAGGCCATAGTTCCCCTCATGTTTCCACCCCGCAGGCCTGCCAGTATGACTGGCCAGTCCTGAGCCAGTCCTCTACTGCTGCTCAGTCCCTGCTGTTACAACCACCCTACTGAGGGGGGAGGCCATGGCTTGTTCTCTCCTCATCCTCCCCAACTGTATCACTTGGCCTAATTTTAAAAGACCCAGTACCTCCACTTCTTCCTACAAATCATGCCTCTGCATGAAAATGCGCCATATAAATTTAAGCAACTGATGATTGCTTGCAACTGGTGCAGCATTTGGTACTGCAGCCTGTTTGTGCTACTGTTGTGCCCTTCTGATTCTTCCTCCCACCCCTCCCTCCCCCACTATCCCCTTCGTTTACACAGGCAAATTACCGGCATGCTCGTTCTCTAAATTGGCTGCTGTTCCTGTTGATCAGAGAATTGATTGTGCTAAAACCCAATTCCTCCCTGCTTTTCCTGTCTCTGAGATCCCTTTTAGTTAGGCTGGTGCCCTGCCCCAACACAACAAGTGAATCTGTGGCTGCAGATGCCAGTGGCAGGGGCAACCAGGATGAGCCCACTCCTATCCATGGGAGGTCAGGGTGGGCTTTGGTCTGCTCTGTTTGTTAGAGTCAGCCTGGGGAGCATGGTGATGGGCCATGAAAACACGTGAGAGGAGAGATTGATTTTTGTCACCAATGAAAGCATGTGGGTGACTACATCCAGAGTGGGTCAGATCACATCAGTTTATATCCTGGATGAAAGATTTCTTGTGTTGACCTCTACTGCTAATTAACATGGAAAAGTAATCTGAGGTGGCCCAACTATTTTGGTACTTCACTGGTAGTTGATGCTGATGATCAGAGCAAAAAGCAAATGAACCCTTTATCAGTTTTATTTCATATTTACCTGGATCAGGTAAGTGTTTGCTGAACAGCCCAGAGCTTGTGAGAACAAGAATGATATGCAGAAAACATTTTCCTCATAGCATAACTGCTTCAGATGGTTGTGGTAGAAGAGCTGCACTGCCCTTTGCAAATGGCCTGGCTTTAATCAGCAGTGGTTTTCTTCACATTTTCTCAGCACTGTATGCCTTATTTTGATTTTGCTACCACCACTTCAGTCCAGCTGCGTTTGTTTTCTTTGCAGGGAAGCAAAGAATCTCCCTACCTCTTCCACTTCTGTTTTGAAGTTGTTCCCTCTCCCCTGACTCACCTTTCAGCTTGTGGTTTGTAAAGGAGTTTGTGTATGTCGTTACTATGGCACACGTTTTTGATGAGAGGTTCTTGTTACGTCTATGGAAATTGTGCAGAAGAAAGAATTACTTAAATATATCCTGGTGACACAGTCTGCAAATCACATTTTACACTGAGAGATTTCCTTTTGATCTCTCTGATACCTTAGCGTCTTGGATAAGACTCAAATTTCTGTGTTCTTCTCCAGGGGTGTTTACATGGTGCTTTCTAGACTGCATTAGGAAAAAGAGTTGTGGAGTTGAGATAGGATGCTGTTTGATACTTAGAGTTTTGTCTTCCCTTGGAATTACTTATCTTTGCATATGTAAAAACCTAGCACTGTGCTGAAAGGGCTGTTCTATAGCAGCTTCGGCAAGTGCCACTAAAAATTGCAAGTTCACCTTCTCTTAAGTTGCTTTTTATTTTTCTTAGTGTGGCTTGGTGAGTGAACTTTGTTCTTCGAAGAGCTAAGCACTTGCAGAGTCTATATAAATCCCAATTTTTTTTTTTTTTTTGGATTGTTGTTACTGGCTATGCTGGGCAGGGAGGAAAAAAAGAACTCAAATTTATAGACTACTGTTTTTCCCAGATCAGCAGTCAAGACACCTACTTAGTTCGTACACAGGGTACACTGGGTGTTAAAGATGTCAAGGAAATTATGTATATGGATTCCCACACCACTTCTCCCAGGAATGCTTTTCAGGTATTATTGAATTATAAGTAAGCAATCATTTTAGATGAGATGATGGTGGGAATGCCTCCTGTTTACAATCATTACTCCTGTTTACAATCATTGAAATTTCCTTTCCCTTCTGCCTCCACTCCTATCAGTACCACTCACCTTTCTCCTCTACTGTCTCCTCCACACTCTCTCCTAGAAAAATTTTGATTTGCGTGAAAAGAGAAATGATAAGCCATTGGCTATTAGCATAAGCAGAAATTTAATCAAGGCATATGTTCTCCTTCCTTCACCTTTGACGCTAGAGAAGTTTATATAGGGTGAACTGTTAAAAAAATCTTATCTGCTTTACAGAGTTTGTTTGCACCTATTGTCACTATTAGACAACAAACTCTTCTATATTTTTAATAGCATTGTATTTGGTTTTGCCATGGTGCTTTCCTGGTTTGGCTTTTCCCTTCTTTTTGTCTAAATATTCAGGAGATCATATCAATGCACTTGAATTTCAGCTTTTGTACAGATTATCCTCAAAGAGACACCTACTTTTCCAGTCTGGAGAAATCTGAATGATTCAGTGTTTGTTTGATGGGCCGTATAAAGATTTTCTTTTCATGCTGAGAGAAAAGACTTTTTGAAATGTGATGATTTTATTCCCTGTTGATAAATTTGCAATATTTATCACCTTAAAAATATTAATACTTGGCCAATCACATTTTTATACCAGTGCTGTTCTAAACTCTTTTAATTTATTTTCAGTTCCTTCATTTCAACCTTATAGACCTTATTTTGCAGCTTTTTGAATCAGTCAGGGTTGGAAGGGACCACGAGGATCATCCAGTTCCAACCCCCCTGCCATGGGCAGGGACACCTCACACTAGATCAGGCTGGCCAGAGCCTCATCCAGCCTGGCCTTAAACACCTCCAGGGATGGGGCCTCAACAACCTCCCTGGGCAACCCATTCCAGGCTCTCACCACTCTCATGGTGAAGAACTTCCTCCTCACATCCAGCCTGAATCTCCCCACTTCCAGCTTTATTCCATTCCCCTTAGTCCTATCAGTACCTAATAGCCTAAAAAGTCCCTCCCCAGCTTTCTTGTAGGCCCCCTTCAGATACTGGAAGGCCACAGTAAGGTCACATCGGAGCCTTCTTTTCTGCAGACTGAACAGCCCCAACTCTTTCAGTCTCTCCTCATAGGAGAGGTGCTCCAGCCCTCTGATCATCCTGGTGGCCCTTCTCTGGACACGTTCCAGCATGTCCATATCCCTCTTGTAACAGGGGCTCCAGAACTGGATGCAGTACTCCAGGTGGGGTCTCACCAGAGCAGAATAGAGGAGGAGAATCACCTCCCTTGGCCACACTTCTCCTGATGCAGCCCAGGATCTGGTTGGCTTTCTGGGCTGCAAGTGCACATTGACAGCTCATGTTGAGCTTCTCGTCCACCAGCACCCCCAAGTCCCTCTCCTCAGGGCTGCTCTCCAGCCAGTCACTGCCCAGCCTGTGTTTGTTCTTGGGATTGCCTCGACCCAGATGCAGGACCCTGCACCTGGTCTTGTTGAACCTCATGAGGCTTGCCTTGTGCCCACCTCTCCAGCCTGTCAAGGTTCCTCTGGATGCCATCCCTTCCCTCCAGCGTGTCTGCTGCACCACACAGCTTGGTGTCATCAGCAAACTTGCTGAGGGTGCACTCAATGCCAGCGTCCATGTCACCAACAAAGATGTTGAACAAGACTGGTCCCAGGACTGAGCCCTGAGGGACTCCACTTGTCACTGGCCTCCACTGGGACATGGAGCCATTGACAGCCACTCTTTGGGTGCAGCCGTCAAGCCAGTTCTGTATCCATCTTGTGGTCCACCCATCCAACCCATATGTCACCAGTTTGGAGACCAGGATGTGGTGCAGGACAGTGTCGAAGGCTTTGCTCAGGTCCAGGCAAATGACATCAGTTGCTCTCCCCTCATCTCTTAATGTTGTCACCTGTTCACAGAAGGCCACCTGGTTTGTCAGGCAGGATTTTCCCTTGGTGAAGCCATGCTGACTGTACCCAATCACCTCTTCACTATTCTTCTGTCTCAGTAGTGCCTCCAGGAGGATCTGCTCCATGATCACAGAGGGCACAGAGATGAGACTGACTGGCCTGTAGTTCCCTGGTTCTTCCTTCTTACCCTTTTTGAAAATGGGAGTTATGTTTCCCCTTTTCCAGTAAGTGGGGACTTCCCCAGACTGCCAGGACTTCTGGAATATAATAGAGAGGGGTTTAGCAACCTCATCTGCCACTTCTCCTAGTACCTGTGGGTGTATCCCATCAGGTCCCATGGACTTGAACACTTTCAGGTTCTTCAGGTGATCACGAACCTGATCTTCACTCATGATGGGCAGTTCTTCCTTCTGGTTCTTGCCGTTAGCTTCCATGACTATTCCAGGAGTGTGCTGTGAAGGTGGACTACATGTCTTGTGAATGTCTGGGTAATCCTCTGGAAATATTCTCTGCATTTGTAGCATTTGGGGTTTTTTGACACTGATAAGCTAATTGCTAGCCCCTTGCAGTTTCTTCTACATGCTTCTAGGCTGGCTAAATAAGAGATATCAGCCTTTGGGAGAGGGCTGCTGTTTGCCAGCTATGTGGTTCTCCTAAATCCAGGGGGAGAGGGCAATCTTACTCTCTAAACTGCTGTCAGGTCATTCAACTGATTTTCTGAGGTAGTCAAGTCCCTGCGATAAGCATCTCTCTGATGTTTATCCAATAGGTAATCTTGCCTGGGTGAATAGACCGAGAAAGGGAGCCCAGTCCAGACCACATCCCTTTAGATGCCTCTGGTAGTGTAAGTGCTGCTCTGTTCAGAAGTGAAGGTCATCTTGATCTGGTAATTCCCTGATATCATTTAAAGCCTTGGCTTACCATGCATATGTATATGTGTGTGTGAGCCCAGATACATGTCAGAAGAAACTATGGCTCCAGGTTTTCAATCGCTCTTGTTCTCTGGTTTCTGGATTCTTGGAAAACCCCAAATACATCCTTAATACCTATGAAATAAGGACACATCCCTTTCTCTCGTTCCATCCCCCAGCTTATATGGATGGGTGATTGTAATTACATGTTGCCTTTACCAATAGCAAAATTTGCTGCAGATGAGCACAATTGAATGGAAGTCACTCAGTTTTTCTTTCTGAAGAGACATAAAGAGCACTTTGAAGTCAGAGTTTGGAATGGGAATCAGTATTCACTAACAGGAGTACAGATTATTCAGCCCACATATGTGCTCCCCACTCCATGAAACTCTAGGCAAAGTGAGGGCTGTGAGATGGCAGATCAGCTGTGGCAGAGCGCTGCTAATCACATGCTGCCCTGGGTAAGCGTGTGTAGATTGCTGCTGTAAATGGGTCTCAGAAATCCTTTTAACTGGATGATGGGCCTTAATTTTGTTTTTGACATTTGTTCTGGCAGGTCAGTAACTCTGTATGGATTTGATGACATTTCTGCTGTTGCAGGTGTCCTAACAGAAATAAGGCTGTTTGCTTAGTTGTCCTGAGAAGCCACGGGCATTTGGCAGAAAGCCCAACCTGCTAGGATTTTGTTTCCAAAGAGGTTTTTTAACTGCTTCCCTTTGTACTAGTTGTTCTTTCTAAATATGGAGGCAAGGAGCATCCCAATGGAAAGTAGCCAGGATGAGTGTACATCAGGAGTAATGGAAGCTTTTAAATTGAGTGTCAAATTCAGTGGATTTCATTACATTTACACTAAAATAAGATTTCAAGATTTTAGAAAAAGATACAACTTCAGAATCATAGAATGAATCACAGAATGACCTTTTAAAGGTCATCCAGTCCAATTCCCCTGAAGTAAGCAGGGACATCTTCATTCTTCACCAGGTTGTTCAGAGCCCTGTCCACCTGACCTTGAACATTTCCAGGAATGGGGCTTCTACCACCTCTCCAGGCAACCTATTCCAGTGTTTCACCACCCTCAATGTAACAAAATTCTTCCTTGGGTCTAGTCTAAATCTACATTCTTTTACTTTAAAAATATTACTCGTCGTTCTGCTGTGACAGCCCTTGGTAAGATGTTTTTCCCTGTCTTTCTTGTAGTCTGCCTTTAAGTACTGAAAGGCCTCAGTAAGGTACCCCTGCAGCCCTCTTCTCCAGGCTGAACAACGTCAACTCATTCAGCTTGTCCTAGTAGCAGAGGTGCTTCAGCACTTGGATCATTTCTATGGCCCTTCTCTGGAACAGCATCAACAGGTTCACATCATTTTTACGTTGAGGGTTCCAAATGTCATACTTCAGGTGACCTCTCACCAGAGTGGAGTAGAGGGGTGAACTCACCTCTCTCACCATACTGCCATGCTTTTTTTGATACAGCCCAGGATGCAACTCGCCTGGGCTGCAAGTGCATATTAGCTAGCTCATGCCCAGCTTTTCATGTAGCAGTCCACCATCTCAAGTCCTTTTCAGCAGAGCTGCTGTCTATCACATCATTCTCCAGCCTGTATTTATACCAGGGATTGCTCCAACCCAGATGCAAGACCTTGCACTTGGCTTTGTTGAACCTAGTGAGGTTCACACAGGCCCACTTCTTGAGCTTGTCCTGGTACCTCTGGATAATATCTCATCCCTATAGCATGTGAACTGCACCACTTAGCTTGCTGTCATCTGCAAACTTGCTGAGGGTGCCTTGCTGTCTATGTCACTGATGAAGATACCAAGCTGCACTGACTCCAGTACAGACACCTCAGGAACATGACTTGTCACTGATTTCCATCTGGACGTGGAGTGGTTGACCACTACCCTCTGAATGCAACCATCCAATCAATTTGTAATCACCAAACATTCCACTCATCAGATCCATATCTCTCCAATTCAGAGAGAAGGGACTGTGTCAAAGAAATATTTCTGGTGAAATGTTATCTCTGGTTTGGTTTTTTAATTTTTTTTTTTTGTCAATTTACACTTTCTATAATAGTAGCCAATAGTATACCCTCTGTGGAGTGCTTGCCATAGGCAGTATCACAGCGTTAATCTCCACTTACATTGCAAGATATAGAAGTATGTGTCCAGAATAACTTACTGTCATAGATCTTCCATTCCCCAAAGGAAGATTTTGATGATGTTTTTGTCTTGTCAGCAGGTTTTTCCATATTAACATGCAAGTCATGGACCCTCAGAGATTAAAGGTTGTTACAGTTGTTTTACTTTGCACAGTAATGCAAAACTTGCGTTAAAATCTTCTACATGTGTATTTATTTCATCAGTTTTCTTTGCACTGCAGTGCAGAAACAGTCCTGGAAGTCTTCTACAGCACTAAAGTTCTCTACTACTCTGGTGGAAGAAACTTGCATGAGTTTATTTAGAAAGCTGCATTGCCAATATGATGGTGTACTTCAGCTGCAGTGCTCTGAGATTTGAAGAGCCTCACAAACAGAATGGTTGTAGGCAAGAAGAACATTACTGTGCTCTGTAAGACTACCAGAGGTTATCAGGTATCTTTAGAAACACGATGCACTGTCAGAGTTAAAGCCTAAACACTTCACTGCAGGCATTTATTCATTCTGCATGTGGATGGAATATATGGAAAAGACATCTCTTTGGGTGAGAACATAAACCACACTTTTAACAGGGGTGAACTGTTATGTGTGTTAAACAGCATGCCACACTAAAATAATGGTGCCAATCTGCCAGGAGAGTTCAGCCAGCCAGTGGTTTGCTTTCCTCTGCCCTCTTCTCATGACCTGTGCAGGGATAGAGCTGTGGCACTATGGACTTCTGCAGTCTTCTCCTTGGTATTTTCCCCACTAGGAATCCTGGAACAGGACTGTATCTACCAAGGTACACAGCAGGTATGCTTGCATGAGTTTGATGATGTGTGATAGGGATGGTCACAAACAGATCAGGCAACAAGCACCGCTCTGGTTATGCCATACAACCGGGCAGAAGCCACAGCATCTCCCTTGCTTCACCACAAGAAATGCTTTAGGCTCTTTGCACAGTTGTTGGCCCTGCTGTTTTTATTTCAGTGGTTGAAAGAAACTGGTTTTGACAGAAGAACATTTGATATTTTTAACGTCTGTTGCTGAAATGAGTCCAGAGCTCCAGAGTGATGTTTAAAGCCCTGAATGGATCAATGCCAATCTTGGTGCATCCAATAAATTCTTATTTAGGTCGAGCCTCCGTGGGGCATCCTGTGGAGAGCAGTAGGCTAGATTCTGTGGCAGCTCCCTGAACAGAATAAGCCAGCCCTCTGTAACTGGCCTACTTTAAATTTGGTTTTTTTTTTTTTTTTTTTTTTTTTAAATAGACCTGTCATCATGCTGACAGATGATTTTTATTTCTTTTGTCACAGTAGACCAGCTGTCATGCCAGATCCATACTTTCCTCTTACTTAGCAAGATAAAGAGTACCTGTTGCACAGTTATCCTTTTGCTGTCTTGCAGGCACTGTAAGGACAGTTGGAGGAACAAGGGGTGCTTTGAAACGCAGCCTTATCTCTAAATGTGCCTCTGGCTCATTTCCAGCCTGAGCACTGAAGAAACTGAGCTGGCCCAGGGCAGGCAAATATTGCTAAAAGCATCCAACCATAGCTTCTGTCACTGAAGTACTCCAACCATAGACACTGTCACTTGCTGCCCATTGTCCTGCTTTGAAGACTATGAATTTTCAAGAGCCTGAGACAGATTTCACAGACCCAAGCATCAGAGAGAAATGCTTTTGGTGTAAAAGGCAAGGGCACCCTCTTCCTGCCTGGAACAGCCTGAACTGGTTGTGAGCACAGAGCCGCTATTGTTCAGCCCTGGGAGATTGCGCTAAAAGCTTTGAAGCGGCGTTTGCACGTAGGTGTCAGTTTTCTGAGCACTTGGGGTTTTTTTTCTTTCCTTGTTAAAAATATAAAAAGGAACACAAAAGAAAGAGACCTGCCACTCTCCCCTCCCAGCCTTTTCTCGGCAGTAGCTGTTTGACTTGTTAATTGTTGATTTTATGATGTGTTGTTTAGGCTTCCCGGTTTTAATTTGGCCTGCCTATTCAACTTCTTTTCCTTTGTTGGATCAAAATCAGCATGTACTCAGTGAGTTAGTGCAGGAGCTTTGCCATTACAGATAGTGGAGATTGATAACATTAGGTTATGCATTATATTTTGTGAAATATTATAGGTGATACGTGATAAACTATTGTGCATATCCAGCACGCACGTTTTAAAAGTCCTTTGTGAAATCAAAAGATCAATCAAATGGCTGCAGTATAAAATGTGGGCAGGAGCTTAAGAACTGCAATACACAGTAGGAGTGCTTCTGGAGTGAGAACCAGGTGTCAGCAGAGGAGGGAAAGAGTAACACAAAGCCATTCAGAAATACGGTGCAGAAGCTGGAAAGAAGATGTAGTAAAACTAGAAAGGTGTAAAGGTACAACAAAACTATGGGCTATGATGTCATTGGCATTGAGACATGGTGGGATGGCTCTCAGAACTGGAGTGTAGAAATAGATACGTATAAGCTCTTCAGGGAAGACAGACAGGAGAAGGGGAGGGGGTATTGCCCTCTATATCAAAGACCAACTGGAATTCATGGAGCTTCACCTGGGGGTAGATGAAGAGGTGACAGAAAGCTTATGGGTATTAAAGGGAAGGCAAAAGAATGTGACATCACAGTGAGGGTCTGCTACAGACCACCTGAGCGAGAAGACCAAGTGAGTGAAGCTCTCTATAAAAAGATAGGAGCAGCTTCGCATTTACAAGCCCCAGTCCTCACAGGAGATTTCAGCTACCCAAATATCTGTTGAAAGGACAACACAGTGGGGCACCAGCCAATGTAAGAGGTTCCTGGAGTGCACTGACAATTTCCTCCTCCAAGTGGTAAAGGAACCCACAAGAAAAGGTGCTATGCTGGACCTTGTCCTCACCAACAAGGAGGGACTGATAAGCGATGTGAAGCCTAAGGGCAGCAGCAACCAATTTAAGATCCTCAAGGCATCAAAAAGGGTGCAAAGCAAGCTCTTCAAGGATCTGCTTGGCAGAGTGTCATGGGATAAAGCCTTGGAGGGAAGAGGGGCCTAAGAAAGATGGTCAGTATTCAAGGACCATCTCTTCCAAGCCAAGGAACAGTGTAACCCAAGAAGGTACAAGACAGGCAAGAGTGCTGGGGGGGCTGGCATGGATGAACAATGTGCTCCTGGATTTACTTGGGGAAAAAAAGGAGTCCAAATGGAGACCAGTGATGTGTGGGATATCTCCAGGGTCAATACTGAGACCAGTACTGTTTAACATCTTCATCAGCAATATAGACAGTGAAATTGAGTGTACCCTCAAAGGTTGTAGATGACACCAAACTGTTTGGTCCAGTTGACACATTGGAGGGAAGGGATGCCATCCAGAGGGACTCGGACACGCTTGAGAGGTGGGCCCAAGCCAAACTCATGAAGGCCAAGTGCAAGGTCCTACACCTGGGTCAGGGCAATCCCTAACACAAATATAGGCTGGGTGATGAGTGGCTCAAGATCAGTCTCAAGGAGAAGGACTTGGGCCTGTCAGTTGACAAAAAAAATCTCAACGTAAGCTATCAATGTGCACTTACAGCCCAGAAGGCAAACCGTATCCTGGGCTGAATCAAAAGAAGTGTGACCTGCAGGATGAGGGACGTGATTCTGCCCCTCTACTCTTCTCTTGTGAGACCCCACCTGGAGTACTGTGTCCAGTTCTGGTGCCCCCAGCAGAAGGACATCAAACAGCTGGAGTGGGTCCAGAGGAGGGCAATGAAGATGATCAGAGGGCTGGAGCACCTCCCCTATGGGGACAGGCTGTGAAAGCCTGGAGAAAAGAAAGTTCCAGCAAGACCTTATAGCAGCCTCCAGTACCTGAAAGGGGCCTGCAGGAAATTTGGGGAGGGACTTTTTACAAGAGAGGAAATGGATTGAAGCTTGAAGAGAGTAGATTTAGACTGGATATTAGAAAGAAATTCTTTATAGTGAGGGTGATGAGACATTGGAACAGGTTGCCCAGGGAGATTGTGGATGCTCCCTCCTTCAAGGTGTTCAAGGCCAGGATGAGGCCTTGAGCAATCTGGTCAAGGTGGTGGTGGTGTCCCTGCCCATGGCAGAGGGGCTGGAACTAGATGTACTTTAAGGTCCCTGTCAACCCATTCTATGAATCCATGAAAACAATGAGATACTATGTTTTAAAATTAAGTTATAAAGAGTATAATGAATTGCAAGAGCTTTTGGGGTGGGAAGTGAAAGGGTAATAGCACTCCATACCTTTAATCCTCCCATAGGAGGAATAATACTTGGATGAGAAAGTAAAATCTGTGAAACCTCATTTTAAGGTTAACAAATAAATTTTTCTGGGATGCTGATGGAGGGTGTTGAAAATGAAGCCATTTGCCACCTTCAAAAGGAAGTGTGGATTTTTTTGTTTTGTTGTATAAATAATTCAGTAACTTCTTACGAGCATTTGTAGGCAAGCACTAGCATGGGGAAGTTAAGTTCTTTATCATCTCTTTTGATCTCTGCTAATTTGTTGTTGTGAGAAGTGTATTTTGTCCTTGAGTTTGAGCTGCTTAGTGCTGGTCGCAGCGCTTAAGTACAGAGTGCTTATTTGACTAGGACTGCACTGCCTGTGCTTGAGCCAGATGAGAGAGGAAGAACAGTTCTTAGGGTACTCTTTACCAAAGAGGGATGCAAAGGTTTCTGATGGAGGAGAAGATCTGGTGCTTTGTTTCTGATATGTCAGAAAAGTTGAAATGATCAAGGAGCTGAGAAAAATTCTGATTTAACTGAAAAAAATAGTGCAGAACCAAGCAGAGGGAAAAAAAGGCAAAGCTGGCATATGTGTATATCGTTTTGCCCATTTAGAGAGCAGATGTGCCCAGAGGAATGTGCCTGCCTTCAGGTGGGGCTGGGAGAGTTGATGGGGTGGTGTGATGGAAATGGACTTGGCAGCTCTCCCTCAGTGGCTTGATTAAGGGGAAAAAAGTGGTAGTTGCTGCATGACAAGGGAGGCTGATAAACCCATCAAAACACACAGAGGGAAGGTATTTTCAGCAGATGTAAGACATTTGCTTTCATATTTGTCCCTGGAGCTTACCTGAGAAAGCTTTGTCTGCTTTAAATCATGAAAAGTATACATCTACATATGCTAAAAATAGTCTCTTTAAATTGCCGCTTCACTTTTACTTTAATCTGATTTTTATTGTGTAGGTTTCAAAACAACCCCTTAGCAATCTTAAGCATGTTTAAGTTGTAATAAAGGAGAATTTCTGTGTGTTTGTCTCTCTTCCTGGCCTCCACCAGGGAACCTGGAGGAATGTTCTCTAATGAGCAGTTTTGAGACCAGGTGGCAAGATAGAACAGGGAGAACCAGAGTGCCAACAGCAGGGATTTGGACTTGGAATACAGTCCTAAAATGAAGAAGTGGTGCATTTTGATGTGTTTTTTTCAAACTGCATAGATAAAAAAATGGCTCATCTGGGTAGTTTGGAGCTATGTTTGATGTTGCAGAATTCTTTTTTTTTAAAGGTGTAGATTATGAGGAAGTAAACTCAGGTGAATTTCTAGAACACGCTGTTTGTTTCTTTTTCTGATAGGAAAGAGGAAGGTGAGATCAGTGTTCCTGATGTGTCAGTCACAAAATTTATGTTAAATATGTATGCATGTTTTAGTTTGCCATTCAGAGTACTGAGTACTTTGAGGGGGAAGAAGAGTCAAACATAATTCAGGTTCAGAAAAGTTCCCAGTCAATCTTCATAGTTTCTACTTGTATAACATGGCATATTAGCTTCTTTGCACCCTACCTGAGTGATCTTCATCAATCTTAGAGAGATATGTGACAGTCACTGTAAGTTTTTTCTCTTGATAGCCAAGTAAGGAATACAGCATTTATCTCAGTCATTATGTTAAATTTATCACTAGAAAGATTCTTGTGATGTTTATAATGATGCATATGAGATGTTTTTTATTGTGCCTGGTTCTGACCTTGTCAAGGTGGGAGCCTATGAGTGCTTGAAAAGGAAGGGATAATAAACCTGTAACTGCTTCCTTGGTTATAGTTCTGGTTACCACAAAGCTTACTAGTGCACACGTAAGGGCTTGGTGCCCAAAGAATCATAAAATGTTGCATTCTGCCAGCTTCTCTCCTCCTGTAATTGTAGAATAGGGAGGAGAAAGTTGTTCAAGACAGGAATTTTGCTTCTCATGAGTGGTAGCTTTCCTGATGAATTAATAGAAGTGCAAACAGATACTAGGCAGGTTGTGGTTACTCTACAGTAGAAAAACAAGATGCAGTTCTCATATTAGCAATTTACAGCCCCTGCCAGTAGGATTTCTATTGATGAAAGATCAAAGTGTTACAATTTTTATTTGGGTTTTTGGGGGGGTTTTTGTTTTGTTTTGTGGGATTATTTTTTTGGTTGTTTTGTGGTGGCGTTTTCTGGTTGGTTGGTTGGTTGAAGGTTTTTGGGGTTTGTTTGGTTTGGCTTTTTTTGTTTGGGTTTTGTGTGTTTGGCTTTTTTTAGTTTGGTTTTGGGTTTGGGGGGTTTTTTGTTTGTTTAGTTTGGAGTGGGTTTTTTTGTTGGTTTTTGTGGTTTTGTTTGTTTGGAACAACTGGGAAAAGAGAAAAATTGACTTCTGAACCCGGTTAAGGATAGGGTCGTTGTAGGAAAATACATATGTAGTTTTGTGAAGTAGCATGTAATGCCTGTAATTATTTTTCTGGGCTCCACAGGAGCATCTCTTCAGAGTTGCCTAAAACTTGCCTAAAATTTAGTTGGAGAAAAACAAGGTCAGCGAGTCATATAGGAAGTTGGCGGGGGGGAGGGGTGTTCAGCACCCAAGCGTCACAGAAGAGACAACAGGAAACATGCTGCTCAGAAGGTATCTCTTCCAGTGAAGGGCTTGCCAGGGAGTCACAGCCCAAATGACAACAATGCAGAGCAGAAGGGTAACAATAGTTTTCCCACCATGTTAAAAATGTGGCTTAGAGAGCTGTGGGAGGCCAGCTGGAAGATTCATGCTGTGAGTGTGAGACTTAACATTCTTGTTCCTGCTTATGGTTGAAAGTTTTGATGTAAGAGTAATACGAATTTGTGTTTCCAACAAATAAAAGATAGTACAGAATTCTGGAGCTTACTCTTTGCTCCAAAAGGCAGGGAGAGTTTTACACATGAGCCAGCTGTATAACTGGATGTTGTCACTTATATATCTTTAACTCTGAGCGCCAGCCTAAGAAAGAAAAGAAGAAATCTCTTGTCTTCAGGTGAGAGTGACTGGGTGGAGGTTTACCTACCAGCTGGGGTCAGCTCACCACAGGGCAGAAGGTTCAGCAGAAAAAAATTGTTTAGAACGTGTTTTAAAGCCTACTCATTTCAAGAAAGCTTGCTTGTTACAGATAGTGCCCATGTCCAGCAAACCCACTCGGGTGCACCAGGCACAGGCACTGTGCGTGGACATGGCCTGCAGCAGAAGCTTTGGGATGATGGTGAACACAAATCCTGTTGTTCCTTAGAGGTGCTGCCACCAACACAGGTGTGAGAACAGAGGAAGCCTCTAGGCTCATTTTAGAAGCTCTTCTTTTTGCCTGCCTTTGGTTCTGCCAAACTCTAAGTGCCAGGATTTCCCGAGAGACCAGTGTTAGGGATCGTGGTTTCTAACTCTTGGCTTTATTGCAAAGTTAGGATGGTTGCTTGCTCTCAAAGAATGCATGCAGTAATGCTCTTTGCTTGCTTTGGTAGAGTACACTTGTCAAGTGCCAGTGTTTGAGATCTATTTCAGCACAGGAAAAGACTTCACCTTCAGATTTTAACATCATACTGCCAAAAGGAAAGGAGCATTTTCTTCCTGACAGATTGTTTCTTCTTGGATAAGAAGCAAGCAGACACTATCTTGTTCAGTTTACCTCTGAAGAAGTGACTAGATGGTTTAATCCTACCCAAAGAGCATAAGCATTTCTACAAGTTTGTTGAGGGCAGGATGTAATCTATTATGAAAAGAACATTTTAGTTAATGTTCTGTTGTCCTTCTGAGGAGCAGAAGATTTGAGAAGATTTGAATGAAGGTAAACCCCTAGGAAGGCTGTTCTTATAAAGAATGGGCTGTCCCCAGGGTAGGCAAATCTCAGGATTTTGAGCTACCCTAGGAGCTGGCAGGGCTTGCATCTTCAGAGCTGGTGGGTACAGACAAAGAGAAAACCTCCAGCCTCTAATCTGCAGTACAACTGAAGTTAATTTTGGTCTCTTGTTTACTAAAAAAATTATTGTCATTACATCTCTTTGTGTTCAGATTGTGTAAGGAAGTTCTCAATTCTCACCCTTTTCTGGTTTTAGGGGAAATTTCAGAGTGACTGTCGCACACCAAGATCTTCAGTTGTCATAGGTGTGGGGATGGCCAGGTGCCAAGCATCCCAGCACAGCTCTCCTGGGCATTTAAGAGCTGATACACTCACAAACTGCAGTCCCTGTTGGCAGTTACTACCACACTAATGCAAGCTTCTCTGTGATTGAGGTGCATTTAAGGGGATACAGCAGTGCAGTCACAGGGAGAGAGAGCTTGAAATGTAGGGATCTCCTAGGGGATTTTGAACAATATCTCAGTTTGATTTTGCATGTTCTTCTGGGTATATGCAAATGACAGCTTCAAAATAATTTCAGTCTGTGTTCCTTTCTACTGTCAAAACATCTGATGCTGCAGTGGATTCCATAGTTATAAAGCAAAATCCTACATTAGTTTCAGACTATAAGAAGCTGAAATCATTAAGTCCTTCCAGAAGACAGTGTTGGAGTCAAAAGGAAAGCAATCTTACGATAATAATTTTCACTCTGTTCACTGTCTTCAGCTCTCAATCAATCTTTTGGATGTTTGTTGGTATGAAGAGCTGGATGTGTGTTTGTGTCAATTCTTTTATTACGAGCTGTTTTGGTTCACTAGGATGGAGCTTTCACGAAAATGATTTTTTTTTTTAATAAATCTGAAATAGTTGAATAAAAATGTCTAGGGTAATGTTGCAGTTGTTAACTTGAGCCTTCAAACATAAGCATATTGTAGGATTAAGGCTGCAGCCTTATTCCAGGCTCTGATCCAGGTGTATTATGCCATAAATTAGACTTTCTTAAAACAGTATACTTCTTCCTGGAATGGTTCTGACCTTAGGCTATTCCTTGTCGATATTTTAAGCTCTTTCTCAGAAGCATGATACCAACTGAACCTTTGCAAAGTAATATTTGCAAGACTGGTTAAGAGGGGGGAAAAGTGGATGCTTCCATTTTCTCATGTTTAGTAGTTTGCCTAAAGCACTGTGGTTGAAACTCTCCTAGGAAAATCTGCTTAGTGTGGAACACAACCTAGCAAAATTTTAGAAGTGCCTGACAAACCCAGGTGTAGAGTGCACTACTTACTTCTATGCCCCATAGCATGTTTTTCATGTGTTGTCTACTTAAAATGAGTTATACAAGTAAATGTTGCAGCATTTGGAGGCTTTATGGCTTGTGTAATCTTTTCATGTGTCTCCAGTCTGCTTCAGTGGGAGCTGCTAGCTATATTTTCCTGCCTCAAATTTTTGCTCATGGAGTATTGTAAAGACTAAGAAAAATCTTTCTGTTGCTGTCCATATCCAGTTAATTTTCCAAGTAATGATGGTTCAACAGCAAATGTTACAATGTTGTTGGTGGTGTTGATACACCAGAAGGATTGGATGTCATCCAGAGGGACCTTGGCAAGCTGGAGAAGTGGGCCCAGGTGAACCTCATGAGGTTCAACAAGAGCAAGGGCAGGGTTCTGCACCTGGAATGGAACAATCCTCACTATCAATACAGACAAGGGGATGAGGTGATAGAAAGCAGCCCTGTGGAAAAGGACTTGGGGGTGCTGATGGACAAGAAGCTGGACATGAACAGACAGTGTGTGCTTGCAGCCCAGAAGGCAAATCACATCTGGGCTGCATCAAAAGATGCATCACCAGCAGATCCAGAGAGGTGATTCTGCCACTTGACTCTGCTCTGGCAAGACCTCACCTGGAGTAATGCCTCCAGGTCTGGAGCCCTCAATATAGGAAGGACATGGACCTGAGGGAGCAGGTCCAGAGGAGGGCCACAAAAATGATCAGGGGGTTGGAGTGCCTCTGCTACGCAGACAGGCTGAGGGAGCTGGGGTTGTTCAGCCTGGAGAAGAGAAAGCTCCAGGAAGACCTAATAGTGGCCTTCCAGTACCTGAAGGGGGCCTACAAGAAGGATGGAGAGAGACTGTTTACAAGGGCCTGTAGTAATAGGACAAAGGGCAATGGCTTCAAACAAGAGAAGAGTAGATTTAGATTGGATGTTAGGAACAGGTTCTTTGCCATGAGGGTGGTGGAACACTGAACAGGTTACCTGGGGAGGTGGTAGGGGCCCCATCCCTGGAGATATTCAAAGTGAGGCTCAACAGGGCTCTGGGCAACCTGCTGTAGTTGAGGATGCCCCTGCTTACTGCAGAGGGGGTTGGACTAGATGACCTTCAGAGGTCCACTCCAACCCAGACCATTCTCTATTATTCTATGTTGTCACCTATTCTATAGCACTTTCCTTTTGTGTGTTTGACCTCAGTGAGAAAGCATCTCTCTTTTCATCCCTCTCCATAGCTGAGTTGAAGTGTATGCCCTCTCTTAACTGATGGCAGGAGAGCCCTGTGCTCAGTGATAGGGTATTCTTGTAAGGACTTGTAGTCTTGCAAGCATTGGGATTAAATCTGAGGGTATTTGTTGGAAGTAGATGGATTCAAATGGATACACAATGATTATTTAATTGAAGAAATTTTGGGTTGCAGAGAAATGCATGTACAACACAATTCTGTGTAAACAGAGTTCAAGAGAAAGATGATGAGGTGGAGAAATAGTGGTGGCTTCATTACCAAAGCAGCAGTTTCTTGAGCTGCAGGCACTAGCTGCAGAAAGAATGGCTAATAGTGAATTGAGTATTTTTTGAAATGCACTTAACTGGTCACTTTTTAAATGTGACCACATCTTTTTTAAGTGAATGGGCATGACTCAGAAGGTCATTGTATGTGTTTAAAAATTCACAGCATGTCGGTGCATTGCTGGATGTTCGGTTTGATGGAGAAAGATTAATTCACAACACAATCCATTGCCTCTGGTGGGTTGAGGAACACTAGCATGCACATTATTATGGTCATAGATAAGCAGACAAAATAAAATTGAAGTATTAGAGATTGTAACTTTAACACACGGTGCTTACCAATTTCTTTCTTACTTTTAAAGAAAAAATTAGTTCTTGCCATGTGATAAGCAATGCTATTTATATTGCTATCTGTTAAATGTAATGCTGTTTCATTAATCTTTAAATTTTCTCCATACCCAGCATAGCTCAGAACTACTGTACCTTTAAAATATGAATGTGAGATGTAAGAATTACAGACTTTAGAAGTTGTTGACATTAATTATAGATTAAGGACCTCTTGAAGATGTTAGCAGACTTTTCTTCTCTTAGCTGTATTGTAATTTGCTTTTTGGATTCGAAAGAGGACAGGCAGGGTTATGTGTGGTAGGTTAAAGGAAATCAAGAATTAATTGGTATAACCACCAAAAAAGTCCTCAAAGGCTAGAGAGAGTCCAAGGGAGACAGGCAATTCCTCCCAGGATATTGAAAGTTGTTATTCTATTCTGTTTCCTTGTATTCCTCTACTTAAGGAGGGTGCACAGCCAATATCTTTCACTTCTTTTCTCTTCTCCTTGGGAAGAGCACACATCATATCCTATGTGGGGAAGATGACCTTGGCTGGCAGGGAATTTCCAGCTATGCCACAGGGCCTGTAGATGCCTGCAGTAGGCCTGCTCGGGGTGGGGGGAGGGCAGGGGCAGTTTGGCTGCTCTTGGGCCTGCTGAGGATAAGGGGGGGTGGAGGTTTCTGGAAAGCTCTGGAAGGTTTTGGCCTGGTAGGCCCAGGTGAAGGACTCAACCTAGATCGTGAATGTATTCCTTCTACATGAATACCTTTTGTGTATATTTGTAAATAGAATTTCCATTTAGACATCCAGTCAGTGTGAAGCAATTTTTATTTTTTATTCCTTGGGAAAGGGGTAAAATAACTTTTCTGTCCTTTTGCCCTGTGCAGTTTGTGGCTCAAAACTTGGACAGTTATACTTGTATATTTTTCTTCCATCTGTGTGTTCAGAAACAGAGTTCTTTAAAAAAGTGGAAAGGGATTTGAATTCTCATCTTCTGGATGACAGACAAAACAGCCTAATGCAGCTGTAGAGATGTGCTCAAACGAGGGAGTTTTATGTTGTGAAAAGGTTATTTCTGAGTAATCATAAACAAAATCATGGCCCTTGGGATAATATAAAACTATTACTCATAGAACAGTTGTTTTGTTAGCACCAGATAGTTAACCTTTTCATACAAAGTCAAGGTTGGCCACTGCTTTCAAGGTCCAAAACAGCAATTCCACTACAGCAGCCACAGTGCTTGAGGGAAATGGATGGCTCAGACTGTGTCCTCATGGCCACTTTTCACTAATGTACAAGCAGTAAGCAGCAAATAACAAGAATTTTTTAAATAGTCTTCTGTTTTTGTAATTATCTTCTAAAATACAGAGGGCAGCTGAAAGGTGGAAGTAAATCTGTAAATCTTTCTATTCATGGATGTGACACTGTTCTTTACTGATTCTTTAGGTAACAAGCGTGCATTACAGATTCATTGAATAGCTTTGGCTTTGCTCCGCTGGGTGTTAGGCACCTGGAGAGGGATAAAGAGGCACAAAAGGAGTTTGCCATGTGAAATGTTGACCAGCAAGGGCAGAGTGCTTTAGTTAAATGTCATGCCTTGCACTGAGTGAGAATCCTGAACCCAGCCAGCAGAAATTGCTGAAAGAATTTTATATGCTTATATGTGACTGTAGGCTCAAGGGAGAGCAGGTTGAAGGGGCTTAGCTTTGGGCTTTGCTGATGAAAATGCTTCAGTTGCAGTCATGAGCTCACCTCCCTGCTCAAGAGGTCATGGATGTTATTTTCTCACTGAACTTGAATTTGATTGGAGGTGTACTTGGTGTTGCAATGGAGAAAACCAAAGCCCAGGTCAGTGCCCAGGAGGAATGTATTTGTGAAGGGGCTTAGAAGTTGATACTCATTACCTTCTGACTCATATTGCTCGTTAGGGTAAGGCAGGGTAAAGGTAGAATAGTTTTAGTATGACTTGGCACCTTTAAAAAAGAAAACAAGTGTAAAACAAGAGGTTATTCTTTTACTACTGATACTGAAGTGTTATGCTGTATGTAGCCCATTTTTAAAAGGAATTTTCTAATGCACTCTGTTTATCAAAGCTGCCTGACATATCTTCCCCAAATTATTTTTTTTTGTTTGTTTGGGTTTTTTTTTAGTATATGCATTCCCTTGCTTGGTATCAGACCTGACCTGGTCCTTTCATTTAGACAGATATTTTCTTTGGACAGTAATGGGATGCTTGCTTACACACTGTTCAAAGTGCCTTCAAATACAATTTGAGTGCTAAGCTTACAGAGTGGAACCTGTATGCAGCTCAAACAAAAATGGAGTTGTTTGTCAGGAGAGGGAGAGGTTTGGAGGTTTGATTTTTCCATCAAGAATCTAATCAACTCTTGAAGTGCTTTTGCTCTGTAAATAATGGATGGCTTACTGCTCTTAGTATAGCAGAGTCTATTGCTGGTTCTTACTGTTTTGTTTGTTGTTGTTTTGTGTTTTTTTCCCCTTGTATCTACACTTTGTCCAGGCTATCAAGGTGGTGGTAAGGTCTTACTGTGTCCTGATGTTGTACCCTAGGAAGAGATTCCTGCTTCTCAGATGTGTCATGTCAAAGGTAGCAGATGGCATAGAGTCAGTCAAAGCTGGAAAAACATCAGCGAAATGTGAAAGGATGAGACTAAATAGCCATAGCAGTTGTGGAAGTACTGTGGACAGGACAGCATATGGAAGAAGGGAGTTCTTCAGAGACTCAGCATTTGTGCTTGAAGGTTGTGTCTGCCTACATCTTGAAAAATTACTTAGAACTCACAGTCATCCTCATTACCTCTGCCAGATACTTGTGTTTGATCCTGCCTTGAATGCTGAGCAAATTGCTCTCGAGTCTGCTGGAAGTAATAGAAATTAATTTTATAATTGTAACAATTATTTTTAGTATTACTGCAGCACACTGGTATCATTGAAGTGCAGATATACAGAAACAATATGAGTAAATGTTTGAGAGGTAAGTTGCCTTTTGAAAACTGAGGTGAAGAAGGAATCCTAAGTCTGAAAAAAGCTGGAGTTTTTAAAATTAAATGGAGTTTTATAAGTCTGTTAGTGGCAAGATGGAGTCCATGGTTTAACTTATGTATCAACATAATTTTAAAGGGTTTTTCTTAATAGGCCCATTGACTTTTGCTTAGAATCAATCAGCTTCTCAAGGAAGAGGAACTGTGACTGGCTATGAATCAGGACAAAACCAAGGGAGAAGACCTCAAAGCAGCTGAAAAACAAAAAATCATTGTGGCTTGGACAACAGGCTGAGAGAGCTCCTGCACAGCCAGAGGTCTGTGGTCAAAGCTCATAGCTACTTCCTGCTCAAAAATGGTGGCAGCAGCAGCAGCAAAGTTCAAGATGTCTCATTTCAAAGTGGAATATTTAAATTAGACATCTACACTCTTCCATTTTTAGGCATCCTAGTGCTTTTGTGTGCTAAATTTTGGACTTTTTCAAAATTCACTTATTTGAATTGTCAACCTAAGCATTCAGAAATCATGAATCAGCCTCCCTCTGCCCCCAGTGGCTTAGAAACCATGAGATTTTAAGAAGTAACAGATGTTTTGTTCTTTTTATTTGCCTTCTGGTTTTTGAGCTTGCAGAGTTCATATTTTGAAAGTGTTTTTCCTCAAACCCCAGGCTAGCACTTTATTTATTCACTCTTTAAATTTAAAACAGATTCCCCTATCAGCCTTAGTAATGGGGACCTAAAGAAGAAAAAATTCCATGCTCATGACAAAATCATGAATTATATTTGTTTGGTTCCTTTAGGTTGTCTGGGAATATAGGATAAGACTTGATTTTTTGAGTTACTGAGCATGGTCCCATCTTAGTGCAAGAGCTGTATTATGTAATCTCATCCAAAATGTATTTTGACTCTATTTTAAATACGCTTCTATTTATATACTTTTATTTATTGTCTTGTGTGTTCCCTATGGAAAACTCATTCAGAACATCACTAATCAAACAGTTTGGGATTTCTTCTAATTTCTAGTCTAAACATAATCATAACCAGGCTAATACCCATTTGTTCTTGTCTTGATATAGTGCTTCAGCTGACATGAGTGTAAAATGTTCCTTGAGCTTTATTTCTGCTTTTACTCTCTTTCTTGACACCCAGTCTTTGTTCAGGTGTGGTCAACAAATTCATCATTGCAGACTGTAAGAAAAATTGCATTAAATCAGCATGGCCTCCAGTGATTTGAAACTTGTAAACCATGCTCACTACACAGTGGTCTATCACATATTTGATGTGAACAACTTGAGGGATTTTGTAGATTTATGTATAAGGCTCAAAAATTTGACTCAGTTACAGTCCAAGTACCAATAGCCTAGAATGAAGTAAGGTTACGTTGCCCCTAGGAAGCAGTGTAATCAAAAGTCTGCAAATGCTTTTGATTAACAATTCATCCTAAAGATTAAGTAGAAGTTAATATGTAAAGTGATTTAATGGCAGTATGAAAAAGAAGTGGGGAAGATATGCTGCTTACCTCCCAGGTTGTGTAGTCAAACCTAGCCATGTTACTAGCTAATTGGTGGTGTATGGAAAGTTTTAGTGGAAATGATGTAAACATTCAGGCAGACTGGAGGTTTCAGGCATTTTCTGGAGGTTATCCCAGGTAATCATTGCACATTATGTTACCTCGCATTTCAATCATGCTTTTCAAATTTGAATAATAAAAAAAAATAGGCTGGCATTCTGGGGCTTTCAGTGGTGATTCAATGCACCTCAATTGCCTAAAAGATTTTGTTTGAAATTTGTGAGTGCCCTGGGCTTGTTCAATGAATTTAAAGCCATGTATGTGGATATATGTGATACTGTTGTCAAAGCCTGTGCAACTAGGTTCCTGATAGACAGCTTTGTAGAGGCTTCTATCTCCATCTCAGATCACCTCTGTGTCTCAAATTTGGTTTTGGGCAAGGAAGGTGAAAAGTGAGATGCCTGAAAGTAAGATACTTTTCCCATGGCTGTCTGTTCTCTGTTAATAAGCAATCGTGATCGTCTGGTTCCTAGAGGGTCATGATTGTTAGTGGTTGGCAGGTAAGATGTTCACAGTGAAAGACTTTGAAGACACAACCTTGAAGTAGCTAAATGAGGAAAGATCATAGAATAGAATAATAGAATCGTTTGGGCTGGAAAAGACCCTTAAGACCATCAAGTCCAGATGTCCAGTTGCTAGTGGCATTACCACTTTCTCAAATGGTAACTGCAAGGTCATAAGGAGGGATCTTTTATGCAGATAATTCATCATTTAAATATATAAATTAATGTTATTCCATGTTCATCAATCTGATACACTGTGGCCACACCTAGATTACATGCATGACCATTCACAGTAACAGATTTTCTGGGAGTGAGTTTTTACAGAAAAACTTGAGCTGTAATAGTAGGGGGTTGTGATTTTTTCTTGTTTTTTCTGGATAATTGTCACTGAATGTAGGAACAGTAGACTGTGATCAGACATGCTGGATTTTACCTGCATTTGCAGAAGACTACTGCTGCTTTTGTCAAAAACATCTTCATTTGGTGTATCTTGGTCTCACTGGCTACCATATTTTGAATGATGTCTCTAGAACTTTGTTTTACTTTTGCAGGGATTGTTTCTATTTTGCACTGCACAGAGAATGGTAATAGGCTAGAAATTTGTTCAAAAAGGTATAAGGTGGTTTTTTAATTTTTTTTTTTTTTAGGCATTAATCTCTTTTAAAGAAGAACTTGCCACTTTGAAGATAAAATAACAGCCTAAGGAATATTAAAATACACTGTGCATGGTTGTTTCTATTTTGTTCTGTTTGCCTCCCACTCAAAATTGTTTGGTGTTCCTCTCTCTGCTCTTGTCCAGCACAAGTCTTCTCTGAAGTGCACTTACACTTCCTTCTCTCCAACTTTAGTGCATGAATACCACTAATTTCACGCTGCTGTGGTATGTATGAGTCACTGGACCTTTTAGGAACAGGAGGTCTGGGTGCTTCTGCTGTGGTGACTTGCCAGACCTAGTGGAAAAACAAGGTATGGTGACATCCACTTACAACATAGATGCGCCCCAAAAAATTTTATCACTTACACAAGTCCCTGCGCTTGGAATTAGTTATGAAGCCGATTGCCACTCCAGTGTCAGGGACTACTTTAAAGCTTTTTATGTGACAATAAAATAGATTAGCTCATATTCCTCATCAGAGCTCCCACTTGGACTTCTGTTCACCTCTCAGGGAATCTACAGTTGGTTTTTTTTTGTTGTTGTTGTTGAAGACATTCAGACTTTTGAAGTGAAAACACTAAGCAAACTCACATTCAACTCAGAGCAGCTGTTGTTTTAGCTGTTCTCTCTTTTTGTTAGGGTACTTGGCTAAAAGGATGGGATTTTTATTGTTTATTTGTTTGAACCGTATAAACAAATGCCAAGAAAGCAAGATGGCTTCTAGGCCTGGGGCCTTGTGAGAACGTAGGGGGAATTTCCAAAGAGAGAGCTGCACCAAATCCTAGTGGACTTTAGGAACCTCCCATTCTTGCCTGCCCTGTGCTTGCTCTTGGTTTAAGAATACAAGCCAGTTTCATAGTAGTAAGTGACTTCTGGGCAGCACTCTCATGTGCAGGCTGGTGTCCTTCACATGGTTGATGCCATAGGGGTAAGCTTTCCCCAGCTGGACCAGTGAGCACAAGCATGTGCTGCTCCCGGGGTACCTCTGTGTTGGAGGAGCAGGAGCTGAGGTTACAATAGCTACTATAGATCACCCTTCCAGTTGCAGATAAAGTGACCTCTTGCCTTTTGTGACTAGAAACTACATGTTTAATAATCAGCAGTGTAGTGACCAGCATAACAAGGATGATTAGGGGACTTGAGCCATCTCCCCTATGAAGAGAGACTGAGATCCCTGGGGCTGTTTAGTCTTGAGAAGACTGAGAGGGGATCTTACCAATGTGTATAAATATCTGAGGGGAGGGTATCAAGTGGAGGGGGACAAGCTCTTTTCAGTGGTGCGCAATAATAAGACAAGAAACAAGGGGTATGAGCTTGAACATAGAAGATTTCACCTCAACATGAGGAGAAACTTCTTTACAGTGAGGGTGACAGAGCACTGAAACAGACTGCTTCTCTTTGAAAGTCTCCTTATCCAGAGACATTCAAAACCCACCTGGATGCATTCCTGTGTAGACTACCCTAAGTGATCCTGCTTTGGCAGGGGAGGTGGACTCGATGATCTCTTAAGATCCCTTCCAACCTCTAATATACTGTGAGACTGTGATAATCACTGTCAAGTTTAAGAAAACTGAAAAACAGAGAGAAGAACATGTTGCTGAGTGGGAAACTCACTGTTTAGTGAAAGCAACACTCACAAAGTAATTTAGACATAGTGATGCTCTTGGTTTAGGAGACATTGTGGAGACATCAATTCTGGTTCAAGGTGTATGATTTTAAGGGACCAATGTTTGTAGTTCTTGGCAGCTTTAATATGAAGAGTGAAACTGCTCAGAAAAGTAACTATTGAAAGGTGAATTTGAGGACAAATTTTTGGTTGAAATTTTCCAGCAGTCTTCATACAGGTAATCGACAGTTTGAAAATGTAATACATGGTGTTGTAGCAGTGGCTTCTGGTTCTATATGAATAATGCCCATTGTTTCCATGTAAAGGCCATCAGAAATATTAGTGTATGATGTATTCAAAGTATTATATTGATTACTCTGACTGCAGGATCAAGTCTCTAGTTTGACACCTGCTGAAAACTTCATAAGTGATATTTTTCTTTCCGAAGCATGGATCTAGCATACAGCTGTTTTATGGCATTATTAGAGTCTTATTTCTACAAATATTTAGAGGTTAGAGAGCAGTTTTGTTAAAGATGTTCTACTGTAAGGATCTGAATATTTTTACTATTTCTATTGTCAGCTTTGGGTAGCTTCAGACATTCTCAGTAGAGAAAGGAAAATCTTTTTTTGTTTGCATGATTTTATTTATCCGTTCATTGTGTATGACTTCTGTGATGCTTGGAGCCATGATTTACAGTGTAGCATTTCAGGCCCATTGTGAATACTTTAAAGGTATCTCCCGCCACCGTGTAGGATACTTAGCTAACAGTGAGAGCACAAAACATCTTAAATGCAATCACAAAACCAGATTTCTCAAACCGCTTAACAACAACGTGAAATGTTAGTGTGTTTTATGCTGCTTAGGTTTTTGGGGTGTTTTTACATGAGACTGGCTCTTTAGTAAAATGTACTCTTGCTAGAAATAAGAGTAAGCAGATTTTTTGCCTTTGGCAAATACAATCATTAGAACAGGGCTATAAATTGCCCCTTGTATAACTGCATGCATTGTACATGCTATGGGTATTTTTCAGTCTGTTGCTCTTAAGTGGTTAGGGAAAAAAATGTGTGTACATGTTTTCAATATAACTGTATAAAGATATAGCTATCTAATGCTTTTTAGAAGGTGTATTTTTTCGCAGTCACTTATTGATCTACCAGTGTGGAGATACTGAAATCAGAGACTGAGTGTATCAGGTACTTCACTGTTTCTTTTAGTTGATAGTGCCAGTTCTTCATAACTAGAAAAGTAGTAACTATTGAACAGACATGTTCCTTTATTTCACATCTATTTTAAGACCTTAAGCATCTGTCTACATGTAAAGTACTTTGAGCTCCTTCATTGTTCTTGAAGACTGTTGTTGAGCAATTTTCTGCTAGCAAAATTTTGCCTATGGGGCCATGTGTGCTTTGGGAAATACTGTGAGCCGTTCCAGCCATCTGGCCTTGCAAGCTGCTTGGTTTCTGAAGAGCAGCACCACGTGTTTGCTGGGCTGGGGTCACTCAGCACAAGGGCTCAGCACCTTATGAGAGGGATCTGCTAAGATGAAAGTAGGCTGCTGTTGGAATCTGAATCTCCTTAACACTACCACTTGAAGTCTGAAGGAAGACAGATTTCCTTCTTTTGATCAGGATAGTGCTACTGAATATTGTGTTGTTGGGTCTTGGGTTTCCTTTCATTGATGCTCTAGATATAGAAAACTGCTCAGTGTTTGTGTTTAGGTAACAAATCTACTGGACTTCCTTTTCAATATAGGTCTCAACATGAGATTGAATGGAATTGTTTTTACTGTGAGAAAACACGGTATTTACATTTTGCTTCTAGTTCCGATTTGTAAGTGTTGGGCAACACGTTTTAAAAATGGAGGATTTTTCTTACAGTTTGCACTTTAGCTCAGCTTTGGGGACTTATTCTTCTTGTAATATATGTATTCTCAGTGCTACTCTCTTCTGCATTGCCTGATGTTGTTGTCTTAAACCCTTTGCTTAAAACAAATACACAGCTTTCTAAGAATGCATCTTACATTTCCCCTCCTTGCCCGAAAGAAAATGCCTTAGGTGTCATATCTTAGGCATGTGGAAGAATTACAAGCTAAAATTGTGCCAGACTTCTCCTAAAGTTTTAGAGTAAGACTGGTCTCACCTGAGTTTTGTTGTTTGAGCATTAGATTTGCAGGGACTAGGAAAGGCTCTCCTAGTTTTTGGTGGAATGAGTGGTGCCCTCAGTGAGCAATTCACCTCAGGTGTGTGTGATGCATCTGTCTTCAGATGGGATGAATTTTCTCTGATGATTCTTCTCCCTTGTCTGACTGCAGAGGGACAATCCAGATGATGAGCTTAGACTAAACACACAACTTCTAGACAGCTGAAGCTGAGTGAGTTGAATTCCACTGTGGTCACCAGTGCAGCTGTGGGAGTGCTTTCCATGAGTTCACTGCTCATCCCACAGCTCAGCCTTGACAGAAATCTGTTACTTCTAATGTACTCATTGCCTTAGCTAAAAGCATATTTAGGATCATCTGGGGACACTGTTGCCAGCAGTTGTGAGGACTTAAATGGATTTTAATAGTGCCCTTTCCTGATTGTAATTATCAGGAGTGGAAGAGAGTAGGTCATGCTTTTGTTGAAATGCTGTTGATAGGGCAAGTTTCTGTCTCCACTGCTTTCATGGTGAATGTCTTTTTGTGTGTCAGCAAACATGTGGTCTGTGGAAATTTTATGTTCAGTATTGGATACACACGTGGTGTCAGAGAAATGACCTCAACAGATCTTGTGATTTCTCAGGCTTTTGAAATTACTCAGTGTAATGCTAACCCTAATTATAAATCTCCAACAAGGGCACATATCCAGACACACTCAGCATCACTCAGAAAAGAAATATAAGCCCTTCCATAAATATTTGATTTAATGTCAGGGTATCCTGAAATAGCTGGTGGTGAGAGCTGCTTAATGGGTATGAAATACATTTTTTTATTGGAGAATGTTTGTCTTTAGTAGTTTGGTCATTTGAATTCGGTTTCAGGCGGCTGTTTAAAATATGCTGATGATGTCAGCTAATATGCGTAATATCTTTTGTGTAAGCACTTATCTGTTTCCTAACAACACAGTAGACAAAATAGCTCATGAATGTTAATGACAAGAAAAAAGCATACCACCACGGTAAAGATCACATAATCCAGAGGGAGAAGCAAAGCAGCAATGAGATGAGGGCCAAGTTTGTCCTTACAGTTTTGGCTGACGTCAATGTTTCTCCTTTAGCCATGAAGGAAGTCCAGGGCAACTAAGATGCTTAATTGTGTTTAAAAAGGGATGAATCACAACCCAAGACAGGCACTGAGGGTCATGGAGGAAATTATGCCCCATCAAAATGTCTCCTGGTTTAGCACGTAACTGTAGGTGAAGAGCACCATGTTTTGGTGCTGGGAAGTCACGTTACTCTACTCGAGAAAAAAGTGTGTGCCCTCTGGATGAGCGTTTTCAGACAATGATGATCATAGCTCACTGTTTCCTGGTCTTAATTGTTCACAGTCAGCTTACAGTTGTGATGGATTAGATGGAAGGAATCAGCTGGAGTGGGATCAAATTCTTGGTTTAGATCACTTTCATGTTTATAGCCCTTTTCCCTTTCTCTGTAGGCTACAGAGAGAAAGTAGGGACAGCTTGTGGCTGCATACAGGAGCAACAGGACATATTGCCTGCTAGCATTTGCTCTGTTCTTAACAGCAGTAGTAGTCCTCTCCAAGGCAAAGACTGTGCCTGGGTATGATGGTTTCACAGGTGAAAGCCACATGCTAAATCCATTGTTGGTCTAATTTCTATAGTGTACTGTCACTGGGTAAACCACTCTGTTCTTGGAGCAAATTGCCTGTGCCGTAAGTACCCTTAACGCATATTGATTAGTTATGTAGATATTTTGGTACCAGCAGAAGTGATTCGTTATAAATTCCAGTGATGAAGGCCCCCTGTGTTTGCCAGTCCTTGCATTTCCTCAGTTATTTTACTACACAAACGAAGACTATTTTTTCTTGATGAGATCTCTGAATTGCTAGAAGCAGAACTGCAGCACCTTTGTTTGATCACCAGGTCTGAGAATCATAGAATCATTAAGGTTGGAAAAGACACCTAAGATCATCAAGTCGATCTGCCAACCCAACACCACCATGCCCTCTAAACCGTGTCCCAAAGTACCATGTCTACACATTTTTTTAACACCTCCAAGAATGGTGACTCTACCACTTCCCTGGGCAGCCTGTTCCAATGCTGTATCACTTTCAATAAAGAATTGTTTCATAATATGTAATCTAAACTCCCCTGTCACAAGTAGGTCTTAGGCCTACCTGGAATGTGATGGTCAACCTCCTAAGCTCCCCCACTGTGTGGTCTGCAGGAGTCTCCTCCTGTAACTCAGAAATCGTTGCCTTTGCTTAGCTTTTATGAACCTGCTAAAGAGTGTCAATGAGCTGGTAAGAATTAAAAACCAGCAGGATGCCAGTGACTCATGGTTCCACATATCTTTCTCATCCTGTGCTGTTCTGCTGGTCAAGACCTTGTTCAATATTTGAGAGTAGACAGGATGCCTTAAGCTACCAACAATTTAAGAACTATTTACATTCTAATAAAAAGCAAGAGCTTGATAATATTGTCTCCTTAATGGCAAATCAGGGTTCTAGCTCTCCCTGGTTTAGTCACATGGTGTTTTGTCAAGCATTAGGAGACACTGTGATTAAAATGGAGCTCTCCCTCTTTTAGTCACATGGTATTTTGTCAAGCATTAAGGAGACACTGTGATTAAAATGGAACACAGTCTAGTACAAGTAATGGAATTAGTAATCATGGTTCAGTGCCATTGTGGTCTTCTGTATGCACAAGTTATTTCCCTGTGGAGATTTATTCTCATTCTGATAGAGTAGTCCAGTTTCTCTAAGTAAATTATGATGAAGAAAGATGATTTCGGAAGCTGGTAGCAACACAACATTTGGATGGAGATGACTAAAGTATGTATATATGTGGATCCAGAAGCTCACTTGAGGGCTGGTGAGAACGTTGATAACAGGAGTGCCTGTTGATACCTGAGGTTTATCATAAGGTTTCTATATTCTGTTAAAGCTGTTTTCTAGAGAAAAATTATTTGGTCCTTTTCAGTACTTTGGCAAATCCGATCTCATCAGTGCAGCACTGATCAGGTGGGCCCTTGCTGCTTTGTAGAAGCCCATTGCCCTTTCTTCTTACATGCCTGGCTAGGAAAAGGGTAGTTGCTCTCGAGCAAGCAGCAGCTGATGGTGTGGAATTCTGGCTACTACTGGTAGAGCCAACCTTCTACTGACTCAGTCTTTGTGTGCAGGCATCTTCAGCAAGTGGTGTGCTCTCTTGTGTGTGAATTTGCTTAGCTTTATCTCCCTTTGCTTTGTATTACAGAGTTTCAAAGAAATGAGAACAATCTGCCTTTTTTTTTAAACTTAAATATTGTAAAGAATATATATTCATGTAAAACTGTCTTTCAGTAGCATATTTATGCCAGCTCTAGTTCCTCTAGTTTATTAAGAAGTGGGAGAAGAGGGACCACATCCCAGATGATTCAGATTTTAGGCTGACTGGCAGGTAGTCTGAAAGCACTTATTTCCTCTCTGTTAATCAGACAGGAATCTGGGAAAATTACTTTCCTGCCTTAGGCAACTCGGTTAAGTGCTTAGATTTAGAATGGGACTGATTTAGATTTACTCTTAAAAAACAGAAGATGGAGAAATTTTTCTGACACGTTGCTCAAACCCTGACTGATAATAACTCCATGGCAATCAAATACATACTCAATGGCAATCAAACATATACTTAAATACCATCTCAGTAATAATAATTTGTGGCATCCAATTATGTTGTTACGTTGTAGGGAAAAAAAAAAGGTGTTACCTCTACATAGCCCAGGAATTTGGAAGTTACCTGAATATTAACATTAAATAAAGTGTATTTGTAAATGTAAATTTAAAATGAGATGCATGCTATCTTTAAGCACATAAGGGCTTGGTTTTCAGCACTAAACCCCCCCCACAAATTAGATAAAATCATTTACACACATTGGTCTCAAGGTTATACACCTTATTCTCAAGGTATTAAAATCTAAGACTGAAAATGTGGTCCAAAAAGTTGCATTGTGTCAGCCTGACGTTTGACTTCTGATAGCACATCCCCAAAGACTTCTCTTTGACGTATCTTGAACAGAGAAGGTTTGTTTCCCACGAAGTCTGTTGTTGCTGATAAAGCTCATCTATATCACAGCGGTATCTAATACGGCACTTCTGTGATTTGTCCTTACCAAAAAAACAGTTGAGTGGCTCAATTTGCCTTTGTGAATCTGCTGCACCTGAAGATTTAACACTTTGTCCAAAACCCAAACCACAATAACTGAGTCTATACCACACATGTTTTTAAACAGAGCATAAAAGAGGACAATATTGTGTGTTTAAAAAAAAAAAAAGTCATAAAATTTGTGTTTCAGCGATTGCGTTAATGTGCTTGTGCTTTGGTGCTGCATTCCTTTGATGTTTGAGGCCTCAGAGTGACAGAAAGCAGATCTATTAGGAATCTCGTAAGCATTCTGTATGGTTAAATGAGCAATGAAGCAGAAGTGGGCAAGCTATCCCTTCTTTCCCTGGTTTGCCACAAATGTATAAGGAAATCTATGGTCTGTGTGCACTGTGCTAGACTCAACGTCTGGGTCAGTACCAGAAGCTTTGAATTCCAAAATCCAAAGTCACTGGAGTCTAAATCACTGTTTCTCCAGTGCACACCAGCATCTCTGTGCTCTACAACGATCGCTGTAGTTATGTGTTGTTTGCTAACATAACCATTTGTCAGACTTCTGAAATCCAGAGGCAGTTTCATCTGTCAAAGACCTGGAATGACTCATGAGTGGATTTTTCAAAGCATCTACTGTCTTAGAAGACACTGCAAGCTGCAGGCAGGCTGCAAAGAATGAGCAGAAAAACTTCCAAGGACCTTTCTGAAAAGATGTGTAGCTGTGAGAGGGTTTTTTTTTCTCTCCTTGAAAATGTGACTTGACTACATGATTGTGAAGTGCCTTTGAAATCTGCTGATAGAAGCAGCCATTATTTTAATATCCACTGCACCAATTTCCCTTGTTCTTCTTTCTGTTCTAATTCGTGTCTCACCAGAGGTAGCACATTACAGTGGTGCACAAAACATAGAGCTCCTCATACCTTCCCTTGCAAAATCCCGTAAGTGTATAGACAGTTCTCTCTTTTTCTTATGCATCTTCCTTTGCATATTTGAAAGACAGTTCAGAGTCTCAGTGTATTCAGTATTAAGGTCTCTCAATTTGGGGCGGGGGATTGGGGGTTCTTGTTTGATGTTGTAGTTACTTCTTGGAGTTCTTGCATTTACATGGTTTCTTGTCTTCAAAGAGTTTTACTAGAGTCATGACTAAACTAAACTGTATCCAAATAAAAAAAGTATATAACCACTCTGTGCTTTTATAGTTAATAACTCCCTTATAGTCATAACACTCCATATTCTCATGTTTCCAGCTTGCATATAAGAGCTCAGTTTTCACATTTGGTGACTTCAGAATTGCCCACTCCTTCATTCTAGTAAAGTATTTGCTTATGGCTAAACAAAATAAGGAAAAATGAGCAGGCAAAAACAGACCAGAGAAGAAAGCGGTATGAATAGTAGAATGATTTTATTCTTTTCTCAAGCACTACTTAAAAAAAAAAAAAAAGAAAAGAAAACTCAAGTAGATAGGTGGATGATTTTTATGTTGAAACAGACAGGAGTGGTAAAGTGGGAGACAAGGGATGAGGGGTGTCACAGAGACTGGGATTTCTATCCCCAATTATGCGCTGGCTGCTATGCTGCAGATTTACACTGAAAGCACTGAATGGTCCTATTATATTCCTTTTTCAAAAGTTGTGGGCTATGAAATTCAATCTGAGGTATTTTTAATGAGTGTTCTGAGCCTCAGTTGCAGCTCTTCCCAAGAAACAAGGAGCACAGTGTGCTGCTAAATAGCACAAAGGCCGGGGGTTAAACTCATTCAGTTTTTTTACTCACAGGGAGTGAAAGTAATATCAACATTTATTTGACAGGTATATACTTGCTTCCAGGGTTGATCTTCAGTAAAACACCTTTCCATAAAGCAAACATTCTGAAAAATTAGGTTCTATCAGCTTCACATCAAGCTTCCATCTAGTTTCTGAAACAAATCTTGTGGTGCATTTTCCAAAGCCAGTGCCCATAGCACAGATACTGGGCTTGTGCTGTGGGTGTTCCTGCACTGCAGGATGCTGTGCGTGTTGCCATCAGGTCTCATCTCTGTGGGCAGAGGCTTGTGGCAGAGATGCAGCTTATGCCAGATGGGATACCTGGCTGTCACTTAAACATAGATAATTCAATTCTTTGTCAGAGAGGTGCCTGCTGACATCCCTGGGCCTCCACTAAGGGTTTTGGTGGTGTGGTAGTGATGTCTCCTTTCTCGCATCTCTCAGTGAGACACAGCTCTTCAGGGAAGCTTTTTGGTTGTTGTTTGGTGTGCATGGTTTTAGAAAAGCCACATAAAACAAACGTGCCTTCCATTTTTTTTTACTTGCTGACGTGCAAAGCAGTTTGTTTCAGGTCATGAGAAAAGCACTGTTTAATGCATTTGCCCTGCAACTGACTCCAAGATCTGAAGTTCATAATGTCTGGCTCTGGTTCTTGCAAGTCATCACCATACAGTGTCAAGTCTCTGAAGCTAGAATATGTTGTACCAATGATACTTTTCAGAAAGGAAAATAATCTCTTCCAGCAGAGGATGTTGGCCTTGTTAAGGGGATAAAGAACAGCCACAAACCACTTTTCTTTTCTTTTCTTTGTTTTGATAGTAAAATTAGACAGGCATGACTCTGCATTTGCAGGAGCTAATTTAAGAAGTAAGGTGACGTATTTTTGGTACACTTTCTCATCGTTCTTTTAATGCCTCATTTTTCTCATCCACACTCTGCATTGGAAAAAACGTTCAAGGAAAGTAATTTGATTTTAGCAATAGTGGCTCTGGCAAGTGTCTCCTGCTGGAAGTCTCCAAGAACTGAATGGTTGCTGTGTGAACTTTTGCAGCCTTAAACAGTTACTTAAAAGACTCACTTGGCCACCACTGATTGCCCACAAATATTTTACATCTGTCTGAAGGAATTTAGCAGTAATGGTTGTGCTACAAGAAGCAAAGTTTGTCGTGTTTTGGGTTTTTTTTTCATGACTAGTTAGCTTGGGTTTTTTTGCATCTCAAATGAAGGCATGCATTGTCCCCTTTGGGGCAATTTCTTATTGTTAGGCAGACAGCAATGAAGTTTTTTAACATAATTGATTAGCAGAAGAGATCAGAGCATCCCTTTTAATTTGATAAAGTGATTTTTAGGTGCATATGTCTCAAAAAAGTAGTTTCTTTTTAAATTGGTATAGAAAAGTTAAGACAAGGTCTAGTTGTACTTCCTAGCTGAGAGGTAGATGTCAGCTACTTAAAATTCTGTAAATGCAGGAACCAGTCAATCAGAAAACTAATCATGAGGTTTTTTGTTAATGCTTTTCACCATGAATAAGACTGTGTAATAAACATGTGTAATCTCAGACTACAGTGACCAAAGGCTGAATGTTTTATTGGCCCATAGAGGTTGTGGTGTTTAGCTAGTGAGAAGTTCCAGATTTCCTTCAGCATTGATGAGAGTGGGATGGATGTGCAAAAGAAATTCTCCTGTGGGATTTTGTCCCTACAGCTACCCAAGCAGGTGTCGTGGTAGGGCCAAACAGGCCCAATACAAATCCAGAACAAGTCCTGGCATGTCCAGGCATGATCCCCCTCTCCCTCTCCTTCCTGCAGAGATCTGGGAAATGTAGGAGAAAGACAAAGATCCCAGGCATCAGAAAGTCTGGTAAACAAGGGATATGTCCTCCCTTTGTGGTAAACACGCATGTGCACTGCCCATGCTTCACCTAGACTAGGCTTATGTCTTCATATGGTCATGGCTTGGTGAAATCCCATTCTATTAGTCACCAATTGGCCAAATTGATTCTCAGGCAAATGATAAAAGCAAAGCCAAACTGTAAACAAGTGCCTTGCATTGTCTTGATGCGCCTAAAATCTGGGAAGAGAAGCCACAAGCCTTGCAACTCAGAATCTTTGCTGTGCCTCAGTTTACCTGATGCAAGCCCCTTCGTGTAAGCTGCACTGAGACTGTAGTCAGCCTCTTCATGTCATAAAAGCCCAGGAGCAGACAAAAGTGTCTCACTGGGCAGGAGGGACAAAGCCTGGGTGAGCCAAGACCCTGGGAACTGTCCCCTTGCAGTGATAAGTCACTTCCAGCTTAAGCGCCCACTCCTCAAACCCAGACCTCGCAGCAAAGAGTCAAGAGAAACAGACTATTGGTGAGAGCCTGAAACCTTGGGACAGCCTGTGAACCCTGGGAAGCTTTGAGAGCCTCCTGCTGCCGTGCCGCAGGAGCCCAGACATTAGGACAGTGAGACAACCCTGCCAGCAGCCACTGCCTGAAAGCACCCCAAAAGCCCTTACTGGCTAATGTACAGCAGCAGCACCCCCTCCACGTGGGTGGAACTCTCGTTGCTCTGTGTAACCTGGACTACATTGCAGCCCCGGAGAGAATTCCAGAGAAATAATATTGTGAGTAATTGGTTATCTCTATAAAGCCTCTTTGTAAAAGGTTCTATCTCTTTAACTGCTGCCGTTTTGGCAAGGTTCCTGTTGAGACTGCCCCTAGTGAACAAATGGCATCACAAGCTGCAGATTCTTTCCCAGTGTTATTTCCCTCGTTTGCTTAATAGTGCTCGAATTGTTAATATTGCCTATATACTGTACATATCCATTGGAAATATACTGCAGCCAGACACCGAACCTATAAGTAAGTTCTTGGCAATTTTTCATATTAATAAATAATAATTAATAGTTTTATTAATATATTTTTTGCCTTATTAATAAACCATAATTCATATTCATAACAGCAAGAAATTCTTCAGGCTACAAGAATTTGCCTCTTTAATCCCCTTTCTTCTTCCACACAAATGGCTCCAGTAGCTTTGTGGTAGTTGCTGCTGGCTTTGCAGTAACAAACTCCTTGTCAACTAGACACTGGAGTAATTTGAAGGTGGGAAATGCAATCAGTATTAATATCAGTTTGCATTTTTTAGAACTGCAAAGAAATCACATGATTGGAGAATTGCACTTGAAGATGACAGGCTGCTCTGTGGTATGAAAGGCTTACTTCTGAAGGTACCCAGACCATCTCCTCTCCTTTTATATTTCATCACTTGCACATTGAAATGACACATATAATACATGGTGGGTAGTATTTGCCCATTAGGTTTCAAAGCTATGATTTTATGAGCTAAGTGAAAAGCGACCAAACAGAGCCTCCAGTTCCATTGTCTTTACTGTAATTATGAAGATGTACAGTTACCTGAGAATTTACTGTAACTGAAGTTTGTATTAGCCTGACTCTGCTGAAAGCAAAAGTATAACCAAGCATTACTGAAAATAGCCTCATCATAAAACTTTACATTAGTTTTCCAAGACAATATTTTTGATTTAGTCCTTCCACACCATGCAACTATTAAAGGGAATTGTTTAGATACTTCTTTTCCTTATAAGTATTTAATTTTCACACAAATTTTACTGTTGGCTATTTCTAATAAAGTTGACTTGGGGCACTGGATGAGAGTTTAAAGTCTAGTCAGAGCAATTGTTCTGCTTTTGCCTATTTTAGAAAATTTTTTTTATATAAGCCAGTTTGCTGTGATAAGAAATCCAAGAGCGTGGTTACAATAACTGTGTATTTTCAAATGTAGAAAATAGCGAGTTTCTTTTGGACACTATGCTAGAAGCAGAAGCGAATGAGATGGTTATTAAAATTAATCTCTTTGTAATTTTCCTTCAGTAATTGTATCTACGTGAATTCTTTTTTTATTATTATTAGTAGCAATCTCGTACCTAAAATAGTAATTTTTGAAGTTGTTTTGTTTGCTGTAGCAGATAGGTGGGCAGAAAAGAGGTAACTTTGCTGCTGTATTATTTTTTTAAGGGTAGGTATTCGGAGCAAAACACACAAGAATTAAGAAGCACATTATCTTAGTCATGCTGTTGAAAAAGACAGCACTGCCAACAAAATAAACTGGGGGGTTAAACTATACATCAGAGACTATGGAAGGCAAGCCACAGGCATTAACAGGAATAAACTTATGTGGTGAGTGTAAAGAAGGAAAGCAGTCCACTAAAATCTTGAAAGAAAACGACACTAAATAGTCTTATTGTACACGCACAGCAGATGGTCAGTTGCCTGTTTTTAGGCAGTATAAGAGACTTATTCTGTTACTGCATTTGGCCTCAATCCTGCCTTTGATGGTGTGTGCAGAGTCTGTGCAAAAGTGTGTGGGATACATGCCAGGAGTGGAGCCTTCAGCTACATCAAAACAGAAAATATCTTAAAAGGAATGAGGTGTCCGTAGGTTATCATGAACATTTGCCTCTTCTAAATCCTCCTTCTGAATGGGGAAATTAGCTGGTGTCTGTAGGTATACAGTGGACATCTGCATACTTCCAAATAGTGGTTGGAGAGTGTGGCTGCTCTGTGTAAAAGTGTCTCTTTTCTTTGGTTTCACCAAAGGTAACGAATCAGGCTTCTTACAACACTCCCTAACTACACAGCAAAGTAAAAACTAGTAAGCCCAGGTGTAAGAGCTATCTTTATAGTCTAAAGCTATTTTTATAGTAATCTAATCCTTTCTATAGGATTAACACCTATGCTTTGAAAGGGAGGAGAGGAGAAAAAGGGCAGAGGACATCCAAATGTCTTGGCAGTGTTAGGTCCAGAGCAACAATGCTCAGACCAGTGCTTCTTGCTTTTAATCCCAGTCTTTGAGCAATAGGTTTTCACTAAATATGAATTATGCATTTCATTTTATGACAGAAAGAACTGTTTGAAATATGAAATTTATCTTTCTATACTGACAGCATTGTTCTCCTGTGAGTAGTTTTCCAGTCTCCTGTGAAGTATAACTTTCTGGCAGGATTGTTTAAGAATACTGTTGCTCAAGCTCATCTTTAAGGTTATTTTTATTCCACTTGCTTATCATGAACACTTGTTGGTTGGTTTTCTGTCCTTTCAGAACATATATCATTTTAAGAGCTTTGAATAACTCAGAAAACTTACGTTGTTAAGAATGTGGAGTTGTTATTTTTAGTATTGATTTTGACTATGTGTGACTTCAGAAGTAGTAATGAAAATACTGGATAAAGTTTTCACTGTCATTCCATGCAGCTGTTAAACTGGAGTATAAAACATAATTTGAGAAGCAGACTGAACTGAAGTACAAGGGGTTTTCTGTGTGACTACCTGCAAAAGAACACATAAAATTTTAAACTTTATGTTTAAGCTTTGTTCAATTAAAATATGTAAGTATTTGTAAAATACTTGACATGACTAAATTGTCACATTTCATTTTTGAGCACTGAAAGTGTGATAGGAACAGGGCATTAGAAACAGGGAAGAAATATCTTCCTTTATATTGTAAGAGGTATGAATGATGAGATAAACATAAAGGAATTATTTCCTTTCCTTAGCAGCTTTTTTCTGATCCCATTTGCATCAGTCTTGAGGAATAAAGGAAGGAAAACAGAGTGTCCATGCTTCCGTATGAAGCTATCTCTTCCTATGACCAAAACACTGATGGAACTGATGCGTTTCAATGTTCCAAAGAAAGTTCTTGGTTTATTTTTTGGTTTTTTTGGTTGGTTTGTTGGATGGGGGTGGGGGGGTGGGGTTGTTCGTGTGGGTTTTTCTTGGTTTTGGTTTGGTTTGTTTTTTTCTCGTGATTTTCTTTTGTGATTTTTTTTTAACCTGGTATTACTGCTCAGTAATGTAAAAACACACAAATGAAGAAAAACCTTTCAATCAAATATGTGTCCGGTCTAGCATCTGAGATTAGTCGGCTGGACAGATAAAAAAAGTAAAATCACTATTTGGTGCTAAACAGACATTTAGTGCTATGTAATAGGTAAATTAGCTGGAGGGTGGGGAAATGTGTCCAAACTCACTTCTTTTAAAGTCCTGAATATCTTCCAGATATTTCTATGCACCTTCTTTTTTTCTTTCTTTTTTTTTTTTTGTTAAAAAAAATAATTTAAAAAAGGTCTGTATTGCCATCTGTACCAAAGACTGGCCTAAACATGTAAAGGGAGATTTTTTTTTTTTTTTGTTACAATGATTGGTGGTTGCTAGAACGTGAAACAACTGTGGAACCTATTAAAATATTGGAAGATCATAAGCAATGTACTGGTTTGGGTTTTGGTGCGAGTAGAGGGAGGGTGAATTGAGTAGGACTGAAATAATGAGCAGAGAGCACAATGTGTAAAGCAGGCTGCTTTGACTGGGTACCTCATAGCTTGCAGCTAAATGTGGTAATGCACAGTATTCATAAGTTAGAACTAGTGGCCTGAAAGTATAAAGCAATTTTTAAAATCTGATTTTACAAAGCTATAATGAAATGCCAGTTCAAAATGCATTAAGCAGTAAGGATGTGTGGCTGAGAATCAGTAATCATCTTCTCACCGCAGTAAATTTATAATGTTATTTTGGTGTAACTAAATACCACCTCAGGAGAACAATAGTAATTCCCTGCTGTCAGTACAACTGGGAGTCACCTCCTCTAAAATGAAGCCTATAACACAGGTGTCTGGTCCCCTTGTCAGGAGCAAATGAGTACACCTCTATTGCTAAGGAAAAGTTCATTGCCAATGTACTCAGGTGGGCATTTTGAGGTGGGAGGAATTGCTCCCTGGAGCTGTAATATTTCTTCATTGATTATACAAGAACCTGGCTGTCAACAGAGACAGAAGCAACACCTGCTGCAGCTATTTCCTACCTTCTGGGTGGCAAATGGTCTGGCAGTATAGTCTTGCCACCAACCTTCATTGTGACACACTCTATGTCAGTATCTCACTTGCATGCCTTCTCCTCCTCCTTGTCCTGCTTATCATCACCTCTGGGATAGTTCTTTCCCTTTCTAGTGCCAGCTCTTACTTGATGATGCTCAGGGAGAACAAGAGAGAGATCTCCTTGCTCTCCTTTCCCATGTCCTCCATGTTTGGCCACATTGATGACCTTCTGTCATCGAGTGTGTGAAGCCTTTGTGATGGTCATGTTATGGGCCTGTGCTCTCTTGCTGTAGCAGGGAAAGGGCCTCCTATAGCACAGTCTATAGTGCAGCCTTTTCCCACCCTGCAAACTTACAGGCATGTGTAGTTATACTGGGGGAGGCTCATGGGCCCCCATGGATCAGACCAGCAGTGGCATGGAGCAGGGAAAGCATCCAGGCTTTGGCTCATGGAACATGGGTGCAAATGCAGGGCTGTGGAAGGGAAGCAAATCAACCTTGCGTAGTAGGGCAGCAGGGCCACAGTTGATGGCTGGAAAATGCCTTCCAAGTTCTGTGGAAAACTTGTGTTGCCCCATAGCCCTTGTAACTACATTCAAGTTAGACACAGCTGTTGCCTACAGATGATGTAATCGGTGTGGCACACTCATTCCTGAATGCTTCCTCTGTCAGCTTGTGTTTGCCGTGCTCTGAGTGTCTGCTGCTTTGCTTCCTTACCTATCAAACTGAGATTTTAATTTATTGTGTTTAAATTTTTTAGTGGCGGTGTCATGGAACTGCACTGAATCAACATCACTGTGAGACACTCCTGCTTTTGTGGATGTCGTACTTCTCCTTCTAGTCCTACAAGACTGGAGTGTCATCAGGCTCTAAATCTCAGCAGATTTTATGTGTACAGTTTCCCTTGAATAAACTGTCAGATTTTATTTTGAGGTCGACTGATCACAGCTAAGATGAGTTTAGAATAATAATCTTATTTACAACTACTTGAGTAAGAAGCATTTCATGTTACCAAGGCATGCTCCAGACAAAATGCCAAGTGACATAAATGCTCCAAGACTGACGTTCCACCATCTAAATGGCTTTAGGAAAAAAAGAAATAAAAGCTTTATGGAAACACTCAGCAGGTTTTAATCAAATACTTTTACTCATGGTCTGAGATCAGACAAGCTTGCTCTCCTCAGCTAACCTTGGGTGGTAGATTCTCTGCCTTTTTTCCTGTTGGTCAAAAATTGTTGCTCTCACTGAGACAACTTTTTTCCCTGAGAGGAATGATGAAGTTTGGTCTTCATCAGGCAGGAGTCCATCAGGTGCTTTAGTAGACCCATGTGCCGGTGTATTTCCATTGTTCTGGTGGTGGATGAGGGGATAAACAAATATCCTATGACTCTTTCTGTGAGGGTGGCTGATAAACACATCCTTCCACTCAGCCCCATCCAAGCTATGGAGGCCTGAGACTAGTCTGAAAGCAGGAGCATTTTCCTGAACTTTCTAAGTCATTCGTAGGCTTATTTTTGCAGCAGTAAACAATATCATTATTACACTAATTCTAGTGTCTTTTAAATATTATTTTGTTGCCTCCGATAAAACGAACTTACTGGGAAGCTCTTTTAATAAGGGATGATTTATGTTTGAGTATGCTTCCACAGAGTGAAAGGAATGGGAAGCTTTCTGCTACAACTGGAGGCTGGGCAGTGGTCATTTGGGATGCGTTCACTTTAATGAACTACTGAATGTGAAATGAGTGTATTCAAATATATTTGCACTTGAGACTTGGATGGCATTACATCAGATCAAAAATGTTCTGTCTAGAAAAACAGACGTCTTTTTTTCCTCACATTCTCTGTGTCCTCTTATTTGGCATTTTGGTATGAATTATTTTAGATACTGCAAGGCTGGTTAAGAGGAATGCTTAAAAGACCCCTAGTACTTCTGTCTACAGTTGTTCCTGATGTGTTTTTCTGACATTATTAATGAGTCTAATGTTTGCTACAGCTAATATTAACAAACAGTTAATAAAATAATCTAACTAAGTGATCATTGTTTCCTGGTGGCATAGGTCTGTTAAAGGCAATGGGAGTACGTTGGGCAAAAACCTGCTCAGCAAGTTCCTGGGGAGGTGAGGTTGGCTTTTCCCTTCTGACTTTCAAAACCAGCCAGCATTGAAGGGTTTGGTCGTTGTGTCCTGCATCACCAGGGTGACAGCGCCACTGTGGTGGCACGTATATTCTGAGCCTCCCCTAGAAAAACATCATCCTTTTAATTTCCCTGATGTAAACCATTCTACTGTATATTTGCTTTTCTCAATTTGTATTAGATAATATTAGATAAATTGCTTGTGGGAAAATGCTGTGTACTTTGGGTTGTGGCTGCAAATCAAGTATTACGCTAGGTAGAAAAAAACCTAGGGATTTATATTTTGGTATCCCAGTGAAATAGAAACAAAACTGTGTAGTGACACATCTGGGAGGAGGTGGGATTTGGCCAACTGCCTGCTAGCAAGTAGACTGTGGTATGGGCACTTCCTGGAGATGGGCTCAGACTCTTGTTTGAGCCAGGTCAGCCAGACTACCCACCTCTAATGGTTTTCTTTTCTTTGTTCTGTTATTGCTGTTTTATTTTGCTGTAGTAATTATTTACTGGGCAGAAAGGGAAAGGGCCAATCTGTAGGTTGAGTGCAAAGGTACTTGTCTGGGGTGTGATGGGTCTCTTGTAATAGAGGAGTCTGTTCACTTCAGTGGGTTATTACTGTTTTGAAGTGAGTGGAGATCTCTGTTTCAGGGCCTCTTGAGTTAAAATAGGTACATTTGTTCAAGGAACAAAAACATTTGATTTCAGTGATTGGCCTTTTTATACAGAATCAGTGTTTTTTTGCTGAAGACGTGCTGGTGAGCTGTAATTTACAGTATTTGCTGCAGGTGTGGATTTAACTGATATGCTGATGAAAAGAATCCTTACAATGAGCAAAGCGGCTGCTCTGAGAGCTAATATTGGACTCTGAGAGCTAATATTGGACTAGAACATCTGGTCCTTATAGAGGGAAGGCTTTCAGTGTGTGGAAGGAAATGCTTGCTTTTGACTCCTTCAAATTGCTCTACAACTCTGTTCAGTAGCATAGATGAGCCTTGATCAGCCTCAGCGCCTCACAGCAGGAGGCTCAGGATAAGACCATATGAAGTCAGAACCCAGGTCTTGAGCCTGTTGTGTATCAAGTGGTGTCCACCAAACCCTCAGATTCTTGTTTAGTATGACAGGTCTGTTAGTGAGCATTTTGGTTTCAGTATGTTGTATACAGATGTGCATTGCACCATCTGACACAGCTTGAAGGTCCACGGGATGAGATGGTTATCTTGCGAAATTCACAGTAGAAATAAGCCTTGGCAGGCATAAGAAATTTATAACCCATATCCCCCTCTTCTATCTCTTCTATTTCATAGTATTTTTCCCTCAAAATGCTTCAAAGATGGATTCTGAACTGCCATCCAGGGATGGATGAATATTTTCTGTAGCTTTAAAGCTTGTGTAATTTTTGTAAACTGCCCTGTGGGTATGGTTGGAATATCCACTGACTTTATACACTGTTTTGACAGTGTTGTTTGCTGGACAATTTCTTAGCACAATAATTTTTCTGCCACTAATTGAAAGCATCTTTGTAACCCTAGGCTTTGTTTTCTTCTTACAGCAAAGAGCTCCAGGGAAAGTTCTGCATGATGCTGTTTGCAACCACCTGAATCTTGTTGAAGGCGACTATTTTGGCCTTGAATTTCCAGATCATAAAAAGATGATGGTATGTAAAAAGATTAATTCTCAGCTGCTTTTCATCTACATACACACTGTATTCTCTCCTTCTCCTACTTACTTAAAAGATATATTTAATATTCAGTCTCCAAAAGAAAAAAAAAAAGAAAATTAAAAAAGTAATTGTTCTTGCCTGCTAGAGTAGAAGAAATGGTTTTTAGAACCTGTCATCATCCATGGTGAAAGTAACAGCCAATTCAGACACAAGCTGGAAGAGCATTTTTTCTTTATCAGTTGTAGTAGAGAAGCCAAAGATAGGACTGTTGCAGACTCTCAGCTCTAATTTTACAGTCCTGCTTAATTTTGAGTGTGGAAATAATTCTTGTCTGTAGACAAAGAGTTGGAATGATTGTGACTCACTGGAATGAGTTCCATGAAAAACATCATAGAGCAAGAAAATGAATAGAGAGAATATAACAAGCTTAATAAAAAGGAAAGCAAAACCAGAAGATCCAAATAAATTGATGAAAATTGTGTCTGGGGAGCTGAGTGGTGCAGGCAGGTGGCCTGGTCCTGACACTTTGGACTCAGAACAGCTGCTGACTACATTCACTCCTTGCACTAATACTTCTAGGGAAGAAGCAGTATCATGTAGCAGAGAAAGCCAAAGGCTAATGACTTCTCAGCCCTTAATGACTTTTTTTTCTGAAGTTTCTTTTACTTTAGACTTAGTATGTGACCTACTGGCATGTGCGCTCATTATCTGGATAGTTTGACCATTACATTCTAGTGTATACTGGATTTTTGCCTGTTCAGTGAATTCTGGCTGATCTAAAGGAGGTTACTTTGGGCAACTAGAAAAAAAATTTCTTTTCTCTCCATGCATATAAAATTTCTATAGGAAGCAATGTTTCTTAACAAAAGAAACAAAAGAGAGTTTCTCTGCTAGTACAACAATGCGTCATCATGCCTCAGTGGAGGCTTACGTAGACACTAAAACTGAGCACTAGTGGTCACGGTATTTTAGGTTGGCTATAATTAAAGAGGAAATATTTTTAATGGGCATTGATCTTTAAAAGTGATCCACCTCACAGTTTTCTCCTGGATTTACACGAAACATAGTTTACTAGAAAGTTTTGTATTCTGCCAGATGTCCTTGACTAAAGCTTTAGGTAACTTGAGAGCTTAACATAAATCTTCAAAATGATGCAACTCTACAGTACTGTTAAAGCAGAGGGGTCATGTAGCTATCTTAATAATGACATACTAACATTCCTGATGTATGTATGTTTGTTAAGCTGAAGCAAATCCTAGCATCTTTTGTATATACAGTTGCCTAGGATAACAGTAACAGTTTTCTAGAAAATAGAGGTCGTTTGATCAGCCTTCTCTTCTTCACAGGTTATTAAGTTTCAAATAGATGACTCTCTTTTTTATGCTCTGGGACCTGAAGTAAACTATTAGTTTTCCGTCTTGTGAAGCCAAAATGGTTGGTTTGCTTGAGGCAGGACACAGGAGAGACTGAGGTGCTGCTTGAGGCCTTCGCAGCAGTGGGAGTTGACTGGCTGGAAATAGGCCTAGACTATCACACTGAGGAGGTCAGGGCTCTGGTGAAGAGAAAGGTGGAGAAAAACACCTAAGGCTATCACAAGCTTGACCTGAAGGGAAATTCCTCTATGCATTGAGCCTAGTAACTCACCTGGCCCCTACTCTTGCAAAAGGAAATATTAGCCAAGTATCTGAATGTGGCAGTTTAGGCTGGGTGCCCCCTGCCACTGCTACATGAGATACACCTCTGGTGTCCCAGGTGCCCACCCAATAGGGGTGGACACAGGAAACGGCGTATTGCTACCCATAAATCCTGCGCCCTATAAATCCATCTGCAGAGTCATTCTCTTTCTCTTTCTTCCCTCTCTGCTCCCGTGGGAGATGCTCTCTTATCGGGTAATGCCGGGGGAGTATCTCAGGCCCCTTAGGCCTGACTAGGCCTAATGCCAGGAGGAGAATGGAAGGGGGGCTGTCTCAGACCTGGCCAGCCTGAGACTTGCCTAGCAGTGGGAGGGGGAAGAAAGAGCCCTGGGGGTTTGGGTATACCCTCAGGTGGGGAGAAGGGAAGGATTGGGAAGCCTTTGGGAATTCTGTGAGGGATTCTGTACGCTTTGGGATACTCTTTGCCACTATGCTTTATAGTTTGTAGTTTTCTGTAGTTTCACCAATTGCTTTTCCATTTAAACTTTCCATCACTCTCCAATCCGTTTGTGTGAGTCTCATTCTTTTGTCCCTTTCGGGGCAAGAGAGGTTCTGTCTGGCCCCAAACCAGCACACTGAGAGCACCAGTCCATGTTCCTGTATCTTCCAGTCTTTGCTTCTGGAAAAGGGCAAGATCCCCAAATCTTGCCCACAGTCAGCTGTGCCCCAGACTGATGAGATTCAGTGGAAGTAACACCTTCAACCACCTAAAAGCAACTCACAGAAACTCTGAAGCAGGAGATTTGATTATGCACCATTTCAATGTGGAGCAGCACTCTGAAAAGAGTATTTACACTTAAATTATCATAACCAGTTTATATGATGCAGTTGAGATGAATGTACCTGTGGGATGTAAGACTTTCTGAGCTTCATCGTGGCCCTAATGTAGAATTCAAGCATTGTGCAAATAATAAAAAAAAAATAAATTACACTTAATGGTGTGTCTGAGAAATAAACTACACATGCATATTTTACATTCATATCATCTAAAGAGAGTGAGTTCCTTGTCCAATGTGGAATGCAATGGAAAAGGAAAAATAAGCATTTAGAACATACTTGTTTGGATGTAATCATACATACATAAAGTCATATATTCACAGTTCAGCTGTGTTTGTTTCAACGTGCAAGGCTCCAGACCTCCCATCTGACATATTGACAGCTGTATACATTCATGTGTGCTGTGCTTATGGCAGGCAAGATCTGCATGGGAGGTGAGCATGGATTGTTTGAGGGCTGCACCTCCTGCTGGGACAGGGAGAAATGAGGCACTCTTGCCAAGCCTAGGGTTTCACAGTGTCCCATTACACTCGATGTCTGCCTAAATTCTCCAGCTGCTGAAATACAGTCACTATCACAGAATACCAGACCTTGTTTAAAAAACAAATAATTTAGCCTTTGTAGATCTGGAGAAAATTGAAAGTGTTAATCTTAATTCAATTCTCAAGCTATTTTTCATTTCCAGTTTATAAACCAGTTGTAGGTTGGCTGTGTTTAGATACAGTGTGGGAGTTGCATGATGTGTAAGTCTTGTTTGCTTGTGTCTGGTGAGCAGTAAGTTCATTGTTTTGCCCACTGTTCTCCCCACACAGGCTCAGTACACCTTTCTGTTATTCAGCATTCTGGTCAAGGGTGTTGTAACTCGCTTGTAGGGTGAATGGAAAACTGGAGAAAGGAATGAGGCACTTGCATGCTGATGCTGTATTATAAACTCTCCCTGGAGACCAAATATTCTTGTGAACTGGCTGTTTTGTATTCAAGATTTATTTTTTTTTTATCCCGCTAAACTTGGCAAAGTCTCTGACCTTCACTGCAGGTTTTGTACACACCAACATTATGAAACAAAACAGTTTTAAGTTACTGAAATGCCAAAAAGTGTCAGAACCAGTTTAATGTGTGATAAATACTGTGTTCCTGTTCTTGGCTTTCCTCAGCCCTTCCAGAAAAACAAAAACTTCCATAGGCTGAGAAACATAGAAAGAATTCAATTGAGAAACTGAGGGAGTATGAAAGAGCAGCAGTGTGAGGTCTTTGTTAGTTGGAGGCACTCAAATTAGTACTGATGAAAACAGCAAGCAGCATTGGAGCAGTTAGAGCAGCAATACCAGGCCTGTGCTTGTTTAGCTTCTCAGGTGATTTTCTAAAATGGACGTTAGGAGTATATTTCAGCCTCTACATAGTCTGAAATTATTAAAGGTCAAATATGTATTCGTTTCAATATATATTCTTTTTCTAGAGGAAGGCTCAGTTAATTTCTTTTTTAATGGCTTTAACCTTTGTGATGGTTGTAAGATGTTTCTTCGCATATTCCAAATGTCTCCAAGGGAGGCTTCATGCAATTTAGTGAGATAACAAAATACAAATCTTAGGCATATGTTGTTACAGGATGAGGACTGTGAGCTGTTGCACTTATCCAGGCTTTGGAAGTCATCTGGCTTTTACGTTCTACGTCCTTTGGCTTTTCATAGCATTTTCTCGGGCCTTTCTGACTGCTCAGAGTAGGGATTAGGATCTGAAAACATTTATTCCAGCTGCTGCTTCTCTTTCCAAAACCAAGGGAAAGACCCATCAACCATCCTGAAAAATGGGCTTTTGGAAAACAGATGAAAGGAAGCTATATGCAGAAATTATGCTCTATGCAATTGAGAACGCATAGATCTGAGCTCCCCAGGTTTATAGAAAAGAGAAAATGTAACACAGCTCAAAAGTAAGCTTCCACCCACCCATACTATGTGCTGCTGTCTGCCTCATGCCGTTGACCTGAGAGGACATTCCAGGTTGTAGTAGTGAGACTCCTTTATCTCCATAGGGCCAAGCTAGGGAGCTCCACATTTATGCCCAGGCTTTACAGTGGGACTTCAGTTGGGTCCCCAAAACCAGGAGAAGGTTGCACCTTCTCTTTTCTCCGTTTGCCCAGCATTCCCAGCTCAAAGGCAAGCACTAGACCCTTTCTCTTGCCTTTCTTGAGATTAATTAGGGTGAGAACAACAAATAACACTATAGGACTGTCTTTTTCTGAACTCCATGTTTCAGGTATTGTTTCTACAAAATGAATGGTTCCTGGTCAAAGGTGCTGTGATTGTTGTTATCTGAGACGAGTGAGGTGGAGATTTCATTACTGTTTCCCAGCTCATTCAATCTGTATTGCTTCAAAAGCCATGCCATGGAGACAGCCTATTAACAGTGATGTTTCCTGAACGTCTTCCATAGCTCTGGGGAGAAAACTAGGGAGAGCACAATGATCACAGTGTGAAAAAGTAACTGCAAATTTAAGTAGTGCAATGAGAAATGCTCCTCTGTGAGCAGTAGTTTTGTTCAGAGCTGATAACACCACCTTCTTCTGTTTTCAGGTATGGCTTGATCTTCTGAAGCCTGTTATGAAACAAATTAGAAGTAAGTGCTTCCTTGTCATTTATTTTGTTGATCTGAGAGTACTTGAATAAATTAGGACTATGTCAGTTGGGATCTTCTCACATTTGTTCACTGAATTTTGCATGGATTATTTTTTATTTCATGTGTCTCCTTAAAAATGCACTGTGCGTGCTGTAAAGTTATGTCACATAAACACATGAAGGGACTAATCCAGTAGGAGGCTTAGATTTAGTCAGTCTCCAGAAGAGACAGTGGTGTCAATGGAGGGAACAGTTTTATAGAGGAAAAAAAAAAGAGTACAGTAAAATAAGGATTAATGGAAGTATATACTGCCAAAAGGTAGCAGAAATTAAATAAAATAAAAATAACAGGAAGATGTTATTATTATTGGAAGCCACTAGCAGATATATTACAACTGTGTGGGACACTGCTCTGGAACTTGGAACTATGAGAGCAAGAAGAGGAAACAGCATAAAGCCATCAGGAAAGTTATGGTGTTTGGTGGGAAAGGACAGGAAACTGTAAATAGCCATCAGCTCTGGGAGGAGTAGAAGCAAAAATGAAAGCTTTAGGTGATTTTTTTAATTTTTTTTTTCTCTGTCAAATATCAGTAATGTTTTTTATTTATTGAGTTTTGCCAATTGAGATTAAGTTTCCCTAGGTGACTCTCTGACCATATGAGTCTGAACATTTGCTCTGGCAATTCTCATGAAAGAGAGATGCATTGGTCCTTTTATCACTGGTTGCACTTGTAAGAGTCAGAACAAATGTGCTGCTGTTTAAACAGAAATTTGCAAGTGGAGTTGAAAAATAGAGTGCATTTTAGCTCCCTCCTGTTCTGAAGCAAGAAAAATAGGCATGTGTAATGTATTTTATTGGATTAACTGATGCAATTACTAAAACCAGACACAGTTTTGGCAGAGTATCCCTTGACCAAGCTACTGTTCTCTTTTATTGTGTGTAAATTTTTATTGTGCAGTCTCTAAATAATCCCAATGCTATCAAATGACAGAAGGTTAGGGTGTATGTATGCATGGCAGGTTCCATGAGCCCTCCTTGTAATTCATTCTGTGTAATAAGATTTGGCCAGCACGTTACTGATGTTCACTAATTTCCTTTAATGTTTGCCCTAGGACCGAAGCACGTAGTGGTAAAATTTGTGGTAAAATTCTTCCCACCTGACCACGCTCAGCTGCAGGAGGAACTGACAAGGTTAGTGGCTACATGGCTTTCTGGGGGTTTTTTGTGTTTGTTTTTTGGAGTTTTGTTCTCTTTTTTTTTTTTTTTTACAAATTAAATATCTGGTGGACAGAGGTAAGAACCTGGAATCTGAGATGACTGGGCAATGATCAATGGCTGCCCCTTAGTTTTATCTTGATGTTATTTGCCCCAACCATGAATGCACCTGATAAATAAGCCCTAAGGTTTGGTTGCAGTCTGTGCTGTTAGAGATTCAGCAAAGCATACCAGAGTCAGGAAAGCTTTGCTCACCCTAAGAGAAAGTAGATCTGTAAGAGTTCTGCAAGCCCCTTTGGCAGTGGTTGGAAGAGACCTGCCTAAGGCTCATGTTGGCATCCTGGGGAGCACTTCTGCACTCGTTTTTGGGAGAGAGTTGTTTGGCATGAATTGCCAAGTTGCAGCAGCATTGGACCCTGTTTGTATAGTCAGTGCAAATGCCAAAGGTTTGCACAGGGGGAAGCGTGAATTCAGAGGTGAAGAAATGGGAAGGAGAGTGAATAAAATGAAAGGTGAGAGGAAGGTAGACAAAGATATACACATATGCTGTACACATATTAGGTGTACACATTAAAGGTGTGTTTATTTTAAGTACATTTCAAAAACTTCATTTAAGCTCTGAATTTCACACCACATTGGCATAAAGAGTCATATTTCTCTCTGAGAAAATATCTATGTGAGGGACCAGTTAAGGTTCTTCCTCATTAACGGATCTTTCTTTTATGGTCAGAAGCATTGTTTTATTGCAGTATTTCCTCACTGCAACTTTTCGACTCTTTTTCTGATCTACAGTGTTACTACTTTTTCATTATTTTTCCCATTCTGATTCAGTATTTTCCTTATTAATTTTTATTTTTGATCTTCCCACAAGATGAAATCCCCTTTTACAAAGAGCTCTTGTGTCCTTATGACCTACACAAGTCCACATTTGTGTTTAATCTTTGTGATTGAGTAATTGAATGGAAAAAAGAAATTGTTGGCATCTCTTGTTGACCTGGACAGATAAAAGTAGAAAAGTAGGGTAGGAAGATGGAATATTTACTTGAAAGACTGAATAAAACCAATAGAAGTGTAAATGAAAGCTCACAATATGATGTTATTAATGAAAGATTTCTGTTTCCAAATAGATATTTTGCATATCATTGGCCTATTACATGAGCTATAGATTGATTTTTGGTGATCTCTTTCTGCACCTGGGGAGGTATCTCTGAATCCTAATATATATGTACACAGCAGTGCATAGGGTGTGAAAACATATCCACAGGGAACAGTTTCATTACTTGAATAGGCAGAAAATACAACACTTCAGTGCTCTCTTCTTCTAGTAGGTTAAATGTTGTATGGGTAGGCAGAGAACTGCAGGTTTCAAAGGGACATTGTTTAGATCTGCCATTCTATTTCATATACTGTGTATGTTTCCATAATCATCTTCTTCAAATCAGCTCATCCTTTTAATTTAATTTACCTTCATCTCCTGATTCAGAAATTCATTGTTCAAATGAGACTTTTTAACTGAACCTGTTAAAATTTAATCTTATTAAAAGCAATTGAGATCCTAGTGTGAGTTCTCCAGAGGAGCTGTAGTCTTGGGAAGGCTGAAACCTTAAGTTTCAGGTTTCATACCACCTGTAGGAGAAATGCCCATTAGGGTTAGAGTTAGTCTCTAGGTTGTTTTTTGTAGGGACTGATTTGATACTGAGCAAGCTAAGCATTTTCTGTTCCTATTGAAGCCAGAAGAAATTTAAATGTTGAAATAAGGTCATAGAATGCTTTGAGTTGGAAGGGACCTTTAAAGATCATCTAGTCCAATCCCCAGCGCAGTGAGCAGAGACATCTTTCACTAGACAAGGTTGCTCAGAGTCCTGTCCAACCTAAACTTGAATTTTCAGAGATGGGGCTTCTACCACCTCTGTGGGCAACCTGGGCCAGTGTCTAACCACACTCAGCATAAAAATTTCTTACTTGTGTCTTGTCTAAATCTATCCTCTTTCAGCTTAAAAACATTAACCCTTATACTGTGCAGGAGGCCTTGCTAAAAAGATTGTCCCCATCTTTTATATAGTACTTCTTTAAGCAGTGAAAGGCCACAACAAGGTCTTTCCAGTGCTTTCTCTTCTTCAGGCTGAAAACTCCAACTTTCTCAGCCTTTCTTCATAGGAGAGCTGTTCCAGCCCTCTGAACATTTTTGTAGCCCTCTGGGACCAGCTCCAACAGGCTCATGTTCTACTTCTGCTGAGAACTCCAGTGCTTGACGCAGTACTCCAGGTGGTGTCTCACCAGAGTGAAGAGAGGAGAAGAATCACCTCCCTTGACCTGCTAGTCATTCTTGTTTTGATGCAGCCCAGATTACGGTGTTCAGGGACGTGAGCACACACTGTCAACTCACATCCAGCTTTTCATGCACCAGTACCCCAAAGTTGTCTTTCACAGGGCTGCTCTCAATCAGATCATCCCCCAGCCTATATTGATACCAGGAATTACCTCAATCCAGTGTAGGACTTTGCACTTGGCCTTGTTGAACCTCATGAGTTTTACATTGGCCTACCTCTCTGACATGTCAAAATGTCTCTGGATGGCATCCTGTTGCTCAGGTGTGTCAGCTGCACTACTTAACTTGCTGTCATTGGCAAACAAGGTTGCACTTGATCTCACTGTCCATGCCATCCAGGAAGGTATTAAAACAGCACTGTTCCCAGTATGGACCCTTGAGAGTCTTGGACCCTCGTATTGATGTGGAATTATGCTATGCACTTAAACTGTTGATGCAGAATTGCTTTACATGACTGAGGTGGTTTGGAAGCAGTGTTAAAAATGTCTGGTGCACAGGCAGTGCAGTTAATGGGGCCACAAAAGTATCAAAGCTAGCTAGACTCGTTTGATCAAGATTTTACTCCTTATTACCAGGTCAGTGCCAAGGTGGAAGTTTAGAGCTCACCTTGTATTCCAGAAGAATTAACTGATAACTCTAAATCACTGCTTTATCTGGCATTTCTTCACGGATACAGGCATCTCCATTATCTAGTGCTTCTTCTTGTGCAGTTGCTGAGCACTTAATAGCTGTCACATTTGCTTCCACTGTCATATCTCACTGCTATAGTTCCAAGGGAGGGAAGGAAAGAGAAAAAGAAAGACATCTTGGTTCTGCAAAACAGCCACCATGTAAGACTCTTAATGGTTGTAATAAGGTATCTATTAGGTTTTATTTAGCCTTTAAACCTAGGAAATTCAGATCACTTCTTTGGATTCCAAAAGTGAAAAGAACATGTAGTTAAAACCAGAGCTGGCATTGAAATACTTGCCCATCCTGCATTGTGTAACTTTTTGTTCACTATTGTTTTGCAGGTACCTATTTGCATTGCAAGTGAAGCAGGACCTGGCACAGGGAAGGCTAACATGTAATGATACCAGCACTGCCCTCTTAATCTCACACATAGTACAATGTAAGTTCCCTTTTTTCTTCTTTCCAGGAGGATGGAAAAGATGACTGGTTGGACATACCTGTCTGCTTACCTTGTAGTGGCTGCCTTAGGGACAGGTTTAAGCCATATGTACAATTTATTGTATTTTTGTATAATGGCATTCAAACGCAGGTAACAGTCCTGAGCTCCTGGACACTGGATTTCCATTTTTAAAGCACTACATTTAATAGTATTGCTAAGATTATTATTGCTAAGAAAAGAAAACTTTGCAAGCAGTGGCAAACGGGCCATGTTCTTCAGAATCCCTGTATTCCTATACTTTATATTATGTTGGTAGAGCATTCACATTCCATGAGGAGATCTGTATGCTGTCCACAGAATATAGTAAATAAACATGCTTAGAATGCCAGACTAGTTCCTGAAAGGAAACTAGGAAGTTTTAAACATTGGTTTTTTTCTCTTTTTTTTTTTTTTTTTTATATTGCAAAGTATGTGCGGTAAGATTGTTCAGTAGAATCACACATTAGACTTTTTCATCACATCAAAGCTTCTTTTAGCTTCCAGGTCACTTGAAAGGTAGCATATGTTTTCCATTTCAGGATTTTATGGATATTCATCTTGAGGAATAGTTAGGAAAAGCCCACTTAGTAGCGTGCACGATGGTTGTAGCAGACCTTTGTTTTGAATGGTCATTGTACAATTCAGTATTACATGTTTCCACTGGAGTGCTGTTGTAGGGAAATTGCGGTCAACAAAGACATTAAAAAGTCTCACGATCCTTTGTTATAATCTGAGTGTTAGGGCTGTTCCTCATGAATTGCTGTTGGAAAAGCAGGTATTGCATGGCTTTCTAATTGCCAGGTTTATCATTGCCCAGAATGACTGAGTGGCAGTAAAAAGCTGTGTAACAGCCTCTGTGAAATTCTGTGTTCCTTGTACCATTTTAAAAACAAGTACTGTACAGACTTAAAAAAAAAAAACAAACATCTTTGGCTAGTGAGCTTTTTGTGTCTTTTAGGTTTTCCTGTTGGAGTGTTCAGCATGCCAACTACAGTTCTTTTCTTGGTTAAGCTAGTTCTACCCTTGGTTAAGCTAGTTTTACCCTTCATCTCAGGGTAAAAAAAAAAAAAGTCTTGATCATTTGGGGGAAACTGAGTATCATTTGTTACATTGTATTCTAGGAGGGTGATTTTCCTCCTAAATGTCTTGTGCACCAAAGAAGGATGTTGGGTAGAGGACACCCTAATACATGTGTATTAATTTGAGGTGTTGCTTCATGATCACCCTTTCTTGGAGCTCTTATACTTTATATGTGTTATTTTCCTTATGATTTCTACTTATAACCTATTTCATATGTTACTCGTCTCTAATAACTCAATTAAGTTCTTCACTAAGCCATTGACAGCTCTGGTGTCTGAACTTGCTCTGAGTGCTAGCTTATTTTCCTAAAACAGCAGCACAAGAGGATGTCTTTTGACCTTTACAGGCTGTCCCTTTTCCTTCTGCTCAAACTCGAATTTAATTCAGTGGTTTTTTTTCCCCTGTTATGCACCTGGCCACTCACCCTGACACACCTATGCAGGCCAAAAAGGAGGATTCATTTCAAAGTGTGCAAAAATGTCAAGTTACCACCCTTGCTCTTATGTTGATGCAGTGCATTGTATTATTGTAATAAATACTCTTCCTTGGTTGCTGAAAGCAATCGTGATGCATTTGAAATCTTTCTAGTTGTTTGCCCCCTTCTCCTGTGAGCTTGAGGTACAGAATTATTCTGAACTGGGAATTTTAGGAATCAGTACTCTCCTTGGGGGTAAAGTAAGAGAGCTCTGTACTGAAAACCACTAGTTTTCCAGTGTGTCAGAAGGAGCAATGTGAGAGATTCATCTCACAGAACTGCAACAGTATTCACAGAATCCGAACTGCCATTGTGGTCAGGAGGATGTTGTGCCTCATATTGCATCTGCAGTGATGCTTCCCCTCATCATGTCTTTACTGCAAGCTGGACCTATTTCTTTACTGTTTATGATTTTTCTACTCTCCCTTTTATTGTGTAACAATGTTTGCTAAAAACCTCTGCTAGAAGTTTGTACCTACTACATTTATTTATCCATCTTGAAATCTTTGAGTATCTTGTCTCATTAACACTTTTCTATGAACGTTTTCTCTGGTAAGAATCTAAGGCTATGTCTTACCTATATGGCTGTCTTCTGCATTTGTTTTCTCTCTAGCTTATCATTCGATAGCAAAAAGACTATATTATGTATTTGAACTGGAAAGCTGATACGAGTAATGATATCAAAGTGGAAAGATGGAGAATGCAGGAGGTTAGGTATTGTAAGTCTTATCAGTGCTGTGTTTATGAACAGTTTCCATGGAGGATATCTGATTCCAAGAGGCCCTCATATTAGGTATACAAGCTTATGTCACTGTTATATACTCTTATTTATATGAATATGACAGCATATATATGACAGCAAATAAATTTGTGTTAAATTAGCATGTATATTGCAGGCTGAAATTTATATTTGAAACACAAAGTGTTAGAAGTAAGAGGACACTTTGATACTGCAAATGGTGCAGTAAAGCAAGTGTATGAAGTATGAAGATGGACTGATTAAAAGAAAAGAGCTGAAATGCAATGTGTTAGATTATCAGAAGTTTTAATGCAGGCAGAATACAGCATGGTGTAATGCACTTGCAAGATAAGAGAACAGGGAGCATCAGTGGAAATCAATCTTTGGCTAAAACTTATGGGAAGATTTTAAACAGTTATATGTGAGGCTGATAATATTAAAAATATAGCTCCCTCTCATTCTAGAGGGAGTGCTACTTAGAACGGCTTTTAAGGTAGAAAAGGAGGGCTAAGGAGAAAAGTAAAAGCTATTGAATGCAAGGTCAAATTCAAAAGTAATTTTCAAGTCAGGACAATTTTGGTAATGCGTTTGCAGTTGACAAATGCACAGAACATTGTAGAAATCATGTAGAGGTGAAATAAGAGTCCTCTTTATTCTTTGCTCTGAAGAAAACGCTACAGAAGGTGGTTGAAGTTCACCTGTGTACAGGACTTACAGTGTAACACCTGCATTTTAAAAAATCAAAGCCCATGCTATTTGAGGTGCCACAAACTTAGGTGGTCTTATGGCTTCCTTAAAGAAGTTTGCCTTTCATTTGAGTTAGGGTTAAAAATAGACCCTAAAGATTTGCGATGCTTGGGCAAGCCAAACAAGTGAGGGAGATGTTTCTGAGATAGGGGACAAAAAGGAGAAATTCTCTTTTACAGAAGAGAAATCTCAAAGATTCTGTAGTATTTCTGCTGTCTCAAGGAATGATTCAGAGTAGACGGGGTGAGGGAAGGGGTGGAAATCAAATAGTATCAGTTGTCAGCTCTTTTCTACCTCTGACCTCCAAAGTATGAAAGTCATTGCATGGCTGCAGGCAGTTTAGGTTGAAAGACTATTGCTCTGTCATTCGTAGATGCATTGGTTCTCACCTTCTCTTCCTACTACTCCCCTTCTGCATTTGCAGGTACATCTGATCTCAGGCAAACGTTTGTCAGAAATCACCTGCAGTGTTTTAAACATTATCTGAAGCCTTTCTTATTTTTCTAAACTGGCTTATTTTGGACAGAACTGGATTAAAGGTTCATTTACATGGGCAGAACAGAAGTAAGGATGAGACAAGGAGCTGAGCTTGGGTTGGCAATATCCTAGGTCAGCTGCACAACATGTCTGACTGAAACCTGGATCGAATTTGAGGGTGCTGCGATTTAATTTCACTGAGGTTACTAAGGAAGCAGCCTTTGTTGTACTGATGTTGCTATTATTACTCCAATAGGTTTGCAGGCAGAAGCTGTTACGCTATTCAGTGAAAAAGCTAATGGCAGGATTTTTCAGAGGCAATCCAAAAATAGCAAGCAACAAGATAGTAATCTGGCACCCACACATAGATTGCCTGCTTCATCCCCCTCCCCACCATCCCAACCCCCTGTCAAAAAAAAAAAAAAATCTGACTGAATGGGCTGCAAAATGGAAGGTGGGTGTGACATACTGTTGTACACACAGTATTGATTAACTGCAGCAGATGGGAGCAACTTTGAGGAGGAGGGAAACAGAATGTGTCTGAAGCGGCTGCAAAATTAGAGGAAGACAAATGTTTCATAGCCCCATGTGATGGAATACATGCTCGTGTTCAAACAAGCAAACAAAACCATTTTTCAAATTTTGCCCCAAAGCTTACAGTTTGGTGCATGGGCTTGAGGAAGAAGCTTGTGCTTAGCTGTCATGGGAAAGGCACCTGAGCACCATAGTGGGAAAGAGGGATGAGTTCTGCTGAATTAGTGCTATCCTCCCAGTGATCCCCGACCCTTGCCCCATACACAAGACACGGCAGCACTGGGATGGCTTCATTTGTTCAGTTGACATCCAACAGCTACTTACTTGATTGTGGTGAAGGGAGGAATCCTTGGACTTCTCACATATCATGTAGTAAGAGGAGAAGGGAGGAATGCGTGGAAGATAACATAGTGGGAACCATGAAACCATGGTACAGCTTGCAGGAAACTTACTTGCTTCTCTGCTTTCTTCCCAGCTGTCTGCACCTTTTGGATTGCCCAAATAATTAAGATGTAATATAATGTTTTAATAAATTTTCTTAAAATTCTTCATAGCTGAGATTGGAGATTTTGATGAAACCATAGATCGTGAACACTTAGCGAAGAACAAATATATACCTCAACAAGAAGCACTAGAAGACAAAATCATGGAATTTCACCGTAACCACATGTAAGACTTTTTTGTTCTTGTCATTGGCCTTCTTTCCCTTCAGAGTAATTCTAACTGTAAATATATCCTAGATCATAAGTACAAAAGAGATTTGGACTTCTGAGTTTCTCAGCAAATGTTCAAGCCTATGAATTTCCTGAAGGCACTCCTGCCTTTCTCCTGTCATTCTAACAAGGTGTTTAAAGAGCAATTGATTTTGATATTCATTCAAGCATGCCATTATTTTACAGTCTTATTTCATACGAAATGCTTCACTGCTGATTTTGTGCATGCAGGTTTGATTGCCAATGATAACTGCTTAGTCAGGCACTTCCCACAACAGTCTTTTTGAATTCAAGGACATCAAATGTTACCTTTTCACCCTTCCATGCTGTACTTGGAGATAGGTGAAGAAGATGTTCCGTGATAGTTTTAAGAAAAGCACAAAGTGCTTGCAGACTTAGGGATTTGTGGGAATAGGATTCAAGATGATGCAAATTGTTATGCTAAGGCCTGGAGAAAAAAGTCCTAGTAAGACGATGGTTAAAAGAACTATGAGTAAGGTATAAAAAGGTGAGGGGCTTGCTGTCAAGAACACTTCAAAACTTGAACAGTTTTGATTTGAGCTACACTGAATTAAATATGAGTGGTAGGGAATTTTATAGCAGTAATTATCAAGGTTTTTGCATAATTGCATCATGATTAATTTAGTGCTTATGAGTTCCCAACATTTGTATCAAGGCTTTCATGTCTTCTGTTTTACTTCCTTTTGGCATTGCATTCACTTCTAGAATGAACAACATTCTTACATTCATGGTGTTTTTTAGGAAAACAGCATGCTTTTCCAATGGAAAATACAGTTAGTGAATTCTGTTCAGTTAATGGTTCAAAACCTAGTTATATCAAGTGTCTCAGAACTGGAGCAATCAAAATTTCTAATAGACTGTAAAATGTGTGATTTTTTTGGTATTGATTTAGACTGAGATGAAGTTGTTGTTCAAAGTGGTATAGGGACATAGGAAAAACACAGAGATACTGTGTGTCTGGCAAGTTTTAGTCTCTTTGATGAAATGTCTCTTTCCTCCCTTCTCCAGAGGACCTGTTGATCTGTATTAAAAAGGTGTGAAGAATTTGTGTGTCTTCTCTGTCTTGTTTCTCAAGGGGACAGACACCAGCAGAGTCTGATTTCCAGCTTTTGGAGATTGCCCGTCGACTGGAGATGTATGGAATACGCTTGCATCCAGCCAAGGACAGGGAAGGGACAAAAATCAACCTGGCTGTTGCCAACACAGGCATTCTGGTGTTTCAGGTTAGAGCTGCTCAGGACATGACTTTGTACTTTAGAAACTGGAGAGATTTCTTAGAGCAATAAGAATTAAGAACCTCAGCCACGTCTAGAAGAATTCAGTTGGAAAAATTCAGGAGCTTACAGATTTTTTGCAACAATGACTGTTTAAGAACAGCTTTTATAGCTGCCTTAGGCCCTTCATTTCAAGGAACTCTTACCTTAATTGCATGCACAGGGTAGAAATTTATCTGCAGCAACAATGTGCTAGTCAAGGTGCAAACTGATCCACAGGCCACAATTTGCAAACTGGTCATGCTGACACCTCCTGCATACAGGAGCAGGTAGGTCTTGCAGGCATGATGCATACAAAATGAGTGTGAAGCAGGGACAAATAAAGCAACAGACCTGAGTACCTGGAGAAGGATGTGGGTAGTGAATGTAAGCTCCCTGTAGCATTGCTTTGTCAGAGTTTTTACAATTTTCACAAGCAGCATTGGCCATGCTAACTTTGCTGAATGCATGAATCTTACTTCTTTCCTTAAAAGATCCTGTTGTGGTTTTAGGCCCAGATAGCAGCCAAGACCCACACAGCCGCTCACACAGCTGCTCTCCCCATCCGGTGGTGGGATGGGAAAAAAAAATCAGGAGAAAAAGGCAAAACCTCATGGGTTGAGATAAGGCGAATTTAATAGAACAGGACAAAGAAAGAAAAAAATAATCAGGAGTAATGAAATAGTATATAAAAGTCAGCAATACCAAATCCAGTACTGACCTTGATGGCCACCTGATCCTAGATTTAGTGTCATGCTGCTGCTGCCTGCTCAAAACACTCCCCCCTACCCTGACAGGTCCTCCACATATCTAGCAGGCATGATGTCAGTATGGCATCAAATACCACATTGTTTGGTACTGCTGCCTATCTTCATTGTGGTCTCTCCCAGCTTCTGGGGGGGGCACAATAATTAAACCTGTTCTGGCAAACCCAGGACAGATCCAAAGTATCTTTCTTCTACTTCTTGCCTCTTCTCTCCTTCAAGCATTTCATAGTGCGAGAGCCTTAAGTTCATCTTTTTGTTTTTGGATATAAACTGAAATATGAAGATGTCATTAGAATGACCTGAAGGAAAATAAAGATTCATTCACAAACAGTACTCAGACAGACTTATTTTGAAACCTGACATTTATTTAGAAATCTGTGCCAGTGCTGCTGAGTATTCTAAGGGAGATTGTCATTCTTAGACAGCAGGTTGACTTAGCAGAGATATCATGATGTCACTACTCCTACAGCAGTCTGGTGCTGGTGCCCAAATCAGCATAGATTTCTGCATTTAACAATCCTGTAATAGCTCTCTGAAAGTTCTGTGCTGTGAGAATGCTTGTATTAAAGTCTTTACTGAACAAACTGCTGTAATGAATCTTTTTAAAAATGCTTTCCATACCTTCTAACAGATTAAGAGCAAGTCTCTTCTAGAGACCTCTAGAAAGGGAGGAGAGGCTAATGATGCAGCAGTTGGGAATTGTAGTATTTTGGAGGTAATTTTTTTCAGGGTTTCTGTTTGTTTCTGGTTGCTTTATTTTTGTGGAAAGCATATTGTTACTCTTCAGAGACAAGTAATTTATTCGGGTCCCTTGCTCCCTATGAAAGGTCAAAATCATCCCAATATTTTGTATTTCCAATAAAAAACTTTCAGTTGCTGGATTGGTTTTTCCCCCTGTTAAGTAGACAAAGAGGAAGGAAATGACCCCATCAAAGTGAGGTGACATGTTGTGTGTCTGGATTCTCTGCATTCTGTGTTGCTGTTGGAAAGAGGAGGAGGCAACTCTGAGAGGGTGGCTTCGTCCACTGAAGATCTGAGTCTGTATAGTGGAACAAAATACCATCATGCAGGCAAAAGCTGGGACACTGTTTTGTGCAGTGGTACTGGATCAGATACTCTCCATTCAACTCAATGTCCCTAGTCCTGTAAATATCCAAGAGTTTACGCAAAAGTGCATGCGTTTAGTCACAGCACCAGATGCTTATGATTTGCATTATCAGATGAATGATAAGAAATGCTGTAATCTCAAGCAAAATTTATTGATTATTAATATGTTACAAGCCTTCTTTAGTGGCTTAGATTTCTCCATTGAGATCTGGAATGCTTAAACTCCGCCGGTTTTTTGCCTGTAGGGTCATACCAAGATCAATGCCTTCAACTGGGCTAAGGTTCGAAAGCTGAGCTTCAAGAGGAAACGCTTTCTTATAAAACTACGGCCTGATGTGAATGTAAGTCCTTGTCAGGAGTTGATGAAGTTGACAAAAGGTTATTTGGTAAATTTCTACTCACAGATCAAACATCTGTTTTTATCTTCTTGAGACTGTTACTTGCCTATATTCACTGTTGGTACAGCATGCCTCAACTTGGCATCTCAGGTGAGCAGTTCTAACAAAGGAAACACAAACCCAATATCACAGTGTCATCGTCTGGCTGTCACTTTGGTACTATATTATTAGTTCTTAAGTTGCAGCATGTAAACCACCCCTTCTTATTAGTGTTAAGACCACTGTTTTATCTCTGTCATAATTACCAACAAAAGGAAATTGGAGTAATAGCTCTGATACTGCAAGGCAAATCAGTAATGTCTCAAAGTGGCAAGGGGCTTGTTAAGCCTGAAAGGACAATCAATGAATTGGGAAAAGCTTTTTTTTCCTGCAGCACAGTGCGTGCTTTATTAATGCATCTCTGTAAGGTATGTTGCTTGTTTGCTTACGTTGCAAATGCCATCTCAATTTTCAGAGTTCATTCCAGGACACCTTGGAATTCCTTATGGCCAGTCGAGATTTTTGCAAGTCTTTCTGGAAGATTTGTGTGGAGCATCATGCCTTTTTCAGGCTTTTTGAGGAACCTAAACCAAAGCCTAAACCTGTTCTTTTTTCTAGAGGTTCATCATTTAGGTTCAGGTAAGACCTGCACTCTTCTTTCCACCTTTTTGCCTCCTGATTTCAAAGTCACACCCAGAATAATCAAGGATTAAAACTATTGTTTTCAGCTCCCCTTTTAAAACTTGTAGTTAGCTCTTCTATATTTTCCATTGCATCTTCTCAGCCAACATTAATGTTATAGTAGCTTTTATAACATAGCTTTCTGAAGGTAAGACAGAAAGTAGCTAGGTTCCAGATGATTTGACATAAGAAAATCCATCTGTGTCCTAAGCAACACTAGCTAGGAACTTTTTGGCACTCTTTGGATTGTCTGCTTTTAAGATTGGATCTTTCCTCTGTATCAGAGTAGAGATTTTTATTTTCATTGCATGAGACTTTGGTAAATCCATCCTATGCAGTTAAAAGCAAAGGCTTGTCTTTATGCTTACAAAGGATTTATGTGAGAAGACCACTTACGCCAAGACCAGGTCTACCCAAGATATTGTTAGAGCTGTAGAAAAGTTTTTAATAGTTGAGGGCATTTGTGGTTTGTTTTTTTCTTATACTGGCAAAAGCCTCATTGTAGATATTGTTCTTTGTATGCTAGGGGGGAAATCCTTTTATTCACAGAGTTGGTTTTGTTTGCAAAGGTGGTACAAGCTGAACAGCCAGAAGCTGTCTTTGCTGAGATAAACTGTACACTCTAGTTACCTTGCACAAGAATATAGTAGATATGGCCATTCTAACTCCCTTCCCACTTTGTTTCCTGCCTGCAAAGTAAGTAACTGAGATGAAAAGGCCTATGTTAGGGTAAACATGGTCTAACTTGTTAAGTTTCTGGCTGAGCAAATAGAAGAGCGTAGGCGCTTTCAACTTATCTCCTGATTTGGAGAGCAGGTTTTGGCTACCACCTTCATTCACTGTGATCTGTGCTTCATACATGTAGTAACTTTTTCCAGGCTTTGTGGTAATTCAGTTAGTTGAAAATTTCTAATGAATGGGAAAGATATGGTTCTCTGTTGAGCCTTTTTGAGGCACAGGTTCCCTCAGTTCGCCTTGGAGATTGTAACTTTTCACATCAGGAATTGTGCTTTCCCACTACTTTTTCACAGCCTGTAGCAGAAGGAGAGAAGGATTTCCAATATAAATCTCTGCAGAAAATGTATATATGTGTAGTTGATGTGTTTAATAATAGAAACTGAGTCATGGAATGCATTTCAGTGGTTTTCATCTTGGTTTCAGGGTTTGCTGATAAGGCTGGAATTTGACTCAAAATTATTCAATGATGTTTTTTGTTCATGACAAGAAAACATAAACCCTGCTTTGGTTTCTATTGTGGTGCCTTCCCAGTAATGTAGTGCCCTATAAAGGGCACACAGCTGAATTCAAGCAATTCTGAAATGGCATCAAAAAGTTGTTCTGTAGCAAAAGAGGCTAGTAACAAGCAAAATTATAAAAATTTGTATGTGTCTGACCAGGTCCCCTTCCTTATGATTTTATATGAGTTTCTGCTGATAGTGACAATTACTTTTCTTGTTACTGAGACTTCATCTGTAGGCCACATACATGTTTATGATGACCAGGTGCTATATTGATTAAATATTTGAACTTTCTTCCAGTGGTCGGACTCAGAAGCAAGTTCTTGACTATGTTAAAGAAGGAGGGCACAAAAAGGTGCAGTTTGAAAGGTGAGAGGAAACAAATCAACTATCCAAATGTTTTAATTAAAGTAATGATTTCCAGTAAGTTATAATCTTAAGATCTTGGCACTGTCTAATAGATTAAACCCTGAGAACAGGTTAACCTGTCTGTTTCCCCAACACAGAAGTGAGGGAAAAACACAAAACAATTCTGGGTTGAGACAAAGAGACTGAGATAAGAGTTTAATATAAATAAGACAACATAAATGCAATGACCTTAGCCTATTTGCAGAAAAAGCATGGCAGAAATCAGCAGCAAGCAGAAAGCCAGCAAGATAAAGACCCAAGCCAAGGAGCTAGTCCCCCATCCTTCCCTGTCCTGCTGCCATCACAGCACTAGAGAGCCAACACCCAAAACTCCAGAACCCAAAGCAGCACAGGAACCCACAGCAGAACCGGGAGCCTCTCATGTTACAATGTGAACTTCAAGCCCCACAATACTTTGCTCCAGCCAGCACTTTCGTTTTGAAGCTGGCATGAGGCAGGATGGTTTTAAATAACAGCAGCAAATGTTCCACTTAACCCATGACACAGTGGTCCAATTAAAAAATTCTTTCTTTGATAGTTTGACAATTTATCGCTTGTATAATATCCCCTTGGTCCTGAATGTTTTGGTGAAAGTCAGCATAACTTATAGTCAACTTAAAATCAATAGTCTTCAATCTGTTTTTCAGCAGTGAGTGTCCGACCATGACAGGTAACTTCCTCCCATGTTCGTTTGCACCCTCTTTGGTGGGATGTGGTTAATGTGTGTGAACAGACTTACTCACCTCGGAACAAAACTGTGAAAGTGACCAGGAATAGGTATAGCCAACTTCAAGAGGTCTCTGGGGAGAACTTACTGGGGCCTGTCCTATCTGAACTGGCCATATTGCTTATGGTGGGCTGACAAGACTGTGACAGCAGTTCATTGCTTATGACCCATGTTCTGGTGACAGACCATTCTTGTTTCAGGGCCTCTTCGTTTTCTTACAATGCTCTGTTTGCAACATGTAGCGCATTTAAATTTTACAGAAAGGTGAAATGTTAATCTGTTTTGGATGAAAGCTGCTGTTAAAAGGTTTTGTTTTAAAAAGGCATGTCTGTTGATCCCTATTCATGATAAAAACAAAACAAACTGAAATGGCTTCTTATTGTGACTTTTGTTTTATCTCCAGGAAACACAGCAAGATTCATTCCATCAGGAGTCTGACTGCACAGCCTTCAGAACAGCATACAGAGGTGCCAAAACAAGTCAGTGATATTGATGAAACCCTGGATCACGCCTTTTAAACTTTTGTTTTTAGAGTACCCTCCATTAACTGCAGCTTTGAAACTCTAGGAGCATAGTTTTCTACTCACTTTAACTAGGAGCCAAGGAGCCCTGGGTGTCATAAATTTTAGGTTCTGCAAGTGGAACAAGTTGATTTCCACCATGGAACGGCATTGCTTCAAGACAGCCAGACAAATGTAAATAGTGAGCTTGTCCGAGCTGTACCAAGGACCATCTGAAAGGTTGCAATCCACAGTGTTACTGCTGGGCTCCTAGAATGTTACTGTTTATTGCATCTGGAAAAATTCTCTTCCTTCACTGGGGAGTCTTGTTTGCCCATGGCGACGCTTTTGTCCTGTTAACTAGGGAACAGAAGAATTACTTCTTCAGAAAAATTACAGCTCTAGATTTTAAGCCAATATCTCTGGTAGATAAACCTAATGTGGTTTATGTTAATATTAATACCTGTTATGTGATTGCAAATCCAATAGTGACAAGGTTGCAGCAGCTACATATTCCCAGGTCCAGCTAGTAATAAGGCTGAGCATGTATTCACTACAGGCACCTGTGTAAATGCACATATTCAATATATATATACACAAATACATACACAGCCAGCCATGCAGGTAAACACAAACACAGAACAACACTCCCAGAGGTGCATACAGTGCCAGTGGCCTCACCTTGTTCCACTCTTTGGCTGATCAGGATGAACGTTCATTAGTGAAAAAAATGTATACACACCTACAATGTGGATTCTTCCTGCAACTGCTCTTAGACACTCAGCCCATCCCGTAGTGGGCAACTGGATCTCCAGGTCTCTCAGTGGATGGTGCCTGGACTTACAAGTCCCCAAGGCTCACAGCCCCACTCCAATTGCTAATACTCAGATCTTACAGAAACAGGCACGCACACACACACTGTGGGTTTCTCCAGTAATCCATCTAAAACATTGAGTCTATCCAGTAGCTGACACTTGGATCCTCTGGTTCCCAGTTATTTCATGTACAGAGGCACATGTGCAGTAGTGTCTCTCCAATAGCCAGTACAGATGTAGGACACTGCCAGCAGTTGACCCTCAGGCACCATGGTCTTTCCAGTGTCTGGGCTGATTTATGGCTGCTCTAGTTGGCTCCCAACTCTCTTACCCTACTTATCAGTTAATCCAGTTTAATGTTTGCTTGCAATTACACATTGACCTAACCACCAATATGTATGTCCTCTGGTCTCTTCAGCTGGTGGTGTCCCAGATACACCTAGACCTTAGGCTGAGATGGCTGTCCTGGAACAGCTCCCAGAGGACCTGGTTAGAGAGCGACATTTTCCTGACTACATTATTTGGGTTTCTCCTGCCAATGTTTCTCTGTACTCATCCATGTTTGTGGAAGCAAACCTTTAATCACAGGTTAGGTAGAGCTTAATGGCAGGAGCAAGCTACTAGGTTAATATATGTAAGAATGCTACCTAAACCTTCGCCTTCCTTTTATTGTTTCCTTTTGATATCCACAGGCTCTCTCATTTCTGCAAATCTAAGAACTTCGGAGAATTCTGTTGTAAATGCATTTCAAATATCTTTTAGCCTTTTAATATTACTAAGACAAGCACATGTAGATGGAGCATAGCTACTGGGCAGATTTGACATTCTTATGTGTGGAGAAATGCCAGCCCATGAATTAGTGGCAGATACGCTCCAGGGACTGATTTTGGGTGCTCAAAAGCCCATACATGGCTTTTTGTAGTGTGTATAAGTAGGCTGTGCACACTTTGTCTTACGTGTTTATCTTTTCTTCCACCTTCTTAAAACAGTGTAAATGGGTTGATATTCTTAAGTGTTGATGGCTGCCTTAGGGCATGGAAGCAGCTCAAATACACGTTTTAAATATCACCACATTCTGTCTGCCTTCTCTTCCCTTGCTTAGCTTACATATTTTTCTGTTCTTCAAGATCAGAGACCTCTTTTTTCTTTCTCTCCTTTTTTATTTTTAATTTTAATTCATTTGGAAGCTCAGGTTACCTCTTTGCTTTCAAGAAACCCCTATCTTGCTGCAGATGCGGTGCAAATTCTGGTGTGTAATTACATGTAGCCTTTTTTCCTCTGATTCCCTTCCCTTCTCAACCTCTCCCCTTCCACCCCTCCCTCCCCCTTTGTCTCCCCTTTGTCTCCCCTCTTTTATCTTTCCAGAGCACTAGCTTGGCCCATGGAGACGACAATGATATTGCAGCAGTACAGAGTTCCCGACAAGAAAAGGAATTGAAAGCTTCCACAGAAGACACTGGACAGCACAAGAGCCCTTCCTTGAAGAAGAGCCCAAAGGAAGTCAAAAAGGTGGACGGAGCAGTGGTCTCAACAGTGGAGGAAGAAGAGGAAGCTGCTAAGGACAGGATGCAGCAGAACAGACCTCAATCCCAGCAACCAAGCACAGGTCCAGCTTCCAGGGCTGCTCATGGCAGCAGCACCTCCATTCCTTTCATTGACTGCAGTGATGTAGATAGCGAGTATGATCTCCTCAGAGGACAAATAACCCGGTCATATTCCCAAACAAATGACAACTATGAGGGTGATCTGACCAGTGGTGCCTATATTCACTACAGAGATGAAAATCGCAATAGAACTAGATATAGGGATTCCTCAGCCTCTCTAAAGTCTTCCCAGTATCTCTCAGAAGAGTACCTTGATGATAATGCAGCTAATGTCTCCTTCTACACTGGGGGAAGCCCCAGGATGCCAAGGCACAGCTCATTGGTTGATGAAATGTTTAGAGGGCCAGGGAGCCGTAGTCCGCTGGCCACTCCATTGCCTCCCAGTAGCAAAGGGTCAAGCCCTAACATGAGCCTGAGTAGAACTGGCTCTCAGGGCTATGTCTCAGAAAATGGTAATGACTGCAGGGTGAGGACTGGGGAAGAGGATAGCCATGCCAGTAGCTGCCATGGCTATTGCAGATATTCTCCAGGTTCTCAACGGTCTCATGCACAGAAAATCCAAAATCTCTGTAATAAATCTGTTACAGATCCATTTATTTTAAGTCAGATATCCTCCACACCTGGGCAGGAGTATAAATCAGAAAGATACTGTAAAGGAGGTGGGATGACTAAGATGTCTTCTCCAGAAAGCAAGATGATGCCCAATGGTATTCCAGTTGGGGCACAGTCAAAGCAGAGCCCAGTCATGCAGTCACTTCATGCCAGTGGTGTGATGGATCACATGGCTGCAATCCAGATGATGGAAGGCTCCACCAGCAGTGGGACAGAGTCTAGTGACTCTGACTCCGAAATCATTAACCCCTTCACTCACCCCCTGGTGTTTGGAAATCCCATTGTGCTGAGTTCCTCTCCCATGCCTAGAAATAAGTACTCCTTTGGAAGCCTTCAGCTTGAGGAGGAGGTAGAGGAGGATGTGTCCGTTGGCCTCAGTGATGAAGATGGTATGCAGGTCTTCAGCTGCTAGAGACTGGAGCATATGAAACCAATGGATACTGTGATTGTTCATTAGAGTGATTGCATCTTCTGGTGCTCATGGAGAGTGGCTGGTACTTATTTCAGCACATGGGCTATTTCAAATATTGTTGTACTGAGCCGCCAGAGGGGAAGGATGCTAGAAGTACAGTAATAAAGCTAAGTCTCCATGGAGTTTAACAGTAATGCATCTCCTCTGAAAGAAAAGAGGAGAGAAAAATTATTGCTGAGTTAGGTACCTTTGTACAAGTTTATGCACTTACCTGTTCTTTGTGTGAAGTCATGTTGTAGGCATATACATTGTAGCTTCTTTGACACTTGACTAGTTATTTCAACAAAGCAAACAAAAATGAAATTAAGTAGGTACCTTGTGCTTTTTTGTATGTATATTGCTATCTTATTTTTTTTCTCTCTCTCATATAAAGAGAGCAGTTTATGAGTGCCTCAGCAGATTTAGGGGAAAAAAATTAAACTTACGGCCAAATGCAGGCAGCTTGATAGTCAAGAACAAGATTTGCTGAAATCTTGAGTTATACTGGAAAATATTTTCATGGCAAGAATGTGTTTGGTCTACTCATCTTCATAACCCATTTTATAAATTTAATTGATGAAATGAGGATGCAAATTAGGCAAGGCATGTGTATAGTATTGGCCTTTTTTTCCTTTTTTTTCTCAGTGAATTCAACAGGCCAATTTGGTCATGGAGACTTTAGAACTCCAAACTCTTGCTTAGGCAAGAAAGAGAACAAGATGAAAATATAGTTCAAATGAAAAAAAATATATTGAAACAGCTCTAATGAAGAGTAGTATGAGAATTACTTGCAAGGCAATCCTTTCTATCCGTTATCAATGTGGCAAAAAGATTAATTGCAAGAGATTTTTTTTTCCCCTTATTCTTTCAGTGGAATTATCGTGGAGACATCAAAGTTCTGTTGTGGGTGATTTTTGATCGGGGGGGTTAGAGATGGTGGCTGTTTCATTTTATTTTTTGCTTTGATCATGAAAAATCTTTTATCTGTACAGGACCCAATTAGTCTATCACAGGCTATTTTTTTAATAGTGTCACCTCATAAATTTTTCATCCCCTGACACAGAGAATGATGAGACTGTTGTCCAGGCTGATTGTCTTCTGTACTGTACATAGAGTAGTGAGATTTGCAGAACAACAGAGATTATGTCTTTGTAAACTTCCTGTTCACAGGCTAAAAGTATTGAAAATTAAGGTTGTATCCTAATAAAATCCGATTCTAGTTTTTCTGACTTAATTAAGAAAATCCAGATGAAAGGTGTCCTGTATGAAAAGTGTCCTGCAGTTATTAGAGCTGAGAGACAAGATGTGCTCTTTAACACTGGCCTTAATTTTAACTTTTATATATTTCTCTTGTGGGGGAAGGGAACCGAACCTGAGAATTTTAGATGATGAACAACAGCATTGACAGTACTGCAGGTCACTTGCAGCTATCTGCATCACGCAGTACATGCATGCAGCAACAGTGGATCCACCCACATATGTAAGTTACAGGACTTTGTAAATCTAGACATTATAAAATTTTCAAGATTGTTTTTACAAAAATAATTAAATTAGTCTTTTTAAAATTTTTCTAATGCCTTGGTCTATGCACACTTTTAAAAGAGTTTAATCTGAGTGAGGATATTTTAAAAGATACCTACAGTAGTTAGGCATGTCTTGTGATATACTTTACTTTTTTGCAGTAAAATCTTTGTGTAAATATAAGTTCTAACCTGCTCATCTCCTTTAGTGCGTTGATTTTCTTAAAGCCTAGATACCTCATTTTTTAATAGGAATAATTTAAAGCATCTCTTTAGACAGTGAAATTTTTGGTCACAGGGAACACCCCTGCTCTTTCCTGTAGTTTAAAACATGAATCTAGAAACAGTGAGATTGATAACTAGGGGAAAGCTTGCATGTTTATTATTCTAAAAGAAGGTGGTTTGTGTTTTGGATTTAGAATAGGTGTGAAGTAATTGCCTTGAACTTCTCAGTATTTAACGTGAAATATAAGTAATTGAAGCCTGCATTAGCAGATAGCGCGAGCATGAAGAATGGGTGCATGAGCCTCCTTTTGATTTCTTTTTGCTGCCTGTGCAGCAAAAGTACCAGTAGTTATATTATGCAGTAAAATAATAGCAAACTGGACAGATTCATTAATTGCTTTGTTAGCCAGTAGAATTAGAGTTCAAGTATTGGGTTTTCAACAGAAGGATTTGCAGTCGTTTCTGCTACTTAAGAAAACTGAATAGATTTCATGTTGTTTCAAGTTAGGTGAATATAAAATTTTGTAAGTGGTGTTTAATATTTTGCATCCTTTCAGATACTGTTTTCAGGCTTGATTTCTTCTCTCATATGCCTAAGATAATGGATATATAATTTTATAAGAACCGATCTGCTGGTAGCTGCATTAGTGTAGTTGCTAATAAAATATCGCAACAGCTTTTGTTTTCCCTTTTGAGTATTATTCTAAAAAATGAAATATGAGGATTTTTCTCAGACTGTTTTCTGACAGATGGCATTTTTTCAACTTTAAATGTTTAAGTGATTGTCATTTTAACATGTGGAATTTTTCCAGTTTCAAGGAATAAAGTTAGTCAATTGCATAGGAAATAATGTCATTTAGGATTAATCATTTATGCAGCATTCTTGTGCCACTGAAGTTCCATTTAATATCAGTAGACAAGCATTTAATTAAAAACAGTCTGTGGGCCAAATTCCTCCACCAGACATGTGGTTAATATCTGAGCACTTGCCAAGAATGGTAAGTGAGGGAGCAGTTTTAAACTGCCGTTTTCACATAGGATCAGGTCCCTCAGAATTCATCTGCAAGTTTGTCCCTGTGGGACAAATACAAAAAGACCCTGCAGGAAAGAATGGAAACATTCAGGGCAAGAATGCAGATGAGATGAGATGGGGGAATTCCTGTTCTAGTTCACAAAGCACACATGGGAAGAAGAGCCTGTCAGTTCAAGTTAGCCATTGCAAGCGTTGATTAATGTACATACACTTACGAACAGCAGTGGTCTAAGCATACCTGTGTCTCAGGGTAGTAATAACAGAGGTATCTATAGTCTAAAAGATTTGATTCTCTCACCAATTTCAGTATATTTTGGAGTATTGCTGTAGCTGTTCTAAATTTTTTATTTACAATAATGACATTTTAAATCTCATACTAATCAATTGCCCAGATACCCTTAGGCAGTTGCTACAAATGAGGCAACTGATTCCCAGCAAGATCAAGCAGCTACATCTGCTCTGAATGAATAGTGCTAAGCCTCACATCTCTTATCTTTGCAGAGGATGTGAAGGAAGCCTCTTCTTGGACTATCCAGACAGCTTATCATTGGGATGAACCAACTCTGTCCATCCAGTTGGGTGGATATGGAGACTGTTTGCAAAAGCAGTTTAGTGTTTTGTCCCCCAGAAACATGCAGATGTAGTTAGTCTATGGATAGAGGCACTCTGATTCTTTCCTTGCCATTCCAAGTACTTGGTGGCATTCAGTCATCTTCTATGATGACAGCAGAGAAGTAATGTCAGACAATTTTAAGTATTCTCAGCTCAAACTTGCTATGTCCTTTTGGGATCTTCTCCTTGAGTATTTTTTTTTTCATATTAGCCTTTCCTCAAATCTAATTTTCCTTGGTTACTTGGGATATAAAATCTGTGAATAAATTTGGCTTGTTGAAGGAAACATGGACAGTGGCAAGTTGATGTAGGAACCTTTGTAGCGTATTGCAGGTATGGGGTTTTGGATAATTAGTATCTGAATGGCCTGAACTGCACTGGTTTTGGTTTAAGTCCATATCCCCTAGGAACATATTCCTTATGCATGACAGAGAAGGGTGTTCCCTGAAGGTGATTTGCACCCTGTCACTGGGGTTGTCTGAAAACACCCATAGCTCATAGTCCTGCCTAACAGGTACCATCCTGTTAACTATTGTAGTGCACTCTAAATACAAATTATGCCAAAGAGAATCTGGAATAGAAGTTCTGTAGCTAAATATGTCAACATGTAGCTGAAAGCTTTTAGGTTTATGTTTGTATGTACACTATGTAACCTATAAGGAGCTGAGGTCAGTTAGAAAGTAGATGGATGAGCACAATGAAAGAATTGCTTGTTAATAATTTGAAACATTATTCTGCCAGTTTGCTTCAAGATTAGATGGGAGGCATGCCAAATTAGACAGAATTTTCTCAACAGAGCAGCATTAGCAATACTGAGTAGAACTCAGCAAAGAGCGAAAAAACAATGGTTTGTGAATTAGTTCACTAAATGGACCTAGTATTAGACCAGACTGCTTCAGCACCTGTATTTTTCCCTTTGAATATTTGTAGGGCTGGTTTCTGTTTGCACAGACATTTGTGGAACAGCTTTTGTTAGTTGAAGCAGCTGTATTCATTCTGGAGCAGCAGCATCCATGCCTGAAGTTCTTGTCTGGCCTCTCTGTACATGCATTATTTTGCTGGTGACCAGAAAAAGTCAAATGGAAAATAAGTTAGATCTAAAATCTGTTCATAGCTTTTCCTGTTTTTCACTAAGAATCAAATGTCTTTTTAATTCTGTCATCTTCTGTCCCAAAATAAACACACACACACACATGTGGAGTCTGCATACTCAACTAGAAGTTTCTTTTGGGGTGCTCCAGGGTTGGGAAGGACAAAGGAAGAAAGAAGAGTAGAAAGTATCTTACGCACACTAGACAGACCTAGTCTTGTTAAATAAGAGTTCCTTTGATGTAGCATGCTTTCCACTCTTTTCCTGACAGTTTAAACCCCCAGTAGTTTCTTAGGGTAGTCAGAAAGCAAGAGTTGTATCGATCACTTGAACTGATGATGCAGACCTGGTTTTGAATATTGAAAAGAAGTGATTGAGATGCATCAGTATCATTTATATTCAATTAGCATCAATTGTGGCTATTTCTAAAACAGTTCTTCAAGAGAAGAAAGGATGTCTGACCTAAAAATTCTGTCAAATACCATGTTTGTTTAGCTGGTCCCATTTGCCATAATGAGGCAGTAGGCTGCTGTCGGAAGTGACTTTAGAATGAAATTTTAATTACAGCCCTTTAGCTTCTGATCGTGAAAAACAAGTTAACAATCAGAGTTTTTCCTGACTTTCACACATGTATGAAGGAGTTAGGTGTTACTTACCTTTGGGCACAAGGGTATGTGAAGCGCTTTAGGTCCACTTCATTCAGCAGAGTGGTTGTTACCAGCTGAAAAGAGCAGTGAGTGTGAAGGAAAGAAGTCCTGTGTTCAGGCATGTATAAAGTGAAGGAAACCAAAGTCCCTTCTAGTCTTCCAACAATGCTTCTCTTTCTGAATGATGGAGTTTCTTAAGGCAGCTTCCTTATGTTTTAGTGCATCTCTTCCTTCTCCATTTAGAGGACCAGTCATTTTCCCTATACCAAATAAAAGAGATCCTAAATATATGAAGGAAATTGAATTTTCTGGAACAATTTTTAATATATACACCTTTCTTTGTTAACTGCTGTCAGACACAGGTGGTAAGAGAGCAGTTCTTTTGTGAGAAATCCAGCTGCTTGTTGGTGTCTCCTATTTGATGATGATAGTTTTGGGGTTTCTTATTTTAAGTGGCTGATGCACAGTGTTAACATAGGAGGTTCCCAAAGATTAGACTAATGTGTATCTTTTCTCAGAAGTGATTAGCAGCAAACTGTGGTTTGAGTCAAGCTACATACGGAAAAACTTTTGCCCATACGCTCAGGTTCTAAAAAGGAAGAACATTTAAATTCTTGAAAACTAAAATTAGTAAAAATCCTTGCTGTTTAATTCACCAGTTTTTGTAGTTGCTGAAATAGGCCCAGACAAGGGCACATATCTATCTTACTTATTTATGAGAGATAATCCTTGTGAAGTATGTGGATCCTGAACCAAGGCATCTTCTGTGTTCCTCCCTATGGTTAGCCTATGTGGTACCATTGATCTTTTAAGATACATAACTTCTACTTAAAAATCAAAGGTATCCTATGCATAAAAAGCCTAGTTTGAGTGATATGTAGCATCTTTTTATTCTGTCGTCTGTTCTAATTTTGTGTTCTCTAAAGATTGTGTAGAATAAGCTTGGTTTATGTTGTTTGTTACTACAAGCAGTGAGCACTTTCTTTTAAATATTACCAGAACTGGAATGCTGTGTGCCTGCCTGAACTCTGTTTTCACAGGCATGGTTTTCCAGGAGTATGAGTATAAGTAACAGTGGTGTTATTACAGTAAAGAGGGTAAAGACCTTAGGATCATAGATTTGCATGATATGGTAAATACTTAGATTGCTCTAGAATGATTACAGTTTTGAGGTATAATTTTTACTGTTGAGTTTTTGGTAAAGTTTTGGCTCCTGACAACCATAAGAAATCTGCAGTTCCTACTGATAAAAATTATCTCTAAAGCCATTAATGATACAGCTGTCACTGATTGAACATAGAAGGTTGAAGGAAAATGAATGCTTTCTGATTCAGGAGCTTTCAAGCTTGTTAAAATTAGATGCTTTCTTTAAAATGCTGCAGATCCTATTTTGAGAAGAAAATGTTTTTTTTTTCCTTTGATTTACTGCAAGATTAGAAGTAGGTCTCACTGTTTAGTTCAGTGAATGTTAGAGCTCAGGCCTGTTGCTTTTCCATGAAGCACTTAAAAATGTTTGATTAGTCGAATCCTTATTTTTCCTCTCTCCTGCTAAAAAAACCCACCTGAACCCACTAACAAAAGTTCATAAGCTTGGCAATGTTTTGCTTACCCAGCCCTTTCCTGATTTCTGTGTGTGCACATGCATAGATTTTAAAAATAAATCTCAATAGTAAAAAATATTTTTTAAAATTAAAAATGCTGGGGACTTCATTCTCATTTTTGTCATTTGTTTAATACTGTTTAAAGAGAAACATTTTTTGTTTCATTGTATGCACTGTTTTGTCAGCATGTACCTCTCTGGGAGAAAAAGCCTTTTCAATGTCTTTCCTCAAAGCATGGTGTATCTTCTGTTCCTTGCATTGTTCAGAGCACTGTCTCAATGTCCTTTTACTGCAAAAAAATACCTATTTGTATTGGGAGTACCTAATTCCTCTTATTACAGTGATCCTGTCTCATAGAGCACTCCTGACCTCAGTGTTGGAAAAAAAACCTACTAGATTGCTAGTCTCAAGTTAAGAAACCACACCATGCTGAGGAGCAGAAGAGTGGAGGGAGGGGGGAAGGTCTATTTTCTAGGCTATTTGGGCTCCACTGACCATGATCAGATTGCCCTTCATTTCCTAATGAATGCTGCACCCAACTATGAGCAAGTGCATCTGCTGGAGCTCTTAAGCAGGATCACTGCAGTCTTGGGGAAATGTCTTGTTGAAATGGACAGTATCTGTGGCAAAGCTTACATGGGAGGTGAATGTTTCAATTTTATTGCAGCACTGTGTCATACTGGTTTAAAGACAAACAAAAGCAAACCAACCCTAACCCTGGGTACAGAAAGGAATCCTTCTATAGGTTGCTCTATTTCTGTCTGGAAAGATCAAGGCTAGACAAAGGACTGATGCCCAGTGACCCTGTATTCTTCGCAGGGTGTAAAGTTCACTCTTTGTTCTTAAGATGCGAGTGTACCCTGATGTAGGCCAACAGCAGTTACTGTCTGATTTCTCACTCACCACTGTCTAATACTGCAGAATACCAATACAGCATGGACCTTTACCAACCAGAGAGGTTGCTGGCTACTAAACCAACACCAAGCTTGATGAGACAATAAGCATGTCAAGCCATTTAACTGTGTATGCATGGAATTAATTTTATTTATTTATTATTTTTAATTTTACTTGTACCTGAAGGCTTTTACTCATTCTAACTGGTATTTTGCTGTAAAACTGTCACTGGTTTATTGTTCTGTCCATTTGCTGACTGATGCTTTGTCCTAAATATGAGGAAATTGGTTCAAATACCTGTCACTCCTGCCATGGGCATGCATTTTGAAGCTGTAAGGTCAAATCAGACCTTTCCCCCTGTCATACTTCTCTTCAAGCCAGGCAAAGGTATTGGTGATGTGTGACACAGGATCTCTTCCTGAGCTGTTTTTAATACCTGTTCCTCCTCAAATTCTTTGGTGCTGGATTCGGGGATGTTTGTACATCGTTTTATGGCTGATGCATAACTATTTTTCAAGATCTTTAATTATCTATCCATCACTTCAGCTTATCTTGTTTAGTGGGGAAGAGAAATGCAGTTTAATGCAGATGAACTGATCCCCCTCAAGCTTTCATGGAAGTCAGTGGGATTTTTTTCTTGCATTGAAGGAGAACAGAGCAGAATCTCCATCCCATAATTGTCATCTCAGCGGTGTGGCTGTGCTTAGTTCACAGGGATGGACATGGTTATTAAACATTTCTCCAATCTAAAGTACTTCAGTCACTGGCAAAGTGCAATGAGAACTCCTGGCACTTCGTCTGGTGCTCTCTGTTCCCTATGCCATTTTGTACTATGCATCTTTCTCTGACCCAGACTTGTAGGCAGAAGCTGGGGGTATGCAACCACTGTGACTATGGAAAATTAAGCTAGAGCTGTGTGGTCACAGCAACAACAACTCTGTCAGATACTTTATTTCTAAAAAGCCTTCGTAAGAGGTATGCTCAGTAATGCAAAGGACAAAGGGGCACATTTTGGGTTTCATCTACCAGACTAGAGATATGAAAACACTCTTCTGCCCTAAAAGAAGAATAACTAGGATCTGGATGCCACAGACTGTAGAGTGAGCTGTGGAGCAGGCCTGAGAGAGAATAAGCCCTGCAACATTCCAGATACTGAGAAAGGCACTTTTGTGGCTCTTCATACATTTTCATTTCTAATAATACACCTATAAACCTTGAGAACAATATCACACTTAACATTTGTGTTAGTGAGAGTTATAGCTATACATAAAGCTTTGCAGCAGAACTTCAGTCATCTTCAGTAATGGCTAATGTTTCCTCCCAGTGTCTGTAACAGAGCCGTTTTCACTTTTTGGTATTCCACAGAGGAACATACCCAGGAGTACATCTTAACACTGCTGTACTCTTCCTTGCTGTTAAAACAATATGTAGGGATGAGAACTGTTTCTTTTGAAGTAGATACAGAACACTGAATGGCCTGAGCTTATTCAATAATTTCAACAGAAAAGGAATAGAAGAGTATCTTCAGTTTACATTGAGTCTCATTTGTCTTCCTCAAAAAAGGGCAGCCCTCCCATGTTAGGTTAAAGTCTCTGACCAACGATTTCAGATCATGTTATGCTGTCTGTGTAGTCAAAAGAGGCAGCATGCACTTTAGCTTAACTATGATTTGAATTAACCTCTGGGAGGTACTTTCTTCATCAACTGAGAAGTACTGAATTGAACTGGTTTTTTCCTGGTACTAGCCAGGTTTTGAACCAATATAGCTCTAGCCAGCCCAAAGCCTCTGTAGGCACCAACCTTGACATCAGTCCTTATGGGTTAACATCTGTGCATTGAGAGGAGCCTAGAGTAAAGCAGATGCTGCTAGTGGGATGGCTCACAGCTGGCCAGCTGTACTGGGCACCCATAGCTTGCCAGCACTCCCATGCATTCTTACCACCAAACTGCAGCACAAAACTGTGATATGTGTTTCGATAGTAGTATAGCTATTAAGTATTTTATTTTAGCCACTGGCTTCATTTTGCTTAGCATGTGGAACATACATGTTGGTGGGGAGTGATCTGAGACGTATAAAGCTAGAATGGTAATCCACAGTTTCATGACTTGTGGCCATGTAAGATGCCATTGTGGTTTCACAGAGGTTTTTTTTCACATTAGATTTCAATCAAGGCTTACTTTTTCTGTCACCTTCCCTACTGCAAGAACTTTCCCCAATGTCTGGAGAGTAAACTGGCTTGGTTCAACTAAGAACCACTCCAGGTGTTTTGGCATTGATGGGCTAATCTGGCACACTGTGGTAAAGTGCATTCTCATTATTTGCCACTGTCATCAATCAGTGTTCATTTCCCTTAAACTCAAGCTCAGAAAAGAAGCACATGCTTAATTCCCATCCACTCCATCAAAAATATAGTTTTGTATGTGCTTAAGAAATTCTTCGATAAACGTCCTTTTATACTTGTGTCCTGTTTCATATGTATTTAGCTGGCTGCATTACATCTGAAAGATGGCACAAGTCTGAATCTAAATAAAAATCACTTGAAGTATGAGCAAACACAATTCTGTGCTACCAGCCGCAAACCTTTTGGTCCTCCAATGTGCAGTGCAGCACCACTTGATACCTGGGCGCTGACATGCTACTAATTTCCTGTCTGTCAATGAATCCTTTAGGGTAAAATGTGAGACATTTCAGTACCTTGTAAATAAGATTGTTTTTCCCCCTTCTGTTTCTGTTTATATTCTGTAGTATGTAGTTGATGAGTAGAGCCTGTATGAATATACTCTTCCGTGGCAGGAGGTCAGATGAAACACTGAGGAAAGACCATTTGGTTAATACAGGTTATGTGTTCCTCACCTCCAGGAAAGAAAGTCACTCTGCAGCATTGCCATGACCTGTCAGCATGACACATGTCCTGATTGATTGGCAATGGGAGAGAAAAGAACTTCCATTTTCATTTCCTCATGACTGACTGACTTTCTCACAGCAGAACAAGTTTGTACCCCAGCTTTACCAGAACAACATCCAACGTGCTGATCTTCATGGCTGCGTGGATTGTAATTAGGCCCCAGCAGTTTGAGGCCCTTTTGGAATATAGCCACTTTCTTATACCTAACTTTAATTTTTCACTTGTTCAGTATGTTGGCAGATAGAGTCTGAGCTCTTGCTTGTAGGTGGTGGAGCTTGGATTTGGTCACTGCTTATGCTCATGTTATACCAAAAATGCAGATGTAGCATTTCAACTTGCTGCAACGTAACTTTGAGAACGTCAGTGATGTATTGATGTGTAAGTCTTTAATCAACAGGAGGTACACTCAATGCTGTGAGCCACCAGGCACATATTCTTGTGGTACTTTCCATAACACTCTCCCCAGATCAAGTCTTCCAAGTGTAGGTTAGGAAGTATTTTTAATTCGTTGTCTGCTGGGTATTTTATAGTTTGTAACACTTGAGTTGTACTGATAAAAAATCTGGTACATCAGAAGTTAGGTCTAGGTTTATAAATAGGTGGGTAGATGTGTCAATATATCTATCTATCTGTCACAGATAGGTGCTATTTAACTTCTAGACTACAATGCCTGTGAACTTCGCACAGAGGTGCAAATCATTTACTCGCTGTCGTATGACAGGCATAGTGCCAGAATTTGTTTCCACATTTGAGGTGAAATCACTTTTCTTATGTCTTTTGTAACGTAGAGTGAAGTACTTTTAACCTTACAACCTTGCTATTAATCTGTTTCACTATTTCTCAATGATGAATTCAAGTTCTTTTGAAAACACTGTGTACAGTTGTGTGCTAGTGTCAATAAAATTGACATTTGTGTAACAAGCTGTGGCATTTTCTCAAATCTTACTGAACATTGATTTAGTGTGAAACTGTTGGTAAATCCCTTTTTGATAGCTGTAATAATACCTTCATTTCAGACAAATACTGCTTTGACTTTATAATAGGCTGCATAACTGTGTCACAATTACATAAATTGATAACTGTATTGTTGGGTTTTTTGTTCTTTTTTTTTCCCCTTCTCTTTTAAAGGAATTACATATAAACATGAACTGGTTTGGAACTGTTCTAGCAATAAATCTTGAGTTATCCCAGAAAGAAATAGGTTTAACTGATGGCCTAATTATATTTATTGGTGCCTGTGTTTTTACTGCAGTATCTCCACTGTGTTGTAGCAACAGGAACACTTGCCTATCACAATCTAGGGAGGGGAGGGCAGAAACATATGATAGTAAAATGTATTTGCCCTTAATTATATACAGCAATGTATGTGTTTGAATCTTAGACAGCCTATTACCTCTGGTAATCAAGAGCTTGTCACTATTTTTTTTTTTTGGTTGGATTTTAATGTATGATGTCAAAATGGTACAGTCTGTAAATGTTCTTCCACATGATAGATCCATCTTCTAAAACAGGTTTAGATATTCAGAGGTTTGGAGGAGGAGTTTTCTGGGAGAACACTGGGTGGTTTTGGCACTCTTTCCCTCATGCGTTCAGTAGTCTGGCTGCCTCACAGAAGACAACATGCTAATTCCAGTAATATTTAATGTAGTGTATGTGAATCCATGGAAGTGTGTTTAACTGTCTAATTTTTAATATTTTAAATCCAAAATTAAATGGGACTGTAATGATCTGAAGTTGTCGTGCTTTGTGCATTAAAAGTATTGCTTTTCTTATGTAAATGTAATGCTAGCATTTCCATCCCAAACAATCAGAGGAGCATGGAAAGACCTACAAGGTATAATATGCATACTTGTGTTGTGGGTAGAAATTGGGGAACCAGTAGTTTTCTCCTTTGTGTTAGCTCTGACTGGTCTTAGCAGCGACACTGCTATAGAAAGTCATTGTTTCTTTTTCTCTAGACTTCCACTAGATTTCTAACTTGTGTCCTGTAGTTTCCTATGAAGTACTGATTTGAGTCTTTGAAGTTCTACTTTTCTAGAAAGAATGGCACTCTTAGGGTGATTCGCTTACTATTGTATTTATTCTGTTTCATTGAGTGAATTACAAAAGTGAAAAATAAGGCATTAATTTGTTTAACAGTAAATATTACAGCTGTCATATTATAGCTTGATCCCTTCCCCACAGAGACACTAATTTCAGCTGGTTTCATCAACTAAAAGAACGCTCCAGTCCTTTGGTTAATGCAAGGATATGCAGTTACTCTGGCTTCAAGTCCACTTGGACTAATTTGAAGACCCTGATGTCTGTGTCTTGTAACATAACTTCACATGCTGTAACTTAAGTTTGTAACTCTTTTTGGTACTTTCTAGAGAGAGCCTGTCCTAACTGATTTCTCTTTTGCCATTTTTTTAGCAGGTTCTCTGACTGGCAGCCCTCACCTTTCAGAACTTTCCATCAATTCCCAAGGGGGACCATCCCTGGTAAATAGGTCTTTATCTCCGAATTTGAGCCCTGATGCCAAGCAGTCATCTCCCTTGATTAGCCCTTTGCTAAATGACCCATCATGCATCAGAACTGATGATGAGGAAGAGGTCAAAAGAAAGGTAAGGCAGAGGCAGTTGGCCTCAACTCTATCTGTGTTGTGTTGCAACTGCCTCTCTTTGTCAAAGTGACTAATATCAAGACTCCCTGCAGCTTCCTTGTTACAGATCCACACAGATTACTTGAGTCGGGTTCCTTAGTATCCTCTGTCGTCAGTCATGATGTGTCCAAGCGCATCCCTGTGCTCCTGAAATTGAACTCATGGTTTGGAGCGGGTCAGGCCTGCATGAATACTGTAACTGAGGACTCTGTGCCCTGGATTTTATCTCCTGAATGGTTAGGGTCCCCATCTCCTCTTAAAGCATCAGAGAGAAAATAGGTAGCTCTGTTCCTAAGGTTAATGTGAGATATATCTGGACCAGTCCTGTTGGTTGCAGCTTAAAGAGCTTGTTTTGACAACCTCCTATAAGTCTTGCATGCTTCTAAGGAGTGGAGGTTGATAGTTTGTTAAAAGTGTCAGTTCCGATGCATTATCGGACGAAAAATTTCCAGTTGACAGAAGAAAAAGGAACAGCGTTGAGCCTGTGCAGATGTGTCCAACCCAGGCTCTTCAGTCTGTCTCTGCTGGAAGGTATCACTGGGAGTATTGGGTTGTGGGAGCAGAAAATGCTCTCTTTAAGCCACAGCCTGCAGCATTCATCTGGGAGTGTTTGGCTCAACCCCATCATTGCAGCAAAACCATAAGGGAGCATCACATCCAAATCTGCCTGCTGGCTCGTCTCTCCTGTGCTGCTGAATGAGAGCGGGTTGCTCTTGTCTTTATGTTGGCTGCTTTTTCTCCTGAGCTTGAAGCAGTTCAGGAGGAAGAATGCAGGAACTCAGATGGCTTTGCTGGAAAGCGGGAGCATGTGTAAGGAAGATCTATTTTCCCACTGTGCATACTTAGCAACATAGTGAGAGAAATTTGAGAAAAATGAAAAGCCAAGAATCAGTTAACAGACTCACAGTTCTCTGTGTCAGTCCAAGGTACAGCAGCCAGTGACTGTTGTATATGCCAGCTGATGATGAGTCCTGTGGGGTTATATACTGACTAGGAAATGCCCACACAGTCTCCCCTTGCATCCCTTTCTACTTCATCCTCTGCATTGCTGATTTTCAGGAAGGAAATGAAGCAAAAGATGTATGGAGGTTTTGTTCTTCCTTTTTGTTGCCTGAGCAACACAGAGCCAGATCAAATGCAATCCTTTGGCCTTTGAGAATTAAGAGGTCAAACCCACTTTTGCCTCTTGGATAACACAGGAGGATTTGTTGGGTTTTTCACCCTGAAATTTGCAATTGTAGTTACCCTAAAATCTTTACCCTCTCCCACTGTTAGGTTGTCCAGCCACAATGGAAATATCCTAGGGTTTTTGTTTCTGTTTGGGAGGGTTGGGGGTTTTGGGTTGTTTCTTTTTTGTTGTTGTTGGTTGTTTCTTTTTTAGGTTTGGTTTTTTTGAGAGTATTTTTACTATGGATTCTTACACTCACAAAGAAACTTAGAATAATCAGACACTCATTTTTGTCATTTTGTCAAATCTGACATTTGTCAAATTTGATTCAAATGGTTATCTAGCCTGCAAACTTCAGAATACATCCTGCCCCAGATGTGTGGAATAAGCTAAAAGGAACATCAGCACCCTAAAACTGTAGAAATCACCTTTAAAGAAAAAATGTCTCTTAAGAACCCATAGCAAGTGGCTTGTTCTTTTGTATTTGCAAGGAGGGATTGTTTTCAGGGCTTAGGAATGTTAAAGCATGACTCACAGTAACTACAAGCAAGGATCACTACTTTGTAACTCTCTGGGTGATTGTTGTCTGCAGCTTTCTCCTACAGAAAGCAGCTCCACAAAAGCAGCTGAAAACCTAATGTGTTTTCAATTTGCAGAGATTCCCAACTGAGAAGGCTTACTTCATTGCTAAAGAGGCAGCCACCACAGAACGAACATACCTGAAGGACCTTGAAGTCATCACATCGGTATGTTTACTTCAGCGTTACTCATGAAACGTGAAGCTCTAGTCAGCAGTAGTGTTTCATCTGCTCCATTTAACATCTTAGCTGTTCCATACTAGTTTTGTATTCTGCAGTACACAGGAGTACAGCTCTAGGGAGGAAATAACACAAGAAGCAAGATGTAGAGAATTGCACTGTGGTTAGTAACGTGCACTATGAAACTATATCAGGTTGAGGACGTGGGGAACAGTTCAGTTGTGTTTTCTGGCTCTCATGCTTTGTGGCTGTAATTATTGAAAATGCATGTGGGTTTTCAATGACTTCTCTTAAAGTAGCTCCCTCATGGGACATATAAATGTTTTCTCCTGGATTAAATGCCCCTCCATTTGACATGAAATATTGTGGAGTACCTATTTGAAGGATTCTGATTTCTCAGTAAGTGGAACTGTTAAACGAGTTATTAATGTGTAGCATCTGATCAGAGTGATTACTAAAATCACCAAGGCAAAAATATGCCTTCCTTGCACACATACTGACAGTCATCTTTAACTTCCAAGAGTGATGTGTGTATACATTTGGCCTTAAATAACAATTGCCTCTAAAAGAGCACTGGATCCAAGGTCCTCCCTCATGGTGTTTAAGCAGGGCTGCCAACTCCAGACCTCCCAGTTCTTTCATCACCCAGTGTGTAAAACCTGCATTGAGTGTTGTAGTAAGGATGACATGCTGCAGGGAAGTGACTGTTGCTATCAGGGAGAGACACCTTCTCCCCAGCTTCTCATCTGTTCCAGGAGCCCACATAGCAAATGCAAGTGATCTGAAGCTATCTTAGACATGGCTAGTGTAGGCTGGAGTAGCATGGCTGTTACAGGCAGAAAGATAGCCATGGCTCCGCTGCCTACTTTCCCCGGCTTTTTGGAAAGTCCGGGCACTGAGAGAAGAGGCCAGGTACTGAAAGATGCTGGTAATAGCTGCAGTCTCAGTAACAGATGTGCTGTTTTCATCTTTTCTTTCACCCAGTGGCTGCAGATGCAGAATGTTTGAGCTTATCAGAGCTAAACTCCATTTCCCACCCTGGCCTTTGTTCCTGTGGTAGGCAAATTAGAATTTGCTGTCCCACCAAGGCGCATACACCTCTCTGTGAACTAATCAGATGACTGGCCCAGAAGGGCACAAAAGGGTGAACAAGTAGCTAGGATCAATGGAAAAGGCAGAATGAGCAAGTGTCATGCATGAAGCTTGAGACTTAGTAGGTGTGCAGTTCTTCAACTTTAGCTCAGTGCAGAGATAAAGCAGGGGAGAGGGAGGCTTGAGAGGGATCTCTCTGTCTCAGATCTAAGTCAGCTCCAGCTGATGTAGTGTCAATCAAGATTGCTGTAATGGCCTTCTGTGGTCCCAACAGCCTTTTAGGCACTGCTGGAATTCAGCCATAGATGGCTGGGAACCCCTCAGGGCAGCAAGTAGTGTTATGATGTTGAAGCTAACAGCCTGTCACCTTGGCTAGGCCCCTAGTCCTTTTACATCACCCACAGGTTTGTTGGGGTGAAATAAAGAGAATATGGAGCAAAATTGAGCACGAGCAGTTGTTGAAGTTTTAGTAGTGCACTGATCTTTCTATTTTCTGCTACTACACCTTGTCTTGGAAGTGCAAAGTACCTTCCTTTTACTTGTTCACTTTGCATGATGTTCTCAATCTGCACACAGCAACATGGGCATGAGTGCTTACTGCACCAGCTCCTGTCACAGAGGTTTCAGAGAGAACTTGCAAGAAAATGCAGAGCATATTTTTTGTTTTTACTGGAATGCTTCCAAGTGTTGCAAGTATTAAACTACTCATTCTCTTGCACCTACAGCATTTTCAAATTGAGTTTGTATTAGCCAGCCACTTTGGGCTTGGAAAGAATTTTCAAGATTTGATCAGTGATAGCAAATGGAAAAGGAGTTTCTGTTTTAATTATGCAGGGCCTGACCACTGATAAGAGCCTAAGGTTAGCATGTAGGAGTGTCAAGGGTAGCCTGGGTTGTATTCCTAGTGCCAGCTACATAAGGTCCTTATTGGGTTAGGTGTATAAAGACAGCAAATGGTCATTCTTGCTGCTTTCCATCCCCTGATAACTTCACTTCTTTTTTCTCTGTAGTGGTTTCAGAGTGCAGTGAATAAGGAGGATTGCATGCCTGACACACTGAAAAATCTCATTTTCTCCAACTTCGAACCTTTGCACAAATTTCACACTGGTTTTCTCAAGGAAATTGAGCAGAGACTTGCTCTGTGGTAAGCTGGTTGGTTGTTATGTATCTGTGTTATTTCATGCACTTCAGCCTTTTTGTGTTCTGTTTTTGCTAACTCTTTGTAATTGACTGTAGTGATTCGTTTGTGAAAGTCACAGATGTTGGTTATTAACAGCCTGGGTATATAGAATCATGCTTTTTTTCACGTTTGCTCAACAAACTGTTGTTCAGATATCTCACTCAGGTACAGACATACACAAATGAGATCATAATTCTGGATGAGGCTTTCTCTTGCCAAATGTCAGTGTTTCTGTATGGCAGCTCTTCTGGAAAGCATGTTGCAAGCAAGGCTTATCAGTAATAAAGAGGGAGGGTTTCTGTCAAGTATGTGTAGGCAGGGGGAGATTTCAGAGACCATCTTCCCATTCTGCAGCACCACAGCTTTGATGCTCTCAGGTTCTTCTGTGGACTCTACAGATTGACAGCATGCTTGAATTAGACGCTGGGCTTAACATGACATTACCTGTCCTTAGCACAATAGTGACAGTAAAGCATGGCATTCTTCTGAAGTAGCCATGTGGTGAGTAATTTTTCCCTGGCAGGACTTGTAACTGAGTTCACTTGACCACTGATATCTGAGTGGCACACAGAAACCCTCTCCTTGCTCTGGAGAGGGTCTGGACAAGGTTGTCTTGCTCTGTGTGGGCATTTTTTTGGTAGTTTATCTTTGGTGCTGGGACCCAGCTTTTCCTTTGTGGTTACAAAAGTGACAATGGAAAATCGTGTGAAAACAGAGCAGCCAGACCTGATGAGGGCTAATCAGTTTAATGCCTCTTTAATTAATCAAAAACAAAAGCAAAACACAGGCTTAGTGTGTGTGAATTTAGCACTTATGATGAGTGAGGTGACTGAATGAGAGCACAGCACATGGCAGAGTAGTGCTATCCAAATCCACCCTGCACAGTTCCAGAATTAGCAGGTGTTTTCTGAGAAGGAGAGAATGTGACACTGCCTCTTAGAGCTGACATCCATCTCCAGGACATAAGGTTACTCCTAAGGCATGTACTGCATAGCAACTCTTCTTGTATCTCCCTTTTCTTATTGGGCTGTGTGGTAGGTTGAAATTACCACCCCAGCTAATTTGGAGAACTACCCCCAAAATAAATCACCAGACTAGCTCAGTTTGGGATGGAAGCAAATGAAGCTGTATTTACAAGCAAAATAAAATCTAGAAATATGAAATGCACTGTAATTTGCATTTCATGTATGTACAAAAATGTACAGTATATGTACAATATATGTGTATTTACAATTTATAAACAACACAGAATCCCCTCAGACCCCCTGGATGGACCCAGGGGCACCATTCACCTCCTTCACCACTCCCTCCTTCTTTCGCAGAAGTGACAGAAGAAGAAAAGAGAGAAAGAACTGTTTATGCCACTACTCTATATCCACATTAGCAAGCCAATGAATTATATAGACCTTATCATTATTTTTTCTTTTGTGTCTAATGGTAATTCCTTTCAGTCTTTGCAGTCAAGAACTAGGCAAAAGTTTCCCCTTCAAACTGTAATGGGCTGCTGCTGTTTTAATCTGGTCAGGATTCTTACAGGTATTAATTGCTTTCCAGTAAGGAACACTTATTGCAGGTACTCCAAGAAGGCTCTTTTGAATGTTATAAAACAGTGATTTTATGTTTTTTTTCTGGCTGTGGGGTAGGATTAACCATAGTTGGGGTTAATCCCCAACAGGTTGGGGTTAAGAGTGTGTGAAGAGAAAAGGAAAATGTACAGAGTTAATAAAGGGCCAGGTTCTGATCTCTGTCAGACCAGTCTAATCTAATGAGCATAATGGGTGTTGTTTCTTGGAGCACAAGTTGAAATAGAGATTCTCCCTGTATCTTTCTGGTTGCTAGTGGCATTACAGGTGGATGACGACCTCCTGTTCAAGTGTGATGTTTATCAAAAATTGGATGATGCTGCAAGAGCAGCCTGCTGTGGAAAGGTAGCATTGCATTAAGCGTGTGGGGAAAGTATGTTAAAAGAAAGAATATTTAAGCTTTAAGACTTTCCATGGCTTTTGTTTTGTTACTCCTTTTCAGTTAGCTTCTTCTAGAGCTGGGTAGGGCTTTTGTTTTACAGATTTTCTTTGTATCCTAAGGCTATGGTTTCACAGAGCAGTAAACCTCAGTTTAAGGCTCCTCATATAATACTTAAACTGCAGCTACCCTGTGATACAAAGTGCTGATCTGCTATCAAGTTACTTTACAATCCAAATGGTTCAGAAATATTCTGCTGAGGTAACTTTGTCACAGCTGGGCACCTCATTCTGACTTTGTCAGCTCAGCTATTCCGTGTCCTTCTATGCTTAGCGTAAAGCCACTGGGAATTTCCTATCAGCTTCTCTGATTCACTCGACAGAAAAGCAGTCATGTTCCTGTCCCTGGTCTGCATCCAGTTTGCAACCAACAGCATGGGTTTACCTAACATAATACCACTGTTGTAAGTGGTGTTTGTTTTTAAAGTCCTGGCAGATCTGAGTACCTGCCTTAAGAAAGGAGGCAGATTTGCTGGCAGGTCTTATTTTGGAGGTGTTGGTGTTTTAATATAGTGCCACAGATGCTGAGATAAGCTACAAGCAATAAACTATCCTATAGAGATTATTGTTTAATTAAACAGTGAGTGGCAAAAATCCATGTCCCTCAGCGTGTAGAAGAAGAAGTTGGTGGCTGTATGGTAGGGAATTTCTTCACTTGTGTGTTCAAGGTCATTTAGTTCAATGTCTGTACTTCTATGACTGTACCTCTCTCTTTGGCCCCAGGTGATTTTAAGCCAGTGGGCTTTGGCTGTGTTTGCCACTGCAGTGCAGAGCATTCTGAGCCTTTTCATCATGTGTAGCCCCTCACGGCCCTTTGCAGAGCTGGTGGCACTGCTGTGGGCAGGTGTGGGCAGGATTCAAGCCAACTCATTTAAATCTGACTCTTATGCATCAGCTTTTTCCAGGCAGGTGGAGGGAGGAAGAAGATAGGATGCTTGTTCTGAGATACAAGCGTGTTCTGCATTAGTGTGGTATGTCCTACAAAAAAATTACCTTTGAATGAAAAGGTCATGGACTTAATCAAGCTACTAGAAGCCTCTGGCTACCCAATGTGTTGTGGGAGCTTGTCTGGGAGTAAGAGCCTCCCATGACCAGTCATCTATGTTTGTCTAGTGAGTAGGATGCTGGATTTTATCAATTTAAAGTGCAGTTCTTCCTGCTTGCTCTGCCTAGACATCAGTGTGTTTGTCTAAGGTTTGTTTCAAACCTTCATTATACATGTAAGAATCTTTTATGGGAGGCTATTCCCTGCTCTCTTAGGACTTGTATCACGTTGAAGCTGATGCTCTGCAAAAGAGCTATGAGGAGAGCAAGGCCAGGGAAGGTTCCCACCTAACAACTGTTAGATGGCTCTGTGCTTTTAGTTTGTTAAAACATCAACAGTTTTCTAGTGTTTGGCTGAAAGAAGCTAAGGTTGTACACGTTATTAAAAGCATTTCTGGCCTGCTCACAGGCTTCTGAACTCTTTGAATCTGCTGTCAGAAGCAGGCTGTTCTCTACTGAATATCTTAAGGACTGTATCCTTTTGACCCAGTTATAGATTCTGGCAGGTTTGATTTGTCTCTTCACATGATTCACCCATTTTTCTCTTCAGTCCTGCACTCTCACTGTCTCCTGAATAGTGATAAAGGTTTTAGCAAGATGTGAATTGATGCTGATGCCAATAGCCAACTGCAGAATACAGGAAGTTGCTGCGTTTTTCACAGCCAGTGTTTCTTTCTGGCCATGAAACTGAGTAGATTCCTGGTGGTTTTATTGTACAGCATCCTAAGATCAGTCATGCCATGCTCTGAGTGATGTTTTCTGCCCTGCTTGTGGTGTTTCACAGCCAGTGAAGCCACTCGTGAATCTCCTCAGTTGCCCCAACTTTTCTGAGCCCTCTGTTCATAAGACTGACCATGTTTCTGGGACTAAATGAAAATACTCCATTAGTGGCCTTGTTTGAAGAGAGGGAGGATGACCTTTGGTGGGTGCAAGCAGGCCACCAGCAGGCGTGGGGCTCTGACTTCTTGCACAGCGAGGGAGGAGGAAGAAAGAAGTACAGGAAGCAACCTGAAGTTGGAGAGGGAACAAAGCACATCCATGCTGTCCTGCTACCAAGTTCCAGGAGAGTTGTAAGTCCTGGTCCTGGCTACCAGGACTCATCCAGATTGCTCCTCAGCAATGCTTTGGGTGCAAGGTCAGAAGTTCCCAACCATTTTTGCTGGGAGGATATATAGGAGTTGTAGCTCAGTGACTGAAAAGCTGGCTCCTATTTCCCTGGGCCTGGAGGATTTTAAGGCAAGGAGGAAGAAGTATGAGCAGTGCAGGCAATGGAAGACATGCTCCCTTAGCATCTAGCCAGTTGAATCTGAGAAGTTAGTTTTTGCTCCTTCATTTATCTAATGTATTTAATAAACTGTTCATTTGGGCCACAAGCACCATTTTCCAGCCAAAAAAGAATGAGCTCATTGTCCCACACCCTTTTAAGTGTTTGTACTACAAGTTTCCAAATGAGTTTCTGTAAATTCTGACAGAAGATGCCAAATGGCAAGCCATGAATTTCTCTCCTTGGTCAACTGCTATGTGCTGCAAAGAGCAATGCTAGGGCAAGCCAGGACAGCCATTTCTGCCCCAGAATGTTCTATCAGGGAGCATGAATCTACGTTTTGGGCCTTATCCATGTGCTAGGAAGAAAAAGCATTACATGTGTTCTGGAAATGCAGGCATACTCATCTTCACTCAGAGAAGGCAGTGCTTTGACTCCCTATTCACAGGCACTCCTGCAGAATGCTGCCACTCAGTACTACCAGATGTAGCTGAGAAAAGTGTGGCTGGTAATTTTGGGGGAGGGGGGGGAGAGGGGAAGAGCTCTTAGATCTTAACATATGAAAGGAAAAGGCTCAATCAGTATTCATGAAAGCCAGCTTGAAAACCTGTAATAAAAAGCACTCAGGGAAGTGTAGGAAGATGAGCTAAATGTTGATTTATTAACTATTTTTTGTTTGGGAAGTAGTACTTGTGGTCAGGAAGAACAGCCTAATAAACAGTTTATATAAACAAGGCACCAACCCTTATCTGCCTTCCCAAATGCACAAGTGCTGAGTGTTCAGCTGGTTCTGCATGCCTAGTGAAGAGGGATGAAGAGGACAGTTTCAGAAGTGTTTTTGTCGTGTATACAGAAGTGGAGTATGCATTGTAGTATAAACCTGTGAGTCATGCAGTGAAGATTCCTGAGACAAAGACATTAAGAGGGGCTTAGTGCCAGTGCATTGCTTTCTCATTTGAGAGGACAAAATTGCTGAAGTCACTTCTAGTACTTCTGGGGATTACAGCCATGCTACACCCAAATGAATTTGAACTGGTGGGAGAGAAAGAGATTGTCCAGGATCCATTGGTCATGCTCAGAGCCATGTTGTGTTCATCTCTGCGGCTCTCTTGGCGAGATGTTTCCAGGATTGTCTCTGAGGAGGTGCCGTGGCAAAATATGAAATGTTGCAGTCTTTTCAGTATGTTTCCCTGCAGTGGTGTTACTTACTCTGGTCTCTTACCATTTAAAACATTACTGATGCATGCTTGCTGTAGATTGGGTTTCTCCCAACACAGGGATAGCCAGCCGAAAGTTATTACATGTGTGCACACTCCCTGAGGGTTTGATGGGACTCTGGGAAGCTCTGGTGGCTTCATCACTGCATTTCTGAGGCTCTGAGCAGCATTTCATGCACCACTTACTGCTGACAGGACAGCTGCAGTGTCGGCTGGAATAGGCAGGGCAGTAAGAGGCACTGTGTAATAGCAGGGTGTGAGCAAGAAAAAGGGCGTTTTTCTCTTATTGGCTCTTATTTTCCAGTTTAAAAAATGCCCCTCTTGTTTAAAAGTCAATTGTAATGGGGAATTATTTCCCATTATTTCTTCATATTAGAGCTTTAGTTAATAATACTCATTAAAAGTCAAATGCAATGCTGTTCCTCAGCATATAACAGAAGGTCACTCACTGTAAATATCATTTGCTGCAATTGATTTTCTTTTTCTGCAATTGAAGGGCCCTAGTAGAGGTTTTTTAGCTGGGAAAAAAAATCTCTGTTGAGGTATCTTTCTCTCCTTCTGTGCCTTCTCACCATCCCCATCAACTTTCTGTTCCTTCTAATGCCATTCCCAGATGATTGAGGATATTCTGGGCAGACTTGAGATTTCTTTATATTCCTTTCTCCATGATGTACACTGAAAAGTTCATATGATTTGAAAATCCAACCTAGCTCAATGTCCCTGTGACACAAGCTGGTGGCCATTTTAGTAATAGAGAGTGGCTGAGTTTATCAGGTATAGAAGTCTTGTCTCTTCCTCTCTGCTTGCAGTAGTCCACTTGCAATACTGTAAAAAGCAAGGGCCTCTTTAGAGAAAAATAGGAATAAGAACTCCACTATCTGGCATGATTTGAGTGACTTTAGACCTTCCCACACAGTGTCACTGGGGTGAGGGCACATTATGTGCGTGGAAAATAGCTCCTGCATCTTCTATGGAGCTGGGAGTCATAGATCAGCTCCTGATGGAAATTTGTGAAGCCTAGTCCCTGAGCTCTGTCCCTTGTCACTAGCAGATAGATACCATGTTCAAACAGTGACCTGTGAAAACAAGGAGTAAGAAGAACAATTTAGCCATCCATGCACAACAAATGAGCAGCTTCTTCCCCCCCAGCAAGCTGAGTGTTGTTGTTCAAAACATACGCCACAGGGAGAGCTCTTTTCTCCGCTGCTGTGCTGTGGGCTATTGAAGCAGTAAAACACCATCTGATGGCTTGAGTGTTTGGAGTGTATTTTAATATTCTGTGTATTTGGATGCATTTTTTGGGAGGGCTTCTTCCTGTTTACTTGGGATTTGCATGTTGAGGAGCTGGGGCAGAGAGCAGTGTAGCGTAGGGGTTGCTCTGGAGTCCCAGCAAGGAGCTGGCTAGAGTGGAGAATGAGGTTTAGGAGGCAGATGTGAAGCCTTCGTGTTGCCCTATGCCTGACTTCAGCTTTATCTGGCCCTCTGCTCCACATCACAGCTGACATCTATGCACCATTCCCAGTGAGAAAATCATCTCTACTTCAAGAGACAGCATTTGTGTGGAAACAAATAACCAAAGCAATGGAATGGCTGAAACAAGGAGAAATACCTGGCCATCACATTTCTGGATTTTCTTAGGGTTCCATTTCTTCCAGTAGTACATACCGGCCCACAGCACAGTTTAGCTGTCCTGACCTGGGCTGAAGGCTCTGCTACAAATCAGCTCCTCACTGTTGAGCTGGAGAGAGGCTGTTGCTTTTTTGAAATCTCCTTCTCCCCATCTTTGTGTCTCTGCCAGGATTCAGAATAAGAATTGAAAGCCCTCTATGTGTTTTCGTTTTCTTTTTTTTTTTTTTTTTCAAGCCTCAGACCACTCTGTGGATAAGCCATTGAAGGAGAATGTTCCTGGTGCTTTGTGTGTGACGAGTGTGATGACATGCTGTGCAAGCAGTCAGTGCTGTCTGTGCTGAAGAGGGACCAGGGGGTCAACTTTTAGGAAATAAGGACCTGACTGTTCAATAAACAGCTGCACTAAATATTAGCTGAAGTTCACAAAGTCAGTGGAAGCATTCAGTATGACTTCAGTAGGCTTGGAGTTAGCCTTTGAGTAGCTCTCTAGCAGATAATAAATTTGCAACAAGTATTCAACCCATGTATATTGTAATCTTGAGATCAGACAAGCCATTTCTCTTTAGAAATAGCAGCAGTCTATAATAATGTACTTAATATTTATCTTGGCAGTAAATCAGAAAGGTACCAAACTGCTGATGTCCATTAGATTAATTCCAATGCAGAGTTGTAAGAAAGGATCCAGGCAATGCCAGAGAGTTAGAGAATAATACATAGAGCGAGAATTCTTCTAGAGATAATTACCAAATACCATGTCATTAACTGGCAGAAGAACAAATTCAGCTGGCCTTGACATTTCTGGGATTGCGTGCAGCAGCACAGCATGAACCATTGGGGATGGGATGCTGCATGCTGGCTGCATGGGTGAAAGGAAACTTTCCCTTGCTTCTTGCCAGCACAGTGCTACTGTTCTAGACTCCAAATGGTCGTGGTTTTCAGCTGGGGGCACTTTGGTAAGCACCACTTTCAGCAGAGCTTGAGTGGCTGGAATGTTTTATTTACAGTTTCTCAGAAGAAATCTCAGTGGGGAGAGCTGCTGGATGGATAGGGCATGGGAGAAGGGAAAGCAGGAAACAGCATAGAAGTGAGCTGACTTGACCAAGGCTTCCTGGACTTTTATCGTCAGGTAATGTGGAAGCTGTAGCCTTGTAACTAAGGTTTGTACATATCTCTGCTCTTCCTTGCAAATAAAGACCATTTGGGGAGCATATTTGGACTACAGCAGTGTTTAGATCATGCAGTGCTTTTGCAAAACTGACAATGCTAATTAAAGTTACTGTTGACACAGCCCTGGTGTAACCTTTGGGTTCAAAGAGAAACATTAGAAGTCTTGTTGAGAGCTGTATTTTTCGTGCTTAAATAGGCATGTGAGTGCCTGGGAGACTGAACACAATAGGAAATAATTAAAGACAGCCTGTGAAACTGGCTTGATTGTTCAGCTGAACATGGAATAATCCCTTGTTTATCAAGCAAGTCTCTACGTCTATTGAAGGATAAAATAGGAGATGTTTCTGTGTAGTATTCATAAGCTGCACCCACCACATTTCCCAGTTACAAAAACATGCAGAGAAGTTATCCAGCATGAACATAACCACATTTAAATAAAAAAAAGTCTGCATATGCATCTATTCATGTTATAGTATGGATTTAAAAAAAAAACAAGCAAACAAAAAAAAACCCTGTGTCCTACCATTGAAAGTATATTCCTAATGACAGCTGCATCCTGCAGAGATGGACCACCTAGTTGTCCACTTAGTCCTTCACTGCATAAAGAATTTTCTTAAGTGTGTGTGTGAAAAAAATATGTATCCCTTTAGTGGTAACACAAACCAGAGGCCCTGTTGTTCATTTAGAGCTTGATTGCATTTCTATCCTCTTCCAAGGTAGTGCATTTCTTTGGATGAATTTCAGTTGCTTCACACCAGGCCTGGATCTGTCTCACAATACACAGATGTAGGAGTCGAACTGAATTTTACAAATTGAGGACAGCACGTTAAAAGCCATGCTACAGGAAACTTGGATGCAGTAGTAGAAGTTGGAAAGGGGAAGGAGACAGTGCTCCTCCCCACACACCTCCTTAAACCCCCCTTAAACCCTCTGAGTTGAGATAAAAAGTTTAATGTAAGTGAGATAATATAATGCAAATTTACCTTAGCTTATTGCAGAAAAAGTGTAGCAAAATGCAGAAAGCAGCAGCAGAAACCAGCAAACTAAACCCTACGCCAGAGAGCTACGCCCTGTCCCTCACCATCATGCTGCCATCTCAGCAGAAGAGACCGAGACCAACACCAAAACCTGGAACCTGAAAGCAGCAACTGGAACAGGAAGTCTCTCATGTTACAGTCTGAGCTTCAAGCCCCATGATACTTTGCTCCAGCCAGCACTTTCATTTTGAAGCTGGCATGAGGCAGAATGGTTTTGAATAACAGCAGCAGATTTCAACTCAACCCATGACAGTGATCCAGTCCAAAGTTAAACAAATTTGTTTAATTTAGGAGGTACCATGAAGACTCTGTAACATACTAGAGAACATATTAGGTAACATATTAGAGAAAAAAGGGCCACAAGGATGATCAGAGGGCTGGAGCCACCTGTCCTATGGAGATAGACTGAGCGAGTTGGGGCTATTCAGTCTGGAGAGGAGAAGGCTCTGAGGAGACCTTATCGTGGCCTTCCAGTATCTGAAGGGGGCCTGGTGAAGAACTTTTTAGGATGTCAAGGAGTGATAGGACTAGGGGGAATGGAGCAAAACTAGAAGTGGGTAGATTCAGATTGGATGTTAGGAAAAAGTTCTTCACCATGAGGGTGGTGAGACACTGGAACAGGTTGCCCAAGGAGGTGGTAGGTGTCCCATCCCTGGAAGTTTTTCAGGCCAGGCTGGATGTGGCTCTGGGGAACCTGATCTAGTGTGAGGTGTCTCTGCCCATGGCAGAGGGGTTGGAACTAGATGATCCTTGAGGTCCCTTCCAACCCTGACAATTCTATGATGATTCTATGATTTTAGTGATTTGGTTTTGAAAACCTAACTGTTGAAGCAGATCAGTAACAGTTTCTTACATTCATAGCTTTTCCTCCTATATTCTCTAAAAGATGTGTTTGGATTCAGTCACAGTGCGGTATTCCTGCCTGTCTCACACATGGGTTTAGAAGCAGGAATATCTCTTTCATCAGGAGCTGGGTTTCTCCCAAATGCAGCACCCACCCAAGTGCAGCTGGCTGGGTGGGAGGGAGCAGTTTGCATTTTTAGTACCATAAGTATGTGACGCACTGAAAGAAAATTCATGCTGGTATATAACACTTACTAGTCAAATGCAGATCCCAGACTGATTTTTGGTGGTTTTTTTGTTTTGTTTTGCGGGTTTTTTGGGGGGTGTGTCCCTTGCACAAGCAGAAAGCTTTTCAGAGGAGATACACCTGGGGGTCCTGTGCCAGGGTGCAGTCCTTGTTTCTGAACAGAATTACTCTTTTGCTCTAAGATCACGTATTGTGATGGGATTTTGATGTCTTCCTTTTTTCTCAAGCCATTTCCAGCCTTGTCTGGTGTGTTTAAAATGTCTAATCCTTCTGCTAAGTGCCAGCCCTTTCTGTTGTTGAGAGTGGAAAGCAAGGCAGGGCGATGGGCATACCGTACTTGGGAATTACATGTCCGTCAGGAAGATTCTTCACATGCTCCTGAGTAAAGGAGCATGGGGGTCAGGAATTTACAAGAAGTGAGCTGTTGAGTTCCTTTCTATGCTCATAAGTGATTATGTGGTTTTATTGCATGACTGAAGCGTGTGATATTTCTATTGCCAACAGGGAAGGCCGCTCTAATGCTCACATTAAAGGAGATTACCAAAGAATCGGAGATGTTATGCTAAAGAACATTCAGAGTATGAAGGTAAGAATGATCCTATAACTATTAAGCTTTGACACAGATTAGGATTAGTGTGCTTTTGATTTTCATGTGATGTTGCCTCTTGTGCTGTTTTTTTCCAGTTGTAATCAAGGCTTATGCTTTAAAAGTTTTGTTTGAAGTAGCAAGCAAGCAAGACTGATTCAATTTGGGAACCCCACATTTGTGCACTACACTGACAGGTTAGATGAAAGGGAGTTGAATATATGCAAATAATTGCCTCTGATCCTTTTAAAGTAAAAGGCAAAAGTATATATATGAACTGAAAATCTGGGCATAGTGTTCAGCAAACTTTTCACCTGCTTTTAGTCTGGACAGAGTAGTATTTTTTATGCTCTGTATTACCAAGCAAACAATGTGGAAGGCAGGCACAGGAGCTTGTGAAAACCTTACAGACTTTTACAGCTTGGAAGGAGAGAAAACACAGCTCACCTTAGTGTAATGTAGCTGTGCATCCAGACAAAACATGGCAGTGCACCTTCAGCATGTGGATCTCAAAGTGTTCTCAAAAATGTCTCATAAGTCTTTCTTTGGTGATTGCCACCTCAGTGTTCTGCAGTTGGTAAATGAGGCAGCCTTAAGGCCTTGGCTGGAGGAAAGGACAGTTTAATCTTTACAGCTCTCCCAAGACATGAGTTAGTACTGGGCTTATCTTTCAGAAGAATAGAGAGAGATGAGGAGAGGTTAAGTGATGTACAAGTGATTATACAGCAAATCAGAAAAAGAGAATGTGGAAATCTTGATTGACAATCCCCAACACAAACAGGTCTGTCACCCATAAGGTGTCCTTACCCTTTCTGCAATGTACTTAGCAGGAATTGCCTTTTTTCCCTCAAGACACAGTTCAGAAGTATTGGAAGAAACACAGGGGGGACTTTTCTATGTCTATCTCTGCTCTCAAGAAGTACACACCTTTTCACAGTTTTTGAAATCTCAGCTTCTGGCAGAGTCTGCTTCTACTTGTGGTACCTTGCAACATGAAATTGTGTGTCTGCAGCCTGCAAGGCCCTCTGTGGCACTTGTTTAACAGCAGCATACGATGTGCTTTTGTCTTCACCATTCTCCATTTCCCACTAGATTTTGTTCTCTTCACTCTGAGAACTGTCACCTGTGCTGGTAAGCACAGGTATTTGAAGGAAAGCGGCAAAGCCTGACTTAAGTCTAGCTTAAGACTTTAAGTCTGACTTAAAGAACTGCAGTGGAAATGATAGTTAAAACTCCACATATTATGAGACCCGTTAAAAGACCCGAAAACTGGCAATCCTTGTTCAGTTAACACAGGAACAAAGTTAAGAGCAAGTAATTAAAGGGGAGCCTTTGTAGTAGTCCAGTCCAGAGGGTCTGCTGTGTCCTTGCTTAAGTTACAGGCCTGTAAAATTAACATGCAGTGTATGGAGGAAGTGGCTTGGCTGTAGGGAAAGTACATCTCTTGTAAGAACATCACAAATCACAGGAAAAAGAGTGAGTTGATTTCAAATGTTTCATAAAGCACAAGCTTTGGATTGAACCAAACTGTCCTCTCAAGTCCAAAAGACAATCAGTTTCTTTTCGTGCTGGTTAATATTCCACGGTGTACCAGGAGACTTTATTTGGCAGCTCAGAGAAACTGTGCATCCTGAAGAACCAGTTTACCTTTTCCAAAACACAAATGAAGCCCCTGTGTTAATTGTTTAAAAAAGTACTGCTGAATTCTTTTAAATGGGAACTGTGAATGCCTAGGTTACTGGGGCCTAAATGAAGTTGCATATTTTGTGCAAACATCATTCACTTGCTGGTGCAGAACTCCCCTGCTGCCGGTAGGATCGTCTTAGACACTGCACTAGGGAGAAGAGGATGTAATCCAAGGATGAAGAACTCTTACATAACCATTTCTGTTAGAAAGCTCCTCTATTCTTGCATTTGTTCAGATTCCCGGAAGATGCAAAATCTTGTTAATAACAAGGAAGCAGAAGCTAGAAGTCCTTTTGCTACATCTTAGTTCCCCTACAGCACCTAAGAGGACCGGGGCAATTAAATCCCTCCTAGAAATCCTCCTAGAAAGTGCATTTGCGTAGTCTGACTCCCTGTTGCATCTACTTACAGGAGCTATGTTCATGTTATCTCCTTGCCTTTGAATTTCTCACTGGTATCAGACTTAGTTTTGTTCACTCACGTGCTTCTGTTTTACAGGGAATGCAGGGGGGGCGGAGGGTGGGGTACTTCAAACAAGTAATGCCATTTCTCCTTTTCAAGTGAATATTGGAGTCATTGTGTTGTACGGTGATTTTGTTTGCAAAATCCCACCTGCAGTGCTAGTTGGATGTTTTTTACTGGAATAGCTTTGGGCTGTCAGGTCTCACAGTGATTGCTAACAGCTCTACCACGTATTTTTTCTTTCTTTGTGCCTATAAGCAAATGACAATTCACCTGAGGAAGCACAATGAGATTTTAATTGAGTTGGAGAATGGGATTAAGAACTCTCGCAAGCTGGAGACCTTTTGCAGGGATTTTGAGCTACAGAAAGTCTGCTACTTGCCTCTCAATACCTTCCTTCTCAGACCTTTACACAGGCTTATGCACTACAAGCAGATAATGGAGAGGCTTTGCAAACACTACCCACCTGACCACATAGACTTCAGGGATTCAAGAGGTAAGTACAAGAGAAACAACCAATCCCTGGAGCTCGGGAATGGTGTCTGAATCCATTAGAGGTGCATGGGTGGACTTTAAAAGACAGTTGCTTTTTTTTTTTTAAGCCTACATTGAAAGAGGATTGCGTTGCAAAATCTAAGCACTCAGAAGACCAGAAATGGTAGGATTAAGGTTACTTTTGTATATGTTATGCCACAAGTACTTGGAAGAGAAACCTGCTGGGAGTTATTAACCACACAGAAATGACATGTGGTTCAGGAAGTCACTTGAACTGAAAACAGTTAGGAGACTGGGGGAGAGCAGAGGGAACATACCATATGTGTTTGTCTTGTTCCTGGATTTCTGTAGAGATCAACTGGGAACACAGCATTAGCCCAGGTGAACCCTTGGTCTGACAGTGTGGCTGCTGTTATATGTCTCTAAATGTTGTCTTTTGTTACAGCCGTACTGTTCACTCTGTTACCATTTCCATGATTCGTTTCAGGAACTCAAACTGCCAACATATGTTTCTTTCCCAGTGTGTAGAAATTTTCACCCTATAGTCTAAACTCACTGGCTGCTGTTTTTTTCTGATTATTTGTTTTCTTCCTTTCTTAACCCCATCCCCCACCATTGTAAGCTACCTACATGTGAGGATAGTTATGTTAGCTGTACAATTAGCACTCCATGCAGATCCACAGAAGAACTTGGGCTGGAAGCAGTGCTTGGTATGATGGCTCCCAGCTGTAAGGAGTTAGCTGGCTAAGCTCCCCTACATGCCATGCAGTGGGACCCGCAGCAGGCAATGCACAAGATGTGGAGGTAACCTGGTTGGAGGTCTGGGGCACTGAAGTGCTGTGTTACACAAATGTTTGCCAAAATGTAGCTACTGCCTGATGACCTCAAGGAACACCTTCATTTCTTTTAGCCAAGGATAGATGATGATGATGATAATGTGCCCATTCCCACTTTCCCAGGCAGTGCAGCAGCCATCAGGGTTTGATTCCTGCTCCACTTTTGAAAGGGATACAAGTACAGGATTCAGGGATGTAAATAAGAGAATATGAGGACAGTGTGACTTGAGATACCGTTACTCTGGCATCAGTCTCTTACTAAGACATTTGCAAGCATTTGTTAATGATCAGAGTGTAAAGTCTTCCACTAGAGATGCTGAACACTGAGCACTTAGAAAGAGGCACCACTCTTACTGTTCCCTTTTTTTTAACCAAATGATTGTAAGTGCTCTTCTAGTACTAAAGTCAGTCAGTGTTCAGCCCAGACAGTTCAGCTGTTCAGGTATATCAAGGCGATGCTCATGTACACAATGGGACAAGGAGCTAGACTGTGAGCTGGTCCCCCTGAAAATATCAAGTGATGAAGTGATTTCCAGCTTATTTCTCTGAGTTGACTTCCTGTGTTGTTGTCACATTAAAAAAAAACCAAGACATGGGAAGCAGATTTGGCACAGGAAACGTGGGAACCAAGCCTGCACTGCTTTGGCTTTGGCAAGCATATAGACTTCATAGTGTCTGCTTCCTTCTATATCCCACCTCATCCTTCTTCGCACAAGCAAACATCCCTTTCTATGATGAAGGTGTTCCTTAGCAAAATCACTCCCAGGCATTAGGTCACTCTTTGGTCGTGTCTTCAGAGAGAGTGAAGTAGAGCCATGATGTGAGTCACTGACATGCAGCCTTCATAATTCTCATTCCTGGGACTGAGGACACACCCCAAGATTACTGTGTTTACCATCTGAAATGGTACAAGAAACGACACTGCCATTTTCTACTGTTTTCAAATATGGACTTGAACCAATATGCTGCAGGCAGGAGGGGAAATGCTTTTTCTTTTTTTTTTCAAGCATAGAGAAGGTCCCTAGTTTAACTGGAGATGTAGGAAATGAAATCATTCTTTGGTGATCCTCATTGATTCAAGTATTCTTCCAAAGTTCCTGGGGCTAAAATAGAGCAAAAACTTTGGTTGAGGAATTCAACTGTTGCTTCATTACAGCACTCCATTCTCTCCACTCCATAAGATGGTGTCTTTAGTTTGTGTGGTTTGTAGTCAAGTAGCTTTGCATTGTGAAGGAGAAGGGTAACACAAGAAGGGTGATGTTCATGAGCCTGGTGCTGCAGACAAAAGACATCTTTCTTCTTGAACATTTTTGTACCTTTTTGACATGCATTTTATGTTTTTGTCCATGTAGCTGCTTTGGCTGAAATTTCTGAAATGGTGGCTCAGCTCCATGGCAATATGATAAAGATGGAGAACTTCCAGAAGCTGCATGAACTCAAGAAAGACTTGATAGGCATAGACAATCTGGTGATCCCAGGAAGGGTAAGTAAGCAATGGTGTTCTGATCAAGGTCTGATACAATTTTAAAGCGTCAGATCATAGAAATCAGTCAGGGCTGGAGGGGACCACAAGGATCATCTAGTTTCAGACCCCCTGTGGTTGGAACTAGATGTGTTTAGAAACCTGTTTCTTAGGAGCAGCAGTGGAATTGCCTTTCTTCATATGAACCTTTTCCTCTCACCAAAAACTATCAAATGTATAATGATACTAGCATAGAAAACAGCAGCCTTTAAAGTGGGAAAAGGCAGACACCTTCATTAGCTTTTTACTGACTTTTATTAGGCTGATTTTTATGTAGAGATTTGGATGTGTTTAGGCAATTCCAAACATCTATTACAACAGAAGTGGTAGAAATGTAGTATTTATCACAGCACTCAGAGCTTGAGTGGTTACACATTTCCTCATTTCTTCTGTCCCTGCTTTCTTTTCTTTTTTCCACCTCTTGATGCTGGAGCATGGCAGATTAAAGGAAAAGGAGACATTTGTGCTGGAGGACCTTAAGCCCTTTCACAATGCCCAGCTTTGAAACTCATGGTGCTGGGGCCAAGCAGTCTCTTTAGCTTACACGTAATGTTAGGCAATAATTTTGGAGGCAGTGTTGCCTTAAGTAAACACCCTTAATAGTGTTATAAAAATATCAACATCTCTTTCTTCCTTGCCATGCTTCTTTAAAAACGGGGGCTTACTTCAAAATAAAGGAGCCTCAGTGTAGCATTTGTAGCCTCTTTCACTTTTCTAGGTGCAGGTGTATCTCTACATGCAAGCTTGAGTGTTGTCTGTTGTTGAAAGAATTTCCTCCCCGCTCCCCTGACTTCTGTTTGCAATACGCAGCAATAGTACCTGCAGCAACAGATACTGAGGAAAATGCATCACTAGGCAGCTCTCACCCCTTATGCATTTCCTGGAAGCAGCTTGGAAAGAAAAGATGAGATTAGCATTGAACTGCAAATATAGCAGAGCTTGAACTTGCCCTGCAGCCTGACCAATCAGCCCTGATGCACTCCTGCAGGATGGTTAGGCCACCACTCAGTGAGCGCCACATCCTGGGGTCTGCTTGCCATGCCCCTGCTAGTGCTGCAGTGGGGTCATGGCTCTAGACACAGAGGCAGCTTGCTGAGTTCTCTGGGGTCTAGTTCATTTAAAGATTCAAACCTTTAGAAGAGGCTTGCAGCTGATGTGCCATTGGGAATGCAGTGCTGAGCAGAGGGATTTACGGATTTGTGGCTGTTCCTTGCTCCCTGACTTTGCCTCTTCCCTGTCTCCCAAGCAGCTGCCACAGTTCATGCTGCCTTCCACTGATCCACAGACTGTTTGCTTCCTTGGCAAGCCCCTCAGGACATTTCACAGCCTGTGCATATCTCTATCACATTGAATTAAATGCTGTCATCGGGTGTTTCTGCTCCCCTAGGTCTATTAAAGACAGAGGAATCTTCCTGTCCTAGGCAGTTCAAGAAAAAGCAGACAGGGGGCAGAGGTTGTTTGCCATGGCACATGCTCAAGATGTTGCTGCTTCCAGCCCTCTGGCTCCTCTTCTGGCTCTGCCTGAAGTCCCTGCCCCAGTACAGGCTGGGCTGGGAGGCAAATACTAGTGTCATCCACAGCTGGACTACATATTTCAAAGAAGAAAACTAATGTTAGGCCCTGATTCAGAAATTATGACTGATACTCTTTGGTAGCCAACAACAGCTTCCAGTGGCCTCTCTGGTAACTTAAGCCTGCTGTGATGTAGGCATAACTGCCTCTAGTCACTTTTTCCTCCACTGAGCCCTTGTGCAATGCAATTAGAGGGGACTGGACACATCACAGCAACCCTCAGGCAACCAGAGTACCTCTCTGAAGAGATTAAACTTAGCCAGTTTATTCCTAAAATGTAGGTGATTCTGATGCTTTATGTGCTTTTTACATGCACAATTATCAGTAGAATGACCTTAGAAAGACTGTCATAAATACGTTTAAACCTCTTGACAGAAGCTGGAGGGAGTTAACTGAAAAATTATGTTTTCATGGGTTTCAGGTAAGTGGAAGGGTGAGTTACAGTGTAGTTCACAGTGAGCCCAGGAAATCCAATATTTTGCAAGTTTCAGATGTGCTATTTTTCCTATAATTCTATCGCTAAACATAATTAAACAATCTGATCTGAATTAATGTACTGTATTATGTAACATGGATAACTCACAGGATACATACAGGATAACTCATGCTGCGAGACAAATTTCCTTCTTTTTCTGCTGCTAATGGTGATGTTGATTTGTGTAGCTGGTTTTACATCTCAGTGAAGAGCTGTGTATGCCATATGCACAACAGAGGTCACCAATGACTAACCAATAACATACATGCCAAATTATCATTAATTTTTACATCATTTGTATCATGAAAAATTCTCCTTCAGAACTGAAGAAAGAGGGAGCTGTCTGAAGGAACAGATATGAGGTAAAAAATTTGCTTAGCTGAATTTTCTTAAAATGAATGAAAGAAAGACTATGAAGGACTTTTATCATAAAGACAGTTATGAATGGAAAGAAATTATCCTATAAGTAAGATTTTTAACATATTCAAAAAAATAAAAAGCCCTGGGGACTGATTGTCAAATCAGTCCTATGACCAAGCAGCCATATTTGCATAATAAAAAAAATTATCATCATTTTTGCAAAAGATACATACTTGTTTTGTACTTGTTCCCACAGGAGTTCATTAGACTTGGCAGTCTTAGTAAGCTGTCTGGAAAAGGTTTACAGCAACGGATGTTCTTCCTGGTAAGCAAGACAACATTTTTTTCTTTTCTTTTTTCTTTCTGTAATGCAAATGTAACTACAGGCAACCACTGGACATGCTGTTAGACTTGAATTGTGAATTGCAGTCAGTGTTTTTAAACAGCCTTATTTACAAGTTAACATAATACATCACCTACGTAGCTGTTCGTTAAAGAGGTATGTTTCCCAAATGAAATACTCTGTGACTGCTTCTTACAAAGATAAAACTATTTATTTTTGTATGACACTGTGACTATCATGATAAAATAATACTTCCTAACATGTTGTCTTAAATAAAAGCAGAGTTGTCATAAAATTAAAGTGACACCAGGGTTAGTGATCATGTCCAGAAAAAGATAAAGTCATGGTGGTATGAACAGTAATCTGCGTAATGTTCTCGGGACACATTATAGAACCAAATTTCTCCACAGACCATCCAGTTTCAGCCCCTGAGTGCCCAGCCTGTTGATAGACCTGCCTTTACCTGGAGATGCATTTTGTAGTTCTCGCTCTAGGAAAGGTTATCTCCTCCCATCTCAGTCACAGCATTTTCAGGTTATGGTGATCCCACTCAGTCTCCAGTCCACAAAAATTGACCAGATGGTTCCTTCATTATTTTCTCCCCAGCCAGCTAATTTGCTGCCAAGCTCCTCATCCTGCTGCTGCTGCTGAGCCCTTGGTGCTGGGCACTCAGATGCCCAGCAGACTGCGTAGATTTTCTAGTCTGGTATTACAGAGCGAAACATTGAAGAGTCAGTGCAGTGTGGCAGGAAAACAGGTTCAAGAATCATAGCATATAAGGTTGGAAGGGAACCTCAGGGATCACTGGGTCCAAATTTTCTCAGTAACAGCACACTCTAGAAAAGATGGCCTAGCACCCTGTCCAGGTGAATGTTAAGTGTCCAGTGTTGGGGACACTTGGCTTCTTGCATGCAAAAGGTGAAGACAATGAGTGTATAGAAAAGCTTGTGAGTGTGCTAGGTTTTATGAGGTGTTTGACATTTAATCTGTCAAGTGAGCCAAAGATAAAACTGCTAAATATGCCTGGGCCTGGATTATCCTCTGCTTTTAAAGGCACTAAAGAGGAAGCCTAATGAAGGTGATGCATATTTTCTTGTATACCACAGTTCTTGTTAGCAGATGATGTCTCAATATTATACCTGTATAAAACATTAAAGAGTTCAGACTAGACTCTCAAGTCAGTTGCCCACACTGTCAAAGAAGTCTTTGGTCTGTCTCAAGCACCAGAATCTTTTGGAGGTAAAATCCTGGGTCAGTATTCTAGGAATCTGAATACAAGTGTAACCATTGGCAAAATCAAATCCCCCTCTAGTGGCTGATCCATATAGCTTTGTGAATTGTTGCTGTTGAGTGCAAGTGTCTGTGGTGAGAGCTGTGTTTCACACCACGGAGTACAGTTATTCTCAATGCAGCTGCCTGGTTTGAGAAAACCATCCACTGACCCAGGTGACACTGTGAAAGTATGCCCTGTGCCTGTCCTTACGAGGAGAGACTGAGGGAGCTTAGGCTCTTCAGCTTGGAGGAGGCTGAGGGGTGACCTCATTAATGTTTGTAAATTTGTAAAGGGTAAGTGCCAAGAGGATGGAGCCAGGCTCTTCTCAGTGATGCCCAGTCACAGGACAAGGGACAGTGGGTGGAAGCTGAGGCTTAGGAAGTTCCGTGTAAACATGAGGAAAAAGTTTTTCACCTTGAGGGTGATGGAACACTGGAACAGCCTGCCCAGGGGGGTTGTGGATTCTCCCTCTCTGGAGATATTCAAGATCCATCTGGATGTTTTCCTGATCTGGTATCCAGAGCAGGTGATCCTGCTCTGGCAGGGGGGTTGGACTAGATGGTCTTTAGAGGACTCTTCCAACCCCTAACATTCTGTGATTCTTTTTTATGGCAACAAAATGTAGGCAGTCATTGGACATGCTCTCAACAACTGCTGTTACAAGCAGAAAGCTCTAAAAATTGAGATACTCTTTCTCTCCACCTTGTTATTTCTAATCTAAAGCCATGTACCTTACAACAAGTCTCCCGGCTTCCTTCTGAATATAGGGAGTACTAGAGAGCCACTTCATAAAAGCTACAGTAGACACACCTTTTTCAGGCATGCTTGCTTACCTTTCCACACAAATCAGAAGAAGTTAAAGGTAAAAGACACTCAATCTTCCATGGCTTCAAAGTGTGCTAGAATGTGAAACACAGGGCTTGCTAGTTCTGACCCAGAGATCACAAAGGGAATATTAGAAGGCACTGGAAGATACCCAGTGGAAAACTGTGAGAAGGTGCCTGAGATGAGCTGGGAAGGAAGGCAGAAGGATGAGATTAGCTGGAAAGGAAGAGTCACAAGCATGATTAGGGGACTTGAGCATCTTCCCCATGAAGAGAGACTGAGAAACCTGGGGCTGTTTAGTCTTGAGAAGACTGGGAGGGGATCTCAGCAATATCTATAAGTATCTGAGGGGTGGGTGTCAAGTGGAGGGGGCCAATCTCTTTTCAGTGGTGTGCAGTAATAAGACAAGAAACAATGGATATAAACTTGAACATAAAAGATTTCACCTCAACACGAGGAGAAACTTCTTTTCAGTGAGGGTGATGGAGCACTGGAACAGCCTGCCCAGAGAGGTTGTGGACTAGCTCAAACCACTACACTGGAGGCATTCAAACCCACCTGGATGCATTCCTGTGTGGACTACCCTAAGCAATCCTGCTTTGGCAGGTGGGTTGGACCCTATGATCTCTGGAGGTCCCTTCCAACCTCTAATGTACTGTGATTCTGTGAAAATAAGAGGTGCTAATACAAGGTACTGGAGTATTGTGGAAGCCCATATTTTGGATTCATGCATTAAGGTTGCCATATAAGCAGTCAGCCAGCACTGGCTGGCATTCCCACACTGGCCATTCTGGTTTTATTTCTTTCTACCTACGTACGTGTCAGCATCATTCTAATAATGCTTATTCCTGCTTTGTAGTTCAACGATATCTTGTTGTACACCAGTAGAGGCCTGACAGCATCCAATCAGTTTAAAGTCCATGGGCATCTTCCACTGTATGGCATGGCAGTAAGTATTGTGAGAACTGAGGAGATTTGTGTTTACATGAATTGGTTGATGAATTCCTGCTGGACTGAAAGCACGGCAGCAAAGGGCTGTTCACTGATGCAGAGAAGAGGTGGTTACATTCTGCAGTGCCTGCTGGGGCTGTGTTGGGTTTGACCTTCTGCACAGAGGTGACTGCACAGCAGAAGTGGGAATAGAAAGGCATTTGGGGGAGGAGCTTCTTTGTAATGCAAACTTCTTACGAGAGCGGGTTCTTTATTTTGTAACCCTTAAATTTAACCAGGATTCTTAAAAGTAATTCATCACCAATTGCTCATAGACACACTGTGCAAGGCCAGTAAACATCAGCAACAATCTTTTCTCTATAGATATCTATTTCCTTATGTTTTCAGCTCTGTATCTTGAGGTCCAAGTAGTAGGAAACTAGCAGCAATAGGTCATTTGGAGCCCTTGTTGCAATACTTCTGCAAAACAGCCAATTCAAGCCAATAGCAGCCACTTTCCTATTCTTCTTAAAAGGATTTCAAAAGCATTTTTGCAAATTTTGAAACGCTTTCATTCCTGCCATTATTTCCCTGAGTTTATATCTATTCTGCTCTGCTTGCCTGCAAATTGAATTAGGTCCTCAGTACCACAGTAATAAATTTCTATAAACCCCTGCAAGGCTTCAAAGTTTTATCTGGCATTTCTAGGAATCTCCCCAGTTACTGCTGTCCATTTGGTGTGGACTTGTTCACAACAGAACTGTGTTGTGCTGCTGTGTCCAGTGCACTCCCAGCTTCTAACATACCCTTTTGTATGGTTAATCAGTATTCTGATGCAAACACTAGTATTTTCCTTTGGGTTTTTTTGACACCAAGCAGACAATGTCATGCTTTGTGTTCAAGAGGTTACTGTGCAACTTACTTAGTGTTTTGCCAATTTGCAGGCCTCCTTTTTTTTTTTCTCCTCAGTACCTAGCTCAAAATTGTTGTTTGTGAACATTCCTCTTAGTTTTGTTTTTCTCAGTGGTAAAATCTTGTTCAGTTCACTGAAGTAAGCGCTTCCTGCATTCTAACTGCATCTGGGCTTTTATCTTTCAGATGGAAGTAAGTGAAGAGGAATGGGGAGTTCCTCATTGTCTAACACTACGAGGTCAACACCAGTCCATCGTTGTTGCTGCAAGGTAATTCAGTGAAGACAACATACACATGTGAAATCTATTTCTCTCCAGCTTTCACAGTGGGACAGATAGAAAAGTAGAGAGGTGTCATTTTGTTTGGATTTGCTCCTGAAACAATTTCAAAGGCTTATTCTTTTGTGGAAAGTCACATGTTAAAAAAATAACAAAAGGCAAATGGGATAAAATGGAGTGGCAGCTGTGCAAGTCAAAACAATTGAGGTATTGGGAGGACAAAAACTAGCAGCTTGTGCCTGAATTTAGTTATTTAAATTAAAAGTAAGCGCAGCTTTGGACTATTTCTTAGCGTTTGCTTTCAGCCTGTATGAATGTGAGTAAAACTTGAGTTTTCATTGTTAGTAGCCGTGCTGAAATGGACAAATGGACTGAGGACATTCAGATGGCAATAGAACTGGCCGAGAAAAGCAGTGGCCCTACTCCAGAGTTACTGGCTAGCAGCCCACCTGATAATAGTAAGTAAATGCTAGAGGGTAGGTTTTATTCACTTTTATCCCTATGATTGCTGATTGCTTCTAAGAAAGCAGTGAAAAATGCTGCCCACAGGTGGAACTGCTACACATGAAGTTGACTTTTAAATATATATTTATGTATTTGCCATTTTAATGCTCTTGTTGATGTTAGCAGAAAGTGAATAGAGAAGTGACTTGATCATAACAATTCCAGGAAAAACTTAACAAGATTTGGGCAGTGCCTGTCCTTGGAAAGTATTGAAAGCACCATCAAAGCGTGGTAGTTAGTATTTTGATTCTAACACTTGCAGAAACACGTAAGAAAATCAGAATCTACTTAATGTCTGCACAAAATGATTTCTAGAAGTGTGTTTTAAAATTAGTCCACAATATCGTGGACAGCATTGATTTGTTTAATTTTTCCGATTATATATGTTGTTGCATAGAGGAAGAAAGATGCTTTTTCCCTGCATTTCATAGAGTCTCCTGATGAAACTACTGTAGACCAGGAATCTGAGGACGACCTCAGTGCATCCCGCACCTCACTCGAACGTCAGTCACCACACCGTGGCAACACTACGGTGCACGTCTGCTGGCACAGAAATACCAGCGTGTCAATGGTCGACTTTAGTATTGCTGTGGAGGTATCTGCCTCAGAACGATATGAACTGCAGCTCCAGACACACTCTTGAACGACAATTTCCTTTTTGCTCCTCCTTATTAAGTGCACTACTCCCCTTGTCTCCTCTGGGAAACTTTCAGGCACACCTAAGAAACTGACTCCCTTATCTTCAAATGATGGCACAAACCATCAGTCAAGAAGCACATATCCACTCCCTTAGCACATCTCTGGAAATCAGCTAGAGCAGAAGTTTTCCTAGAAGCAAGTGTCCAAAAAAATGCTGATACCCTTTAAAATTTAAATTGGGTCAAACTGTCTTAATGCTTTCACTTAGAGGCATTAAGTCATTGCTCGAGCTGAAAGGATATTGTCTTTAGCAGCTGCAGCCAGAGTTTTAATTCTGTGTATTACTAACGTTCTTTCCTTACCTAGCCATCTTTTCTGGAACTTTGTCTCATTGCTCAGTCTCATCTGCTTTTTCTTTATTTGCCTTTTCCACCTCAAAATAAAAATCCCTTTCCCCCCCTGCTGCAAACACAGCTAAGCCAATTGAATACACCTTGGTTAGTTCTGTACTCAACAGAGGAGGTGCAGACATTGACTTTTCAAAGATTAAAATGAAAGACTACTAGTTCAATGTAGGTTTTAGGATGAGCTGGTATATCTCCTTAGGTGTTGTTTCTTCCCCCAAGAGAGGCCCCAGGAAGCTCTGACTACTCTTATCACAGTCCTCATCAAATGGAAAATCATGCTTAAATAAAACAGTAGAAGGAATCTGCTGGGGAGGCAGCACACAGACATCAGGTCACCGTTGCTCTAGAGAAGATGCCCTGATACAGAACCTAGAGGTGCAGGGACAAGTGATAGCCGGATACAAGGACAGCTTCTACAAACACCTGTGTTATTAAATAGAGTTGATCTAGTGAAGTGTAGCAAAGAAAATTGTGCTGTACTGGAAGGCACTAACTGCAGAGCCTCACTTCAGTCCCATGCAGGTGGATTTTCTGCTCTTTATACCCTTGTATCCTGCAAGAGAGGAACAGTTCAATACAGAACAAGGTCTTGTATTTTTCCTTAAAGCACAGGACTTCTTATAAATAGGTGTAAAGCACAAAAACCGTGACTAATTTTAACAATTAAAACATTTAGTTAGGCAAATCTTTTGGTCTGAGGTTTTTTGTTCCTTACTTTTGTTCCTCCCCATGCCTCAAATGAACACAAAGCATCGAAGACCAAGCACACCCTGGAGACGTAGGTTGCTCTGTGAAAGCATCTTCAGCTCCACTGCTGTTCCATGTGTGGCAGGTTACACTCATGTTCACATCATTCTGTTGGTGCCTCTCACTTCAGCATATCGTTTATTTTCTTTGTGTCTCTCCCTCCTTTCTGTCTCTCGTGTTAGAAGATCCTCTCTCTGTCAGTGACTGTTCTTCCCTACCTGCTGGACTGATCAGTGATCAGCGGCCTGTTTCCATTTCATATGTCTGCTGGTACCGAATGCAAAGCCTGTCCTTTTATGATATCCTCCAGAGTAATGAGGTAACAGAAAATTAAGGAGTACACCTGTAATTGAGGGCAAGGAGACGGCACTCCAGATGTCAGAGAATGGGATGATTTAAAGCAAAGGCTTTAATGTGCATCCAAGGCTGGTGAAAACAAAACGCTATCAAGAATATTTCATTTGTGGTAGCTACATCAGGCTTTGACTATTAAGCTTTGCAGGTTGATTAGCTTCTGTGTTATATAATGAGAATGTTGTAAACAGCTATTTTGATACAGGGGAAAGCCCTTACAAGGAATGGGAAATAATTAATAATTAGCCAAGAACTTCCCTTCATTTGCAAGGCCAAATAATAAAAGCCTTTGCCTTGTCATGATGTGAAGAGCAGATTCTTATGTAAATCATTAAATACTTGTAGTTGGTCACAGCTTCCTCCCCTCTTCTTGTTAAAATATCCAAAAATCCAGCTAAGAATAAGGTTCACAGTCCTGGCTTTGGAAGTCTTTGAAAAGTTACCATGTGAAATCACTGGGTACTGGGAGCAAAAACTCTTTTATCTCCCATTCTAATGTCATAACTTTCCTTTACATCACAAATTCATGTCAGATTTTCTGTTTCCATTATTCTATTTAAGTATCATTTGAAAAGAGCAAGGGCAGATGTTCAGTAATGCTACTGAAAGCCTCCTCAACTTAAGGAGAAAATGTAGCAGCTTGAAGTTTTTGGAACTACCCAGCTAGAAAGAAGTGTTCATAAAGCACTGCTTTGTAGTAGAAAAATGCAAAATAAAAAAAAACACTACGTCTGTTCAACCAAAACATTTTCACATACAAACACATCAAACAGATAATTTTTTTTTCTTACGCTAATTAAACTGCAGGTGCCTTTCACTGGTTTACTTGGCTATTTTTGATCTGTTTCAGAACCAGCTGTCTGGAAACCTCCTAAGAAAATTCAAGAACAGCAACGGGTGGCAGAAGCTTTGGGTGGTGTTCACCAACTTCTGCATGTTCTTCTATAAATCGCACCAGGTAACAGACCGTGCACGGCGGGGTGGCTGGAGAAGGCCTCCTTTGGGCTTTTTCAAAGCAATAGCAGAGAGAAAAGCAGACATCACTCATGGGTGTTGTAGGCAAGAGGAGCAGGTGCTCTGGTCACAGAAAATCACAGAAATATTCAGGTTGGAAAAGACCCTCAGGATCACCAAGTACAGCCGATAACCTACTCTGCAAGGTTCATCCCTAAACCATATCCCCAAGCACCACATCCAAATGACCTTTAAACACGTCCAGGGTTGGTGACTCAACCACCTCCCTGGGCAGCACATTCCAATGCCTGACCACTCTTTCCATGAAATTTTTTTTCTTAATGTCCAGTCTTAACCTACCCAGTCATAGCTTGAGGCCATTCCCTCTTGTTCTATCGCTAATTACCTGTGAGACCAGCACCAGCCTTTCCACAATGTCCTTTCAGGTAGTTGCAGACAGCAATGAGGTCTCCCTTCAGCCTTCTCTTTTTCAGACTAAACAGCCCCAGCTCCTTCAGTTGCTCTTCATAAGATTTATTCTCCAGGCCCTTCACCAGCTTCATTGCCCTCCTCTGCACTCGTTCCAGCACCTCCACCTCCTGTATTGGGGTGCCCAAAACTGGACACAATACTCAAGGTGTGACCTCACCAGAGTTGAGTACAAGGGGGCAATCACCTCCCTACTCCTGCTGGACACAGCATTTCTGATACAAGCCAGGACACCCTTGGCTTTCTTGGCCACCTGGGCACACTGCTTGCTCATAGTCAGTTGCCTGTCGATTACAACTCCCAGGTCTCTTTCTGCCAGACAGCTTTCCAGCCACACTGCCCACACTGTAGCCTTGCAGCAGCTGAAACACAGAGCAGAACCTGTTCTCACTCTGCTCACTTGTCAGTTAAAGGACACGTTTGTTTCCTGAAAGTTTCAGCAGTCACTGTGTTTATCATCCATCCATCTTGTACAAATTCTGATGTTATTACAGTCAGTTAATGGTGACTTAGAAATTGTTTACCGCTGCTGACACCTAAATCAAACAAGAGAGAGCCACACCAAATGATTAATCCATCTGAGTAAACGTCCCACTGCAAAAGGAGGCTTCTGTCTAGAATCTGTTGGACTTTTGAATCTGTGTTCAAGCAGGACATAAGCATAAATAATATTAATTGCTGTGTTATCCTTTCATTGCTGTTGAAACCCTTAATGAGGCTTTACAAGGCCAAGTACAGGTCCTGCACTTTGGCCACAATAACTCCATGCAGTGCTATGGACTGGTGGATGAGTGGCTGGAGAGCAGCCTGGCAGAGAGGGCCTTGGGAGTGCTGGTTGACAACCTGCTGAACATGAGCCAGCAATGTGCCCAGGTGGCACAAAAGGCCAAAGGCATCTTGGCTTGTGCCAGGAATAGTGTGGCCAGCAGGACTAGAGATGTTAATTCTCTCCCTGTACTCGGCACTGGTGAGGCCTCACCTCAAGTAACTGTGTGCAGTTCTGGGCCCCTCCCTTCAAGAAAGATACTGAGGTGCTGGAGTGGGTCCAGAGGAGAGCAATGAGACTGGTGAAGGGAATGGAGAGAAAGGCTGAGAGAGCTGGGGTTTAGCTTGAAGAAGAGGAGACTCAGGGGGGACCTTACCACACTCCACCTACCTGAAGGGAAGTTGTAGTAAGGTGGGGGTTGGGCTCTTTTCCCAGGCAATTTGTGACAAGAGGGCATGGCCTGAAGCTGTGCCAGGGGAGGTTTAGGTTGGATGTTAGGAAGCACTTCCTCACAAAAAGGGTAATTAGACACTGGAATGGACTGCCCAGGGAGGTGGTGGAGTTGCCGTCCCTGGAGATGTTTAAGGAAAGATTGGATGTGGCACTTAGTGACATGCTCTGGTCGATGTGGTGGTGTTAGGTCATAGGCTGGACTTGATGATCTCAGAGGTCATTCCAGCCTCAATAATTCTGTGATTCTGTGATGATAAGGTTTCTGTGCTAAATAAAAGGAAAAGAATGAACTGTAGGATACGTAAGTGGAATAAAGAAATTATTTGTTCAGATGTGCCATGCCATGAAGTGAGAGACCTTAAGCAATGAGTGTGGCAGTGGCCAGTAAATATCTGAGAAGGCTGAGAGGGAATCTTATTAATGTCTATAAATATCTGAGGGATGGGTGTCAACATGAAGGTGACAACCTCTTTTCAGTGGTGCTCAGTGATAGGACAAGGAGCAACATGTGTAAGCTGGAACACAGGGTGTTCCACCTCAACATAAGTAGAAACTTCTTTATGGTGAGGGTGACAGAGCACTGGAACAGGCTGTCCAGACAGCTTGTGGAGTCTCCTTCTCTGGAGACTTTCAGAACCCACCTGGATGCATTCCTGTGCAGTCTGCCCTAGGTGATCCTGCTTTGGCAGGAGCATTGACTAGATGAACTCCGGAGGTCTTCTCCAACCCCTAACATTGTGTGATCTGAAGGAGCAGGTGTTTGCAAGCCTAGGATGAACATGCATGGTGCTCTGCTAATGCTGAATGATGGAGCTTTAAATCTGTCAAATTGAAAGTAGTGAAAGTCCAAGATTTCAGACAACCTTCTTATGTGGAAATACTGACTGATAGGATCAGCCTGCAGCTGGTGCATATGAGAAGGATCCATAAAGATGAACAAGCTGAAACTACCAGGCTGTTAAGGTCATTGTGACAGTATAAAGCTGGTATTTTTTCTGCACTTGGAAGCATGATGATGACCTTTAAATGATTATGTATCTGTCTTCCATTTTACTTATGTGTTATCCTAAGGGCATTTGATCTCACAACATTTTCTATCATTTCTTTTCAGGACAATCATCCTTTAGCCAGCCTTCCTTTATTGGGATATTCACTTACCATTCCTTCTGAATCTGAAAACATTCACAAAGATTATGTGTTCAAGCTGCATTTCAAATCCCATGTGTACTACTTCAGGGCTGAAAGTGAATACACATTTGAAAGGTAAGTCAGCCTGCTGGGTGAGAGAACTTGTAAAATACCAGGCGTTCTTTTTTTCCCAAACAAGGTTACCAGATGCTTAGTAAATCGATTCAGTAACTACGCAGGCAAGTTGGCACAACTAGAGGAAGAACCCTTTAAAATTTTAAGACATTTTAAACCTGATATTGGTAGAGCCAAGTCGTTGGTTTTGATACTGTGATAGCTGCAACAGTGATACAACAAACCCTGTGTTATGCACAGGGATTAATCCAGTCTGAGCTGATCAGGCTGCATAAGGAGCTCTGCCTCAGTCTTCAGGAAGCCTGTAAACAGATCACAGGACTTGTCAGTAGCTCTCCATCCCCTCTAGTGCAGCTGGATGGAAAATCCAGACCTGAAATAAAACTCTAATTTTTCACAGAAACAGCTGTTCTTACTACATTATTTATGCTGCTTCAGCATGGAATCTTTACACCTCCCACTGAATTTCAGCTACATGGAGAGCCAGGAAGCAGGCATTATTCCCTCCAAATTGTGGTTTGAGGTTGTTCATACTGGGAAATAATTTAAATCTTTTATATGAAGCATCAACCTGTCAAAACCATTAATGTCTGCTCCTTCTGAAGAGGAGCACTACTGTTTTTAGTCATGTCAGTCTAAAACTATAACAAACTGTGGGAAAGACTCGATTAAATAAATTAGTAGAATAAGAAAAGTCACAAAAGCCCTCTCTCAGTTCTAGAAAAAAGAAGTCGAAACTGCAGCTAAATTGCAGTTTTTTTCATTCTGGAATTAAGAATGGTTGGTCTCAACTGCTCAACACTTGGACAATCCAGAAAAGAGACCCGGTGTCTGCAGAACAAGTAAAGCCATGACTAAGTTCATGAATTTTGGGTCCATCTCTGCTGTTTATCCTCTTTAAACCTCCTTTCATCTATTTGTTTGGCAGTCGTGTGGATCTAGGGCCTCTTGACTTTGGATAGACTTAGGAGTCAAGCAGCTATTGTAGGCACTGGAAATAAACCAGTACAGCTACTAGCACAGACTCTTATCTTCTGAGAAATCTTTCCTTAGGAACTGACTGTTGTTTGTGTCTCCCCTTGTGCCCCTTCACAGATGGATGGAAGTGATCCGAAGTGCCACCAGCTCTGCCTCACGCACTCGAGCTCTGAGTCATAAAGAGCCTCACGCCTATTGACGGCTGAAGAAGCCGCCATGTTGATTGTCCAGCAGCTGCTGATTTTCTAGAGGACGTTTAAAACTCTTTTCTCCCTCCAAGTTTAGTAAAACTTGCAATTTGGTAAAAGAAAAGAAAAAAAAAAACTAAGTATGGTTTTGCAGAAACTTTAACAATTCCTCTGCAAAACAGTTTTAAGTTCTCCGTACATTCAGAGTAGCTTTCCATCCTCCCAGTGGCTGCGGTTTGTTTCATGTCTTGTATTTTGTCATTCTGTGCTGTTTTTAGCTTGTGCCAGTATTAAAATATTGTCCTTATTAGAGTGCCAAATGCCAAAAGACATTTTGTTGCCTCAAAGATTGCACCTAAAAAAAGAAAAAAAAAAAAAAAAAAGGATGACTTCACAATCTGAAAACTTTCTTCTCTGAGGCAAACACTATTTCTTCTCTTTTCATAAAAATATATTATTTTTTTTTACCATGTTAATCTGTAGACTGCTGGATTTTTAAATGTAGATGGACTTTCACAGTATAGAATATAATTATATATACAGCAAGCAGTCTAACAGGAATGAGATAACTTTCAGATTTATTTCGTTTTGTTTTCCCCTCCCCCCAGCCTCCCCCAGCCTTTCTACATTTAATCAGCAAGAAATTACTAATTTTCTACCTTTAATAAGGAAACAGTTTACAGCTCGCTCTCGTTTTTCCCTTTAGGGTTACAAATCCATGTGGTATAAATAAAGCCTAGGATTCTTACCTAACCATATTCGTGGTGCAAGTTGACCAAATTGCTCATCTGTTGGCTTTGAAAAGTGAATACTACTTGCAAGATGGAAATTTTTTTGAAATAATCCAGTGCAATATTCTTTGGGCTGTTAATGTAGTGTGAATGGTATTGTACAAGAAGAAATTAAAGGCTGTGGTGACATTCTGCTGTTTGTTTCACAAACTTGAAAGAAAACCTGTACGCTATGAGGACCGCAGCTCTTTGTGATTAACTTGTAGAGTGTTTTGGTAACGACATTGCTATAAGCTGGGGGTACTACTGAAGCCCCAAGTTTTCATCCTGCCTTGCTACACATCTTAGTGTGACTTCTGGTTTGTTGTTGGACTTTGTCTCTCCCTCTTCTACCCCAAGGCCCAGTATACAGACAGCGACAGACACACCCAGCAGCCAAAATAGCCATGGCGTGCAGCTGGCTTTAATGCTAGCTAGCACTGCCTTGGGGATAAGCTGTTGGGCTGCTCAGCAGGTTGGCAGCACACATCCGCTGTGCTTAGATGCTCTTCCTGGTTCCAAGAAAGACTTCTTCATCACGTGGGTGACGCAAAACTTCCATTAACAGGAGGTCAGTACACTGGGATCACATCCATCACCGTTATGGGCCTTTGAGGAAATGCAGCACTAGGTAGAGGGGGCTGGAAACAGATCTGGGAAATGAAGCTGGGACGATTCTACCCCTACTCTTTATTTTGTCTAGCTGCTCACTCTGTTAATGGCATACCTATGTGCGATGTATAAAATGGCTTACAGCTTTGCTCACAACAAAAGGGAATAAAATACCTCACAATACTATCAATCATACATATTTCTGTTTCAAGACAGTAAAGAATTATTTCTTCCCCCCCTCCCCCTAACAAAGATCTATTCCTATCTCCATTGAAGGAGAGGATAGGCTCCTAACCCCTTACAACTAGCAGCAGTCATTATGGCCAAATCTGAGCCATCCTGAGAAAGGGAAGCAAATATTTCAGCATACTTCAGCTGCATGGAAACCCCTGGGCAGGTAATTTGTTGCAGTTGCTCTTTTCCTTAGCTGTTATGTTCCCCTGAGTATCAATATGGATATATAATGATCACATCTACCCTCCAGGTTTGCCTCTAGCTGTTTATGACATGATGAAGGACAAACTTGGAAAGTTGGTATGAAGACCTTGTTAGTAAATTCCAGGTTGTGCTGGCTTGTCCATATCTCAGCCTGTGACCCTGCTCTGTAAGGCCAAAGCAGGGAAATTCAGTGAACCAGTAATGTACAGGAACTACATATAGTGCTTCAGTCCTGGCCAAGAATGTGAACAATGATCTATAGAGTGATGAAAAGGGGAAATAACACAGCAGAGATCAACAACTCCACAGCAGCCTGCAGGCCTGGAAAAACAAAGCTGTGGAACTACTACCATGTGGTCTTGCTGTGAAGTAAAGGGCTGCAGACCCTATCCCTCCAAAAAACTATTACTGAGCTGTAAGATATCTGCAAAGCCTCAAAAGCTAGGTCACTACATCAGAATCGTTATCTGTAATGGTGAAAAGATTTCTTTTTTTAAAATGGGAATTACATTGAGGACCATGCCCTTATTTCAGCTGAAATGGAATTTTATTTTAGATCACTGGGAGTTGTTGGAGACAATCTTCATTACTGCTATCTGCTGCAGTAGTTTATTCTGAGCTATCGAAAGAAAGGCTTTTATTTACATTACTGAAATCAGATATCATCTTTTCTAGGTATGTTTCATTTTCATATAAAATAGATTTGGAAAATAATTCTTCTGTAAGCTCTAAGGCAAAGATCAAGTTTTACTTCTCATGATGCCAGAGACTGAGCTAAGCTGTGGATGCAACTTCAGAGTATCCACCTGATTAATGTTTTACCATTCTGTATTATCTTTTTGCTTTCCTATAGAAAAAAAGGGGTTTTACCAATGTGATATTTTTTTTTCAAATGAAAGCAGTTGAACTGGTGTCCTTTGCCTGCATTTTTCCAGTTCTTTATTCCCAAAGATAACCTAAACATGAAATAATGACAAGAGGAGATAAAAGCAACTGTCTTGACAGTTGTATCTTACAATCAGGTGCTGCCTCTGTCTGTGAATAAAACTCAGAGTTTACTAGAAAGCTGTAGTACAGAGCCACTTATATTTAACCCTGATGCACATCATAGTGCTGTTCATCTAGTCAAGTGAGGTGTGGAGACAGGGAGCCTCATGGCTAGAAATTTGGCACACATTCACCCCAAGTCCTCCATTCTCGTGTTTGAGCAGTGGGAAGGGGAAATAAAAAAAAAAACACGCAAAACCACCAACAACAAAAACCTCAAACTGGTCACTCCGAGAGATTCACATTTCTTATTGTTTGCCATGAATGCTCAGTTGCTGGCTTCAAATAATTAACAAATAAAAGCCATCTGAAGGTTGCACTATACACAAAGGGATCAGCAACACCCAGATTCCTGTGAGCTTTTTTTTCTTTGCTGCCTCACAACTACCTTTAAGACACATTTTTTAGTCCGTCTTAAGCCTATTTTCACAACATTTTAATGAAATACTCTTGAGCCTTCAATGCCTTTGTAAATGTATTTGGGTGTAACCAGACAAATAAATGGCAGCATGGAAGACAACAGGCAGGGAAGCATGCTGTGACTGCAGAAGTCTCTGACTAAAGAAAAGAGGTCTTGAAAAGGTAGAGCCAAAACCAGGTGCAATGTCCCATTTCATCAGCCTAGAACAAAACAGAGAAACAACCAGGACCTGGAAAGCCTGCTCTTTTGGGCCAATCAGTTACACAGTCTTCCCCCTCAAAAGACAACTCCGATTGCTAGAGTACACAAACACCTCTCAAACCCCACTCTCCCAGGGGCACAGAAAAGTTGGTAGAAAAGAAAAAAACAACACTTGGCAATGTGGCACATGTACTTTTTTTTAACAGGAGAAAACAGTAATTAAACATAGTTACAGGTGTGCAGCTGTCACAGTTTGTCACTCAGTTGTGTGGATAATTAAGACTGCATGATGTTTGGGGACTTTGTCAGTTTCACTGGGCTGAAAGGATAGTGACTACCAAACAAGTTTTAATGCATTGCCATCTGTAAATTGGCACATTGTCTTACTGCACGGCAAACTGCAATACACAGCTGCACATGTTTAACCCAAAGACTACCCTGTCAATCACTTGTATGGTAGACAGATAAAACCTTCATCAGCTGCTAAACTTCCCAATGGTTAGTCCATCTGTGAGATAGAGACAAGCTTAACTGAATTCCCCAACAGAAAAAAAGTATTCTCAACATTCTGGCTCAGAAAGTGTTGTCTGAGGTTAAACAGAAGTTTTCTCTTGTTTAAATTCCAAAGTAACAAACTAAACACTGATTTATAAACTTTCTGCTTACCATTACTGAAAAGTGGGCAATAACTGAGCTAGAACCGCCCTCAGAAGCATCCCCTCTGGGAGGAAACACACACATACACACACCTCACATCTAATCTTACTGACCACTCAGATGGCAAAATTTCATTAAACTTTTCCTTCTTTATTTCTAGGTCATGTAGTTTACAAGGAGTTTTATTATGTTGGTGTAGAGTGACAAAAGTAAAATTTAAATACACAGTCATAAACAGGCAGCAGTATTACAGAAAATGAGAGATACGCTGTAATTGTCCTCTCTAATCAGGCTTTGAAAGAAAGCAGGAAACCATTACGTACAGTTTGTCTACAGCATATGCTCAGTGCAGTAACCAGCACATCTGCAAAATACAGTTAAAAAGAGCAAGATGGCAGATTTGTGCTATACTTCAAGCTACTCCCCAGCAACTTACAAAAATAATTTGCAATTGTACTGATCCTTGCATTATAGCTGTGCTTATTATTAGCACTTATGACAATCTTCCAATGGGGACCTTTTGGAAGGCAAAAAATAAGTTTCCTTAAGAGTAAGGCTAATGTAAAACCATTGCAAACCACATAAAGTAGGAAGAGCTACATGAGACATTTCACAAGTGCAGTAAAAAGCACTGGCAGGTGAAGGAGTTACAGTGGAGAACATAGGATGTAAGTTCACAACACTCCAGCTGTGCTGCACTTCAGCACCAATGCGCATTGTTTGCCTCCCCTCCTCCGCCCACCCCTCCTGGACAGTGAGAGCAGAACCCCACAGTTACATCACTGCAGCAATGAGTTCATCTGAAGTCCATGCCCAGATGGACAGCTACAAACGTTTGAAATGATAAAGGAACTGCAGCGGCACTTCAGGGAAGGAGCTGATTTTTTACTACACCAAAATCATCCTGCGCTACAGCGATCGTGCTCTCACCCTGTAGTAAACTCTAGTGATCCACTACAAAGTGCAACTGCAAGGGAGATTAAAAAAATAGATTACGCATCTGATTGATTGATAGTTACAAAAAGCAAGCTTCAGGTCCAAGGACTGACTGTATTGTTTTTAAACAGTTTATTATTTACTACCAAACCTTGAAATCCCTGACAAATAAGCAGTTCCATTAATTTAAATGTCTGCATAACTAGGGTTAGTTTAGTATATTAAGGAGTGAAGAAATACTACCTGCACAGGGAAATCCTCAGTGCAACACTGTAACACAGACATATTTTTAGCATGAAACAGCCTCTCAAAAATATTCAGTACCAGTCTTTCTTTTCCTTTCAGGAGCTGAGGCCCCACTTCTCTCAAATGAAGCTCCTCTCCTGTTACCAATACAGATCTGATTTTTAAAGCCTCAATGTTTTTCAATAGCAAATTACTCCTAATTTTACATTCAAGATACAGCACGCTCGTTTTTTTACTGAATCTCAGTTTAAGATAGTCTATATTTAAATAATCTCTATATTACATATAAAAATACATATCTCTACCATAAATGAGGTTGTGTCTTTTTTCAAAACGTCCTAGCCTTCTGGGCAGTGGCCCTTGCCATAGGTCAGACTGACTGACTTTAAGCTAAACCAAGGGACACATTCACCAAGCAAATCCTGCCACAATCTACTCAGAGAAGTATTTCCTCAGCATACAGTCCTAAAATGCAACTAAAAAAATGCAACATATAAAGACTGTTCAAAAAATAGAATACATCAGAATTCTGTTTTTCTGATTGAGAAAGTTTTGAGATTCCAGCCAGCACTGCAAATTTAACTTCCCTACTCAATCTCTTGAGCACTATGCATCTCCACTGAAGATCACTTCAATTTCAAGTCCTTACAGTAAGAGATGACTGGGGAAGAGCTTTCATTATTCTATTTATGTCCCAAAGGCAAACACAACTTTTTATTCCCCCATGCTGTAACAGGCACATATTTATTGAATGGCTGAATGTTCAAATAGGAAGAGACTAGCGGGCAGGTTTCCCATTGTGCTGTATTCAGATGCACATCTCACAAGGCCAGAGCTAAACTTGCTTCCTCGAGGGTAAGCCTATCCTTAGCATTTAAAAGCACCCAAAACAACATATTTGTAAAAGCTTAATCAAGGAGAAATGATAAACCATTGCTCAGGCTAACACATTGCTCAATTTACCTTAAATTCACTTTAGCCATGAAGGAAAGCCCTTACCTCGTAATGCTGGCAAATGTGTTGTGTGTACAAACGCAGCTACAAGCAGGAGTGCGTGCACACACACACACACTCTCATTTCTTGCAACTGCTGTTTCAGCCTGCTCAGAATTTTCATAGCTCTGTTAGCATGACAGTGACCTCTAACAATAATTAAGGCTGTTAATATGCATAGAATAATAAGGGCTACCATGGTAATACAAAGTCCTGGCAAGATGACTACACCGGTTTCCATAATGTTTAGAGAACCTGGGTCTTTTCATTCCAAACCTCTTATATTTATTTCCTATAAAAAAATTAAACCAGTAAATTCTCCCACTGTCATGCAAAACATAAAATCATTGATTTCTTTATTAAAAACAAGGCCAAAATCTCCTCTAAGACACCAGAATAAGAAGCACCTGAACATAGCCTTGGTGAAACAAGCCAAGGTAAATCTCAAAGTAATACTGTGGAAAAAAACCCAAACAGTTACCTTTTGAAGTGTGTGTAACTAATGTTACATTTAAGAACTCTGAAACCTTAAAGACAGCTATCAAGGAGCACTCAGAGGAGCAGGGGAAATTTCAGAATTTCCAAGAAGTAACCTCTTTGGAGTCAAGCAACATGACAGAAAACAACACTTGGGCTCAGTTTTCAAGTCATTCTGTCTGATGTCTATTACTTTTAGTAAAGAGATGCAGCAAGACCAAATGTTGAATCTGTGGATATTTTTTTCTCTTGCACTGCAAGACATTCATTTTAATGATAAAAACAGGCATGATGAAGAAACACTTGCCACTGCTTTAGAGCCAGCATCAGAATAAATAAAAGTAAATAAAGATTTGTGCGAGCATTCAAATGTGTTCAGGTGAAAAAAGATAGATTGTATCTGAACTTCACTACAAGCTTCACAAATAGATATCTCTTCCTAAAACTGAACAATTTGCATTGGCACAATTTAAAACTGAACATCTGAAAGAGCTCATTCTTTAGGGAATTCTTCCCTAAGGAATGATTGGGGAACCAAATCATTCAAATGTAGAGCTCTGAGAGACAAGGTCTATTAAAACAACCAGAAGTAGTACCATAATTAGAAAGTCACGCTCAGAATATAGATTAAAAGGAAGAGATACTGGAGAAACAATAAATTGTGTCTTTGCCAAGGTACAAACAGAACATTCCATAGTACCGGATTGACTCTTTCAATGGCAAATCCTTAACCTATAAAAATCAAACCAAGTTTCACTTACCACATAATTCAAAATTTACATGTAATAAAGGCAAGGCAATACTCAGTTATGGCCTGTCAAATATTTACCCCACTAACATTATCTACAAAAGCACTTTACCATTTTGTACACAGTGATTCCTTATGCACGTTGAAAGGCTTTCAGTTATAAAAGACATTATATACAGGTCTGTACACAGTTCCAACAAACATACTCCATCTCCAGTGGAATTCTTAAAGCAAGATACCTGAGGTTTCTCAATATCTCCAATTTCTCTATCACAAACCTAAATATACGTTTCAGATTTTACAAAAAGACACCTTCCTGGAATATGTGCATTATCATAAAAAAAAATAAAATTATAGCTTTAAGGAGTTGAAAAATGCTGTCTCCATCCAAGAGGCTTTGTTTTCACTCCTGCACATCTGGGAATGTCCTTCCACTAAAGAACATTCCCACAACTGAGAGGCAGAAGCATGCCTTCGGTGCAGATGCCATGGGATCTCTGTTGTCTTATAAAAAGCCAGGAACGCCACATCAGTAGGATGAAGTGCTTCCTCCAGCTAATGAATATCTGAAAAGGAGAAGAAATAGTTACTGTTGTGGCTTTCAGAAAGGTGATCTGCAGCAGTGATGTTCCAGCCTTCTTTCTTGCAGAATTTTACCCACCACTGCTGTCACAAAGAAAGAGGCCACAGAGCTGCACACCCTGTAAAACACAGCCTGTTGGAACTGTGCTGTTTTTCTCAATGATAGCAGCAACCTGTGTTCAAGTGTGTTACTGGGAAGTGTAGGAATTCCATATACTGGGGGCAACGTGCAGTGATTCCAGCTTCCCTACTTGCCAACTTTACATCATAATCTTTCCAGAGTATTATTGGGGCAAGAAACCTGTATTTCTTGGTCTAAGCAGATTCTTAAACCACCCAAAGAAAGAAGCACACACTAAAATCATGTTAAGCCTTTCATAAACTTGATCAAAACTGGAGGGGGAAGGTAAATGGATTCACTCAAGTTACTGGACAGCTCCTCCAAGAGTAATTCAGACAAACTTGGCAAACTCAGTTTTAACCAGTTGCAAGGGCAATGGAAAGCTCATTAGAAACACATTGTTGAAGAGCCATCTTTGATAATTAGCTTTCAGATTGAGAGGACATTGAAAGTGGATACAATGAATGACTTAATGCTGTAACAGAACACATTTCTGGTAGTACTCAAACAAGAAGGAAATACTTATTTTAGAAGTTCAGCATCCTCAAAAACAGCTCTATCCATGAGGGATACCTACTAAGGTCTGGAATGGTTCAAACTTCTTTTTAGGGGAGGATCCTGCTATTAATTACTTTCACTTGTTTTCTGGAAGGAGTGCTAGTCATGATCATGTACTAGCTGAGTATCATCCCTGGAATAAGAGAAAGTTCACCCAGAAATGACCCATCAGCAAACATTCTCTGTAAGTTTTTCTTGCTCTCCTTCAAAGTAAATTAAGAGCCTGCCCCCACTGTGACAAGACGTGATGACCCAGAAAAGTGGCAGTAGTCCATGGAAGCAGAACAGAAGGAAAACAAAAATGCTGAATCTGTAGATAAAGGTTTTGAAATCTGTCTCCTAGGACAAAAATGATGACTGTTGCTGTTGTGACAGGAACAAGGAAGATCATCTCCAGTACCCACAAAAGAAGTGCCCAGTGGAAAGGCTGTCTCAGTGGGTCATTTTCAGCTTTGATTGCAGCATCAGTAATTAAGCACATCAGTAGGAAAAGGAGCACCAAGCAAAATGTGGGCCTGCTGCTAGATGAGGTGGGTGACCTGGTGACAGAGGATACAGGGAAGATATAGTTACTGAATTCCTCCTGTGCTTCAGTCTTTACTGCTAAGACTGATTCTCAGGAATTCCAGTTCCTGGAGGTAAGAAAGCAAGCCTGGAGGAAGGAAAACTCCCTTAGTCAAGAAGGACTGGGTTAGAGATCATCTAGACAAACTGGTCACCAACAAATCCGTGGAAGGCACCCACAGGTGCTGAAGGAGCTGGCTGAGGTTATTGCTAAGCCACTCTCCATCATTTTTGGAAGGTCATGGAGAACAGGGAAGGTGCCTGAGGACTGGAGGACGGCCAGTGTCACTCCAATCTTCAAAAAGGGCAAGGAGGAGGAATCAGGAAACTATAGGTCAGTCAGCCTCACCTCCATCCCTGGAAAGGTGACGAAATAGCTCATTCTGGAGGTCATCTCTAAGCATATGGAGGCAAAACAGACTATCAGGAGTACTCAACATGGATTCATGAAGGGGAAATCATGCTTGACCAATATGATCACCTTCTGTGATGGTGTAACCAGCTGGGTAGATGAGGGGAGAGCAGGGGATGTTGTCTACCTCAACTTTAGCAAGGCTTCTGACACTGCCTCCTGTAACATCCTCATAAATAAGCTTATGAAGTGTGGTTAGATGAGTGGAGAGTGAGGTGGATTGAGAACTGTCTGAGTAACAGAGCTCAGAGGGTGGTGATCAATGGTGCAGGGTCTGGATTAGGGCCTGTGGCTAGTGGTGTTCCTCAGAGTTCAGTACAGGGGCCAGTGTTGTTCAACACATTCATCAATGGCTTGGGAGAAGGGACAGAGTAATCACTCAGCAAGTTTGCCAATGATACAAAACGGGGAAGAGTGGCTGACACACCAGAACACTGTGCTGCCATTCAGAGAGACCTGGACAGGCTGGAGAGTTAGGCAGAGGGGAAACTCACAAAATTCAGCAAGGGCAAGAGTCCTGCATCATACATCAGCACAGGCTAGGGTTGACCTACTGGAAAGCAGCTTTGTGGAGAACGACCTGGGAGTGCTGGTGGACAGCAAGTTAGCCATGAGCCAGCAATGTGTGCTCGGGGCCAAGAAAGCCAATGGTGTCCTGGGGTGCATTAAGAAGAGTGGCCAGCAGGTTCTCCTTCCACTCTGCTTTGCCCTTCTGAGGCTGCACCTCAAGTATTGTGTCCATTTCTGGGCTTCCCAGTTTAAGAGGGGCAAGGAACTACTGGTGAGAGTCCAGCAGAGGGCCATGAAGATAATTAGGGAACTGGAGCATCTCTTTTATGAGGAGAGGCTGAGAGACTTGGTGCTCTTTGGCCTGAAGAAGAGAGGACTGAGAGGGGATCTTATCAATGTATATAAATATCTAAAGGGTGGTCATGAGGATGGGGCTGAGCTCATTTCAGTGGTGCCCAGCAATAGGACAAGGGGCAACAGGTACAAACAGGAGCATGGGAGGTTTCACTTGAACTTAAGGAGAAATTTCTTTACTTTGAGGGTGACAGAGCACTGCAACAGACTGCTGGAGAGGTGGTAGAGTCTCCTGCTCTAGAGGCTTTCAAAACCCACCTGGAAGTATTCCTGTGCAATGTGATCTAGGCATACCTGCTTCAGCAGGGGTGTTGGACTAGGTCCAATCTAGTCCTGCCCTGGAGAAGGTCCTTCTTCCAAACCCTAGCATTCTGTGATCAAAACTCACTGAGATTCCCAGTTCCAGGAAGGTCTTATGCCTGGCTGATAAAAACGTGACACAGAAATATTTGACTGATAAAAAAATGGGATCACTTTTGGAACACATAACAGAAACTGAGATGGAAGCTCCAGGAACTCTTTCAAGCCTACCAGGATCAATAGAAAGGAGAATCAAGGAATGACGTTTTAATACCAGAGATGCTTACCAGCCCAGACAGCAAGAAATAATCATTGCTTGCAGGTTTCTGAGCACTGACTGAATGACAAAGTGTTAACTTAGCCATCCCCTGCTTTAACAACAGAGATGTGAATTCATAAACTTTAACAAGCTGTGATTAGAGATACTGTAAGAGAGATACCAGCTCAAGGTCATCTTTTCCAAGATAGGATTCTAAGATTAATCATTGACACAGTTTTTTTCTTGTACCAAGCAATCCAACCTGTATGGTGTAGATTCAGGAGAGCTGTGGGCTCCATTCAAGGATGCATTTAAAATTTCTTCAAGCAGTAATTCTAAAATGTACAGCCCTGATCTGTTCTTGTGCAGCATTTAAAAGAACAGCAAACTGAGTGTTGGTAAGAATCTATTCCTAATCTAGGCAGTCAGAAAATCTCTTATGAGAGTGGGCCTTTTGAAGTAATAGAAAATGTAGAGTTTCAAGGTACAACCAAGAGGCCATAGAGACTATCTCTAATGAATGAACAATGAACCACTTACTAGGTGACTGCAAGAAACACAAACTAAGTGAACAGTCCATTTATCACAGTGGGTGAAGAAATGAAGAGTGGCATAAGGCATCCTCTGCAACATACACCCAAGATACAAAAAAGAGCATGAATGTCCCTTACAGGAACTGCAAAAGGAAAAGGCTGCCCAGCCTCATCTGACACGCAGTGTGCATAGCAACAGGATGAACATACCTATGGGGGGCTGTCACCTGCAGCCAGGCATCAGAACTGCTAACAGGATTATCTTTTTTTCTACTAAGCAAATACAATTGTACCAACTTTAAGCACAGGTGGTATGTTTCCTCTCTTTCAAGTAGAAATTCTTTCAATTTAACCATAGTCAAATATTTGTAGACTCAGATCTGCACAGCTCTGTAGGTCTTTGTGAAACAGCTTCATTACCTCTGAAGCCTCTGCAGGAGGTGTGACACCATGTTATCTGCAATGCCTGGGCAAGCCTCTTCAGCTAAATAAATAGCCTTTCTCAGTTCTTCTATGGAATCTGTGTTACCACCACACATTTCACTCTTCTCTTTCAACTGAAAGAAAAGCAGGAAGAGATATATTAATAAGATATTCATACATATTACAGTATAATGCAGAAGCTTGTTAGGAAGTGGCCAACAGTGCTCACAATGTCAAGATTTGGCTTTCATTATTCACCTACACATCCTGAAGACCTTTGATCCTGAACTTAATCTTTGCAGTAGTTATCAGGGTGGCATTCATCTTTGTAAGTCTTCGATTGTTCACATACCCTTTTTAGTGTGCCTACATCCAAAGCTATGACAAATGCACTGTTTACCTATAGCTCCCCAGTTTCAAGATGTGCTGTTTATACATACTCACATATAGCTTTTATATATATATATATATACACACACACACACTGCAGGTGCACTTGTGAAAGCACAGTTAGAAAAAGTTTTCATCCTGACAGCTCTACCAACAGACTACCCTGAGCACCCTCTCACCTCCCCACTGAAGCGAAGGATCCCATGATTAGGCAAGAACTGAGGGCTGAGAGTGAAGGTCTCACTTTGTAAGAGCTGGCATAAGATGCTGAGTATGACTGGCAAAATGCTTTCTCAGAACTCACTACAGAGCATTCAAAAATCTCAGCTGGGTCTGAGCTGCTTTGGAAGAAAGCATCATGTCACTTGTAGTAAGAGTGAATGAAGGCATGGTCTTCTTTCAGGGACTGGACTTTCCCAGCAGGGTGGATGTCTGTATTTACAAGTTGTACTTATCACTACAGCTGTTGTCAAGAGCTGCTTTGCAGCATCCTCTGAATAAAGATGGAATCAAAAGTTACTTGTCCAGGAAAAAAATAAAATCAAAACCAACCAAAACAAAAAACCCACTGATGGAAAAAAAATACTCAAGTTGAAAGCTGATGTGGCTTAAAAATGCTTTTTGGACCAAAGCTGAGTTATTTATACAGAATTGAAGAACAGTGAAATACTTTTTTTTTTCTTTTTAAATACTTCTCTATGAATTATTCAACAGAGTCATCTCTGAATGCTGGACCTATAGCCAGTCTGTCTTTATGTCGTTACAGCCAGCAATGAAGAAAGCTTAGCCTGAACAAATAGAAAGTTTGTGCCACTTTCTGGGCTATAATGTGGGCATGTATACACTTTTGGCCCTGCTTAAGTATAGCACAGACAACTGTCACATGGAATAAACATGACCCCTAGAAGGCAGCCAAAATTAATAGATCAAGACAATTTTGAGTTCACGTGTAGTACAAGACATTCCAAAGGGAACAAAGTGGCAGTGAAGTTCTTCTGAGACGTGCAAGCACTACAGCAGCCTTTCAGAACTTTCTGAAGTGGATTTTCAACAGGTGTCAGGAACTACAGGAGTTGATATCAGCACTGATGAAAGATTTTTCTTTAAAAAGGAAGAGCTTTGTAAGGAAAAAAACCCACATTGGGAAGCACTGGGAAACAAAGGGGGAAAAAAACCCATATTGTTGTAGTTCCACATTTAGTGGTGGCTTTTAGGTATATTAGAGGACCCTCCTGAGAGTAACTCAGCTCTCAGCAAAAATAAAAAAATTGAGAGAGCTCTGTGTGTGTACAACAGCTGAGGTACAACCACAGCAGTATGAGAGCCTCTGTACTCTTTGGCTGCTCGTTCTCTCTTCACTGCATCCAGGATGCTTAAGAGCAAGATGTTGAAAGGGCTTTAAACTAGGCTTGAAGGACGAGGGGGTTAAACACAGCAGTACTAGAGATGAACCAAAGGAGGCTGAGGGTGGTAAGCCACAGACAGGGGCAAGACCAGCAGCCCAGCTGAAGTGTGTGTACACTAATGCACACAGAATGGGTAACAAACAAGAGGAGCTGGAAGTCTTGGTACAGGAGGAAAACTATGATGTTGTTGCCATCACAGAAACATGGTGGGATGACACTCACAACTGGAGTGCTGTAATCAAGGGCTACAGACTCTTCAGGAGAGACAGGAGAGGGAGAAGGGGTGGAGGAGTGGCCCTGTATATTAGGGAGGCCCTGGACATCATGGAGGTTGAGACTAAGGATGATCAGGTTGAGTCCCTACAGGTAAGAATTAGGGGGAAGGCCAACAAGCCCGACATCCTGGTTGGAGTCTGTCATACACCACCCAACCAGGAAGAAGAGGTTGATTTAATTTTCTTCAAGCAGCTGGAGGCTGCCTCAAGATCTCCTGCCAATGTTCTTGTGGGTGACTTTAACCTTCCAGACATCTGCTGGGAATTGAACACTGCAGAGAAGAGGCAGTCTAGAAGGTTCCTGGAGTGTATGGAGGATAGCTTCTTATCCCAGCTCTTACATGAGCCTACCAGGGGTGCAGCCCTGCCTGGCTTGCTGTTCACAAATAGAGAAGGAAGGGCTGGTGGGAGATGTGGTGGTGGGAGGCTGCCTGGGGTCCAGTGACCATGAGATGATTGAGTTTTCAATATATGGTGAAACCAGCAGGGGCAGCACCAAAACCTCCACCCTGGCCTCCGAAGGGCAGACTTTGGCTTATTGAAGGAACTAACTGGGAAAGTTCCTTGGGAAGCAGCCCTTAAAAACAAAGGGGTCCAGGAGGGCTGGACCTACTTCAAGAAAGAACTCCTGAAGGCACAGGAACAGGCTGTGCCCATGTGCTGGAAGAGGAGCCGATGAGGGAGACAACCAGACTGGATGGGCAAGGAGCTTCTAAAGGAATTAAGGGAAAAAAAGAGGGTGTATCACCTTTGGAAAAAAGGGGAGGTATCCCAGGATGAGTTTAAGGACATTGCTAAGTCTTGTAGGAAAAAAAATAGAAAGGCAAAAGCCCATTTAGAACTTAGACTGGCCACGGCTGTAAAGGAGAATAAAAAATATTTCTATAAATATATGAATGGCAAAAGAAGAGGCAAGGACAACCTCCACTCCTTATTGGCTAGGGAGGGGAATATAGTAACAAAAGACAAGGAAAAGGCAGAGGTACTTAACACCTTCTTTGCCTCAGTCTTCAATAGTGGGACAGGTTGTCTTCAGGACAACTTCAGGACAACTGAACTGCCTCCTGAACTGGCAGATGGAGTTGGGGACCAGTACAGTCTCTTGTAATCCAGGAGGAAGCAGTAAGGGACCTGCTGACCCACTTGGATCCTCACAAGTCCATGGGACCATCCTAGGGTGCTGAGAGAGCTGGCAGGTGAGCTGGCCAAGCCACTCTCCATCATTTATCAGCAGTCCTGGCTCACAGGTGAGGTCCCTGATGACTGGAGACTGGCCAGTGTGATGCCCATCCACAAAAAGGGCCTGAAAGAGGAACCAGGAAATTACAGACTTGTCAGCCTGACCTCGGTGCCAGGCAAGGTTATGGAACAGGTGGTCCTGAGTACAATCACACAGAACCTACAAGATGGTCAGGGAGTCAGGCACAGCCAGCATGGATTCAGGAGGGGCAGGTCCTGCCTGACCAACCTGATCTCCTTTTATGATCAGGTTACCCACCTGGTGCATGTGGGGAAGGCTGTGGATGTAGTCTGCCTGGACTTCAGCGAAGCCTTTGACACTGTCTGCCTCAACAAGCTCCTGGCAAAGCTGGCAGCTCGTGGCTTGGACAGATTCACTCTGAAATGGGACAAGAACTGGCTGGAGGGCTGGGCCCAGAGAGTGGTGGTGAATGGTGCCACATCCAGCTGGCAGCCAGTCACTAGTGGTGTCCCCCAGGAATCAGTACTGGGCCCATCCTGTTCAATATCTTTATTGATGATCTGGATGAGGGAATTGAGTCCATCATCAGTAAGTTTGCAGATGACACCAAGTTAGGAGCAGGTGTTGATCTGTTGGAGGGTAGGAGGGCCCTGCAGAGGGACCTTGACAGGCTGGATGGGTGGGCAGAGGCCAATGGGATGAGATTTAACAAGGCTAAGTTCAGGGTTCTACACATTAGCCACAACAACCCCAAGCAGCACTACAGGCTGGGGACAGAGTGGCTGGAGAGCAGCCAGGCAGAAAGGGACCTGGGGGTGCTGATTGATAGTAGGCTGAACATGAGCCAGCAGTGTGCCCAGGTGGCCAGGAGAGCCAATGGCATCCTGGCCTGCATCAGGAATAGTGTGGCCAGCAGGAGCAGGGAGGTCATTGTACCCCTGTACTCAGCACTGGTCAGGCCACACCTTGAGTACCGTGTCCAGTTCTGGGCCCCTCAATTCAAGAGAGATGTTGAGGTACTGGAACGTGTCCAGAGAAGGGCAATGAAGCTGGTGAGGGGTCTGGAGCACAAACCCTATGAGGAGAGGCTGAGGGAGCTGGGGTTGTTTAGCCTGGAGAAGAGGAGGCTCAGGGATGACCTCACTGCTGTCTACAACTACCTCAAAGTAGGCTGTAGCCAGGTGGGGGTTGGTCTCTTCTCCCAGGCAACCAGCAACAGAATGAGGGGACAGAGTCTCAAGCAGTGCCAGGGGAGGCATAGGCTGGATGTTAGGAGGAAGTTCTTCACAGAGAGAGTGATTGCCCATTGGAATAGGCTGCCCAGGGAGGTGGTGGAGTTGCCATCACTGGAGGTGTTCAAGACAAGACTGGATGAGGCACTTAGTGCCATGGTCTAGTTGATTGGATAGGGCTGGGTGATCAGTTGGACTGGATGATCTTGGAGGTCTCTTTCAACCTGGTTGATTCTATGATCCTAAGATCCTGTATACAAAGCATAGGTAAGAGGAAGACACAAATACCTTTTTTACCAGTAATGACTAAACCTTTCTTAGTCTAAACTGGCAAGTCACAGCTTGAGGACAAAGATGATGGAAGCAAACAACAATTGGAACAAAGGACACCTCTGGATCTCCTGCCTTCAAAAAAAGGAACCCAGAATGAGTCACTGCACACAGTACTCAGCTAGTGTCCTTCCATAATGAAAAAAAACACATCAAGGTGATAGCTGGTAACTGAAGACCATAAACAGAATCATAGAATCATAGAATCAAGAAGGCTGGAAGAGACCTCAAGGATCATCGAGTCCAACCTGTCACCCTACACCTCATGCCTATCTAAACCATGTCACCAAGTGCCACGTCCAATCCCCTCTTGAACGCCTCCAGGGATGGTGACTCCACCACCTCCCTGGGCAGCACATTCCAATGGCCAACCACTCTCTCTGTGAAGAACTTTCTCCTCACCTCCACCCTAAACCTCCCCTGGCACAGCTTGAGACTGTGTCCTCTTGTTCTGCTGCTGGTTGCCTGGGAGAAGAGACCAAACCCCTCCTGGCTACAACCTCCCTTCAGGTAGTTGTAGACAGCAATGAGGTCTCCCCTGAGCCTCCTCTTCTCTAGGCTAAACAGTCCCAGCTCCCTCAGCCTCTCCTCATAGGGCTTGTGCTCAAGGCCTCTCACCAGCCTCGTTGCCCTTCTCTGGACATGCCCCAGCAATTCAACATCTTTCCTAAACTGAGGGGCCCAGAACTGGACACAGTACTCAAGGTGTGGCCTAACCAGTGCTGTGTACAGGGGTACAATGACCTCCCTGCTCCTGCTGGCCACACTATTCCTGATGCAGGCCAGGATGCCATTGGCTCTCTTGGCCACCTGGGCACACTGCTGGCTCATGTTCAGGTGGCTGTCAACCAGTACCCCCAGGTCCCTCTCTGCCTGGCTGCTCTCCAGCCACTCTGACCCCAGCCTGTAGCTCTGCATGGGGTTGTTGTGGCCAAAGTGCAGCACCTGGCACTTGGACTTGTTGAATGCCATCCTGTTGGACTCTGCCCATCTGTCCAGCCTGTCAAGGTCCCTCTGCAGAGCCCTTCTACCTTCTAACAGATCAACATCTGCTCCCAGCTTGGTGTCATCTGCAAATTTACTGATGATGGACTCAATCCCCTCATCCAGGTCATCAATAAAGATATTGAACAGGATGGGGCCCAGCACTGATCCCTGGGGGACACCACTAGTGACAGGCTGCCAGCTGGATGTGGCACCCTTCACCACCACTCTCTGGGCTCTGCCCTCCAGCCAGTTCCTAACCCAGCGCAGAGTGCTGCTGTCCAAGCCACAGGCTGACAGCTTAGCCAGGAGCTTGCTGTGGGGGACAGTGTCAAAGGCCTTGCTGAAGTCCAGGTAGACTACATCCACAGCCTTTCCCACATGCACCAGGCGGGTCACCTGATCATAGAAGGAGATCAGGTTGGTGAGCACAACCATTCAGTTCGTTTTCAGGGCGTTGTCTTGTTTTCTGTTGTTTGGAGAGTTTGTCTGAGGTTAGGCATTTTGTTTGTCTGTTCTCTTAAATTGTTTTGCTGAACTGCACCAAGATTCAGATTACTGACAGCAACACAGAGTGGCAGCTCTTTAGGTAAGACTCCTAAATTGTATCAGAGCTCAACTGGAAAAGAAGGATGCAAAGCACAACCTTCCCCTGTGAGATTACATAAAAACAGCAGCTGTTTTTATACACCTGTCTTCTGTGCCAAAAGCTGTGAAGCCCCTGGTCCGATTGATCAGTTTTGTTCTTTTTGGATGAGTTCCATGGATTAATTCACTAATTTAGCTAGCAATAATTCCTAATGTTGCAGATATCAGCAGCTTGAATGTTGAATGAATGGAACACTGAAAATATAAGGCTTCCTCTAGACAGCAGAGACAATCGCTATGCTCATCAGAAAAAACAAAACTTTGCATTGATACTCTAGAACAGATTGGGAAAGTTGTGGCTATCTGCTAGAAGTTGCATGGAAGAAGAGTCTAAAGCATAGACCCAACAGAAGGTATCAGACCAAGAGGCTTCTTCAAAGTATGAAGATACAACAAACAAGTGCATGAAGAATAAATTTTCTGTAGCCTCTACACACTACAGAGATGAAAGTAAATGGCAATTTTAATAGGGGACTGCAGTAAAATCACATATACTTACAGGGATCAGCAAGTGGAAATTAAAAGAATTGCCTTGAAGATGAAAAGCAAGAAAAGCAACGAATGACACAGCAACTAGTTCACAATACCATGGGAAGAAAGAAACCCAGAGCAGAGGTATGTAGAAGACAGACAATAAAGGGCACGGTGGAGAGAAAACTAAAAATAAAGAAAGGGTAAAAATGGAGGATGGAGAATGAAAGACAGTGGATGGATGCTGGACCTATATCATGTGTGGTGCTGGAAGAAGAGAAGGAAGACCTAAAGGAGATGCACAGCAACCAGAAAACTCTTTGGGAGATGAAGGGTAGGTAATTCAAATGGGTAATACATAAAGAACTGTAAAAGAAAGTCTAAAAAAAAAACACAACAAAAAAACAACCCAAACAAAACAAAAAATGAACACAACATCCCTGTTTGGAGTTTTTATCTACTTTACATAGAAGAATGACAGGCTGACTGAATACTGGAGTCTGAATGACCAAAACAGAGATTGTCTCCTTTAAATAAGTTTAATTTCTTTTCTGCACTTAATACTTGCAGCATGCAAAATTTGATGATAATCCCCCGAAGCAGGATTTCATTCATTAGAACACAATTAAGACAACATCCTCTTAAGAGAAAAAATTCTCTAAATTAATTTTTGTAACAATAATTATGATTGAAATCATTATTTAAATAAATTTTCATACCAAAGCTAGGGTGAGAGGGGAGTTTTTGCTTCATGGAGTTCTATCAACTTTTTTAAATAATCACATCATATATATCTAGCTTCCCCTTTTTTTTAAGTATTTGAAAAAATATTTAAAAAAAAGGAGAATTCAGAATGGGAACAAAATACAGCTTTCAACACTGGAATTCAAAAAAGTTAAGTTCTTGCTGCTCTGGTCCACAGCCATACCACTGTGGAACACTAACAATCTTGAGATTTGTTACAGATAAAATAACAAAGGGATAAAGCTGTGTCAAAAAATGGAATACTGCAATCTAAACGTTTGCATACTTTTGTGGTTTTCATGCTCATTGCTCCAGGCAAGCATGGTTGATGTTCCTACCATGCATATTAAGTACTGTTAGAAGCAAAATGAAGATCTCAAAAGCAGATATGCACAAAATCAAAGAACACAGCTAAGACCATAATACATCAAGATCCAAAGGGGTTGTAGAAATCTATAGGTGCAAGTCATCATGTTTTTTTCTATTTTTCAGAGACATAAATCCTGGAATCATTAAGTTTAAAAGCAATAACTTACCTCTACAAATAGAGGGGATATAACTGTAGACAGACATTGTGATACAGGCCTCTTTGGGGTATCCTTTTCCTTTAAAGAAAATAAAAATTCTGACCAATTTTTTCTCTGAAAAATACATCTTCATTATATTCTGTTTCTAATCAATGAAAATCTGTTTCTATGTTGTCACAGTTTAACCCCCACCAGCAATTAAACACCACGCAGCTATGTGCTCACTCTTTGCCCTTCCCAGTGGCATCAGGTGGAGAACTGGAAAAAGTAAACTTTGTGGGTTGAGCTAATGACAGTTTAATAACTAAAATAATACTTTTAAAAGCAGAACAATAATAAATAATAAATAAATAGTAGTTATGATGATGAAAATAATTGAACAAAAAGTGAAAAAACTAAAACCCAAGAAAGACAGCTGATACACAGTACAACTGCTCACTACCTGCTGAGCACTGCTCAGCCTGTTCCCAAGCAGTGATCAGCCCCAGCCCAGCCAGCTCCCCCCATGACATCCTGCGGTTCTGAACATCCCTCTGGCCAGGTCAGGTCATCTGTCCGGGCTGTGTTCCCCACCCCCAGCTTCTTGTGCACCCACCTGCTGGCAGAGCTTGGCAAACTGGAAAACCCTTAACTTCAGATTTTAGCAACAACTGAAACATCAGTGTGTTATCAGCATTGTTCACATACTAAATCCAAAACACAACACTGTGCCAGCTGCTAGTAAGAAAATTAACTCTACCCCAGCTGAAACCAGGACACACGTATATGCAAAAATGTAAAGTGTTCTACAACAGATTGTTCCAAAGCACTGTGGAAAACAGAGGCTGGATTAAAATTTGAGGTTGTAGCATGTCAAATACATGCAAGCTCAAAAGTAAAACAAACAAACAAAATAACAACAAAATCCAACCCCCCCAATTCTACTGAGCAGCTTCAAAGCCACTTGTATGCTGGTATTTACGAGGTCACTCCCACATGGTACAGTATTTCACTTGTATTTCTCCAGTTCATCTACCTTTTTACTGTTGCAGTTTATTTACAAAAAGATTTTAAAATAAAATATTGCCAGATCTTCCAGTGGTAGTATTTCAGAAACTACAGAAATATTTTGTTACATATGTCATGAACTACAAAGGACATAGTTAGAGAATATCCAGACTTAAAGACTTACTCAAGACATTTTGTGAAAGGCAAATATTCATTTTTAGCAGAAGTTCTGAAAGTTTTACCATTTAAAGATACAAAAATTACCCCACTAAATTATTATAGCAAGAATTATCTCCTTGTAAAATACAATCAGTATTTTGAGCACCTCTTTTCTTTGAAGCTCCAAAGACTGGGCTGCTCCATTCTCTAGATTCTTGGGGTCTTTTTCTCTTATTGTAAAGATCCACTCTCCTGAATCACTCCCACCTGAAGCCTGGCCATCTGGTTCACTTAAAGGGAGGGGGAAAAGAAGAGAAGTTCTATTACCTACACCTTATTGCCCATGTTCATCCAATTTACATGCTAAACATAAAAATCTAGAAACAAGACCAAAATCAAGATTCTGTTGTGCAAGCCAGTAAGTATAACCACAAATATGAAAAGTAAATATAATTTATCTTCTGGGGAAGTTCAAAAACTAAATTCAAGATACTTCACTACACATTAGCTTCTAAAAGAAAGAGAGGCATTACAGACTGAAAACATTTTCTCAAGTCACAGAAACAAGTAACATGAAGTGTTTTATTACTATCTGAAAACTGGCTTTAATCAGAGTACCTCAAATCATTATAGAAAGTAGAAAAAAATAGAAGACTTAGCAGTTAAGATATTAGCTTAGAATACTTTTGAGGAAGACAATTTATCCCCAGCCTGTTAAAAAGGCAAATTTACCTCCTAAAAAAAAAAAAAAGGTGAAAAAACACAGTTACAGCTTGACTTTATCAAACTACATCACTATAAAACAATCTGTTGCTTCATTTTTTTAAGGGATTGCATAGTAATTTCTTTATAAGTCCTGCTAAGTTAAAAGAACAAAAATATGCTGACCCTAATCAGTCACTGCATTACATGTCTCCTCTCACTACCATAAAGATCATTCTCTAAGTTAATTTCTTTCTGATCTGTGAGTTAAGAGTGATTTGCAGGAAAGTCCTCAATTAAAACCACCAATCTAGAGGCCATTGTACAAAAGGCATTTAGGACAGCCTACCAAGTCAAAAAGCGTATCAGCAGTGTGAGAAAGTTCTCAAGGATTTCTGCTTGACGTCACATAGAACTCACATCTGTCACTGAAAGAGGCAGCTATACACTAGCAGCTGGGAATGATCAAGTGGGAATTAGGCCTTTTTCCTCCAAAAAAGGTATGGAATGTCCAGCTGGAGTGCATCTACACCAGTGCATGCAGCGTGGGCAATAAACAGGAGATGCTGGAAGCCACAGGACAGCAGGAAAACTGATCTAGTTGCCATCATGGAAATGTGGTGGGATGATTCACACAGCTGGAGTACTCTCTTGGATGGCTGCAAGCTCTTCAGAAAAAATAGGTGGTAGGGTAGATCTGTATGCTAGGGAGTGTTTGTCTTGAGCATAATGACAGCAATGAAAGGGTTGAGTGTTTATGGGTAAGAATGAGGAGGAAGGAAGGCCAACAGGACAGACATCATGGCAACAGTCTGTTACTGACCACCCACCCAGGATGAAGAGGCACACAAAATATTCTACAAGCAGCTGAGGGAAGTCTCACAATCACTAACCCTTATTCTTGTGAGGGATTTCAACTTATCAAATGTCTACTGGAACACAACACAGCAAAGAATAAACAATCTAGGAGGTTCCTAGAGTGTGTGGAAGCTAACATCTTGACACAACTAGCTGGTACATGAGCCAACCAGGGAAGGCTTGCTGCTAGACCTGCTCATGAACAGAGGAATTCTGGGTGATGTGATGGTTGGAGGCCATCTTGGGCATGGTGATCATAAAATAGTAGAGTTTTCGATTCTTGGGAAACTAAGGAAAGGGGTCAGTAAAACTGCCACCTTGGACTACCTGAGGGCAGACTTTGATCAGTTCAGAAGACTAACTTACAGAGTCCTTTGGGAGGCAGTCCTGTAGGGCACAGGACTCCATAAAAGGCTGGACATTGTGCAGGCAAAAATCTTTAAGGCACAAGAGCAAGTGATTTTTGTGAGACTTAAGATGTGCCAATGCAGAAGAAAGCTGGCACAGCTAAACAGAGCTTTGGCTGGAACTCAGGAAGAAAAGGCTATGGCCTGTGGAAGAAGGGGCAGGCCACTCAGGAAGACAAAGCTTTTGTAAGGTTATACAGGGAGAACATTAGAAAGGCCAAAGCCCAGCTAGAACTTAATCTGGCTACCATGCAAAAACAATTAAAAATATTTCTGTAAGTACATTAAGAGCAAAATGAGGACTGAAGATAATCTCCATCTTTTATTGAACACAGATGGAAACACAGTGACATTGGTTGATAGCTGACTCAATACTATCCAGCAGTGTGCCCAGGTGGCCAAGATCAACAGCATTCTGGTTTGTGTCAGAAATAGTGTGGCAAGCAGAACTAGGGAAGTGATCTGTCACCCTGCACTTGGCACTAGCAAGGCCACACCTCCAACACTGTGTTCAGTTTGGGTTCCTCAGTACAAAAGGACATTGAGGTCCTGCAGCATGTCCAGAGAAGGGCAAAAAATCTATTGTGAGGTCTAGAGAAAACATCTTACAAGGAGCAGCTGAGGAACTTCATTCTTCGAACCTGGAAAAACGAAGGCTCAGGGGAAACCTTATGGCTCTCTACAACTATCTGAAAGAAGGTTTTAGTAAGGTGGGGTTCAGTTTGTTCTCCAAAGTAACATATGATAGGACAAAAGAAAACTGACCCAAGTTGTGCCAGGGGAGGTTTAAGTTAGGATATTAGGAAAAACTTCTCCACTAAAAGAACTGTAAAACACTGGAGCAGGCTGCCCTGGGAAGTCATGGATTCGTCATCCCTGGAAGAATTTAAAAGATGTGTAGATGTAGTGCTTAAGGGCATGGTTTAGTGCTGACCTAGCAGTGTTGGGTTAATGGTTGGACTTGATCTTAAAGGTTTCTTTCAGCCAAAATGATTCCATGATTCCATAATGGGCTCTAGTAAATTGGTCCAGCATAAAAACATTCCTTGATTTGTAAAGTTGGTCTTCCAGCAAGCCACATCAACTCACCCTTTTATGAATGTAATAAAAAGGCTGCTGTGGAAGCAGAAGAGGGGAAAGCAGGCTCAGACATAACATTAAATTGTCTCACAAGCACCCCTTTGCAGTTCTGACAGCAAGATTTCATTAGTTTACCAAGGCTGCTAAGCTTAAAAGCTGTAAATCATAGAAGACTCATATATGTGCTGAAAATAGCTACTTGGCACCTACAGTTACAGAGGATATTTTAAAAACTCATCAAACTTACGTATCTGAATCATCAGAACTGGAGTCGTCATGACTTTGTTCAGACTTCCATCTCTTGTGCCTATCAATAAGGTCAGTCAGGTAGGAAGTTTTCTTTGAGTTTCGTAAAATAAATTTGTGTTTTAAGAGTTCTTTCGCGGTAGGTCTCTTAAAAAAAATTTTAAAAAATTACTGTTTTAGAGAGTGTTCAGTGACTCACTGTAAAAAGGTTAAGAAATTCAGACTTCAGTCTTGATACAAATGAGATCTTAAATATATACAGTATCTAGAAAAGAAAAAAAAGACAAAAAAACCCCAAACCCTTAAACTCAACATGCTGGTGGTGAATGTACCACTCCATATTAGAAAAGCAGAACTGCACTCATTCAAGTAACCCAGTCAAGTTCTCTACTATACATTGACAAACAGATGAAACTCACAAAGCTTGGGTCCTTGTTTAAGCAGGCCTCAACAAATTCTTTGAGGGATTTACTGAAATTTCCTTCCAGTGTTGGTGGATTGTTCTTTGGAATGAGGAACAAGACCTTCATTGGATGTAATTCTGAATGAGGTGGCTCTCCTTTTGCAAGTTCTATGGCTGTTATGCCTAACGACCAGATATCTGCCTGCAAGAAACCGTGCTTTTAAGATTAAGTTGGAGAAAGAGAAATAACAGTGTTGCTTGCTGTCATGGTCTAACCTCAGCTGACAACTAAGTACCACACAGCCACTCACTCACTCCCCCCACCCTTCCCCAGCAGGAATTAGAAGAGTAAAAGAAAGAAAACTCATGGGTTGAGATAAGAACAGTTAGTAATTGCAATAAAATCCATTATTATTATTACAAGCATAAATCGTTTTCTAAGTAATGGTAAAGCTGTTATGAACTAGCATTTTATCCACCATATTCAAGTGTAATATGTAAACATGGGGTAAAACTCAAATATTGGCATAAAGGTAAATATAACATGCACAAGATTTTCCCTCAACAAGCATCAGCTAGTACAACCATTAGAAATTTATTATATGAGACTCTAATTTTCCTGGGGTTTAACTCTGTCTTATAGATCATTATTATTTACAGATCAGAGAAATGTGGTCTACAACAGTGTTATTCAACTTTTTTAACTAAAAACGTTGACTAAAACAAGTTAAGTATTTGGTCCAAGTAGCTTCTGAAATGTTGACAGTAGTTTTCTACCACATATGCTTTGCAGACCTTCTCCTGTGAGCCCTGTCTTGCAGGCCAAGAAGATCTGACCTGAAGCAAACTTCAGATCACCTGCAGAGATAAGTCTTTGTGGTAACAATGGGGCATTATTAGTTCCAATTTTTCTGAATTTCAGTTTCTCAAGAGGAACATATTAAGGTGATGTAAATGGACAGACTTTTTTTCTGCTAGACTTTCTGTCACAGGTGGAGCATGTGTATATGTAAGAATAAAAATCAAATTTATGTGTACATGGGCATAGATATCCACATGCATACACAGAGGTATATAAACACTTTTTCCCCCCTTCATTCATTTATAGCTTTCTACTTCTAGTGATCTTCCTCTTCAAAAAATGCACACTGCAGCTGCACACTCAACTCTCTGAAGTCCAAGATGGGTTCTGGAAGCCCATTCCTGTTGGAAGCAACAAGAATAAACTTCCCGAATTCACCTGGCACTGTAATGTCTCCATTCACAGATAGGAAAGGATCTCAAAATAGGGATTAAGTACTAATTCCATGTGTATCTGACCAGACATTTCTAGGATGTGCTTCTCTGTGGCAATGAAACACCAGAACAAGCACAAACCGGTTCTCCAAATGGGGATGGAGGAGCATACTTTAAAAGACAATGATACTGTATCACCACTGTTTTACAAGATATTACAATTTTTACAATTTCAAATCTTGAACAGAAATTACTCTTCCAAGTTCAGTTAAGAGCCAGCAAATTACTGGTAACTACTATTTATTGCAGTGCTGCCATAAGGTTTTCCTCTTCCATTCTAGGGAGTAAAAATTTAGCTTGACCCTGAAGCTCCTATAAGGATCTTTCTGTAAGAGGCTACATGCAAGAGAAAAATATTTTTAAATTAAGAATTTACTTCTTTTGTTAGAAGTTAGAGTAGAAAGGATAGAGAATTAGATATGGGAAAACTGAAGTAGGAAAAAAAAAATATTTCATATGGAAAAAAATAATCAAAATAGGAGGAAGAGGTAAGAATGACTGCCAAAACAATAGGAAGGAAATAGAAGGAAAAGTTCCTATGAGGACATTGTATCAACAAACAAATAGCTCATAGAGAAGGAAATAAATGGTACAGGAAAATATAAACAAACAAATACAAAAACAGGAAAATAAATTAAAAAGAGCTGATAGATTTAATATAACTAGTAAAGTAATGTTTTGACACTTCACTATTTTTCCTCATGGTTGATAGTTTCTTCAGCAGCTAGATTTTATCAACCCCTTAAATTACTGGGGCTAAAACAGAAAACCAAAGTTGAAATTTTTGGTATCAAATACCCCTCACAGATTAGCTACTGACCACATTCAAATGGAGAATTACAGCTAACTTTTTCACACAAACCACCTGGAAAACCTATGTTCTCAAATACGTCAGTTTGAATTATTTGCTAAAGTCTGACAGAATCATAGAAGCACAGAATGGTAGCAGTTGGAAAGGACCCCTGGAGACTGAGTCCAAACACCTTGCCAAAGGAGGATCACCCAGGGCAGGTCTCACAAGAACGCATTCAGATGGGTCTTGAAACTCTATAGAGAAGGAGACTTCACCTCTGGGCAGCCTTACAGAAAAGAATATTTTCCTTCTGTTGAGGTAAAGCTGTTGAAATTTTCCATATCTATGTCAAAAATCACAAACCTTGATAATTTCTGAGGCAACAAAGACAAGTGTTGGAATGCCTTGCAAATATGCCTTGCAATAAATGTTCTAAGAAAGAATATCTTAAAGACATTAACCTGTTTGGGAGCTGGACTGAACAAAGCAAGAATGGAATGGACAAAATCTCTGTGGAAGCAAAAGAACACAGAGCTCACATATGCATAAAGTAGTCCAAAAAGCTTCACATAATTTTGAGAACACAGTACTGGGAACCTAAATTTGGACTTTTTTTGACATTGTTATGCTTTTTAGAAGAAATAAATGCACAAAATGTATGCATTTGTCAAATCCTGAAATAAACCAGCACGCTTCAAAAATGCATGATTTTTTATCTCTGAGCCTTAACAAAAAAGAAAAGATAATAATTATTTATGTTCCCATAACATACATTTCGGGAAAAAATAAAGACTATAATGAAAATCAGCAACTTCTGCTAAATATTCATTACTTTCACGTAATTTTAAAAGACATTAATGTGAATGTTACAATATCATAAAGTAATGCAACAAAAATACACTGTTTTAACCAAAAGCATTTTAAGTGCTTCACAGGGGGAAATCTCTCAAAAGTTTGTCTCTTCAATTCTGAAATCTGTGTTTGACAGAATAGATAACTCAGGTGCACAGCTGAGGTGTAACCTGTATATCTTAATATCCAAAACGGCTTCAAATGGAAATAATATACCTGAATAATAGTTCTTGCGTGAGTTACGTAGATAATACAGTGTAAACCATGGTCAGGAAACCCACCAACTAGCCATAATATTAAGGCAGCTGATAATAGTACTGAATCAACAGGAGAACTCAAGCTTTATGGCAGTAACTAGCAATGTTAGACCTCAGAGTGCACCTATCTTCCTTTACCCTGGTTAACAGTTTTGTGTTGTAACACAGGTTTTGCTTTGCCTTGCACAGCTGTGCTTTTCAGCAGTCAGCAGGAGCAAAGATACCAGTACAATCAGAAAAGCAGCAACTAACAATTTAACAGTTGGTGTGAGGCATACAGAACATGAAGAAAGATGCTGATGAACTGCATGGAAGAAGCAGATGACCTGTGTCCAAGGTGGTGTCAACAGGACACTTTCAAGCTTTTACCAGGAAGCCATCAGCAGGTAGGAAGTAAGAGGATTCAGTAGGGCAAAAAACAAAACTGTTCAACACAGCAACTACGTAATAGAAATTCCTTGCAGCTCACTAGGACAGAATCACAGAATCAATCAGATTGGAAGAGACATCCAAGATCATCAAGTCAAACCGATCACCCAACCCTAACTAATCAACTAGACCGTGGTACTAAGTGCCTGATCCAGCCACGTCATAAACACCTCCAGGGATGCTGACCCCACCAGCTTCCTGGGCAGTCCATTCCAATGGGCAATCACTCTTTCTGTGAAGAACAACTAAGATCAAGCCTAAACTTCCCCCTACACAGCTTGAGACTGTGTCCTCTTGTTCTGTTGCTGTTTGCCTGGGAGAAGAGACCAATCCCCACCAGGCTACAACCTCCCTTCAGGTAGTTGTAGAGAGCAAGAAGGTCTCCCCTGAGCCTCCTCTTCTCCAGGCTAAACAACCCCAGCTTCCTCAGCCTCTCCTCATAGGGTTTGTGTTCCAGACCCCTCACCAGCTTTGTCACCCTCCTCTGGACACGTTCCAGTACCTCAGCATCTCTCTTGAATTGAGGGGCCCAGAACTGGACACAGTACTCAAGGTGTGGCCTGACCAGTGCTGAGTACAGGGGAAGAATAACCTCCCTTGTCCTGCTGGCCACACTATTCCTGATCCAGGCCAGGATGCCATTGGCTCTCTTGGCCACCTGGGCACACTGCTGGCTCATGTTCAGGCGCCTGTCAACCAGTACCCCCAGGTCCCTTTCTGCCTGGCTGCTCTCCAGCCACTCTGACCCCAGCCTGTAACGCTGCATGGGGTTGTGGCCAATGTGTAGAACCTGGCACTTAGATGTGTTAAATCTCATGCTGTTGGACTCTGTCCATCTGACCAGCCTGTCCAGGTCCCTCTGCAGAGCCCTTCTACCTTCTAACAGATCAACATCTGCTCCCAGCTTGATGTCATCTGCAAATTTACTGATGATTGACTCGATCCCCTCATCCAGGTCATCAATAAAGATACTGAACAGGATGGGGCCCAGCACTGATCCCTGGGGGACACCACCAGTGACTGGCTGCCAAATGGAAGTGGCACCATTCACCACCACTCTCTGGGCACAGCCCTCCAGCCAGTTCCTAACCCAGTGCTGAGGGTACCTGTCCAAGCCGTGGGCTGCCATCTTTGCCAGGAGTTTGCTATAGGGAACAGTGTTAAAGGCCTTGCTGAAGTCCAGGCAGACTACATCCACAGCCTTCCCCACATCCACCAGGCGGTCACCTGATCATAGAAGGAGATCAGGTTGGTCAGGCAGGACCTGCTCCTCCTAAATCCATGCTGGCTGGGCCTGATCCCTTGGCCATCCCGTAGGTGCTATGTGATTGCACACCTCTCAAGCATAGCCAGCTTATGTAAGGAAAACGAGGCTAGATTTCGTTGTCTGTGTTCTCACATATGCATGTGTATCTTAAAATAAACAGGCTTTCTCAAGTGGTTGCTGTGCAACAACAGCAAAACTATTGTCTGTGCAATTCAGTCTGGTATCTAAATGCCAAAAGGTTCACAGACACAAATAAGCATCTCTAGTTCATTCAAATTTTGAGACCTGGCCCTCTAGGGAACAGGATCAAATGTCCAAGTCCTTTTTATGGGCACATAGCATTGTGGACTGAAATAACAAGAATTCAAAACCTGAGGGCTGAATTATGCTTTGCCCAAGTGAAGATCATGCCCAGAAACCAAACCTCAAAAAACCTCCAACCACCAGCATCCAAAACAAACAAAAATTATTAACAAAAAACACTATCCACAAAAAAAAAAAAAAATTACTCATTCTTCAAACTGGGAATTTACAGTCATTTAAGCTCTAGAGAGCTCTGATCATTATTTTTAAATAGTATCTCTAAAAAAAGGTATCAAATAGTAAAGGAAGTAATACTAATAACAGTTTAGGCCAAAGTCAGTACTGGCAAGTTGCTTACATGGATGAGAGTGGAAACAGACCACCCTGTCTCATTGTGAGAGACGTGAGCAGTCAACAAATCCCTACAAGGGAATCAGAGAAGATGGGCAAGGAAGATGAGCTCAAGGAAGAACATGAAGAATGACTGCTAATTATTGTAAAGAAAGGTGATCTTATCTCAACACAAATGAGGGTGACAGATGCACAGCTGCAACAGTGGGTCATCAGTTTGTGCAAACAGCCTTCCTTAATACAACCAGGAGGGGGAAGAGTGGGGCAGCAAGGAGCTGTATTATGTAGCCATGCTTAACAGAAGTATAAAAACTGACTAACCAACTAGATGAACTTTGAAAAGAGCAATGGGCTTGAGTTGGAGTCAGTAAACATATTCCTTCCTGGCAACTGGGAATACCCAGTGTCATGCTGGTGAGCATATGGAGACCAGTCACAGTAATCACATTTCTATTGTGATGCAATTGCATATTACAACTGATAGACTGTGTTAGTGCTGCGGTCTCAGTACCACTGTACTGCTGCTGTACCACTCTGCGAAATCAAAATCCTGTGTAATGTGAATCTGATATTAAACATTAAACATTAAACCCTCCCTGTATGGACTACCTAAAAGAAGATGGTCAGAGAGTAGCACAGATTTATGCAGCACATTCTTCCACAGATGAGTAACAGCACTTCCAAACAGCACTTTCACACCTACCAAATCTATGCTCTTCAGCAGTGTTGCTGACTATTTTTTTCCTAAAAAACAAGTGGAACTATATTAATATTTTTATGTATTTCCTATCTTCTTCTTCTTTTAAACAACCATAAAAAATACTCCTCAACAAAGTGGGATAACAGGTGACAGGATGCACTTCTCAATATTGTAACATTTCTTGCCATCTGGGTGGGCCTAATACACTAGGAAACTTCAGACAGATATAAATGAGGAAAGCTTCTTTCCTTGCCAACAGTTCTTAGCTGCTTGGTATCACCTAAACGTGCACCTGTCTAAACACAGCCAAAATTACTGGCCACATTCTGAAGACCAACCTATGCAATTCAAGTCAAAAAAGGAAAGGACTTTGGCTAATGCCTGCAAATACTTTACCTTTGAGTCATATGCTGACTGCTTTATTACTTCAGGTGCCATCCAAAATGGTGTTCCCACAAAGGTATTCCTCTTTATCTGTGTATCTGTCAGTTGTCCTGCTACTCCAAAATCTGCTAGTTTTACTTCTCCTTGTTCAGATAGCAATACATTGGCAGCTGGAATAAAGAGGAAACAGGAAATTATGACATTTAACACTGGAAGGGTGCTCGTTCATATTGCATGAGCTCTTCTAATATTATTACAATACAAATAAAAAAATTACCTTTAATATCTCTGTGTATTTTCTTTTCTGAATGCAAATAATCAAGTCCTTTGAGTATCTCCCTCAGTATCGTAGCAATCTGGGTTTCATCGAGTGAGCCAGGTTCTAACTACAAGACACAAAATGTTTTAATGTATAAATTATATATATAATATTATATATATATATAAAATTTATATATGTAAATATATATATATGTGTGTGTATAAAGGGGAAACAGAACACAAATAGCACTGTTACTATAAACAGACTATAAAACTCCTTCAGTCACACCTCAAAACCTCCAATCTGCTAACTTTGTGACATGAGACACAACTCAGAATATTCTTTTTTTAAAAAAAATACATAGTTCCAAACTAAGCTGCCTTATGAACAATAGGCAAATAAATGTTTTATTTACATAAAACACTTTTAAAAGTTTGGTCAAGGCTCCATAAAGACAGTTTCAAGTTACTGCTTTGCTTTGTGGTCAGGTCATAGACATATACACTGCGTTTGAAAAGCATATACACTCTGATTATGAGCATTATACTGAATTTAGATGTCCAACTCCACCAGCCCTATATAGACCCAGCCCTTGAAGCCTGACAAAGAAATTAAGGCATACAAGGTACCACATCAGCCACACAGCCTATTACTATATACTACAAGGAATTTTGTGAAGCTGTTTAAATACAACTGAAACTGCTAGTCTGACAGAGCATTGCATATTTTAAAAGTTAATTTTTCTCATCTAAGCCTGAAAATTGTTCGAACTAAAGGTTCCAAAACATTTAATTCTTATGAGAAGAAATAGCAGTGGTAAAAGATCTCAGAGCTCCTTTCAACTGATATAAATTCCAAATGTGTGTACACCACTAAATCCAAAGGTGCAGGGGAAAGGACACTACCCAGAGAGGTTCCTTAACCAGTAAGAACCTGTAACTCACTTGACAACAGCAGTCACTGAAACACAAAACAAAAAGTTGTATCTCTGAAGCTTCACTATGTGACAAAAAAAGCAGTTCAGGTAAAAAATTTTCAGGTAAAAATTTAAATATCACATTAGTCAGAAACCCTCAACTAACATGGAGAAACAGAAGTAAAATTCCATGTAATGCAGACATCATACTTGTTTTACCTGTGCAGCTTTTCTTGCAGTCTTTTTTACTTTTCTTTAGCTTTGAGAATATACATGATATTGCCACACTCTCTGAAATCCACTAAGACTTTCTCAAGGCTTGGCTCCAGCTAGGCTGCAAGCACCAGTTCAAGAACTGGTAGTGTGATACAGCACATCTAATGAGGTAAAACCTCTTTTTGTCAGATGTTAGCTCATCTTCGTGGGGAAGAAGTTGGTGAAAAGAGACTAAGGCTGAGAATTTTAGCAGTTGGTTCCTCAGCCACAAAGCTAGATTGTTGTGGCAGTTTAGGCTGGGTGCCCCCCTGCCACTGCTGCATGAGATACACCTCTGGTGTCCTGGGTGCCCACCCACAGAGGTGGACACAGGAAACGACGTATTTCTACCCATAAATCCTGCACCCTATAAGGCCATCTGCAAAGTCATTCTTTTCCTCTTTCTTCCCTCTCTGCTCCCACGGGAGATGTCCTCTCTTATCGGGTAATGCCGGGGGAGTATCCTCAAGGCCTCTTAGGCCTGTCTAGGCCTAATGCCAGGAGGAGAATGGAGGGGGGGGCAGTCTCAGACCTGGCCAGCCTGAGACTTGCCTAGCAGCGGGAGAGGGAAGAAAGAACCCTGGGGGGTTTGGGTTTACCCTCAGGTGGGAAGAAGGGAAGGATTGGGAAGCTTTGGGAATTAATGTAACGGGCTCTGTACGCTTTGGGATACTCTTTGTCACTATGCTTTGTAGTTGTAGTTCTCTGTAGCTTCACCAATTGCTTTTTCCATTTAAACTTTCCATCACTCTCCAATCCGTTTGTGTGAGTCTCATTCTTTTGTCCCTTTCGGGGCAAGAGACGATCTGTCTGGCCCCAAACCAGCACAATTGTACTTAAAGATGAACAACAATGTCACATTTAATGCAACTACTTGGCCTTTCTCTTGTGAGGCATGATTTTCAAAGCAGCCAGTGCAAATTCAAGTACAGAAAACACCAGACTAACATGGTATGTATACACTTCAAACACGGAATTCCTGGTTCCTATTCAGTCTTGCCTTGAGTACATGAGAAAGTGTGCCAGCTGACCAGCAGATTACAGCTGAGAACCATAATGTGGACATTAGAACTAGGAAAACATGCAGCAGAATGTAACTGGAAAATTAACGAAGCACACCCAAGATGCTTAATACAGAGTTACACGATGATTTCAGACCTGGGGCACAATTTCTTCATTAACATTTTAGGATATGACCAAAGATTTAGTACTATTTGTAGGCAACAAACTTAGGGAATAAATACACTGTCATCATGCAAGTGAAATGTGTGTGATTAAAAAATAATAATAATTTTTAAAAAACCACAAAGACAAGAAAACATGATAACATCTGTTTTCTTCCTGCTCTTTTATATCTTTTTGAAGCTGAAGACAGTAATAACTAATTTATGAAAGCAAACTCGGTTTCTAATTGCACTTCTGTCAGGAAAAAACTATCACAATAATAAACTTTTCTTCAGCAGATCTTTATGGGAAGTATTATCAATTCCTACAGAACCATAGAACTCCTTCTAACAGGATGTGGAAAATAAACGGATTCCAAAAAGTAATTACAATTAAAATATGGCAGCACAACTACAGAAAATCCACATTTACTGCCCTTTCCCGTCCTCTGGATGTCAGCAGCAGAATTCCTCTAGACTGGCATTTTTCCTTTCACTCTTTGATCAAGCATTTATTAGTTGCTCCAGCTGAGAACAGCCAACTATGCTACACAGACATTCCATTTCAGTTGGCATGACAATTCTCACATATTTAAAATATCCATTTGTATGTATTTTTAAGCCCTCACAATAAGTAAGACAGTGCGTGGGGTTTGCTGGCTTTTTTAAAATAGCTCAAGTGACTGGACAGTATCCAGGCACAGCAAACAATCTGCACAGAACCTTCTGAATTTTGATTCAAACCTGGATACTCCAACCCAGGTGCAGAATGTGGCCCTTGTTCATGTTGAACTTCATACAGTTGGTGACTGCCCAGCTTCCTAGTCTATTCAGGTCACTCTCTAAGACCTCTCTCCCTTCATCAGAGTACACAACTCCTCCTATTTCTTTGAAACATAATTTTTAATACCAATCTAAATTGTGTTTCTGTCTATTTAGACTTCAATGAGACTTCAAACGGAAACTTTTGTTTGTTTGGTGGTGGGGAAGACACATTAACGTGTATACAACTTGAGAAGTTGTGGTGGCAGAATTAAGAGAATTTTTAAAAAACACACAACTATTTGCAGCCGCTAGAGCTCGCTGGCTGACTAAAGATGAGCATTCTATATTCTGCTTCCAATATTACGTTGCTTAGTGCCCCGTCCATCTTGTCGTGGGTTGAGGCCTATGTCCTAACCATAGAGAGGATTCCTCCGTACAAGGAGCTGAACCATCCAGCCCAGTGGGTGGCCACAGTAAATGATGTTATTCCATCCCAGAATGCCTGCATCTCCCCTTCCTCTATACAGGAAGAACACAAGCTGTCCATCCTCCTGCTTCTTCCTCACTCTCTCTCCCCTCCCAGAGGGCTCCCTTAACTTTGCGATGCGGGGGAGCGGGGCCTGGAGCTGGCAAGCTGAATTTGAGCTGCATCACTTGGGTCTGGTATGGGGACATAGAGTGGCATGGCGGGGTGGGCATCTGAGCCCTGGATTTTTGACCTGGTTTGGAGAGAGGTTTTATAAAGCTTTGGACTAAGGAGGTCTTTGGAGAGCTGTGGCCTAAGTGGACTACGGATTTTGTGTATTTTATATGCTTTGCACTGTAGTATGTAGTTATGAATAGCATTTCCATTTAAACTTTGTGATTCTATCCAATCCTGTGTGGAGCGTTTTCTTTAACTCTTTTGAGAGGGGTTAAGGAGCTCTGCCTCGCTCCTTAAACCAGGACAGATCTATACAAATAATCAGCCTTGTCTCTTAGAAAACAACATTTTCCTGGCATTGACAAATGCTTTTCTCCTTTACTAGAAGCAAACTTTGTCATGGCCAAACAACATACTATAGTTTCCAAAATTATAACATAGGAGAATAATTAACCGAGGTAAAATGACAAAAATCATACATAATTTACTTACTAGATCAAGTGCAGAGCCTCCACCTAGATATTCCATTATTATCCATAATTTTGTATCCTGCAAAACAAAAACAAGCAAAAAAATATTGTTTAAAAAAAATACATCAATTATTAAGTTAATGAAACCTGTTCCATTTTTCTTGCTCAAGAAAGAATTTAGAGTTCCGAAAGACAACCAAAGTTTAGCTGCTCCTCCAAAATATCTTTGGATTTGTGTGCGTCTGAGAAAACTTACATTTTAAAACTCTTATTATAGACATTCAGAGTACCAAATAATAATTACAAGAAATATATTTCCTTTCCTTAGAAAAATATGTCCTTCTTTTGTTGATTATTTGTACAGATACTGCAAAATATTTTCTTTAGACTGAATCCTGTCTAGGTCAAATTACATTTAACATTTATTCTTCACATCTCTGCAATTTTTCATTTCCTTGAACAGTCATCTATCTCTGAGCTGAGGAAAAATACTGGTAAATTTTCTCCACTAATGCTTACCTATCAGATATATGGTACAGAATTTTGGAAGATCTTGTTCAAGAAAGATAAAGCAAACTAGTAATAGACATTATTTAAGATGACTAGAGCAATTTGCCAGCCTTATCAAATTGCATGGTAAATCTTGATACATACAGGCACATTTAGCACAAGATATTCAAGACAGGATCATAGAATTGTTTTGGTTGGAAAAGACCTCTAAGATCATCGAGTCCAGCCATCAACCTAAGACCACCACGGCCATTAAACCATATGCCAAAGTACCATTTCCATAAATTTCCTGAATGCCTTCAGGGAGAGTGACTCTACCACCTCCCTAGGCAGCTAATTCCAATGCCTGAGCGCTCCTTTTGTAAATAAATTTTTCCTAATATCCAATTTAAAGCTCTCCTGATGCAATTTCAGGCCATTTCCTCTCATCCTATCATCTGATACTAGAGAGAAGAGACCAACCCCCACCTCACTAAAAGCTCCTCTCAAGCAGTTGTAGAAAGCAATGAGGTCTCCCCTCATCCTCCTCTTCTCCAGACTAAACAACCCCAGTTCATTCAGCTGCTGCTCATGAGACTTGTTTTCTAGACCCTTTACCAGCTTCATTGCCCTTCTCTGGACACACCCAGCAACCCAATGTCCTCCTTGTAGTGAGGAGCTCAAAACTGAACACAGTATTGGAGATTCAGCCTCATCAGTGCTGAGTACGGGGGCACCATCACTTCCCTACCCCTGCTGGCTCCTGATACAGGCCAGAATGTCTTAACTCCATTATGTTAAGAAATAGACCAAATCATGTGGAGTACTGTGTCCTGCTCTGGAGCCCTCAACACAGGAAGGACATGTAACTGTTAGAGTAGGGCCAGCATAGGGCCACAAAGATGATCAGAGAATCACAGAACCCTAGAATGTTAGAGGTCGGAAGGGATCTCTGGAGATCATCTAGTCCAACCTCCCTGCCAAAGCAGGCTCACCTAAGGCAGGCTTCACAGGAACACATCCAGGCAGGTTTTGAAAGTCTCCAGAGAAGAAGACTCTACAACCTCTCCGGGCAGCCTGATCCAGTGCTCCATCACACTTACAGTAAAGAGTATTTTCCTCACATTGAGGTGGAACCTTCTATGTTCTAGCTTGTTTCCATTGTTCCTTGTCCTGTATCACTGGGCACCACCAAAAAGAGACTGGCACTTTCAATTTGACACCTACCCCTCAGATATTCATAGATATTGGGAAGATGCCCTCTCAGCTTTCTCTTCTCAAGACTAAAAACAGCCCCACTTCTCTCAGTCTTTCTTCACAGGAGAGATGTTCAAGTCCTGCAACCCTCCAGAGGGCTGGAGCACTTCTCCCACAAAGACAGGTTAAGAGAGTTAGGGTTGTTCAGCCTAGAGAAGAGAGGTGCCAGGGAGGCCTTACAGCAGCCTTCCAGTATTTGAAGGGGGCCTGTAGGATAGCTGGAGAGGCACTTTTTACAAGGGTATGTAGTGACAGGACAAGGGGTAATAGCTTCAAACTGGAAGAAGCTAGATTTAGATTAGACATTAGGAAGAAAGTCTTCACCATGACCATATCAAGGCACTGGAACAGGTTGACTGGAAAAGTTGTGCAAGCTCCAACCCTGCTAGTGTTCAAAGCCAGTCTTGACAGGGCCTTGAGCAACCTGGTCTAGTAGCCCATGGCACGGGATTGGAACTAGATGATCTTTAATGTCCCTTCCAACCCAAACCTATGATTTCTTTCCATTGTTAGCATCATCTCATTCTCAAGCATGGTAAGACAAGCAGTTTGTTTATCTTTTCCTTGCAGTACCAGCCTTGAAAAGTGTTTTAAAGCAAGGTTGTAAATCTACCAGACAGATATTCAATTGAAATAACTGCATGGAACACACAGTGGATTTTCTTTTAGTTTTTATGATTATCAAGTTACATTATCATTTGTTGGCTTTAACTTTCTGTACAAAACACTCAGAAGACAGTTCTAACATAAAAACATAGGAGTCTCTCAGACAAAGGAGCACATGAAAAGCATCAATACTCATTTACTTTATCCTGCAAAATAAAACTTCATGTAACAATCACAGCCAGGGCAGGTAAGACTAATATTAATCTATAAAGATCAGACCTTTTGTAAAAGTCATAAATCTGCTGTAGAACACGGCTTTTTCTAAATCCCCTGAGGGATTATAAAAACGTTAGCACTCACTTAAGCCTTTTAGCCATTACTATAGGTGTAGTTCCATCTGCATCTGTCGCATTTCTGGTCTCAGGATGCACCTTTGGTAGGAAAATGCACACAGCCCTCCCCATCTACCTCCACTTACATGAACTGTACTGTTTTTAGGTAAGACCTTAGGTCAGAGTTCCTTCATCATCCACTACCTTTAACACAGAGAAACAGCTAAATTTAGATACCTTTCTTCAGGAATCAACTAATATTATTTGACAAACGTAGTCTTGTTGAAAATATTAAGTAATTTAAAAATATTAGCTATCTTAGTATCTATACAAGCATTGTGATGCTTACTTTCTGCAAACACCACAGATACTCTATGAATTACAGCTTGTAGCACTAAAATACCTGTCTTGCAGCTAAGTGCTTCTCAGATATTTCCTGTCCCTTTGAGGCCCTACATCCTAACAATTCCAGAATGTTTCTTAAAAATGTCTAATAGTAAGCAATTTCATCTTCAGAAATCTTCCTAAACTCAATTAAAAATTTATATACAAATTTTGCTTCAACCTGATGTCTTTCAAAGCTACATGATACTCCCTGAATATTCAAATTTTCTGTGCCTACAAAATTTACATTTAACTTTGACAGTAACTCAAACACAAGTATGTCAATTGCATCACTTCTTTTTATTTTAATGGAAATGCCTGGGTGGGAAAGAACAAGTTAGAACAAACAAATCCCTCCATCTTCTCAAAAAAAAAAAAAAAAAAAAAAAAAACACCAACACCAAACCGAAAAAAACCAAACCAAAATACCCAAACACCTCACCAGGAAGTCAGTAAGAAATTCATCTTCCCTTTTCTATCATCTTAATTACCTTATAATTTAACAACGTAATAAAATTTCCCTAAAGATAAATTGTCCATGAAGCTACTTACTAAATTTTCCAATTGAAAATTAGAACTTAGAGGTAGCATAAAATAGCTTCCAAAAAAAAAAAAAAAAAAGTTAAGAACATATTTTTAATAACATAGTTACACAGTCACATAACACAATTACACAACTACAGATTAAGACAATTAATGGTGTTTATAAATCATCATTTATCTTTTTCAAGTCTTTTCCTGGTTTGTTTAGTCTTTTATCTGCAACTTTCTTTCATCATTAGCTGTTGAAGCCACATGTCTGAATTTACAGTCTAAAAGCCATGGATCAAATAAACTCAGTAACACTACATTTTAAAACAAGTATGGACATGCAGAGAACACACATAGACAGTTTTATCTGTATCCAAGTGTCATGCTAAGCCATAACACTCTATTATCATCATGGTATCTTTGCACCTGTACCTTTAGATTCAAAGTGGTTTTAAATTTCCTTCGGTTCCCCCTTCTTGCCACAGAAATAAATACTCAACTCATGGATGTGAAAATGCAAATAAACACTTTCAGTGAGGCAGTTTTAATTAATTGTTTAATCCATATTCTACCTTAGAGCCAGCAACCTATATATATACTTATTTTATACCTTGTAACAAACAACGGCACAAAGCAAGCAGAGCACGACTATTAACCGGCTGTAGCATCACCAGAGCAACATGACTGCTTCTTTCCTTCCTTTCCAAAGTATCTCTGGCATGCTTCACATTCCACAACACCTACTGTCACTTTCCTTTTTTAAAGCTGCCCAAATTATTTTCTCACTTGTACTTAACACATTCTTCCATATACATTCCGTACTCTCTCTCAAACAGGACACCAAAAGCAGTAAATTTTCTTCCACAGCCTCGTTTAGTAACTGCATATTACACATAATCACTTAAGTTTTCAATAAGATATTATGCTTATATAGTGAGACTAGCAACATTCACTGCTCCATTGTAAGACGTGAAACAAAACTAGCTCCTCTTCTTTTAAGCATCAGTCACAACATCGCATTGAATTTTCTTCTAAATACAGCAATGCCATAGTAAGCCATCAATCCAAAGTTAGGATTGCTATTTCTCATCACATAGATTTCAACATAGATGAGCACATTAATGAAGGCAAATGGAACATTTCCTTTTTCATAGTAGGAACAAGAGGTTTTCCTCTGATGCTATGAAATTGAGAAAAGGAACAAATTTGGAATCTAAAAGAAGCTCTGATACAGAAAGGCAAGGTTTCTGCAAATCCTTTCCAAACTAGTTTATTCTTCTCAAGGTCCAACTTCTGATTTTAACTCTGAAACCACACTAAAACCTTACAATAGCATCTTTACATCTAATAAAGACATTAAGTCACCAGGAAAGTATTTGTAAAATAAGTGCAGTTACAGCAGGCAAAGATGTAAAAATCAAGGACTGTATATCCAGCCCCATCAAAAATTAAAAAAAAAAAAAAGTCATCCACTAAGAAACTCCACAAGAGTCTTAGAATCACAATTTAACTGAAATCAGAGAACTACAGAAGATATATAGAGAAATAAATAATCAGGATTAAAATATTTGTTCTAAGTCCTTACGAAGTTGATACAACACCTGTATAAACATGAGAGGCCAATCTTTAGCTTTTTGTTTGGGAGGGTTTTTTTATTTGTTGGTTTGATTTTTTTTTTTTAATGAAGAACACAGTCATACATTTCTTAGTACTGTAATATTATATAGGAGAGATTGACCTAAAGCAACCAAGCCACAGTGCATATTGATGAAAATGCTTCTAAATCACCTTTCTTGAGGGAAGGAGAGGTTGCAGAGGAAAGCACAACAGAGTATCATGAGACTGCCTAGAAGGACTTGGAAGTAAGAGCATCAAGTGACCTATACACATTCAGTATTTAACTGAAAGTCTTAAATCAAGGAAGTCAACTAATGCAAATTTGAAAACAGTAATACAACAGTGAGCATATTTGTTTCCAAGTGAAATAGAATCCCTCCACCTACTGTGAGAAAAAAAATTTCCCACCTTAAATTTATTGTGAGAACAGGTATTCCCCACCCTAAATATATGGCAAACAATTTGAAACAGAATAGAAGGTATTTGTAAATATGTATAAAAAGCTTCTTTAGTTCTGGAGACAAGCCATCCCCAAATTCCACTCAGAATCTATACTTACAAGCACTTTATGTCAATGACCACAAGCTAGAAATTACATATGTGACTGAAATAACACAACAGATTTGCTAATCAAAATAAGAACTGGCTTAAGTTAACGTATGTACTAAAAGTTTTACCACTGTCTGTCAGATTAGTAGAGAAATCTACACTATTAAAAGAGAGAAACGGAACCTCAACTTATCTGAAAAGAACAAATTTGTTCCAAAACTGATCTTGTACTGCACAATGTGATGTGTGATATTTTGTTTAATAAAAATTTCACTGGATATATACCAAAGTAACAGGGGATGGGGCAGCAGGGGGAGGAAGAGGCTTATATTTCAATACTGGTATATATTTAGTATTAATATTCACAGTGATTCACTAGAGTAAGAAACCAAAATTAGAAGAACCATTAGATACACAATACAGGCAGCAGGATAGCCACTCACTGAGCTCCTGCTACAGGTTGTTACCACTCCTTGTGAGGATTTGTCTTCTGTTAACTTTAAATATAGAAACACCCAGGGAAGTTTGACAGCTGTGGCAACAAGAGGCTTTCTCCAGCACTTGCATGCTAATTCTCAGGTGCCTGATTTGAAAAACATGATGCAGAGGTCATGGGACTTGTCCTCTGTATCTACTTTAGGCAACCTTGCCCACTGATTCCCTGTTTTGGAAGTTAAGAAGGATTTTTTTCCCCAGGATTTCTTCACATTTGTGCTTACAACTACGCGTCTGAAGACCATGCAGCTCCACAAAGCCACCAGGTGGCAGAATCCCATAATGCCAAAGACTCCCTCACCACCCCCTCAACAAAGATCTGGCACAAAAAACAGATGCGCAACACACCAAAGATAGAAGCGTAGAACCACCTGTTTAGAATGGATCTGAAAACATGTATCACACTGACACTCTTCATAAGAAAGGAAGAATTTATTAACCAAAGAGAAATACATCTGAAGGAATATGATCACTCCTATATCTGAATTCTTCAAAATGTTTTCCTTTCCTCACAATCATTGAGTACAGCTTCAGGCATCATTTTATCCATTCACCATCTCCTTTCAAAACCAAGACACACATCACTATTAGAACAAATGCCATCTCCTAAAGTGAGTTCTTGCACAGTACAAGGTGTCTATTACTGTTATTCAGCAAATACACGGTTTTGGCAAGGAATGCAGACAGCTCCACCTCATGGCCTTAACTCTTGTAATTTCTTGACTAGTTATAAATATACCTACACACATTAGTGGTTCAATTTGAATCTAATCAGAACTAGATCCAGCGCTGCCATAAGTCGACATGGCACAACTAACAGAATTTCACTATGTGCTTTTGTTCCATTCTTTCCAGTATGAAATCCCTGGACATAGGAGGTAAGCAATCCACCCTTGAACTTCAAACAGCCTATCCAGATGTCATATAATGTCATATAATAAATATTTTGACAGATGAAAGGGATGTGACAAAGAATAGAGTTACTGATCATGAAAGAAAGTTATTTGCACTGTAGTTTCTCCAAAGTTTGAACACCGTGCATACCCAATTCTGTTAGCATAAGCAGTAAAAAACCAAGCCCTTTCCATTGTAAATGGACAAACTGATTCTACCACTCTGTATCTAGGGTCCTATGATTGTTTAACAGCTATCAAGAAAGCCTATAGCATTTCTACAAGCTTTTGGAATTGTCTTCAACTCCAAAACTGAAAACAGTTCAGAAGAAAACATCTATCTTTCACTGCCAATTCACATCACCTTTCTAAGACAGCGTAATTTCTTTTTAAAGGCAATCTCAGTAAGCACTACTTTTCTTCCAAGTCTGTTAACCAAAAAACCCATTACTCAGCTTCATTACAAGGAAAAAGAATGTCATCATCATTCCAACACTTCCTAGAAAGCATATTGAATTCCATCATGCAGTTAATCCTTCACTTGAACATTTTTTGGCAATCTATTAATTGGCTAATGTTCTTCCATCTGTATTTCCATCTATTACTAGAGGGGGAAGGTATTTGTTTATTTTATTACAGATTTCATTAAATAAAACCAAACTGCAATATTTCATAAAGACGCTTGTTTCAGAACACCTGAAATTCAGGTGCTGTGGATAGAAAACTGTTACTTTGAAGAACAAGGGATACCGGTTTATGAGAGAACAAGGCTAAAGACACTCAGGTTGGCTCAGCCAGCAAAAATATTTTCTGGATAAATTGTCCTCTCCCTCCCTTTCCCTCCTTTCCCATCCTGTCACAGCTAACAGCTCAAGTTCTAGAGCAGAGTCTGCAAGCAACGTCCAGGGTTCTTGGAAAAGTGAAAAATAACTGAAACACCAGTGTTAGCCATTGTTAACCACAGAAACTAACATACTGCTTTGGGGGTTCTGGAGTGTAAGAGAAGCAAAAGCAGATGTTATAAAATACAGACTAAAATGATCTATTTATCAGGAAAGTAGGAGCAAAAATCTAGCTACACTGAAGCATATCATCTGGTGTACTACTAAAGACAGCAGTTAAAATTGATTTTGCTTCTTAAATGAATAATTGAAATTTATTATCAATTTGAAAGGCTTCAAAGAGAAAGAACACTGCTTTGAATAGCAGTTCCCTTGAGGAAAAACTGATGAAACAGCAAGTAGATTTACTTTTGAAAGGAATTCTTTAAGTATTTAATGAATGAAAGAGCCTACAAATAATATAACACTTCCCACATATAATTACATCTCTCATTTTATTAGAATGTACAAGCATTAACAGATATTGTATTGAATAGAAAGCAGACTAGGAATTTTTAGCCCCATTTCTATTCCTCCTTGCTGAATTCCTAGAGAAGTAGGCAAAAGACCAAATTTTTTTTTAAAAACATACCCAACAAAACCACTTTCAGGTTCACTCACACTGAAAAGCCACTCAAATTAAGGAAATAAAAGGTGCTTTTGTTTCCTTCACATCTGTTTACAGAGAAGGGCAACCAGTTTATAAAATTAAACTATCTTTGTGCTTGCCTTGTTTTACAGGCACAGAATGAATCTGGTAAGATCTACAGAGGCTACAGGGCAGGGTGCTACTGCTCATTTTGGTGCACTCAGCAATACCTTGCAGAGATAAAAAAAAAAAAAAAGAAGTGTTAGAATAATTCCCAGAATAAGATTTGCCATTTTCTGAAAATTTCCTTCTTTGAATTTTAATACTTGTTTTGACTCTTAGAACACCAGAAGAAGGGATATAGAAGCAACACATCATGGAAAGATTATCCATTAAGAAAAAAAATCCAAACTCCCACAGTTGAACAAATACAAGTGGAGAAGATTACAAAAGAAAATCTTCCAATGAAACTAGGGAATTCGATTAGTCTAAAAGAAAACTCAGCATTTTGGAAAAAACAAAGAATCACCACACACACACACAAAACCCCCAAAAAAAACGCAAGTGCCACACAAAACGAATAAAAATACCCCAAATCCATTTAAAAAAAATGTAAAACACCACCACACATATGAACTGTCAAGCAAACCTCAAGTTAATTGATCTATCAACATAGCCAAGACCTGTACACATTTAAAGTCTGGACATTCTGCAAGTTGTTCATAATATCCATAGGTAAATCTCTGCCAAAGCTATGTAAGTGTAAAATTAGACAGGATATTATTTTATAGGATGAACCTCTTCTCTACTGTCTCAATGTATTTAAGTTAGAATCTTTTTATTTATACAGTAGAGCCCACTACGGAGGTAGCTAGGTGACAGTTACTAGAAGTAATCTGCTCTCAAAAAGCTCTTACTTAGCTTTAAACAATTCAAACCAAGAGCTAAATAATGTACTTTCATCATAAATGGAAAAAAAACCAAGGCAAACTTCACAGGACTTAGTAACAGATATATCTTTAATGGTCTGAGTGCCAGGTCTGCTGCTTTCCAAACCCTCACCCTTGGGGAAAAAAAAATAAAATTATCTGCTCAGCAAACATACAACTCATTTACTAATGGTTTACTACGAATAACTTGTTTCTGGGATAACGTTCACTAGCGATTCATACACGCAAGGATTTATGTGGCAATAATATGGATATTAAGAAATCATTCAGAGATCCATGCGGGGGGATGGGAGGGAAGCCTTTTAAAATTGTTTGGAGAAAAGAGAGTTTGATGTTTGAGTGGTTTTTTCCCCTCTAACTTTAACCTTAAGCATCACGAATTGTGAAAAGCTCAAGTTTGAACCTCATCCAAAATATGACAAACAAAAGAAGGGAAAGATGGGAGCATACATCTGAGTATAAAACCAGGAAGTATAAAATGTCTTTTTCCCTTATACTGGGGGCAACATTCTTAAACAAATGGACAAGGATTACTGGCAGCAGTGAAAATCTCCATGAATATTAATGAGGTTGCAACCAGCTGATAAGGTCTAAGAGTTTTTGAGAATTTTTCAGAAAGGAGCCATGAACAGAAACCTTTAGGAGATGGTAATGCTGTACTAAAGAATATTACCACACTGGGGTGCAGGACTGATGAGAAGTATTTTGTCTGGGGAGCATTTCTGAGGCGCTTACCTCCTTTGAAGTCTCTTGGCGTCAGGAAGAATGCTAGCTGTCCTCGGGCTGCCATCCCTTTGAGGGGAGGGAGATACAGATGAGCCCAAAGGTTCTCTTCTAAACACAAGTCCTTACTGCAAGCTGGCCAAAAGGTCCCTGCAATCAAAGAAATCATTGTGGTTTTGCATGTGGCGCATTTATGTCCTTTAATCAAGGTTTGTCAGCCATCTAATATGTTCAACCACAAATGAAAAATAAATGCAAAATGCATCTGCTGCATAGCCAATGCAGAACAGAGACTAAGAAAAGAGAAGAACTGTTCATTCCAGTTTGAACACTATGAGCTCCATGAAAAACACAGGCAACATGATTTTTCAGACTACGCAGAACCACATCAGTATACAGTATTTGATGCGTGTATATAGGTATAAAAAGAAGAAATCTGTTTCCTTTGGAATGATTTTCCAACACACAAACTCCTCCCTTCTTCAAACCTCAAGAAAAAAACATTGTATTTTCATTTCTAGACATGTATACTAGTCAATGTACTCTACAATCCAATGCTACAGTCACTCTTCAACAATTATCTCCTGAAATTACCACAGCAGTTTACAATTAATCCTTAAATGCATTCTTTTCGCCATAAGCTAGTTGTGCAAGTGCTTGCAAAGCCACTCAATAGGAAAAAACAATGGAAGTTCTGTTACAGCACCGCTAAAAGATTCCTTCTGCAGAACATTTAGCAGACTCTTGTGTTTTGCATGCCAACATGCTAAAGCCACAAGCTCCATGTTTTCCTTAGTGTGAGTCATCTCCAACAATGTCCACATTCACAGCCTCTTTGGCACATCTCCTGAGCACATGCCCTTCCACCACAGAGATGAATCTTCATAGCCCAGCTGTCACAAGCATAGGCATGTCATATTAAGCATATGATTTCCCAGAGCTTCAAGCTAATAAGCAATTTTGGTTTATAAGTTTTCTATCAAAGCATATTACAGTAGAAGCAAATAGGCATATATTTGTTCTGGCTGCAAAACCAGTTCCTAGCTAGTAAGAAGAAGCAACTTACACAAGAACTGTATACATTTCACTTCCTAAAGGAGAATAGAACACACTGAGTGTGCCGAGTCCATATTCTTTTTTTCTTCCCACATGCCTATGGCCATTTTTCCTTTTCTGCTTCAAATAATAGCAGTGTGAGAGGGAAAATTCCTGTCCTTTACAACTATAATTCTTGTGTTAAGACTTTTATTACCTTGTGGGGCTGCCAATATTCCCCACTTCCCTGTCTACACGGCAAATAACTACTTTATAACCACACCTATCCAGATTACCTTATGGGAAAAAAAACTAAATGCAATCTGTGGCAGATCTTTTCCCAGGAAGTCCATTTAAAGAGGCATGTGAAGATTAATGAAAGACTTAAATGGCTCTATGACAACTCCAACCTTTCACCTATTCACCTCTTACAGATAGTCACAGAGAAGGCAAGAAAAAAATATAACCCATAATCAAAGCTCCACATGGAACTGAACTTTACAGAGCGATATGCAAAATGGTTAGTAATAAACTGTACAAAGTCCCAAAATAAGAAACTGGAAGCAAAAATAAACCAGCATTAGTTTACAGAATTTATTCATCCAGATAAACTGCATTACAACAAAAGCAGAACAAACAAATGAACCTTGTATCTGATGAATCCTGAAATTACGATTTTTTTTCCAACAAAATGTCAACCTACTTACACCTACATATCTTTTCACTGGATTAGTTTGCATCAATAACACTCATAGGTTTTATGAATTATTCCCCTCTCTAGACCAGAGCAAATCTTTCAAGAGAAAATATGAGGCCTTCACTTCCATTATCAAAAATATAACTACTTTAATGCTGATGTCTACTCCTGTTTGCCAATTAAATTCAGAATGTAAGGTATAACTCAAATTTATTTCTCCTTCACACAAATATCAATCCACCCATCAGTTTAATCCTTTTTTCCCCATTTGTATATATGACTTCCAAGATCTTCTCCATCCCTGCTCTGTAGCCTCTAAAACTTTACAGCTCTTTTCCTTTCATCTTCTGCATTCACATAGCTATTAAATTCCACTGCTTCCTTTACAGAATATTCATAGGCAAATCCTTCAAAACCCTTACTACTAAGGAAGTTGTATTTATCAGCCCTAGAATCGGTCAAGTTCTTCAATTCAAGATTTCTGCCAAGCTCATTGATGTAATCTGTGAAAAAAAAATTTTTAATCCCTCATTCTTTTGTACTTTTTCTATCTATGACTCTTATCTTGACATGTAATTACCACTAAAAATAACTTCACACAGTCCTCACACTATCATTTCCATACTGCCTCCTTCCTCCTTGTTTTTATTTCCTTCTTACAAATTTCTTTCAAGGAACTGTTGAACAAAGTAGGGGGGGAGAAAAGCCTCAGTACCTCAAATGACCTCTTTTATCCCAACTGTTATGCAATAGCTTACAAATTTAGTAGCACAAGGAAAAAAATAGATAGAAAGAACCTTAAGAATGTAGTTGAAAACAGTGGGTCCTAAATACAGGAACTGCAATCTTAGAACTAAAACACTTCATAAATGTATTCACCATGGAACCTTCCTTACGAAGTTCAAAATTTTTTACTTTAACCAACTTTTTTTCAAGTACCAGTTTCTGAAAGTTCTGCAATTAATTATTTTAATATACTTAGTAACATGCTCTGTAGTAAATTATAATATTCCAATATAATTGTAAAGAATGAAACATTTCTGCTTTTATACATCCCCATACAGACCATATAAAGACCTAGAAGAATTCATTTGACCCAAGTAAGTGTACAAATGTCAAAGTTTGAAATAAATCTACTGAGCAACACAAACTATCTAATGTTCACATGTAAGAGCATAAGATTACAACAGTTTTCAGCTGAAATAGCAAATGTTTTAGAGGTTCATGAGAACATCACTAGACTGGCAACCATCACTACACTGCCATTAGTCACATTCATAGATTCATAGAATACCAGGATGGAAGGGACCTTAAGGATCATCCAGTCCAAGCTTTCAGGGTAAGAATACAGATTAAATGAGATGGCCCAGCACCCTGTCAAGCTGGGCCTTGAAACTGCCTAATGTAGGGGAATCCACCACTTCCCTTGGGAGTTTATTCCAATGTTTAATAGTTCAAATAGTGAAAAAAAAAATTTCCAGCATCCAGCCCAAATCTACGCAGTAGCAACTTGGACCCATTATCCCTTGTCTTTACCACATGACTCTTAAAAAGGGATTCTTCCTCCTCACAATAGCTACCCTTTATGTCCTTGCACAAAAGCTTTTGTGAGCAAGCCTATGTGGGCAAGGAGATGTAGAACCAGCCCACAGAACTACTCTACCTAAACCTGGGTACAAACAGACACACATACATGCTTTTTTCAGCACTACCATTGGCTGATCAAGTATCATAAACAAGGATTTGGCAATGCACTCCCATAAAAAAAATTTCACCCTTCTGAACCATTAGGGTAAAATGCCCCCATGGAGAGAGAGAGAGAAGAGTAGTAAAAGGCCATTAGTCTTCTACCTACACAGTATGTTGAACCACTGTGCTGGAAGTTTAAACAGCCTCTGATGCTATACTTCCTTCCAAAAGGAAGTGGCAGGAGAAGACTTCTCAGAAATTTGTTTCCCAGGTAAACCATGTCATTCCACAAAGAGATCCAATATAATTAAAATGGAAGGAACGTGAAAGTGGGATGGAGGACAAGACACTGTTGCTGCATTAGATCTGCCTAAAAGCAGATGACAATATGCACAAAAGATTTTATACCATACAGAAACCAGCAACCAGAGCAGTAAAGAAGCAGCTTTTAAGGCCATCACAACAAGTATAACACAAACATACTAATTCAAAGAAGTCATACTTTACATTGAGCTTTCCAAATTTTGGTTTAAAATAAGATCAGAATAACACGACATGGTTAAGTACCTAAACATTAAGTAATATGAAATGTAGTCACTACAAAACCTCAGGAGTTTTGAGATATACTAGTGATGCTTCCCAACTTTGATACACTTGTACAGTAAGATTTAGCCATAGAAGACTAACAATGCAGACCTAATTATACCGAAAAACAGGAAAATTCTTGAAGTAACCATTGTTTACTAGTCAGGTTTTTCCACAGATACAGAAAATTAGGACAACACGATACAAATTCTAGAAAGCGACAATAGTCCTTTGGACTGCTGAAGGAACGTGGTGGAATAAATAGTTTCTAAACTCACATTAAAAACAACATCTTTCAATAAAGACAGTGCAAACAAGGGACTCTGTTCTCATTAAAAAGCACAGCAAATGGCGATAAGCAAAGAAACAAGTAGTAAAGTCTATGGGTAACAAAGGCTGCAAGGTAACAACAATCTCTGAAATAAGAAGGGGCCAAACTTTTCAATATGAAAACAGTGCCTCACAGCAAAATCACTTGTGCTAGAGTTCATGGGTTCTCTCATGTTCTTTTGTCTTATTTATGTTCATTATGGGCTGTATCAGTGGAAGCTTTCGACCTGCTCCTTAAATCAGTAGATAGACTGTCAGATCTAGTTTATTAGAACCACGACAGAAACGTTCTTGCTGCCTCTTTCAGGGCTGTCCAGCTAGAGGTAAGATTCACATTTACTACAGACAAATGAAGGCAACACCTGTTCAACTCCTCTGGAGGCTAGTGCTGCCTGGGACATCGTAAGAAAAGTAAGAACACCGGAACAGGGACTGCCTCCCAGGAACCCATGCCTCATTTTGTTCCCAATACTGTCACAGTAAAAGAGAATTTGTAGTCCTAGACCCCTTCTCATTTTAGCTGCAGGAACTCTTACAAGATAGGGCAATTCCATCCAGCTTTGGTCAAGCGAACAGAGAAAGCACTCGATCTTCCCACCACCTCAAGCCTGACAAAATGCAATGACAACAACTTGGCTCAAATTGTAGTAGGCAAAATGAGAGATAGTTACAGTTTGTTTTGGTTTTATCTTTTATATTTGAATGTGCCTAATCTCCATTCAAAGTTCAGAGAGTGTGGTTTGTAAATAAAAGTCATCTGAAAGGGTACTAGCTGCTGCTGCAGGGCTGCACACACAACACAAACACCAAGAAACTACTGACATTTCACTTCTCCCTGTGCTGAGGTACAACCTCTGTTGCAGTGGTTTCTACAGTCCTAACGTTAAGCAGGAATCTCTGCTTTGCTTTCCCACCCTGACAATCATGATGTAACCTACCACAGGCTACCTGCTTTATCAAGTGACAACAGAACACACCAAGCCCATTAACTTCTGTCTGACCCACAGCATACATTTAAGGTCCTATCAGTTCAGAGATGCACATAAGTGTTAAATCAAACTGGTTAAACCTTTAAAAGTTAAAGGACATGGAGGTGAAACTTACTGAAGCCAAACATAAATACCCACATTTGAAGTTACATTACCTGGATTGCTGTGGTAAGAATATTCAACATATTCACACTAATGTCCTTGAGTTTCCTAAGTGTGCAAGCTTAGGCTCCTTTATATCCAGCAGATACTGATTCAAAAAATAGCTGCAAGTGACATAAAATCCACCTCATATAAATTTTTCCAATATTAACGCTGTAAGTTTAAAAAGTGTGTTTACCAAGCGTGCTTAGCTTGACCACTCAGCAATTACTTCTTGACATATTTTGGCATACAGATTAGAAAGCACTGAACTATCATCATTTAATCATATACACAGAGTCCCATCCAAACCTCCTAGATGGAAAAAAAAAAAAAAAAAAAAAAAAGAGTCTTTCTCTGTAATACAGGCTTTCCAAACCTTGTACAGTTCCTGAAGCTCTTTACTGAACACATTAGGCTCCCAGTCACACTAAACTGGCCATGTTATTCCAAGAATGGTCTCCCTGATGTCACATACAACCAAAGACCTAACCAATACGAGATTTGTTTTGGCTTAGTCATAGTGTTACTTACCAACCTCATATTTATTTGATGACCTAAAAACCTTCTGGATTACTTTCAATATCATTGCTTTTCAAAAATAAGTATTTCTATACTTCATTTACTTGAACTTGTTGTTCCACAAAGCTTAATTAACCAAATTTCATAAAAGTTACTTTTTTTTTTTAATAAGGGTGTACTGTGTCATTCATAACATTTAAGCAAAAGCCATTTTCTGTTTTCTTGCAGTCTTTATAAACACCAGCTTGACTTACAGCAGTATTTATATATATATATATATAAAAAATATATTATATATAAAATATATTGTATATATATAATATATTTTATAATATATACTATATAGTACATTATATCCTAGATGTTGAATTAAAATCCATCCAGGTATAAAGACTACATTGAAAATTATCAGCAGCTATCCTTTATGAAGCTTATCACCATTGGTTCTTCTTATAACCTATTTTTCCTCCAAAAAGGATTCTTAAAATACTTTTATGGAATGGGAAGCTGTCTGAGTAAAATAGGAGAGGAAATAAACTGGAAGTCTGATTCTCCTTGGGTCAAGAAGTTTAAACAGTTCAAAAGGAGATCTCAAAAGCTACAAAAGTGTGCTAGGAAAATACATCTGAAGGAAGAAGAAACAGGATCTTAGTATTTTTAAAAATATATACCACCAGATTAGCTCAATACCAGTTCAATGTCATCTGTATTTAATTATATCGGTTTTTGAAACTACTTTGTGATCATCTTATATATATTACATTCATATGTATAGAAGTCTATGACAGGGAATTGAAGGAATTTTTAATATATATTTACATATATAAACACACTGATCTTAACTTCTATCCATACACATGTATTAATCTCAGCCTTGAAAGTGACATACATATACATGTATGAAAAAAGTCAACAAACTTTATTCTTCAATCTTTTAAAGACAAATTAATTTCCTCCGACATATTTATAAATAATACAAGACCAAAAGAAATATGAAAACGTTATGAAGTTATAATAAAGCAGTAATTTAAAGTTATTAACAAAACTGAAGAAACATAGAAAATAAAACAAACTCCAAATCACTTGTCCTAAAAAGGACAAGAGAAACAACTTCAGAATCAAACCTAAGCAAGCTCTTCAAAAACTGGTAGAGTAGCATAAGATGACAAAGATAGAATTGACAGGCTTCTAGACAAAACCTTTTAGAATAAGTGCCATAACAATACTTTTAAAGAATTACAGTATGGCAAAACTCAGAAGAGTTAGTGAACAAACTTAGAATAAGGAAAAAAAAACTAAACTAACAAGAAACCCAAAGAATTCCCACTCCATTACAAAGGAGGCAGTGGATGCTGATACTTAAAATCTAAAGAACTAAGCAGACTCAGAGAAGTTTCATGAATGAGTGTTACACGGATCTAAATAGAATTATAATTCTTCTATCTGAGGAGCATTTAATCAGATCATAGATGGAACAGATGAACCTTTCACTTGGAAGACATCAATGACAGATACAGTTCCCAAATCAGAGAGATAACAGAGTTGCTACCTATTTCATTAAGCCTACTTCATTAAGGAGTATTTTGATTACAGCTTTTTAACACATTAAGGCAGTTAGGGACCAGCAGTGCCTCTACTGTATATGCACCCATACAAACCACATTGCTGCAATATGCTTTAAGAGCAACATTCTAATTACCATCTCCTACAGTAGACAAAAGCCCTTTGTCTCAAGAGAATAGGAAAATGAAGACATTATATTTTAACATGTGACTCTAGAAAGGATTGTTTGCAATGCATTTCTGTTGCATGTAAAGACCTTAGGGTTTCTGACAAAAAGATGTTCCTCAAATTAATGGATATGCATGTACCTAAACTGATACCCATTTCACTACTGCTATTGCACTATTTGAATAACTCTGACCAGAGCAATTGCAAACCTTCAACAATGGACATAAAGAACAAAGTCTAGAGGGAATGGAAGCCTTGCTCTATGCAAGCAATAAGCTGCTTTTTATATAAGACTTGCTGTGTTAATGCAGCAATACCTCGCACAGACAGATATGGCTTGGTCTCTAGATATGAAAAAATATTTGCTTCAGAGCAAATATATTTCTGAAAAATGAAGTTAGGACACACAAACAAATAAAAACAGAGTAAGAATATTTTACAAAGCTTTTGGGTATATCACCCTATTCTAAAAAGTAGCTAAAATGTTTAGGGTTTTTAAATGTAAATTTCTAGACCAAAGTAACTGTCATTAACTCATAAAACAATAATAGCAATATCAAATTTTACTTTCATATATGCCATTCAGTAGATATCAAGAACTTGACACTACCATCACCTGAAAATACTAAGCCTCAGGCAAGTACAGCTGTACTACGCAAGCCTTCTCAAAAGTCCAAGCAGCAGGTCCCTTACTCATGTAGCTTAATGGAAGGAGGTGTGGAATGACTCAGTGCCCCAAATGGCATAGACATTTTTCTTTTCCAGTATTTTGAAATTTGTTATACCAAAGTGAATACCAAAATTTCTCATAAAGATGCTTACTCCTACTTAACAACTGACATGGGAGTACTTAAGAAAAAAAGTTATTACATAATAAAATAAACTTTTGCAGCTCACAGAAGGATATGCAAGAAACCTAGGCAAACAAAGACTGATTTAGAGCCATAAGGAAAAAGAAGGAAAAAAAAAGAGAGAGAAAAATTATCATAATTGCTATTTGTCTGCCAAAAATATAGAAAAATCAATTTAAGAGTTTTCTATGAACGGTACCTCTTTCTATTCAAGATTAACTGGACACATGGTTAGCACAGATCACACTACCATTAACGCGATATTAATATCCTCCTTGTAATTTAGGCTAAACTGTCCAGTCATGGAAGAAATGTTTCCTAATCACTCAAGACATGGAAAATTAATGTGTGAAATGTTCCTGGTGATGTATTATCACACTGTCAGAAATAGCCTCAAATGACTGTCAGACCCTTAGAACTACATATGGCAGCCCTGGCTTACAAATACAACAAAGATCTACAGCAAATAAACCAAGATTCCTAGCCAAGAATATTAACCAATTCACTTGAACATTAATATGGTCCTTTTTCAGTGTATGTGTGTATATATATCATTACTACACAACAAGGTCTGACTCTTCCTATAAAAGGCTAATTGAAGCACAAAATGTTTCCTTTGCAAAGCTTCTGTCCCTTCACCTAATAATCATCATACAGTAATTTTTAACAGTATAGAGGAATGAGGTTTATGAGATTTTTGTTATGAAGACCAGAAGTCCTGTAGTACTGTCCTGCAAAACAAGAACTGAAGTAATGAATAAACATGAATACCTGTACATTCTACTAGCTGTAGAAAGAGCCTTACCTTCCTCCCAAAGTAACCAAGTCATACAAAGTCATTTGTTAATGCAGTATCTTAGGAAACTGACACAAGTTCGTAAATTCACAGGCTACTGCATTTGACAGGAAGGATGAAGAGGGTACAAGTATTTTCAGAGGGTCCCCTTCACAACAATAAGGACAAATATCACTAATGACACTTCCATCCTCTCCAACCCAGTCAAGCTGTTGATCCCTACAGTCTCCTCTTTCATTCAACTAGGAAAAGCAAAAGTGGCCATAGTACCTCCACAAAAAGTTTCCATTCACACAGCTGAATTTTGGACACTGAATTTTCTTCCCCATCCACGTTGTTGTAACACATTTTTAAAACTATAAAGTAGCATTCCCCTCAAACTTCTATTTTTTTTGGGTTTTATTTCACTCATCCTGTGACATCTTACTATTCCTCCTTTAAAATTAACAGATCTGAAGCAAAGAGGCAGCCTAGGAGTGAAACAGCACTTTTGCCTTTTTCCATATTTCAATTAACTACCAAACCTAGACCTAGATATTTCAGAAGGAATAATAAAAGTCATGATGAAAAGTTTCTGTGCTCATTTATGTGCTTCCTGATGCTTCTGAGATCCATACATAACTTTTGAGTCCAGTACTGGTGGCAGGTTATCAGGTCTGAAAAACTTGTCTGTCCCTTTAGTAATGCATCTCCTGGTTTCAGAAAAAAATTGCCTTTTTCCCTTGGAAACTAACCAATCTCAGAAATCCAGAGAGAAAACAGATTCCTCCTTTCAGAACCTTCATGTTTTTGCTGATAAATAGAATGCTTTCACAAAATCCAAAGCAGACTGAAAACTAATTAATTTTCTGCCTACTTGTATCATTAAATGCCATCAAGAGAACAATCTCTTACCTAGACTGTCATTTCATTGTCATAAAAGAGCTATCCAGATGGGGACAAGTCTGACTAAAGAAATAAAGTAGTACCACAAGCTTCTAGATATTTTCACTACCTTCTAGAGGTAATAAATCAATATATCCATCCACTTAAAATCAAAAACCAAACCAAACAAACAAACAAAGAAACAAAAAGCAACACCAAAACACCTCTGTCTGGCACAACTAAAACTGAACCCTGAAATCACTTAATATGGTAGGGAAGGAAAGCAGATTCAGAAGGCAGTTAATGAAGACCTCTTCCATTAGCCTCACTTATGGCTAATGTGCCATTTGCTAATGTGCAAGTAAGTTAACTTTCAAATTTTAATTTTTAAATCACTCAAATGAAGGCTAGGTGCAGTCTCCTTCAAAAAGCAACCTAAATTTTGCCACTAATCAAACCCTGACAACTTTAAAGCTTCACAGAATAGTTGGTACTACATTGGTTTTCACGTTTTGACAAATCAGATGGAGACTTAGGTTATATGATCTCAATTTTCTCAACAACAGTGCCAATTACATTGTCCTAATATTAAGAGGTTATAAAGTTATGACTTAGAGTTTAACATACTGATGTTAATTTAAATTAATGGCTTTTTGTAGAGAAACAACAAAAGACACACACATTGTTCTCCTATTAACGTTCTGACACGCATTTCACAAAATACAGTAACTCGTTCTTTCCTTGGAGTTGAAAGGACAAAAAACTTTTTTTTTTTTCAACTGAGGCCTGACTGAAACTTTGCCAACAAAACCAGGCACGACTGGATAACTTGGAAAATAATTACTTACAAAATCCAATCACCATGATTTATGAGCATCTTACCTTTAAATAGGATCCATAATATTTAGTTACGTATGGACTGTCACACTGACTCAGCACTGTGATTTCTTGTTGGATGTCTTCTATTTCATCTTCTGCTTCTTCTAGGTCAATAATTTTTATAGCAACCACTTTTTGAGTCCGATTGTCAATTCCTTTAAAAACTTCACCAAAAGAACCCTTTCCAATTTTCTCCAGTTTTGTAAACAGTTCTTCTGGATCTGCTTTCAGAGTCTGTTAAGAAGATAAAAGTTACTCAGTATTTACCATTAAAATGAAATGTGCTATTTTTAAAGGCAAGAAGCACTTCATACTCCACATATCCATATTTATCCACGTATTCTTTTTTCATCTCCATAATTATTATCTTTTTCCTACAACCCTTATATGCACACACTGCAATATTTATGCCTTCCTGTACATAAAGTACAAATTTAACATTACCCCCTTGACAGGGTTTTATCCTATCTGACATCAGAAAGTGCTGCTATGCCAATTTCTTTTTCTTTGCCAATAAACAGCACCTAGGCTTCATCGATAAAAGATCCTTACAAAGATTTTGTTTCTATTAAAACAAAAATAGATCAAGTATCACTATCAAAAAAGTAAACACACTGTCAACCCTTTTCTCTTGAAAATGGCTCCTTCCCAGAGTCCAAGGCCCTAATCTCTCAAATTTTTCACATATCTCATCCTCTTAAAGAATTTGTTCTCACTCTTTAGTGCACAGACTACTATTTCATTTTGGTTTAGGTGGCAAGCAGTCCTCTTCAATTTTCTTCTACTAAGGATTGCCCACATGAACTGCCATGTTTCTTCCTTATCCCTGACCCCAAGGGTTTCTGGATCAGGATTTATGTTTCATTTTTCTTCTCTCAGTTGGGTAAACTAATCCACTCCTTAAAAAACATTGATGTGAACAGTCACATGAAAGTTGTGAGCACTAATCCAAACACACAAATCTAAGACCACTATACCATATCTGGGGTTTCTTCACTGTCAGGTATTCAGCTACCGACTGCTACTTTTAGACTTCTCACTTTCAGTGCACACACGGTTAAGTTCCAGCAAGGAGCATTCATAGCTAATAAAAATATATATAAATTACTATTAAACTGGAAAAGTCATAGGAAGAGAGAATAGTCATGAAACGGGTAAAAATAGGGTAAGACTACTTAAAATCCTTCTGTTAAGAAATAAAACACTTCAAAAGACTTGTTATTCTTCAGTTTTGGGCCCCTCACTACAAGAAGGACATTGAGTTACTGGAGCATGTCCAGAGAACAGCAACAAAGTTTGTGAAGAATCTAAAGAACAAGTCCTATAAGGAGTCACTGAGTGAACTGGGGTGGTTTAGTCTGGAGAAAAGGAGGCTCAGGAGAGACCTCTTTGCTCTCTACAACTACCTAGTAAGAGGTTGTAGCGAGGTGGGGGTCAGTCTCCTCTCCCAAGTAACTAGTGATAGAACAAGAGAAAATGACCTAAAGTTGTGCCAGGGGAGGTTTTACATTGGATATTTCAAAAAAATTCAGGATATGGTTAAGTGAGCATGGTTATGTAGAGTTTACAGTTGGACTTGATGATCTTAGAATCACAGAATGGAAAAGCCCACTAGATTAAAAGAATAAGGTCCATGCTAAGAAAAAAAAAAAAAACATTGTTGATAGAAAAAAGGCTCATTCAAGAAAAATCCAGTAATGCTTAAATAAGCACAAAAGCACACAGTCTTTACTTAGCCAAAATTTGTAGAAAGATAGAGGAATGGAAACTTTGACGTTATCCCTGACAAGCATTGAGCCAACATTTTCTCTTTTTTATTAAATTCTTAATTGTTACTCAATTCAGCTCACACAGCATCTCCCATCTATACTTCTATTTCTGTTGCCATGTGTCAAAGACTATGTAATTATCTTGTGCAGTCCTGAAGGAAAGATATTTTAGAAGATCATTTTTCTGGAGCTATTGTGAGTACACTACTACTTCTAATACTTTAAAGTCAGCTACAGATACATCACAGTTTAAAGATAATCATCCCAGGAATAGATCACTGGTTTGATCAGTCCAAATCAAAAATACTCTACTAAGTATACTGGAAGACTTCACCAGCCCAAAGAAGTTCCCCCTGATTTACATCTTCTTGATCCATCTTTTTAATCCATGTCAGTTTCAGGAAACAGGACATGGAGTTTTATCATCCTTTTGCCATTAAAAGGAATAGAACAAAAGATCCAAACTCTTTCCACCAAAAGAAGCTTGTTCCTCCCCAAACCATTACACACCTCATATACAAGATGCTAATGTATATTTCCACTTGGAAACCAGATCAGGGCACTTCATGTTTTTCAGCAAGCGTAGTTGCCTTTTACCTACAGAGTAGCCCCTACCAATACTTCCAGGAAAATTATATTTAAGAGATCACAAAACTAGAAATGACATCATGCTGTAGGGGTTCTTCCCATGTCCCACAGAATGCTCATTTTTCAATATTCAAAACAGTTTTCTCTGAGAATTCTTCATGAATGAAAAGAACCTTAACATCTGCATCAGATATTTTCCCTTGTGGAAGGCAATTATCGGACTCTGCCTTCATGCATACTGTGTTAGAATATGAGATGACGTGCTGTAGAGAGCTGTGCACACCTAATCCACCTACACAAGCCTTCTAGTTCCATTCACTAGCCACAGCAACTCGGGCATTAGATAATCACAAAGGCATTTGGGTAAGGTCACAAACCAACACCAGTCACAGCTACCTAAAAAATTCCTTTTATGTCTGGTGTTCCACCTCCAGACACTAAAGAGCCAGCACTATTCAAAACCACAGTGTATTACAGTTGTTTACATGGAAAAACATACAAGGGCTACCTGCCAGCAACTCTTCAAGATCTGTTGGCCAGATGTACTGACTCCTATTGTCCTTTTCTCCCCCAGTTATCTTTAACAATCACATATTAAAGTCCAGTACTTCAAAACACCACAATCTTCAGAGACTTGCAGAACAGCTTCATTTTTATAGTGTCAGACTCTTGAGATTCTAGTATTAGGCAGACAGTTTCATAAAACAACTGCAAAAGAACATTTTCCCAGTTATTTTTTCGTTAGTAATTCCAGAAAAGGAGGAAAGAAGTCCTGAGAAGCAGAGAAGACTTGTTATTGGTTTATTTTTCACAACTACAATTTTGCAGCTGTTTTGAAATATTAGTTGTTCAATGATAGCTGGAATTAATATAATTTAAATTACTATTAATAATAACTCCTTCTCAATGAAAAAAAAAAATCCTTTTCCTTCCCAAATCACAACTTCTGTAAAACACATTTCTTATTTTTAAAACTTTTAAAAAGTTACTGGCCCTGAATTTTGTTCTGAGCAACATGAGGTAATAGATGGTTAAATAAGCAGTGCTCTCACTCTGCAAGAAGGCCTGAATTTTCTTCTCAGAAGACCAGGTGTTTGAAGTGAGAGCCTCAAAACTACTGGCAACCTGCAACCTTTATGGAAAACTACCAGTTGGTCTCTCTTCAATGAGCTGCTCCATTTCAAAAATTGAGAGATCAGAACTCCAAATACATAATGAACTGCTTGAATTTGAAAGTACCTGAGTTGCCAATTCCCATTCATTTTTTTCAGTATCACATCTGGAAAGGATTCTCACCAAATCTATTTTTGTTTGTTTTAGTAAATACTTTCAACAGAGCCAAAATAAGTAAATAGCTTTCTAAGTATTCTTTCTATATGACTGAATAGATAAAACATTTTCCATAGATTCTGTCACTACAGTCTTGCTGATTCTCTTTGCAAGCTTTCACTAAGCATAAAGCATGTAACTGAGCACACCAAGTATTGCTAGATACCACAGAACATCTGCTGCAAAAGGATCAAGCTAATCACCTTGTTTGATAAGGAGCTAGATCTCCACCACCAAACCTTCCTATCTCAGTATCTGCTTTCAGCAATGCAGAAAAAAGTGCTTTTTGCCATAATCAGAGTCACCACTCACCCAGTGATTTGCATAACCTCTCTGTACTTGTTCCGCATCAGATTCATTACTTTGACCTTAAATGGGAAAAAACCCTCCAATAATATTGCACTTAAAATTAACTCTTCTCAGTACCTAACATCACTGTTTTCCCCTTCTACAGGCTAGGCATAGCCTGATACAGTGTCAGATCCTCTTTGTTCAATTTGGCCCCTGCTCAAACTCAGCTGTGACCAAAAAAACCCACTTGCCTCTTTCTAATCCTCTGCATTTCTAACTAATAAGCTTCCAGCCTATTGCAAAAGTTCTGTGTAATAATTCATACTTATGATACATTGTACTTCATACTATTTATTCAATAATGCAAAACCTCAAGGTTGTGTAGTTCTTCAGTAATGGCCTCTCAAGTATAACAGGTGCCTTTAAATTTTGTACCATCAGCAAATTTTAGCTAAGGTCACTTTTCAGTCACCAACTGCCAAGAACTATTCCAGAGAAATTGGCAATATCATCCACTCTTACACCACTTCTCCATTACTTTCCTCATAGCAAGGCCATCATACAACTTACAATGCACTTATTTTTATGAATCTCTAATTCTCATATTCATCAACTGCCTCTATAGCTCAACGGAAAATGTTACTGAAATTCAAACTTTTATCCATAACCATTTTTACCTAGGACAGAGCTTTAACTGAGTCTTTTTCTGAATCTCATTTCAAGTTATTATTTCTAACCTCCTTCTACGAAGAGTGATTCATCCAGTTGTTGTAGAAAAGGGTTAAAACCCTCTATTTTTTCTCTTTAAAAGAATTACAAGCCATCTCTATTCAAGTTCTCAGGTTTATTTTGGCAACTGATTTTACTTGCAGATCTCTAATTCCTCTGCCTGCTCTTTTGAAATTGACAATCATCTTTCAACAGCTTGCTTTGTACACTTTTCATTTCACCAAATCAATTTCAATTAGTCAGTCCAAGCCTCATTGCCTATCAAGACTGAGCCCAAAATACCATCATGTAAAGAGGTTCAGAGATTTCTGGTGAAAATAAAATACCACATGGTGAACTGGCTTTTGATTGTTAGTGATCACTGTTGTCTGCTAACACAGCTGGAGGTAAAAAGAATGTTTTGAACCTTGTTCACCTGCGTGCAGATAAACCTGGAAGCACACTGCAATAGGACGTTGCAGAGAGTAATCTTTACAAATTTAAAGACTGCACAACTAATGGAAGGAAAAAAATAATCCATCGAGATAATCACTTCTGGCTCTGGAAATCCTTCAGCAGTAAAATTTAGCAGAAGCTACGGAAGTATGTCATAGAAGTATTACTAATTACTGTATTCTTACACTTTTTCTTAGACATCTGTGAATGACCACTGTAAAATACAAAGCATGACTAGATTGGCTCCTACCTCACTCAGCTGATATTCTCAAATTCCTTGCATCTAAATCAGAACTTCAAACACAAATTACATTTTAAAGCAGAGTCAATGCATGTTCTGATATAAAATTAAGTACATTTGAAATCAGAGAGGAAGCCTTTAAGGCCCCTGCTGTTTGAGGAATTGTCTTTGTGGTTTCTTCCTCTGCCCTGTAATTACTCATCACCACACTTTCACATTCTGAACAAGACACAGACTTCTTTCAACTGCTAAAACCAAAAGATAAAAATAGAGGGAGAAAAGAGAGCCATGACATTGTTTATGATACCACTAGTATGAGTTTGGTCATTTGTTAACATGTGTGGAGATTATCTGGTGTTCTTTTCAGACAAAACAATCACAGAATGGTAGGAGTTGAAAAGGACGTCTGGGGATCATCCAGTAATTTGAAGTTGACAAAAAAGTCAACTTCCTACAGAAATTTGTTTCAGAAGATCAGAACAGAAATACTGACTACTTCATATGCAGTCATTAGAAGCAACTGAGAGGTTTAAACATCTTAAGTTAGGTGCATAACCTATCACATTAAGGAAGAAACCAAATTTTATCTTCTCAATAAGGTACATCAACTTCTTGCTCAAACTTTTGTACTACTTACTCAAGTACATCTATTTAATACAGAAACAGGATACACAAGCCATTTGTTTTATAACCACACCAGAAAGAAGCTCTAAGTGGTAATAGTGGGAGACTCCCACCCTGTGAGGGATGAAGGTCCCTGTCTGATGACCTAAGCTGCTGTCTAGGACAGCTTGGTGCTTGCCATGGACTCAAATCTAGGACATTCTGGAAAGACTGCTGAAGTGTGTTCAACACATGGACTATTACCCTCATACTACTCTTGTCCATCAGGTACCACTGAAGTAGCCTGAGGAGACCTGGAGCATATCAAGCATGACTACACAGCCCTGACAGTGTGGGTCAAGACCATGAAAGACCAGGTGGTTTTCTCCTCAGTCCTAAGAGTGAAAGGTTCAAGGAAGAGCGGACAGATCAGGGACCTGCTTGGAAGAAAACCAGGGGAAACAGTCCTAGAGACAAGAAAGATCAAGGAGAGTGTCACGTCCTGCTCAAACAGACAGAAGAGGGAAAAGGGAGTGACTCAGGTTTGATGATTCCCTTGGGATGAATTAAGGAGACTTACACCATAGGTCCACACAAAGGAGATTTATTTGTTAACTACCAAACGAAAGTTATATGGGTATATATGGTGTGTCTATGAGAAAGGGAGAGAGAGAACAGGTAAAGATCCAGATCACCAGCCAGGGTTCCAGCAATGCCTCTCCCGGTCCATTCCTTGGGACCTCAGTAGTGGGTGTGCAGCTGCTAGTGTGTTCAAGTCCTTTTTACTCTCTTCCAAGAGGGGAGTTGCTTCATGGCTTTGTGATGTGTCCACTAATTTGTATGGGAAGTGCTGAAGCCAGTGCCTACCAATGTCCGCATGCACAAGAGGGAAGGGCAGCATGAACCCTTTCCACCAATTGAGCCAAGGGTTGAAGAGACCCTGGGTTTTATTACCCTTTGCACAGTGTGCAGCAAACCTCTTATCTCAGTGGAACGTATGCAAATTTGTCAAGGGGGCAAGGCCATCCATTCTCCCATGCATTCCAAACCCTCCTGAGTTGGCATATTTTGTTCCTTGTCTTAACTGCAAAGCACATATTTGTCCTAACTGCAAGGCTACTGCCTCACACAGTGTTTGAGACATAACTCATTTGGATCAGAGTCTGACAGAGAGATGGTTTGGTTTCAAGGATAACTTCCTCAAAGTTCAAGAATGATCAATCTGACATGTAGGAAGACAAGAAACGATGGCAGGGAGACTGCATGGATGGAAAAGGAACTCCTGACTAACCTTAAAAAGAGAAAGCATACAAGAGGTAGAGACAGAGTCAAGTGACCTGGGAGGAACACAGAATCACAGAATTAATAAAGTTGGAAAAAGCCTCTAGGATCAAGCCCAACTGTCAGCCCAACATCACCATGCCCACTAAACCATGTCCCAAAGTACCATTACAGAGGCATATTTGAAACTCTCCAACACAACTGAAACTTTTCCTTACCTTTCTTGTGGAAGCACCTAGACCTACAACCAGAAGTCATACCTAGATCCCTTGTAACTGTGGCACTGTACTGTCTGAACAAGGCAGTGTTCAGTGCCTTTAAAAAGGCAAACCACCTGTGGGGTTTTTTCACTTCAGCGTCTGAAGCTGTTGTGAGTCATTTTATCTTTCTTCAGAAGGAGTTTAAAGCATTCTTATTGTTATTACCATAACATAAGGCTCATTTTAAAGTAGGTTTATAAAAACTCTTCTACATAGCTATTTCACACAGATTTCTGTACACGGAAAAGCTAAGGTAAAATACTGGTTTTATGGTTCTCCAACTTCAGAAACAATACAAGCAAATCAGATGCAGCTTAACCTCAAAAATTTTAAGTCGAGAGAAGAGAAAGATATTTAGAGCTCTGAGAATTGTAGTCATAGCACAGAGTCTAGATGAGGTCCCTAAAAAGTGGTGTTCCCCAAGGGTCAGTAGTAATCAACACATTCATCAACACCCTGAATGAAGGGATAGAGTGTACCCTGAGCAAGTTTGCTGATGACATAAAACTGGGAGGGGTGGATGACATACCAGGAGGCTGTGCTGCCACCCAGCATGTCCTGGACAGGCTGGAGAGTTGGACAAGCATAGGGTACTGCACCTAGGGAAGAATAACCCTATGTATAGGTTAGTGGCTGACCTGCTCTGTGGACAACAGGATGACAATGAGCCAGTAAGGTGCCCTTGTGGACGAGAAGGCCAATGGCATCCAGGGATGCATCAAGAAGAGTGTGGCAAACAGGTCAAGAGAGGTTCTCCTCCCTCTCTACCCTGCCCTGGCAAGGCCTCATCTGGAATATTGTGTCCAGTTCCGGGCTGCCCAGTTCAAAACTGAGAGGGTAGAGCAAAGGGCTACAATGTGGGGACTAGAACATCTCTCTTATGAAGAAAGGCTAAGGGACTTGTGGGGGGGGAGGAGGATGGGACCAGGGGTAGCCTAGAGAACACTGAGAGGGGATCTTATCAATGCTTACAAACACTTAATGGGTGGGTGCCAGGAGGATGAGGCCAGTCTTCTTTCAGTGGTGCCCAGTAACAGGACAAGAGGTAAGAGGCACAAACTTGAACATAGAAAGTACCATCTAAACAGGACAACGAACTTTACTTTGACTGTGGTAGAACACTGAACAGGCTGCTCAGAGAGGTGGTGGAGTCTTTGTCTCTGGAGAAAACCCACCTGAATGCCATCCTGTGCAACCTGCTCTAAGTAAACCTAAGGATTGGACTAGATGATCTCCAGAAGTCCCTTCCAACCCCTATCATTCTGTGATTTAATAACTATTTGTTTTAGCATGTATTGTTAAAGATTACCTTAAAAGCAGCTGCTGCCACATATCCAACAGCTTATTGTACTGCAGTACAGTGTTCTGCAGCTTCATCCCTAAAGATTTTCTCTGCCAGTCTATGTAACCCGAACTTTTGGTTCCAACACACTCCCAATGCTTCATTACAGTTCACCAAGCACACCTAGCATAAACTTACAAACACCGTATTTTATTATTTAAAATACAGCTTACCACAGCCTTGAAATGGAGGCTATTCTGAAAATTCAAGGTCATATACACTTATGCCATGCCAGCCTTGCAGAAATTGCATGCATTACAGACAAACCAGCATTCCCCCCAGCTCACCTCTATAAAGTATAAAGAAGAGATACAACATACAGTCAGTTTAGTAACAATGCACCTTCACACCACACGCTCGTATCTACACAAAGCCCTTCAACCAAGGACAGCTTAAACTTTGAGTCTAAACTTACTTGCATGCATAGAAATTTAGGTCAAAACCCTGTTTTTATTCAGGTTACAACATGCCCACTTCACAGCAGACAGCGAATCTCAGATTTTGATAACTTTCCAGTACCATCCTACATTTCCTCCACAGTTTTTCGTTCCTTTGGCTCATTCTCCACCCACTCACCTTTTATGCATCACTCTTCAAACATCGATCAGATATGTTGTTCAGAGACATATGCATTAATCCTTAATTCCTCTGCTCTATTTACACTCTACTCTGCTCATGCCAAACAGCATTAACAAAGCATTGTCCCTGCATGTGATTTTTTAGTAGTCAAGAATTCACTCCTGTTCACACTAGGATACTGACTGCTCTCTTGTGTAAGTACAGCAAAGAATGTAGGAGAAAGCTGCCTAACTTGTCATTGACACTGCTTACATCATTTGTTGCAGAAGCTGGTAGGTGGAGAGGAAGGATCACACTACAGGAAAAGAAAAGATAGTCTCGTGACCTAGGCAATTTAATTATAACTCAGAGAACTAAGCTCTATTCCTTTCCTTTCTACATAGAAGGTTCCAAACCATAAGCTCTATTTTTTTCAATCAGATGCCACACATTGTACGTACCTTACTCTGAACAATTATCTGCAAGTAAAAATCAAAAGAGAATCATGTACTAGAAACAGACCACTATAAAATGACAGAAATGGATATGGGCATCTTGAGCTGGGCACAGAAAATCAGCATATAGTATTCATATTGCTGACAGACTTCATACACCTATCTATCAGTGGGTCTTTACCTTGGTATTTGGGGTTTTTCAGAAACTTTGAAAGTAATACGATAAAAATTAGTAAGTAACACCATCCTGAACGAAAAGAGATTTGAAGTAAACTCACAAATTAAGTGGACTAACAAAACCCCTGAATATCTACCCATTTAGTGCAGCTAGCAATATTACAAATTTAAAAACAAGTCAAGTTAATAAAAAGTGCAGGTCCTTAGAGAGATCGTGCAGTCACACACATAAGCAGCACATACATACTGCTGAAACAACCTTCATTCACTTCTGAACAGCTACAACCTGACTACTTTATTCTAAAATATTGCAGATTCTGCTTCAAAGTAAGCAGTCATCCCAGTTCTAACACGTTTCAAAAGGATTTTTAAAAGCAACGTTAATCCATCTCTAGCCAAAACAAGAAACCCTTACATCTTAGTGTTTGACAGTTGGTAAACTGCTCATATTTGGAAGGTGAACTTGAACACTCAACAGCAGTACCTACAGAACAATAAATTAATCAGCTCAAAGTGAGGGCCTATGTACTCTATTTGGCATAAAAGTATTATGCCTGAGCATATAATTCATGCTATGCCTAAACATGTAACATTTTAAATTCAAATCTCAGGTTATGAAATGGAAAAGGATTCATGACTTTGAATCTTGACCCATGGGAAAAACTAACCAGAATAAATCAATACTTAAACCAAATAAAGCACAAACGCTTTCAATCCAGGAGATAAATAAAGAAAAACCGTACATGCCATTCATAAGTTTTTCTTTTGTAGGTCGGGGCAGGAAAGTTTTCAAGATGATGTGGGAAACATTAGAATAACAACACACCAGTACTAACGAACTTAAATGATTTTTTGGCAGCAATTTGTATTTGCACTAAGAAAAACAAGGGAGGGGAGAAGTCATCTCAGTCACCAGAAAACCACACCAGTTATTTCAAAAATATACTTAAAACGCAGAACCAGCAGCTAACCAACTCTTAGTGCCAAACACCGGGGCCAAAGGCGATCCCTGAACACCCACCTCAGCCAGCGCTCCTGCTAGCCAGCACCACAAAGATGGGCACTGCAGCATGCATTGAAGGTCAGCATTGTCAGGTCCTATTTTTATGTATGCTTCCCGTAACCATGTCAAAATTATGGGACCGAAAATTGCCCACCAAAACACGTTTCGCTTTATGAATTAAAACAAGAGCTACTGGACCTGGGGAGAGGGGAACGAACCATGAGCACCCCTCCGCTCTCCACATTTGCAGCCAAACAGTGACTACTGAGGAAGGAGAGAGGGAGGGAAGAATTCACTAGGCGGAGGGACCGCATCAGGCATTACGCGAGGTGCTTACAGCACGTTTCGTTTTCACGGATCCCCTTCCTTCCCCCCAGCCCAAGCCCCGGGGCCGAGTCTGACCGAAGACAGTCTCCCCTCGCCCTGTGCCCCTACTCCAGAGAACTCCCTTATCTACAACACACCGCGCCCGTTCACACGGATGCCCCGCTCCCCACTCGAGGGGAGAGGCAGCGAGGACCCATCCCTCGCTCCCCGCCCCGTTGGCCTCCGAGGGTGCGTGCCCGCGCCTGCCCTTGGGGCTCGCCCCTCCTGCCGCCCAGGGCGGCGCGACGGAGGCGGCTAGTCCTCACCTGCATCCCCGGAAGGCCCGTCTGCACGGGGGAGCGAGCCATGGCGGCAGGAGCGACGGCAGCAGCACGGACGTGGTGGGGAGAGAGCCGAGTTTCCTCAGTCTGCTCCAGGGGTCACGCTTAGCTCATCTTCACACTCACACAGTCTTAGTCCTCCTGCTCCTTCTCGCCCTTCCCCTGATCGAGTAGCGCCTGTGCGCCGGCGGTGGGAAAAGAGCCCGTCCCAAACTCGGGGTCCTCAGGCCCCGGTCACGCACGCGATAGCCGCGGCCTCCTCATCCCTCCTCTTCCTCCTCCCCCGGCCGCGCGCGCAGAACACCCGTTCCCAACGGAGCCCCGCCGCGGCTCGATGACAAACCTGAGGGGCGGAGGCAGCGGCAGGCCGCGGCGGCGCGCGCCCGCCCGCCCCGCCTCTCCTGCCCGGCTACCTGCGCGCTGCCGGCGGGGAGGTGGCGGCAGCCTCTGGAGTCGTGGAGCGCTAGGGCCTGGGCGCCGTTCTGTCATACGTACCGTGGGGTACGGAGACTCACCAGCCTTAGTCGGAGACCCCAAAATACCTCTGGCGGTGCCGCCTCCTGAGTGTCGCGATTGCATCGTCCTCGGGGCAGGAGGTGTTTCACCTTTCGCGTTTTTGGTGGAGGCAGCCCGCAGCTAAGAGAGCTGTTTCTCCTCTTCGGCTGCCGGTGGGGCAGGACAGGTGAAGCGAGGCGAGCATCACTGCTGGCTTAAAATAAGGAAACCGGGTGAGGCGATAGCTCAAGATGGCAGAAACTCTAGACATTTTCTGGTGTGTCCTTTTCCTGCCTCCCCTGCACTCGGACGCTTTGAGAAAGGTCACAGCAGTCCTATCGCTCTACTCAGGTATATGGTTTCAGGAAGCACTTGATTTCCTGTCAGAAGCTGCAAAAGCAGTAAACCAAAATGACAGTCATGTTTTCACAATACTTCCTAAATGGAAGAAGAGCCGGTCAGCAGTCAGGCCTCCTCCACAAGAGAGAAACCCCGGACCCATGCTAAATCCCTTGAGAATTTTATATGGTTATAATCCCTGTGTTTGGCCTATTTGAGACTAAAGCGCTTCATCACACTATTGCCAATGCATTGTGGAATGCCCTAAGATTCCTTCCTTTTTATCCCCACAAAAAGCTAGGCAGTTTGACGAGTATTAGAACTATTGAAACTTGTAGGCTGGTGGGTCTGGGATCCAACAGGACAGCAGTTCACTGTCTTTTCAACTACATTAAAGGAAGGGGTGAACATCCACCACAGCATAAATTACTTTTCAGTGGGTAATTCTCTAAAAAATTTGTGCAAATCACTTAACTGCAGGAAACATTAAAATTATGGTTAAAACTCCATCTGAAGTTTTTCCTACAGTCATAATACTCTTTGTTGTCTAATATGGGCTGAACTAATGCTACATGATCTTGATTTCCTAGAGGTTGTAGAAGTATAAATGTCTCTAAGAATTCTCAGTCAAACTCAAACAGCTTTTTTTCAGGCATCTATATGTATGCACACATACAGGCTGCCTTTCTCTCAGAAATTAGACTAAATACACCAGGTTTTGGTAACAGTGAAATATGGAAAGGATGATGGACAGAAATTGTGTAGAAAATTGAAGTATTGGGATTCTTTTATTAGTTGTTCATGAAGGAGTTGCTAGTTTCTGTAATAGTTGAACGGAGATTAAATTATGGTGGTTTAAAGTTCAGGTAATATGAAAATGTTTCTATTGTTTACTGGTCTATTGTTTACTGGTATGTAATTTTCTAAGAAATGTAAGAGCTTTTATTTGAGTTTTACTTCAGTCAAAAGTCATACAACAGTCACAAGAACTGGTATTAAAATGTTCTATTTAGATTGTTTTCTAAAGCATTTTTGCAATTTAAAAAAAAAATAAAATCAGAGCTTTAGTATCTCCATGGTTTGCAGTAAATTTTTTTAGCTTTCTGTGGAGAATGTCAATGGACTACAAGTGAACATTTTCCTTTGTCTCATGAATACCATTGAGCTTTTGCTACCTCACATAATATTAAAAATATTTATTGAGAAAATGCCAGGTTTAGCATTGCCTATGTATCTTTCTTTTTGCTCTCTTCTAGATGGTAATTATGGTAACAGATTTTAACAGCTGGTTTACTTTCTCTGCACATTCAGTTGCAGAGAGAAAATAAAAAAAATATAAGAGTGTTTTATGTATTGCACCCTCAGCAAGTTTACAGATGGCACTAAGCTGAGTGGTGAGGCTGACAAACCTGAGGGATAGGATGCCATCCAGGGGGATTTGGACATGTTAGAGTGGAGGGTCTGTGTGAGTCTCATGAGGTTAAATAAGGCCAAGCACAAGGTTCTGCACCAGGGTCAGGGTAACACCCAGTATACATACAGGCTGATGGATGAAGAGATTGACAGCAGCCCAGTGGAGAAGGACTTGGAGGTACTAGTGCATGAGAAGCTGGACATGACCCAGCTATGTGTGCTCACAGCCCAGAAAGCCAACCATATCCTGGGCTGCATCAACATAAGTGGGGCCAGCAGGTCAAGGGTGGTAATTCTGCCACTCTACTATGCTCTGGTGAGACCTCACCTGGAGTATTGTGTCCAGATCTGGAGTCCTCAGCACAAGACATGAACCTACTGGAGTGGGTCCAGAAGAAGCCCATGAAAGTGATCATAAGGCTGGAACACTTTCTGCTGTAAAGAAAGGCTGAGAGAGTTGGAGTTGTTGAGCCTGAAGAAGAAAATGCCTCAGGGAGATCTTATTGTAACCTTGCAGTACTTAAAAAGAGCCTATAAGAAAGGGGACAGTCCTTTTAGCAGTGCCTGATGTGAGAGGACAAGGGGTAATGGTTTTAAACTGAAAGAGGGTAGATTTAGACTAGATATAAGGAAGACATTTTTATAAAGAGGACAGTGAAATACTAGCCCAGGTTGCCTGGTGAGATGTGAGATGTTAGATGCACCAACCCTGGAAACACAGAAGGTTGGTTGGGGCTTTGAGCAACCTGATCTAGTTAAAGATGTCCCTGCTCACTGCAAGGGGGTTTGGACTAGATAATCTTGCAAGCCAGCCCATTCTATCATTCCAAATTTTACCTTTTGTATTGTAAAAGGTATAAAGCTGTTATTTTCTGTCTAATAGTGCATTATTTGTGACTTGAATGATTTTCATAAGGAACATATACTTGATTTACTAGAATTCTTGATGGCTTACGTTCCTAATTCCCTTTTTACATTTAGTTTGTAGATTCCCAGCCTCAAGGCACATAAGCGCAAAACTGTTCCCATGTGCTACGTGGCCTGTAAGATTTCTCCCCTAGACTAGGGCCACTGTGAGGTCTTTCTCTTGCTTGTAGGCTCTTTGAGTAACAATAATGGATTTATTTCAGTTCTGCATTGTGTGTTCAGCAACAGGCTGTGCCTGAAAAATGACTGTTTGAGACAGTGGGGTAAGCTCTATGAGCAGATTTGTTTGTTAAATTCAGGGAAACAGGACCAGATTCAAACTGTGTCATAAACCACATACCAGTATAAGTTAAATTCTAGTGAAGTCAGAACAATGTATTAGAATATCTCATTTCTGACATTTGTATTTTATGCTATATCTTATGTTCTGATATACTTCCAATTTCTTACCTGGACTTGAAGAAATTTTAAGCAAGATAGTTTTGAATCTAATCTTAAAATAATGAATGCGTTTCTGAGTGCTGTTAGTTTTGTAAACACTAATCTAAATTTCAGCTACTACATTTCAGCTCCATCCTCACAGACTAAATAAAAGGAGCCTTACAAATTTTCCTCTCTTTTTCTTCTTTTTCAGGGAAAAAATATTTTGTGTGTTACACTGCAAAGAAAGGCTACTCTTGCAGAAATCTTTATTAAAAATAGAATGCATACATGTAATGATAGCTTGCCATCCCAGTACAATGACAGAGGCTTCAAAGATAAACAGTGCTTATCATGAAGGTGGTTCCCTGTTGTATCTTTTTGAAGCCAGATGCATTCAGCATGCAGAGATTTCATTTATGTGTAGACTTCTCAATACCTGGTTTGCTTTCAATTTGAAATGATACTTCGAATGCATTGAGATTTTCTGCTGTGCTGGTGCTACAGGAAAATAGTTACAAAAGAAAAATACAATTATGTCATTGTAAAGGCAGTGACTGCAAACTTCTGTTTATAAACTACCTGTGAAGAAAAGCCATTTTCCTTCCTGACCAAGACTGAAACTTCTCAAATGACCAACGTAAGACCATTCGCTCTAAAAAGAGAGGTGCACTATAAAATTAACCTTTTTAGAATTTGTAGTATGCTATAATTAATTAACAAAAAAAGAAACCCCTGTTTTGAAATACACTACAGAAAAAAGTCTTGTAGATTGTAACAGGTGGGATATTTCTCTACAAAATGTAACACAAGAAATGTAATAGTGAACAAATAGAAGGCACAAATTGACCTGAGGAAGACAGAAGAATGAAGAGGTTGAATGCGTGGCAATAGCACTTGCAGTAAGGTAAGGCTATGGGATTATGGAGAATGCCCCACAGGCAGAGCCAAGTTTGTCCATCTTGTGTGGCAGCAGGGGTGTCCTGCCATCCTTAGAACAATTAACCTAATCACAGTACCATACTGTTCACTGCTCAGCTTGTTACTGGATTTTTTTTCTCACTTCTTTATCATCTTCATCCACCTCTTTCTTTTGTCTTTCCTGTTTCCTTTTTCTATGCTTTCTTGACTGAGTTACTAATAAACTGTTCTAACAACATGTATAAAATTGTGTCATTCCTTCTCTTAAAGGTATATGGTAGGTTCCTAGTCTTATCCTTTTTTTAATTATCTTGTTGACAGCTTGATGAGCCATGTACTCCAAATTAAATTCTCAGTATTTTGTTGGTAAGGCTCCATTTTGAATGATTTATATGTTAAATGTATGACACTTGCCTGTATCATTAATGCAAAGCAGCTTTAACAAGGCTTTTCACAAATGGACCTTAAAGAGTTTATGTGTTCCTGAGGTAAAAGGAGAGGTTCTCACATGAGTCTGTAACTGATGATAGGAAAGGAAAAATAAAGGCATTTCACAGCAGAGGGTGTTACCAGTAGTTTGTCACAGGAATCCATCTGGTACCAATCTTGCTCAGCATATCCATGAATGACCTAGAAACGAGATTAAATCAAAATGACAAAATAGTCTCACATTGCCAAGTATCATGAGGTAAAAACTAAAATGAAGTACAAGGAGTTGCTGAAGAATCTCTGAGTGACTGCTGAGTGACATACCAGCAGATGGGAGATTAGCATTGAAAACTATGCTGGAGGAAAGTATGCAGGAAAGGAGTTTAACTTTGCATACTGGAGTTCCTACCAATCCAGAAGGAAATGTTGTCTGTCTCTGGTTTCAAAACAGTCAAAAGATAAAACTGTGTTTGAAGTTATTAGGAAAGGACTATGGGAGACAACAAGGTTACACCTCACTATAAATCCGTGGTGCAGACTGTAGCTTGTATTTCCAAAATAATACTGTGACACAGGAGAAGAGACCAGAAAGGGAAGAAAACTATGCTCAAGCTAATTACATACATTATAATGACTCAGCTCAGAAAAGAGAATTTTCATGAGGGTAGAAGTGTTCTGTAACCTCATGACCTGGAGAAGATGACTGGGGAATGAATGGACACTACCTCATAAGAAAAGTGATCGGACAGAAACTTTGAAATGAAGTTGGTAACAACATGAATTAATAATGGAGGAAAAAAAATAGTTTTAAAAAAATAGCAGGTTTACAGAATTGTTCATACAATAGCCACATGATAGAAATAACTTTCCCTGGTATCCAAATGTCAATCTATAGTCTTTACTAAGACAAATTAAGAAGAATAATAAGCTTTGATGAATTAGAGAAAAAAACAACAGGAGTCTGGAGAGCCTACAAAGGAGTGATGAAAATCAATGAGAGAAAGTGAAGGTTTAAGCTTCACGTGTCAGAACAGTGAGATAATCAAATAGCCTACCCACATAGCCAGCTGAGTCCCATCCCTTTTATTTTGGATTGTCATCAGAAACAGAATTTCTCCGAATGATTAGAAATAAGCTATTAGTCTGCTCTTTTGACTTAGATGATGGCAGGATTAAACCCTCATATTACTGAATTGATATAATTATAGCTGAATTGGCACATTACCCTTTAGAAGCTTGTTTAACGTATTATTTGTTTACATGCTAAAGGTTTATTTAATTACAGTTCAAAACCAAAATTGTCCAGCCATTTCTGAGTTGGAGAACAGGTAGAAATTCTGTTTATCTGTCACTGAAGATTTTCATTTTGGTTCTAATTTGCTCTGGGATAAATGGGACTTGGTTGAAGGGATTTTGTTCAGTCACTGAGGGTTGATAGAGAATACTGCACTAGATCTTGTAAGATACAAAGCTGGATATATGATCTGCTAGTGAACTATGCAGGAGCAGGCAGCTGAACCCGCTAGGCCCAGGGAGTCACTTTCTGCTGGAACAGAGGTCAGCCATCAATAACTCTGAGTAGCCTTGACCCTCCTGGAAGACTGACTAGGTAACACAGACCCTATGTCAGGGTTCTACTCATCCATCTCCTACAGCTGTGCAAGGTATAAGAAGTTTATTTCCCAGGCTACCATCCATATCTTTCTTCTTGCACTTCATAAATGACACACCAGCTGTTCAACTTTCTCACTACGCTCTCCCATCAAGAATTTTACAGTCAAGATTTAAAATAGTTTGCCTAACTCTTTATGGCTTGAGTGTTTATGAGGTCCTGATCCAAAATTGCCATGAGAAAGAGGAATTTACACCCTCTAGCAGTTCTTCAGAAACACTTTTTAGCACTAAATAATTTATTTTTTTTAATACAGTGATTTTCTACCCTTGTCCAGTTCTGTGGCTCATACATGGAAAACTAAGTCTTTGTTTGAGCAGACCTCTCAGAAAGGAAAGCAGAAAGTACTGGGCATTGTTCTGAAATGAGAACCTACAGTCAGGATGATTCAGTGTGCAGAAATTAACTATAATTATATCTGTGGGTTTTCATTCACTAATTTAGCTATTTCATATTTCTAACGTTTGTTCAGAAAGCTTTTCTATAAGGCCTCTTTAAGGATATTTACAAGACAGGTGTTCTGACATTCTTCTCCTGTGCTGAAGGAGAAATTCACGTTTACCTGTTAATAACAAAAAATACCCTTGTGTTATCCAGGACTGAAGTTTTTCCTGCCTTTAATTATTCTTCCTATACAAAATTAGTTTCTAGTGTGCTTTCAAACTATGCCTCTACAAATATTGGGGGGGGGGGGGGGAGGTACCCACTAAAATTTGAAAGTTTGTTTTAAATTTTTGGTGGAAAGGGGGTCTGTTCTACAAAGCTCACAATGGAACCCTTCTTCCTTTCAACATGCCATGAGTAACCCTGCAGCCATGTATTTATACCAGCAGAGGAGCCTTATGTAGCTTCAGATGTATGCAAATTGCCTTCTACAGCTGGACTCAGCTGTGCATTCAAGTTCTGGGTCATCAAGCCATCTTGTCAGAAGATTATTTTTGTCAATTACAGAAGCAGAGTTTCAAGTTCAAATAATGACATTCCGCTTTAGGGCTTGTGAATGCCGAAGGGAAAAATATTGTTCCCCCCAAAAATTCAGTGTTTTGATATTTTTGTAGGAAACTTGATGTTCTATGTGTATTTCACTCCCTGCAGCGTTGTACTTCATACTGTTCATAAAAAATTGCAGGTTTTTTAGATTCTTATTAATAGAAGAAAAATTCACTTTCTTATAGTATCGAGAATCATATAGATAAGGAAGGATGAAGCACAAAATGGAAAAAACATCTTGAGTGTTATGTGGCCTTTATTAATAAGCAGAATATAAGTGCCTAGAAGTATTTTAGTGTTCCAGACAGACAATTAAAATTAGATGGGGACCTAGACCTCATTAAGTAGCATGAGATTGATTATACTGCACTGTGCCTCTGCCCCTGAAGAGCATAATTTCATTAAATATTGCTTTTTATAAATCTTTCCTTAAAACCCTTGCCACACAAACCAAACATATGCAAACAGAAGAAAACATCCCTTCTCTATCTTCTTCTCACATTTCACATTTTGTAATGGAGACATCTGTTCTTATCTCATATTAATGTCTATGTACACAGCAGACTAGCAAAATCTCCAGACTAAATGGATCCATTAAGGGTGACCCTTGAATCATTATGAGATGCTCTACCTATAACTATGTCCCTAGACAGTCCCTGTCATCACAGATCTAAAACGTTTGCTTGCAGGCTACAGTTGTCCCAGCAGAAAAAGTTGCACTACATCGCATTGGTAACTGATAAGCAGTGGTCTTACAATCAGCTTACAATTGCAGAATTTTCACATTTTACCCTTTATTAATCTCACGATATTCTTACATTAATCTCATGATACATCTGTAAAATCTTGTCTTCACAGAAGAGAAAGTTTTTCTTCTATTTGACACAAAAACATATGAATTCCTGCAAGTTTCAGTTGTCTGTCTAGAGTGTTGGTAACAGATGAAAATCATTGTGATGTGTTGGGTTTTTAGGGTGTTGCACTTAATCCAGTTTAACTGTGGTCTGATGCCAAAGTACTGATCTTGCTCTTCCTTTCTCCCAGCCCTGTCTCCTGTCTTTGCATTAGCAATCACATGCCTGAGTGGTGATTGGATCAGTTCACTGATCCCACAGGAAATATATCCACATTCTGCTGGATTAGTCTTCTGTAGCAGCAGTCTCAGGGGACACTCTGTGTGTGGGAGGGAGGCCAACACATCTCATTCACTGGTAGCTCATGGTTAGCTTAGATGAGGTAGAAAGTGAAACTCCATCCAGAATGTCCTGTATGGAGTGGGATGCTCGCTCCAGCTCCTTTATATAACAAAATCCACCTTCTCAGCTTGTAACAATGAATGCTCACACCTGTGGTTTAAGCCCAGAGCTGCATATACAGAATGGTCAGTCTCTGCAGAGCCCATACAGAAGCAAACAGTGAAAGGATGACATCACTATGATTAAATCTCCCTGCTAGGTAATCAGAAAATCTCAGAACTTAGGAACACTAGCCGGCAGCCTTCGTAGCCCCAAAATTTAACACTCGCATAAAAAGCCACAAATCATAGATAGCCCCAAAACTGTAAGCTTGTTATTCAGGAGGGCTTGTATTAGGAAGGTAAATTACATGTTGTAAGCTGTTTTCTAACATTTGAACCTCACATCCTCCACAATAAGTATGTGTGTGGGACAGTTACAGCCTGTAATAACTGTAATAACAAAAATGCAGGTCCTCTGTATGTGTGATCCCACACTCCCCATCACTCCCATCACATGGCCTTCTAAAAGCAGTTACCCGCTAAGCTCCTGTAGTGCTCACATTGCTGTGACATGCTCCATCCATCTTCCACCTCCTCCTTCAGACCTCCTTTCATTCACAAAAATCTGCTGCCCTCTCCCACTTGCGCCAGACCTTTGGCAAGATCACAATGCCTCATACTTCTTTGGCATCTAGGGTTGCCATCTCAATTTTCCTCCCATCTTTTTCATGAAAGCAGGCTTCCTGGGGATTTTGGACTGAGCATATCTCTTTTTCCAGCAGAGACAGTGGGTATCTGATGCTGTACTTGCAAAGAAGAGCAGATTTTGCTGCCCCACATCAGCACTGATATTCTTCCCTGCTCTGAAGTAAATTTACGTGGCTGTAGGCTCATATTAATATTGCAATGGAGTAGAAGAGTTGTACAGACTTCCCATCTCACTGTCTCTTGATGGGGAAGGGATTTGCCTCAGCTGCTTGTAAAAATGATCAGAGGGAACTGCAGAAGGCTGCACATCTATTTTTTTTTTCTGATGAAGTCTAAGTGGTAAATAGATAAGCACTCAAATCTGCTACCAGGAATTATCTGTATTGATTCTGTATCTTCTGAATGCAGTAAGAAATAGAGATGACCCTGCTGGGTGCTATACATGCAGACTTACTTGGGCTAAATGCAAATTTCTGTTATACTCAGATGCAGAACTCGCCTAAACAGTTTGTTCTTCCTGATCACATTCTAGTTTCTTATCTTACCACTGCAATTGTCTTACAGATCTACTCTCAGTTTTTCTCATTCTGCTTCTTGCACCTAGAACATATCCTGTCCCAAGTGCACCTTCCTCTCAAACTCCCTTGGTGCAGTCATGACTTTCCCCACCCTTCTCTTGAGAAGCTCTGCAGTGCTAATGCAACCACCTGCCTGGATCAAATATGCAAAGGTGCTGCATTTGCGTGCACTGAAGGGCTCAGGCAAAGCATACTGATAGTAGTGGAAAAGATTCTTATCAGCTTCACTGGACTTTTGATTTCTGCTGTTTGTAAGCAGTACATAGGCTTCTCACCCCACGATGTGTCTTCTTTTGTCATTTGTATAGAGGCTAACACCATAGCCACTGATTTATTTCCATGAGCAATTTTCCCAGTGATTATAATGCAGTCCTGTGCACATTGATTTGTATTTATGAAAGTAAAATAAAAATTTCTAACATATTTCTAGCATATTTCTTTTACATCTCAAGGTTTTACCATGTGGTGTTCTGTCATTCTTCCAACAGAAACTCAAGACCATGAAGTTACATTCTGGCTGTTAAAGAAGGAAGCTCTTTTAAAAATAAGCATAGTGGTTTTTATACATGCAGATCCTTGGCCCCAACTTGAAGATCTGGTTAGAAGTGCCTTGGGAGCTGGACTCTGTTAACCCCTCCCATCCCAAAGCTTTGGTACTCAGTGTCCCAAACTGTCCCATATCAGCCCATTCCAAACTGACACCAGGGTAATCCAAATCTCTCCTCCTTGCAGTCCTGCCTCCCAAAGCTCTCCCATCTAAGTCACAATTCAATGCAAATATCTTCTGCTTTGAGGTTCTTCTCAAGATCAGACTCAGCTCACAGTCCTCTCAGCCCTTGCAGCAGAAGCATACATAGCTCCACAAGCTATGGAGGTTCTTTGTTGGCCTCCCAAGGGCTATAACAGCCCTATACCCCAAACTCTTTCCTAAGCATGTCAAGTTTGACCCTAAAATTTGCAGGATAGATTAAAAACCCTGCTTGAGAAGACATCAGTGTTAAAAAAGGGTGTTTAACAGAGGTCTAAAACTGAATGTCATTCTGGAATGTGATACCCTTCCAGAAAACTCCTTTAGTGTATCTCACTGTCATGGCCTCACCAAGTGCAATCTCATAGAGCTGGGGCACATACCAAACATGATTGTGGCTTTCTTTTTGCAGACAGGCTGAGCTAAATTGTTATACAACAGATTTCGTCTCCCCAGTTCAAGAGAGCCAGAGACCTGCTGGAGAGAATCCAACGGAGAGCCACGAGGATGATCAGGGGATTTGAGCATCTCCCATATGAAGAGAGACTGAGATCCCTGGGGCTGTTTAGTCTTGAGAAGAGAAGACTGAGAGGGGATCTCATCAATGTCTATAAATATCTGAGAGGTGGGTGTCAGGAGGAGGAGGCCAGGCTCTTTTTCGTGGTACATGGTGACAGGACAAGGAACAATGGGTTCAAACTAGAACATAGATGATTTCACCTCAACATGAGGAGAAACTTTTTCACAGTGAGGGTGACAGAGCACTGGAACAGGCTCCCCAGGGGGGTTGTGGAGTCTCCTTCTCTGGAGACTTTCAAAACCCACCTGGATGCATTCCTGTGTGGACTATCCTAAGTGATCCTGCTCTGGCAGGGGGGTTGGACCTGATGATCTCTTGAGGTCCCTTCCAACCTCTGCTATACTGTGATACTGTGATTAAGATCTTGGGAAGCAGGAGGCAGGAAACGGAAATCAGTGCACCCTCAGTCTTTCAGGTTCAAGTGTATATTCAGTGTTCACTGAAAAGTAATCTTTTACTCAAGTGATGTGCATCCTTATATTTAACCTGGTGCTGTTTTCTCTGGGGATGAGTCTGATGTGCTCTTAGGAGCACATTTTGCTTTATTTGACTGAGATCTTCTCAGTTACAAAATCTCACCCAAACCTGCTTATGGCTTTGCTTCTTTGAGCAGCTTTTCATGCCTGGAGTTCAAGTCTTGTGGTTAAATTGGATGAAGTGCAACACAATTTTTTCATTGAGAGTAGAGCATGGGGTGCTGGAGCATGATTGTCTTTATTCTTGTCCTTCACTATTCAATATCAATGTCTCTTTTTATAGCACCACTTAGGTTTTTGGCAGTTTTAGCAAACTTTTAAAGTTTTAAGGAGAGATGACTTCCACCAGCTCTGCCAGGGACCATTCCTTGCTTAAATCCACCCAGGTGCTTTTCTTTTCCTAAACATACAGCAGCCCTATGGTCTTCAAAAGCAGTACAGAACTATGCACAAGGTATTGTCAGAGCACAAACTGAAGCTTGTCATAAACGCGAGTGAAAATCATCAAGGCAGAGATGCAGGAAGGTTTTCTGGGAGCACCCCCAGGCACACCTCGGTCTCTCGCCTCTGCCGTGGATTTTTCTGCCACCTGGTGGTGGGAAATGACCTGACGCTCCTGGAGAACAGGAGCATTTGCTGTGGACCTCAGGTTGACCTTTAGGGAAGATTTCCTAAGAAGGAAGCTGGAGGTGATGAAAAGAAATGGTTAAAAAAAAAGTAGGAGAGCGTAGTATAATTTATCCCTATTCTGCACTCACAGCCCAGAAAGCCAGCTGTATACAGGGCTGCATCAAAAGAAGCATGACTAGGAGGTTGAGAGGTGATTCTTTCCCTAAGCTCCACTCTGGTAAGACCTCACCTGGAGTACTGTGTCAAGCTCTGGAGCCCTCAGCAAAGACAGGCATGAACCTGTTGGAGTGAGTCCAAAGGAAGGCCACAGAGATGGAACACCTCTGCTATGAAGAAAGGCTGAGACAGGGGGTTGTTGAGCCTGGAAAAGAGAGGGCTCTGGGGAGACTTTATTGCAGCTTTGCAGTACTTAAAGATGGGGACATTCTTTTCAGCAGGACCTGTTGTGACAGGACAAGAGGCAATGGCTTTAAAATGAAAGAAGGTAGATTTAGACTAGATGTAAGGAAAAAGTAATTTACAGGGACGCCGGTGAAGAACTGGCACAGACTGCTTGGAGAAGTGGCAGATGTGCCATCCTTGGAAACATTCAAGTTCAGGTTGTCTGGGGCTCTGAGCAACCTGATCTAGCTAAAGATGTCTCTGCTCACTGCAAGGGGGGGTTGGACTAGGTGATCTTTAAAGTTCCCTTCCATTCTGAAACGTTCTATGATTCTATATGACCTAGAATCAGTAGTCACAGCCTGGCACTTCTTTGCAAAAAGCCTGATCTGAGCAAAGCAAAAAAAAAAAAAAAAAAAAAAGGTTTCAGTTCTGCAAGCTTCCTCAAGACAGGTTGGAGATGGGTCAAAGGTTCCCTGGTTTCTCCTAGTTCTTCCAGACTTCCTGAACTGTAAATGTGACACAAAGCAGCACTTTAGTTCTGCCTCTCACAACCGGGATAGCAGCAAGTTAGAAGAGGAAGCAAGTTCATCAGCTGTGCATAGCATCACTAGGCACTAGGGCAGCCAACTGCTCTGAAGCTGATGTAGTAGAGAAATAGTGCAATGAATACATGAAATAGAGACAAACCAAAAAACCCTCAGATGTCAGCCTGCATTTCTGTAGCTGTGAGGAATGTGATGGTTAATGACCATAGCTTGGTCCCAAATGGGGAGGACATGGCCTATAATGGTAACTTCTTGCCCTGTTGCTACAGAGAATAACATTGCCATTAATCTCTTAGTCCTGCTCCCTGCAGAGCAGCGAAAGTCCAGCATGTAAATGCAGAGGACCTGAAGGTCCCTTCCACACTCATTTCCATGCTCAGTTTGGCCAGTGACTGGCTAGAAAGCAGCCCTGAGGAGAGGGATTTGGGGTGCTGGTGGATGAGAAGCTCAACATGAGCTGTCAATGTGCACTTGCAGCCCAGAAAGCCAACCAGATCCTGGGCTGCATCAAGAGAAGTGTGGCCAGCAGGTCAAGGGAGGTGATTCTCCCTCTCTACTCAGCTCTGGTGAGACCCCAGCTGGAGTACTGTGTCCAGTTCTGGAGCCCCTATTACAAGAGGGATATGGACATGCTGGAACATGTCCAGAGAAGGGCCACCAGGATGAGCAGAGGGCTGGAGCACCTCTCCTATGAGGAGAGACTGAAAGAGTTGGGGCTGTTCAGTCTGCAGAAAAGAAGTCTCCGAGGTGACCTTACTGTGGCCTTCCAGTATCTGAAGGGGGCCTACAGAAAAGCTGGGGAGGGACTTTTTAGGATATCAGGCAGTGACAGGACTAGGGGGAATGGAATAAAGCTGGAAGTGGGGAGATTCAGGCTGGATGTGAGGAAGAAATTCTTCACCGTGAGAGTGGTGAGAGCCTGGAATGGGTTGCCCAGGGAGGTGGTTGAGGCCCCATCCCTGTAGGTGTTTAAGGCCAGGCTGGATGAGGCTCTGGCCAGCCTGATCTAGTGTGAGGTGTCCCTGCCCATGGCAGGGGGGTTGGAACTGGATGATCCTTGTGGTCCCTTCCAACCCTGACTGATTCTATGATTCTATTCTCAAATGCAGTTCCCACCTCCCCATGCTCCCCTACAGTTTCAGCACTCTGCCAGCATGGAACATCCATGGTTCTAATTTTTGTAAACTCAGCAGTGTTGCCCCCCTACCCTCTCATCTTTGTGGTCAGATTTAAGAACGAATGCATTCAATATCAGTAATTTAGTTAGGCAATTCCAGAACTGGTCTCAGGCTGAGGTAATGCTCTGCTGAGGTAAAGTATTGGCCTGAACGAGCTGCACCAATTGAATTAACCTTTACTTGAAACATTTTTTGTAAGATAAGACCTTTAGGAAATAGGACTCCCCTCTAAACAGAAGGTGCTTCCATTTTTTGCATGGCACAGCTCGAGGATCACTGGGGTTGGGTTTGTTTAAGTTTATCAGGCTCAATAAAGTATTTTTCCCAGCTGTAAGGACTGGTTGTTCAATCTGGACTAAAAAAGTTCTGTGGGCTAAGATGGAAAGAAGCTCTGACAGGGACATGCATTACAGGAGAAGGATGAATACAATTTCACATCAGCACACAGATGAGATTTCATCTTAATCTCATGAGGGTTTTACTTGCCACTAACAGCAGAAGCAGGTCAGATAAGGGGTTGCAATAGGAGCTTGAGAGCAAGCTCTATTTCATGCTTAGCTCTTGCATTGTTTTTATTCTTTTTAAGCTATTCAGCTTCCACAGCTTCCATTTTTATTTCTCTCTCACTGTTTTGATTGATTTCAGAGCATCTTCACTGTAAAAGATATGTAAAAGACCCTCTCAGCAATCAAGACATACATTTTGGCGTTGTGATGGTTTGAAACTGTCTTTTTAATTTTTCCTTGCAAAGTTCAGAACAGAGAAAGTGAAAGAATGTAAATAAGTCACTATTGGGTGTAAGAAAGCAAAATAACGATTGTTCTAAACACTTCCATTGGATAGATAGAAATGTTTAAGAACTATTACCCAAAACAAAGTAGGCACTCTGCACATTCTGCGTTCGGCAGTGGGGGCAGTTGCTGGGCTGTCTGGCTGCTGTTGCTTCTTCTCTTCTGGCTGAAGATAACACGTACTGACCTTGGCAGCTAAGTTAACAACTTTCTGATTAACAAACTCTGCTTCTCTGTCCAGGGGGGTCTGGGGGCAAGCTCCTGGGAGAGAGAGAGGCCCCTTTGGGAGGGTCCCCTTGGGGGGAAGCAAAGGGAGATCAGTTGTGCTTTTCTCTTGATTGTATATATTTGTGAATGTCGTGAATTTTGTATATTTGTACATATTCATTGCATCTCATTGTAGATTTTAGACTCTGCTTGTAAATACAGCTTTTCATTTGCTTCCAGACTGGGCTAGCCTGGTTATTGTCGGTGGGGGGGGGAATTTCAGCTCACACTGACACAGGCGTATAGAACTATCTCCATACTACCTTACAGGGCAAAGAGATGAGAGAGGATTTTTTTCTCACCTAACTTTACAGTATCAGTGGCTTTCTATCTATAAAGGCCACCTTGGACAGGGCTTTGAACAACCTGATGTAGTGAAAGATGTCCATGCCTGTGGCAAGGAGTTTGGAACCGCATGGCTTTCTGAAGGTCCCTTCCAGTAAAAACCATTCTGATTCTATAAACAAACATTTCACCTAGCATGGGCAAAATAGCAAACAGAAGATACTATCTACCTGTAAGGTTACAGTTACAAGATAATTTGTTTTGCTTAACTTGTATGGCTGTTTCAATTGTGAATAACTTAATGAGGCAGGAATTATAATAATATAGTTATCTTTATTTTCCTGGAAGCCCTGCCCCAAAACTATATACAAAACTAGTTAAATTTTATTTACAGGTTCTAATTCAGTTGGGAATTCCACAGGGATGCTTATGGGCAATTTTGGTGCAATTTCGAAAATTCAGAAAATGGAAAGGGCTAAGCTGCAAAATAGCTTTACCCCACTTAGAAATCAGAGGCGAGACAGGACCCTAGGGAAAAGTCGAGAGTGCCGGATTTTACTCACGAGGGGGGAGCAGGAATTTGGAGACGATCCCTGGATCTCTCCTTGGCAGCAGTCTCTGGAACCGCAGGTTTTATAATCCGATTTGTGGATCCCACGGCATAAATCCAAAGAGAATCGGACCCGCCAAAGTTAAAATGCCTCCAGACACGGCTCCCCGAGGCAAATCTCGTGGAGCGGCGCTGCCTTAGCAGCGCAAGAGAAGCCACACTGCTGGCGTGTTTCAGCCAATGGCCACAAGTCACGGCAGAGGCAGGGCTGCTCCAGCACGGGAGTAGGGAGCGGGAACCCAGGGTACGCAGGTCCGGGGAGAAGCCAGCTCCGGGTGCTGCAGACCAATCTCGAAGCAAATGAATCTGCGAATCTAATGAAGCTGCGCATGCTTTCTGGTCACTCTCTTTAAGCTCTTCACCAGACAATGTGTGCAGTACCAATATATAGTGGGTGCGAAGAACCCCGTCAATGACAGTTCCAGAGCCCAGCACTGGCTTCCCCACAAGTGAATACAGGTGTGGGACTTTAGCTCCCGGTGGTAGGAAAGGTTCCTTTTGACCTTTCCCCACTCAAGCCTGCAGGAGGGATGTGGTATATCCACTCGATGCCATGCTCTTTGTTCCAGTCTTTTATGAGATTGGTTTTGAAATGAGTTCCATTGTCTGATTCAATCCTCTCTGGCGTACCATGTCTCCCTGCCTTTCCAGGCCAAGGATGGTGTTACATGCAGTAGCAGGAGGTACCGGATAAGTTTCCAACCATCCAGTGCTTGCCTCTACCATAGTCAGCATATATTGCTTACCAGTCCAAGAATGAGATTGATTACATCACACTCTATCTGCCATGCTTCACCATACTTGTACTTAGACCATCAGTCACCATACCACAAGGGCTTGATTCACTCAGCCTGCTTAATAGCAGCACAAATGTCACAACCATGTATGACTTGCACAATAGTGACCATGGAAATATCAATTGATCTGTCCTGTGTCCATCGGTAGGTTGCATCTCTACCTTGATGTCCAGATGAATCTCCCCCTTCCCTTTGTACCTCTTACAGAAAGCAAATAGAAAAGGCCCAAGGTCAGAAAGAAGGTAGCACAGCCTGAATCCCAGCAAAGCAACAAGAGCCAGCAAGCCAAGAGAGCACAAAACAACTCTAGGGCAAGATACAAGGTTTTCAATACTCCAATTGAACGATTTTAACCTAGCTACTGTTATTATTGTTCAGATCAATTGAATTAGATGGACTTATTGTTATAATGTAAACTCTGAGGAGTCCACCCCTCTTGAACTGTCCAAAACATAAGGAAAATTCTGTTTGCAATTAAATTTTAGTTTCAAACTGTAACATATGCATATTCAAACAATGTACATGTGAACATTTGCAAATATCAATCTGGACTTGCTGTAAAATAGGGTAAGAATACTGAAAGCCAAGTGTCAAAGCAGCTATAAGTCTGACCAGGCCGCTGAAGGTGCCAGGAGTCCAAGCCAGCTGTTGGAGGAAGTATAGGAATGTAAATACAGGAATTCCCAAAACAGTACATAGACTACTGGCACTCTATGCCATGATCCACTTGGCTACAGAATCCTGTTAAACAGCAGAATTTAGTCCTCTCTGCTATAAACGTGCTGGATTTTACAGGTATATTAAGATGGAGAACACTGACACTAGGTCAATAAGCTTCAAGTGATGGAGCACATATGAAGAGGCAGCAGAGAGATGGTATCAAGTTTTGTTAACATGCAACCATAAATCATACTCTAACACCACTTCCATTGTTACAACACAAGTTTTATTGCTATCACTTATTACAAACATCATTTGTCATTGTCTGTTTACCCAAGTGGACATGTCATTAATATATTTAATTAAAAATATAACAGGAATTATTACATTATAATATAGTTGTATGTCAATGTTATAATGAAGCATTATATTACAGTGCACGTCCAAGTTAATGCCGTGTGGAGCACAGACAGTATTTGAATCTGAGCAATGCTAGAGTTTTGCTCCCATTACGTGTAAGAAAGTATGAAAGAATTAAAGGCACATGTGACCTGCTGCTTTCAAGTAACAGTGATGCTAGTGGGGGATCATACAGACAGCTTGGCTCCAACTACTCTTTCTTGGCATTACTTGTTTCTTTCATGATATAAAATTGAAATGCAGTATAAAAAGACGTATTTTCACAGGATTTAATAACACCAAGTGCAATTTCAGTATTTCAATGCTATGGTATTCATTTTGAGGTACATTAAGAGTGCAAATTCTGCAGGAGTTTCTTCAGGACACCACGCTCAGTAGAAGGGACTAATCCCAAGAGAGGTTGTATTAAGTGGAGTTTTTCGTAATCTCTCCCCTGAGACATTATCCAAAGGTGTTAGTGATACCCTGATTTCTCTTACTGCAGAGATAGTTAATGGGATACCATAATTTACAAACACAAGTTGAATACAACTTTTACAACCGAGAGACAACTTCACCATCATTTTCATAGATCTGCTGGGCCTTTTTGGCCTTCTTTTCTTCCTCATCAAGTTGGGCTTCAATCTCATTTGGATCAACATAGGTATAAAAATAAGCCATGATAGCAAAAATGATGCAAACTGCCACCAACAAGGCAGCAAACAACACATATTCTGCCCACTGTAAAACAAACAAAAAGCATAATTTATCCATCAATATTTGTTCCTCAAAAGAATTACACCATTTTACTGTTTGCAAAAAAGTTAATTCAGAAAATGGAAGTGAACATGCACAACAAGCATTGTATGACTTAAAGAATTAAATGTAGGTAATACATATTAAAGCAACTCAGAACTGAGGCCTATTCAACAGTTCTGCTTTCACTGAAGAGATGAAAGGTTTGTGAATGCTGAAAACGTCTACAATTCCCTGTTCCCAGAGACAAGGGAATGGACTAAGACTGAAAAGGAAATTCAACCCCTCCTTTTGGCTAGATAAATGGAAGCAGGACTACTGCCACTCCGGTTTAAAATGAGATTAAGTCAGTAGTAAAAGGTTTCTACTGGCTGCAAATCTAGGCAGAGAGCAAGACCAGAACTGTGGTTTCAAAGCGTTGCCTCTACCTGAAAACCTTCAACAGCTCTGTTTATTGCTCTGTCTGGTTAATTTAGCTGTAACCAGAATTTGTCTCTCATATCCCTTTTGATTCATTAGGGAGTGCCACTAGTAATTTAAGAAGGTCCTGCCTGCAGTTTTCATGCTCTATAGAATGATGTTTGAAACCAATGGAACCAGAGGAAGGGGTGTGGCAAGGCTGAGGTATGCAGGTGAAAGTTCATTAGTGAACTAAATTCTAGTAGATTTCAAGCCCATTACTCTAGAATTTCTGTCCAGAAGTTCACAACTTTTCCACAACAGGAAAAGAAAAAAAATATTGTAGAGATGCTAGAAACTGCTGCTTGGAAGCATTGGAGCCTGACAAAGCAAGAGTTAAGAATGGCAATCAAATTAACAAACAAACAAAATAAAAAGTGGAAACCCTTGTTGCTAAAGGATTTGTTGCTTGAAGTTTCATGTATGTGTGTACAAATACATACACATCTTGAAGTGCTGGGGAAAGGTCCAACAAAAACTTAGAGGCTTCAGTAGACAAATTACTACAATTATAACAGCCTTCAACATTAGTTTTAGTCTAAGGAGATTATTAATATTCATTGCTCTTACTTGCATACTCAAGGAAATTTAGCCAAGCACTAGTTCTACAATTGGTACACTCTTGTAGCTATCACTAACCTCCTGTATTGCAATTACAAATGCAAGTCTACCATAATATGCTGATGTTCAGAAGCTGTGCATGAGAATTACCACACAGGACACCCCCCTGAATTAGAGTTGCTTTTTCTTAGTGTAATACAATAGCACACTGATTGCTTGTGTGCTTACCTGCTCACTGAGTGTGGATGCTCTCGCCACAATAAGGACAATTATGTTACCTACAGCAACTGTCAGCAGCCACCCTGCCTGTAGCACTGCCTTCATATTTGATGGAGCCTATAGAAGTAAGAAACAAGTTTTAGTCACACAGTGCTATCACATAAATTCTGATGTTTACTGCATTCTTTGCATGACAAGCACTGGTTCTCTGGAGAGGGGAGGATTTCTTGGTATTTTGTGTGTTGTGTTTGTTGGTAGGGGTTTTCTTGGGTTGTTTGGTTTGGGTGGGGTTTTTGTTTGTTTTTTGTGGTTGGATTTGGTTTGGATATTTTTTGTTATTGTTTGGGTGCTTTTGTTTTGGGTTTTGTTTGATTTTTGTTTCTGGTTACGGTGGTGGTGATTATTTTATTTTTTTTTTTTAATTAAAAATTACTAGAGAATTAAACAGGCCTGGAAGAGGCTTTGAGGAACAAGAGATTACTAGTACTAACTCAAACACCTTTTTCTTTGTACACACAAAGTAACTAACAGGTACATTTTACACCTCAGTCTCACAGGGAACACATTAAATGAAGAAAATGTGTGCATCATAGTCTAGCTACCCACATCCTTTAACAATTCCATCACTGCAGTCTTGGAATTAAGACAAGAAATACACACAAATAATAATAATCTGCAGCTGGAAGACAAAAGGAATTAAGCATGTATAATTAAACTGCTGCTAAAGACTGTATGGAGAAAGTTGTGAAGACAGTCTCAGTACTTGTTCATTTAATTTTAGGGCTCTCCAGTTTGCTTTTACAGCAGCAGTACTGTTCCACTGACTTTGAATGGGAAGTCACATGTGAGAAGGAGCTTTGAGGACTGGTGGTTAAAACCTTCAAATTACATAATTCAGCATAGCTTTGTGGATAACACTGAACGCTAGTGAAACAAGGCGAACTTACATCAGCCTGCAGTCTTACTAGGGAGCTCTGAAGGGCATAACAATGCAAACCAAGCAGCAATATAGAACCACCACTTAAAAACAATAGATCACAGAAGAAATTAGTTTGCACCAGGATTCTTAACTGTGAGATTTCTGAAGAGCAAAACCTACCTGTGAGTATGAAAACTCCAGTCCTGTGACAGAGAAGACTACTTCTGCACATGTAAGAATAAAATACTGAGGGATTTGCCAAGCCATATGGACTGTATTTGGTGGGATATCTTCAGAATATGTTACATTAAGATATGATCCAGAACACTGAAAATTAAAATAGTACATTATGAATAGTGATAAAGAGTCCACCAAAGGCCCTCTAATTCTAGATCACTTCTATGTTCTGAGTAAATAAGAAATACTGTATACAAAGCACTGTATACCTAGTGATAAAGTAATAGTTATTTTGCAGCAGATTTCATGCAAATCCTTATTGTCTAATAAGGCTCATTATTTAGGGGTGTTAGTGGTAAACATGAATGCTTGCATTATATTATTTCCCATCATTATTTTTATAGTTAACAATAGTTTTATGTTCTGCTTAACATACCAGAATTCTATCATATATGCAATTAAGGTCAAGAGGGATAATGCTGCAAACGTGGGTTTTTGTTTTTTTTTTTTTTTTTGGTGGGTTTGTTTGTTTTTTTAAAAAAATTTTTGTTTTTTAAAACAAGAAAATATTGACTTGAAAATTAATTCTGTCTTGTCCACCCAACAGCACTAGAAACTCACCTCATTAATTATAACTGTATAGGCACTGCCAAATCCAAATGACTCTGAAAGCACTGAACAAGAGACTGAATATTTAGTAGCCATAATGTTATCTGACCTGAAAATAAAAACAAAGGTCATGGATAATTGTGTGCATAAAAAAGTTCCAATATCTTTTTCCAATGACAAGTATGACTTTAACGGGTTAGAGTAAAATGCTTACCTTCCTCCTGTAAAGAGGCTGTAATTACTGGCAGAAAAGGGCATCAGTGTTCCAAAAGAAGTGTCACCCAGAGTGACGTTGGTAAGAATATCAGGCAAATTGTTTATGAACCTTTAAAATGCAAGAGTCATGAAATACTAAACAAAAATACTTTTGATGACATACTGGACAGCACAACAAGCATCAAGTTTCCCCCTTTTGTTTCTGTCAGTTAACATTTTTGAAAAAAAAAAAAAAAGAAAACAAAACAAAACTCTAAATCTCTTGAAGTGTGGCTAAATCAGAAGAAAGCTAGGCCCACATTATCCTAAGCAGGCAGTGGGCTGATATCAAAAGCAAGCCTTCACTTACAAACAGCAAACAAAATGCATTTGCAAATGGAAGATGTAGAAGAAAAGCAGCAGCAGGATATTTCTTCCCCAAAATTAAAGCAAAAGTATGGACATAGAAACTGTGCTAGCTGTTTACAAAATGTCTAGACAAATTGAGTGAAAAGTACACTTCAAATTTCAGCCATATTGTACTAAAAGTAGATACACAAGACAGCTTAGAAGAACCGTGCCCCAGAAGTTCCTACAACCCCTGAACATTAAGTGTAGAGTCCAGAGAGTAGAGAATTCCTACAGCATAGAAAAATGTTAAGCAAGAAGAGTCCATTCAGGAAGCAGATTGAAAAGTCACACCACTGCCAAAATTTAGGAGCAAAAGAAACTTTACCTGATGAGATTTTTTCCTTCTTTTGGCTTTGATGTGACATTGTCAAACAGCTGGTGGGAGAGACCATTATCAGAATGCTTTGTTTGCATTAGTGAACATCTTAAACATGCGCTACTATATAGCGGTGAGAATAAGCAGAGGCTTCAGAGCAGCATCCCAGACCTTTCCTTTTAGAATCCTAGTAGGATCTGCCTACTAGAAAACACTGCATGACCACACATTAAATCTTGGTGAAAGGATAACTGTCAAGTTAATTCTAAGTTGGTAACTTTTTTTTTTTTTACACTTTTAAAAAAATTTGTTCAAACAACATCCTGCTCTGCTCTCTACAGCTCACACAGTTTCACTGGTACCAGACAGGGAGAGACAGGAATAAAAGGAAAGGGAAAAGTTCCTCAGAGCTCGTCCTCTCGACTTCACACGCTCCACCTAGCTAGGACATTAATGTATATCTTGGGAAGCGAGCAGACTTACCCACATCGTATCAAGGTGCGTCGCATAATTTTTAATTCCAAGAGTGTGACGTTCTCCCCCTGGCAACATGAGAGGTTGGGTTGTAACGTGATTTCCAGAAATTATGTTTAATGATTGCAACTCTGAGGTCTCAAATGTCACATAGTCCGTCTACAAAGACAAACAAATGGCTATGAGTTTCCATGCAACTGCATATCTATCTCCAGCTTTGAAGGAGTGTGACTTCAGGGGGACAGAAGTTTACGTGTGTGTTACTTCGTAAGTGCCAGAGAACGCGAGCATCTCCTAACTAATTTTTTGACATCAAGCACCAATTTAAATTGATTGTTATTTTTTTATTATTTTCTTTTGTTACACAAGTTTCAAAGTTAATACAAGCCTCCCACAAGCATTATGGAATAACTATTACATTATCTGTAATTGCAGCAAAAGTAAAGCAAGAGCTTAAGCATAAGCCCACTACTCTGTTACGTAGTCGACTTACATACTTTTCTAATACAGAGCTGCCACATCCCAACTGGCTATCCTTTCACTGGCATGGGTCCAAGCAAAGCACACAATAGGTTCATACTGACAGACAAGCATCTCAACATATCCAGTCAACTTCTGCCTAGTCTCTCTCTTCAGTTACAAGGTGTTTACGTACTTTCCAACTCAAAGACAAAACATAGCCTTCTCAAAAGTTGTTCAAAGGTTTGCTATCTTCCTACAATCATCCTTTGTATTTGTTGCTCCAGATTAGTTAGGCTTGCTACCACTACCAAGTAAAATTCTGTTTAGCCACAGCACTATCATAACTTAGGGTGCAGTGTTTTTCCAAACAGCAACACTAAGATGCAAATGTAAACTGAATCGTTATGGTTTCAGCTTAACATGAGTGACTGGTACCAGGATGTTTTAAGTATTCTAAACATTTCATTGGCATAAAACACTTAAAACATTTACAAACACATTAATTAGGATTGAAATGATCCATTTTGTTTGTAAGATTATAAAAATAATTTTATAATCTAAACCATCTAGATTATAAAGCTTCTATGGAAGAGACTGAAGCATTTTACATCCTTCATTTTCAGGTACGCACCATAGTTATATTAATTCCACATCTACATAGAATTTCAGTGGCCCTTTCTCCTCACAGCTTAGTTTCTATGCAAGGCAAATTTGAAGGATGATGGAATAAAGTTTCTCCTCTTATATGGAAAAAGGTCTGCAGGCTATCAGAGAACACACTTCCTAATACACATTATTAACGGAAAAAGTCCATCAGCTCCACATTTCACCATCAACAGGGCTATCAAGGCTGTGTTGCAACACAGCTTGAAAATGTTGGCAACAAATCTGAAACTTATTATGTGATAGAGCCACAGAAAAAGCTCCCTGTTCAAGTAAGGGTTCCCTCACAGTAAGAGCAGTGACTTATTAGAGCTGAATGGACTTTTATTAAAGAAAGAGCTGTTTCCATCATTAAGAAATGGCACCTCTCACCAAGAGTAAAATTTTCAATTAGCTCCAAATCACTATTAAGTTTCTTAAAAATTTCTTGAAAACATTCTTGCCAAAGCAAACTAGTACTACTGAGAACACTGAAAGTTACCATTTCTTTGCTCACAGTGTTTTCAAGTAACAATTCATTCTACCATTATTTAAATTAATAAAACCCCCTAGAAAATAATTACATTTTGAGCCATTAGGTAAGAATATTTGATATACAGACACTTCAGCAGTAATACATGTAATCTTTGATTTACCCCATTAGGTTTGGTTTTTTTTCATGGATTAATGGAATGGTTTGGGTTGGAAGGGATCTGTAAAGATCATCTAGTCCAAACCCCTCCTGCAGCAAGCAGGGACATCTTTAACTAGATCAGGTTGCTTAGAGACCCAAACAACCTGACTTTGAATGTTTCCAAGGAGAGAAAACACACTGGCACAACGTGTGTCAGTGTTTCACCATCCTCTCTGTAAAACATTTCTTCTTTATATCTAGTATAAATTTACTCTTTCAGCTTAAAACTATTACCTCTTTTTCTGCTGCTAAAAAGTTTGTTCCCATCTTTCTTAGAGGCCCTCTTTAAGTACCACAAGGCCACAATAAGGTGTCCCTGGAACCTTCTCTTCTCCAGGCTCAACAACCCCTCTCAGCCTTCCTCATAACAGAGGTGTTATGACCATTTTCATGGCCCTCCTCAGGACTCTCTTTAACAGGTCCATGTCTTTTCTGGGCTCAGGACTCCAGAGCTGGACACAGTACTCCAAGTAATGTCACCACTCACCAGAGTGGAATAGAAAGGCAGAATCACCTCCCTCGTCCTACTGGCCATGCTTCTTGTGATGTAGCCCAGGATATGGTTGGCTTTCTGCACTACTAGCCCACGTTGCTGGCTCATGTCCAGCTTTTCATTCACTAGTACCCCAGAGTCCTCCCCCACAGGGCTGCTCTCAATCCCATCATTCCCCAGCCTGTACTGATAGCAATAATTGCCCCAGCACAGGTGCAGGGCCTTGCTCTTGGCCTTGTTAAACCTCATGAGGTTCATACAGTCCCACCTCTCAAGCTTGTCCAGGCCCTTCTGGATGGTTATTTAATTCGCTATTCCTCAACTCACTTACCCATTCCAAAGATGTTAGATTCACACTGTGAAGTTGAGGTTCAAATTTAACTTCTGCTTCATCAGTGCCTAGGTTTATTATTTTGATTTGGGTTTGGTTAGCTGTGGGGAAGACTGGGATAGTTTTCTGTAAGACAGAAAAAAGTAAATAAAAATCAGTGTCCTAACCCAAATCACATGGAAAAAGTACTATAATTACCATGATCCTAATATTATCTCTTGTGGACAATTAACATTTTTCTAATGATCAGGATTTTCATGAGGAATGCAATTTTTAATAACGAGATTTGTTACTGTTCTCACAAGCTGCCTTACTGCTGCCTCAGGAAAGAAGTCTCTCATCCACAGCAATGCCTCCATGGCCAGATATGGTTCCTCTTTATGTCCTGCAGCATGCTGCCATTACCAAGACCACTCTGCAGTTCAAGGAATGGGCTTTTCCCACATCTTATGACTTCCTGGGTTTCCAAGTTTCTGTAACATGTTCTAACTCATTCTCCCCTAGCACTGGTGCTGCTGAGCTGGACAGAGGCATACATGGGCACTGCCTAGTGTGATAGTCCAGAGAAATCAAGCTTCTGGAGATTCTGCTCTTCAGATCTTAGAATGCAATGGATCACCTCCCAGAGGTGTTGCCAACACCTCAGCTACAGGAGAAATCTTCATCTGGTTCAGGTATAACACCTCCCTTTCATGGCAATGAAAGTTAGGTGTGATGAATTCTACGTTAAACATGTATCATCTTTGCTCATGCTGTGATAATGCTTCTCAGACTGTCATGCTTCCATTGTAATAATCAAGAAGATGAGGTCAGAAATACAAATCAGCAGCTGCCTGGTAAGCCAAACAAATCCCTGCTTTCAGCTTTTAGTCTCAGTTTAAAAACTTGGTTGCCTTTAACGCATGATTTACATTAATGGCAGATGAAATGTTTTGCAAGATGGTGTTCACTGCTAGTTATTTATTCTAGTCACACTATTGCAATATACTTCAATATTTTCCCTTTCTCTACTCTGCTCACTTTCCCCTTAAACACATTTCATTCTCTATTAACAAATAAATATCAATAGTGAACATGTCATGTGGTTGAACTTACGTCTATTTGCACCTGAACAAGGGCAGCAGCCACAAAAGCCAGAGATGCAAGGAACATGCCAACAGTCATCTTCCTCAGGGGCCTAGTACAATAACAAAACACATGTGAGTATCAAGACAAGCATTAATTCAAAGCTTCAGCTGTTAGTTTGGTTTTCTATAGTGGGAAATTCAAATGGCCACAACTAGCACATTATCACTACTTGATGAGATGGTGGTGTTACAGAAAGTCTTCTGACAAGGTGGGTGTCTCTGAATTCATAGTTACACTATCAGGAATTACATCTTTCCTGCAGCATCTTAACCTGCTACTCTTCATCTGCTAGGCTCAAATGCTGAGTGGACATAATTAAGTTTCTGACAAAGTTTGATCTGCAGAAAAAAACCCCAACAATCCAGTAGTAGTTAGCTTTAAAACAATAAAAAGTCAAGAAGTTATGCCTCATTTAAAAAGGGTAACAACTTGAACCTATATTGCTGTGTTTAAATCAAAACAATAATGAACAAAGAAGTGAGAGAAATACGCTGAATTAGGAGACATCTATTGACATTAGGGTAAGATTTAAGGGTAAATTTGAGGTAGATATTTGAAAGAAGATATTGATAAAGGACATCAAACTGTTGGAGCAGGTCCAGAGGGGGGCCACAAAGACGATCAAAGGGCTGGAGCACCTTCCCTACGAGGACAGGCTACGAGAGTTGGGGCTGTTCAGCCTGAAGAACAGAATGCTCCAGGGAGACCTTATAATAACCTTCCACAGCCTGAAGGGAGCCTACAAGAAAGCTGGGAAGGGATGGCTTACCAGGGCTTGTAGTGATAGGACAAGGGGGAAAGGCTTTAAGCTGGAAGAGGGTAGATTAAATTAGACATTAGGAAGAAATTTTTGACAGTGAGGATGGTGAGACACTGGAACAGTTTGCCCAGGGACATTGTGGATGTCCCTTCCCTGGAAACATTCAAAGTCAGGTTGGATGGAGCCTTGAGCAGCCTCTTATGGTGGAAGGTGTCCCTGCCCTGGCAGGAAGTTGCAACTACATGATCTTTAAGGTCCCTTCCAACCCAACCCATTCTATGATTTATGACATTGTCTGCCACATGTAGAGTACCCACAAATGAATGAGTTTCCAGCACAGCACACCCTTCCAATTCTTCATAATTTTATGACAAAAATCAACCCTGTAACAATTAAGAACTGTATTCTCTCTTCTACCTCTCCAGCTTCCAACTGTTAGCCACTTCATTACCAACATTAAAAACAGGGTGCAATGCCCTCTGAAGCTACACCTAGAAGCATACTTCACTGAAACTGAAGAGGAAATACCTTATCTCATGTAGTTTTAAAGCCCCAAACATGACATGCTAAGGATATGTTTTGTATTCCACAGTATGAGAGGTTGGAGGGACCTCAAGAGGTCATCAGGTCCAACCCCCCTGCCAGAGCAGGATCATTTAGGGTAGTCCACACAGGAACACATCCAGGTGGGTTTTGAAAGTCTCCAGAGTAGGAGACTCCACAACCCCCCTGGGGAGCCTGTTCCAGTGCTCCATTATCCTCACTGTGAAAAAGTTTCTCCTCATGTTGAGGTGAAATCTATGTTCAAGTTTGAACCCATTGTTCCTTGTCTTATCACTGTGAACCACCAAAAAGATCCTGGCGCCCTCCACTTGACACTCACCCCTCAAATATTTATCGACATTGATGAGATCCCCTCTCAGTCTTCTCAAGACTAAACAGCCCCAGGGGTCTCAGTCTCTCTTCATAGGGAGTTGCTCAAGTCCCCTAATCATCCTTGTGGCTCTCTGTTGGATTCTCTCCAGCAGGTCTCTATCTCTCTTGAACTGGGGAGCCCAAAACTGGACACAGTATTCCAGGTGTGGTCTCACCAGTGCAGAGTAGAGAGGTAGAAGAACTTCCCTAGACCTGCTGGACACACCTTTCTTGATACATCCCAGGATCCCATTGGCTCTCTTGGCCACAAGAGCACATTGTTGTTCCATGGAGAACTTGCTGTCCACCAGCACTCCAAGGTCTTTCTCTGTGGAGCTGCTTTCCAGCAGGGCAGTCCCTAACCTGTACTGGTGCCTGTTGTTATTTCTCCCCAGATGTAGGACCCTGCACTTGTCCTTATTAAACTTCATGAGGTTTGCCTGCACCCAGCTCTCCAGCCTGTCCAGGTCACGTTGGATGGCTGCACAGCCTGAGGGGGTGTCAGCCAACCCCCCCCAGTATTGTATCATCAGTGAATTTGCTGAGGGTACTCTCAATGCCCTCATCCAGGTCCTTGATAAAGATATTGAACAAAACTGGACCCAGTACCAATCCCTGGGGGACTCCACTTGCCACAGGCCTCCAAGCTGACTCTGTGCCATTGATGATGACCCTCTGAACTCTGTTGTGGAGCCAGTTTTCAATCCACCTCACGGACCAGCCACCTATGCCACATCTCCTGAGCTTTTCTATCAGGATGTTATGCTTCAGAAGTGAAAGTGGGTAAGCATGGGGAAAACGGAGAAATGTAAACAGCATATTTCCTGCAATCAAAAGCTTTTGTCCTTAACTGGAAAGTATTGTTTATTGTATTTTCTCTTCCTCTACTGTGGTGCCTGTATGTACCACACATACAGTATTCTGCATTTCTTAAATTTTCATTTCTTTAAACTATTAACCCCATTTTATATACTCTGCAATTTTCTCCTTAGCTGAATGCTTACTCATGTTACATTAGGGCTGGAAGAGCAGTTTAAGGAAAGAACCAAAATAAACCTCTGTTAGAAGTCAGGTTCAACTTACGTAAAATTGATCTTGCATTTCTTGATTAAAGGGTATATCACAGTATCTACAACTGGGACCATTATAATAATCAGGATTGGATTCACAGTCTGGTGAACATAAAGAGAAGGGGAAAAAAAAGTATTTTTCAAAGTCCTTTTTTAAATGAAGGGTTACATACATATATACAATCTTTGGGAAGTACTTCAAATGGGCAGCCAGAAGATTACTGTACCTGCATTTGGTCTGGCTGAATCTGAATATCTCCCTGGTGAAGGAAAAAAAAAAGTTATAATATTGTGACAACAAATAAAACTGATCTGAAATGTAGATGTTAATTAAGAGAAAAGGCAATAAGAAGTAACGTACAAAATTTCCATCCATTGTTGTGGCTTGCAGTGTCCATCTTGACCCCTTAACAAAGAAGAAAAAAGTTAAATGCCACAGTAAATCAACCTGCCAGAGTTCTCCTGATTGTTTTTATAAATAAAATGTTGGGAAAGGCATGTGATAAAATAATAAAAGCAGACATCTTGCTGAAGTATTCTTACCCTGCAATGTAAATATTTGAACAAAGCGATCCTTGTGGACCATTTGACTTTATCTACTAATTTAATGAAATGGAGTGGAAAATAATTTAGATGCAGAGATTAGCTGGAGAGGTGGCAGGGACATCCCACACAGAACACCGTCATGTGCTGTGCACAGAAGCCATCCAAGTACCTTTGTGCTGCCTCTGCCTGAGCCCAAGCACCAACACCATTGGCATGCCCATTCTTCCTTCACACAGCTCAGCAGTCAGCAGCCAAGCCAGCACTGGGAGCCTTCTGCCCAGAAAACCTGCTTATAGTTGGGTCAAGCAATGCCGATTTTCAGTCTAAGCCCAGGGTGAGACAGGATCGTGCATCACTGCATCTGTGGCCCAAGACTTTAACCAACCACAAGGTAAAACTGTCTGAGATACAAGTTATTCCTCAGGTAATGAGTGTTTAGTTCTGAATTTTATAGCAGAGTTGGTAATTTGTAAGTTCACACTGACAGTTACCACTCACTGGTACTAGACTAAAGCAGCACAATCTAGACCAAAGTTCCTGCAGTCTGCCTTGGATAAAGCTTTCAGGCTGTTTCTCTCATACACTGTCCTGAATTCAAACTTCAATACTTAACTATGAAAGCCTGCTTTCATGAACCCCTTTTCTTGAATGGGAATTATAGGTTTATACTTCTGCTTGAGGGTGCAAGTTATTTACAAGTTTGAAAGATAAGCACACTAGCACCCAGGTCATTTCAACCCTGATTCTCCAGAGCATTTATAGAAGGATCCTACACTTCATCTCATAACTGACAGTGAAAGAAACATCAGAACTAAGAAAGCCTTACATAACTCTTTCATCCTCCAAGTCCTGGCCAACAGAAGATTTGGAGAGGCCTCAGTCACTGAATCAGTCCTGGCCATGTCCAGATAAACTAAGTTTCCCCTGGCTGCAGAACATTCTGTACTAGCATGACTCAGTGACTACCTGTTCATATTAGAGCCAGGTTAAAAAGTTTGCAAAACATTGTTTTTCCCCCCCTCCGACAGGCACCTTTTGTGTCTGGTGACCTCAGAGTACATATAGAGTGACATGCTACAGCTCTAATTGCCAAACCAAATAATTTCTACTTTACCTGCTGGTCAAAAAGTGCCCAGAACATGGGGAGAGGAATGTAAAGGAAAAGCACTTTCAGCACCATCTTAATCTGAGTAATCAGTCGTTTCTGCAGCAAACGAATTACAAAGATGAGTGGGTCCAAAAAGTAAGAGACAGTTGCAGATTATTTGCAGCACAACAGCAGTTAAAGACACATATCACATCTACCCACATACCAGACTTGTGTGTTCTGGGTACTTCTGCTGATTTCTGTTAAAAAAGTACAAAGTCTGCTTGTAGGTATGGGAAGGGCTGCTGGTTAAAGGTGACACAGATATTAAAGAGACTTTTTGTCTCTTGGCACGTGTGCTGATGGAAGCACAAGATTTAAACACAGCTGTGTCATTTTTCTATGACACAGCAGCATTTGAACAACAGGTGACTGAGGAATACATTTAGAAATAGGAAAAATGCATATAGGCAAAGGAAAAATAAAGGCTAAGGTCTGTGCTGCCATTGACAACGGAATAGGGCAGGTAGGAGGCAAGGGATGTGGTTGGAAAACACGGACTCATGGTAAGGAGCTTGTATTGAAGCCAGGGAAATGAAGAATTTATCCACTTAGGCTGATATTCCCAAGCATGATTCCACAGTTAGTTCTCAACAACTGTTACAGCCCTTTGCGTTAACCATGCCAGTCAGTATCATGCCTATTTTCCCTTCTGCATTCATTAAACCAGCATATTTCTGTTTGAAGCCAGTTTAAGAGTAGCAAGGTTGACAAGGATAACATTTGCTATCTTGTTAACTCAAAAATAGATGCTTGTATTTGCTCAACAAGGGAAACAGTCTTCTCCATCTCCCTTGAATTTCCCTGACCAGCCTACCATCACCGAACATGAACTCACACAAATTTCTCCCACTATATAGATGAGCAGATAAACTGCAATCCCAGGGGGCCACAGAGGTTTGGTTGGACCATTGGCTTCTGAATGATTGAGGGGGCCAAAACTATTTTCCCAGCATGAGAGGATGCCCAGCACAGGAGCGCTTATGCGCTACTTACATCATACTTCTCACTTGCCCAGTCCAGCCAGTGCTCTCTCTTGGGGAACTCCTTGCTGCGATGCCGAAACCTGTTTGTGATGGCAAACTGAGGAGAGACAGAAATGTGCCTAATGGCATAAAAAATATTTTTAAGTGCAATAAGCTTTGTCATTAAAGAGGACACTCCTGGTTTTAGTGTTCAGAGTGCTAAAGGTGAATTACTTCTCTTAACTGTTCTAAGATAGGGGAATATTGCATTTAAAGTTTCCTGCTGAATATCCAGTGGAGCATGCACCTGTTTGTGAACCAAACAGCTCAGAGTAGTCTCAATGGGGATTGCTTTTCAGAACTTGAAGACCTGCCTATTTCAGACTTATGTACAACAATAAATAGAAGACTGTCGTATGCACAGGTTCAGAGCTGAGTGGCTGTAAGAGTATATTTCACTATGAGAAGCTGCATCTTGTACATACTCCTCATATCTTCACAGAATACATCTGGTTGGAAGAGACCTCAAAGATCATCCAGTCTAATCCTCAACCTGGTGCTGAAGGGTCAACACTAAACCACATCCCTAAGTGCCAGGCCCACAATCTACTTGAATATCCCCAGGGACGGTGACTCCACTGCTGCCCTGGGCAGACCATACCAATGTTTGATAATGCTTTCAGTGAAGAAATATTTCCTAATATCTAGCCTAAACCTTCCCTGACACAGCTTGTGTCCTCTAGCCCTGTCATTTGTCATCAGTGGCCTCACCAGTGCTGAGTACAGGGGGATGAACACCTCCCTGTTCCTGCTGGTCACTGTTTCTAATATGAGCCAGAATGCCAGTGTCTTTCTTGGCACAGTCAACTCCTATTTAGTCAACTGTCAACCAATACCCCCAGGTCCCTCTCCAAGTCACAGCTTCCCAACCACACATCCCCAGGTCTGTAGTGTTGCATGGGGTTGTTGTGACCCATGTGGAGGACCTGGCACTTGGCCTTGTTGAACTTCACACAATTATCCTTGGCCCATCAGTCTAACCTGTCCAGACCCTGTTGTAAAGCTTCCCTACCCTCTAGCAGATTGACACAGCCACCCAGCTTGGTGTCATCTGCAACCTTACTGAGGGTGCACTCAATCCTCTCATCCAGATCATTAATGAAGATACTAAAGAGGACAGGGCCCAGTACTGAACCCTGGGGGACACCACAAGTGACTGGCTGCCAGCCAGACTTAACTCCATTCACCACCACTCTCTGGGCCTGGTCAGCCACTCATTTTTTTTTTTTTAAATCCATTGCAGAATGCACTTATCCAAGCCTAGTGCCATGAGTTTCTGAAGGAGAATGCAGTGGGAGATAGTTTCACAGGACCTTCCTTTCATAAACCCCTGCTGACTGGGCCTGATCACCTGCTTGTCTTGTATGTATCATGTGATGACACTCTGAGTGATGTTGACACTGAATATAGATAAATACAGTCCTGAAGAACTCTATGCAGGAATAGAATTCTGCATAGAATAATATGTAAGGCTGAGCTGGACTTTAGGGACAACATTCTAAGAAACAGCCAAAATCACCTGTAGAGATTTGGTTTTAACAGGGCTTAGAAGACAAGGGTCTGAGCTATAACAAGGTGACAGATCTGCATGAAGAACGAAAATAATTTTTTTCCATAAATGGATTTTCATAAAGGAAAAAAAAAATCCCCTAATCTCAAAATTGAGACATGCAGTGCTGTTCACACAAATTTAGCTCACTTCCTTGCAGGCTTGCACTGACATAGCTCCTTTGACCTTCCTAATACAGCCAGGTTCAATATACCACTGCATTGTAAATAATATTCTTTAATAAGCAATAATTTTTTGCTGATAAGATGTACTAGTAGTTCTGCTCGTGACTCAGGCCTTGACTCTTACAGGGCTGCATACAGGTGCACCGGTGTGGAATGAATGATTCCCAGAAGTTGGGATAAGACTTTACACAGCACTGGCATCTTACTCTGTTTCCTTTGTGCATAAATTTACATTTACCCTACATAAATAAAAAGGCAGACTGGAGGAGTCAGTAGGAAGCCTTCTGTAAGGAAAATAAGTCAAAAACTTCAGAAGCTTTTTTCATATTACGATAGATTCCTGATTTAGACAAGTTTACTGAACAGATTTAAAATTGCATTTAGGGTTTATGGGAATAAAAACAGTACTTACGCCAATGCATTTGGAAACTCGAATCATTATATTTCCTTGAGGTTTAACTTTCTTGTACATTCCACTTCCAGCTACGAACACAACTACAATATACAAACAGAAGCCAGTAACGACTCAGGACTAATTGAAAATAGGGACAAATCATTTGGTATGGAAACTCTAACAGTGGAAGAATTAGATTGTGGGGGAATAAGCCTCCTAAGGAGCAACAAAATTGCCTACTGGCATGTTAATGTACAGGAAAAAAAAGGTTAAAAATAAATTCAGGCCAGCAGATTTATCCTATTTAAGACAAAGGATTAAATCTGTAAGCTCATAGGTAAATCCTCGGCAGGATGTTAGCTTAACTGAGGGATGGTAAAAACAAAAGCAGTTTAGGACTTTGGCTCTGGCCTTGCTGTACCAGGTTGAAACATCTTTACAGGCTCCTTTGCAGGAGTCCAGGACACTGCAGCCCATGCTACACAGAGACACATGAGGCTCTGCCTGAAATGTAGGTCCTCAGCTCTTACTCCCAGGCTTCACCCTCCCACCTGCTCAGCAGGACAGAGGCAAACCCCCTCAGCTGCTGCCCACCCTGGATTGGGTGTACAGGCAAGATAGGATGGCTGGTAGCTGAAGGCCCAACTCTAGGTGGGCTCCTGCTCAGGACCAGGAACACAAGGGGTACCGTGGTATATACTGACACTCTCCAGTTTCTTGGTCTGTGTTGCAGCAGAAAGACTCGAAGCAACCCATAGTGCAGCCAGTAAAAACACAGGAGTTTGAAAAATACTGACCCACCAATATGGCACTTCTGCAGGGTAGGAACAGTTCACTGTCCTGGACTACAAATAGTTTCCAAACCCCACGTTTCCACAGCGTGGTCACCACATCTGAAAGACTTTATTTATACACCCCGGCAGTTCAAGAAATACAGACAGTAAAGTACATAATGTGCAGAACTCAGTGATATTTGTGCCTCTCCCCAGTCTCAGCCTGTTCTACGTATCTGTCTCTTCTGTGAAAGAGCGCTTCAGGTTCATCCCATCCACCCCCTCAAAGAAAACAGTTTAAGTCAAAAAACAATCAGGCATTCTTTGGCTATTTCTATCACTTTCTCGTTATTGTGAGATCATTATAATCTAATCACGTCAAAAACTGAAGCAAGAAGATGGAAACAGTTCCACTTACTCAAGGAGACAGCCATGAGGGCAGCAGGAACTCCAAAAGCTAGTGGGTAACATTGCTGTTTGCTGTGAATGCCACACTGTTCAGCTGAAATACAAAGTAGTATTAGATAGAAGTCCTAGTCAGGGCTGCCAGAACTTTCACATAGGGTTTCTGTTCTTTACATTCTTTATTAAGTCAGAGGGGGAAAAAAAATCTCCTCTGCAATTATTGTCAGAGTAGATGATCAGTACCCAGCTTATTTTTCATTATTGAAAAAGGAAATTGTGTCACCTAAATAAATAAATAATTAAATCCAATCACAGATTGGTTGAGGTTGGAAGAGACCTCTGAGGGTCATCTGGTCCAACCTCCCTGCTCAAGCAGTGCCACTACCATGTCGCCCAGGACCACATCCAATATGACTTTTGAATATCTCCAAGGACAGAAGCCCCACAACCTTCTCAGGCAACCTGTGCCATTGCTCAGTCACCTTCACAGTAACAAGACGTTTCCTGATGTTCAGGTGGAACCTTCCATGCTTCATTGCCCCGGTCCTGGGCATCACTGAGAAGAGCTTGTCTCTGTCCTCTTTACACCCTCTCTTTGTGTACACTACAGAGGTCCCCTGAACTTCTCTTCTCCAGGCTGAACAATCCCCAGCTCTCTCAGCCTTTCCTTACAGGAAATTTGTACTTAGTTTAACACAGAAGCGAAGAATCCTACTAGAATGGTCAGATGCATATTCTTGGTGAGAAAGGAACTAGATTACAAAGTTTTGTGACAAGTTCATAAACAAAGATATAAGTAACGTAAGTGCAGCTTATGGAAAGTCTCAAATCCCACCTCCCACTGCCCACCCTAGTAGCAGTGATTGGTGATTTGACTTCATAAACTTTGTGCATACTTCCTGGAACAATGCTCAGTGTAGACACAGCTAGTAACAGGGAAATGTAAAAGATTAAACAAAATTACCTTTTATGCCATACTTCTAACAAAATAATTAGAGAGTTTGATTTGAAAAGACAGTTTGCTTGCAGCCAATTAATATCTTGATTTAGTTGTATTAGCCTCCTGATTAAACTTTTACAGGCTGTAATGATATCACTTTCCTCATCTGATTTTGTCTGTTTTTCCAAGGTAGTTCTCACCCTGTGTCAGCATGGATGTAACTTGCATGTTCTGTCTCATGTATGCCTTCTATTATTTTGGGAAAGGATAGAATTTGCACTTCTACCATGCTTCAGGGTTATACCAGAACTCACACAATATTTTCTTTCTTTCAAAGAAAAACAAGTAAAACTGACAAAACCCCAAACCAACCAACCAAACAAAAAACACCAACAAAACACCACCAAAAAAACCAAACCCCAAAAAACCCCACAACTGCCAAACACACAACTTTCCTCAAACTCCTGCCAAGAACATCCATACAGCACCATGTGTGTAAGCTTGCCATGAAAATCCACACCTCATATAGTTTTCTTTTTGTTTAGGATTACATTATTCATTATAAGCAGAAGAAAAAACAATAACATTTTTCCTTTAATGATATGAAAAACATTATTTACTTTGTCACATGGATAAAAATATTTCCATATGCATAGATGCTTCTGTAGTTTGCTTGGGCACACTTTAGAATAGTTTCCACTTCACAGGCAGAGGGCTGAATCCCCTTTTTGTCTTCCCAGCAAACAGTACAACTCTTTCTCGTTGCTGATTCTAAACACAACAGGTGCCACACTGTGTCTCTATAGAATTACAAATGCATTAGGCATACAAGATGCTGGCTTCAGCATGTCTTTTCAGATCGAGCAATTCTGATTCTAATGGCAATTCGGATCTCAAACTGGCTTGGTTTTGACAGTACCTGACCTGTGAGAAGTTGGATGACATGAAAATGATTTACAAGAACTCCACAACTCAGCTCTGGTGAGGCCACACCTCAAGTACTGTGTCCAGTTTTGGACAGCTCAATACAGGAGAGATGTGGAGGTGCTGGAGCAAGTACAGAAGAGGGCAACAAAGCTGGTGAAGGGCCTGGAGAATAAAACTGATGAAGAGCAGCTGAAGGAGCTGGAGCTGATTAATTTGAAAAAGAGAAGGCTGAGGGGACACCTCATTTCTCTCTACAACTACCTGAAAGGGCATTGTAGAGAGGCTGGTGCTGGTTTCTTCTCCCAGGTACTCAGTGACAAAAAAGAGGGAATGGCCTCAAGCTACAACTGGGTAGGTTTAGACTGGGCATTAGGAAAAAAAATTCACAGAAAGAGTGGTCAGGCATTGGAATGTGCTGCCCAGGGAGGTGGTTGAGTCACCAACCCTGGACGTGTTTAAAGGTCATTTGGATGTGGTGCTTGGGAATATGGTTTAGGGATGAACCGTGTAGAGCAGGGTTATTGGTTGGGCTTGGTGATCCTGAACGTCTTTTCCAACCTGAATGTCTCTGTGATTCCATAATTCCACATGGTGTCAAAGAACAGATCATTAATTTAAATCTAACTGGACTGCAATTCAACACTCATCCTTTACTATTAACCATTATATAAACAAACATGTGGCCTTACCTCTGAGAATTGGAGTGATTATAGTAGATATGAGACTTCCAGCATTAATGGACAAATAAAAGACAGAGAAGAAACTAGATCTTTGTTTCTCCTACAGAAAAAAAAAAAAAGAAAAGATGTTTAGAAAGGCTTAGCCAGAACCACACTGATCTGCCTAGACTAAACAATCAGCAGCTTTCTTTTTGCACAGCTTAAGATAAATAAATATCTAGCTCCTTCTTTAACTACTCAGGAAATGCTGCAGCAATGCACATCTAAATGTGTATATTATTGGAGTATTACAGTAGTTAAACATGAGTATGTGTATGCCTAAAGTTGGAAAGACATCATTACCTGATCATCATCAAACTGATCTCCACCAAATGCTGACACACAAGGTTTGATTCCACCAGTACCAAGTGCAATGAGGATCAAGCCAGTCATGGATAGAGCACTGTAACAAAGTACAAAAGGCAGGGAAAAGAAAAAAGTTCAAGTAGCACAAACTTAAGGTATAAATTGTCCCACCCTTCTCCAGGTTGGCAAAAACCTCCCACACAGTTGTTCCAACATGGAAAAAAAACATATACAAAACAACTCACATGTGCAAGTTTATATTATCAGGAGAGCCATCCTGGTTTGCATCTGTCAGGTCATTTATGGAGCTTATAGCCACAACTGCCTGCCCAACTGTATACACAAAGGACAAGGAGATAATAGTCCTGTCAAAGAAAGGAGATAATTTTAAGTCTGTTAACATAATTGCATACATGCAGAATTTTACTCATTTTCAAGATGCTTAGTGTGGCAGTTTCAGGCTATGCCTTGAAAATTTTCCACAGATCTTGAACAGAAAGTAGTAGAATGTAAATAAATCACTACTGGATGTAAGAAAAATAATAAGTGCCAAACAATCCCATTGGATAGATTGACATAAAACTTAGCTCTATAAACTAACTCTCTCTTTTCGCTTCCTCGCTCTGGCTGGTGCTTCTGCTGGCTCTTTGCTGACTTTGGCTGCGTCGCTTAGTTTTGGCTAAGTCTAACCAACAATTCTCTGCTCTTTATCCTGTCCCTTTGTGTCCAGGGAGGTAGAGGGAAGGGGAAGCTATTAGCTCCCCTGGTTTTTGTCCAGGGATGGGATCTTGTGCTGTTCATCAATTGTAAATACCTGTAAATATTGTATAGTTTGTAGATATTCATAGCATTTCATTGTACATTGTAGTTTTGCTTGTAAATACAGCTTCATTTGCTTTCAGCTGAGGTGATCTGACAATTTAATGTTGGGGGGAATTTTCAACCCACCACACTTAGTAAAGAAATATAATTCCATTTGTTTTCATTATTATTTTAGTTATCCTTGTTTAATTAAGCAAGGCAAGATGGTAAGTGGATTCTGTAGATACCACCAGGTCACAGGAGATATTTAAATACCTTTAGTGGTTGCCTTTTTACTAATCAATTCAAGAATGCCATTACCATATTTCATATAAACTATTAAACACTGAAGTAACGATTTGCAGTGATTAATATTGTTTAAGCTTTTTTTTTAGCTGCAAGAAGTAAAAAAAAAAAAAAAAAAAAAAAAAAAAAAAATCAGCTTTAAACATGGAAACTCCCCCAGATACTGTTGTCATCAACAACTCTTGCCCTAATCTCCTAATTGCCCTCATCTCTCCCCCAGCAAGCTTGGAGCGCCTTGATATAAGAGGGATAGAGGCAGCATCACTCCCACCATTCACCAAGTTTCTCATTTTAGGAGGCTTCTCCAACTTAAAAATGTTCTTCCTTGTAGTAGAGTAAAAATCTATATAAAACAGAGCAATGACGAATCTGTTGTGCTGTTTAGTGGTATTTAGCAGGTAATGTAGATGATTTTTTTTTTTTAAATAGCACTTTCATATTAGTTAGTTTAGTTTGATTAGCAGTTTAGGAGAAGATTTGTGAGAGTCATAAGCATGCTGTGAAGACAACAATTGCATAACTGGCACTGCATAGCTGGTACCCAATTAAAAAAATTTCACTCCAATTTCTGTACTATTTTCCCTAAGAATTTCACATCTAACAACATGTGAGTAGGTCCCAGCATGTCTTGAGGGACATTGCCCAAACTACACAGACTGTGGAAGATCTGAGTCTCTCCTATAAGAGTGCTTAACAGTGCGTAAATAATCTCCTCTTCCTTTTTTCAAAGTTTTTTTTTTTTTTTTAATGAACATTTAAGGCTTCCTCGTGGCAGTTTCCTGTGGTTTAGGGCATCTATACGCTAAATCCCTGCTTTTTTCAAATGCAGGTTTTTACCTTGTCAAACTGAACATTCCAGTTTTAAGCCCTGAGCCATCCTACCAAGCTTCTGTTCACAGTCTGGTAGCCAGGAGCTTGCAGCTCTGGCACTGGTATATACAAGTACCAGAGAGGGGATGCAAAATCTGAAAAGCTGCATCTTGATAAAGAAGTTAAAAGCCAAAACAGTTTTAAGAAATCATACCACTTAAATGAAGTGATTATATAACATTTTTGATGCAATCCACAAGCCGTCCAGCTATTTGCAATGAGCTCACACTGATCAGACCAGCTCCACAAAACATGCTTGGCAGTGGCTGCAGCTGTGAGCTCCCAAAGGCTGTCAGAGGAAGAAGATAGTGCAGCCTTCAGCCAGCCAACTGCACAGCTGGCTTCATCTCTCATCTCTGGGAGACCTTTGACAAGTCAGCTAACATTCCTGACTCATATCCCCCAATAAAATCTTTATTGTGCTTCTTTTTTAGGCAAAGCAAACACTATTAGAATCACATCAGTAAAGGGCAGCGAGATCAGGCTGTTGGAAATAATTTGGGTACATTTCAAAGCAATTCATTTAGTGGTACTTTGCTGAGCAGCTAGCAAATAGGTAAGAACCCATAATTCATCATTTAAAGAAAGAGTTGCAACTCAGTAAAACCTCTCACTGAACTGCCAAATCAATACCAAAATCAATAAATATTTTAGAATACTGTGTTATCTGATATTAACTGGGACTTGGAATGTATTTCTCTGCTTCATTAGCCACCTGCAGCAGGTGAAGAGGCAGTCCAACATTATAACCTCCAGTATCTATTTTCACAGCTTGGTGAATATTCTTCTTCATTTAGCTTACATTTTGTTCAGATGACAGGAAAAACTTGAAAAGCAAGGTACTGTCCTTATTAGCAGAACTCTAGCATTTGTTAGCTTGCAGTGCAGTTTCAGGTCTGAACTAAATCAATTAAAACCTCAGGCTTTGGAGGAAAAACAAACCAACCAACCAACCAACCCTGGTGTAGCCAACACCAGCTCTGAAGCTGTTGCTCGGAGCTGCTGCTTTAGGTAGTGATTTAAATGACCTCACTCATCTCAGGTGAGCTGTCATGATTTTTGGTTGTTGTCTTACGAAGCACTCACAGAAACTTCCCCAGCCAAGCGTCAGCAATGAGTGCTCCAAGGATTGGTGTCAAGTAGCACAAAGCAACAAACGTGTGGTAGATGGCTGTAGACAAATTGTCATCCCATTGTAGGAAATACGTGAAATACAAAATAAGCACCGCTGTAGGAAGAACAAAACAACGAGTTACAAAACAGTGCCAGGGCTGGGTAACCGATGGTCAGCGTGGGGAGACACAGGACACTGGACATACCTCGCATGCCATAGTAGGAGAACCGCTCACAGAACTCATTGATGACAATGAAGAAGATGCTCAATGGGTAGCCAAAGCAGCTTGGCTGGAGGCAAGAGACAGCGTGAGCTCGGCTGTGCAACACAGACTAACATCACTCACTGTGACCCAGTTCACACAAGCTCAATACAGGCTGAGTAGGAGTGGGTGGGCACTCAAGAGTTAGGAGGCTGCATGGGCTTCTGTGGAACAACACTGCTTTACCTGAACATGGACCAAATTCTAACTTTCCCTCTTGGTCCCCAGTAATCCTCAGACTCTATATCTGCCCTTTGCAAGAGTCCTTTAGCAATGCTGTATTTGACTTTCAAGCGTTGTGCTATTCACATCTGACATCTTCAGCATCTAACACTTTGAGCAATATTGGTTGATACCAAAAAATAGGCAAAACCCCAACGTTTCTGGGAAAAAAAGGGGAAAAAAAAAATCAAACCAAACAGAAAACTCACCATGCTAAACTCGCACAGCACACCAGGGTTAGAAGTCTGAGGCTATTTTTAAATACCTCCAGCTGAGACAAACATTTAAGCATTTTATTTGAAACAAATCTCTCAGAAAATCTCCCTATCCTTATAAATAATCTGCTTGATGGAGAAACCTTTATTTCTTCAGACTTGATAATAGAACTGACTTTACTCCTAACCTAAAATGGCATGGTATGAACTTTAGATTTACTGCCCCTTCACCTGCTGCAATAGGCATCTCCACAGTCACCACCATGCAGCTTGTGACACAGCTCTTGCCATTGAGAGTGTGTGGGGAGGGGGTGGGAGAAAAGGCATAAGTCAGGCACAAACCTAGCATGGTCAGTAGAATTGGAAGTTTACTTTGCGATCACCTACTTTTCTTAGTGGATAACTAAAATTTCTATTAAAATTACTAGGAATGCAAATTGAACAAGCCTCCGTTTTTACAGATTTAATTCTGCAAAAATCAGATTTTAATAAGTCTCAGAACATCACAGAGGTAAACCAGTTTTGAAACAAGCAAGAATGGCATTCTTTGTCTTCATGTTGTGAAGGTTTAGGAATCAAACCAAGCCAAAAAGGAAAAAAAAAAAAAGTAGTGAATATTGTAGAGGGAAAAGAAACTTTTACATGGGAACAGCTTGCCTGAGATGAGTAAAATCTGAGAGTCCATGTCTCCAGCAAAGCCCTCTGGCCAGAGCCTTAATGAATAACAGCACATCATGAGACTTGTGTGCTACAGTAAGCTTTATGTAAATATTGCAAGGGAAATGAAAATGAGCAGCAGGAATATCGCTGACTTCATCTGACTCAGTCATGAGGATGTCCATGCAGGCCGAACAGCATTGATCTTTGTTATCAGCTGAACCAATTACATAGTGCACATCTCACATATGGTTTGATAAGCAGGCTTCACTGAAAGAATCTGACTTCAGCTGAGGGGAATGCTATGTGGGACTCATTTAGCTTTACAGCAACCACAATTAGAGGCTTAAACAGAAGCTCATGATTCTTGATTTAATACATCCTCCATGGGCAGAAAGAGGTACATCCCAAGGAAGACCATCCACATCTATCCCCATATTTTAAAAAAATCAATTGAAAGTGCGTATTTCCCTCAGCTGAAGGCAGCAGGAGCTCTAGATGACTAGCATCAGCTTGGACACAGTTTCTGGTGTCTGGGCACCATCCCCCTAAGACCTGCAAACATTCATGCTCCCAAAGAGCCAGACAGAGAACGACATTGTGAAGGTTTGGTTGTTAGGTTATGCCATAACCCACACTGCACAATTGTTTTCTGCCTGAACAATTTGGTATAATCCACCCAGGGAGGAAATTATGTCCCCAGCTGAAGCAAAATACACCTGGCCTGCCTACAGAGAAAAAGGTGGAGTGGTGCAGTTCTGGCCTAGGGACTGGTGGGATCTATGCCCAGCAGAAATTAACAAAATCTCACTAATTTTTTTTTTTTTAACTTTATTGAGGTTTTCATAAATGCCCCCATGTTATGCCATCAAGTCACTCAATAGCTTGTCATTTAAAAGGGAGCTACACTTCCATCTGGGGCGGTAACAAGTTTCCACCAAGGTTGCATTTCTTTAAGCCACTAGCATTTATGTGTCTGGTAGAAATGTCCTGCATTCACATGCCAACATAGCAGCCACTAGTGGGTTTTTACTTGCTGCCACTGAACTGATGAAAATCTGCATGCAACAGCTGGGGCTCAGCATGAGCAGAGGCATGCAGGATAAAGCTACGGGGCATTTCCCAAGGTAATTGACCTACTTCTGTTTTTCCAAGATGCTACATGCAAAAGAATTTGCAGTTATGCCTTGATAACATGACCTATACTGTTCTTGTTTTGCACTACACTTAAACCTCTGTTACATTATACATGCACACACACATTCACTGAAACATAGAATCATGGAATCAACCAGGTTGGACAAGACCTCCAAGATCATCCAGTCCAACCTATCACCCAGCCCTATCCAATCAACTAGACCATGGCACTAAGTGCCTCATCCAGTCTTCTCTTGAACATCTCCTGGGACGGTGACTCCACCACCTTCCTGGGCAGCCCATTTTAATGAGCAATCACTCTCTCTGTGAAGAACTTCCTCCTAACATCCAGCCTATACCTCCCCTGGCACAACTTGAGACTGTGTCCTCTTGCTCTGCTGCTGGTTGCCTGGGAGAAGAGACCAACCCCCACCTGGCTACAGCCTCCCTTCAGGTAGTTGTAGACAGCAATGAGGTCTCCCCTGAGCCTCCTCTTCTCCAGGCTAAACAACCCCAGCTCCCTCAGCCTCTCCTCATAGGATTTGTGTTCCAGACCCCTCACCAGCTTCGTCGCCCTTCTCTGGACACGTTCCAGTACCTCAACATCTCTCTTGAATTGAGGGGCCCAGAACTGGACACAATACTCAAGGTGTGGCCTGACCAGTGCTGAGTACAGGGGAAGAATAACCTCCCTTGTCCTGCTGGCCACACTATTCCTGATCCAGGCCAGGATGCCATTGGCTCTCCTGGCCACCCGGGCACACTGCTGGCTCATGTTCAGCCTACTATCAATCAGCACCCCCAGGTCCCTTTCTGCCTGGCTGCTCTCCAGCCACTCTGTCCCCATCGTGTAGCACTGCTTGGGGTTGTTGTGGCCAAAGTGTAGAACCCTGCACTTAGCCTTGTTAAATCTCATCCCATTGGACTCTGCCCACCCATTCAGCCTGTCCAGGTTCCTCTGCAGGGCCCTCCTACCCTCCAACAGATCAACACCTGCTCCTAACTTGGTGTCATCTGCAAACTTACAGATGATGGACTCAATTCCCTCATCCAGATCATCAATAAAGATATTGAACAGGATGGGGCCCAGCACTGATCCCTGGGGGACACCACTAGTGACTGGCTGCCAGCTGGATGTGGCACCATTCACCACCACTCTCTGGGTCTGGCCCTCCTTCCAGTTCTTGCCCCATTTCAAAGTGAATCTGTCCAAGCCACGAGCTGCCAGCTTTGCCAGGAGCTTATTGCAGCAGACGGTGTCAAAGGCTTTGCTGAAGTCCAGGCAGACTACATCCACAGCCTTCCCCACATCCATCAGGTGGGTAACCTGATCATAAAAGGAGATCAGGTTGGTCAGGCAGGACCTGCCCCTCCTGAATCCATGCTGGCTGGGCCTGATCTCCTCTTGTGATTCTCATTGACCAGGAAGTACTGGATCCATTACTGAACAGGCAACCTAAAGGTCACATTTTATAATGCTTTCTATAGCCTTCTCCTGCCCTGTGCATGCCAGGGACAGGTCCGACACCACCTGGCTGCACAACTTTGACTTTGGCTGCTGAGAAAGCCACTAAGCTGTGAGGAAGCTGTGGGGAAAGCCTATGGAGTAAAACTTTGTCAGATAAGAAAAGCAAAGGTAGAGATAGGGTTGTTGAGACAGGTGTCATTAACAGTTCAAAGATTCAAGAGGAAGAACTAACACTGAAAGGTAAGAGTCCTGAGGGAGAGTCAGTGGATGATGACAACACAACCACACAAAGGATAGGCTCCAGGGACCCTGCTCAGTTAGCAAAGGCTCTTCAGATACTTTGTCTATGCAGTGAGCACAGCAGAACTTAGTTGGGATTTAATAAGCTACCAGAGTTCTTTGTGTGTGTTGGCCAATAACTAATCATTTCATACTCTACAGTATGCTTATTGGATTTTTTTTCCATGTGTGCACTGCTGAAGTTACCTAAACAACATAACCCAAAGAGTCAGTATACCAACTTTATAAAAGAAAACAATACTTACTGACGACTTCTTACTTGTACTTGTTACAGCTGTTGAAAGAAAACAAACACAAGTTAATGGAAACTACTAACTAATGTTTTTCTTTAAAACCACTGGAAGACATGGGGGGAAAAAAAGATCTCAAAATAATACTGTGTTGTGTTTCATGATCTGGTAACAGTAAGTAAATTTTCAGTTTGTTACATATTTGATCTGTTAAATGGTGCAAGAATGTTATTAGAAAGAACTTCAGTTGATAACCCTGTTCATTTGTACTTGTAAGGGAAGAAAAAAAATAAAAATCTTAAAAAAGAAGAGATAAAGCATCCCATCCTACTACTGCTGCTAATAACACATCATTTGATGTGGTGGCAGATCCCTCTACCATCCACAGAAGGTAAATCTTGTTTTGATTCATTGTCAGGGATGTTACCTTAAAGGCAAGTCAAGAGTAAGGAATAGATTCATGATTGTCTGCCAGGGGTGGATGCCAAGTCCTGAAAAGGAACACACTTCCCATAGCTCACACTTAAGGAGGGCTGAATGCATGGCTCAGTGGAGGCATCCATGTTAGCGGGTATTCCCACAACCTGGAGATTAAACTGGGAAGCCCTGGAAGAACAGAAGAAGTCCTACTGAGGTCAGCAAAAGCAGACAGCTGCTTGCAGACCTGAAGTCACTTCCAGCTGCTCACAGCAGGTTTGCTATCCCTGGCAGCCATCCAACCAGAGTCCTGCAGGACTGGCTTGGCTCAGGGGACAAGCTTGAAGTCTGAGCTTGCTCCGTTTCAGATAAACGCCCTATGTCCCCGTAGCAGATGTCAGCATTTCCTATAAAGCCCAATGAGCAACTTCATTATCATTAAGACAGAGTACAAGATTTGAACTTTGAAATCCGTGTTTGCAAATGAAATGTGTCCACAACAGATCTCTTTAAGAAAAATAGAGACGATGCTTGCCGAGATCATTTAGGCCACAGTCCACAACAGATGAAAATAGCTGGCAGCAACGCTACAGTGTTGTTACTTCATTAAGTTACTTTGTTGATGATTAGAAAAAATTAATCTAATTCCTTCCTTCACTGCCATAGACAACTACCTTCACAACAGAGACAGTAGTATTATGCAGGTAATTCAATAATCTGTTTTCCTAGAGAACAGATAAAATGCAGAAAGTGGTAACACACCCAAAGTACATGCAGATACTTGAGTCATTAAAATTAATGGTGATGTCCCTTACACATCTCAAGTGAGCAGATACACTGAAGGATACCAAGGAATTAGCAATAGACTATCTTCGTAACTCCTTGATTACTTCAACTTGTTGGCCTTTCCAGCACACGCATATCACACTGCCAGTTTTCCATAACACATACAAGGAACAGTTTGAGCCAGTTCACTGCTGCTAGCTAAGTCTTGAGAAAAAATATTAAGGAACTTGTAGTGGGGTTTTGTTTTGTTTGTTTTTAATCTTACTTTCCAGAGGGTGAAAGTATCATTTCTACAAGAAATCCTACACAGGGGATTTTGCACAGGCATTTTTTCCAGACAGCATTGACTGACCTCACTGTTTACAAGATACATGTTTCTCAACCATTTTGATTTTACCTTTCCATTCTTTCACAGCAACAGTCAGGAAACTCCTGATGATGTTAAAGCCAACATTTCAACACAGGCACCTAAACTAAAGAACTCCACTGTCAGGCACCTTCAGGGTTAGACCTACAAAAGCACATAGGAGCCAGCATTTTGCATCAATCTCAGTGATAAACCCGTGTTTATGAGTGGCACAGTGGCATAGTTCCTCTTTTGAGTAACTCTCAGCACCTCTCACTCTCTTCCAACAAAAAAATGATCTGCAGGACATCTTATTTCTTGTTTTCCAAAATAAAGCTTTAAACAGTTATGACTTTGTATTCCCTTAAGATATTAAACATCTTTAAAGCAATGTAAAGACAAAAGCCACTCAGTTTTGGGCTTGAGTGCTGAATCTAAATAGGTACTTACTGGTAGGCCATTGCCACCTTCTTGTGCTTGCAGACAAGGTGGGAGGCAGGCTTATCGTTCTGACACCTTCCCCAGCAGCTTCCACCAGTATGGCTCCCTGCAGCCACAGACATCCTGTGGGATGCTGCAGCTCTTGCAGCTCATGGTATATGTCACAAAAGAGCATATTGCCTTGCTCCATGCAGCCATCACAGCAATTTTACCAGGCTGAAATACTTCATGTTCATAGCCAGGTTAAATCTGTGCACAGCCATACTGTCACCTAGGTTGTTCCTGGCTCCACTGTCAGCCTACTCTCCTGACTCGTGGCACAGCCAAGCCTCTGCTGCTTTAAGCAGCTTTACAGTGCCTACACAAGAATGCTGCTGCTATCAGGACAAGCGACTCCAAGAGTCCCTGCTTCACACTTTACTGTTCCAGAAAGAGACTGACACAAAACCCATCAGACCAAACCTGTAATACATCAAACCTGATGTTACATGAACAGACCAAGCTGCATCAGGTTTCTTTCTCTTCCCTGAGCCATCACCGCTTTCCCAGCTGGCTGCTCAAGCCAGCAAGACCTGGTGTTCCTCTGGGCAGCAGCACTGCCAAGATCTGTCTGCTCATCACCACAGTTGCCTGTCCCCAGTGCACAGACTTTGCTGTGGAAGATGCAGTGGTACTTTCTCATTTTCTGAGTACCTGAGGTTCACCTGCCTGCCCCCAAGACATGGTTTCCACAGCTTAGAAACTGCTTGGCAAGGCACATCAACATGCTCAGACACTGCAGAGCCAAGGGTCCAGCAAAGTGCCATGGAGAGCTACATCACCAAAAAGCATCATTTTGCCTTTAATACTCTGTGTTCCAGTTCAGATGGGAACAAATCTTCAGGTTTAACTAGCTAATGGACTCTGCCCTTATCTGAATCTTCCAGTTGTGTTTCTATGTATTAAAAAACACTGATTATGTCAACCCAAAGTAAACACACTTGTGAAAAAGCATTATTTAACAGCTGTGACAAGCACCTCATTTAATTTGTGTTAGATTTTAAACTCCACATGCATTAAAAGTTTAAGATAAACTTTGCCAGCTAGGAGGTCAGCTCCAAGAGATCACAGAGGCTAAGGTAACACCACTTAGCTTTTACTAGAGTTTTAAAGCAGGTTCACCTGAGCTTGACTATAGCATTGCCAGAGGGAGGCCTGCCTCATGATCTGGGCTGATGAAGGAGCAGTAGCTGGGGATGACCCGAAAGAGCAAAAGGCACCCGAAGGTGTCCTCAGACTTGCAGGGAGCAGCAGCACCATTCCTGGGGCCCCGGGACCCGTGCTGCCAGCTCTCCGCGGGCTGCTTAACAGCCCAGGACAAAGAGGCAGGTCAGAGAGAGACAGCTTAAGGACGCTCACAGTGCCGAGTCCGGAGGCAGCATCCCTCCAGCGGCCCCGCCACCCCCATCCCAATCCAATCCCAACCACCTACCCATGCTGCCGGTGGGGTTTTGGCCGAGCGCTCGAGTAATGAGGAAGGATGTTGGGGGCGGACGGGCTTTAAGGGCAGCTCGGGGGCCCCGCCCGGCCCCGGTTGCTCCGGGGCGGCGCCGCCACTAGGGCAGCGCAGGTGGCGGGGTAGGGAGCGGGACGCCGACGGTGGGGGAGCTTATCGCCCGCAGCTATCTCTGGGCTCACCCGGCCTTGACCTGCCGCTGCCTTAGCGCCACGCACCGGGAAGGGGTCCACAGACGGTCCCAACCCTTCCCACCGCTCCCTCCCCTCCTTCCTCCCCTCCTTCCTCCCCTCCCCTTTCCAAGTTTTTAAATGAGGAGTGTAAGGCTGCTCCAGGCTTGGTTCTTCTGTGCCCGTGAGGGAGCACAGAGCCAACGCTAGCAGCTCGTCCGAGCGCTGTGCAGTACTAACGCCACTCGTCATCCCTTTGATGTGAAGCAGGTGAAAAGCTTAACAAGCAAGCAGATTGCACGTATGTGGAGATAGCTTTCTGCCTCCTTCCCTCCTCTCCAGCCGGGGAAATGGAGTTTCTTCAGAGTGCTGCTGCCAAGCACAAGAGAAAACACAAATTTACAAGTTGGCACTCGGTTTCCCAGAAGTTGCCTAGAGAAGCTGCAGATGTCCCATTACTGGAAGTGTTCAAGGTCAGGCTGGATGGGGTTTTGAGCAACCCAGTCTAGTGAAAGATATCCCTGCCCATGACAGGACGTTTGGACTTAGATGATCTCTAAAGATCTAAAGCAGAAAGCCATCATGAACGTTGTGTGTTCTGCCAGACCAAAGCCAGAACTGAGAGAATGCTGATCAATGTAACCCAATGTATGTTTCATACATGTGCCTGACTGCAGTATACACGTGAAATAAATGAATGAGAAGTTTAGTGTGAGAATGGCCAGAACATAAGGTCAACTAGAAGAGAATTAGGGAAGACACATAATATCAAGACTATGTATTCAGCATGTAGAAACAGAAAAAATATTACTAGGTATTGCTAAAAAAGGAGACATTTCTGAAATAATAAAACCCTTCTTTGAGACTTGCTAGTATTGTGTTACACTGGTCTGTGGTTTATGCAATCAATCCAATGGCATCTCCTACAGTGTGCCCTTAGTAATTACCTAGCTGCAAAACAGGTTGATTTCTTCTTAGGTACAAATCAAACAAGCGTTGCAGAATCTTGCAGTGTGGAATAGCTGTAGTCAGCACTTCAGATGCTAAAGAAGGTTGCTCTGACCTGTGATGTAGAGCTACAGCTGAACTTGGATTTCTAAAACTGTGTCTATATGGGTAATCTGCTCAAAGGAGTTCTACAGCTTATCAGTTACTTCTCATCTTGACTGTTAAAATTTATGAACAAATTCTTAAGGTAAAAACGAGTAGGTGGTTATAGCAATATTTATAGCACATACTCCCATAAGAAACACAAGCCTTGCTGTTTAAAAAACCTTGCTGTGTAAGAAACACAAATCCACTGCCACAGCTGATGCTAGTCGTATATCACTGCTCTGGGAGATACATATATGGCCACACAGCACAGGCAGTGTTGAGTTTCTCTACTATGGTTACTCCAGCAAAACAAGCAGTCTGTAATGCAGTAAAGAATGCTGAAATCACTGCTAGCTCATTCATATACAGAAATAATTGAGATGCTGCCATCATTTTTGAGCTGTTCAAGTATGAAATGAAGGATGTGATTTCTTCCCTGAGCATTTAGTCTCTTATCCTTTCATAAACAACAGTGGTGAACAATAATTTTGGTTTGCTCCCAAGCACACCTCATCTACCCCTCTGCACTTGATGGAAACAAAGAATAGGCCTTTTGATGTTACTTCCTAGGAAAAGATGTACAAGTAGTAAATGGAAATTAATAAAAAAAACCCCACATTTTCTCAGCAATTCAAGATAAACAGGCTAGTTAGATCACTCTGTCTTCAACTCATGTTATCTTTCTTAAACCAAAAATGAAAATAACCCCCCCCCCCAAATTACAGAAATCTCCTCGCAATGCTAGAAGAATCCACCCTGACAAGTACAAAGGTTTTAACTTGCCCCACACAATTCCTTTACAGCTACTTCTGAGGTGCTTTCTTTTAGTAAGATGATACTGTGAGGTTGACCTCTGAGAGGCTATTTTGTGGTTGTACTTGTTGGAGGGCAGAACTTGGTCCCAGAGGATTTGAATTTCCCAACAAGGCTCACTTTCTAGGAGAGCTCAGAGCACAGTAGGGCTGTTAAATATTCAGTGAACAAAGATGAAGATGTAATTCTGCTTTCTTTTACACTGCTCTAAACTCACAGGTGTGCATTTTCCAGGTATAATAGAAAACTCAGGCAATATAATTGTGAATAAGTAAATATAAACCACATTTGGTGACTGGAAAGTGCAGTATGTGATTTCTGTAAACTATGAATGTGAGATTGACACATTATTCCAAAATTATATCCTAGCACCAACTGTTTGGCTGTATGGGTGGAAATCTTAATTGGTGGGTAACTTACTCTGTCATTAGTTAAATGCCACAAAACATCGCGCAATTAGAGGTTGTAGAGAAGTCAGTAAGGTTTTCCTCGTGTCTTGTAGTTAGGATGAATATGATCATTTCAGAGAAGCTGGTGAGGTGAATCTATAATGTGGAATAGTTAATAACAACTTTTTTTTTAAGACTAACAACTTGAATTAAGATTGAAGCATTGTAAAGAAAATTAAGACAAATTACTATTTGTTTAGAATATGTGTGTTTTGCAGTATCATAGAATACTTTGAGTTGGAGGAGTCCTTAAAGATCATCTAGTTCTACTCCCCTGTCATGGGCAGGGGCACCTTCTACTAGACCAAGATGCTCAAAGTCCCATCCAACCTGGTCTTAAACACTTCCAAGGTTGGAGCACCCACAGTCTCTCTGGGCAACCTGTTCCAGTGTCTTACCACCCTTACAGTGAAGAACTTCTTCCATCTAATTCTTACATCTAATCTAAATCTATACTCTTTCATTTTAAAGCCATTACCCCTCAGCCTGTCACTGCATGCCCTGGTAAAAAGTCCCTCTCCCTTCAAAGGGTCCCTGTCTAGGTAACATCCTGATAGATGCTTTTGACTCAGTATTTTAGATCAGAAAAAAAACTGCTAATAAGCATAAAGAAATTGCAAGGGTATGCAGCTCATCATGCAACAGCCAGTACTGGCTGAGATGCTGAAAACTGATTTAGGTAGTGAATAAATTACATTATGAACAAAGACTATATAGTCACAATTTGTTTGGCTTTCAAGATAGTAGTAGCCAAACACTGACCATTGGTTTCCAGTAACTACTCCTCCCAAGATAATACATCCTTCCAAGATAAATTTATCCCCACCTTCCAGATAGAGAATCTGATGGGAAAAGTGATTAATGAATCAACTGGTGAATGCAAAAGAGAGAGGGATGCACTTCCTGATGTAACTGAGGCATCCCACTAAAGCCATGAAAATTCAGAAAACAAAGAAAACAGAATTTGTTTGCTGTGAGCTTCCCCATAGCACTTTGTCTCATTTCTTGAAGACATGGTTTGCTAGTAGAGCAAACAATTGGTGGGATGGTCTGGAGGAGATGGGGACTTCAAGGAGGGAGGGCACCAGGCTTTCTGGGAAGGGGTCTGCAGCAGGTCAGCTACATTCAGCCACCAGCAATACAGGTGCCATGTGCAGTGCACTTCCTTAAGTGATACGACTTTGATATTTGAGGTGCCTAGTTTCTGTGCAAAGATCAACTTTGGCCCCAAAATGTGTGGACTTCCTACTTCATACATTTGCTAAACCAGACCAGGGACATGCAGGGAAAGAGAAGTTTTCTACCAGCCCAGAGCGTCAGCCCAACCCAGCCCAGCTCAGTAGCATTTGGCAGGTATTCCTCCCCAGAAAAGAGTTTATCCTCTGTGGCCCAGAAGGGACTTGGCTTCTCTGGCAGGTCTGTCTGTACACATACTAAATGTGTGGGTGGAGGGAAAAGCAGGGCAGTGAGAACTAGAACAGAGACCGGTACATAAATAAAGTTCCTAAGTAAACTTTATTTACCTGGAGCAGCCCCAGACTGATGCCGAAAACCTTTGGCTGATTACCAGCGCCTGTGGCAACATGAAAAGTTACCAGGGCAGATGTAGACCTAATGAGTTAATGGTACACAATACATTGTGAAGTCCCTTCTGCCAAAGAGGTGGGTTTGGTGGTTTTGGTTTTGATGAAAACCTAACTTGAGGTCAATAACTCAGAGTGGTTTATTTCCAGTTAAATTTAGTCTGTTTGATAACATTGTCTTCTCTGTAGAACCACTTACATTCACTTGTGTTTTTGCTGGTGAGGACAGTGTGGGATGGAGTGTTAGTAAGGAAAAGAAGCCCTATGCAGATGTCTGTCGAAGGTAGACTAAATCCACTGCAAGGAATTTACCCCTTGTCCTTTTGCAAATGTTTTTCTCTCCATGATCATCCTCTTTGTATCCATCTCCATCATGACACCTTGGCTGCTTTTTTGCTCTACAGTTTTTCCCTTGGGGAATCTGAAGGGATGGTGTTTTGGGGGGGAAAAGCCTGGTGTTTTAATAGGGAACTTCAGTTATGGATGGTCTGTATGGAAAACAGTGACAGCTGCAAGGAGGTGTTAGAAATCTTGATTTTGCACTTAGAAATGTGACCATCCCTTCCAGCCTTGAAATGCCTCTGTGGGTCTAGCCTTCAGCCTTAACCTTTGTACCCATGCCGCAGCTGATAAACACAGAGAGCACACATCATGTTGTGCCTGTGCAACACATCAGGCATGAGACTGGGTGAACAGAAACACATATAGTAATCCAAGTTTTGGTGCTAAATTACCATCAGACCTTGTGTAATCTATCTCTGAGGCTAGGAGATTCTTACCTGCCAGTGAGGGCACTCCCAGAAGGTATGTGGGATAGATAAATAGGAGTGTTGGCATAAGTATTAAGGGCAGCTGGTAAAGGAAGTAGGGCAGAACAAGAGTTCCTGATTCAAACCTTTTACATACTCCTTTCTACTACAGAGAAACACATACCTGTGAACCATGTCACTGCATTTAAGAATAGAAGGTAACAACAAAGGTGTAAGCACCCTTCACCCAGATAGGAGTTGAGCCTTTCATGGGTGGGAAAAGCTTTTTTTATTCTGAATTATGTACCTCTGCCTTTCTCTGTATTAGCTTTGAATTTGCCTGACACACAGCATCATTCTTTCTCACATAAGGTAATACAGGTTTGCTAAATGTTGCTCACAGCATACTGAAACCACTCAACCATCTCACTGGTAGTTTTCTTTGTGTTTCCACAATGATATTCTTCTTCTGAGACTTCAGATTCATGTTGTGAGACCTGACATTTTCAAATGAACTTTCTAGCTTTTCATTGTATTCATTGTGCTTGCTGAAGTTTCATTACTAGCATGTTTTCAGACTAATTGTACTTAGCTTTTTTCTTAAGGGCAGCACATCAAAGCGTCAGCAGCACAGCAGCTGCTAGGGCTGTCTGGATTATCTTGTCAACTTACACAACCAGCCCTACAAAATGAATCATGTTGTTGGCTGGACAACACAAGTACAAGTTTCATGTCTTGACCAATCCGTGTTTTGACTTAAGCACATGTTAAAAGGTTGGAGTTAAACTAGCACATTATTTAGGAACTGAAGTGTGATTTGTATTCAAGTTGTGGAGATACCTAGATGATTATGATGATTATTTATAAGTGAGGAGCATTTCTCTCCCCCTCCACCCCCCATCCCCCCCAAATAAATAATCTTTAAGGTTAGATGCTCACATTTTCAAGACTTTGTACATAATTCTGGGGGTGGGAGAGGCAGTGCTGCTATACAAAACATATATGACTTCAGATGACATCAATGTGCACAGAGGAAATAATATGTTTTCACTTCAGGTAGTAGGTCAAGATTGTATAATTTTCTAGAGATGCATTTTCCAGTGTTGAAATTCTGCAGCTGGAGATGGAGACCTGACACAGTGTAGCTGTTGGAGCTCTGCTAGAAGTTTGCAGGTGGGCTGATCCCTCCTGAAATGGATTTTCATGTTATTTGCACAGACATTTGTATTTTCACCATAGAATACAAAGCTTCCTTCTTTCCATTACCTATAGCTCTACTGTTTCTCACTCAGATTTAAACAAAAACTTTAGTATTAATATCTGACAGACTTCAGTATGTAATTAAATTCCAATTGATTAATTTATTTCACTGCTTTCTTGTGCAGTCACTATAAAGCTAGTTTTTATATTTCATCCTAAAAAATCTTGGTCTATTTTGTTGGTACTTAAAGATCCAAATATCCAGGGCTCAGCTGGATTAATTCAGCCCATTGTGTTTTGAGGGTTTGGTAGGAGAAGAGGTTGGAGCGAAGGGGCACTATAGTGGAGAAAAGGGCTAGAAGAGTTTCATGTTAGGGGTCCCACAGAGGGGTAGGAACATCTACCAAGCTTAGCAAGCTACAGGTGGTATATGAGATGCTTAAAAAGAGAGCAACTTTTGTTGCACACAGCCTCAGTGAAACTCATTTGAGACATTTTAGGTCCTTCATCAGCTGAGAACATGCACCCAAAACCCTTCCCATCATCCTCCCTTATGAAGCATCTCGCAGTCTACACACCTCTTTCATCCTTCTTGCTCCCCTTTTTGCACTTTCAGGCCCTTGCCTAGACCCTCACTTCTGCAAAGTGGAGTTTGGTCTATGGCAGCAAGAAAGACTGACATGGCACAAGACGATATGGATTTGCCTGTGAAGCAACAAAAGCATCATCTGAACACTGCAGTATCTCTGAGGGCTTCCCCACCTTTTCCAGTAGCACTTTTAACCACCTATCTGGCCTGCCTTTTTTTTTTTCTTCCCTATTATTTGTCCAAATTAGAAAAAAAAATTATTATTGACCAATACTCTTGCATTCTTATTTTTGTTGTTCTTGGCTCTCTCTTCAGCAACTGATTCCCAGGAGGCAACACAACAGCACTCAATTACTTTGTTCTTGCAGCTTTTAAAACAAGGATACCCCCTTACCTTCTTAGGCTTGGAAAGCCCAGTATTTGCTATTACTTGTATTTGTTTACACTTCCTGATAATAGCTCAGGCCATTTTCCCCTTCAGGGAGGGGAAGATTTTGAAAAGAAAGAAAAGAAGATTTTTAAAACCCCCAAATAAAACAGCAGAAGAACCAGCCAGCATCAGCTCTTTGCTTCTTGCAACAGCTACTGGGTGAAAAGCATTCATTACAAAGGTAAGGTTACAATACAACAGTACATAAACCAAATAAAGTTACATAATATATTTCACAAACTGAAACTGCAGCACATAAATAACCCAGTTCTGCAGGTCAGCATAACATGTTGCTGTGCTATTCACTGCTTCCCTCAAGGTGAGTTTTCGAAGAAACAGGAGATGGTAATCTTATGAGAGGAACCACAGAGAGAAGTAAACAAGAAGCATATTCCTACTGAGCAATGCTATTATACAGAATTACATGGAACCTACTTAAGGACAAGGAAATAGCGTTTTTTTGTGGACATCATTAAGAATTTTACCAGAAGGATTCATATATCTTCTAAAGTTGGAGTAAATTTAGGTATTTTAGCAATTGTTTTTTCTTGGGGACATGGTTTTCAGGGCTTTCAGAGAACCAACTGTCTCTGCAGCCTCTACCTTCAAATAACTTTGTATCTATAGTCAGATTAATTAATTTCTTAACACAGGGTTGTGGGAAACTGGAGTGTGAATTTGGAAGGAAAGCTAAGGATTCTCAAATGCATCCTGTAGGAATGTAGAGCATCTGGTATATTTTGAGGTTAGGCCAAAAGCAAAGCCTGGGATCTTAGCAAGTGCTGCTCAAAACGGCAGAACTTTTTGCTGCTCTGGATACACTCATTGTTACAATACACCCAGCTGTTTCTTTCTTTTATGTGTTTCATATGTACTGAAACGTATTTGTCATCTGTTTGTCAGAACCAGCTCCTGGAGAACCCAAGAACTGAATAAAAGGTAACTGACAATCTACTCACAAAATAGGTTGTCTGCAGCCTTCTAGCACTGCCTTCACCAGAGAAGCAGCATCAAGTAATACAGAGATTTTAATTCTGTAATTAAACTGCCTATGATTTCAATACTGAAAGCTGCCCTGCAAAGAGTGAAGCACAAAACTCATTTTTAGCATCTCTAGACAGAAAACGTCTTGGATAGCTACATGTGAACTCATGTTTAAAAACCAGTAATGGGAGGCAGGTCCATTCCCGCCAGTGAGACTTTTTGCCTTCTTCACTTCCTCTCATGAGGCTGAAAACATCATCATCTATCAACCTCCTGGCTGAAATCCTGTTGTTGAGGGAAGGTTGTGATGAGAAGAAAAATTAGGGGTGTATCATGACCGAGCTCTTGCAGTCTCCAGTTCTCCTTGTAAGCATGACTACTAGCTATGGAAAAGGTAGTGATCACAAACCCTACCACTTATTGTTATAGTATTAAAAAAACCACCCAAACACAAAACGCCACAAAACCCCCACAAACCCAGTAAATATGGTAATCAAGCTCTGCCACTCATAATTCACTTACTGTCATGTGGTGGAAGAAGTTAGAACAAAAGCAGAAATTCTTCACTGTGAGGCTTGTGAGGCACTGGAACAGTTGCCCAGAGTTGTAAAGGCTCCAGTCAAAGCCAGGTTGGATGAGGGCTTCAGCAGCATGGTCTAGTAGGAGGTGTCACTGCCCACAGCAGGGGGTTGGAACTAGATGATCTTTAAAGTTCCTTCCAATCCATGATATTCTATGATAAGATAGCAAAATCCAGACCACAGTCTCCACTTAAATCAAACAGAAACACCAAGTACATATCATGGGTCTCCACTTAAATCAAACAGAAACACCAAGTACATATCATGGTGAATATCACCTTTTGAGAATCCTGATTATCCAGTGCTAAAAAAGAGATTTGAAGATATAGCTGAAATTTCAGGAGGATTTGTAAGTTGTTCAAACACCTTCAGTTAACTACACAAAAAAAAAAAAAAGAAACTGTTTAAGAATAATATGCTGTCCAGTCAAAGGTTATACCCAGAGCAGTATGGCATTCAATATTTAATTTTCACCATTTTCTTAACTGTCAGATTTGTGGAGTTTGTTGTCATTTTTCTACTGCAAATTTTTATGAAGAAGTGAGTTTTATAGAAGGAGCTGTTATTAATCACAGTGTAACAGGCCTAATTATTTCTTCACTATTGGCCCACTGATGCTTCAGTGAATAATCTAAACTTCCCACATATTTTTTCTGTCTGTAAAAGTGTAACAGTTATAAACTCTTGTAGATATTAATCAGATTTTCACACAGGAATTTGTCCATTTCTTTAGCTGAAAATTGTTCTGTTCTCGTATAATGAGATCACAGATTTAGTACACTGGAAGCCTTGAGATTCTCTCAACCTGGCAGCCTGTCACAAGTGGGGTTCCCCAGGGATGAATATTGGGCCCAATACAGTTTAATATCTTCATAAGTGTTCTGGGTATTGAGATTAGGAGCACCCTGATGAATTTTGCAGATGACATGAAAATGAGTGGGAAGGTTGACACTCCAGAAGAGAGAGCCAGCCTCAAGGAAGACATGGACAGGCTGAGTGAGCAGGCCAGCAAGAACCTTATGAAGTTCACTGAGTACAAATGTAGGGTGTTGCACCTGGGAATACATAACCCAGGAGTGCAGCTCAGACTAGGACCCTCCTGGCTGGAGAGCAGCCCTGTGGAAAGGGACCTGGGGTTCTTGGTGGATAACAAGCTCAGCATGAGTGAACAGTGTGTTGCAGCAGCAAAGAAAGCCAACAGGATACTGGGTTGCATCAACAAGGGCATCACCAGCAGAGATAAAGAAGTCATTGTCCCACTCTTACTCAGTGCTTGTCAGACCACACCTGGGGTGCTGCTTGCAGTTTTAGTCTTCACTGTGCAAAAAAGTTGCGGACAGGCTGTAAAGCACCCAGAGAAGGGCCACAAGAATGATCAGAGGTCTGGAAGCCCTGTCAAATGAGGAAAGGCTGACAGAAGCAGGTTTGTTCAGCCTTGAGAAGAGAAGGCTTAGGGGAGACCTTATTACCATGTACCAGTACATAAGGGCTGGCTACCAGGAGACTCCCTTTTTTACAAGGAGTCCCATGAAAAAGACATGGGGTAACGGGTACAAGTTACTCTTGGGGAGATTCTGATTGGACTCCAGAAGAAATATTTTCACAATGAGAACAGTTAGACATTGGAATAATCTCCCAAGGCAAGTAGTGGATTCCCCTACACTGGACAGTTTTAAGACTCAGCTTGACAGGCATCCCACCTAAACTACATTATCATCTAGGAAGTTTGGACCAGATGATCCTTGGGCTGTCTTCCAACCTGGCATTCTCCGAGATCCCCCAAACATGGTAAATAAAAATCTTTTAACAGATTTCAAATTGTTCAACCTATACAACAGACACACTATAATGTATATCTCTTCCTCTTTAATGGAACTAGTCCCTCATGCTGCAAAACCAATGCAGAACAGTGTTTCCCTAGAATCTATGTTGAAAAGCAAAAGAATAGAGAAGAAAAAAAAAAGAGAGAAAAAGAAGGGCATGCAAGCAGAATAAATTGCTCTATTTTTTGTTTGTTTGGAGACTGATGCAGAACAGATTAGCTTGTGATGTGGTGCTTTCTTACATCAACAAACAATTATACCTGAACTAGTGCAAAGCTCTTTAAAATACTCCTAGCCAATTATAGGTAAAAACTCTAAAGAAGAGTAGCTTAACAGGGAAAGGCTTATTATTGTAGAAAGACCTTATGACACTCGAGCATTTTAGTAAACAAGTCACACAATCATCTTCCAGAGAACAAATATAGCATAAGATACACAAATCACTTGGAGTGGCTGAGAATCAATTTGGGTATCAGAAGTCAAAGCAGATTTCTCCCTCCAGAATCACAGAATTGTCATGGTTGGAAGTGACCCCAAGGATCACCTAGTTCCAAGCCCTCTGCCATAGGCAGGGACGCCTTCCACTAGATCAGGTTGCCCAGAGCCACATCCAGCTTGACCTTAAAAACATCCAGGGATGGGGCTTCTACCACCTCCCTGGCAACCTGTTCCAGTGTCTCACCACCCTCATGGTGAAGAATGTCTTCCTAATGTCTAATCTCAATCTACTTTCCTCTAGTTTGGATCCATTCCCCCTAGTCCTATCCCCCCTGCAGATACTGGAATGCCACAATAAGGTCTCCTCAGAGCCTTCTCTTTTCCAGGCTGAACAGCCCCAACTCTTTCAGTCTGTCTCCACAGGAGAGGTGCTCCAGCCCTCTGATCATCCTGGAGGCCCTTCTCTGGACACATTCCAGCATGTCCATATCCCTCTTGTAATAGGGGCTCCAGAACTGAATGCAGTACTCCAGGTGGGGACTGCAGTTGCTTCAGATGAAGCAAGTACTAGAACAGATCCCACATTTATGTGTTTCAATACTGGAGTTAAAGATACATATTTTTAAGTTATATATGTAAGTTTAGCTTTTATACTGTTATCAGAGAGCAGTTCTTTATTAATATTGGTTTCTAGGTCATCATCGTCTTCATTTTTATGAATGTAGTACTGATCAGAAATGCTTTCTTTATTGAGTCCTGCTACTGCTGCAGTAATACTTTTCAGTAAAAGATCAAGTCTGACCAAGCAGAAAGGGTATATCTGCATCCTCTCCATAAGAAAGTGGAATACCTGTTTCATTATGTTGTACATAACAAATAACTTTGTACTCTGTAATTTCCTTTCTGATAAAATCAAGTTACAGTTACTTATCTCAGCCTCTCTGATAGTAACTGGTGTGTCTCAGTGAGACATATGGACAGATATAATCATCATACTGGAAAAGATTAATTTTATTCAATTTTTGAGAACATTTTCTAAAAGTGGTTGAGAAAATATGGTCAAAGAACATGGTATCATCCTCTTGCTCGCACACCCCTTCACCCACAGTTCCTGGAGACAATGAGCAGTTCTTGGGTTTGCATCCTACTAATTTGATTTCCTTTTCTTTCTGTTATCAGATAACACAACCTCCTAATGAAGCCTCTTGGCTATAAATAGTTTCATTAATATTCACACTGAACTTTCCTTTATGCTTCACTTGAGAACAGCTGATGATGGGTATCTGACTGAGACTTGAAATACTCTAACCAGTAACCCTTCATGAGCTTCTCTGGAACCCTGCATAATCTTCCAGAAAGTCTAATTGCAGTGAGCTGAAACTACAGATTTTTCAAAGGGCAAACATTGCCTACCACAGAAAAAATCCAGTATCTTCAGAAAACTTACAGAGAGATAGATGCTGACCCAGCAAAGATTTTCAGTGACACTCTATGTTGTTGCATGGAGTCATTAATGAAAAGGAAAACAAATCTGTAGTGTAAGATGACCCTGGTAAGGATGGATTGAGATGAAATTTAGGACACTATCATAGTACATGTGCATGGTTCAAAAGATTGGTGTCTGGGTCATGTTAAACATGATAAGCAGAACCATAACATGGGAACTATCTGATGCCGACCACGAGTATTTTCTGAGCTTGAACACTGCTGAGGCATGCTATGAAAAAGGAGCTGGACCCAATCAAGGGATTTGGTTAAATGGCTTATCTGTAAGGAACACAACTACATTTTTGGCCAAAACAAGGCCACTGGACCTAAAAGAGAATGGACAGTAGTGAAAGAGGAGTGTTCAGAGACTGGACCTTGCAGATGGACTGGTGAGAAGAAAGAACAGTCCCTAAAGGGAGACTATATCTAGTGGAAGCTGTGATACAGAGATACAGACCAACAGTATCTCTGCAGTCAAATAGCTGAAAATGACCTGGCACAAAAGTCAGGTTGAAAGGTTAGTCCTGGCAGAAGAGATATGCTGCATGTGATGTATCTTCTCCCTTCTCACAAGCAAACATCTGTTTTTCACTCCTGCTGTTACACAATGCACTTGTACATTGTGAAATTGTTGCCACATCCTCCTAACAGGTGTTGCTGCATTTTGCATCAGGGTGAAGTTGGAATCACATGAATTGTGTTTTAAATTATTTGGGATAAAGAGATGCCATTTAACTTGCTGTTTAACTTTCATTGTAGTAACTCTTTTTGCTGGTTTTGTTTTGTTTTTTAAACAGCAGTCTAACATGTTTTATAACCAGGTCAAAGAGAAGAAATAGAGATAATAAAATACAGTATTTTTTTAATTTAGTGGCTCAGTTCTCCTGGTGAAGAGATTCTTAGCAATCAAGATTTCAGTAAGGGAGAAGCTGAAGCAAGGTCAGAAAGCTGGATGACACTGTAACTTAACCTAATATTTTGCCCTCTTACATCACCAATAAATAAATAACATATAAATCAGTTATTGTAAAATACAGGATCCAAAAAATGGTTCTGATGACAACTGTACGTATAAATTGAATACAATACATACAAAAAGGGAAAGGACAATTGGATGGAGTACCACAGATCAGTAAATAACTTTTAAATATAAAGAGGACAACAAAGTATATTGTGGAATTTCTCACATGCTGATTAATTTAACTTAACTCAGTTTTCAGGAGAGCCCCAGCCAGATATCTGCAGTTAGAATGAGAACAGCTGTCAGACAAGAACTGCAAATGGTGTAAGCCTGTAGTTGTTCCCAGTGCATCATCACAAAACCATGGATCTGTTGATGATGGAGGAGACCTTTGAGATCAAGCCCAACTGTTTGCCTAGAGCTCTCAGTCCCACCACTACAACTAAGATACTACCACTGAACCATCTCCCTAAGCACCATATCCTTGCATTTTAAATACTCCCAGGGATAGCGACTTCACCACTTTCCTGGGCACCCTGATCCAATGCTTGATAACCTTTCTCTGAAGAAAGGTTTCCTAGTATCCAACCCAAACCTCCCTTGGCACAAGTTGAGGCCACTTGCTTTTGTTCTGTCACTTGTTGCGTGTTGCATGTGAGAAGAAACTGAACACAAGGCTTCTGATAGGTAGCAACATGGTGTCCTGAGTGAAGATCCAGACAACAATAACATCGATTCCTAAAATCTAACCCTGTCAGAGATTGCATGTATCTGCTTTTCCAGAAAACAGACATGAAATAGAAGAAGAGTAGCCAACATTAGCTTAAGGCAGCTAATGATTTCAGACTATTAGATTTTGTCTGGAGTATTTAGACATGAGAGAGATTATTAGCACCGAACTAACGCACACAGCCTGCATTTTGTACCACAGGTCACCTATACTCAAAATAAAGAAGTAATTAAATAAATAACACCCCCTTGCTGTAAAGAATATGACAGAAGATGCCCAGACCTTTGGAATTCAGCATCATCAGTATTGTTCAAAGTAGTAGTCAATGGGGATTAGGAGCCTGCAAGACTGAATTTCTAATCTGAATTTGCCTGGCTTCAGCATCCAGTCTCTGCTATGTCTTCTTTAACCACATTAAAGAAGCCTGGCACAATCCTGGCACAATCCACTATGCTCTTTGGCAAGATCACAATGGTATTACACACTCCTCAATTTTCTACTTGCTAAATCAAAACACTATTCCCCTAATCCCTAATCTCCTACTATATAAAGTTATTCTCTATGACTTGGAGTTTTTGTGACTCTTGTGTAAATTCTTCAGTTCACCACTTAAAAAACTTATTCCCAGTGTCCACCCAGTAGCAAAATGGTTCCACAGGTGCTGAGGGCAGGGAGTAATACCAGTGTGATACATTCTGTGTACATCTGCTTGCTGCACTATGAGTTTGCTTATGGGAAGCTCTATGTTCAGAACAATCCCTGAATCCTATTCACTAGTGCTATTTCTCCAGAGACAATGTGTACATTTAATCTGCATTTCCTGTTTGTAGACATACGACTGTGTAGGTGATAACACTAGCATACTGTGTTTAAAGATCATAGACTGGAAATATTCAAAGCAAAGAGACTGACTTTTGTTTTCATGTAATTTAGATCAGCAGGGTTTTTTTTAATTTGAATTTTGATTTTGATTTTATTATTATTTGTTTCTGGAAGACCAGCAAAAATGTTGAATAGAATCACAGAATCATAGAATCAGTCAGGGTTGGAAGGGACCACAAGGATCATCTAGTTCCAACCCCTCTACCATGGGCAGGGATACTAGAATAGTACCACTATGACACCAATACTTTTGGCAAGTCTACTAGAAGGCATCTCCATTTGATTTTCCATCAATGGTTTCTAAATGCATTTGCCAGGCTGCCTTTCAGCATCTGGACACATACTTTATCGTGATGGCCCACTCATGTCAAACTGTTGTGTGATGCTGAAGGGAGCTGAAACAGAAACATTAAGATTGGTTTGAATTAAATATGTGGAAAATATTTATTTGAAAGCATGAGGAAAAGCACATGTTGAGGGAACAGAATGAACTGATGATAACCAAGGACATTATTAGCTGCAATTAAAATGTCAGGCACTGAGGAATGTACTTGTTACATCCAGACCAGGAGGCCTGAGCTTTGATAAGGCCACAGTAAGGTGACCTGTCAGCAGATTTGAGGTCCAATAACAGTGGGGTTGCAGCAGACTGTATGTGCCAGTTTGCTGCCTGTTATTCCTACAGGAAGGAAGGCTGAGCCATAAAGATACCTGAATGAGGAAACACAAACACCAGGTAGAAACCTTCCCTATAGTTTACAGGTCATGAGGTAAGCAAGATTATGATGGAAAATCACATTGTAATAGCTGAAGGATATAAATACCTGTATGACTGTTGTGGTTTAACCCTGTCTGATAGCACATCCCACATGATGACAGATCATCTCCCACCTACTGAGATGGGGGAAGAGAATCAGAGGGTAAAATTGTGATAACTTGTGAGTTGAGATAAACATAATTTAATATTGAAAACAAAACAAGACCTACATACCCCCTTAGAAAAAAAAATGGAATAAACCCCAAGCCAAGAAAAACAAGTGCTGTCAAAAGCCTAATTTTGCACATCACCAATTAATGATCAAAATGCTGCTCTAGCCAACATCCCTCTCCCCCAGCTTTATACGTTGAGCATAACATCACATGGAATGGGATATCCCTTTGGTCAGCTGGGGTCAGTTGTAGAAGCTGTCTCCCCTCCCAGCTGCTTGTGCACACCCAGCCTACTCACTGGTGGGTGGTGTGAAAAAGAGAAGAATCCTTGACTCTCTGTTAGCACTGCTCAGCAATACCCAAAACATCCCTGTGTTACCAACGCTGCTTCCAGCACAAAGCCAAAACATAGCACTGTAACAACTACTATGAAGAAACGTTACTCTATTCTAGCCAACACCAACACACTGAAAAATTAGGAAGGTGTGCCAAGGAAGACCTCCAGTGACATGGCATTTACTCAAGATACACCATTCCTTATCTTCTATGGGGATCTCCAGCCTACCTGGCCCGGCTAGTTGGATACAGGCTTCTTGGTGCTTGTGAGCATGTGGGAATGAGAAAATATGGCTGAAGCAACCCAACATACATGACCGAGTTTGGTTTTGTTTAAAATAAATAGTGCCTTTCTTCTGCTCAAGTTGAATTTTGTCACGTTAATTTCCTGCTGCACACAGTCAATGAACTACAAAACAGTCCCTAAAATTATAGTTTGCAACGAAGGAGTAGAGATGTTTGTCCAGACCTATTTTCTGTAGTTCTTTGTTATTTGAATCTCATAACAGACCTGCCAGTGTGGTGTTTCACAACAGTACCATGGCAACAAGCATATCATCATCCCACATGCTTTCTCTGAATATAGGGACATGAACATTATTCCAAAGTTTCTGTGCTGAGAGATCTCTTTCGAAGGAACATTAGCAGCCCAGTGCTTTTCAGTCAACTCTTACTGTGCCTGGTTTCAGCTTTTAGGCCTGCAGATACTGCATACCTGATAGAAGTAAATATCCTGTGGGATTATAAGGGAGATACAAAATATATCATCTTCATGCAAAAACATGGTTTTGGTCACTGATTCTAAAGATAGAACACGACCACTTTGAACATATGTCCATGCTTAGTTTGACTTTAGACCACCTGCCTAGTAATGAGGCTTTATTGCAGCTAGCAAGTATTTCAGAAAAATGCCTTAATGCCTTCGTCTGTACAAGGCAGATTTTTACAATCAGTATCTTAAATTTCTTTGCAATTGTCTGTACTTTAATTTCTATTTTCTCCTTTTTTTTGCACCTAAATATTTGATTTGTTAAGTGTCAGCATTTCATCACAATCCTGTTCTTCAAAAAAGTAAAAGCATTTCCTTTCTTGCTGTTGTAGCTTTGCATCCATTCAGTCAATTGTTATTTTTTTTAAAGATTCTAGTTTTTCCAATTTAATAAACAAGCTGAACAGACTTGACTTTTTTTTTTTTGGGTAATAAAATTTAAATATCATTTCAGGGTCATCTCTGTCAGTTGGCAACAAATATTACCAAGTTTTAGTCACTGCTTCCTAGACATCCACCAAAACCTAGTATGATAATAATTTAATTGCAATAATCTATAATCCAAGTGGATTGTGCATTGTTAGATACAAAGGTTTTCTACAAGCATATTGTAGTATGCATGTGAGTCATCTTCCCCAGCAGATGGGCATGACAAGTTAATCATCCAGTTCTGAGCTTTAACAACACAGTTCTTCACCAACACATTGCTGCCTTGTGCTTTAAGCTTTATGAAGGTATGCCAGTGCATTCCTTCATTTCTATTTCAATTCCTATGGCTCAGAGATGACAATTTATTTTAGTGTAGGGTGTTATCTCTCCCATTTTATCTTTCTCAAGTAAATAAGTGATCTAAAAAAACCCAAAACCCCAGTCACATAATTACTGTAGGCACATTGAAACTAATTGTTTCAAGGATTCATTATGTGTTTTTGTAGTCTGCTAGCATATAGTGATGAGAAATATTTACCTGTTGAAAACTCTGGATGCAGAACAAGGATCTGTCACTGGCAATGATGACAGAAAAAAGAATTTAAGCAATCTGGAAAAAAAATCAACAGGCTGATGATGGATGATCAGAAATTTTCTTCCTTATCACGGGCCTTTTAAAAGCCCAAATAGTTATATTGACAATTCTTCCATTTCATTAGACTAATAATAAAAGGTGGGTTTCCCCAAACATGCCTTGTTATTGATTACTATGGTTAAGGTGGTTACTAATACTTCACTAAATGAAACAGAGCTCTGGACTTGTCTGTTCCCAAGCAATGTTCACAGAGTTCTCAGAATAAGCAATAAATGGCATTGTTTTGCTTAACTAAGATACTTTTCTTACAGTTATCTGTATGCCCTTGGGAACTTATTTCTCCCATTTAGAGTTCATGTCATGGGAAAAAAAAATCTGCTCTATCAGAGGTTTCAGCTCTCTTGGTAATTGTGCTAATAATGTTGACTAGAGCAAATTGATGCAGCCAACTTCTGTTTATATTTCTTTTGGGTTTCAGAGTCCAGCTTTTTGAAACACTTACCTCAGTTATTCAGTGGTTACCAGTATTTTTCTCTTTGTATGTAGTCTGGTAACTGTTCCAGACTGATAGGCATATGCTTTTGAAACAAATTTGAAAAAAAAAATCGGATGTCTCACTTTCATTAAATTGAAGATTATTTCTATGCAAAGATGGTTAAACCTTATACTGATTGTTAAAATATCAAATGGAAACTACACTCATTTAAAAGATTGTTTATTTTGGGGCAGTTCTATGAATTTTTGTTCACAATTTTCATGTCACCAGTCTTAGTTTGTCAAGTCAAACATTAAAATTTTGTGGAGTCTGATTTCACAGTGACAAATACAAAAATATTATGTAGAACTGTGTCTTCATTTAAGCAGTGGAGGGAGGCTCTAACACTACTCCCAAAGTAGTTAAATAAAACTCCACACAGGATTGAATTGAAATATAGAATATATTGAAAGATTAAATGGAAGTGTATTCATAAACTACATGCTAGAGTGCAAAAGCATATAAAATACAGAAAATCCATAGTCTGGGCTTAACACAGAAACCCATCACGCCAAAGCCTTCTCCAAACCTCCACCAACCAGGCCAAAAATTCAGGCCTCAAATGCCTGCCTCCCCGCCATACTAAGCCTCTCTGCCCCCCGTGCCATACTAAGCCTCTCTGCCCCCCCTGCCATACTAAGCCTCTCTGCCCCCCGTGCCATACTAAGCCTCTCTGCCCCCCGTGCCATACTAAGCCTCTCTGCCTCCCCCTGCCATACTAAGCCTCTCTGCCCCCCGTGCCATACTAAGCCTCTCTGCCCCCCGTGCCATACTAAGCCTCTCTGCCTCCCCCTGCCATACTAAGCCTCTCTGCCCCCCCTGCCATACTAAGCCTCTCTGCCCCCCCTGCCATACTAAGCCTCTCTGCCCCCCCTGCCATACTAAGCCTCTCTGCACCCCCTGCCATACTAAGCCTCTCTGCCCCCCCTGCCATACTAAGCCTCTCTGCCCCCCTGCCATACTAAGCCTCTCTGCCCCCCCGCCATACTAAGCCTCTCTGCCTCCCCTGCCATACTAAGCCTCTCTGCCTCCCGGGGCCATAATAAGCCTCTCTGCCCCCCCTGCCATACTAAGCCTCTCTGCCCCCCCTGCCATACTAAGCCTCTCTGCCCCCCCTGCCATACTAACCCTCTCTGCCCCCCCTGCCATACTAAGCCTCTCTGCCCCCCCTGCCATACTAAGCCTCTCTGCCTCCCCCTGCCATACTAAGCCTCTCTGCCCCCCCTGCCATACTAAGCCTCTCTGCCCCCCCTGCCATACTAAGCCTCTCTGCACCCCCTGCCATACTAAGCCTCTCTGCATCCCCTGCCATACTAAGCCTCTCTGTGCCCCCATTACTGAACCCTTGTGATGCAGCTAAAATTCAGCTCGCCAGCTCCAGGCCCCTGCCCAGGCCACCCTAGGCCTCACTCCCCAGCAATCACAAAGATAAGGGAGCCGTATTGGAAAGGGAGAGAGAGCGAAAGGGAAAAAGGGCAAGAGGCAGCATGAGTTGTCCCTTATAAAGGCTAGATGCAGGCACTCTGGGAATGAAATAACAAAAATCACAACTTCCTGTTCACCTCTTGGAACTCTTGAGCCAGCAGTGTGCCCAGGTGGCCAAGAGAGCCAATGGCATCCTGGCCTGCATCAGGCATAGTGTGGCCAGCAGGAGCAGGGAGGTCATTGTACCCCTGTACACAGCACTGGTTAGGCCACACCTTGAGTACTGTGTCCAGTTCTGGGCCCCTCAGTTTAGGAAAGATGTTGAATTGCTGGAGCATGTCCAGAGAAGGGCAACGAGGCTGGTGAGAGGCCTTGAGCACAAGCCCTATGAGGAGAGGCTGAGGGAGCTGGGACTGTTTAGCCTGGAGAAGAGGAGGCTCAGGGGTGACCTCATTGCTGTCTACAAATACCTGAAGGGAGGTTGTAGCCAGGAGGGGGTTGGTCTCTTCTCCCAGGCAACCAGCACCAGAACAAGAGGACACAGTCTCAAGCTGCGCCAGGGGAGGTTTAGGCTGGAGGTGAGGAGAAAGTTCTTCACAGAGAGAGTGGTTGGCCATTGGAATGGGCTGCCCAGGGAGGTGGTGGAGTCACCATCCCTGGAGGTGTTCAAGAGGGGATTGGACGTGGCACTTGGTGCCATGGTTTAGATAGTCATGAGGTTTAGGGTGACAGGTTGGACTTGATGATCTTTGAGGTCTCTTCCAGCCTTCTTGATTCTATGATTCTATCTGGACATACTCTCTATGGTTTCTCAAAGGCACCCTGTCTCAAACCATGACAAACTAGCTACATAAACTACCAACCCAAGAAGCTACACATGTTCAGGTATCCAGCGTCAATGAATCTCACCGGACTGAAAGAGACAAAATTTAAACAAACATAAAGGCAAATAAAACCAAGCGTACATTAGCTGAATCATGCAGCATTGTATTAAACCGGCTGCAGGGAACCTTAGTCTGTGGGTGCTTTATCCAATATTTGGGTGAAGAAACAAGAGGCATGTCAGCCCAAGATAGCCCAAGAGAGAAGGGAAGATTCTCCACCAAAGCATTGGCTTTAAAAAGTATGGTATCCCTTTAGCCACAACTGTACCACATTTAAAGTCATCCAAGCCCTCAAGCTTGATCAAAGTAGCAGCTGAATCAGCCCACACATACAAAAAGAAAGATACTTTAAGTATTCACATGAAAGATTATTTACCTAAATCCCTTTGGCCTCCTCTCTTTTGTCTTTCCAGTCTTTTATAGCGTAATCCAAACTGCAAACCAGAACCACTCGGCTGGTAAAACTCTTCGTTTTTGTCACTCACAACATGAATCAATTAAGCAAGGCATAGCATTCCCAAAGTACTTTATAATATCAGTTACATCTCTATATTTGTAACATTAAGGTGAGGTTTACTATATCCAGCCTGAGAACTAACTGCAAGGAACACCAAAACCATGTTACCAGTCACTATTGCATATGTACCTGTGGTAACAGTAAAACAGAGCACTCTCGGTCTTTTGGGAAGAAAGAAAAAAAAAAGTGTATTTTTAAGCACATGAATCTGAGAGCTGTGGTTTCATGATTGTCCCTATCCCACTCAACTCTACTTACCTTAAACCTAACTTGCCTTCTCATTCCTGTGACTTTGCTTCCTGTCCTCTGCAGTATATGCAGTTTTCTCTCCATGCTATACTGCTTACTTACTGTATGCTATAAAGTGTACTATGATTTGGGGAAGGAAATCGTACTATCACATTTTTTTACTTAAACATATGCTAGTTTATCAGCTAACTTGTGTATGCTGTTTGGCCAGCTGGAGAGTCAGTCATAGTCATATTGCAAGTGCCTCCATAAGCAATGCTATCAGTTTGAATCTACCATCTCTGCCAGCCAGTGTTTTCATTAAGCATGTAGAAACTTTTTATCTTCAGCCAAAATCGGCAAAGATAAGACTGGTCAACAGCTTCAAAAGTTACTAGGCAGAACATGAAATCCTTGAATGAATAGAATTATTTGCATAATCACCTGAAAAAAATAAACAAAAAATAGTATCTACTGGTGAAGCATGCAAGGAAGTTATTTCAGAATCACAGAATGTTAAGGGCTGGAAGGGACCTCAAAAGATCATTTAGTCCAACTCAACTGCCAGAGCAGGATCACCTAGAGTAGGTCACACAGGAACACATCCAGGCACATTTTAATGTCTTCAGAGAAGGAATTTCCACAACCTGGGCAGCCTGTTCCAGTAGTCTGTTACCCTCACAGTGAAAATATTTTTCCTCATGTTCACGTGGAACCTCCTATGCTCCAGCTTGCACCTGTTGCCCCTTGTTCTACCATTGGACATCACTGAGAAGAGCCTCTCACCTGTCAGTCTCCTCCAAGACAGAGAGACTCAGCTCCCTCAGCCTTTCCTCGTAAGGGAGTTACTCTCCTCAAATTTTCTGAAACTGTGTCCACATTGAACATCTTGCAGGTGCAAATGTTTAATGCATGTTGAAAATTTAAAAAACCCTATAAGAACATTATGAAAAAAATATTCAAGAGCATTATTCTCACCCAGAGCAGCCTAAATATTTTTAATAAGAAATAATGGAGAAATGGATTATAATGCTGTGATACACAAAGGAGAAAATTATACAATTATTATATAGACAGAAAAGAAATACAAGAAACCAAGGCAAGGTATACAAGCAATTATATTTAGATAGTTTGACTTTAGCTAATTAATAAAATAAAATGCAATCTTTTTAAGTATAAGACACCCAAGGTGCATTACAGGCATACACACAGATACCATTCCCTTAGTCTATAGACAATTCCTATAAAATGTCCTGAAAACATCCATTGAATTAATTTAGTCCACGTCTTTAGGCTCCATCTGGTTACCATGATTGCTAATGATGTTCTCATTACTGACTGGCCTCAGTATTCCATCACTGGAGAAACCAGCTGATCACAGAATCACAGAATTATTGAGGCTGGAATGACCTCTGAGATCATCAAGTCCAACCTATGACCTAACACCACCACATCGACCAGACCATGTCACTAAGTGCCACATCCAATCTTTCCTTAAACATCTCCAAGGACAGCGACTCCACCACCTCCCTGGGCAGTCCATTCCAGTGTCTAATTACCCTTTCCATGAGGAAGTTCTTCCTAACATCCAACCTAAATCTCCCCTGGTGCAGCTTCAGGCCATGCCCTCTTGTCACAAATTGCCTGGGAGAAGAGCCTGATCCCCACCTTACTACAACTTCCCTTCAGCTAGTTGTAGAGTGTGATAAGGTCCCCCCTGAGTCTCCTCTAGGCTAAACAACCCCAGCTCCCTCAGCCTCTCTTCCTTTCCCTCCCGTCCCTTCACCAGGCTCGTTACTCTCCTCTGGACCCACTCCAGCACCTCAATATCTTTCTTGAAGGGAGGGGCCCAGAACTGCACACAGTTACTCGAGGTGAGGCCTCACCAGTGCCGAGTACAGAGGCAGCATTACATCCCTAGTCCTGCTGGCCACACTATTCCCAATACAAGCCAAGATGCCTTTGGCCTTCCATGCCACCTGGGCACACACTGCTGGCTCATGTTCAGCTGTTGCCAGCCAGCATTCCCAGGTCCCTCCCTGCCAGGCTGCTTTCCAGCCCCAGTCTGTAGCACTGCATGGAGTTATTGTGGCCAAAGTGCAGGACCCTCCACTTGGCCTTGTTAAACCTCATGCCATTGGCCACCGCTCATCAGTCCAGCCTGTCCAGGTCTCTCTGAAGTGTCTTCCTCCCTTCCAGCAGATCAACACTCCCAAGCCCCAGCTTAGTGTCATCTGTGATTGTAATAATGGTGGAATCAATCCCTTCATCCAAGTCATCAGTAAAGATGTTTAATAGAACCGGGGGGGACCACCTGGGGGGCACCTGGGGGACACCACTGTCACCAGACACCAGATACTGTGCACCATTCACAACCACTCTCTGTTCCTGGTCATCCAGCCAGTTTTTAACTCAGCAAAGAGTGCACCTGTCCAAGTCATAGGCTGTCAGCTTTTCCAGGAAGATGCTTTGGGAGACTGTGCCAAAGGCTTTGCTGAAGACTAGGTAGACCAGATCCACAGCCCTCTCGTTGTCTACCAAGCAGGTCACCCGGTCATAGAATGCAATCAAATTGGTCAGGCCCATCCTGGGACCATCCTTCCCTAAACCTGTGTTGGCTGGGCCTAATCTCCTGGTTGTCTTGTACATGCTGTTTGATGGCACTCAGGATGATCTGCTCCATAACGTTGCCAGGCACTGAGCTCAGGCTGACAGGCCTATAGTTCCCCAGATCTTCCTTTTGGCCCTTCTTGTGGATAGGTGTCACATTGGCCAACCTTCTGTCATCTGGGACCTCCCCAGTTAGCCAGGTCTGGTGATAAATGATGGAGAACAGCTTAGCCATCTCTTGTCCAGCTCCTTAAGCACCCTGGGATAAATCCAGTGTGAACCCATTGATAATATGCTCAGTAGATGACGGGCAGAATCTTTATGCTTATCTCACAGCTTACTTTGTGATCAGGTGGTTTCTGACTTGTTTATGATTTCCTCCTCTTCCCTACCCAGTTCTTGTGACTGCTCAGCTGCAGAACAGGCTGCTCTTTTGATCATCTCTCCTGCTCTTTTCTCATGTTGAGGTGGAATTTCCTGTGAATGAGTTTACATCTATTGCCCCTTCTCCTATCACTGGGTATCACAGAAAAGAGACTCTCTTCATCCTTCTGACAGCCTCCCCTTGGATATTTGTAGACATCAATAAGGTCCCCTCTTAGCCTTCTCTTCTCCAAACTAAACAGACATTCCTTGTAAGAGACATTCTCCAGTCCCTTAACCATCCTTGTAACTCTCTGTTGAATCTCTCAAGCAGTTCTCTGTCCCTCCTGAACTGGGGAGCCACAAACTGTGTACAACATTCTAGATGTGATCCAACTAGGGCTGAGTAGAGGGGGAGGAGCACCTCCCTTGACTTGCTGGACACACTCTTTTTAATGCACCCAAGCATACTATTGGCCTTCTTGGCCAACAGGGCACATTGCTGTCCCATGGATAACTTATTACCAATCAGGACTCCAAGGTCTTTCTCTGTAGAGATACTCTCCGGCAGGTCAACCCCTAACCTGTACTGGTGCATGATGTTATTCCTCTCCAGGCACAGGACTCTACACTTATCCTTGTTGAACTTTATTAGGTTCATCTTTGCCCAGGGGTCCAATCTGTCCAAGTCTCACTGAATGGCATCACAGCCTTCTGGAGTGTCAGCCACTCCTCCCAGTGGCTGTATCATCACCAGATTTGCTGAGGCTACACTCCATCTCTTCATCTAGGTTGGTCCTCTCTTATTAGACAAGCTGACTTCCACTTCCATTATTTCTTCTTAACTACTGAGATGACTGATACAATTGAGGGTTGGGTCTCTGGTTTAGCCAAGGCTGTTTGTATGTCTTCAGATCCAGATACCCTCCTCTTTCCTTTGAGCATGCTGAATAGTGCTTGGTAGTTATAAGTTAAGTTGCACCTCTGGCAAAGCCAGGGCATCATATTTTTCAAATATTCTTCCATTTCAAGATCCTGCACTTGTTCAGGGGTGAAATCTCAGACTGTCAGATTGCTACCCATGACCATACTGCTGTGGGACATATACCCATGAGATGTTCCTAAATAGTTGGTTAACGTTAGGAAAATCTGGAAATGTATTCTTGAAACGTGTTAATAGGATTGTTTTGGTTACCCAAGGATATTCAAGGTATTGAAGAGTTATTGTAAAAAGGGAGAAAACATCTACCCCACAGGAAAAGAAGGGGAAGATGCCAGACTTTATTTCATCCACTGATTGAAACTTGGAGGAGAAAAAAGTGTAATTGTTACTTCTCTTCATGAGATTGCTCCTGATGTACAGGGAGGATGACAATGCAGGGTCCAACTACCAGATTAGACTCAAGCCCAATACTTGTAGAAAGATAGCAACATTTGAATAATTTTTGAGAAGGCTATGTTTTGTCTTTGAGTTGGAAAGAATGTAAACATCTTGTAATCAAAGAGAAAGACTAGGCAGAAGTTGACTGGATATGTTGAGAAGCTTGTTTGTCAGTATTAACCTATTGTATGCTTTGCTTGGACCCATGTGGAAGGGTAGCCAATTGGGATGTGGCAGCTCTGTATCAGAAAAGTATATGAGTTGAGTTGACTATGTAACACAGTAGTAAGCTTTTGCTTATGCTTAGCCTTTTGCTTTGCTTGTGCTTAGTGCTTTGCTTAGTTGCTTAGGCAATAAATGCTTTCACCTTTCACAATAACAGTCTTCTCGTCTTGTCTTCACCTGGAAACACCTTAACATGCAGCCTAAGAAGAATACCCAATGCTGCTGTTATAAATGGTGACCCTAACGTGTCTTTGCTTGGAAACAACTGTGGAGATGTGTGCTTGCGGTCCCGACGTGATCCTTGTGGGGTTGTCAGGGGACTATTCTCCACTGGGGGAGGTGGCTGCTGACATTCCCTAGCTTAGCGTAACAAGGCACTGAAAGGAAGCATGGAAAGTCTGGAAGAAATTTAAAAGCACCTCTGAGAAAAAGAAGAAAAAAGAAGAATTTGAAAAAAAAGGGAAAAAAAAGAGAGAGGGAAAAAAAAGAAGAAACAGAAAGAAGAAGAAGAAAGTAAAAGAAGAAATGGTGAAAAGAGGTCAGAGGTGAGCAGTTGGGGCAATTATAAAAGGGAGGTTTGGTTTTTTTTTTTGGCAAGCACAAAATGGGGAAGCAAATGTCTTAAGAAAAATCTATGAAAAGAAACTTTCTGCTTTGCTTGCATGGCTTAGAGAAAATGCAAAACATTGCACTGTGCAAAATACTGTTGAACCTACAACCTGGGAGAGGGGAAAGGAAAGTTTTGATTGTTGCCACTGAAGTTGCCACTGCTACTGCTTCAGATCAAAGCTTTGCTTTCACGCCTTCCCCCTCATCATAGTTCTCATAGACAAAACACAATCAAGTGCTACACTGCACAGTAAATGGTAAAACTCAAATACAGCCATTAAAGAGCTCTCAAATTTGATGTACAGAACTAAAAAAAAGAGAAAAAGAAAAAAAGAAAATAAAATATAGCACAGTATAAAGATAAACCAATGCCAAGAACAAATAAACCAACATTGTGACTAGCAAGCCTCACACAATTATAAATTCCCTCTTACATGCTGTTACCTCATACCCTTCAAGCCCCACATTGAGTGACAAAAAGAACTGTTGTGGTTGCACTTCACACAGCCGATTGCTCACTCCTACACAGCAGGATAGGAGAATCAGAATGGTGAAAGAGAAAAAAAATGTGAGTTAAAATAAAGATAGTTTAACACATAAAACCCCAAAACAAAACAAACAAACCTAAGAAAAATTAATTCTTAAAAAAACCCTAACTTCTCAGCTCTTCTCAGCACCAGCTACCTAATGCCCAGCTGGTCCCTGACCAATTGCCACCCTGGCAAACTATCAAATATTTTACTGCTGAGCACAACATCATACAGTATGGAATATTTCTTTGATCAGATGGGGTCAGTTTTCTCACCTCTGTGCACTCCTGATGCTGGGGATGTCACTCTCTGCCCCAAGCTGCCATGATGGTTAGGGTTAGGATTTAGAAAGCCATAAATCTTGCATCTCCAGGGACACTACAGTTGCAAAAGCTGTGCCAAGGTGAGCAAGGCACTGCAACATTGCTCCACATCTTTATTTTTCATATGGGCTACTGTCTACATTTAGCCTGTATCTGGGGCTAAACTGTAGCAGTTGCTGTATCATGCAATGACTTCTGGCCAGCATAGGAGGGGTATTTGGAAAAGAAGAGGAGACTAAGGGTTGAAATGAAAGTGGATTTAATGAAACAACAGAAGCAATATCAATGCCACTATACAGTACAAAATGTTATACACAGCCCAGCAGATGTATCATGGTCACAATAAATGATAAGGGAGTCTTTAAGAGCTGGAGAATAAAACGGCCAGGATCAGGAAGCTCCCTATCCTCATCAAACTTCTCCTTTTATACTGTGTGGCATTTACGATATGGGATACACCTGTGAGCCAGCTCTGGTCAGCTGCCCTGGCTGAGCTGAGGCTTCTAAAAGCCTGCAGACCATGGCAGGCCTATGATTCTGTCCCAGTAAAAGTAGGATAACACTCCACTCTTGATTGCACATCATTTACATCACACTTAAATCACTTCTATTTTTTCCTGTCCTTTAATACATATATACACACAGCTCCCTTGTCCACATGCCATTTCTCCAAAATGTTCACAAAATTCATTTAGTCCGAAACCATAGGTTCTATCCATCAGGCAGGTGAAGTTGGGTGCAGCAGGATGAGGAGCTCACAGCTGGCATATCTGCTGCAGTCCATGTTCATGATCTGTGGTGAAGATGATGATCTTGGGGATGATGATCTGAGGTGTGTTCTTCATTAATCTGGGTGATTCTTACTGTAATAAATAGAGAAATGGTAATCAGCTGTATCACAATTTTAACATCATACACTTCAGATTACTGGCTATTCTCACCCCAAAAAATCAAATCTCCTTGAGGTACACATCTAATTTTGCCAGCCTCCTTATTATCTAATAAATGCACCTAGGTCCTTGAGCAGAAGCAATCCCATGAGTGGCTTTGCTTTGGCTCAAGGCAGGAGTAATCTTGACTGTTTCACCAACATTTGTTATGTGCACCATGGGGACTTTATCCCCTTCTACAGCACATAGAAGTTCTGACTAAGCAGATTGATTGACAGATCCCCTGGTGTTAACTAACCAAGTAGCTTTTGCTAAATGTTCATCCCAATTTTTAAATGGCTCAGCACCCACTGCTTTGAGTGCAGTCTCTAATAATCCATCGCATTGTTCAACTTTACAGGTGGCTGGCATGTAATAGGGGATGTGATACATCCACTCAATGCCATGCTCTTTAGCCCAGGTGTCTATGAGTCTCTTTCAAAAATAAGTCTCATTTTCCAGCTCAGTTCTTTCTGGGGTGCCATATCACCACAAGATTTGCTTTTTGAGGCCAGGTATAATTCCACCCTTATGTGCCAATCCAGGTCTATTTACAACACTTTAACCTTAGGAACCTGGTCTACCTGCTGGCTGTTTTGATGTTGCTCAGTACTCTTGGGTACCTGGGCATCTGTGTGGCATATCTTTACCATGGGCTTGTCTAATCAGGCAACGTTATCTTGCCACAATAGGACAGCCCAGATGGCTCTGCTTCTGTATTGCCAGTTGTTTTGCTGTCATTGTTTTAACCACCCCCACAGGGCATTTGCTGCCATCCATGACTCAGTGTACAGATAAAGCACTGGCCATTTTTCTCGCTCAGCAATATCTAGAGCCAACTGGATGACTTTCACCTCTGTAAACTGACTCAATTTACCTTCACCCTCAGCAACTTCTGTGACTTGTTGTGTAAGACTTCACAGAGCAACTGAACACCTATGCTGCTTTCCTACAATACAGACTATTTTCTGTTAATCCATTTTATGTTGGAGCCTACTCAGCATGTATTACCTTCTCCCCTTACGATATTCCAAACCCTCTGTCTTCCAGACAGCCCATGATTACTTCCAAAATCCCTATTCAAGCCTGTGGAGTGATCCTTACTCCACCTAGCATGATGTGTGGAGGGATTCCTCCCTTTTAAACATCCAGTTCAACACTGGCAATCAGGACACCAGGAGGAGCTGTGCTTCAGAATTACCAATTACTTCAGAAGCAGGTCAAACTCCTTCATAGGCTGCCAGTATCTCTTTTTCCTGGGAGTGTACCAGGACTTTGATCTTCTGTGTCCTTCACTCCAAAATGCTATAGATGAACCCTGAGTCTTGCCTGGTGCTTTTTGCCAGAGACTCCAGGTAGGGCCATTTCTCCTGGCTGTGGTGCAGAGCACATTTTTTAATATCTTAGCCTGTCTGAACTGCCTTGAGGGTCACTTCATGAATAATCTCTTGCTTGATTTTTCAAAGGCCTGTTGTTGCTTGGAGCTCCATTTAAAGTCATTCTCTTTCCAAGTCACTCCTTACAATGTCATCAAAATGTTGTAAATGTTGAGGAGCTCCATTCAAGAATGAACAAGGCATCTGGGCCAGTCATAATACAGAACTTTTGCTGCTCATGTTCATTTGGACTTATTTCAGCTTCCACTGCAGTGAGTTCCTGGGATCCTCCTGTCGCTCCAGAAATACAAATGGATCCAATCCCTCTATAGTTTGAAGGCACCAAGGTGCACTGTGCATTACTGTCTACCAAAGCCTTCTGTTTCCACAGTTCTGATGTGCCAGGCCATTGAACCCACACAGTCCAATAAACTCTGTTGTCCCTTTCTTCCACCTGGCTGGAGTCAGGGCTCCTCTAATTTTGAACAGAGTGCCCACTGTCAACATACGGACTGAGCACCTCACATGGACTATAGCTCCACTGCTATTATTGTGTCTCATAAAGAAAGATCTAAAGCCCATCTAACACTGTCTGGGGGCTGCCCATCAGAAACTGGAGCAGTACTTTTCCTGGAAGGGTCCCTTTTTGTGATCATTTTACCTTGCAACATCTGTACATGTGCCTGTGAAACCAAGGTAGCTATTTCTTGTCATTTTCTCATATCCACCCCATGCTTTTGCATCAAAAAACATAGTGTGCCTTGTGGTACTTTCTCCTGATGGCTAAAACCCTCCTCAGTATAGATGGAGAGTAGAGCCTATCCTTCATCTGGGACAAAATTTCATACATCTTACTGAGCAGTTCCATGAACTTGTCAGGCAATTTTCCAGCAGCAGAGATGTTGTCCCATGGGGAAGAAGAAAAACTGTCTGCATATTGATGTAGTCAAGCACCCACATCACCCACTGATGGTGTCTCATCTTTCCAGCTAAATAATGCTAATATGTTGGTATATGATGATGACTTGTGCCACACAGGTCTGAGTTCATCTGCATTTTATGGTGTCTATGGGTCATCCAGGTCAGCAAAAATTAGTTCCCTCAGATGCTTGACATCTTTCTCAATGTTGTCCACTTGCCCTGGCAGTATATGACATCATCTTTAAAGGAATACCTATTCCTCATGCTCAACAGGAGATGCCTCCAGAGAGGAGATGTGCCTCTTTTGTAAGACCCCTGTCAGCCCTCACTTTCTAGCCATTAGTACCAACTGCTTGGTTTCTCTATCCTCTAAATCCAAACCATCAGACCCATAATCCCAGCATCAGAGTAGCCAGCCAAGTAAGCAAGTTGCTCGCCTTCAGGTCAGCTGTAATCTTTACTTACATTTTGCAATTCACTTAGTATAATGGATTGGATTGGACTGGATTCCCCCCACAATAACTTCATGTAAATCTGCCCCAGAGAGCAAATTCACCGCAACTCAGGACTTGGAAAGTCAGAAAATGAAATTGTATTTTACAACAAGACTAAATATAACAGTATAAACCAAAAGTAATAAACTATTACAGAATATATCTATATCTATATGCATATAGCATTATCAACAGCACAAGGGGGGAAGCCCCCCAGGTACCTTCGAGGGAGTTGAGTTAAAAATAGCCACCAAGGCCAGCAGGAAAAACAGCACTGCCCATATCCCTTGAAGCAAAGCCAAGCAGCCAAGCACAGAAGAAGCAGTGAGCAAGAGGCAGTGGAGAGATACAAGCTATGCTGCAAGATACAAAGTTTTTAATGCTCCAATGAAATTATATTAACTTATCTATTGTTGCATTTTGTGGCCTATCCCTGGCATTATTTACCTTTCACTCAGAGACTTCAGTAATTTTACATTTTACAATTAATGTCTAAGCTAGGAACTAGCTCTAACTGCCTTTAATATCATTCCACTGGAGCATCAAGTCATCCATCTAATTAAAGATAATATCTATGTGATGAATAGTAGTAGTCGTTCAGGCTTCGGTCCATTCTCCATTCTGGCTATCCCAGATTTTGGTTAGTCCAAAGGTTCAGGGAAGAAAAAAAAAAAAAAAAAATCAAGCATTTCTAAGTAGATGGGATGAAAAAGGAGGACTCTTCAGGACTCACAGGGTTCACGCTTATGTACGGTGAGTTCTTCATAGGCTTTGCGGGTGCTATGATTATTTGAGAAAGAACTCATAAAACCTTATGTATACACTGAATATAGATTCTTTCAGCTAAATTCCTCTGTGTAATACATTGAATTCACCATTTGTTTGCATAACCCAATATGTATGACCAGGTCCTTTGGCAAAAACCACTCCTCGTACAGGTGTAGCCTCACCCAAAGGGGAGAATACCCAATCAGTTTTCCCCAACAGATTCTTTTCACGAGTAACAGGAACGTTGTCACCTTCTACCTTTCATAATAGATTATAATAGAGTGAGCTGGACCTGCTCAGTTGACAGAACCTCTACTGTTCACTAACCAGGTGGCAGTGTTTTTCACAATTCTTTAAGGTTCCTCCCCCCATTGCTTTCAAGGTGGTTTTCAGCAAACCATTATAACGCCCAATCTTGCCTGAGGCAGGTGCATAATAGGGGATGTGGTATATCCACTCAATGCTATGCTCTTTGGCCCAGGTTTTTACGAGGTTATTTTTAAAATGAGTGCTATTATCTGATTTGATTTGCTCTGGAGTGCCATTTCTCCACATGATTTGTCTTTCCAGGCTGAGAATGGTATTAGGTGCAGCGGCATAGGGAACTGGATAGGTTTCCAGCCATCCGGTGCTTGCCTCTACCATCATCAGCACATATTGCTTACCAGTCCGAGAATAAGGTAGAGTGATATAATCAATCAGCCACACTTCACCACACCTGTACTTTGCCCACCGTTGACCACACCACAAGGGTTTCAGATGCTTTGCTTGCATAATAACAACAGGACATGGGTAGTGATGTCCTGCCATAAATCCGCAGCACAAATTGGCTTTCATTTCAGTTTCCAATCATTCTTTTTGCAGTCCTTTAGCCAACCCCGTGAGGCATTTGTTACCATCCATGAATCATTATAAAGGTAAAGCATAGACCAATTCTCACACTCAGCTATGTCAAGAGCAAGTTGGATAGCTTTTACCTCTGCAAATTGGCTCAACTCACCTTCTCCAGCTTTTACTTCTGCCACTGCTTGTACAGGACTCCAAACTGCAGCTCTCCGTTTTCGCTTATTTCCAACAAGGTGACAGGAACCATCTGTGAACTTTCCTCATCAGACAAATCATTGTAAGGAGGAGCTTCCTCAGCCTGAGTTACTCTTTCCTCTGGAGGATTTATACAGTTTGTGCCTTCTGGCCAATTAGTAATAATTTCCACTATGCCAGGTCATTCAAGACTTCCCATGCGTGCTTGCTGTGTTATCAGAGCCATCCACTTAGACCAGGTAGCATTGGTTGCATGATGCAGGGATGCCTCCTTTCCTTTAAACATCCAGTTCGAAACTGGTAATCTGGGAGCAAAAAGAAACTGAGAGTCTCTTCCAACTACTTCTCCTTCATAAGCACCAAGTATCTCTTTCTCTGTTGGAGTATAGTTTGTTTCTGAACCCCTGTCTCCTCTACTCCCGAAACAAAGTGGTCAGCCACATATCTCTCCTGGAGCTCTTTGCCACAGGCACCAGGTTGGACCATTCTCACTTGCAGCCATGTACAGGATGTTCTTAATGGGTCTGAATGGGTCCCAAACATGGACTACTTCCTGCTTTATCTGGTCAAAGGTTGCTTGTTGCTCAGGCCCCCACTCAAAACAGTTTCTTTTTTGAGTCGCATCATATAAAGGTTTTACAATTTGACTATATCTAGCGATGTGCAGCCTCCAAAATCCAACTGCTCCTAAGACAGATAATGTGTCCTTCTTATTTGTGGGATTTGCCATGGTGGAGACTTTGTTTATCACATCCAGTGGAATCTGTCGGTGACCATTTTGCCAACAAACTCCCAGAAACTGACTCTCACTGGCAGGCCCTTTCACCTTGTCTCACTTTACAGCAAAACCAGCCTTCAGCATAATGTCAATTATTTTGTTACCTTTCTTGAAAACTTCCTCAGCAGTATTTCACCACATGATGATGTCATTGATGAACTGCAGGTGCTCTGGAGCTCCACCTTTTTCCAACACATCATGGATCACTGCATGACAGATCGTTGAGCTGTGTCTCCACCCCTGGGGCAAATGTTTAAATGTGTACTGAATCCCCCTCCAGGTGAAATCAAACTGAGGCTTGCATTCTTCTGCTATGGGAATAGAGAAGAAAGCATTGGCAATGTCTATGGTATCATACCATTTGGCCTCTTTGAATTCCAGCTCATACTGGAGTTCCAACATGTTTGGCATAGCAGAACTCACGGGTGGAGTTACTTCATTTAGGCTGTGAAAGTCAGCTGTCAAATGCCACTCTCCATTTGGCTTTTGTACAGGCCATACTGGACTGTTGAAAGGCGAATGGGTTTTTTTAATGATGTCTTGGCCCTCCAGACGACAAATCAGATCATGCATGGGCACCAAAGAGTCATGGTTTGTTCAGGATTGCCTATGATGTACAGTTTGAGTGGCAATTGGCAACTTCATATCCCCTATGTTATGCTGTCCATCAACAGCAGACTCATCTGAGAGCTCAAGCCTAACAGACAACTTCAATTTGTCTCCAACAGCTTCTACAGTTGCTATTCCATAGGTCCATTTATAACCCTTTGGATCTTTAAAGTGCCCTTCTTTCAGAAAGTTGACTCCTAAGGAATAGGGATTGAGTAGTCATCTATGATTCTTCTGCCAGTGATGCCCCTGCAGGACCTCTTATTTTTGTGTACTTCATCTTCTCTACAGGGACAACTGCCACTGGCACTTGTTGAGTCCCAAGCTTAGCTGCATCACCCCTTGACTGGAGGTTGCAATAGCTGCAGGGCCTGTTACAGGGGTTGTGGTAGCTACACTGTATCCACACCTATACCAATATTTTCCTCTAAGCACAACCAAGAACTGAAAAATGTTTAAAAAGTCCTAACAAGATGATCAAGGTGTAAGAAGCATCCCAAGGATATACCAGATTCTCTTTGCCTGCTACCATTCCACAGAAATCAGAAATCCTTATAATTACAAAAGAATTTATAATGCCATAATCCACCAACAAAGAACATAGCAGAGAAGCATCTCTAACCCCATGCCCAGAAGCAATAAACTGCACAAACCCAATAACCAACAGCAGTAAAGCCTCCCACAGCTTCCAAAGCAACTCTGGAAGCAAATACCAGAGAACTGTACCTAGGAACAATGCTACTCAGGTCACCACCATAATGAATGCATACAACAGCTTGGTCAAATCTGTTAAAACTTCAACCTTCCAACACTCCCTAATTAAAGGTCTGTGATTATCCCAGGTGAGCTATTAAGGTCAGATCCCAAATAGATTTTGGCTACCAAATAAACTGTCTACGCTTAGCCCACACCCAGGACTAAACTCCAGCAACTGCTCTATCACCCAATCACCCATCCCCAGCAGAGAAAGAGGATCAGGGAAAGAAGTGGCACAGGCTGAAACAAAACTAGGTTTAATGAAATGACCAAAATAATACTAATGCAAATATAAAGTACCCAGTGTTACACTCAGCCCAACAAATAAACAGAGATCAAAATAAACAGGAAAGCAGTCCACAACATTAGGAGGAAAAGGATGATGAGCAGAGTCAGGTGGACCCCCAGCAAGAAATCCTCCATCACCAGTAAACTTCCCCTTTTATATTAAGCATGACATTTATGGCATGGGTTACATCTGTCAGCCAGTTCAGATCTGCTACCCTAGCTGACACAGACCTGGTGATGGCCTGCAGGCCTATGATTCTGTCCCAGCGAAACCAGGATGCCCTGGTGGCTTCTCTAGGCAGCTGGTTTCAAAAGCTTCTGGGGTCCGTGTCAGCTGCCTTCAGGTTGGCTGGTGATTGTAAGCTGGTTTGTGACAGGCAGGTTCTGGAATGTGGGTAGGGCTGCTCACACCTAACAGAGGAGCCTCAAGATGTTGCCTGCCTCTGTGCAAGACTCCTGAGACTTCATGATACTACGGTGACCTGATGCAGGGCTCACACCTCAGGGAGCCAGAGAACATCTGTCAGGATGACAGGGAGGTATGGAATTTGTGTGTACTGTGTCATCTTTATAAGTACTGATTAGTATTGGTAAGTACTCTCCCTTTTTAGGCTGTACCTACTGACTTTAGCAGGACAGTGGCCTACATCTCCAATGGTCTGGCCAGCACAAGTAGTGAAGGGCTCTGGTAGTGCATCAGAACCAACTGCTCTGGTTGTCCAGCTGAAGTCACGTCAGGGCTCTGGCTGTCTGGGCAGCCAAAACAGTGTGGCAGTCCAGCTGGCCAACCTCATGAAATGGCAGAGAGCGCTGCTGGCTAGCCAAGCAAATTACTTTAGGACTCTGTCTGGCCAGTTGTCCAAAGCATGAAGACCTCTAGCTGGCCAGCCAGCCAGCATGTTACAGGCCTGTGGCTCTTTGGCATGGGCAAACAGTATAAGATTCTGGCTGGCCAACTTAAGTGTTGTAGGGCTTTGGCTGGCCTACTAACCAAAGTGGTTAAGTAGGGCTACAGCTGGTCAGGCAGCCAAAGTGGTGTGGGGCTCTGCATGTTTGGTGGGATCAAGTAGTTTGGGGATCTGGCTAACTGGCCAGCCAGTCAAAGTAGTGTAAAGCAAAGAATGTTTGGTGGAGTCATGTGTTGTACTCTGGGCAGCTGCCAGCCAAAGTCGTGAAGGACTTCGGCAGCTTGGCCACGGCAAGTGGATTAGGACATGGCCTGGCTGGCTGTTTGATTTTTATCTAGGGCTCTGGCTGTCTGACCAAGCCAAAGTGGTGTAGGACTCTGGATGGATGGCCATCCAAAGTGGTTTTTGGGTTCTGTCTGTTTGGAGAGGCCAAGCACTCTGGGGCTCTGACCTGCACAAAGTTCTGCCAGAGTTCTCTCTGGGGGGAGCTGCCACAGAGATGGTGTGTGCCAGCAGCCAACTGCTGTGCTGTTTCATTCCACCGAGAGGTAGCTTTTGTGCATGGGTTTAATTTTTATCTGATTTCACTCCATCAGTTTCTCTGGCCTCCCTGGCAGCCTTCATTTACCTTTTAAACCCATTATCACGGCTTCTCTGAGCAGTCAGTTCCAGAAACTTCTGGGGCCTCTGTCAGCTGCCTTCAGGTTGGCTAGCTAATGATTGTGAGCTGGTTTGTGACAAGCAGGTTCTGGAACATGGGTAGGGCTGTCCCCTCCTAGCAGAGGGTCCCCTCTCCAGGGGCAGTGATGTGAGGGGAGCAGGATAGTGGTGTATGCTGGGGCTGCTGGGGGAGCAGGAGATGCAAAGGGGGCTCAAAACTCTGCCTGCCTCTGTGCAAGACTCCTGAGATTGCTCGATGCCATGGTGACCTGCTCCAGGGCTCAGACCTCAGGGAGCCAGAGAACATCTTGCAGGATAGCAATGAGGTACAGTGTGTTTGTGCTCAGTTTAATCTGCCTTTTGGTTCTTTGGGATGCTGTACTGTTGAACTGGATAGGCCAGTAGGATAAGTCTCCAACTGGCTGGCCAGGAAAAATGGTGTAGACCTGGGGCAGGCGTGGCAGAGCCAAGTACTGTGGGACTGCTGCTGGTGTGCATGGCCAGTGGCACAGGACTTTGGATAGCTGGTGGGGCTAAGTGGTGTAAGTAATCTGTCCAGTCAGCAGCCAAAAACAGTGTAGGGCTCTTGGTGGACTGGCCAGCCAGACTGGTGTAGGATTATAGAATCATAGAAATCATAGAATCAGTCAGGGTTGGAAGGGACCACAAGGATCATCTAGTTCCACCCCCCCTGCCATGGGCAGGGACACCTCACACTAGATCAGGCTGCCCTGTTTGGACAGGCCAAAGTGGTGCAGGGCTCTGGCTGGCTGGCCAGGCAACATTGTGTAGAGCTCTGACTGGTCAGCCACCAATTGTGATGTAGGACAGCTCCAGAGACATGGGCTGCAAAAGGAATGCCAAAGGGACCACAGCACTGCACCAGCATTGCCCTTTCCACTCTTTTCCCTCTCTTCTCAGCCACGCCTGGTTCTGGATGGGAACCTGTCGCAGGTCATAGAATCACAGAGTCAACAAGGTTGGAAAAGACCTCAGAAATCATCAAGTCCAACCTATCACCCAGCACCTCATGACTAACTAAACCACAGCTTCAAGTTCCATGTCTAATCCTTATGCACCCTCAGGCTACTCACTGATAGGGTGGCGTGAGATGCAGAGAAGGCCTTGATGCTGTGCTAAGCAGCACACAGCAAGTTAAAACAACACTGCATTCTTCAAATCCAAACCAGACATCACATCTGCACTAATGTGAAGAAAATTAATGCTATCCCAGATCAAACCAGTAGAGAACACAAGTCTTTAGAAATAAAATAACCCATACTAGATACTTAATTTATTATGTTAATGAAGCAACAGCAGAAGAAGGAAGCTATTAGATAATTATTCAGGAGATAAACCCCAACAATTATAATCTTAGTATATCTAAATCCAAAGCTATATATTAGAGGGTGAGTTCTCTGATATAAATGCATCATGTATGATTATATGCAGGTAGACTTAGGAGTTGAGCATGTGCTAATCACTGATACTGCATTATGTAAACCTATATCAACCCTTTGTCAACTACATTTCACCATTTTTCATAGGTTTGCTTTCAGCAAGTAAGCAAATCATTTACACAGATATTTAGATGTATATAAATGCATGTAAGTGCCTACTCAATTACAAAAGCATACTACATTTATAGGCTTGTTTGCAAATACAACTCCATTAAATTGAGGTCTCAGTGCCAAAGGTCATGTATGACTGCAGGAAACTGTCAGTTTGGCTCGCAGGGCAAAGGGCGAGTTAGAAAAAGTGGTATAATTGCAAGAAGCCACTATCATGTACATAATTTCTTTTACTATAGTGATACAAAAACCTTCCTGAATGGCAAAACAACTCAGGATATTATCTCCTAATAATGAAATATCTTTTGAGACAAACTGTATTGACAGATAAAGTATTCCTGTACCCATTTCCACAATCAAAAAAGTGAAGGCATAGAGTGCAGCGAAGGAGAAAGGGCACTGTCTCTTAATGCAGCATTAGGGGTTCACTCTCCAGTAGCATTTATCTCTGTTTTTGTTTTCCATTTTGGGTATTTTGTTTATTTTGGTGTTGTGTGGGGTGTTTTTTTTGTTTGTTGGTTGTTGTTTTTTGGTTTTTTTTGGTGGTTGGTGTTTTTTAACCAAGTTTTCATCTTTCCCCAGTCTTAGGGGGAGATTTATTTCACTAAAATAAAAACCAAAGCACACAGCGAGAAAAGTAACTACCTTTGTCCTTTTAATACAGATGTAGTACAGATTGTTTAATTACAGGACAGTGCTTCCAGTTAAATAAAATTAAAAACCTTTATTTTCCCCAAATATAAAATTATTCAATTAATGTCTTAAAAGAAAAAGAATATGGAAAAAGCTTTAAATTATACCACCATTTACCACAGTAACCATGAACACCAACTACATACTCCATTACTTTGGCAAAAATGTTTTTCTCTTTTAATAGCTGCATATAAACCTAACATAGCAAAGACTGTATACATCTTTATATTGCACTTATTTATAAATGGACTGTAAAGTCTGCATATACTTGGAATGATCAAATTTTCACAATAAACTGAAAGCAGAAGGGTAAGAGCTGGTATGAATATTAAAAAAACGCTTAGAAATGTAATACATTTATGTACAGACTGCATGGACTGTATTAACAAACAATATGTACAGAACAATTTACTACTTCTGATATTTTAGTATAACTCAGTGTTCATTAATACAGACCTTTGGTTGTATTTAGTCGTTTAATAAGACCTAAGCTCACATACCTCCAAAATGCAACAAGGTATAAAATAAATCATAACAATCTGCCAAAAGGTACAAAACCTACTATTGCCAGTTCCATTAAACCCAAAAAACTAGTGTATCTGTCTAGCCCCAAAACAGTTCTTGTACTTTGAATCAATCTCTATGTGCCATATTTGAAAAGAACAGGTGAATATTACATGTCTGAAAAATGACATCCCACAACACTTTTCTGTAATGTGCAATTCACTTTAATACTACTTTCTAACGGAAAAGAGAAATTAACTTCAACTTTGTAATTTTCCAACATGTACTTCTGCAGTGACATTGTGAATACTTCTATGTTACCAGCAAGACTAGAAAATATGTCTCCCTTGCTCTAAAATTAATACTATGATCAGTAACTGCTAAGTGTGCTCAGACACTCATATGAATGACGCAGCTTGCACGTGCCCAACATTTAGCTTCAAAATCATCCTGAGTTTGCACACAACAAAGCAAATCCACAGACTTTGAAAAAAAATATACTTTCCTTTACAAAACAATCATGCGACTGAAGAAGAACTGGGCATCCCATGAACTGTTGTGCTTGTTGGAGTTCCACTTATGGCGTTGAAAATGTGTAGTGAGTTAGGCATAACACCGGCCTTTTCTTCAACAGGAGTAATCTTAAAATGGAAAATATTTATTTACCAAAATGTTACAAGATGACATAAGCATTTCCAAAGCAGCTAACCGATTTCACAAGCTGTTGCTTCCCCACTCAATTTTCCAGTACTCTCTCCACTGCATACAACTTTTTTTGAGGACAGTTAATCTTGTCAGCTATCCTCTACCAGATTTAGGAGAGCAGTAGTTATTTCTTCATCACCAGTTCTCCTAATTTAGGTATTACACTATCCTCCTCTCTGGAGAAAGCTTGGATAGCTTCTCTCATTGCTCCTCTTAACTTTCAAGAGCAATTTCATAACAACAGTCTTGCTTTTTGCCCTTTTGTTTTCTTGACTTAAAGGTATAATTTGAACATTTCTTATCAAAAGCTATTGAAGCACCACAGACTTCATTTTTAACAGCTATAAGTTTACTGACGCTAAGATTAGAAATACTGGAAAAAAGGAATGATATGAAGGTTAGACAAACTGAGAGCAGAAGTACAGAAAACTAATTACCATCCCATCTGATCACATTGGCAAGCAGCAGGGGAAAAAAAAGGAAAAAAAATCTGTTAAGATGATTTTCTGTATTTTTCGAAAGAGAGTTTTTGCACTTGTTTAAACCCCACACTATCGTGACAGCTAGTAGTTTCTTCACTGACATCAAAACAAACATTGTGAGAAGCTTTTTTTCCAAATACAGCAATAGGTTGGCATGCAAAGACACTTTAAAGATTTCAAAGAGCCACCTCATGACTCTAAGCCTAAAGAGAAGTGACCAATCTTATTAAAAACAAAACAAAACAAAAACAAAGCCCCACAAAACAACCAAAAAAATCCCCCACAAAACAAACCCCAACCCCACAACACAGCATGTTTTGATTACTTTCAACTAATTACATTTGTATACAAAGAACACCATGGCAGGCTGATTGTACATATTACTGCAGACAGTGCTGTGGCTTCGTATTCTGTCCACACTGTCTTACAGGTATCAGTTGTTTACACCTTCTTCTCTTTGTTTACTTTTAGAGGATGTGATTTACTCTTGAAGCTTCAGGCATTACATTCTTTGTCTTATTGTCAATCTTTCAAAACTCCCACACCTGAGCATTTTTAGAACACATGTATCTTGCACAGAGTTCAAAATATTCTTGTGCACACACTGTCATTATCACAGTGTATCAGAGGTTGGAAGGGACCTCAAGAGATCATCAGGTCCAACCTCCTGCCAGAGCAGGATCACTTAGGGTATAGGTTTTACTTTTTCCTGCACCAAAAGAATATTAAGGTTTAATTTATTATCCTTGTCATTTTTTGACCAGAACATTTTTCTCTATTTTCTGAAGGATCTTCTGTACAGTTAATTCTCCCATGTACCTCACATCTTAATCAACTGTCTAGTCAGTTATCCTCCTTTCTAAAACCCTCTTGCTAAACCCCTTTCTACCTTTCAATACATCACACAAACACAGTCAAACTCTCCCATTTATGTCAGCTAAGCAATTTTTTTCCCCTGTTCCAGGGATCTTTCAAAACTATTTTCAGCTACACATATATCTGAAAAGCATTCTGTTGGTTTTTTTTTCTTTTAAAAAAACTCTCAACACATGGATTCTGGCAGAATGGTATCACTCCATACAAACCTTGTTTCACAGTATTTTCTGCCATTGGCAGTTACAAAAAAGTTAGTTTGAGAGAAGCTTTTTCGTGGGATAGTACCACAAAAGAATAAGAGAATGAAAAATAAAGCTTCTGTGCTTTACTGTATTCTTACACTTCACCACCATAATTACATCATAGCACTGAGCAGCTGATAACAGATTTTCTGAGAAAACACCATCAGGAAATAATGGGGAATAAGAAAGTGTGTGAAGTAAACTGGAGACACTTGACACATTTTTTAACAGAAAAAAAAAAAATGCCATGCAAGTTTTGGATACCATCAAAGCAAGGGTAGAATAAAGGCAAATCTTTCTCAGCCTACAGATACGCTGTTACACCAGCAGGCTGACTAGCTTTTTGGGCAAGCATTTCTTGGATAATAATAATGATTTAAAGATGTCAAAAAATAGTAAATGGGTAAAGTTATTGCTAAGGGAGCAATCCTGAAAAGAAGCTGGAAGATTAACAGAGTGTTTAAATGTCAGCTAGACTGAATGCCTCAGGCAGGTCTCAAGTTTGATTTTTCCTGACTGAAGTCTATAGATTTTATAGGCACAAGAGAAACCTGAAGCTCCTCTTTGTGTCAACTGGTTGCCCAGACTAGGATGCATTGGTTCCTAGACTAAGAAAAGTTACTATTCTGGTCACACGTTTAAGGAAGTGTTGTAGATTTGTGTATTTGTAAGGCAAAATATCATCAGAAAACAGGTATTTCTTGCAGGCAAGAAACACAAGTCCTGAGGGTTAAGAACTATTGCTACTCTATGGATTTAGGAAAAGATTATACAAATAACAGTGCATGAAAGAAAAGGAGCCTGAAGTGATGAATATGGTGAACAAGGATGACAAGTAGGCAGAGATCAAGCATGACTCTTCAGCCCTTCCTGTCCACCCTTGGTCTGGAGACATTCCTAACATAGGCCTAAGGTGAAAGGTCCTACATCTCACTCCACAGCCACAGGAGTCACAGTTTTTCTTCTTCCATCCCCTACAGCTTGTTGGTAGTAGACTCCCCTCAAGAAAATGTATTGAAGTGCCTCTTTAAAGATGTTTACCTCTTCATTGCAAAAGTAAACGCTTATACCTCAAAAATCTAAAGGGCTAAGCTTTGCAGATCAAATCCCCCTGCTGTTACCATGAGGTACTGAAGAGAGACACAAATGTAACAATACATATGAAGCATGAATGACACATATATACTTGTCACTGAATTTGTTTTCCCTTTACTGTGGTCTTCCTTTCCTATAGAAATCCAGGCTGGTGCCCACCAGCTTTACTTTCTTAATAAGGAAGACTTGATTCTGAAAGTAAAGAAAGCATCTGCAGAAAATTCACAAAGAGAAAAAAAATTATGAATCACAGAATCTCAAAACATTAGAGGTTGAAAGAGACCTCCAGAGATCAAGTCCAACCACCCTGCCAAAGCAGGATCATGATTCCATGACTTCAATAGAAAGAAAATCCCTTTGTGTAAAGCATTACATACACTTTTCCTAGTGGGGTCACATGACAGCTACATTTTGAATGCTGGTATGTATAATTTCATTTCAGCACATACTTGTTCATGCATTATTTCTGAAAGCTCTTTTGCCATTTCTCTGTAGTTGGCCTTCATTTCTTCTTGATACTCCAACTGATCTTCCTTTATAAGTCGTTCATTTACACCCAGAGCATGCCCACAAGCTTCAACAAATTGCCTAATTTAGACAAAATAATAAAAAAAAGCTCTCAATCAGGAATACAAAAGCCAAATGATCCATTCAAAATGCCAGCTTAAAGTATGTTTTTAATCCAGTGAGAATACTATAAAATTCTTTAATTCCCCCACCCCTGCAAAGACTGGTATCTTAAGAAAAGTCAAGTTTTATTTTTTTCCCCGCAAAACATACCTAAAAACTTCCTTCAGTAGCTTTACTTTATTGTCTGGATATCTTTTGGTGTTTGTGTCATCTAAGAAAGCTCTTGCATATGCTAATGGCCCAGCATTAACCTGAAAAGAACAAGAATGACAAAATAAAGTCAGTTCTCTAACATATTATCATTGTAGTAACAGGTACCACAGATGTCTGATTTCCTTTTCTTAGCAGAACACAACGATTTCAAAAAAGACTGCTGGAGCTGGAACATGAGAGCAGGAAAGGTCTCCACAGCACTCTGTATGAGCCTGTCCTGGCACAAAGAAGCCACTTTGATGATATGGCAAAATAACTGCTGATATTGCCAATTTGTCATCTCCAGTTTATTAGTATGATAAAATGGGCTACAACTACTACTGTTTTGTCTGCTTATCTGTTGAAAACGTTCTTCCAAAATGAAAGCTCTGAAACAATTAGCACTACTATGACAACTACATGAAAAGTAGGTTTAATGACTTCTGACTCATCCCTATTATTCTTTTATATCAAGAGGAAGAGGCCCTCCCTTGACAGCTTGCTTGTTCTGGAACTGTGGTTTAGGCTTGTTTTTTTTCTCTTCAACAAGACAGCAGGTCATTTCAGATGACTGTGCTTACAGTTCCTTTTATTTGAACCAGTTAACAGTAACAGAGCGTCCCTTTTGTTGTTGCATTAAGATTCTTACCTTATTGATCTGTACATGCTACAACTGCTTCATGTACCCTCTTTTGGTGAATCTGATGGCTTCTTTACACATTCAGTTCTTACTCGCCTTAGGCGAAATGAAATGTTGCACAGCATAACTTTGTACTACTACCCTTTCCCTATATATTGGTGATCCCTCTTCATCTCCACTGGGATCTTACCAAAACATAAAAGCAATAATGACTATGTTGAACCTACTGTGAGCAGACCTACATCTAGGAAAAATATGCTCATTCATTCTTATACAGGAAGTCACTACTTTATGGTAGTTTGCCTGTTACACCAAAATCTTTTTTCCCATTCTGGAAATGACTGCAAACAGGACATTCTTGAATATACAGAATGGGAAATTAATGATAAAATGTCTACTTAAATAACACTTTTTAGGGATAGAGGTAAGTGAAAAAGCTGAATAACAAAGGATATGGTCTTACCTGAACACTGACACTTCCTTGTAGCTTCAGCTGCAATTTGATCATATCCACTTCAGCTGATGAGCAAAGCTGCCTGAGTTCTGCAACTTTTTTACTCATTTCATCAATGGCTACTTCAATTGGGTTTAAATCAGTATGGTGCTGGTACATTACTGGAATGCGCTTCTTCACATATGGGAAACAATGTATAGCTATGGACAGAGAAAGTTTAACATGGTTGGAAAGAAATTTTTGAATAAGATTAATTTTGTTAGAATTTCATGCTAAAAATATAATTTGCATAATCAGTTGCCCAATTAAAAATCCTGAAATACCATCAGATGTACAGGAAAAGAAAACACTGAAAATGGAAATATGCATAGCTTCACATGTCTTACAGCAAATAAAGATCGTTCCCATTATTGCTACTGATGGTAAGCAAGAAATAAACCACTGGAAAATAATTCATATGAGAACTGTAAAAACAATTGCTTATCATACAATTGCATCTGAATTAATTTTCCAGTCAAAGCACAACTTCAGCTTTATACCTTGTACTGAAACATTTCCAAATATACCACAGCTCCCTTAGAAGTATAATAAAATGTTTTTGATCAGTGAACTAAAGATCTTTAAAATTTGAGCCAAGAGGAAGACAGATGAGCACTGTCTCTCCCTTTTAAAGCTAACAAATGAGAAACCAAACCACAGTGATTAGACCAAAGTTACAATGGAAAAAAGGCTGGAAATCAAAGCAGAACCTGCTCTTCAGGCTTTTTTAGTGCTTTTAGCCAAAAGAACCAATGCTGCATTTTACATGTTTGAAGGCTGAAAGAAGACTAAAAAATTCCATACTCAGATCAGCAAGCATAATACCACCACATTCTTCTTTTTTTTTTTTTAGCAAAGAGTGAGCACAGGGAAGGGCAAAAGGGGAGATGAAGACATTCCAGTACTATAAAAAAAAAACAAAACAACCAACCAACCAACCAAAAAAAAACCCAAAAAACAACCCACACGAAAAACAAACAAACAAACCCCCAAAAAACCTCCAAATCATTTAGGAGTAATTAGAAAATTGTCATACTCTTTTTCCCATTCTTAAGGATGAAAAAAATCCACATGATTATATACATATGGTTTGAAATGAGAGAGGAGAGGATTTAGATTGGATGTTAGAACAAGTTCTGCACCATGAAGGTGGTAGAACACTGCAACAGGATGCCTGCGGAGGGGGTTGAGGCCCCATCCCTGGCGATGTTCAAGGACAGGCTGGACAAGGCTCTGGGTGGGCTGATAGAGTGGAGGATGTCTCTGCTGACTGCAAGGGGGTTGGACTGGATGGCCATTGGAATTCCCTTCCAACTCAGACCATTCTATGATTCTATGATTTAGAAGTGCATAATCATATATTTTAGCATTATTTTCAAGGTTGTTTTGTCTAATAGTATTTTGATATACTTTGCAATTCTTGTCACCTCCAACAGCCGTGAGATCTTCCAAATGATTTTTTTCTGACAAAATACACAACATATAGAAAAAATGTAGTATTGAGAATTAAGTACAAACCCCAAAAGAGCAGTTTTCTTTAAAAGGAAATTTCCATTCAATCAGTACCTGTCAGAATTGTCCGTCGCTTACACTGTTCTTCTACTCCTCCTTGTCTTTTACCAGCTTGAGTAAAAGGCATCTCAAACATAAAGCGACGAATGTTATGAGTCCTTTCAAAATCTGTTTTTCTTTCTTGTAACTCTTTTTCTTCAAAGTAAGGAACCACATGTGTAACTTGAATATATGCATATTTTGAATCTAAATCCTTAGGATTTACCTTAAAAACATAACAAGAAAATCAAACAGCTTCATTGTGAATAAAGTGGATTTAACTGTAGTCACACAACTTTCAGAAATTACTGAAAACGTTTATGTTCTCACAGGGCTTCCTGACTTTCTGTTTCTAAGTAGGAGGAAGACCACACAACTAGATGCATTACAACACAGTATGGGTTGGGGTTTTTCTAACATTCTTTAATAATTACTTTATGCAAAATGGCAAACAAAAACATAATGCAGAGTTATACCTGTGATGAACACTCAAAGACACAAAAAACCCAGAAACAATTATTTGTCTTCTATGACAGCTGATAGAGCAGTATATTGGAGACCCAAAATTGCTAGTGATAAAAAAAGAGTTAAAACCCTACGTAGTTCAGACATCGCCTTGAAAAGGCACTTCTCCCAACCTGTCCACCTCAACTCTGACACCCTATGAGCGTCCCAAAGAATATACTGGTGGGAGCAGGGCAAATTAAAAGGCTTCACTATTTAGTCAATTCTATTTTTATATCTGCCTGAGTGAGAATCTCATGGACTGGAAGATGTCTAACTTGGTAAAATCAGCAACTATTTTCCCATACCAATAGATAAGGCCTCCTTCGCCCAACAAGGTCTTTAAATAGACCAAGGACTTACAGTTTTTGTAAATTCCCCCAACCATGGGATATAAAAGGCACCTCTGCATCTTTCTAAAAGTTGTTGCCCACCATTTTAGTCCCATACCAAATATTCACATTATCTCTGCCTGTCCCTGAGACACTTCTATAAGTGGGAAACCCAACAATGTCAATTATCCATTTTTATTGGAACATAGTGCCTGATCGTTGCTTTTTTTTTTTTTTTTAAATATATTCTGGTATTTTTTAAAAGAACTTAAGTTGCGATTTATGTGCTCATTTTCATACAACTGACAGAAAATTTTCCCTACAAATGCTGACAAACACATTATAGTTAATTGTAAAAAATTCAGGAGAGTAAACTCAGAGTACAATACAAATCTCTTGCCTTCCACAGCATGAAATCTAGTCCTTGCATAAGTTCTCCTCTCTTTTTAAAGTTCCAGTATTGAAGAGCTCATCATTGCTGCATTTTCAGACCAAGAAGCACAGAACTTCGTGAACTTAGTGGGAGAATCAAGGAACAGAAGAGGCAGGAAATAATAATAATAATAGAAAATTATCATAAAGTCTGAAGCCAAACAAAAGTTTGGCTGATAAAAGGAATGAAAGGAATCCAGAGAGGAGTCTTGTGCAGTGTGTGTTCTTCTCAGTGTATGAACTATTGAAGCCCTTTTCAGATCACCAGCTTTGGGGCCTTCAATTGCAAAAGAAAGCATTTCCTGTGACAAACCTAGATTTAACCAGATCACTTTGTGAGATCATTTTTTTCATACAGTTTAAACGTTCTTAAAATTGAACAGCCTCAAAGACAAAGGATAAAAAGAAAAAAAGATACAGAATTAAAATGCTCAGAAGAGAGGTCTGTTTCTTACTTCAGAAGAAAGTTTGGACTCTGCACTCACTCTGAGCGTAAATAAAGGAAAAAACGTCCAAAGAATGACTGCATGAAATGGCAAGAAACATAGCTCAAGTGAACATAGAATATAATCATAATCCAATTTTTTTCTAAAATATAATTATTATTTTGAGAGGTAGCACTATGGCAATTAAGCTTTCTGGTTGTTCTTAGAGTTAAAACTTAATAGGAGATTATATTTCTCACATGCCTCTCAAGGCATGAGTAGAGCTTTTAGACACATATGACTGTACCAAATGAATAACGGAGTGATCCCACAGTATATCAAGTGGATTAGTGGAAGTAATGCATTAGAATATTTTACAGAGAATAAATATCATACTTTGCCAGAATCCTGGATCATTTTGACATTTTCAGATCCAAATTTGTCAGAGTAGAGTTTTTGGAGTCTTTGAGAAATTTCTGAGAGAGGTGTGAGTTTGGGCTCTTTGTAGATATATTCCTTTCCATCTTCATCCTCAAAGAATCCCTGTGAAAAAACAAAGTAATCAGAATTTTGGACAAAACTCCAACCACACAAGGCAATGATTAAGACCAACATAATGTGTGTGGTTCAAAGCAAACAAACATTTAACATCAGGATTCAAGCAAACATAAATAAAGAGAAAATAAAATCTAAATTAAAACATTTCCTAATAGAATAAAAGAAAAAAAAAAGTAATTATCTGCTACAGAATGAATGAAAGATAATGAAAACATACAGTTAAATTTGTAAAGGTTTTTTTCAATTATGTGGTGTGCCAAGTCTTTGAGATAACTTTTCTTCACTTTTATTTAAAAGTGAAATTTCAGCACTGTTTCACTTGCCAAAACAGAAATCTTGCTGCCCACCAGGACTATGTGATCCACAAGTGAGTATTTTGGTAATGGTTTACATAATAATATGAAAAAATTCTTTATGTAGTAATAAAAAAATAATTCCAGAAAGTGAATGAAAATTAATTTTAAAAATTTCTCAATTTTCTGTTTTACTATCTTGACATATATTTCTTTGGGTTTGTTACAAAAAGCATTTGTTTTAAAACCATAACTAAATGCAGTAGGCAGTACATGGGAAGTGAAACAGGTCCTCGGTTTAAAGCAACAAGCCATGTCTGAGTTCACGTTCGAAACCAGAAAAAGAAATATTTTTTTGTCATAAACGAAACAGACGAAATAGAAAAGCACAACATATCATGTATAAACACAGGCTAGATTGACAAAAATACCCACATCAAACTAAGGCAAAATGCAGTAGTATTTACTGCATTGCTTGCTTTGTAAGCAGTCACTGTAATTACCTCAACATCTGTTTCACTGTCTGTAAACTGGTATTGCTATAAAGTTATAAAAGACAACAGAATACAAGTTATACTGCTCAGGGTATTGTACAATTCTCCATGCTGAACAACTAGCAACTGGGCTATGCAAGTAGAAAGTGTGTTACTCTCTAGTGCGTGATACCATACTGATACATACGCATTCTAGACATACATTAGGTAGAGGATGTGAAGCTGTCTAATGCACAGCCAGAACTTTTGTTGGAAGCATGCAATACTGATGCACAGAAAAGAGTGATTTGTCCACTAAATGGAACTCAATGCTATTTTTGAAATTGCAATGGCCATTAATGCATACCCATCTAAGAAGCAGCCTTGCAAACCACACCGTAGCACTACAGACATTAAGTCAATACATTGCTAAGAGCTGACATTATAGGGGACTTACCGCTGCCTTAAGGTAGTAAATAAAAGAAGAAAAAGAAAAGGCAAAAAATTTACTGAGGAAAATAAGGAAGAATTGTACTGGAACCGATAAATGTTTTAAATTCATTTATTGATGGTATTTAATTATTTCTTACAAAAGACATCTCTTCAACTTTTTGTGCCAAGGTATCAATATAGATGATGAATACTACACCTTCTAAAACAAATTCAGGTTTTTCTTACTGCACAGAGCAGACAAATGGAAGTAACACTCACCTGTCCAAAGAATGCTACCCTGAAGTAAGTTCCCAGCAGTCTCTTTCCTGTATGCATAACTTCTGTTACTTTACTGTATGCTCGATGAAGAGTGTCGTATAGATGAGCAAGCCTCTAAAGAGGAAAGAAAACAATCACGGGGTAAAACATGGGGTAAAACAGAACTTTCCTGTCTGCAAACAACGAATTATGCTTTACTGAGCAGCAGTAATAGATCTAGCACTTGTATCAGAATGACAATGTGCAATATTAGTAATTATTTAAAGAAATTAATGTTTCAGTATTTATATTTAAAGAAATTAGTTTCAGCTACACTATTAAAACTCTTGTTCTGTGACGTCCAATGTGTCATGTACTTTGACTAGGAAAAGTAGGATTTTTTCTTATTCAGATTTACTTATGATGAACTTAGTACCTCAAAATCTCTCCGTTTCTCATAAATGGGAATTATGAGTTTATATATGTCAGCAATGAGCTCATAGCGTTCTGCCTTCCACAATCCATCAGCGCACTGCTCCAACAATTCCATCAGCACATCCTAGATTTGAAAAAGTAAACCAACTCAATACTTGCGAAAAGCAAAGCAAATAATTATAACAAAGTTCTTTGCGATGGAAAGGGACATCTTGTCTCAGAACAAAATCATCTACAAATAGCAATTTAAATTATTGTGGCAATCAAAAATTGTTAAAAAGAAAGACAACGGAATGGACTGAGTGCACACACATACTCTTTGCTTTTATCACAAAGACCATTTTTTGGAAGATACTTCTGACCCCTGAAGTCATACAAATGATACTTGTATGAGGACCCAATATCTTACCTTCAGACCCCTGTCTTACCTTGTTCTATGTTTGTTTTCAAAGTGTGATTTCCTTGGGTATTTTTTTTTGGTTTTGCATAGATTGTTTTTAAAAGGCAGTTATATAAACATTTGACAGCTATGGGTCAAACAAATCACAACAAACATAAACCAAAAAGATAACATACCAAAATCTGTACTCAGAATTATCAAGGTACAACAGTGAAATTTAGTATACTTGGTCTTGCATGAAAATACATGCAAGAGCACTTTGAGAAGCTGATAAATCCTGAAGGGTTATAAGAGAGAGTCACAAGAAGAAAAAACACCTTGGCTTTGTTGTGTTTGGTCCTAATATCCATGTAGCAAAAAGACAGTTAAGGTTAAAGAAGAACTATGCTTATCTGTATGGAGAATGAAACACACATTTTGCATTAGAGCATCATAAAGTTCCTTCCTTCAGTTTGTTGTAATTTTTTATTTTCCACGGATTTAATCTCTTCAATAACCATAATGAAACTAAGATAGCATTATTATTTTGGTTCAGTTTTCATAAATTTAAAATTACTTTGCTAAATCCATTAAGTCAGTTACAATGGACAATTTTACAGATACTATGGAACAGCTGTGACAAAGCTGTCATGGCTTGAGTGTGACAGAATTACTGTGAAGAAGCTCATTTCCATCCACCTACTCTTACATGTCTCAGGCATCTTCAAAGAGTTCCAAGAATCTCAGTCTCAGACAGAGCCAACTTCAACAATGAGAGCCAAAACAGACTAAAAAAATGCTGTCCTTATCTGTGCTGCAACAGTCCCTAAAACACCACCTTCTTTCCCCCAGTCATTATGGGGCTGTACAGACACCCCAGTATCTCCATCCTCAGTAACCTGGTGGCAAGAACTGAAAGACCAGTGTCACTGCTGGACCACAAGAGTTGTCCCACCACTATTCTATGACAGGTGTCTTAATTCAGACACCAGAGGGCATCCAAATGCAGCAAAGCAGCAGAATTTTTTGGTTTTGCACATAGGAAAAAATACAAAAAACCTAAAGCTTCAGAAGGGAAAGCTGATGCGAGGGAGGAAAAGGACACATTTCCTGTCTCAGTGCATATCCATTCTGATAGGAAGAGGTTTCTGCCATGTATCTGATTCAGTCAGAATTTCCCTTGTAATCTTTGTGAATGGCTTCCCACCCTTTTATGGCACACCTCCTACAAGAGTCTGATTCTTCCACTAACCACATTAGGAGCCAGAATATTTTCCAGGTTTTTAGTACCTTCTTTTGACATTGGAGGGGCAGTGCTGGGCACAAGATTATAGACTGGCTACAACAAATACCAAGTAGGAAGGAGAAAACCCACTTCCCTCCACTTCTTGACTCTATCCTCGTTTGAATACAACCCAGAATGCAGTCTTTGTTGCCATTAGGCTACACTGATGATTCCCGTTCAACTTCTTGTCCACTAGAACTCCCAGGTCATTCTGCAGAGCTGCTGCTCAGCCAGATTATCCCCAGCCTGTTCTGAGGCATTGGGTGATTTTTTTTTTTTTTTTTTGCAGATGAAGGCTCTGCACTTGTCTTTGTAGAACTTTGAAGGTAGCCCTGGCTTGAGAAAGAATTGTTTTAAAATGAGAATGAAATTGAGCATTAAAAAAAAATCATTTAACAAAATGAGATAGTATAAAAAATCTTAAGGTAAGTTTCACTTAATTAGGATGACTTTATATAAACAGGAGAATATAAAAGACATTTTTCCCCTTTTAGAAACATGGAGGGATTCTCCCTGACCCCTCATAGTTGTAATCACTCTTTTGAGATTTAACACTAAAGAAGTGAGCAATTAAAATCTTTTAAGAAAGAAATTCAACACAACTCTTGTTACCACATAAGAATTCCCATCAGAGAAGCACTTTGCTCAGTAGTAGTGAAGTACAGTTTCTGATTTCTTTCTTAGATTAAAGCAATATTGCTTACATAAGGACATACTGAGGAAGCACCCTGCCTGTTTAGAAGTACTTCTGTAAAATACTGGTTATCTTAATATATCCATGATTTTTGGTCTACTAAAAACTAAATAGTTCTTCCCTATTAATACTTTTTCTGGAGTGAACTGTAAGATGTTATGAGAAACACTGTAACTTTTTACAGTATTTAATCAGAGTACTACACAGTTAAGTTTTTAAAAGTTTGCATGCAAGGAAAAATGAAATTTGGCAAAGTTTGATCCTTGTGCAAGCTCCACATGCTTATAATTTCACTCTTGGCTTACTTCCATTCATGGAAATACTGCATAGAGTTGAATGACCCAGAAAAAGCAGTATATTCTTTTTGCAGGGACTGAATAATGAGACAAAGAATTAAAAATAAACTAAATTAAATAAAATAAATTAATTAAATTAAATTTAAACAAACAAACAAAAAAAACCCCATCAAAAAACCAAAAGATTTGGGCTCTGACAAATGGTTTGTCAGGTATAGACTTAGAATTTCTAACAAGTTTGCATCAGCAGTAGTCACTAGAAACCCAACTTGGCTTACGTAGAGCAGCTTGTATTTTGCTTTGAGTAAGTTGCTACATTCTGTGTTGGATCACAAGAATAAGTGACTTTAAGAATGCAACACAAGTTTAAAAAAAAAAAAAAAAGAAAAGGCAATCTGCTATTGAGTGTCTTTGAAAAGAAAGCACTGTTTTTCTCATTTCAAATAATTCCAACTCCCGTCTCCCCAGAAAAACAGCAAATCAACAATTTCTGGTTCAAAAATACAGAGCAAGGCAGTATAAGAGCATAGGAGAAAAAAAACAAGTACTCTGGGCCTCCTCTCAGGTTTAAACCACTAAGTCTTTCACCTGTTCCTCCTAAACCTGTTAATATAGTCACGATTTGCACAGACAAGTAATTTTGTCAAACATCTTTGCATATACAAACTAAAACAAAACGGTATTTTTTGTTATTTAGTAATGCTTACATATCAGGGATTTTTTCCAACTCAGCTACCACAAGCAGTGGTCTGCCCCTTCCTCCCCACCTATACTGGCAAATATGTATAATGTGGACGTTGCTGCTCACAAGCAAGATTATGAATAATCTTTTCATATAGGCTTCTTAACAGTAAAATTCACCATAGAACCAACACAGAAGGATCAGCATAGACATGAGGAATAAAATTGAAGCTAGGAAAAAACCCCATACTGATGCCAAGTCTGGTGTTAGTAAAACTACTTTCATTGTCATTACAGGAAAATACAAACCAGCAAAAAGCAGTGAATACATTTTCAAGATTGCTGGTGTAGTAACGATCTAAATCAAAGCCAGTTTTAAAAACCACAGATCTTGTTAACTCCATTCAAAAAACTACATTATTGTTCATCCTCTCAACTAGCTTAAAACCCCATGTTGATTAATTCAAATAGTGGTGTTGAGTTGTGCTAGTGCTTTAGTATGTGTAAATTCTCTAAAGCTGGAACAGCTCATAAAAGTCTTTTATTTCAGTTTTAGGATAAGAACAACAGCCAAGAAAATAATTATAATAGCCATCATATTAGCCAACCTCCAAATTGAAACACAAAACTTGGAAAAACAAACAGCACTTCAGTGTCCATCAATTCTAACAGATTAATGTTGACTTACTTCATTGAAGTGAACATCTTGCATTCCAACATCCTCCATCATTGAAGCTTCTTCATCTATATTAGGTGTGATTACTCTGAAAGCAGTACAGCCTTGCCTAAACATCCCTGTCATTGGAAAAGAAAAACAGACTTTTTTGCTTTTTCCACCAGGATAACATTAGGTCATTTTGTGATGCTGGACAAGGCAGACACCATATTGAAATATGCTTACTGAATTAATAAATTAAAAAAAAAAATAAAATTTAGCCTCCCACCACATGATTAAAATATGAGGGCTCACAGTATTGTGTAAGTATGAATAGGTTAATAAATAAATAAATAAATAAATAAATCACATATCTTAATATCCAGACTCTTACCTACCAAAATAAGTAGTGTCTGAATCTTCTGATTTTATCTTAAACCTGTGTCTAATCTACCCCACCCTAAGTCTAAGAAAAAAAAAAAAAATCAAGGTTACTTTTACTTACTTGCCAGTACTTAATTAAACTGGCATGGAGTCATGCTGTGTACACAAGCAGGCCCTGACTCATCAGGGTCTGAATAACATGTATGGACTAATATAAACCATACAAAATGATCAAAAGATGGCAAAACAGATTTAGCTGTAGATACAGAAAGTCAGTCTACAAGCAAGAAACTCCTCACTGCAATCTTAATTTCTGTTACTGAAGTATTTAGCAAAAATGGGTTTTAGACCCTTCTAACATGAAGACTAACTCTTTTAGTCATTTTGTTTAGCTCTCTTACTAAAACGGATTGTAAAGAAATCAGGATTTTTGGCCAAAATCTGTATTAATTAAAGCCTCCAGAACAATCAGAAAATACTACAGAAACATGAGGACTTCCATATATTGATTTCACAGCTCATTACTATAAAGATTCTTTCCGCTCAGGTGGGAGTGTGACCAAAGGTTTTACTGAATTAATTGCCTCAAATGCCTGGCTTTGTTTCACTTCTGGAATACCACAGGCACAAGCTCAACCTGCTCTATGACAGTAAACGAAAGCAGCAGATGACCCAAAGGAATTGCAAATTCATACAGATTATCAGTACTTATCAGTTTGTTACCAGGCTTCCAAGAGGATATAGTAACTTCAACAAGCAGATTTGGTTTCAGAAAAGCTTCTGAAATAATTTGGGTAGATATCCTATAAACTACACAAGTATAAGCACAAAAGGAAGAGAGAAAACACATCTTGTAGACCATGACTTTGCTTCATTTGAATGGTGATGCAAGCACAAAGCTATAAAGTTGAAAACATGAACTTGTCTGCCTACAAAAACACTAGCTCAGCATCAGAATCACTCCTAACAGATCTCTGAAACTTTCTTCTACAGATCTATTTTTCTTAGTAGAAGTCATAGAGGTTAATTCTCTCAAACCCTTGACTGAGAACTGTCCTGATCCTATAGATGAATAGGGTAGTTTTCTACCCTCTCTCAAGGGACATTAGAAACCTCTTTTTACGGATAGCTGCTAACACAGAACACCAAGATCAGTGGAGCTTTGAGCACTATATTATCATTGCCTCAGCATCTGAAAATTTGTACTCATTTATTCTGACTTCTCTGTCAATAACAAGTTACCCTATATGCAGTGAGAGACAACTTGAAGAAAAATATTCACTGGTAAGTTTGTTTATAAAGGGTCTTTGATATAAAATCAACATTTTTTTACTCCCTCAAAATTTATTTCACCTTCATCTGAAATGCTGTCCCTTGGATCACAGGTATACTCTTAAATACATGAGTATGCTATCTGGTTAGGTCAGAATTTTTTACTTGGTGAACACTCAAATGCCCACAACTTCCTCAGGAAACTAATGCTTTTCCTAAATGATAAAGAAAAATATAACATTAAAAGTAAGATTTAAACCCCATACCTTTTCGTGTGAGATACTCTGCAACCAGTGCTGCTACATGGACATAGCACATTGCTGCCTAAAACAGAAACAGTAACGATACTATAAATTACAGTTATAAAGGAACTATTACAAACAACAGGTGTAAGAGGATCCCTGGCCCACGACGATTTCTTTGGGTTTACTTTTTGCTGCTTTGCAGAAGATATTGCATGATTCTGTAAGAATTCTCCATCTCATTTATGGAAAACAAAACAAAACAACTGTGCAAGAGAACTCACCCCTTCTTTACCAGAGCACTAAGTAGCAGTAGGCAATCAAAGAGACCACAGGTCACAAATCACACAAAAAGGTAATGAAAATTAAAAAAATACAGGAAAACCATGGTATAATCAAACCAGGAAAATCTCTTTTGGGGATTTATTTTAAATGTTATGTGAAACAAAGGAACTATTAATTCACAGATTGCATTGGGTTGGAAAGTATCCTCAAAAGTCATCTTGTCCAATTTCCCTGCAGTGAGCAGGGACACCTCCAAGTACATCAGGCTGCCCAGGCCACATTGAGGCTGATATTGAATGTCTTCAGGGATGGGACCTCAACCATACCCCTGGGCAACCTGTTCCAGTATTTTACTACTCTCACTGTGAAGAATGTCCTTCTTATGTTCAACCTAATTCTACCCTGCTCCGGTTTAAAACCATTGCTCCAGAGTCCTTCCCCAGCCCTCCTGTAGGTCCCCTTCTGATACTGAAATGCAGCTATAAAGTCCTTCCAGAGCCTTCTCTTCTCCATGCCAAAACAGCCCAAATTATTTCAGCCTGTCTTCATAGCAGAGGTGCTCCAGCCCTCTGAATATTTCTTCTCAACATTTGATGGTTTTTCTGCTAACTAGTTCTGTCTGCTTTTCGTTTCAGATCAAGAAAAATGGGGGGGGGGGGGGGGGGGTGGAAATCGATGCCAGACCTTGAAATAAGCAAAAGAAATAAAGAGATTTGACCTATAAAGAGAATTTGAAAGAATTTAGTTGGTGTAGTCTAGAAAATAGGAATAAAGAAAAGAGGAAGAGTAGTCTTCAGATCTTTGAGGTGTTTTATGAAATTGATACAGCATTTTTCTCCACAGAAAGGACAAAAATAAAATAAATTAATGATTCTACTTTTATTAAAAAAGTTTATGCTTACAACAAAGTTAATCTAATTGTAATCCTTAATTGAACATTTACATATAGAGGCTGCAGAATCACAGACACTGGAGCTGAAGGAAAAAGCTAAGCGTCAGAAATTCTGTCTAATTCATACTTCATATGGAGTTGGGCTTTGGTCCTTGGTGATTTAGAGGTTTCCACCTAGTTGTATAGACAAAGATTATTAGTTTTTAATAAAAAAAATAAAATCAGGCCTGAAAAGGGCTAAAAGAGTTTGTTTTCCAAGAGAGCTGAAGTTGTTTCCTTCAAAATACAAGCTAATAACTGAGTGGCATGTACACTTTCTTTGTTCCTGTCACAGAGGAGAAAAGAATTCTAGTACTAAGACACGAGTAAAATAACAGCTACCATTTCTTGTAGCTATTTAACTTGCTTACCTGATGCTAAGTTGAACAGACATCTGGGTTGAGGCAATCCCAAGCACAACTACAAGCTGGGCAGTGACTGGCTGGAGAGCAGCCCTGAGAAGAGGGACTTGGGGGTGCTGGTGGACGAGAAGCTCAACATGAGCTGTCAGTGTGCACTTGCAGCCCAGAAAGCCAACCAGATCCTGGCCTGCATCAAGAGAAGTGTGGCCAGCAGGTCAAGGGAGGTGATTCTCCTCCTCTACTCAGCTTTGGTGAGACCCCACCTGGAGTACTGCATCCAGTTCTGGAGCCCCTATTACAAGAGGGATATGGACATGCTGGAACATGTCCAGAGAAGGGCCACCAGGATGATCAGAGGGCTGGAGCACCTCTCCTATGAGGAGAGACTGAAAGAGTTGGGGCTGTTCAGCCTGCAGAAGAGAAGGCTCTGAGGTGACCTTATTGTGGCCTTCCAGTATCTGAAGGGGGCCTACAGGAAAGCTGGGGAGGGACTTTTTAGGCTATCAGGTAGTGACAGGACTAGGGGGAATGGAATAAAGCTGGAAGTGGGGAGATTCAGACTGAACATGAGGAAGAAGTTCTTCCCCATGAGAGTGGTGAGAGCCTGGAATGGGTTGTCCAGGGAGGTGGTTGGGGCCCCATCCCTGGAGGTGTTTAAGGCCAGGCTGGATGAGGCTCTGGCCAGCCTGATCTAGTGTGAGGTGTCCCTGCCTATGGCAGGGGGGTTGGAACTGTATCCTTGTAGTCCCTTCCAACCCTGACTGATTCTATGATTCTACTCTATGAGACACGTTTATGAAATTCAATGATGTCATGCAATGTGATTAACTTTCAGATGGAAAAAATTTCCAGAAAGAGACAAAAATTAATTCAGTATCCTGATAAAATACTTTTACCAAGACATACAAATCCCCACTCCCAAGTCTCCTTTTTGCTAGAACTGAATATTCTAACAGCACAGTGAAATCACAGCTTTCTTTCTTCAACCAAAATATTGTCATTTGTCAATTCTAAGAACATCAAGATTTTTTTAGCAAGCACTCTGTAATAGAATTAAGGTAATTCTGTAAAGGCAAATGGAGAGGAATTTAAGGAGTGGCTTTAAGTGTTTTAGCAACTCATAAAGATATTTTTATGTAGAAGGTTTGTGTCTTTCATGGTTTGCACTGAGCCTTTCTTAGTGGCATGTAAGCTACAGTAGTTAAACACATACTTTACATTAGTAATCATAAATGCCTTACAGATGTACTTTAATAGGACAAAAACTTATCAGCCATTGAAACTAATCTACTACTGGATTAAAACCTGGCTGGACAGCCAGTCCCAAAGAGTTGCGATAAATGGAGTTCAATCCAGCTGGTGGCTGGTCACAAGCAGTGTCCCCCAGGGCTTGGTATTGGGGTCAGTTCTGTTTAATATCTTTATTAATGATCTGGATGACAGATCAAGGGCATCCACACCAAGTTTGCAGATGACGCTAAATTGAGTGGGAGTGCTGATCTCCTTAAGGGTAGGCAGGCTCTCCAGAGAGATCTGGACAGGTTAAATTGATGGGCTGACGCCAATACTGTGACCAGTTCTGGGCCCCTCAATTCAAGAGAGATGTTGAGGTACTGGAACGTGTCCAGAGAACGGCAACAAAGCTGGTGAGGGGCCTGGAACACAAACCCTATGAGGAGAGGCTGAGGGAGCTGGGGTTGTTTAGCCTGGAGAAGAGGAGGCTCAGGGATGACCTCACTGCTGTCTACAACTACCTCAAAGTAGGCTGTAGCCAGGTGGGGGTTGGTCTCTTCTCCCAGGCAACCAGCAGCAGAACGAGGGGACACCATCTCAAGTTGTGCCAGGGGAGGTATAGGCTGGATATTAGGAGGAAGTTCTTCAAAGAGAGAGTGATTGCTCATTAAAATGGGCTGCCCAGGGAGGTGGTGGTGTCACTGTCCCTGGAGATGTTCAAGAGAAGGCTGGATGAGGCACTTAGCGCCATGGTCTAGTTGATTGGATAGGGCTGGGTGATGGGTTGGACTGGATGATCTTGAAGGTCACTTCCAACCTGGCTGATTCTATGATTCTATGATTCAATGGGATGAGGTTTAACAAGACCAAGTGCCAGCTCCTGTACTTTGGTCACAACAACCCCAAGCAATGCTACAGGCTTGGGAAGAGTGGCTGGAAAGCAGTATGGTGGAAAAGGATTTGGGGGTACTGGTGGATGGCTAGCTGAACATAAGACAGCAGTGTGTGTAGGTGGCCAAGAAGTCCAAAGGCATCCTCCTCTGTATCAAAAACATTGTGTCCAGCAGTAGGGAAGTCATTGTGCCCCTGTACTTGGCCCTGGTGTGGTCACAGCTTGAGTACTGTGCTCAGTTCTGGGTGCCACAGTGTAAGAAGATGCTGAGGTCTTGGAGCATGTCCAGAGAAGAGCAACAAGGTGACAGGTTTTGAGCGTATCATACGAGGAGCAGCTGAGGGAGCTGGGGTTGTTTAGTCTGGAGAAGAGAAGGCTAAGGGGAGATCTCGCTGCTCTCTGAAACTACCTGAAAGGAGATTGAAGTGAGGCTGATGCTGGTCTCCTCCCAAGTAACTAGCGATAGGAATGAGAGGAAATGGGTTTAAGTTGTGCCAGGGGAGGTTTAGATTGGCTATTAGGAAAAGCTTCTTTACTGATAGAGGGGTCAAGTGTTGAAACAGGCTGCACAGGAGGTGGTGGAGTTGCCATCCCCGGAGGTGTTCAAGAAGAGTGTAGGTGTGGCGCTTCAGGATAGTCATGGTAGTTGTGTTATGGTTGGACTCAATGATCTTAAAGGTCTTTTCCAACCTTAATTATTCTGTGATACTAACAATTTAAATTTTATTTAAAAAGCTTATATTATTTAAAAAACTACATAGTACATTCCATTTCAAAGAAGGTTAAGCTCACTATGAAGACAGAACTACTTGGATTTTTTCCTTACCTCTGAAAGATCTCCATTTTTAACATGGATCCTTGCCATGCTGTCTAACCAAGTCTTCCTTAGTTCAGGTGTACTAGCATAAGACTTTGCCAAACTGTACTGGAGGTCTACAAGCATTTCTGGATCATTCTCATGCTCCTTCATTTGAGCTGTAGCCATCAGTACTGTACGAATCCGTTTTGTTAAATCCTTAACATCAGAAGGGAATGTAGTGTGCTAAAACATGGAAAAGTTAGGTTAACTATTTCTATATTTTGTCTAATAAAAAGTTGAAAGATAATTGCAGGAGATGCTATGAAAGAGTTTTTAAGCATCCCTCTAGAGTATGGAAAGAAGAATAAGCACAGACCTTGATAATTCTGTCATTATTGGCACAATTATTGATGATGGAAAGAGACTGCTGAAATCTAGTTCCTCCAATTCCAACAACATCAGCGATTAACTGGCTTACTGAAATAATAACCTTCACAGAAACAAACATCTTGTTAGTGCATATTTCATTACATACCTTTGAGATGTACCTATGAAGCAATTACAAAGGAAGTTTTGTCCTTTTTTAAACGTATAAAACTTTACTTGATTTTTTTTTCAAAGTTAGTGGTACAATAACACAGGCAGGACAAAACAAGCTTTTTTAAATTTAATGCATATACCTCCTCTGCTCTTAAGACTGACTGCTAGGTGAACTAGCCAGAGGTCATAAAAGTAGTAAACTATTGTTCCCAGATTTGTCAGAAAATACAATTTTTTATGTATTTGTGTTGTTTTTGACTTTTACTTCTTGTTGCTGCACTCTTCTTCAGATGCAACAAGGTATGCCATTTAACAATCAAAACAGCATCTGCCAAACAGAACACTTGCTACTGACAGAAAATATTTCTTATGAATCAGAGGACCATTCAATTGTTTCTAAGTATTTCCTTGTACTGGACATACTTTTATCACCATCTTCTTACTCTTAGAATAGTACCAGCTTTGCTTGAACCCCAAATCCCAAATAATTCCTGTCTTTATCTGACAGGGCTTTACACACTGGCCTGCAAGAGTGCACCTACAAATACAATATTAACAAACAAAACAAAACAAAGGAAGAAGAAAGTATACTAACTTGCAGATGTGTCCTAACAAAAGACTTCTTCCCTGTGTAATCAAAATTATTTCTCATTAAGAAGTACAGCAGCTGTGAAGCTTCAGTTCGAATTGAACTCAGTTTGGAATTACAATACTTCAGAATTTCATAGCACAGTGCAGAACACATATCAGCTCTACCTTCATAAAATGTAGAAGGAAACTGAGGAAACACAAAAAGAAATAAATTATTCTTTACAACTAGCTTCTGTCTTGATAAAATAAGCATGTCAGGAAAAATATAAATACATTAATATTCCCAAACTCTGGAAAAAAAGTACACATCTTTAGTAGTTCATGGCACAAAGCAATTTTTACAGTAATTCACAGGACAAGTATTCCATTGTTGGGATCAGACCAGTTCTATTCACCAGCTTTGAGATTTTAGCTCTTAAATTTTTATACAGTATATTGTTAACTAAAGAACTGGCTAAGTACTTGAAAATTAATTATTTTTAAACTTCTTACCTTATAAATAAGTGCCCTTAAAGCAATGAAGACATTTTTCAGTGCTGTTTCAGACTGATTTTTTTGAAGGAAACAGAGGTATACATCAAATACTTTCTTCATCAGTGGATTATGCCCGTGATCAGTCAGTAGCTGGTTCTTTAAATTGAGAGTTACAGTTTAGGAGTTTTGTAAAATGACACATTCATATAATTCTAAAGCATATAGAGATCATCCAAAGGTAAGATATTAAAGAAATAATGTATTTTAGATTGCCAAGGTATTTCATGATACAAACATATCTGAATTTCTAACACTTCATATTCTTACTTATAAAGAAAGCGTTGGCTTCTGAATAGACTTATAAAGTCTTAACAGCTGTTAATTAAATAAATTATTAACAACAGTTCTTTGATGGGCACACTCCAAATATTAAAACACTTTGGTACACTGCTCTAGCAGCTCAAACAGCAGAATTTTCTCACAGCAGTACCTCCTACTACAATGCTCTCAAAAAACCTACCTGCAAACCTAACTCCCACTCACTCACCATCTTTCATTACTGTCCTAGAACTTAAACTGAAAAGCCTCTTAAAAGATAAAGGTGTTTGTTACTTTTCAGAGTTGTACCTGCATCAATATTTCAAAGCTCATTCTAAGCCATGCAATGCACAGGGTTATTCTTGGTTTCTGTACCATATTCAACAGCTGCTTTCATATAAACTTTTTAAATAACGTGATCTCCTCCAATTTCTCTAGCACAGGTAACTGGCTGTGCAATCAATTTTTAACAGTTCGTATAGCTTTTGTTTTGTTCTGGGGACCTGTTTTGTCCTTTGTCCACTAAGTACATGCCCTAGCTTCCTATGAGACTCTAGATCCCTCCACTTACAAAACACTGAAACACGTTAAACCATTCAGAGACTGATCAATCCAGTCCAGGGAGTCAAGAACTGAGAAAGCCATGCTAAGTATTGCTTCCTCTGAATCCAGCGGACCTCCAATGCAATTTTACTAGGTCTTGCACTTTCTGCAACTCCCCTCTGCAAATTCCTCTTCCATGTCATCCAAACACTATGCTGCAAATAAGTTTTAAGCTAGTATGAACTCAAATTATCTAATTTAACAATTTTTAAGATTCACAAGACCCAGCATAGAATTGTGCTCTCAGAAACACAGGTTTACTTTGGTTGAAAGAGACCTTCAAGATCATCAAGTCTAACCATTAACCCAACACTGCTAAGTCACCACTAAACCATGCCCCTAAGTACTGTATCTACACATCCTTTAATTGCCTTCAGAGATGGCAACTCCACCACTTCCATGGACAGCCTGTTCCCATGTTTGACAATCTTTTGGTGAAGGAATTTTTCCTCATCTCCAATCTAAACCTCCCCTGGTGCAACATCAGGCTGTTTTCTCTCACCTTACTGGTTATTTGGGAGAACAGACCTCACTACAACCTCCTTTTAGGTAGCTGTAGAGAGCAATAAGGCCTCAGCCTCCTCTTCCCCAGACTAAACAGTTCCCTCAGCTGCTCCTCATTAATATTTGTGCTCTAGACCCTTCACCAGGTTTGTTGCCCTTCTTTGGACCTACTTCAAGAAGGGACCTCAGTGTCCCTTCTTGTAGAGAGAGGCCCAAAACTGAACACAGTATGTGAGGCATGGCCTTACCAGTGACAAGCACATGGGAACAATCACTTCCCTAGTCCTGCTGGCCACATTATTTCTGACACAAGTCATAAGCTTCACAGAATCACAGAATTTCAGGGGCTGGAAGGGACCTCGAAAGATCTAGTCCAACCCCCCTGCCAGAGCAGGATCACCTACACCAGATTATGCAGGAACACATCCAGGCAAGTTTTGAGTACCTCCAGAAAGGGAGACTCCACAACCTCCCTGGGCACCTTAACAGTGAAAAAATTTTCCTCATATTTACGTGAAACTTCCTATGCCTCAACTTCCACCCATTGCCCCTTGTCCTGTCATTGGGCACTATGGAGATGAGCCCGACTCCATCCTCTTGGGACTCACCCTTTACATATTTATAAGCATTGATGAGGTCACCTCTCAGTCTCCTCTTCTCCAAGCTGAAGAGCTCCTTCAAGTCTCTCCTTGTACAGAAGATGTTCCATTCCATTAATCATCCTTGTGGCTCTGCTCTGGACTCTTTCAAGTAGCTCCCTGTCTTTCTTGACACGAGGGGCCCAGAACTGGACACAATATTCCAGATGCGGCCTCACCAGTACAGAGTAGAAGGGGAGGAGAACCTCTCTCAACCTACTGGTCACACCCCTCCTAATCCACCCCAGAATGGCGTTGGCCTTCTGGGCCACAAGAGCACATTGCTTGCTTATGGTCACCCTTCGATCCACCAGGACCCCCAGGTCCCTTTCGCTTTCACTGCTCTCCAGCAGGTCCATCCCCAAGTGATACTGGTGCATGGAGTTATTCCTTCCCAGGTGCAAGACTCTACACTTGCTCTTGTTGAACTTCATCAGATTTCTCCCTGCCCAGCTCTCCAGCCTGTCCAAGTCTTGCTGAACGGCAGCACAACCCTCTGGTGTCTCAGCCACTCCACCCAGCTTTGTGTCATCAGCAAACTTGCTGACAGTGCTCTCTGTGACCTCATCCAGGTCATTGATGAATATATAGAATAGTACTGGCCCCAGTACTGACCCCTGAGGGACTCCACTAGACACAAGCCTCCAATTAGACTCTGTCCCATTGACCACAACTCTTTGACTTCTTTCCTTCAACCAGTTCTCAATCCACCTCACTACCTGATCATCCAGACCACACTACTCAGTTTAATTGCAAAGATGCTGTGGCAGACACTGTCAAATGCCTTACTGAAATCAAGATAGACCACATCCACTGCTCTATCATCATCTATCCACCTGGTTATGTTCTCATAAAAGGCTATCAAGTTGGTCAAACATGATTTCCCTTTGGTAAAGCCATGTTGACTGCTGCTAATGACCCTCTTGTCCTTGATATGCCTATAGACAGCGCCAAGGGTAAGTTGCTGCATCACCTTTCCAGGGATGGAGTCTATAGTTACCCAGGTCCTCCCTCTTACCCTTTTTGAAGACTGGGGTGACATTTGCCTTCCTCCAGTCCCAAGGTACCTCTCCTGTCTGCCATGGCTTACCAAAGATGGAGAGTGGTCTGGCAATGACCTCCACCAACTCACTCGGCACCCCCAAGTGCATTCCATCAGGACCCATGGATTTATGGATGTCCAGATTGCTTAACTGTTCCCTAACCTAGTCCTCATCAAACACAGAAAATACCTCCTTTATCCTGTCCCTGTCTGGGGCCTCAGAGACTTGGGGCTCCTGAGGACAGCCTCCAGCAGAATAGACAAAGAGACAAAGCTTGTTGGTCTTCTTGGCCACGTGTGTACACTGCTGGCTCATACTTAGCCAGCTATTGACTGGGTCCTTTTCCGCTAGGCAGCCTTCTAGCCGCTCTCTCCCAAGCCTGTTCTATGCGGTTGTTGTAACCTGGCACTTGGTCTTATTGAACCTCATACCACTGTCCTCAGCCCATTGATCCAGACTGTCTCTAGATCAAAGCAAGCTGCTCGCAAATGTGGAAGAGATGTCTAATTGCAGATGTCTCATTTTTTTATTAATGGAGATGCAGAATAAATTTTTCAAGCCTAAAGAAGTTCAGCATAGTCCTAGGAATTTCGGGTGTTCCTCAATATTAAAAAGATTTAAGGAGGCAGTCCTTCATAAAAGCCACTCTGATAATGTGAGTTGCAACCCAGAAGAATTCAGTGTAACTTCAAGGTTTGTGGATGTCACTGCCCATGATGGAAAGGTTGGGCTAGATGATTTTTCAAGGTTTCTTCCAATTGAAATCATCCTATGATTCTATGTATTTTAGTGCAGGTGATTGAATAGATGCTCCTACCTGTTTTGTTTGTATATTGTAGATGATTCTGGTATACTTATAACTACCCACTCAACATGCTACAGGCAGATAAACTTGAAGGACTGTCATTCCAAGCATGATAGGCAGATGATAGCTACAAGATTATTGCTCATTCTTCTTTAAATATCTAAACCCAGGCATCTTTTCAATTCTTTCATGAAGTCTGTGGAAGAACTGGTTTTAAATTCTATCTAATTAAATTACTAATAAAAGGAATCTCATTATAAATAAGCTCATGTTTTCATAACTAGATTAAAGATAAGACACTAAATCTGAATCTTCAAGCAAGGATCTGGACGTACTTCTCTAATTAGGGGAGAAACAAGCCAGAGCTATCATCTCTCCTTTTTATAGATGCAGTCTTTAGTGTTTAGAAAAGCTCAAAAAAACAGACAGAAGAGCTAGGCAAGTAGGCATGCTATAAAAGACATTTTCCACAGGAGAGCTACAGTAACTGATAAACCTAAAAAGAATCCTTATCAGTGGACAAATAGAATGAAGCTACCAAAAAAGAACACACCAAATTACTGTTCATCAATGAATGACTTAATATAGAAATCAGAAGTCTGATAGTGTCCAATTATGGTTTTGTCATACAATAGATCTTTCACCTCACATGGCCTTTAAGAGAGCTTTACGACTTACATGAGGTAGGCAGTAAAGTTTCTAGAATACTTTTATGAAGTTAGCATGAGGAAGGAACTTCTCCCACAGACCACTGCTGAGTACTGTTTGCAATATGTAACTGAAGCCAAACTGATTTGCTGCAAGAGGTTACCAGCTTTTACATGACACAATAATGAAATGCTAAAAATGCAATGCAATATTACTAGACTATAGAAGTCTAATAAAAAAATATATATACTTTTTCCTGAAAAATAATTATAGAACATGCAACACCAAGTCAAGAACAAACCTTAAAGGCCATTGTAAATAATGACAGAGTATCCAGAATTGTAAGGCAAACTTCAGTGGCAATATTTGCTTCAAGTACAGACTGGTGAAGGACATCTGCATCTGAATGGCCATAGCCTAAAGAAAATCCAAATGAAGGGTAAGTAATGGATATACTAATTTAAATGTTTCTTATTTCCAAAATGATTGCAGAATTAGGATAAGATTAACAAGTAAAAAGCCTGACAGAAGTTAGTATTCAATACAGAAAAAAACATTATTTGCACAAGATCATAAAATATATTAAGCACAAATGTCAACAATAGAAGCATTAAATAGTAGCTGAAGCAATAAATGTCTGATGTTTCATATTTACGTAAGTAAGCACAAGTGCATATATAGAAATGTACATCACTGTATACACACACATCTATATTCCTAAAATAAGTATTGCAGTATCGTGGAATTACAGCTGAAAATATGTAATGGTAATTTAGGTAACATTCTCAGTGATCTCAAAGTCAGTCATAGGCTAGCTATTATAAAAATACAGGACAGTAGGAGTTGAAGGCATACAATCATGTACTTCTTATTTGCAGCTTAATAGCCAAGTAATTCCTTCTGCTCTGTAGCAGTACAGTGTAATAGCTCTATACTGAAACCAAAATCTTTGATCATGTCTAGCTTCATACTGTATTGAAATAATGTACTAGTTATAGCATGTTGTTCAGGTTCTCCAACATTGATCTTCAAGAACTAGACTGACAAATGTGCCCTGGTTACTTTACAAGAATTTGATGTGGATCATGTTAGATTTACAGTCAACTACAGCATCACTAAATCAATGACAAGCATGACAAACTTGCTGAAACCAAGAAAAGAAGAAATGACATTCTTTTATAATGGTATCTGGCCACTTCTTTCTCCACCTTCTTCCTTCCCTAGCTGAACTATGCAAGCATACCCATAACCACCAGTTCCTTTGGATTTACACATTGTTTCTATCAGAAAGCATGCACCACTTCCCTATCATCTTTTGCATTGTCTCTGTCCATGCTCCTTCCTCCTCCTACATGTTTTTCTTTGTGGTTGCAATGCATCCTTCACCTCTGCAATGATTGAAAGGATTTAGAGAATTGCATTGAGGACAGGGAAAATGTCCTTTAAAGAAATAATTTGTTTGCTCTTCCAGTTAAGAAGAAAGATGCAAAGTTTGTTAAAAATACTAAGTAAAAACTGTAGTCAATGGATAGAATTACAAACATTTAATTTTTTCATATAAATAATTTATAACTAACAAACAAGTCACTGATTGATTGCTCTGCATTATTACTAGAGACCAAAGTTTTGAGCAGGATGTAAACCTCAAGCCATACTCAATTTGGTTGTGTTTAAAAGACTGATTTAGCAGTGTTTTTTTCCATATACATACTAAAAACTACCCTTGTTTCAATTTCCTATTATTGTAGAGAAGCTAATATTGTATCTTTCATGTAAAACTACCATACTGGATTCTATTTTTCACGTTAAATTACCATATGTAATATGGACATCTGCCTGGACATGCGCATGAAGATGCACCTATATACTTACTCTACTGCAGAGTAACTCGATTTAAACCCACCTAAGATTACTAACATCTAATGACTATGAGCTTCGCAATGACTGCTGTATCAGGGTTTACCTCTTCTATTTTAGTACGTTTGCATGCCACTATTCTACTGAGCATCCTCCTCTCCTTCAGCCCCAACAATACACACATGAATCTACATCCTTGTAGTTTTTATTGAGATGCTATAGAAATTCTTTTTAGTTCTTTCAGAGTTCAGCACAAAACTATATTGAAATTTCTCAGAGATGTGAAATATCACTTAAACCATTACTTCAGTTCTATCCCTCACTTAAATAATTGGAAAAGGAAAAACTAAGTTTATAATTTACATTTATAGACAAGTCTCTTGCCAAAGAATCTTGATTTTAGACACAACTAAAGTAACTAATTCTACCAGATACATCCCTCCTGTATGCATCCCACACAGGATCAAGTTCTGAAACCTATTTTGGATATATGAAGCAGGCAGACAGACTAAATGCAATTGAAAGTCAGATAACAACATCCAAGATTGGAGAAAAAAAAAAAGAAAATAATTTTCACATGTGATATAGCTTTTAAAGCAACCATTTTCACTTTGTAAAACATTGGTCAATACAAGGTGGAATATCCTGATACTCATTAAATGTCTGACACTTGGGAAAAAAAAAGTAGCATTACTTTACACAAAGTTATCTGAGTAAGACACCTTCCTACATAATTTCCTTCAGATGGAAAAGAACAGAAAGTTTATTTTTACAAGAGCATGCATTTATTAAAATCTTTCAGCTCACTGTGTCCTAAAAATTAGTAAACTCTGCCAAGTTCTGGAAGTATGTAATCTCTTTGCACAAGAGCCTGAAATAACCGCGTTACTTATTTCCCAGAGATTTCTTTTTAAAAAGTATTTCACCTCACCAAAGGTGCAGTCACATAGTATAATGGCTCCTTTGGTGTATCAAAAAATTCTAAGTCTTATTATGATATAGCAGTATCAGACTCACTACAAGAAAAAAGTAATTTGGACAACTACACAGTTTTGTGACATCTTTCAAATCAAAGAATTGCATTTCTTACATTTCAACAGGCACAAGAACGCATGTATAAACAGAGAGGTTTAGTGGAATTTGTTTTTTCTTTTGGTTTTCCACAACAACATGCAGTAACTTGCACAATTAGGCTAAATGGTGCTTTATGTTACTGATAATGAGCCAAAAGATTTTAAGGGACAGTTAGATATGCTTTGGGAAATAAAAGAACGAACACAGTGAACATACAGTTAATTCAATTACTGCACACAATTCTTTCCAGAACCAGTGTTGTATTTCACTGGATTAGTCAAATAGTTTCAATTGGTTTCTGAAGCTGAAAATTGAAAAATGGTGCCTCAACATATTTTACAGACAGTATGTTTTGCGATTTAAGAGCAGCATGTTTAAAAAGATAGGCCACAAGCAGATTTAGTTTTCAATACAGCAGCAGTCTAGTGCAGGCTGACTTCAACCTGATTAAATCTTACCATTGTCTACAGAAATTCCAAGAATACTTGATATCTTTCTCACACTGAAAACAGAAAAATCACTTCATTATTGGACGCTTTTTCACTTTGAGACGAACCAAATCATGGGCTTCACAATCTCCACAGAAATTCTATGAAACTTAATTCTTCTTAGACAATGTCAGAACATGGAGATATGGTCAGACTGCATATTTTTACTTTATACCAATCATTTAAAAGACCAAGTGGAGAAAAACTCCAAACTTTAATGGAGAGAATAGAAAAAAAAGTAAATTTTGTAACTATGTGCACCACACAGGTGAAATGCATATAATTAAAAAAAAAAAAATTTGTTGGGGTTAACCCGCTCCATGTTATGGCATTAGCCAGCATTGATTGTTCTGTCATAAAGGAGGTAAATGACCATTGACTGATTCCAGGTACTTGTTTGACCTAGAACAATAAAAGTCATTGAAATGCACTGGTGTAGCTCTGGGAACTGTCTCTGGTGTTGTGGTACTGGTTGAGGATGATGAATGTTACCATGTCATGAGACTTACTGTGGTTAAAAGTGAGAGAGTTATCCAGGCTGCTCAGCTGCTGCAATCTGGCATGCATCATCCCTGTTCTGTTACGGGAAACAGGCAATGTCTGAGATTTTCGATCATGAACTATGGATCCCAACCCCTCCTGGTTCCTGCAATATGAGTGAAATGGGATAGAAGCAAAAGTTAGACATGTCAAATTGCAGCAAGACAGGAAGCGTTAGTCAGGCACAAGAAGTTTTATAGAAAGAATTATAATGCAACCTATTTTCTGTTTTATTTATAAAACAAAAATAGGCAGCTTAAAAAAAAATTACAGCAAACTCTTTCTTAAAACCTCAAAGCATGAAAGCAAAAGCACATGAGCAGTCACTCTTGAAGTGCTAAATTTACTTCAGGGCTTTTGAAGATATAAAATATTTGAGAACATAAATATTCTGAAAAATATTCAGAGCCCAAAACCAAATCTCTACTTTGATCGCAAAAGTTTTAGAAAAAAGTTAGAAGGACACACAGTAGCAAAATTAGAAAGCATGCAAGTAATACGAAAGCAAGAATTAGTAGAGGTATTATCATATATCTCTTACCCAAGCAGGAAGGGAGAAGAGCCATATGCTTTGTTAAACTTGCAGCAATCAAGTGAAGAAAACAGAAAAGTGATCTGTGTTAGCAATCAGTACAGGCTAACCTCCTATTGTGTACCACCACCAGAGCTGATGAAAAACGAAAACCAGTGCTTGAATTACAGAATTCCCAGTTCCCATTCATTCACTGTCAGTTGTGCATTTTAAGAGTACGTGCATTGATCATGATAGCCTTCAGTGTCGTGGCCATGTGAAAAACCAGAAAGCTACATTTACCATGACAGTTCAGTATCTGCAGAACACCTGATGATCTCTACAGCTTAACATTTATAGCATTAACATGCAGCACACAGACTAGGTGATCAGTAAACAAAAAGGAAGTGTGGTCATCCTCTCTACAAACTAGTCAAACTGAAGAATTTTTACAAAAAGCCTGAACATTACAGACTGCTGTAAATCCAGACTTTGAAGGACCTTTAAAATACAGAGGTTACAATCAAAACCAGAGAGCCAGATTTGTTTTAGCTTTTGGGGTTTTTTTCAAGGTATGCAAGCACCTATGCCAAGGAGATAGTCAAGTCTGTTGTTTGCAGAAAGAGTCACATAGCATTAAATCTGAATTAAACACTGTAGAAGCTAACATTTTAGTTAGAATGATTTATGACCCCAAATCAGCAATAATTTTCTCATGGAGTTTAAGAGGGACAATATTGCAAGCCCATAAGTTTAATTATAACAGGACTACCATGTCAAACACAAGAATTCAATATATTTTCCTTTATTAAAAAATACTTTCCACTGAAACCATATTAATGCAAAGATATTCAAATAATTTAGTACATGTTTTTGATTCCCATGGATTTTTCTCCTAAAAAGTCTTCAATACAGGTATCTAAACAGAATTTTGGACTTCAATTTGAAAACCAGCAGCATTGGAATGTTCATTACTCACCTTTCAGTAAAAAAACACTAAATATAAAATTTCTTAGCCATTTCAATGGACATGTTTTTAAGGCCAAGTTTATAAACCATAAAATTTCTTCCCCAAAGACAGTAATTCAAGTTTTAAAAAATGCTGTAAAAGATAGCATTTAAGGGGTGGATTTTGAAGTAATTGGTAATAAACACAGCACAGACATCATTATTAAACAGGTACCAGACATCCAGACAGGATACAGATTTGTTAATACAGCAACCAGTTACTTCAAACTGCTAAGTATCATTCCACAATAACTCTCCTACTCATGCAATTTATTTGAAATAGGCATTCAAGGCACATTGTACACAGTTATTCTTAGTGGACAAGACAGTCAAATTTAAACTCCACACAGTACCTGGCTATGTATCGTTTTCCCATGTACTGGAACTGATGTAAGCATACTCTGCAGAGAACACACAAGTCAGAGAAGCAACTCTTAAAACAACCTTTTCTAGATTTACATATATTGGAATTACTCAACTGTTACTTCTGTTTAACCTCAAACTTTGACAACATAAAGTTTCTTTATTCCTCCTACCCTTAAAAATCACTTCCAGTCCCCAAGCCAAGGAAACAGCTCTACTGAATTCAGTCACAAAGGGTTGGTTTTTTGGGCAAACTAGAATTAAAAGCCTGTAAAGATGACTCCAGAGCACACCTACCTCAACACTGAATCAAACCAGCTAGTCTAAGTGACAAGGCAGAAAAAACCAAAACACCTTGGTGAAAAAAACAAAACACCTTAGAGAACTGTAAACAGTGAGTTGAAGATTTTCCTCTTATATTGATTTTTAATATTTTTAGAGAATAAATGTTTACCCACAACTACCAAAGTCATAATTTCATTATATGAAATGAGGAACAGGACAAGTAACATAAAGGATGGAAACAGAGAGATAATCAAATAATGTTACATATATACACATATTTTTCAAAACGTGTATAAAGATCCAAGATATGAGCAACATATTTTATTATTTTTTTCCCTTAGCCTAAACTCTCTTGGTTACAGGTTAGGGTTTTTTTGCTTAGTTTTCTTTTTTTTTTCTTTTTTTTTTTTGTTTTGTTTTGTTTGGTTTTTCCTAAGGTCTCCAGATTCCCCAGGGTGACAACAGGGTTTGTAAGAGAACTATTTTCCAAAGACGATGATAAAAATCCTCCAGATGAATTCTTCATGAAAAAAAGTAATAATTGAAATCTATACTATATGATGATATATTTCAAGGAATCTTAATACTACAGGTTTCAGACCCAGAAAGAAAGTTGAAAGTAAAACCTAATTTGCCAGGTTCTCTGCTTGTCTTCACAACTGTTAAGATGACAACACTGATGACTGATGAACTGAAAGTCACACTTTTGAATCAAGAAAAATGATGTGGAGGGAGCCTGTAATAATGACTTTATTTCATTTTCAAGTTTATTTGTTAGGAAACACTATAAGTAATTATCCTGGTAATGCACAACATTTAACACAACTTCCCTTTTCCCTCAGGTAAAAAAGAATATTCGAGAAGTTCTTCTTTAATGGGTAAATGTGAACTGAAAAAAAGTTTTCAGACCTTCTTCCCCCTCATTCACAATTGGCACAGGGAAGAGACTGGCAAAGAGCCTCTTCAACTCAGCTCTTAAGCAGAGCAGCTGCCTCCAAACTGCAGAGTGGGAATAGAGTTTACCTCCCCCAAACTTGGTACTCAATTTGCAAAGTAGCCTCAATTCCCCTTTCTGGTATCTTCTTTCCTACTTCAGATTCTAAATTTTCCAGAAAAAGTTATCTGCAGACTTTAGTAGTAGAAACAATTGTTAGATGGATACCCAGCCCCATGAACTGTATGACAGGGAGAGGGAGCAGAATGTAGCCCCTACAATGCAAGGTGAGATGGTTAGTGACCTGCTGCACCACTTAGATATACACAAGTCGATAAAGCCAGAGGGCATACACCCAAGGGTACTAGGAGGCCTGGCAAAAGCACTTACCAGGCCACTTCCCATCATCTATCAATCCTGGCTAACCAGGGAGGAGACTGGGAAACATGGCACTCATCTAGAAGAAGGGCCAGAAGGAAGACCGAAGGAACTACAGACTGTCAGTCTGACCTCAGTGCCAGGGAAGGTCATGGAAGAGATCTTGAGTGCTATTATACAGCATGTATACCTATGAGGAGAGGCTGAGGAAGCTAGGACTGTTTAGCCTGGAGAAGAGGAGGCTCAGGGGTGACCTTATTGCTGTCTACAACTACCTGAAGGGAGGTTGTAGCCAGGGAGTGGATTGGTCTCTTCTCCCAGGTAACCAGCAGCAGAACAAGAGGACACAGTCTCAAGCTGTGCCTGGGGAGGTTTAGGCTGGAGGTGAGGAGAAAGTTCTTCACAGACAGAGTGGCTGCCCATTGGAATGGGCTGCCCGGGGACGTGGTGGAGTCACCATCCTTGGAGGTTTTCAAGGGGGGACTGGACGTGGCACTTGGTGCCATAGTTTAGATAGTCATGAGGTGTAGGGTGACACTTTGGACTCAATGATCCTTGAGGTCTCTTCCAACCTTCTTGATTCTATGATTCTATGTGCAGGGCAGCCAGGTGATCAGGCCCAGTCAGCATGGGTTCATGAAGGGGCAGGTCCTGCTTGACCAATTTGATCTCCTTCTACAACAAAATGACCCTCACAGTGGATGAGGGAAAGGCTGTAGATGTTTACCTGGACTTTAGTAAAGCACTTGACACTCACACAGCAATCTCCTGGAGTAATGTCTGTCATGGCTTGGATGGGTGGTTGCCTCCCTGGGTTAAAAATTGGCTGGATCATCAGGTCCAAAGAGTGGTGGTGAATAGAACTAAATCCAGTTGGCAGCTCAGATTTGGAGCCAGTCTTGTTTAATATATTTATTTGTGATTTAGATGAGGGGATCGAGTGCACCCTTAGTAAGGCTGCAGATGACACCAAATCAAGTGGGAGTGTTGATCCAGTCGAAGGTAAGAGGGCTCTGCAGAAATATCCTGACAGGCTGGATTGATGGGGTAAGGCCAATCGTATGAGGTTTAACAAGGACAAGTGGTGGGTCTTGTGTTTGGGTCACAACACCACCATGCAATGCTGCAGGCTTAGGGAAGAGTGGCTGTAAAACTGCCCAGCAGAAAAGAACCTGGGGGTTCTGGTCAACAGCTGGCTGAACAGGAGCCAGGACTGCGCTCAGGTGGCCAAGGTGGTGTACAGTGTCCTGGACGGTATCAGGAATACCTGATCAGCAGGACAAGGGAAGTGATGGTGTCCCTGTACTCAGCACTGGTGACGCCACACCTCCAATTCTGTGTTCGAACGTTTTGGGCCCCCATCTACAAGAGGGACAGTGAATTGCTGAAGTGTGTCCAGAGAAGGGGAACAAAGCTGGTAAAGGGTCTGGAAAACAAGTCTTATGAGGAGTGGCTGAAGGAACTGGGAAGAAGAGGCTGAGGGGAGACTTCATTGCTCTCTACAACTACCTGAAAGGAGACTGAAGTGAGGTGGGGGTCAGTCTCTTTTCCATAATATCAGGTGATAGAACAAGAGGAGATGGCCTCAGACTGCACCAGAGAAGGTTTAGATTGGATATTAGGAAAAATTTCTTCACTAAAAGCATGGTCAGGCATTGGAATAGGCTGCCCTGGAGGTGGTGGAGTCACTGTCCCTGGAGGGGACATGGCACTTCAGGACATGGCTTAATGGTAGTATCAGGTTGATGGTCTTGATCATTTTATTCCAACCAAAACAAATTCCATGACTCTAATTCCAGAAACCATCACGTAATTAAGACAGACATGCAATTGTGTACATCAAGTTCAGAACTTCTAACCAGACCAAGATAGCATTATTTTTTCAAACAAATAACTACGTATATACACACACTTATATCCACTATCATGTTTTTAACAGCATAAAAACATGATTTTATGACAAACTCAACCAAAAAAAAAATCTTACTCTGTAATCGTGAAAAAGTCCATGAGTTCAGATTTTGTGGCCTTGTTCCAGTATGTAAACAATGCATCTAGGAAAATGAAAAATATTAAACCCAGGACAAAGGCAGCAAACACACAAAATATTATGCAGAAGAGATAACACCAATTATCAGTTTTCAGATTCCAAGAATTTTCATTATCTAAGTATGTCTTGTAGGGTACAGACAGCTATTACTTTCTTGAAGCTGACTATATAAATGCATGGATCAATTCTCCAAATGATACCTACAACATGCTTTTAACTAATCCATAACATTCCCATACAATTTCCTATTTTAAACAGTAACAATTGTTTATTCAGTAGTGACTATAGCATTGTGAAAACAGTAAGTCTTCAGAGTAATTTGGACTAATGGTTCTATAACTTATAATTTGCATCTTTATAGATGGGGTCTCAGCATCTTTCAAATTAAAATTTATCGCAGCATATCAGAGGCTGGAAGGGACCTCAAGAGATCATCGGGTCCGACCCCCCCCTGCCAAAGCAGGATTAGGGTAGTCTGCACAGGAATGCATCCAGGTGGGTTTTGAAAGTCTCCAGAGAAGGAGACTCCAGAATCCCCTTGGGCAGCCTTTTGCAGTGCTCTGTCACCCTCACTGAAAAGAAGTTTCTCCTCATGTTCGGGTGAAATCTTCTATATATTCAAGTTTGAACCCATTTGTGATGGGTTTAAGACTGTGCCTTTAACATTTCTCATAGAGTTCGAGCAGAAAGTTAAAAGAATGTAAATAAATCACAATTGGGTGTAAGAAAGCAAAATAATGATTATTCTAATCACTTCAGTTGGAGAAATAGAAATGTTTAAGAGTCAGTACTCAAAACAAGGTAGGGGCAGTCTCTCTCAGTCTGCTCTGCCTTTCTCTTCTGGCTGGATAACACACACACTCGTATCGGACCTTGACAACCTAAGTTTAACAAACCTCTCTGCTTCTTGGCTTTCTTCCCTTTTGCCTCCTCTGGGGGAAGGGGAAGAATTGGAGGCCCCTCGGGGAAGGGATCAGGGGGTTCTGTTGTGTTTTTCTGTTAATTGTACATATTTGTAAATGTTGTAAATAGTGTATATTTGTACATATTCATTGCATTTCATAGATTGTAGTTTTGCCTGTAAATACAGCTTCATTTGCTTCCAAACCGAGTGAGCCTGGTTATTGTCAGTGTGGGAGGGGGATTCCAGCTCTCCACACTGTAACACCGTTGCTCCTTCTCATATCACCATGAACCACCAAAAAGAACCTGGCCCCCTCCACTTGACACCCACCCCTCAGATATCTATATACATTGATGAGATCCCCTCTCAGTCTTCTCAAGACTAAATAGCCCCAGGGATCTCAGTCTCTCTTCATAGGGAGTTGCTCAAGTCCCCTAATCATCCTTGTGGCTCTCTGTTGGATTCTCTCCAGCAGGTCTCTGTCTCTCTTGAACTGGGAAGCCCAGAAACGGACACAGTATTCCAGGTGTGGTCTCACCAGGGCAGAGTAGAGAGGTAGAACAACTTCCCTAGACCTGCTGGACACACTTTTCTTGATGCATCCCAGGATACCATTGGCTCTCTTGGCCACAAGAGCACATTGTTGTTCCATGGAGAACTTGCTGTCCAAGGTCTTTCTCTGTGGAGCTGCTTTCCAGCAGGGCAGTCCCTAACCTGTACTGGTGCCTGTTGTTATTTCTCCCCAGACGTAGGACCCTGCACTTGTCCTTATTAAACTTCATGTGGTTTGCCTGCACCCAGCTCTCCAGACTGTCAAGGTCACATTGGATGTCTGCCAACCCCCCCCAGTTTTGTATCATCAGCAAACTTGCTGAGGGTACTCTCAATGCCCTCATCCAGGTCCTTGATAAAGATATTGAACAAAACTGGACCCAATACCGAGCCCTGGGGGACACCACTTGCCACAGGCCTCCAAGTTGACTCTGTGCCATTGATGATGACCCTCTGAACTCTGTTGTGGAGCCAGTTTTCAATCCACCTCACTGACCAACCATCTATGCCACAGCTCCTGAGCTTTTCTATGAGGATATTATGGGAGGCAGTATCAAAAGCTTTACTGAAGTCAAGATATATGACATCCACTGCTCTTCCCTCATCTACCCATTTGGTCATAATTTCATAGACGGCTATCAGATTAGTTAGACAGGATCTCCCCTTGGTACTCTTGATAAGCTTCTTGTCTTCCATGTGGTTAGAGATGACCTCCAGGATGAGCTACTCCATCATCTTTCCAGGGATGGAGGTGAGGCTGGCTGGTCTGTAGTTGCCTGGGTCCTCCTTCTTGCCTTTTTTGAAGACTGGAGTGACATTTGCTTTCTTCCAGTTGTCAGGCATCCTTCCTGTTCTCCATGACTTTTCAAAGATCATGGAGAGAGGTTCAGCAGCAGTATCAGCCAGCTCTCTCAGTACTTGTGGATGCATCCCACCAGGGCCCATGGATCTGTGTGTATTCAGATGGTATAAGAGATCTCTAACCCTGTCCTGACTGACCAGTGAATGTCCACATCTCTCCAGTTCTGCTCCCTTGCTTCTAGAGACTGAGGTTCCTGAGGGCTGGTCTTAGGAGTAAAGACTGAGGCTAAGAAGGCATTCAGCAGCTCTGCCATCTCTGCATCATCAGTTTCCCCATCTCCCCTCTCGTTCAGCAGTGGGCCTACCTTTTGCCTGCTCTTCCTTTTATTATTGATGTGTTTGAAAAAACTCTTCTTGTTCTCTTTCACCCCTCTGACAAGATCCAGTTCCAGGAGGGCCTTGGCTTTCCTTGTTGCATCTCTACATTCTCTGGCTGTATCTCTATAACCCAATTAACTAGTCCTTTTTTCCACATACTGTAAACCTCCTTTTTGTTTTTAAGCTTTACTAAGAGTCCTTTGCTTATCCATGTAGGTCTTTTGCTTGCCTTACTTGATTTTTTCTTTAAGGGAATACATTTCTCTTGAGCTTGGAGAAGGTAATGATTGAATATTAACCAGCTCTCCTGGGCCCCCCTTCCTTCCAGAACCCTACTCCACTGGATATTTCTTGAAGAGGTGCAAGTTGGCCCTTTTAAAGCCCAGGGTGGAAATTTTACTTATCACCCTGCTTCTTCGTCTGTTGATATTAAAGTCTAACATGTCATGGTCACCGCAACCAAGGTTAGCCCCAACCTTGACATCTACAACCAGTCCTTCTTTGTTTGTTTATACCAGGTCCAGCATTGCATTTCTGCTTGTTGGTTCTTCAACTACTTGCAGGAGCAAGCTGTCATCAATGCACTGCAGGAACCTTTTGGACTGTTTGTGCTTGGCTGTGTGATCTTTCCAACTAATATCCAAGTGGTTGAAGTCACCCATGAGCACCAGGGCACTTGATCTTGAGGCTACTTCCAGCTGCCTGTAGAAGACCTCATCAGTAGCTTGGTCCCGGTTCGGTGGTCTGTAGTAAACCCCTGCAACCATATCATCCATATTTGTACATCCCTTCACTCTTACCCATAATGCTTTATCATCTCCCCCTGGGCTGAGCTCAGCACATTCTAGTTGCTTATTCACATAGAGAGCAACTCCACCACCTCAGCCTGTCCTTCCTGAAAAGAACACAGGCGTCCATAACCACATTCCAGTCACGGGAGCTGTCCCACCATGTCTCTGTAATTGCAACAAGATCATAACCCTGTGACTGCACCCAGATTTCCAGTTCATCCTGCTTATTCCCCGTGCTTCCTGTGTTGGTATACTGACACTTCAGAGACTCAGCAGAGGAGCATCTGTTATGATCATGGGTGTTGCATAATCCACTATCCCCTACAGCCCCTGGGATAGCAGTGGAGCTGGTACCCTGCCTCACAATTGTCCCAGGAATGTCCTCAATGAGACTCGTTTTTCCCTCTTCCCCCTTCAAAATTAGTTTAAAGACCTATCAATCAGCCCTGCCAGATCTTGTCCCAGGATTCCTCTTTCTCTCAGAAATAAGCAGTCTTTTTCTATAGTCAGCATGCCTGAAGTAGCCTGTCTTGTAGTCTTGTAGAGTAGCCTGTGATCAAAGAACACAAAATCCTGCCATTGACATGACTACCACAGCCAGGCATTAATCTGCTGGATTTTCATGTTTAGTCCATCATTAGGCATAGCCAGTGGGGGGACAGAAGCAAACACTACTTGTGCTCCTGACACCTTAACCATTTGTCCCCAGACTCTGAAGTCCTTCTTCACTGATCTCAAACATCTTTTTGAAATTTCATCATTGCCTACTTGGAAACCCAACAAAAGATAGTAGTCAGTTGGGTGGAGCAGGGTAGGAAGTTTTCTTACTATGTCCTTGACCCTGGCCCCAGGTAGGCAACAGACTTCCCTAAAGAGTGGATCAGGTCTGCCTATAGGACCCTCAACGCCCTTCAGAAGTGAGTCCCTGATGACAAGCACCTGGCATTTCTTCTTGACTGCAGATGTTTTGACAGTAGGTTTGCTCACCCCTAGCCTCTCTGAATGATGTAAACTAGATAAGCTTTCATAGCTGCTGTTAGTTGGTGTCACTTGCTGAACACTGGTTTCAGTGGAAACAAGTTCACTAAAAACAGCAAATCTATTACACAGGGGCACCAGAGGGAGTTCAGCAGCTTTTGGGGTGCCATGCCTAGCACACTTGGGAGGAATTTGTCTCCATTGCTCTCCAGCTTCTGAGTCATTCTGTTTGGGAAGCTGGTAAGAGAGTAGGGAGCGCTCAGTGTCCTGATTACTACATGGCTGATGGGACTGTTTGAGGGATGGAAGAGTCTGATTCTGCCAGTCCAGCTTCCTCTTGCACTCCCTAATAGTCCACAGCCTTTCAACTTTCTCCTTCAGCTCATCGACTGGACAGAGGAGGTCACCAGCTTGCCCACTAGCAAATACAGGTGTAGTCCCTGCCATGAGAAGTGGGAGATTCTAGCACTCCTTACAGCCAGGAATCTGGATACCTGTATGTTTATGTGGGACTCGGGGTTGACACAGATCTTTTGGACACAGTTTTATGAGTTGCACCCATCTCCTATCCTGCCCGCATGCCCTAACTGGAGAAGACTTCAACAACAAGCCCACGTGACTCAGCACCTCCCCCTGGTTAAAACCCCCCTGCCCTGCAGCAGAGACTGCGCCCACACTGCGCCTGCCTCTCAGGAGAGAGAAGCTGGCTCAGAGGAGAGGTCATGCCCTGCCGTCGGCGCTGCTCCCGCCTTGGTGAGCAGCAGGGAAGGGCTGAGATCGCAGATTTATTCTGTTGTAAATTTACAATACTTTACTATGGACAGTTTTTCAGCATGGGTTTCAGAGTCTCTTTATTTGCAGAGATTTCAGAAATGGCTACGTATTTTTCACAAAGCTGGTAGTCAGGTCGCCAAGATGTGGTTTCTTTTGCCAAAAATGTTCAAAATTAGCTAACAAATTCAGAATTATTACAAAGATGTGTTGCAATGCTTATTTGACACATGTTCTTTTCTAAGAGAATTGAGAACAAAAAAAATCTCCACTGTGCTTCTGTAATTTTTAATCTGAATTTCCTAGAAATTTTGACTAATTTACACATTTCAAAGCGTAAAATACTGGGGGGTTATTTATTATTCTTTGTCACTAAAATACATATAACAATACAAATATAATTACATGAAGATATAATGGTGTGATTGGATATTGAATACTTATAAACCTTTCAATTCTAAATCCTGTAACAAAGTTCAAGTACTACATAAATCTGATTTTCAGAAATTAATATTAAAATAGGCATAGAAAATAAATTCACTATTTTTGATGTCTACCACACAAACTGAAAAAAAAAAAGGTAATGTTTTTAGCAAAATAGACTTGATTGCATTGTAAAACTGATCAAGGATAGAGATGAATCTGAGATTTGCCATTCATGTAGTGATTTTATAGCTCCACAAGCTTCTACAAGGTAATAGGACTCTTTCAAAAATTCAGTGGATCATCTCACAAACATCTCAGGAAAATGGAGAAGCACCAATATCTCAATTCCAGATATAGAAATACATACAACAACCAAATAATTCAGTTCCCTGTCATACAGGAAGTTCTGCATAATACTGAGGTGGACTAGCCCAAGACTTCTACTGACGGATGGTTGCCTCCATTTTGCAAATGGACTGCACAATCACATACAAAATGCTTACTTTCTTACCAAGTCCTTGAGTTAGACTCACATTTTGAAGGAATAGTGAGTATTTAACGCTTAGTAGGTTTCTGTCAGAGTTTAGTTTGTTCTATCACACATCTTTGAAGCCACAGCAAAATATGGTACATCCATCTAAAATATTTTGCTGATTGTTAAAAGGTATTAAGAAGTCACAGACATAAATCCAACACATTATTCTGAATTTATGAAAAAGAGGTGTAATTACCTACCTTCTGACATACTTCTTAGAATATGAAGGAAACACATGAGCAGACTTTTGATCTCTGCTTGATCAAGTTTGTCATATCGAACCACAGAACTTCCTAAGGAGCTGCTCTGTTGGTTCTGGAAAGAAAATACGTATTTTGGTTGAAGAGTTCTCAAACTGACAAACTAAAGTGTTTTAAAATGTCTTATTAATTCCTGCAACAGAAAAAGGATCTCAGAATGGAGACAAAAATGTTTCATGTAGAGACAGGTCACTAAACACACATTACACACATGAAGTATACCAAAATAAGCCTCTTTACCTTTGTTTAATTTCATTTCCTTCTTTATATGATTCCGCCCTCCTGCCCCCCACCCCAGGTGAGGAGTAAGAGGAAAAGTTATGTAACAGTGATTATTAATCGAGTTAATTATACATAGATACTCATATTGTAGGAATCAGGCATGCTCCTTCTGCTTACATGAAATACTTCAAAAATATGCTTCTTTTGGGTGATACATACATGCACCTTTGCTTTTGAAGAGACTTCATGTTGAACTGTAGACAGACTTGACTTCTTAAAACTATTTCCATTAAAAGATGTAAGAACCTCAAGGAAAACATGTATGAATGGTAATAGTATGCATCCTGGAAGATTAACTACCACAAAAGTAATTTTACCTTAACTCTCACTGCTTTATTTGTTTATGCAATTCCTACCACTACAGGAAGTTAACCAGCAATGCTCAGTACTGAAGTCTGTCCGAAAAGGAAAAAACTCCATAACTGATCTTTCAAAATGTGAACCAAAAAAAAAAAAAAAAAAAAAAACCCCACAAACAAACAACTGTGAGAATATATAAATCTAACTTTAGGCAAAGACCTATCCACACAAGAATTTCGACACAAGAAGGTGCTACAAAATCCTCAGTCTGAGGCTTTTACAGAAATACTATACAAATGTTTAAAAGATAAATTACAAATGTTTAAAGGATAAATTATGCCCTTTTTCAAGCCTAATTCTCAGTTGCAAAACAAGGCCACTTATGTGAATGGAAAATTAAGCAGGAATTTAAGTTTTCTGTAAAGTCAACAGTCCAGTACAATTATCTGTGGAACTCTGTAGTTTCTACAAAAAAGTTGTTGGCTCCATGAACTTTTTAAGGACACATATCAGTGTTGGAAAAAAGCCTTCATATCAAAATTAGAAAAAAAAAATTAAAATAAAAAGGTAAGATTCAAGGGAGAAAAGTACTTGGTTTCACAAATAAATGGAGAAGTGCCGGTACTTCAATGGTAGGATTACCCTTCCTACTGCAAGAGTAGAATAACCCTTTCAGGAACATTCCTTACTGAAAGCAAGGAGACATGGTAATCCTTGAGGGATACAGAGCAATTGACCTGTTAGGCCCTTCAACACATTCTGCGTAAATGACAAGAGCTGCTTTCCTAAAATAATCTGTGTATCTGTCACATACTAGCCACTGAATGCATGTGTGGTGAAACTGAATGTGAAACTATGATTAATACTGGCCAGAAGTTAGGATAATTTAGGAAGAAATGGACACTTATATAAGCCTGATTATTGCAGATTCTGAAGACCTCACCAACTGTTCATCCTGGAAATATCTTTGGTGAACAAGGAGGTACTATTATACAGCTTTATGGATACTCAAGTACAGCAGGCAATTAATGGGGGGAAGAGTAGAAACTAAATATGAGTTTCCTACACTTTCAGTATTGTCTGGAGCACTAGACAGTATTTCCACTAAAACAGTTGAATGTATACATGGATAAAACTAGGACTGTAGCTACCTGAAAGGTTAATTTAAAATCATGTCAATAACCTATGAAGTATGTGATATTAAAATAGAAATGGATATACTTCCAGTCAATTCTGATTCTACAATAATATTTCTACAGGTTATTCTGAAAGAAAATTAGAACAAAAACATGTCTCTTCAGTAACGGTACCAAGCAATGAGCAAAAACTTGAAGATAACGTGCACTCAGCAACTGATCTACTAGAAATGAAGTTTGGAAAGCAACAAATAGGAAGCCAGGATTAAATACTATTCAGGGAAAATATTCACAGCATGCAAAACATAAATCCAGTATTACCTAAATTGGCAGACCAGAGCAGAATTTTCAAAGGATGTTGACTCCTTGAAAACTCTTTTGCTTGGTAAAAACACTACACTCAATAATTAACAACATGACAGCTAAGTAATAAGATGACAGTATTGCCATTCAGCAACAGTGTATGCACAAGATATTTCTTTCTTGGTCAATGTCAAACATTTTTAAGATCTATTAAAGACTCAAATTCTGCTGTACTTGATTAGATTTTTATGCTTAAATGAAATTATGTAGATGAGCTATTCCACATTTGGCACTTTAAGGTATTTTACATGGTTATATTTACATATTTGGCTCGAGATTCAACTGTTGCAAAGGAGTGGCAAAACTACTGATCACACACTTCACTCAGAAGCGTAACTATACCAAGCACAAAAAAAACAAGTACTTCTTGTAACTGAAGAGAAAAAGCGGCATGCAAAATTTTCTCTGGCAAGGCTGGAATTGTCAGAAGTGAAAAATCCATAGTAACACGGTTTTTCTTTGCAAGGTGACCATTTTCTTCTTCTTCTCCATTAGGATGCATAGCATGAGCAGAGTGCCTTCTGAGAAACTTCTCTCTCTGCCACACGAAGGCATGTCAGAGTCAAGGGGATAAAGTTAACACTGCTGTGATTTGCACAAGGTCTAAAAAAATTAAACGTGATCAGTATCAACACAAGCTCTAGAAAGACACGGCTAATACCTCATGGCCACTGCAGCCAGAGCTCCCAATTTTTAACAGCTTTAAAGTGAACTGATTTTGAAAAGTGAAGCTAATATAAAAGAAAGCACCTAAACAAAGCACAGCAACTGGTTTGTCAACATTTTTAAAACACTGCATATATTGTGTATTGAACTGGAAGGAGAGAAAGTCTCCACAAAACCAAAGAAGCCACCCTAACTACAATACAGCACTCCCAAGCAAAATTCGATACACTTCATCTCTAGCAAACAACTGCTTGCTCTACAGTGAATTTCTACACTGAGAATTTGTTTGTACTTTCTCCAAAACTATGTAATAAATACAATACAAAAAAGTTCATATAATTATTTTACAGAAAAAAAAGGTATGTGAAATATTGGTCTACAGTTATTCTAGAAAGCTCATTAACTCCCATGAGAATCAAGATGATTATTTTGAGGGGAGGTGTTTTGTTTTGTTGGGTTTTTTTACCTTGTCAAGAGAATTGGTCTTGTCACTGTGTCTTTCTGGGAGGCTGTTTCCTGAGTCTGTACTTATGAGAGAGCCTCTTGAGTCAGCATTTCTCACACTATTAATATTTGGAGTTGATGTGGTATATGGGGAAGCTGAAAAAAACCCAACAAAACAATAAAAAAATCTTTAAAAATGCATATATTGAAATAATTCAATTTAGTTAACAAACTTATTCTAGAGCTTCAAAGTATACGTGTACATACACACAGACTTATGTACAACTACAAGCAGACTTACATAAAAAACATATGCAGCAATACATATATACTCACATGAAGATACGTACAGTTAAAAAACTCCTCTTCCCTTTCTAATTGACTAGTAAGTGGTATTACCAATTACAGTACTGATAAATGAATAGAAAAACACATTAAGATGACAGACAGGAGTATGTCCAGAGGTGTGCCTAAGGAGCACTCCACTTGGAGGTGGTCTCTAAGATCATGTTCTAAGCTGTGGATTATGACACTCCTGCAACAAATGAGTAAGTCTAGTCTTGTCTCCTATTTCTCTGCAGCAAAACAAGAACTGTCACATTTGCTATGTGGGGAAAAGCAGCTTTCTTCAGGAAACTGCTTTAGTTTTTAGCAAAAAAGCAAAACCAAAAAGATGCCAAAAGAAAGATTTTATGTACAGACTGAATTCCAGCCTGTGCTGAACAGCTGATTGCATTTGGGTTCCTTTAATGAAAGCAGCAGTAATATTCAAGTATACATGCAGAAAGCAACTGAAGTTGGACACAGAACAATTATTTCTGGTTAACAAAGGAAAAAGGAGACTGGCTCCTTTCAATTAGCTTAGTTTAATTTGTAAGTGCTTACCAATGCCAGAGATAACACCGAATAAATCTTTAGGAAGATTATTATCCAATGTGTTTCCTGATTTTTGCGGTGTTACTAGCTGACTTGCAGTTGGCAAATGAAGTGCATCATCCTTTGCACTCTGTTTGGAAAAGAGAGGAAAATGTGATTATTGTTTTCCAGAGTTATGAACTTCATGAATATGGCATATTTCAGCTTCTAGAGCTTAACATACATCATGAAATATTAAAGAAGTTAATATTCCACTGAATTTTAAGCACCATAAAGCAAGTATTTCCAAAAGATCCAAATTACTTTTATTTCAAATACAGAAAACTTTTCCCCTGTTGGAAGGGAATTGTGAATGTCTGTCTTAATATGAAAGGGAACACAGCAAGATATGGACAAAATTAAAATATATTAATAATTAAATCTTAGAGTCAATAATTGTATGCAATTATAATATATCAAGACACACCTTCACAAATTTAATTTTAATTTCTTCTCATGTAGCCCTCTTACACTACAGCTGTTCCAAAAGCACACTCCTTGAAGGTTAAAAATTCTTCTACAATTACTAGAAAGTTAACCTCTTTTTTTTTGCGATCCATTTATTTCAGTGTTGGTCTATCACCAAGACAGAATCTTTTCTGCTGAAGAGCAACAGCAACCATCAAAACTGTTAGGATTTTAGCAAACATAACTAATTCTCTGTGTGTTAGAGGAGTATTCGCTCTGTGTTGGAGGAGTGTTCTCTTGCATAAAAATGCAGTATGTGCAAGTGCCTCTAATGCCAGGATCTACAAGCAGAGACAAATTGTTTATACAACAGACTGAAGTGTAATTTTTTAGTAAAAATCAAAGATCATTTAATGAAAACCCTTCTCACAGAAACTGTATCAAAACGGGGTAATAGATACAAACAGAAAGCTATTAAATTGCAGAAACAACTGACTTTTTTATTTCAAATGCATTGTTCCGTCAGCTTCTTTGGCTGCTCTTAGAGCACTCAAAAAGATTCAGTAAGTCTAATCCTGTGTGGTTCATAGTTTGTATTGAAATATGGCCACAGGCACCAGAGATACAGAAAAAGGAAGATGTTACACAGCATTAGAATGATGCTTAGCAATCTGTGCAGCCTAGCATTCCCCAAACCCATAAAGAGTAACTATGCTTTTAAACTCAGAAAAATCAAGAGCTCAAAGAATTCTGAAACTTTTGAAATTCTTCAGCAGAAGTATGCAGTGTTTCATATACACATGACCAATAAATTATGATAATAATAATTCAGAACACCAAATAGAAATGGTCACTTACATTGCTGGAAGGGTTAACAGGAAATGGAGACACATCTTTAACATTGATTCGCTGAACATTTTCTATGAGCAGTCCAAAAAGTGGCAAATACATTGTGGCTATTCTTGCTTGATGGCTCTAAATAGAGTTTTAACAATTCATTAATAAATTAAGAGAATTCATTTTTAACCACTTTTTTTTTTTTTAAATAAGCTATTCACTCCTAAATTAGAAAAGAAAGAGCATTTAATAAATATTTGCCAAGGCAGAGCCCACATTCAAAAGCTTATAAAAAGTAAAAGCAATGATCATCACTGTATTTCACTCTAATTTACAGAAGGGTCAGTGAACTTTTTCCTGTTTCAACATGATGCAGAAAAAAACCCTCTGAATTAAAGCTATTTCAGCTAAGACTAATCAAGTAAATGAATATAATATCAGCTTGATAAGTTCATGGCAAATTCCACTAAAATTTTACAGCTTCTCCACAGCACATTTGATCTTAAAAAAGTCAAGAAAAGTAAAAAATCACTCAGTTTGCTACCATGACTTGTAACTGTCATATACTCATATTACAAATAATAGACAATGGAAGGACAGTGCCAAAAAAGCTAACATTTAATGAAATAAGAGCTTTAAAAAAGTTTGTGAGAATCTTATTACTTTAATAACAGCAGTTAGATTATGCTGTGCTAAAATGTAATAAACATATAATTATGTTAAAAGTTTCTTTGTGGTGCTTTTCATTTGCTAAAATCCAGAACTTGTGGGTTGATTTTGATATAATTTTCATACACATTTTTAGCATTATATATACATACTACATGATTACATTTTAATCTGAACAAAAATAGCATTGCTGCAAATTAACAAGTTTTGTGTGAAAGAAAACTTTCTCTATGTTCACACACTTAATCTTTATTATTTTGTGTCACTAGCATAGCAATACACTTACCCTGGAAGCATATCTGTCATCAAAACAATGCTTTATCATCAAATTCTTGAGCACACTAATAGCAATCTGCCGCACATCTCTGAACTCTTGTAATGCATTGCCCACCTCCCTTAGAAGCAGTCCCACCAAGAAGTGATTTTTACAGAACTCATCAGTTAATGAATAGTCCAGGTGAAGGTCTGGAAGTAAAGTACAAGTTCTATGTAAGGAATTATATTATTTAAATGAGCTTGTCAATTACCTTAATGCTAAACTAAAATGTTTCCAACATTGACAAATTCATACATAAAAACACAGTTACTCATATATCCCTAACCCAATTCACTGCATAATGATTCATTTATCACACAAGCAGAAGCTGGAGAAATCTAAATTATATTAGAAAATATATACATATATATTTTAATACTGTCCAGTATTCAAAAGCGTTCTGATTAAATTTATCTGGACCAGCATCTTAGAGCTCCACATTCAAATTTTAAATCTATATTCAGGCACTACACACAGTGCACAAAGGATGTGCATTTTCCATCTATCTGGAATTCAGTTGTAGCACAGAAGTAGAATTTCACTTCTAGCCCATGGTTCCAATAATAAAAAGATGACATCTCAGAAATACACCATACACTCCTTAGGAAGAGCTTACCTTGATATCTCTGAACTCTGCCTTTTCCAAATGGCATTGGTAGATTCAAAGGTATGTAGTGCTCATGATTACAGACTACACGGAGAAATTCAAATTTGAATTCAAAAAGAGTCTGCAAAGATAATTTTCAAGTATAAATTAAATTGATGCAGCAATCTAGATAACATTAAAATCAGCTTTCTAACACAAAAGGATGAATTCTCTTGGTCTTGCAGAATGAGGGATATAGACTTGTCAAAGTTCCATGTCAGTACAAAATAATTCCATTGTAATTCATATTTGGCAAACTAGATAAAGTTCTATTTACTGTTCCTATTGTTCAAAGTTATTTAAGTTTACTAGCAGATTATGCATTAATTTAAGAAAAGTTTGGATGCATAGAAAAATTCTTTGGACATCTGGCACATGCTTTTGCCACTGCTGTACATGTACAGAAATTTGTTAGATATCCATTCTTCCAACATCAGCCTTTCTCACACACATGCTTAAAATTTCTGCTTAGTGTTGCACCTCCAGGCCCCACAGCTTCTGCAGTACAGATGCTCTAGGGTGGTCAAGTTGCACCTGAAGATGGGAATGAAAATATGAAAAAGTGATTTGATTAAAAAAAAAAAAAGTTCTACGCATAGAGCAGGGACTTCAAATGTATCGTAGAAGAAGTCTGAAGACTTAAAACAGCACTCTATCCACATGCATCAAGAACAGGCAAATCCTAAAAATAGTTTGTTTTGAAACAGAGTACCTTTGGATCTCCTGGGGCAAAGCAGCTGATGTAGTTATTGATTTGCTTGAAAACAAAGCCTCTGTCCATAAAAGTAAAACACCTCTGGAAAACCAAACAAAATCAAGGTAGAATCGATTTAGTTCTGTCTCAATGCTGAGTAATTAAAGTTCTGCATTAAATAAGTTTATTTTTCAAATATATTATTGGTGTTTCTATTTCTATGTATAAACAAACCAAACTAAATCTCTGTACACATGCAAGATTACAAAATTTTCTCTTAGAGTGCAGAATATAAACAAATTACAAATAAAAAATCAGAAGAATTCTGTCTCGACAGAAGTGAAAATTACATGCCACTAGATGCTTTATCTACCATTTCCCATCCTCTTTTCTGTTTTTTCTGAAAAATAAAAAAATGAAAGTCTGTCTACGTAAAATCATGCATGCAAATAAAACACTACTCAATGTATAAAGCTTTTGTATAATTAGAAGATAGGTATTTTTAAAGAAAAAAATCAAAATAAATTTTAGATAAAATATAATTTCATTTAAAATAGACCAGTCTTTTGAACAGGTGTCTTCTTGATTACAGAAGATACAAATTATACTTCAATGCATTTTACCCTAGATATAGAATTCTAAAAGCATTATGCATATTTAGTTTTGTATGAGTTTGCCTTAGCATTCTTTAATGCAACAAAAAGCAGCATTATTCAAAAAAAGTAACTACAGAGCCCAAGTTGCTTGTGTACCTACTTTTATAAAGGCGGCAAGGCTATGGTTTGCATTTTTTGAAGCCTCTGGATTGTCTCTGTACTTCTGAGTGATGTGTGGCATTAGCATATTAACCACTGTTTCAACTGCATGATGAAAGGAAGCAGAAAACCTCTGGTTTCTCAACAGCTAAAAACGAAATCATATATGATATTTAATATGGTTTATCACACTAAAATAAAATAGAAAATTTCCTTAGGTGAGATATGAATAACTTGACAAAGAGAGGGGAGTCAAAGTCATTAACAGCAGCATTTTCTTTAAATTCAAGATTTTCCTGCAATTTCTAGAAAAAGACCATTTGATTAAAAGAAAATATGACAAGCATGCACTAACATCTGTTGTTAAAATTCAAGCAAAGCAGCCTTTGATGGCAAAGCACATGCAGAAAAGGTTTGCAAGTATAATGCATTCATATTTTTCTACACTATAAACCTGATGACAGAAGCTAAGAATTAAAAGGAATCCTTTATCTATCTTCTTTCCCCAAGCAGGTTCACATATAAGAACTGCATTACCAGATTCTTTTCTGTCTTTCAAAACGCCAGTTTCTGCTGTTTTGCAACTCTCTTTTGCCTTTCTCATCCATGCTCCTTTCTCTTGTTCATCAGTGATTTCCAAACCTCAGACCTTTCAAGCTTCAGAATCTTACTCTCCGTGTTTTTAAGTTTCCACAAACTGATTTCACTTGCTTTTAGGTAATTTGCCAATTATCTTAAAATTAAAAGATTTCCTCTGTTATCAGTTTCCTCGTTTCCACTCACCATTTGTATTATCTTAATCTAATTTTGTACAATCTGATCAGTATTGGTCAGCAAGTTCTCTTCACCATTTTGGCACTGCAGAGCCTCTTATTTCTCTACTACCTTTCTTTACTACCTTTAGTAAAGATTTTGTCTTTTGTCAGAAGGGACTTAACGACAGGTAGCATTAAGCTGAAGAAGCTGACAGTGACAACAACTGTCAAATGTACTGTCATTGCGTTTTTTCATTCTAAAATTGAAATCAAAATATCCAAGTGCTCTGAATACTTTATTGAAATAGTTTTAACTATACTGAATGCAACATTCCTAGCAGGTAAGTCCCTGCACAAATGGATGATTACCCAATTTGTGCCCTTTGTGTTTGAACTGTAGTTCGAAGTCTCTAGTTCTACATTAAAAAAAAAAAAAATTAACAAGACCTTTGTATAAATCATAAAATCATTAAAGTTGGAAAAGACCTCTAAGATCACTGAGTACAATCATCAACCCAAGACCACCACGTCCACTAAACCACATCCTGAAGTGGCATGTCTACATTCACCTCTCCAAAGGGGCTTTTCAGAATGCAAAGACACAAAGACATTTTTGCACCCAGAGACTCTATTCCAGCTCTAGAGGTCTCTACCAAACCACAGATCAAGATCTGAGCTCCTTCTTACTCATGTTACTCCTCATACCCCTTGCAAGCTCTGGACCAGTGCCAAAACCACAGCGCATTGCAGGGCTGATACTTGCCTGGGTACAAACACAAGGAAGGACATTCCTGTAGATGCTGGCCATTAGCCACACTGCTTCTGCCCATATTTTCAAGGACAGAAGCTTCATTGCTAGAAGCCCACGTGCAGCCTTATTTTTCTTTGCAAAGTAAAACTGTGTAAGGAGAACCCTGCCCAGTTTGTGTTTTGGAAACATGTGACTATGCAGCAGTGTGATCTTGTGAGCAACAAAGGCCTGGCTGACAGCATAAAGAGACACCAGAGCACATTTATTCCCATCACAGTAACATTTTAACATCTACAGCTGTCTCAGCTCACGAGTACACCGCATTCCTTCAACATATGGCTCTGCCTGAAGATCCAAACAAAATAGCCCTGCCTTACACACAGGAGACAGATTAGGAAACACCTGTGATAAGGGAAAATATCTGCAACTGAGCTGTCAACCTTGCACTTTAAATTAGGCTTTTAATATATGGTACTCCTCAACAACATTAATTGAAAATTAAAAGTTGTGTTTATGACTACGCCAGTCAGTGTCCTACAATATTCTTGTAACTCATTCTTTGTTGGACAACAATTAAATGTTTGGGGTTTCTTTAATAACAAAAAAAATTGTTGCTATAGAAATAATTTTGCTGTGCCCAGAAATACATATTTTATCAGATCTCATAAGTAGGAAATATCAGAACACATATTCCACTTATTACTTTACCCAGTAAGCCAGGAAAAGGCTAGCAAAATTATTTCGTATTTATGGGGCTTGTAAATCAAGAAGCGATGTTCAGGAATGAGGAAACATGCAAACAAGAGGTGAATTCTGCTCCTTTTTCCTTCACATCACAGGGATGACCATAATGAGGATAGTTCTAAAAGTGCAAATGCCTTTCAACATGAAATGTGCAGACAACAAAAAGCTGTCATAAAAAGTCACTCCAGACATTTACAAGCTATGAACCTTAATTACTTCAAGTTCCTGAAGGTGAAGAATAAGAACAAACAGCATTTCAAGGTGATACACAGCAAAGAACTCGAATCTAGATTCCTAAAAAAATGTTTTCTTTGTACAGTTGAACAGTTAACATTTGAGGGTAGCTTTTAAAGATACTATTAAAGCCAAACAAAATATCAACCTGAAATGAATGGTGTTCCCATACAGTAAGTAAATTTATCACGTTGAACACTATTGACTGGGATAGATATTTTCCAGTATCAAGCTTAGTGTTTCAGGAGTGGGGTGGGTTGCTTGTTTTGTTTTGGTTTTTTTCCACTTCAGGTAGAATCACTGCATGCTTCTACACCTCTATGCCCTAACAAAAAAATGGCCATATTTTGGTAGTTTTAATGCTATGTAAGAAAATCTCTGCATGACCTGTTATCATCTTACAAAGATTTGTGACTATAGAACCCATAAAATCTATTAAAAAACCCCAGTGTATATCTTTATTTTCTGAAATAAAATGGAGTCTCTTATAGAGTTCAAAGTGCAATCAGAATTTAGATCATATTTGAGGTGTATCTATATCTTTCTGGCAACCTGAATAAATAAAATGCAACTAGCAGTTAGTACTTTCTTTGAAAAGGGTCACACTCTTCCCATGCTCAGTATTTTCTTAGACCATCTTCTACAAAATGCAGAGGTAGAGCAAACATTAATTTAAATGAAATTATACACATTTTTAGCTTACTTAAATAATTTTGGAGAGGATAAAGATTGCTTAAGATGAAAAAGGCTTTTCCAGAATTTATATGATCATATAACCTCATGTAATAGGCAAGTTGATATAAAATATCACTTAAAGGTACAGCAAACCTGAGGCCATTAAGTCTCTGCTACTAGTTTTTACTACAAAAACTAAAGATAATTTTAAAAAAGTGTCTTCTCATAATTACTTAGATAACTTAGACAAAGAGATTGAAACCTTTCTGAGTAATAGTAATATTTATGCCTAGTCCTATTGACACTGTATTTCCATAGCACTAGCTAATCAAGTCAGTCTCAGGCATCTATAACTGACACACAGTTTCTTTACGAACTTTGTTTTCCCTAAAACAAAAGTCTTGTAAAATTTAATTTGTTCCTTAGACATGTATGCTGGTGCTCTCTAAATAGAATTTATTATTTGAATCACAAGTCACTTGAGCTTTGAGGAAATGAGTCAGTATAGAACTTGGGGAGAAAAGGAAAAAAATCAGTAATAATAAAGAACTAGAAAAATATCAAGAACAAGTAGCAATGTGAATGCTCATTGATGGCTGTATACCATACTAGACAAGAGATGAAGATTATGTGGGGGAGAATACTAAAATCATGTATATTAGCAGTTACTGTGAAAAGTAAATTGTATTTGCTTTTGGCTTGTTTACATAGCTTCCTGCTTTAAAAAGATTACATTCTGCTGCAGTTATTTAATCTACCATCTGATCTCAATTTAGGAATGCAATCGTTATTGTAAGGAAGTTATAATTAAATTAAGGAAGTGGGTTTGCATGGCAGTAAGTTAGTGGTTTCTTTGAAGTCTTTTTTTTTAAACCAATATGCCATTTCCAAACTTGTAAGGACTTCTGTAGGTGTCTTAAAATCAGGAAAAATTACATACATTTTGTTTAGCCAAGTAAAACCGGCATGTTGTTGTTTTTTAAGAGTACCGTTTATCAAATCAAATGGAAACCTTCCTCAAACAATACAAGTTTTACACCTGCATTTTGAAAACCTCGCCTAGATGCATCACATTTTGTAATTATAGAAACTGTATCCTTCTCACAGAGCTGAACACCCTAAAAAAAAAAAAAAGTATTTTCAGGTACTATCAAGGTAAGTACTGAAACTACAAACATTCTTCCTTTTTTTTTTTAAATTCTTAAATTATAGCATTCTAGTTAAGTTCCAAAATTCTCTACAAAATTGCATATTAAGAAAGTGTCTTCTGATTTATAAGAGTATTCCTTTATTTCAGTTGATTAAATTATGATAATTAATTAAAATTAATACAATTAATTTAACAGTGGGATGAAATAAGAAATACTGCATTCACAGAGCGAACAATAGCACAAACACCTTCCTCAAGGAACAACAAATCAATAGTGGAAGCTTAAAGATCCTGAATTATTTGAACAAACACTATGAAAGAGGAAAAAAAAAACCTAAGAACAGAAAAAAAGTCATGTGAATATTTTTCTTACTTTCTAATGATTAGTGAGAGGGGAAAAAAAAAAAGCTGTGTTTTCTTTTTGGTAGAAATTTAGAGGAATTCCCAGTGCAGGAGGATGCTCAACATGCACAGCAAACTCTGTGTGTATTTTTTCATTCTAAAAACTCCTGAACAAACGGTAGCTGCCACACTGCTTGCTGTAGGAAGTTTAAAGTTAGCGATAAAAGCTTGCCTTCTTCCATATTTCAGAAAACACTTAAATCTACAGTACTAATATCATGTAAATACCATTTCCCTTGCCTCCTTATACTAAAGGCCTATTTTTGCCAATAAAGGATTCAGAATTTACAGAACTACTGCTCCAACTAGAAGCCGATAATAAACAAATTTCTTTTTAGTAACAGAAAGGAGATCACTCTCCTTTTTGTTACATTTTAAATGCAGACAACTCCATTGCCTTATATAAAACACCACACAGCAGCCAATGTCTCATGATGCTACAGGCAAAATTTGAGGTCTTCTTCCAATGCAAAACAACAGGATGAACTCAAATATTCCTTGCACATTAATTCCTCATAAACTGAAAGGTATAACAAAACATTTCTAGTAAATGGTGAGCCTCACAAAACGACTGAGCTCCTCCTGCATTCCAGAGCAGTGGGGAAAATAGTTATGAATGTTACAGATTTTTCCCCTTATTGAATTTGGACTGCTAAAACCCCCTCCAAACTAACTACCAAACCTTCTACAGTGTGCAATGCTGATGCTTGTTATCTTTATGTGATATATATCAGCTTGAATCTATAAATCATGCTCCTCTTCTCTATTACTTCAATTTTCTGCAAATTGTGTCAGTAATTAGTGTTAAAATTAGTCCAGTTGAATACTATATTAAGGCAGACATTTTTGATATCTACTAGAAGATCTGCCAATACGATTTAGTTCTTCTAACTAAAAGTAAAATAGAGGCATAAACAGTAAAACGTCTTTATTCTGAATTCATATGCTAAGAAAAAGTGCTATTACTAGGATTTTACTACTTTGGAGGATACCTAATGGTGAAAAACTTGTTTGACCAATTACCAGATGAAGTTCACATACTTCTTAAATAAAAAATGGATCAGTAACTTCTTTAGAGATTAAACCTACTGAAACAGGAAAATCCCCAGACACTTTAAGCTGAACTAAGACTCAAACACTACACATCATACCACACCACAACAGACTTAAATACAGTTTACTGAAGGTTTTTTTCTGATCACTGTTCCATTAATTTTTACCTCCTCACTATTTACTTCAGATTTTCATTTATGTTCTAAATACACACTTCATAAAGATTTCAGAACACCATGGTACATTTATCAGATGGGACACTTCTGTGTCTTTGAAACTTTTAAGATTTGTTTTAAATACAGAAGTATACCAATTAAAAAACTCTCACCAGTCTAAGAAAAATACTGTTTATAGGACAAATGGTTAGAAAAATGTCCATTTCTAAAATGTTAATGTTCTCCTTCCAGCATAGGAAATAACACAGAATTAAATAATTTTTACGCTTCTTTTCACATACAGGAGGATTGTAAACTGCCATGTTTCACTATTATCAGAGTAATTTTACTTCACACCTATTGTACAAGTCAGGAAAAGCTCACATATTTTGGGGTAGTACTTACATTGTAGTCCACAATATCATCTATTACTTCAAGCTTGACTGTACCATAAGTAATAAGAAATCTCAGTAAAGTATCTGATGATTTACACAGATTGAACTATTGTATGGATTTTAAGGGATTTCTATCCTTTTGCAGTAATGTTGAATCTAGTTCTGTATTTTTTTCTATCTAGTATTTCAACTGACTTCTCCCACTGCTTTGTTCTTTCCTTCACTTTCTTACACAAAGTTTTTATAAAGCGTAAACATGTAAGCATAAAACTTTAAATATGGAATGAAAATACACAATTGGAGAAAGAGGACTAGAGAAAATAAATTATTCTAACGCTGACATACCTTCACTTTAGAGTTTTCTATCAAATGCTGAGCCATTGATTTTATCAGAACTTCAAAGAAAAACCAAGAATACTGCAAAGAAAAGAAAACATTCTGTAAAATTACCATACACATTCAACAACTGTTTCAATACAGTTCATTCCTATTCTTCAGTTATGACCAGTCAAAAAAACATACAGTAAAAAGTGCAGTTCGGTATATACCTTGAGTAGCTTGTTGCTTGTAAGAAAGTCAGCAGATGGCTTTAAAATTGTTGTCATGGACTTTGTCAGTTCTTCATGTACAGTCTTATATTCAGAAGCAACATAGGGTTCAGCTTTGTAAGCATACTTGGGGAAGAAAAACAGAATATAATATGAAACTATAACACAACATGAGATAATTTAAATGAAACAGTTGCAACTAAATTTAAATATACTCCTTTAAGGAAAATTTTTAAAAAGGAACATTTAATTTACTTTTAACCTACCTTCACATAGGATCTCAGGTAGCTATCCAAGCCTTCTTCATGACACTGAGCAACAATATGGATAATAACCCTAAAGAGAAGTCAGAAACTAAGTAAGCTATGGCTGCAATAGCAAAAATGCTACTCAGTTACAGATAATGCAGTCCTCACCTAAGCTCTATGAAGAACAAAATTATTTACCTTGTCACATTGACTGCAACTTCCTCTTGAGTTGCTCTAGTGAGAACTCTGAACAACTGGTTTAGAACAGTTGGCAGGAAAGCTATCATCACATGGCCTTCCACAGCATGAAGGCTCTAAAAGAAAGCAGTAAGAAGTAAGAAGTTACTTCCTTGACACAGTGGCATTTAAATCAAGAATTCTGAATCAGTAACATTTACTGCAAGTCTTTTTCCAAAAAATACACACTGCTTACAGTACTTGGTGTTAATTATCTGAAATACTGCACAGAAAGCAATCCAGAATAGTTTCCAACATTAGGTAAGTATTTCCTACATTAAGGTAAATCAGGGATAAAAATTAGGTTTTACTAAAAGGATTTTATGAGCAGTTCCACAAAAACATACACATTACTTACCTGTAATAAGTTACAGTGAAAAATTACAGTGAACTAAAATCCCTAAATACCTAATGCTGCAAACTGGAGACAGTAAATTACTAACCACTCTACTACTTCATGATACGCCTTTGCATTCCATCACATCTGAAAGATACTATAACCATAAAAGGGAGTGTACAGCATTTCATCCTATAGTGCTTTATGCCACAAAATTCCTTGGAGTTAAAGGAAGTGTAATCCCCACCCCCAAAACCCAGTATTATCTGCTGAGCATGCCTACAGACAACACACTTCAGACTTTTACATTCAGTATTAACCATCTGTCTTGTCTTTGAACGTTTGCCTGCATGAACATTCACACTAGTCAGGACTCAAAACGGATCTGTTTGTGGGTTCTCTTTTTGGAAACAGCAGTCATACGCAACAGCACCTTTTCTGTGAGCCTTGAATATCAGAGCGCTGGGTAAACATGGGAATGGAAATTCAGTTCACAGTTCTGTCCAGGTTGCAGGAATCTTTTGATAAAAGTTGCCATTTTAAGTGGAACTCTGAAGTGGACTTTCAACCTAACTCCTGCTTCTTTGGGTACTCAATTACACCTAGGCTGCCAGTAGTAGCTGTGCCCTTCGGTTTCTCAGATCTCAGGCGGCAACTACAAACAGATAACTCAAATTTACACGATTCTAATGTTTGGGCTCATGAAACATGAGGGAAAACATATAAACATCTTAAATTATGTGACTCTCAGAAAACCTTTAGTAAGAAGCATTAGGTGTTGCCTAAACAAAATCCTGTCAGGGTGGCCAAGAGCAGAAAAAAAAAAAAAAAAACACAGAATGGAAAACATTTGTCAAGTTCAGTAACCCAAGGTGCTCTGCCAGTAGTACACTGACTTTGCATAGACAAGTAAATCCAAAGTATTAAGATGTGTCATTGTCATTCTAGCTTAGACATCAGCTGCAGGAAACTGTCACCAGTGAACTGAAATGCTGACCTTTCAAGAACTTCTAACACAAGTCTGGAACAGGTAGGTACAGGCCGCTGCACAGAAGGTGCGCTCTCCATACACAGTAGAAGTATTTTTCGGTCCCTGTTAGGCCTAGCTAGACAAGAGTCTGGTCCAGTGGAGTTGAGAATAGCTGTAATTTGTAGCTGACACAGCAGACAGCATGTTTTCTTTTACCACAAAGTGAGGCAATAAAGTCAATATGATGTGTTAATCTAGTGGTGTGGAACATGTTCATGCAGTATGGTGAGTGCCCTGGTGTTTAACAACAAGCAAGAATTATAAAGAGGGTCTGCAGTTGCATTATTCTCTCAGACATGGTCTTGTCATCAAAGCTCAAGATTTTGCTGGAATTATATAATGTTGTTAAGCAAAGGGATAAACTACTTAAATATATTACAGTACATGTGATCACATACAACTGAACTAAATTATGTGAATTTGGACTGATCTGAAGAAGTCTTCTTTTGAGCTTTCCCTAAAACAATGTTTTAATATCTGACTTTATTCCACTACACTAACGACTTTTGTGAATATCAAGAAGAGAATCAAGTCTTTGATTGCAGCCAGCTGTCATTTTCACTACAAGGCTTAGTGCCAGTGCCATTTATTGGAGACTATTTTGTGCAATCACAGCTGCAGAAACCAGTGGCAAATAAGGATGGCTCCCAATCAAGGAACATGATACAGAATCACTTTAAGTGAGAAACACAGGGAGATGATGCTATCAAAAAAACATTAGTACCAGAAGCCCAAGTGGGAGGGGTCTGTAGTAACTTAGTTCCAAGTAACCATGGGAGATGAAGAAGTTCAGCTACAAGATTATTTGACCATTGCCTTACTCTTTTGGTGTGAAGCTACCATGGCCAGATCCCTTCTAAGGTGTTGTATGCTTTGCCAGCATGTTGTGGGATTGTAAAATTTCCAAATGGTAAGAATAAACAGAAGACTGAGAAAGTCAGTAAAAATTGGTAAGAACAAAAAAAAAATTATTTCCAGAAAGACTTATTTATCTCCCTGCTGTTAATGTACTGTGTCCTGTTTGATACCCACGTAAATCACAGTAGTCTTGGGACAAGGAAGATGACTCAGACCCATGGTTTTGACATAACCAAAGTCACAAAGCAAGTCCAGTTCAGAGGTGTGCCACATTCAGTAGTTAAGTTTAATGTCTTGAGTAGAGAGTCCAGTTTTATTAATTATCATCGTAATTGAATACCATCAAAATCTGTCATGCCTAAGAAAATCAGGAATTTTTTGTGATACCTTACACAGACTTTCAAGGTGATCGAATTTTTGGCTTCATGTTAAAAATCTGGCCTACTGGTTAAGACCAAATTGCTGGGGAAACCATACACTGTATTCATCTAACCCTGAAAGAGAACTGTAGACAAGACAATGATGATGTCCTAAGCAAAATGCTAGATGAAGAGCCATTATTCCTTACCATTCCTATGTGTATTTCAATTTGATTATTTTGATGAAGTAAGCCATTAGTGTACTGAAATTATCACTCATAGGGCTCATCAATACTGTCTCGTTATTTACTTGTGGTTTCCTTATATTGCAGTCACAAATTTATCTAAGGCAGGAAGCATCTTTCTGTGTTGGTTTTGGTGGGGTTTTTTCTGAGTTGGTTTGGGGTTTTGTTTTGGCTTTTTTTTTTTAATTTCGTTGGGGTTTTTTTAATATATCATGCACATTCAATTTAGTGAGACCTAGAAAATATCTGAAGGTTCCACAAAAGTATAAACAAATAATATAATCTCTTATTCATTGCCATTTTATACCTTGAGATATTTTACAAGATCAGTTCCTAGTGCACGAGCTCCAGACTCTGTTTTCTGGCAGTACTGAAAAAAATTATGCAAGTGCTGGTCCTATTCAAGACAAAAAGAACAAATTAAACAATAGAGAACACTACTATCCATAATCCAAAATAGAACACATCAAAAATATTTATAGATAGAAGTCCATACATGTCCACAGATTCCATCTTCAAAAATAACTGAAGTGCTCTACTCCAAAAATAATTTAGCCAACATGCAATACTATTTTTTTTTAAATCCACATAAGAAACTCAGTTATTTTTGAATACCCATTATAAAAACCACCATCTATATTTATCTCAATTTTACATGTAGCAAATAAGAGTATTTAATATTATTTATCCCAATCAGTCATAACATGTATTTTATGAACAGCTATAACAGAATTCATTGCTTTGCAGACACACCAGTGAATAGGTTTCACAGTGATGACCTTTCCCCTAACATGAAAATTCAGACTGGAGTGGATGGGAATGTGAGAGAAAAGGCTCACATTTTTAATAGCTGTTTTTCACAGTTTATGTGAAAGGCACATACCATGCAGAGTGCCGAAGAGACAGAAAAGAGATCAGCATATTAAGTTCAAGAAAATTCCTAAATATCGTATGCACATAAAACAAACTTACATCATTCCAAATAGTTTCTCTAATTTAATTTCCTTTATACCTCACCTGTGTATACACAGTTGACACCAGATGAGTGGATATTTTTAACAGCTGTTTGCCTCCATCTACCCATTTAATTTCAGGACCAGAATGCTGCATGCACATATGTAGAGGAAAAGTAAAATAATGTCGCAGTATAGTAAAGCAAAACAAACTGTGTATATAGTACCACAAACAATACTTTAAAACAAAACAGAACAAAATAGGTTGAGGAAATGTGTGCAATGAATAAAGTCATAAAAAAAAGGAAATTATACAGGCAATATTACCAGAAGCATTCATGAATCTTAAATTGTTGCTGGTTTTTTTGAAGTCCCACAGTAGTTTCCTCACTGGCTAACAAAATTGCTTTTCTGTTAAGTCACAGATTTCACGTTTTCCCTGCAATTCTGCAAAGAAACTTCTGACTAGCGAGAAATATCTAGTAGTTTTCTGAGAAAAAACACAAGAATTTCCACAGAAACGGACAGTTTAAGTCTTAATATAGGCCACTGACAGGTAGCAGCCAGTGCTTCCTTCCCATCCCATTTCCAAAGAGCTGAGAACACTCAGCTGCCTGCCCTGATGATTAGTTAGGGGGAGATTTTACTGCTGGATCTACATTTAGTCACGCTGGTCTTAACCTTCTACCCACAGGCAATGAGCAGAGACAAACAGCAGAGGCATAAAGGATACACTTAAAATGTGAATAGATGGAAGATGTGAAGGAGATGATGGTTGGAAAGCTTACAGCAGACTTTAAAAAATAGAAGATGGTAGGAGGAGAGCAGCACATCTTGCTGTTGATTTTAGGCCTCTTCCTCCCAAATGAGTCAATTATGTCTCTGCATTTCATTCTCTTAGTCAAATCTCCTATCACATTTTACATTTTGCATCCTCCTCAATACAATTTTTTATTGCTACAATATTGCAAGCTTTCTGCTTTGAAAAATACAACCATAAATATTACTAGTGAAGTATAAAGATCACTGAAGTCAAGATGTGAGAATAAGACTTTCAGGAATAAAGGACTTACTGAAAGGAGATAGCATGAAATGCTAAAAAAAATTTAGTAAAGGACTTCAGATTATTTGCATATCTTCATAAAACTCAAAATAGTTTAATAAGTTACTGTAACTTCCAGTTAATTATTGCCTCCAAAAAAGAAAACTAGACAAACTTTATATTAAACATTCCCTAAGTACATCAGCTAAATAATAACAGAAATAAGAATTTAATTAAAAAAAAAAACAAAAAACAAAAAACAAAACAAACTATATTAGGGCAGGTTGATTCAAGTTATTGTAAAAGTCAGAAATAAGGTTTGTCTCCCATTTCTACTTCATTTTGTTTGATTCCTCTAAGTCAGATGGTCTTTTACAGAGCACTCCAACTATCGAAGAAAAAGAATTTTTACTAGAAAATTACTCAAATCTTACCACACAGGGGAATTACAACCAAACCTCTGTGTATGTATTTTGAAAGATTGGAGCAATTTTATATAACATACCTTTCCAACACCCACTTCTTGATAACTAAGATAGCCTGATGGAAGATTAGCTGACACTGGGATGTGTTGATCATTAGTCACAACTCTTCCATCTTTTATTAGAGGAAGCCAGGAATACCCAACTATGGAAGACGAAAGCAAGAACTTTAAATATGTTATGAATCATTACATAAACCCTTACAAAAGCCTTACTATACACTTCTGATATACTATCCATAAAACAAGCTATTACTCTAAGGGTCCAATGATTGAACTCAAGCTATTAGAACTTGAAAAACACATACAGTTGACAGACATTCTAAGACAACATTTTAAACATTTAAATTAAAAGAAATAATGAAATCTTTCAGACAGCACAATGTAATTAAAAAGCATTATATGGATCACAAAAATCACTGGTTACCAGTTCAGCAGACTTCCTAAAATCTCCCCAGAAGGTACTGAAAGCGAAGCATTAGCATACAAACCCTGTGTTTCAATAACATCCTTCTTCTTTGTGCTCCCTTTGCTTGAATTATCGCAGCTGACATGGTAGAAGGTGAATAACAAATGGTGCTTTTCATGTAACTGAGTGGGCAGCTCTATTTTAATCTGAAAGGCAAAGAATCACAACATCGCTAGAAGTCTTCAGGTAGAGTAGTGACATGCCTTACTGGCTGCACATTTAAAAAGCAATTTGAGGCTTTATATTATTTAAAACAAGATGAACAATCACACACAAAAAACTAAGAAAAATTTACTCACAGTGAAAAGGGGGGGGTGTGTGATTTAACCGAAATAATTACCAAGAACTTTGCAATCCTCAAATATTTTCTTCTATTTTTGAAACTTATGTAATAACTAAACCAGTAAAAGTTACCTTGGTGGAAAGGTAGCTTACCTCATCATAAAATTCTGGATTTTGATGATGATGTAAAACAGCAGCAAATGCACTTCTTGTAAATACTGGCCCACCTGGCCTACCATAGATACACTAATAATAGGAAAAACAAAACAATAACAGAAAAAAACCTTGTGATCACTCTTCACTCTGAGCTTAGAATCTGTTTCACCTAGGACCTGGAATAATTTAAATTGTCTTTAACATGTTCTTTTGCACAGACAGGAGATTATATAATCCATAGTCTGCAGTGTAGCAGAGCTGACTCTGTGATTCCACCTCAGAATTGCTATATATTTTTCTACACCTTTTCTTCCAGGCACCTCTTATATGCTGTTGTAGCTCATTAAAAAAAAAAAAAAAAAAATCACAGAGCTTACCTCTGCAGTTGATGTAAAGCTTTAACTTAAACTATTTGTCTTGTAGAGTAGACACAAGCCACCTCACCCTTGTTTGCAACTTCATTCTTAGAATTTTTGTTGATATCAAGAAATGAAACGCTCTAAGGGTTCTTTAGTATCAGAACCAAGCAAGTCATCTAGAATTTACTCTTACACCAAATGCAAAACAAGGACAGAAAGCTTTCATCCCAAACTAGATAAATTAACCCAAACACTACTAGATCCAGATTTGTTCAATACATTCATTAACGACCTGGATGAGGGGACTAAGTGTACCTTCAGCAAGTTCACTGATGATACAATACTGGGGGGTGGGGCATGGCCAACACCTTGTCAGGCTGTGCAGCCATCCAACAAGATCTGGACAGGCTGGAGAGCTGGGTAAAGGCAAACCTCATTAAGTTCAATAAGGACAAGTGCAAGGTCCCGAATCGGGGCGGAGTAACATCAGGCACCAGCACAGGTTAGGAAACGCCCTGCTGGAAAGCAGCTCCATGGAGAAAGACCTTGGAGTCCTTGTGGACAGCAAGTTCTCCATGGGACAACAATGTGCTCTTGTGGCCGAGAGAGACAATGGGATTCTGGGGTGCATCAAGTGTGTCTAGCAGGTCTAGGGAGGTTCTTCTACCTCTCTACTCTGCCCTGATGAGACCACACCTGGAATACTGTGTCCAGTTTTGGGCTCCCCAGTTCAAGAGAGACAGAGACCTGCTGGAGAGAATCCAAAAGAGAGCCTCGAGGATGATTAGGGGACTTGAGCATCTCCCCTACGAAGAGGGACTGAGATCCCTGGGGCTGTTTAGTCTTGAAAAGAGAAGACTGAGAGGGGATCTCATCCATGTCCATAAATATCTGAGGGGGTGGGTGTCAGGTGGAGGGGGCCAATCTCTTTTCAGTGGTGAACAGTAACAAGACAAGGAACAGTGGTTACAAACTTGAACATAGAAGGTTTCACCTCAGTATGAGGAGAATCTTCTTTACAGTGATGGTGATGGAGCACTGGAAGAGGCTGCCCAGAGAGGTTGTGGAGTCTCCTCTGGAGACTTTCAAATCCCACCTGGATGCATTCCTGTGTGGACTACCCTAAGTGATCCTGCTTTTGGCAGGGGGTTGAACTCTATCTCTGGCGGTCCCTTGAGCCTCTAACATTCTGTGATGCTGTGTTACTTAGCTAACTAATCACTACTTTATCAGTCACGAAAGTCAAGAGACTAACCTTTAAAGGCAACGAATCCTCTTCATCAGAATCCTTGAACTCAATGCATACTGCAATATTTCTAGCCTAAAGCAGGATTTAAAAACAAAACCCCAAATGCTTAATCATAAGGATCATTATAGAAATATAACATGTAATCAGTCTTAACCAAGCCTGAGAAAGAAGAACATAACACTTCTCCTGTACTCACCTTGGCAAAAGATTTTTGACTGTCATATTTCAAGTGCTTTGGATAAACATAAAGATGATTGTTGTAGATGGTGAAAGGCTGAGTATGTTTTGGTATACAGGGAACAAATTCCTCTATTTCAAACGTTATTAGTGTCTTCGTACTATTTTCAAATTGTTTCATGGGAATGTATGATGAGTTAACATAATCTGAAAATACATTAAAAAAAAATAAAAAACTGAAGAGAAAAAGCCTAAGTGTCCATCTAATAGTGTTTATTAATACTTACTTGGAAAATCTGGTGACACATTATCAATTGTAACATCCAGGTTTCCTAAAATAACAGGAAGTTTGGCCATCTTTTCAGGTCTACAGGAAAGGAAAAAAAAACAACCAAAACTCTAAGTCAGTTTTCCGTTTAGCCTATCACATGCCAGAAAAAAGAGATAATAGGAAACAGAGGCAAAAGTAATATCCTGAAATAGGAGTATGAAATATGTATGACTGATCTGATCTTGGTTTTTTGCCTAGATTCACAGTTTTCCTCTCCTTTACATTCTCAAAAACAAAGGGGAAAAAAACTCTGAAAATCAGTAAAGTTTTACTCACTAGTGTGGAAAAGATTAATACAAAGCACGATGTTTTTCCTACCTTAAATCAAAATGAAAAATTTTGTTAAAGATACATATTGTTTGCCATATAACTCATTATCATTTGCAGCAAAGAGGGGACATACAAGTTAGTTTTTTAAATCTCAATGGCCAGTGACAAGAATTTATTGTACATGGGGTCAACTTGGAAGAAAACCAATGATACTTCTACTCTAATTTTTTTCTACCTCCTCCTTTTCTAGAGTAATAACTCACAATGTAAAATATTTACTAGTAACTAGCCCACTATGAAATATCTTAGATGTTTATCAGGTCGCTAATTCAGAAATTAAATTGTAATTAGGATCATTTTCCATGTTAAAACACCAGTGCAGCACCTTTTATTAGCAAAATTAGTAGCATGATTTTTTTAAGTTATTGCAGAGGTAATGGATGAAAGATTTTCCCAAAATGCAATTCCATGTGTGAAGCAAACAACTTTTTCTGGTTCAAGTCTGGATTCTAATTCAAATAGCTAAGTCTTAGACACTATAACCTCTTTCTTACTAAAATTCCTGTCATATACTGTATATATGACTCCACAAACAGGATGTTGAAATAACCAAAAGCATTTCCTTAATTCACAATGTGATGTGTCAGGCTAATCTACTACATTAGTTTCAGTTTTCGTATTATTATTTATGGCAAAGCGTATCAGTACACATCAATTCAAATGGTGTATAAATGTCACTGAAACTTTAAGCAGCTTGCTAAATGCAATTAAAGATATATGCAATTAAAAGATATATTACAAATCCCCTTATTAGATTCTATTAGATTCAGAAAAAATGTAGCCCAAGCCTTTTGCCATTAGGTATCATTCAAATTAATACAACTACATCAACAGAGTACCATAACAGAAATGGAATTTATAGAACTTCTGTATTTGAAGTGTAAAATGCATAAATATCTACATCAAAAGACTAGATGCTCCAGTTCAAGACCATAGGAAAGAATGATGGGGCTTGCAGTTCATTTGGTTTTGTTGTGGTTTCTTTGGATTTTTTTGTTTTAAAGTGGGAAAATTCAACTTACTTCCTGAAATCTGCTAACAATTTCAGCATGTCTTCATTTGAAAGTTTATTACTGTCTTGTCTGAAGAGAGGAGAAAATCTTGCATTTTTGTCCAGGGTTCCTGAGGCATCTTTAAATAGTGTCCTGAAAGTCAAAATCTTGTATTTCAGATGAGTTTATGAAAGTGCTGAAATTCACTTCAGGAAATTTATTATAAATTAAAATATACTGCAGCATCCTTGCATCCTTCATTTTAATCATTTAATAATTCTTATCAGTGTGGGTGACTGTTAATGTATAGATAGCTCAGTAACAGATCAAGTGTGAACCACTGACAGTAGAAAACAGTTAGCAATATTGAACAGTTTGAATAAAAATATAATGGATGTTTCTAACTTTTTTGCTACTATTGAGATGAAGCATAAGTTTGTCATGAAACAAACTGAAAGTAAAACAAGAAATATTTTTAGATAGCACATTATGTTTTACAAGAAGTGTGATTCACAAAATAATTTTAAAGAAAGTTAGAAAAAAAAAAAACCCAGAGCTTGACAAGATCTCTCTTTACCTAGCTGCCCAGGCAAAAGGCATCCTATATTGACCTAATCTCTGGCATGCCTGCTTAGCATTCTTCAAAACTTTCAGTGCAACCTGCAAGAGACATAAGAAGTAATCATGTTTTAAAAGGCACATTTTTCTCATCATTAGTACACAAGAAAAAAAATTCATGTATTAACATTAATGTGAATTGGAAAAATCTTCTTTAGAAGATCAATTCTAAGTATGTGAATTAAAGATAAATGAGAATATCTCTTTAACAATTAATTTCAGGTTAACCAGGGCCTACTGATTTCACAGCACTTCATGGGTGAAAACACAGAGCATCTATATTCCAAATAATACATACATAATTAAGCAACAAATCTTGTGTTACAGGTACACACACATCATAGAGAGGAGTTGTAGCAAGATCACATGGACAATCCTAAGTATGGACATTGCAACACTTTTTTCATTGAAACATCACATTTGTGGTTTTGTTAGCTTTTCAGTGAACAAACAATTCCATTATATAGAACCAAAATGCATCAGAGCTAGAAACCCAACAGTCTGAAATATTCAACACCACGCTGAAACACTTAAGCTCAAGTAGAAGCTCCTGACAGAGCAGTGGGCCTCTCTTTAAAACAAAACAAAAAAAAAAAAAAAACAACCCACACTTTCTCATAGTGAATCATATAATCACTTTGGTTAAAAAAGACCTTAAGGTGCCTACACAGGGCAAAATTGTTTGTCAGAGGAAGAAAACTACAGAGTAAACCTGCCTGAGTATTATCCCTGACCTATGCTGTAGATGTTACGACACCTTGAAGAGCTGTTTCTATTAGTGTGTTGTTTGAGCCAACTTCTCCATTATCCTTTCTCATAAAAGAGGGAAAATTGCACTCAAAGGCATAAAACTTGAGTAAGTAATCATCACTAATTCACTCAATGTATTCAGTGTTCAAGGGGACAAGTCATCTCTAAGCTATAGAATTTGCTGCTTCCGTTTTCCTTTATCCAAAACGCTAAATCTGTAGGGATATAGAACCTGCTCATTGCACTGACATACACGAAGGTCTATAAAGCTGGTACTGTTCTGTTTTGCTTCAAATACACTGTTATCCTAGAGAACAAAAACTGCAGTGGGGCAGGGAGGGAATAGAAGTAATCAAACGAAGTGTCCAGCTGTATAAAATTATAACCAAATGAATACCAGAAATGGACAGCGTAAGTTAATATAACCATGAATGTTCCTCTTGGAGTACAGGGCAACACAAGCCTAGCACTCAGCATCAAATTTGGGAGCACTTGGACTTAATTAACCTTCCCATGTGGCTCAGGCCCAAGAGCAGAAAAACCAGTTACTCAGTAACTGTCAACACACTTCAAACTCCTAAAATATGCAGTTTTCCAATGATAGCTGAAAAATAATCTCAAGTATTCCTGGAAAAGCAAATCAGTAGTCTGATCTATATTAAGATCGAGTGACAAATAGAGGTTTTTTTACATGTAACTTAGCGTCGGTAGGAAAGCACACTGTTCCTCTGCAGAGACTGAAAGTTAACCCATCCTTCTGCCCTTTCACTGGCTGAAAACACGAAGAATGACAAGAGTAGCTGACAATCCTTACGATAAAAACCCAACACCTTTTCCCCTACTATCTTGGTCCAATTATTTAAGCACAACTGTAAGCCAACAAAATTAAAAATGCTTTCTTGAGTGACAGACAAGCAGCACTAACTGACAGAGTTTCTTGAGGATGTTTCAGAAAGCATTAAAATGTTAGGTCATCCTAGACTCCTGTAGACTTAAGATGTTTCAGTTATTTGGAGTTCTATCAGGGCTACAAAGCATTTTATCCATAAAAACAGAGGGTTAATGAGCAAAATGGTTCTGAAGGAAAAAAAAACAAGCAGGAAGATAAAGTTACAGTAAACTATGGTCACCAAAAAAAGGACAGAAAACTCAGCAATGACATAATGAATAGGCTGCATTAGCTAAGAGACACATACAGTTAATTTCTCACTTATACTTAACATTTCTTTATTCAACGATTTTCAACTCAACTTTCACATTGAAGTTGAGTATTCTTCCGTCATATCAGTTTACTTAAAGCCATTATAAAAGCTACAGATTATGTTATCATTATTAAAAAGTGTTTTCTAATAATGCATCATACAATCTATAATGTTTCCATTCATAACAGTTACTAGGAAAAACAACAACTTAAACCAAATCATGCAGTTATCTGAATTTTCTATAAAAGAACTAAGCTTTTCATTGATGTGCCTTAATTTCCAATCAACCCATCATGCCTTGGCACCTTTTCCATGCTACAAAAGAATAGAATGTACCTTTGATGAATCCGAACTTTTCATATATGGTTCAGCACAATGGGCAATACTTCCCTGTAATACTTTTTCTATTCTAGCCACAAGGAAGATGTCAGTATGAGGACATGTGACAGAGAATATTCCCTAGGAAAAAAGAATTAATAAATTAAGAGAAAAATGCACACACACTTTACATAATAGAAAGTTATCTAAAGGATACAGGAAAACTCCCTACTTGCATCCAAAATCCTACTAATCCTGCAAGTTAGTAGTTCTTACCTGCTTTGGATATTGTAATACAGTTTCATAAACGTCTTGAATTCTATGTAAACTATCAGCACTGCCATTCATCATCTGTTGAGATGCACTTGACAACATGTGCCTTACTGAGGCATGGTTCAAATCAACATGGAAATCTGCTGAAATCTTCCGGTTGTTTTTAATATCAAATAGTGATAATGTGATAAAGAAGGGTTCTACCTAGACATTTGAAAAAAAATAATTAAGTGTCATTGCTGGCATCGATATGACTCCAAAAAATGTGTATGGAGACAAAATTAATAGCAGTTTTATAAACACTTATACACAGTCATCATTCCAGATATTTTTGACAAGGTGTAAAAAACAGTAAAAGGAAAATTCCACTTTCTACAACACAAGATTAGTAGCAAAGTTACTTTTCATAGGACTTCGGTTCTAATTTTGCTTTAAAGGAGTAGAAAAGTCCCTACAATATAAGTTTTGCAATCACAGAAAGGAATTCTTGCCATTAACAATGGTGCCAGCAAAATATTAAGATACTCATTACAATATTAAGAGGAAACAACTAGACGAATTATTTACATTTGTTGTTGGTCCTTCTTCATTTTCTGCAACGCAGCTTTGCAAATTAAAAGATAAATCATTACATTTAACAAGAATTTTTTTTCCAAATTTCTCTTCAAATGGCTTCAGTTCTGGTTCAATACCAGAAAAGTCAAGTTTCTATAAAAAGAGAAAAGAAAAACTAAGGTAAGTTGTTTCTGATCTCAAAAGGACCAACAGAAAATAAAATAACGTGCTTCCTTTTATAAAGTCTAACCTGGGCATCTGGATCCAAGACAAAAAGTTTAACTCTGCTTTCACTTTTCAACTTCATTTCTGCTTCTCTGGTACTCTGTAAAAAAACAAAAAAAAAACCCCAAAAAAAAGGGCTTCGCATCACATAAGTGAAAGTGTTTTCAAACTCATTCTTTTTCCTGATGTTCAAATATTTGCATGTTTTTAATTCACACAATCTTCTCTCCATAAATGAGCTTTGCAACTTCTTAGTTTAAATTGCTCCACCACATCCGAACAGAAAGTTAGAGGAGACTCTCACTCTTCTCTAAAGAAGACTCTTCTCTAAAGGCTTTTCCACATCTCAAAACACAAAAATGTGCATCAGCAACATGTAATATTCCAAGCTCATGTAACCTTACAAACTATACTCCTGAATAGCTCATATATTATTTAAGGAGGCAAAGTGCTAAGTAACTTCCATAACACTATTTTATCTTTTTTTTTTTTAATTAACTAAAAATAAAGAAAAGAAGAAGTAATGTTTAGGTTAAAGGTAGAATTATGCTGAGACCATAGAATTACTCAGGAAACAACAGGTTACCCTAAATTAAGAAACACCATCAGAGCTCTTTTTCTTTTTCCTTCTTTTTGTGGTTTTGGTTGGTTGGTTGGGGTTTTTTTTGGTGGTGCGGTTTTGGGGGTTTTTTGTTTGGACTTCTTGTTTGTTGGGGTTTTTTTTGCGGTGGGTGGGAGAGTTGAGGTTTTGGTTTTCGTTTAGTGGGTTTTTCTCTTCAACTCTACTGCCAAAGTGGTTTTCCTGTGGGTTGAAGGAAAAAAAAAACCCAAAATTTCCAAAATTACTTTGCAGAGTACACTGTACGCTGATCTTGCCTATGATTTCTGGGTCCCTACCAACTAACAGTAAAACAAAACCAAAGTGGAACATAATATAATGTGAAAACTGATGGTACGTATAGGTTGTTTTTTCAAAAAAAGGTATTATTTAGAGAGTGTTCCAGGATTTTTAAAGTCACAGGACATGACAAATGGACATCTGCATGCACCAAAATTACACATGTAGGAGAGCTGCCATACCCAAAGTAGCAGCTGGCTAAACAGGGATAGAAAGTATTGCATTGCAAAGAGGGGTCTAATTTTGGATCAGTTAAAAGAAGTTACCAATCCAAAATGTTCTTTACTGACCATCAGCTGGATGTGACCTACTGTGTACATCTGCTTTGCTGGAGGTTGAAGAAACTCCAACTATGTCTCAAGAGAAAAAAAAATATCCAAAACAAAACTCTTAAGTTTGAAGCGCTCAAATCCAATTTAAGGTTGGAAATAATAAAATGAAAGAATTCGACTTAAGGGACACATCACAGAGGATGAACTTCTGAGATGTGATTTGGAGTATAAATGCTCTAATGGATTTCGTTTACTTTTCATTGTTATCTTTAACACACACAGACACAGAGGAGAAAAGACAAGAGCAGACGTGAAAGAGACAACCCAGACACTCGCTATCAGCAGAGTATAGGCTGCTCTTTAACAGCTGGCATGATTGAGAAATACAGGACTAACCAGCAAAGAAGTTTAAAGATGGCTAGAAGGTTGCATGTGTGTTTTGGAAAGGGAATAGTCAGCAGCAAGAACTGAGATGAAGATGATCTGGTCTTAGGAGCAAGATAGAAAACATTTCAGTTAAAACATCTTGAATAGTTTTAGATTCTTTGGTGTCTTGTGCACTAAAGACAAGACAAAAATATGCATTTTTGGCTGACAGATCAAGGGCAATCAGTCAGAGGTCAGGAACTGAAAATGTATGTGTTCAACAAACCCTGTCTACAGCACAGCAGTGACTCTGTAATTCCATTTCCTCATCTGCAAATCTGGTACAGTATTCTCCTACCTTGAGGAATACTAGGAACCGTAATGGTTAAGGAGGCACTTAAACACACTGATCATGACAGCCACAGTTATTTAAGGTAGCGGTCTAATTTATTTTCTCTGAAGATTAAAAAAAAAAAACCAAACAAAACCAACAATAAAAAAACTCCCAAAGCAACCAAAAAACTCCAGCAAAACCCAAAACCCATACATTCACTGTCAGTACTTAAGTTACAGACAAAAGGAACATGAACTAGGGACGACAAACTGACATATATGTGTACATATCTCTGTATTGAAGCACACCATACAGTCTTGCTTACTTTATGTTATAAACTAACAGCTATTGATAGAAAAATAAAAGCTGGACATGTACTCAACAAGGGTTAAACCTTTCCTAGGAAGACTGTTTTTCCCCCTATTGTCAGGTGCTCCACAATTACCCCTGAAGGAATTTCTGTGTAAGGATATGAGGTCAGCTATTGCAAAAATCTCCTCCAAGAACCAACAAAAAAGAAGGCTCAATGCCTTTTAAGTCTTCACAAGACTTAAAAAGAAAGAAAGAATAAAACACAAATAAATCCTCAAAACAAACAGCATTTTATATAATCACGTTAAGGCACAAAGAGTGCAATAATGCAAATGGTCAGATTTTTCCCTGTAATTCTCAGGGTAAAGAGGCTAGAAAAATACATTAGAGCAAATTATCTTGAAAGCTAATATTTAGTGAAGACAAACTAGAATGGGAAAACCTAAATACTCTGGAAGGAAGCAGAAACTTAAATAGATTATAGACACAGGAGGAAAAAAAAGCCAGTATTTAGAGTTGAGGAAAATAACATGCTAGAAAAACAGCTAGCCTAAAGAGCTGCATGTCTCTGATCAGAAGGTTATGGAAACAGGAAGCAGCCTTTGTAGTACTAAATCTATATGCAGGTGCTGCAGTCCTGAATACAAGTTCCTTGTGGAAGTCCAGGGAACCAAAGAGTGACTGACTATAAAGGAAGAAAAATCTTCTATACAATAAGAGCATCTCACTTTATATTTGTTTCTGAAATAAATTCTCATAGCCCCATCTAAGTATGCTGTTTGATGCTTACAGCTCTTCCAAGGAAAAACTGATTATATACATACATCAGAATTCAAATCAATTTCCAATTACAGTTCTGTTACATTATCACGTAATAGCTTTTTTGTGTACATGTGCTAAGTTAATTACAAAGCAGTAACAGAAAGAATTAAGTCAGCCAACCAGTTTGAGTGCTAAAAGCCTGTTAATGCGTTCTGAATCTTTTGCTATGTTAGCTACTGTAATAGATAGACTTTTACTGTGTATTCTCAGCTTAAAAGCCACATTCCCTTCAGGAGTAGTTACCAGGTCAGAGAGATCTTCAGAAAAAAAAGGGGACAACACTCCAGAGCATGGTCAGGCAGAAAAGTTTTAAGACTGCAGGCTATGCCCACAGAGAACAGAAGAGTTAGGAAGTCATGGGGAGTTTAGATTTTGCAACTTCAATAGAAAAAGATCACCAGCTCCAGTACTTAGGTGATTTGACTAAAATTTCTCCTTTGGAAAACTCTCAAAGCTTATTGCAACCACAAGGCACTAATTTAACAGAAAGAAGTCTGCAAATGGGCTGAGGAAGACACTATTTCTATGGCAACACAGGAAGTACTCATGAACTTACCAGCTTGTTACAAACTCAAGCACCTTAAGATACCTTCACATTATCACTGCTATTAAGCTCCTGTGCCTTCTAACTATAAAAATAAAACTTTACTTTAGCACAGCTAGATTTTCATATAAATAGAACAGAACTTATCTGAATGCAATAAAACAATATAAAACATGCAAAATAAAACAAACTAACAAAACATGTTGCTTTTAAATGGCATGTCAAGATTTATATAACGAACTTGAAGACAGTAATTAGCTTGCTTCCAAAAACAGCAAATGAAGAAACTCAATAACCACATCCATTCACAGAAGAGTTTCTAAGCTTTCAAATTACCACAAACTGATTGGAAGCTTTACCTATACCTTACCTTTACTAAAAGTTCATCTAACTTATGTTTAGTACTTCACATGCTGAGTTGGCATTTACAATATGTATTACCTTTGCAATTTCAGGATAGTAGTTATCAAAGCTACTTGATGAGCTCTCCAGTTTGCTTTGTTCATCATCTGAAATCATAAAGCCACATTAAAAGAAAATTTAAAACTCAACCAAACAAAAAACCCCAGGCTAGTTACAAAACCCCGTAGCAAAAATTATTAGATTTCTGAATTTTAAAATTATTTTTAATTCCTATCTCCTCAAAAATTATGATTATTAACATAAACAGGTTGTGGACAACTTCATTTCATTTCGATACAATGAATTCTTGCAGGACATAACCAGTTACATAAAATGGTGAAGTGGCAGTTATTTCTAATCTCAGCTAGAAAATAATTTTAATTTGAGGAACTGAATAAGGGAAGGAGATACTCAAAGCACAAATTTACTTGACTCTTTTCACCATGCATTGTAACTTGATTTCAAAACAAGTTCCCTTTGTTCATTAGATTCTCAGCTCTACTCTCCAACGGTTACTGGATTTACAAAGGAACCATTGAGTTAGCTATAAGCATTTTGCATTCTAAATTCAATGGGGACCACTGACTAAAATATCAGCTACAGGCTTCTCTTTTTCCGATTTGCTTTAACTTCAAACATCATGTTACATTCCAGCAATCTTCACCAAAGACTGTGATAGATTTTAAACATCAATGACCTCTTTTGGTATATTGTGCTATGCATAAGCAAAACAATCTTTTATAACCTCTTCAGGATCTTCTGAGTATGCATTACATTTGGTTTCATACCAGCTGCCCTGACCATCCACGCTCAAGAGGAAACACGCACAAGAGGGCATCTAGAGTATCATTTTGTCACCAAACTACCAGTTATATCTATGTCACATTCCTTACACAGAACTGCCTTACCTATTCTTAAAGGCCTCCAACAGAAAAAATTCTACACCCAAGCAATCTATTTCAGTACTTAAGGGAAATATTTATGGTCAAGGGAGCTACATCTAAATTTAAGTCACTCTCTGCAACCACAGTTCCTTACTCTTACCTACAATGGCCACAGAACAGATCATTCCATTTTCAGCAGCATTTTACACATTTCACAATTAGTTCCTGTGTTTTCTTTTTTCCTTAAACTGCCTCCATCCTCATTTTTCATTGTGAATTCTATTTTTCTAGAATTCCTTAGGCTCATTATATCATCATAGAATCAGTCAGGGTTGGAAGGGACCACAAGGATCATCTAGTTCCAACCCCCCTGCCATGGGCAGGGACACCTCACACTACATCAGGCTGGCCAGAGCCTCATCCAGCCTGGCCTTAAAAACCTCCAGGGATGGGGCCTCAACCACCTCCCTGGACAACCCATTCCAGGCTCTCACCACTCTCATGGGGAAGAACTTCCTCACATCCAGTCTGAATCTACCCACTTCCAGCTTTATTCCATTCCCCCTAGTCCTATCACTACCTGATAGCCTAAAAAGTCCCTCCCCAGCTTTCCTGTAGGCCCCCTTCAGATACCGGAAGGCCACAATAATGTCACCTCAGAGCCTTCCCTTCTCCAGACTGAACAGCCCCAACTCTGATTTCAGTCTGTCTCTTCTGGAATTAACTCTCAACTGGAATCAATACAGAACAGTGCCGTTTTAATGCCAAAAGGTCAAAACCCTCAGCAGTTCAGACAGTGAAAAAGCCTGTAATATTTATGACCAAAGGAAACAAAAAAAAAAATTAGCTACAGTAAAACCTTTTGGTCCAAAGGCATGTATGCAGACTTTGTCACATAATGGTATTATCATCACTACAAACCTTGCTTACCTTCATGAGACTCTCCATTTCTTTTTTCTTGCATTGCTGCCTCAAAATTAAGCTGAAGGATTTTGTTTAGAGTGTTTATCCATTCTTCCATTTCAAGTTCGCTATCTGCAGCTAAAAGGTAACTACTTTTGTCTTGCATCTTCAGCTCAAATGCAAAACGTCTGACTTTATTGTTCTGTAACAAAATAAAAGATCTTTATGCTACCTTTCATGCTGTCTACTCACAAAGGAAGTTATGTGTACTTCATATCTTTTAGCAAAAACAGTTTGATATTTTGAAAAGTGCATTACAATTACATTATTTGCTCTCTTGTATTTGACCCTTTCAAGTTATTTGTAGCGCTGCAACAAGTAGGTAGGTAACAGCCCTCTTCCCAGTTTTCTCTCATTGTTCCACTTGTAATCATCTTTTAAAAACAAAAAATCCAATTTCCAAACATCAAGTCCTCATGTATTCAGATCATCTAAAAGTGAAGCTAACCAAGATCTACTGATTTAATAAAGCATGAAGTTCCACTAGTATTTGAACGAGACTCATTTACACAGTGGCTAGGGTCCTTATAATTATTTAATTTTCTCTTACATAAATGGAAGCGAAATTTCTACTGTGTAGAGATCGCTTTTTCCCCAATATGAGTTTCTAGATGCTAATACAACACCAATAAAAAGTAACAGTAGAATAATGAATAAAATTAGATGAGCCAGAGAGGATACAGTACATAACACAAAATAATATAAAAGCACATATCTGGAATAGGACCATTATATATAAGATTTTATAGTTCAAAATCTCATTTATTTACCTGTCACTAAAAATTCAAGTGAGGAAAATGGTTATTTCCCAACCTCTTTAATGTAGCCATTGAATGACTTTTTGGCTTCACAGAAGTGAGCACTGACTGACTTTGGTTGATCCATAACCTGCCTCAATTTTCTAGATGCCAAGATGAACACTGATGGTACTGTACAGTACAATATGGCATTCAAGACACAAGCCAACTATAAAATCTAAGGATACAAAATACAGTTTTAAATAGTATTAGCCCAAAATCTTCCTTGCTACAGAATAGAGAAACAGTAACAAAAAATAAGTAAGAAGCTTCTGACAGGGTGTGAAGAAATTTCAGGTTACTCCAACTACGGAATAGAAAACATGCAACAGTACTTAATGAAGAGTTTAGGAAAAAAGGGATTTTCAGGATTAAAAAAAACAGAATCACAGAGTGGCTAAAGGTTGGAAGTGGCCTCTGAAGGCCATCTAGTCCAGTCTCTCTGTTCAAGCAGAGCCACTCAGAGACAGCTGGCCTAGTACCACGCTCATGCAGCTTTTGAGTATCTCCAGAGATGGAAATTCCATAACCTTGCTTGAACCTGTGCCAGTTCTTGGTCATGCTCACAGCGACAGTGTTTCCCGATGTTCAGAGGGAACCTTTTGTGTTTTATTTTGTTCCCATTGCCTCTGTTCTTGGCACTGAATACCACTGAGAAGAGCCTGGCTCTGTCCTCTTTGTACCACAGAATGTTAGGAGTTGAAAGGGACCTCAAAAGATCGTCTAGTCCAACCCCCCTGCCAGAGCAGGATCACCTAGACATGATCACACAAGAACACATCCAGGTGGGTTTTGAATATCTGCAGAGAGGGAGACTCCCTTCAAGTATTTATAAATATTGATCCCCCTGAGCCTTCTTCTCTCCAAGCTGAACAGTCCCAGCAATCTCACCTTCTCCTCACAGAACAGATGCTCCATCCTCCGTTACTTTATTATCTTCACAGCCCTTCACTGGATTCTCTCCAGTATGTCCATGTCACTCTTTTACTAGAGAGCCCAGAAGAGGGGCTTTCAGGTGAAGCCTCATCAGTGCTATTCAGCTGCTCAGAGGGGAAGAAACTCCTTCCTCAATCTGCTGGCAATGCTTACCATAATAAAGAGCAGGACACCATTAGCCTTTGCAGTAAAATCATATTGCTGGTTTGGGTTCAACTTGGTGTCCACCAGGACCCCAAGTTCCTTTCCTGCCAACCGGTTTCCAGCTGTATGGCCTGTCCAGCATGAACTGGTGTCTGGGGATGTTCTCCCCAGGAGACTTAGAACTTAGAACTTCCCTTTGCTGCAGTGCCTGCCTTTCATTTGTAACTTGGGAAAATCTCCATGTATTCTGATGATGTAAACTAATGCTGCAGTGCTCACATTCTGTATAGAACCACAGACATGAGAAGCAAAACCAAGCCACCACCAAAGTGAGAAACAAAAGGGGCCAGAAACAGCCCAGAAGATGGAGAATTTATACCGTGAGAGAGGTGCCAAAGCAGAGGAAGCTGAAGAGCAGAAAGAAAGCTACATCTTAAGTGCAAGACAAAGACTCTAACTGTTTCAGAACCACTTTCTGTTTGATACCTTTTTTAAAACTACCTATCAAAGTAATTTCCAAGGAGTTGGCCACAATTGTATCCCTAAGGCAAAAAAACCGTTTAAATCTGTATATAGAACTTACAATACACAACTTTCTATGCAAACTACCTATTAAAATGTGTATCCAAAAACATTATTACAGTATCTGGAAAAAATAATCCTCTATAAAGCTGTTTTCTCTCTCTGCATAGATCTTCAAAATACGTTATACTAAAAAAACACATCATTAAAGAATTTTTTTAATTAAATTTCACCTATTTATATCCAGGTTAACAAAACAAGTTCTTCCCAGGTATGCTGTGCCTAACAAAATATTTACATGCTGTACTGTAAATACATAATACAATCACAATGCGGGGGGGAAATCTTTTCTTTGGCACTTGATACTGACAAACATTTTACCCAAGCCCTTAACTTTCTAAAATAAAGAAAAGAACATAAAAGTAACATTATAAAGGTCAAACGAAAGCATCTGGAAGGGTGGATGAATTTAATACAATTGCCACAACAAAAATCCCACACAAGAAGTTATGCAAAACACTGCACAGTTCATTTAAGCACAAAATTTAACTGAAATTACTTTTAATTTTGTGCTGTCATCACCATAATACAATTTAAGGTTGAGGGCAGGTTGTGTGATTTTCTTAAAATTGTTTGATACTTTTGATATGTAATTGACATAAACTAGCAATTTATACTCTTTTCAGAATGATTCTTAAAATTTAGCCTCCTGTCCTTTAAAATCTTTTTCACTTGTTTTTCTGCAAGAAGCAGCATGTTTAACTATTCCTCTGTGTAAGAGGTACTTTATCTACATTCCACAAAAATTATCCGTACTTTAAAAAAAAAAATCCATTTGCTATCAAATACATAATTAACTGGCGAACAGGCAGAAAAATTATAATTACCTGAACCACTCCCATGCATGAATCTAGAAATATTGATCCTTTAGGTTCTTTTGATATTTTTTCATCTTTGTAAAAATTGAGATTATAGGATCCATCACCAAGTTGGGTTAAGTGAAAAAATCTTCTTTTAAATGACTAGCGAAAAGAAAGGAGGTGAGAAAAATAAATTACAACATTACTATTAAACAGTTTCATATTATGAAATCCATAAGGGCTATTGGTAGGTTACAGGTAGGTTACAGAAGAAAATGTTTTATTTATGCATAGCCTAATCAGTATCCTCAGAAAACAAACCACAAATCATTACTTTAAAACCAAACAAAATAAATTTAACGTTAAAACCTGCAGCAAGATTGTACATTATATGAAAATATTTTTGATTCATTGGAAAGTATAACTGACTACATAATATTGTACATAATATTTATTGTGATAACTGTAAAAATAACTTGTTTCTAAATACAGAAGAAATACAAATAAAAACTCGTTTACAAAAATCCACAACAAAAAACCCTGAGTGCTCTTAATAACACACCAGATAAGAAAATTATTTAAAGTACTGTATTTCTCCCACATACTGGAATTCTATGCATTTTTTCCTGATATAAGTAGAATAAAAGGAAAGTAAGATTTTACAGCTATAAATTACATACAAGCTTCCTTCTTTGATCTCACATTATTTTTTTATAGAAGCAAACCACACACAAACTGACTTCTCAAAGGCACAGCGATATTTAAATTTGGTGTTCAGCTTTTACCACAGGCAAGACGCTTTTAAACTTACCCTCATTGTCACACTGATGGCACTATTCATGTTGCCTTTGTACAGCCATCCTTGTTTTGTTATTCCACCCTTCTGAGACCCAAGAGATGCTGCATCCTGGAGATGAGGAAAGGAAGATGGGGGTGGGGAAGGACAGTTTTGCATCACATTCTGAAAATGTTGTATTTCACATGAATTTCAGAAGTTATTTTTAAAGGATGGAATAGCTATGTTCATAATGTACTGATGTATGTTCATAACGTACTGTGGGTACCTGCTGAAACTATGTAGCTTTTTAATTATTTAAAGATCAGCGATAAGATTCACTTCATCTAACTGCTGATAGGTAACTTGGCCACTTATATAGGCTTTCTCTATGGCCAACAGGATGATCCAACTTCTAGAGGGCTATTATTCAATATAAATCCCACTGAAATAGGGGAAAGAGGGAAAATGCATTTAATTACATCTACTCAGTAAACTCGTTCATATATTCTAATCTTCCAGTGCAAGAATTTTTTACCAATTTCTATTACCAAAAAGAATATGTAAACTCATACTTACCCAGAACTTCAATCAAGATTTGTCAAACCATTTCGCTTTATCCATATTATTTCAAACATATTACACATTTACAGAATTTACAGAAAACTATGTCTTAAATTCTTGACTTGAATCTGCCCTTTTACAGATCTGAATCAAAGCTCCCTGAAGAGAACAAGGCCAAACTTGGCAGTAATGGCAAGTTCATAAACAGCAGATCCAATGCACACATCACACATTACACCCACTGCCTGTATTCCACTTTCATCTGCCAGTCAATGGAACTTAGTAACTACACCAAAACCCACAGGATGGTAACAAGTGTCAAAAGCAGTACTCCATTATCAAAACTGATCGAAACTACAGATTTATAATTGCCACACAATAAAAATTAAATAGCTAGGTTAAAGTAATCTTTTAGAGCAGTACTATGCTGACTTCACCATGGTTTCCAGTTGACATAACCCATTCTGATGCAACAAAAATATTTACGAATTAGATGATTAGGAAGATTTTCAACCACCTAAAGAAGAAACATTCCCTATCATTCATTATCCAAATACAAAAATTAACTGAGTATCCAGTTGAAAACAAAACCACAAAACTTCTTTGAATGCCTCAACTAGTTTTCTAATTCCTTTTCAAAACTATTAAGAGAATATACAACAAAAAGTGATTACATATGGGGAACAGAGTCATTAGTTCAACAACTGAACATTAAAAACAGAATCTCTAGTAATATTAATTAGTTTCTGGAACTGAAGAAACATTCTGTAAAATGTTACCATTTAATTTATTTATGGCTTACTCTGTTTAGCTTGCATATATATATATATATGCATCTGCATACTGAACTTAAAACATTGCAAACAGAAGGCAAAATATGAATCAATCTGTTCCTTCAGAAATCCTGCTCAGCCTGGTACTATGGAAATTAGGCCCAGTATGGATGGCATGATCACCAACTATCAGAGCAGCTGATAAAATGCTCCAGAACCACAGACCAGAAATACTAAGCAAATATTCATATGCCCCAATGAGGCTCACTGTCAAAGCAATACAATTTACTTGTTTCATGTTTTCAAATTAAATCAAATTTAGCCCCCATCCTTATTCTGTCACCTAAATAACCATTTTTCTTGTTGCAGCAACCAAGACCAAGAGCAAAGCTTAAAACACTGGCTTCCCAACTGTGATTCACCACCCTCCACTGCTGGGAGTTATTGCCAAGGAAAGGATGGTTTAAAACCACTTTACAAGTGTAAGATAGTGAGTAGATGATGAATTATCAAAACTTGGCATGAAACAAACAATGCTTTTCTGTAATTTCAGAAACTGTACATAGAATGACCTGATATAACAAGAAATCTGATTTCTTGTGTTAACAGAATTTAAGATTAAGACCCTTTTTCCAATTCAAAAATCTCCGAGGTGCACTGTTTCCCAACTGTGTTCAACTGCATGATGTTTTCTAACAATGAAACTGTTATTTGGCCTCTCTAGTTACATCTTTTCTTTCTGTCAGGCAGAATTCCTGCTCACACCCAAAAAGCTACTGAATCTTTCCAGCCTGTTAATACAAAGGAACTCAGAACTCAGTCATTAACACAACTTCTACACTGAAAACATACTTCCTGTTTCCAAATTCTCACTTTTATTATTACTGCTACACACTGTGCTTCACTTTTTTTTAAATGATCTTTCCCAAAAATTTGGCTTCCAAATTTACTTCAACAGCAACTGTTTCAACAACAATTCTTTATCTTGATCCCATTCCCCCATCTGATTAAAAAATTCCATTTACAAACATCAACCTGATGGCCTGATAGCCCAAATTACTTTTGGAAAGGTAATTCTTTCCTCTTTAACAATGCAAGATTAAACTAATCTTTACTTGGTTCTCCCCCAGTTTTTAATCACTTGTAGCTTTTTGTTTTCTATCATTCTCTTAATAAACCAACTTTAAAAAACCCCACAACACCAAATCAAACAAGAAAACAAAACAAAACAAAATACCCCAAACAACAAAAAACAAAACAAAACTGAGGCAAAAAAAGCCAAAAAACTTTGAAACTAAGATTTGTATATATGCTTTTTGGCATACAAATCTGTTGATGTTTGAAAGAAAAATCTCTTGCATTAACTCCTCCATTGAGGAAAGAATTTGTTGTCTCCCCACCCTATTCTCATTAAGCTCTCTTTTCTTCCTAGCATGCTTTTTTCTTATATTTGAAGTTTGTCAAAGAGAAACAGATTTCTTCTCCAATGACTACCTCTGAAAAAGAGAATGATGTTCCTCCCTGCTCTAACAGGAAGCTAGGCAGAAGGAAATAAGCAGTCTTCCCTACTCGGACTTTCTAGTAAAAAACATACCACTTGATAACAGCGGAGTGGTAGTTTTTCATTAACTAATTCCAGACATCATTATTTTTCCTAGTAACAATCACAGTCAATTATACCTCCACTTAATTTTTTTCATGCTTAATCAATTGTGTTGTTAGAAGTACTGCTACAGCATATAATGCCAAGTCTTTCAAATTCAGTAGCATAGAAAACAGTTATTGCTACAAAAAAACCCCAAACAAACAAAAAACCCCCCAGAAGATTTAGCTATATAGGCATATTTGTCCCAATATCACAGTACAGATTAACAGCAGCACTGTTACAGCAACCTACCACTCAGGAACCCACCTATTCAGATGAACCCTCTGGACTATTTTTTTCACATTTAATCCAGAAAAACCTGTAGGTAAACTACTTTTACTTCATAAGCATCAGTTCTAAATACAAGAAATTTAGAAGCAAAGTAACTGTCCTAGGGTAAAACGCACAAAAATTCATTTTATTATAATTCTTTTCTGTGATGCAAGAGTTCAAGTACTTGTAAGAAAAGAAAACACTGGCACTTAAAACACTGTTTTGAAACAGGGTGTGGTAAAAATTAAATAAATCACACAAGTAACAGAAGCAGATACTGAAAAAAAGTCTTCAATATTTGAAACATGCTTGAAAATTGCTTGAGGTTATAGATATCTGATAAGTATCGGAGGGGCAGGTGTCAAGGTGAAGGTGACAGTCTCTTTTTGCTGGTGTCCAGTAATAGGACAAGGAACAACAGGTATAAACTACTGTGGTAGTTGGGGGGAATTTCAAACCCACCACAAACACAGGAGGTTCCACCTCAACATGAGGAGAAACTTTTTTTATTACAAGGGTGACGGAGCACTGGAACAGGCTGCCCAGAGAAGTTGTAGAAGTCTCCTTCCCTAGACTTTCAAAATCCACCTGGATTCCTTCCTCTGTGGCCAGCGCTAGGTAATCCTGCTTTGGCAGGTTCGACTAGATGATCTGTAGCGGACCCTTTCAAGCTCTAACATTCTGTGACTCTGCGGTATCTAATTTCACTAAGCCAACAACAAAATCACAGAATCAACCAGGTTGGAAAAGACCTTCAAGATCATCAAGTCCAACCTAACACCCAACACCATCTAATCAACTAAACTACAGCGCTAAGTCTCAACCTACAGCGCTAAGTCTCAACCTACAGCGCTAAGTCTCAACCTACAGCGCTAAGTCTCAACCTACAGCGCTAAGTCTCAACCTACAGCATCCAGTCTTATTTTAAACACTTCCAGGGACAGTGACTCAACCACCTCCTTGGGCAGCCCATTCCAATGGGCAATCACTCTTTCTGTGAAGAATTTCTTCCTAACATCCAGCCTAAACCTCCCCTGGCGCAGCTTGAGACTGTGTCCTGTCGTTCTGTCACTGGTTGCCTGGGAGAAGAAACCAGCCCCCACCTGGCTACTGCCTCCCTTCAGGTAGTTGTAGATGGCAATAAGGTCTCTCCTGAGCCTCCTCTTCTCCAGGCTAAACAACCCCAGCTCCCTCAGCCTCTCCTCATAGGGCTTGTGCTCCAAAAAAATACAGTATCACAGAGTTTTAGTCAATTTATTTAGCTTTTGCTTCCATGACAGATCTCCAGGCCTTATCCTATACTCAATTTTGTGACAAAATAGTATTAACTCTACTGTCATGCATACTTAAGTTTGCGTATTGTCATATTGGAACAGATTCATCTATGATTTTAATCAACTGTGTGATTAAACTGCATGAAATATTTCTCTCTATATGCCCAATTATATAGAAATGGTGTGACAAGACAGAAGAAAGATTATAAATCACCAAGTATTAAAACTTCAATTTCACTATCTGCCAAAACCTGTCATACTCAAAGAACAGATCTCAGGAGTACAAGACTATTTAAAAGGAGACAAGTAAAAGAAACACATTTTTTGCCAGTCAGGTTGTTCATGATAGCTGTTTTCCTTTATTACATCAACATTTAACCCAACTTGTGACCTTTTTACACAACATTCTTTACTGAAAACAATAGGAAGTAAGAAATTATTGTTATCTCACCTCATCTTTATCTGCTTCTTCATCCACCTCATACAAATGAACTGGAAGCTTCTCTGATTTTGTCCCTTTACTACAGAAGAAAAAGTTTCTTAAATACTAGAAATGCTGTGATTAGATACATGTTTTAGAGCTGCAAAAAGACGTTATTTTCCTAACTGACAAGGAAAAAAAACAGTAACTGAGTAAAAGCAGGTATTTTTCATTAAATGTAATTCTTAGCTAGCAAGTTTCCTAACATCTGGCCAAAGTCTTTCTTCTGTACTGCTTGTCACTGTCCTTACATATGAATGGACAGAATCAAATGCCTTCTCATTCACTGCACTCCTAATACTTTAGGAGCAAGAATTCACACCATTGGTTCCTGTTAGGGCAATGGGTTTATTTAAATTCCTATTGATCAGTGTGGTTTCTGTTGAGGGCAAGTGAAAACCAGCTCTTGAATTTCACAAAACCTGTGAGTACATCAGAACTTTTCACAGGGAAACAAAGCTGTTTCTTAACTGATAGATGAAGCAGAGTAGGGAAGATACAGATCTTCCAGAGTTGTGAGACTCATAGTATTCAGACACACTCAGATATTTTAAGTTAAGGATCTCATCTCTATACTCTCCTTACAACATTTTGAAAAAGTCAGAAAATATATCTCAGACAGTTTAGAAAGTCTGTAATAGATGTCAGCCAGGCTTTTGCTTTGAATCATCCTGTGAAAATCTGCAGTAGTTCAAACATTTGTTCTAAACATCTTGGTTATGTTCTATTCCCTAAGCTACTAAAGAGAGCTCCAAAAGCTGCCTTTGAAGCTACAAAAACAGGATATCACCATTTTAGTTTCATCTAAACATCAGCCTGTTTTAGTTACATTGCTTATATCCACATTGTCAATTATACAATTTCTTGGTTTGACCTCTCCATTAATAAGGCAATGTTGCCACAGTATCTTTCCAGAAAATGGTTTAACAAGATTTTTTACCTTTCAGTTCACCAATATAAAAGCCATTAAAGAAATCCTTATCCTCTCTACTGACTAATAAACATTGATATAGCATATTTCTAGTTACATATTACACACCTTAATACACTTCTGTAACAAATACATTTATATTAAATACAATTCGAGTTCCTTCACAAATTCAAAATCTTCATTACAACATGCTTACTTTGGAAGCTGTCGAAACTCCCCTGAGTATTCTTCGTATCTATAGTTAACAACATGCCAGTCTGAATTGTAGGTTTTGATGCACTGTTTTAACGAAAACCAAGTATAAACATTAATTGGAAGATGAGTAACAGCATTCCCTAGATATATACACAAAACCCTCTTAAATCATGGCTGTTTATGAACTACTATGGTTACATATCAATCTCTGATAATTCTGTACAGTTACCTCTTTTTCCAATAGTCTAGTGTAATACATTTTTTTGCAGCAAGTGATTAGATGTTATCATCTGCAAGATGTGTATCGCATTAAACCAAAAAAAGATGAATACGCTCATCAGCTTGATTAACAAAATTCAGTTGCCTGAGAAGTTAAAGCAGCATTTCACTGCAGCTGAAAACATGACTGAGCTTTTACAAAACTCAGAATTAAAATACAGATGCATTATTAAAATAGAATTTTGCACATACAGATGGGGGAAGTAAAATCATCTTTTCCTTAAATTTGTACTTCTAGCGCAATTAAATTAATATTTAAACTACATGCTTACAGCTGTTGAAAAGCAATTGTGTCATTAAGCTCTGGCTAGATCACAGGAAATCCCATTTCACTCCACCCATACCGCTACATGATAAAAGTACTGATTTATCTTGGCTTTGATCAAAGTAACATAAAACTGACAAAATCTTTTTCCAGAAACCATAGGCTACAAAATTTTATATGTTACACAAAAAAGCCTACACATACACAGTATCTAATAACTCGAAGGTATTTTCGTTATGTCTCAAAAGATAAAGTTAATACTTGCCAAGAAATTGTTTCTGTAGAAACTCATTAAGCTTCATGAATTACCTATAATGTTCCTCCCTCCTTGTCTATCTTCTTCAAATTTCTCTTAGAACTGTTTAGGTTAGTTCTTAAGGGTATGTGTCACTGTGGATAAATCACTTCAAGGTTTGAGGTATTTGGAATTCCTTCTGTTTTCTTGGAATTCAAACAAACATCTACTTTTTTCAGATGTTAAAATACCAGCTTAAAGTATATCAGCAGAAAGCCAGTGGATAATAGAGAAAACAAAAAAAAAAAAAAAAAGGCAAAACCCCCCCCACAACTTTTATTCCTAAGGCTTCAACAAGACACTAAAAAAATGCAACGTCACCATCAGAACTAAAGGAATGCCAACATAAGCAAGCAATTATAAGAAATTTTATGTTTGAGGATACTAATTCTACACATAGCATACAAACTGAGCAGTCAATAATGCATTTCAGCCTCTACCAGCATTACAGATAGGAATACCTCTGTTCTAGCTAAGTATACAAGATCAATGTGAACAAAGCACTGATGTTAAACACTCGATCAGGGAAAACAAGTCACAATAATTCTTTTTCCAAATTTAATATTACTCCTGATCTCACGTAGATAAATCATGCATATTCACCTGGGAAAAACAAAAGCATGAAGAAGGTGAGAGAGAACTATTCGCAGAAGACAATTAACCAACCACATAATTCAAAGCTATCCTGTAATCCTTCTTTTCTAGCCACCAATGGAAGAAATACTAGGGCTTCTGGGAAATTTTCCCTTGAAATCATTGACAACTAAATGGCAATAAATACTTAATTTTTTTTCAGGGCTTTTTCTCCTGTTTTTTAAATAATAAATGAATAAGGAGAAAAACAATTCAGGTCTCATATCGCTATTATGCACAGCCACATGGAAGTCCAGTATTACCTCAGTTACAAACAAGCTTTGAGCTTCCTTCTCAGCATTTTCAGGAACTGTTGAACGAATGTATCGACTCTGTCGCTTGAATAATGCTGTCTGATAAACAACAGAAACAATTACTAAGATTTGCACTTAAAGGGAAGATGACACGTTTTAGTAATAATCAAATAAATCATTATAATTAAGACAGATGTTCAGCAGAAAACATCCTGTGAATACACTGTTTCAAACAGCCAATTAATGAGAATTTACTTTCATTCAAAGATGAGCAACGTGTTGCTTCTTTCAAAGCAAGGGCAAGGTTGGAACCACTAGGAAATAAATGCCACAGAAAACTGTTTTCTTCTATTTTGTTAATATGGGCAAGAAAATATTACTGTAAATAATTTCACTGTGACAATGTAACTCAAATATTTTGAAGACTGACATTAAGGTAGCATTATTACTACACATAAAAACAATTACTCAAGGAAAGTAACAAGCCTGCAACAAAATAAGAGTAATAGTTCAACTGCAGACCTCAGCTGGCAAAAAAATGAGACTTGCACTGGAGGGACAAATAAATCTTTTGATGCTTTAAAAAAAAACAACAAACAAAACAAACAAAAAAACCAAAACAAAACACAGAACCCAATAAATATGCAAGAGGATACTCACTCATATGCTAACACTATCTAAGTTTTCTAAATTCTGGAAACATATTCCTGATTTCAACCTGCATGGATTTTCAAATGCTTTGAATGACCTGAGGTTATTTGTATCTCTCTGAAGCTGGAATAATATCTATTTTTAGAGGTACTTAACTCACATCAACTAAAAGCCATGAGCTGTAAGTAAGAGTGTGCTAAATTCACATGGCTCAAAATCAAGAGTAAACAAAGGTGAAACAGTGTCTAAGCTAAGCACCAAAATGCCCTCAAAATAAGAGTGGGATAACTTTATAGTGGCATATTTAATTTGAATAGTCATGTACCCATATTGCATTTGCGACAAGTAAACTTATCCTGTATTGGGGTAAGTACTTCCTGTATGAATGAGGGTAGTATTCAGAAGCTAGGTATTTTGAAACAAAGATCGACAGAAGTTTTATAGTTAGGGTTTCTTTTAACCCTACTATGCAGTTAATGTAAACACCACTCATTTGGGCAGTCATTTGGCATATGATTTTAAAGTGATCCACAAAGGTGGTCTGTTTTAAATTAGTGTTATTTAGTTTGAAGCCATTTCACCATTGAGCAAACTATTGACATTCAGGTGCTTTGCAATCGTTACAGAAAGCCATCAAGAGGCAAAAAATGGGATAGAAGAGTATTAAATGGATATAGTCATTCAAGTTTTGGAAAGATACTACTTAGCAAAAATTTAGAAGATGCATAGCCTTGAACAACTGACAGCATTATAACTGAAAGTAGCAAGAACATTAATAGTCGTTGCAATGGATGGCAGGAAAGTGGTTCTATCATCTTAATTAAATGCATTGTATGGGGAATAGAATTTTTTAAAAAAGACAAAAAAGCAGCTACAAGTTAATAGACTACAAAGAACAAAGGTATTGAAAGCTTACACAACTCAATTACTAAGAATGAAAGCAAAATCAGTGATGTTAACAGCTAAAAGGATCTCTAAACACAACACAAATGTCCCTATAAATTTGCTGATAACAAGCTAGGGAATAACCTGATTAATGAATTAAGTACAGAAAACACTGAACCTGAGCTTGTAAAAAGCAACTGAAACAATCTTGAAATGATAAATTGGAAAATGGCCCGATATGTGGGAGAAAGCTACTGACTAAGAGCTCTTCTGAGAACAACAAAACAGCAAAGCTTTCTGTTACTTGGATATGATAGCGTTAGGAAAAATGTAGAAACTCAAAAGAAAGGGAAAAAAAATTACTAGCCTTACTTGGATTTGAAGATCATGAAGCATGACAAAACTAATGCTTTTCCTGAAAACTAAATGAGCTGATACCAAACAGGAGAGAAAATAGACTCATAACCTCAGCTCACCAAGTTTAGAATGATGGCAAATGCAGTTAAGTGGAAATCTGGAAAAGTTTATGTAACTAGATCAGTTGGCTGAAGAAGAATCCCTCCATTTTTATGGATTTTCCCAGAGCAGAGCATTTTCTGATTCCACCTTGTTCAAATATTGCTTTGGTAGCGGTTTGAACTTAGAGCTACTTCTTACAGCATGTTTGGGGAACAGTCACAGCTGAACAGAAAAAGGAGGCTTAGTAATTTAGTTTGGGGGGTTTTGTAGTTGTTTGTTTTGCTTCCTCCCTTCCCTCACTAGGCGAATAACTTCCATTACAAGACAGATAGAAAGCGGCAGAAAGACAGACAGGAAAAAAAAATAAATAAATAAAAAGAAAGGCAAGCTAGATGTGGTTCAAAGAAGCCAGTTGCTGTACAAAGCATTCTTTTCTGATATAGACTAAATTCATATCAGGTCTCTTTTAATATCTAGGTTCTCTGAGGCAGTTAAGAGTTACAAACTGAAGGTGGCACAGACCATGACTACGGAACAAGACATTAAAACATTTGTTACAAAAATGTAAATTCCTGCAAGTATCATTAATAACTGTATGAAGAATACACCTATAACATTACATTTCAGTTTTCTAATTGCACAAACATTTGTCTTCAATTTCTCCCAAAATAATTTCAAAGTTAACATGTATTCAATAGTGGCATCAGTTTGCCTTTTTGAAACTACCTAGGTGCTTCTGTATTATATGGAAAACTGTAGGAGTGATATCTAGTGCTGAAAAGTAAGCATTTTCAGTGCCATTTTACGTGCTAGTTTTAGAGTCATGCTGGGAACAAGATAGCCTTAATGTCTGTATAAATGAGCAGGGCTTGGCTTCCTTTTCAGACAAGTGGTTTTTAGATTGCAATCAGTTCAACCTAAATGCAAGGAAAAACTTTGTAAAAAAACACAAATGTACTCAAAGGAAATTACTTGAACAGGTTTTTATACAATGTTAGGAGTTTCCACCTATAAACTGTTCTGAATGTGGATACAGGTGATTCAAAACACTTGTTCACTATTTCAAATTCATATTGTAGGGAATGAGGGAAGTATCAAAATTTGAGCTGAGGCTTACCATGAGCTCCCCACACATTGTGTGACCACAGTAAACTACAACAAAGGAATTTTAAAAAGCATGTGAAGCAGAATGGCAAATAGAGAAAATATGCCATTATTTAAACTATAATGGCAACCTATCAATGTTTTCAAAACTGTAAATATGATTATGGAAAACTGCACAGGGTTATAAGTTTAAACTTGAAACAAAACAAAACAAAAAAAAAACAAAAAACAAAAAAAAAAAAAAAAAAAAAAAAAAACAACCTAAGCACATAAAGGATTTCTGTTCTCTAACCTGGCAATATTTTCTTAATATTGACTGACAGATTTAAATGCATTGTGTTGTTGAAGACAAACTAGACAGCTCAGCGAGGTACTGGAAAGTCATGTGGACAATAAAAATATTTGGAGTAAGTTTGTGCCAGTGAATCTTAGAAAGAAACAAAGTTTGATAGCATAATAATTAAGTTTTATAAGACTGGCTTGTACTATCAACCAAATATAAAATGGAACTCTGCTAAAGACTGTGTAGGGGAAATTCAGAAAATGTATTCAGATATTACACTGCTGAGGTATAAAAAAAAATAGGAAATCCGACTATACTCCAAAGATGTAGCTACTTGATAGAAAACCTCTGACGTAATACACGCTTTAATGGCTGCCCCCTCAATGAAAATCTGACCACAGAACCCAAATGGAACATGACAAACAGCATTACACTTTATGAACAAAATTCATCCATTCTCTTTAAAGGATCAGACTGAGTGCTACAGACTAGCTTTGGTCACATAGGCTTGAAGTTAGAAATAGCAGAAGAGGCCACTTGAAACAGCAGTTAAATGTTTCAGACGTCCCACAGATTGCTCAAACAAAATATGCCTGAGGATATTCTTGAGAGGGCTGTTTCTTCTCCAGTGATAATTCAGTGTATAATGACCCCCATTAAGTGAACTAGTCAATTAGATAAAGAGTATGCTTAGCAGAAATATCCTCAATTCCTCACAATAGAAGGGGACCTGAGTGGTATAGTCTACTCATGCTCTGCAGTCCCAAATCATTGTGAGTGATCCCACACAGCATCACCATGATCATCAGATTATGTTCACAAGCAATATAATTTCCTTTCCTAAGAAGTCTCACCTGCAGTCCTTCAAACTTTCATGTGTGACTGAGAACATGTAAAGCCCAAACTACTCTCTAAACACCTGTGCCTTGCTAAAAACAGTTTTTCAACTCAGAGTGGAAAGTCTACATGTAAGAATCAAGAGAAAATGAAGCACACAGATTATATTAAAAACAGAGGCCAGGTGTACTCATGTAAATAACTGACCAGAAAGAATTCATTAAAAACTCAGTATGAGCAGTTTATGGGACTTCATATGCCCTTTTGTAGAAATATACCAATTTATCATCAATCTTCTGCATGAACATAAACTTAGCTTCAATTACTTGGCTGAATAAAGTCCTGATACAGTCCCTACACAGTTCAGATGTCTACACACTTCTCAAATATAGGTAGACATTTTGACTGCAGGTACAGCAGGTGTGAGAGAACTCCAGCCTCTGCTTGGTGGTTACGCTAAGTGAATCAACAACCACATCCAAAGAAGTGCACTTAAACCATTTATTTAAACACACACATTTATTTTATAGAAACAGATCAAGATGACCACAAAACTTGGTTAAGCCTTGCTTAATCAAGTCAGAGTCTGGTTGTACAGGGTGATATTTTGCCAAAATTCAATTTTGGCTGGTAACTCATGTCCTTTCATTTGAACAGGTTCAGACTCTTCACTGAAAGGGTCATCAACTTAAGAATTAAAGCATGATAAAAAAGCAGATGCCTTTTTTGAATAAACATCACATGATTTCCTATGTCAGAAAGGGAGGAAAATAATTAAAAATGACTGATCATCTACTTCAAAAGGCAGTAAAATTGATGAGTTGCAGAAGTAGGCCTTAATCTGAAACAACTTAATAAATTGTGTTATTTCTTCTTTTGTGACCTGACAGAATAAATTGAGCAGTGTAAAGGAACTCACAGGAAGGATTTTTTGGTAGCTTAAAGAGAGTTTAAAAACAAGGAAATTAAAGTTATCATCCCATGACTATTACTGTTAAAAAAATCTGGTTTACAAAAAAAGGTGAGGAGGATTAAATTACCTGGAAGTCATCATAAGGGAACAGTAGCATCTCACGTAGAGGATCATTTAAAATCTGCGTTTTTCTCTGAACAATGACATTTTCATAGTCTATTGGCTCTATGAGCTTTGGTTTTGCCTAGTGGAAAAAAAAAAAAGGAAAAATAATTCAGGTATACTGAGGGAAAATTACAACTGTTGACTCACTCAAAGAAGTTGCTCTTACAAGAAAAAGATATAGACATGTTCAATACAGTCAGAAAGTTCACAGATCAGGACACCTTGTTCGAACTAGCAAGCACCACCACCACTAGAGATCACAGCACCAATTCCACTAACCAGTAGCAAAGGAAAGCTGTCACCTGAAAAGGACAATGGATTTTTATGTGGTGCTCTACATGAGCAGCATTTTCATTCATCCTTTTGCCCCTGGTGCTGAAGAGCTATTAATTCCCTAACGGTAACCCTTATGGGTACACACACAAAGCAAATAAACAAAACAAACAACAACCACAAAAACCCAACACCCCCAAAACAACAACCAACCACCAAACCACAAACAAACATAAATCACTTCTCTAGCACATCTAATTCAAAAACCAAAGATTCACATACTGCAGCTTCAGAAAGCATCCAGTTCGTTGTAAATGCATGTCTACCCTATAGCCAAAACACAGGCCCACCACCACAAGCATAAAATTGATAAAAAATAATCTTAAGATAAAATAAGCTTTGCTTACATGCTCTGAATGCAATATTAAAAAAGAAACCTCCCTCATTAGAAGTTTTTTAAAAATCTAAAGCTCTTAGGAGCTGAGGTCCTGAATCTCTAAGTTAATGAGACACAGAAGTAGTTGGTGGTACCAGAAAGCCATACCATCCTCCTATCCAATGAGTAGAGCACCCGATTTGCAGAAATATAATTTCTGTAAAAATTAATGAAGAGTTTGCTTCCTCAGGTTTCTCCAAAATGTTACTCATTTCTTTCTTAGTCATTTGTCAGATTCAAACGGAAGAGGATGTTTTATCAGTTTGAAGCAGTTATGAAAAAAGAAACAATAAACAGCACACTGACACTGGCATCTAGCCAAAACTACAACACCAAAAGGAAGCAGACTCTCTCAAGCTCTTCAGAAAAAGAAGATTTTTCTAGTCTATTATTCCATGCAATAGAAAAAACAAGACGCTGGATAGGTATAGTATTGTTAAATGTGATTTATGGACCAGCTAACACAGATAAAACTCAGCTCAGTAAAAAACTGCAAAATAAAGTTTACAATGCACTGAAAGTCAGTCTTTCAAACAAGACTTAACTGTTCCTATTGATTTGTAAAAGAAACCAACATTTTAATTTCTGTAATGTAAGAAAATGCTAAGAGTATAGGTCTCCATAAGATCCAACACTCCCCAGCCAGTGTTGTACTCGTAGAAAGACAAAACAGGGAAGTATCTGCCATACTGCTCTGGGTTTTTTTTGTCAGGTATGAAAATGAGAAGCATTTCATAACAGCAGTCATAATACCCACATTGTTATCTGCTAGAATATCATTTATATAGCCATTTAAAGGTTTTGATAAGCAATATCAAGAGCCATCAGATAAAAAGAATTTTGTTAGCTCAATCATTGCCTACATTATATATTATTACAGAAAAGAAAATAAGAGTACTTTTTTACTCTAAGTTTGAGACAAATGTTATCTTCTCATGGAACAAAGGATGGGCAGGTTAAGCACACTGAGTATTGTTAGCTTTGTGTTTCAAAACATCATTTGCCTTGCAAAATTGTATTTAGCACATACATCTGCAAATTAACAAGTCCCCATAAAGAGCAGAACAGAGGTACAAGAACTACTAGGCAACACAGAATATAAATTGATGAATATATGGTCTTATTTATTGCTCAACATTGGCCTGAGGTAAGCCACTTTGGACTAATTTGAAGACTCTTTAATACTAAACATCAGTATCAGATCTGTATCTTATTGTCCTATGTCCACAGCACACACTCAAAATACTAATGGCCCAAGCTGGGTTATTTTTCAATCATCTTAAAAGCTCATATGTATCCCAGAGTATTTTAAATATTGCATTAACCATACCTAAGGAAGGGAATAATGAGTAACACTGCAATGTAAACTTTAGAGCAGTGGGAGGGAATAAGCTGCTACAGACTGGTAAAAAACTATCACAATGTGCATATACAGCAACAATACACTAATAAATTCAAAGCTTCTAAGTCATTAGGACTTGAAAGAATGAAATGCATTAAATCACCTGTTCTCATGCTTACATAAACAGATCTGAAGAGTTTACTGGTGCTACAAGCACAGAACAAGTCATGCAAAAAGTAGACAGTTATACACGCTTTTCTGCACAGTGTTTCTTTCACAAACAATAATTTCCCTCCTCTTTATTTTTTCTTATTTTTAAACTTAACTTCAAAGCCTGAAAACTCTTCTCTTCACCCAAGTCTCCAGGGGGCCACAACAGAAGAGGGATTTCCAAAATTCAGTCTAAATGACAAATCGTTATGCTTTATTTATCAGTATTTTGTTGACAGTCATGGTCCAGTTAAACACAAGAACACTTTCAGAGGTCAAAAATTTTCAGAAGACCTTCTGTACTACCAGGATTTACCGTGGCTTGTTAATATGGATGCAATTCTATTTGTTTTATTTCTAGCTTACTCTGTAATTTCTTTTGGATGCAAAGTAGACATGCTGTGTACTGTGAAGTTCTCTTACCAGCACAGAGACTTCTAACCCTACAATCAGACTTGGGCAAATCTGTGTTGGACAGAGGAGCTCTGACATCTCACATTTTATACTACTCGTGAGTTACCAAGCAGAAAGATGGCCTTCAGAAGTTCCAACTTCCCAGAAACATTAACTGATTTGAAAAGCACTTATTACTTCTGACTTTCAAAATGCAACTGGATAGCACGTGTGCTGATTTTGCAACCTCTACAACAGCTAGCACGACAGCAGTTCATCCCAATTAAGATTTTAAGGCATGGGTTCTTCTTGCTTGTTAACTTCAAAAAAAGTTATGACACAATCTAATTCAAATAACAGGAAAACAAGAGAGCACACAAACTAACACTGTAATTGAAAACAGCAGATGGCTCCTTTTGCGAACCTACCTACTTATCCATGAAAAGTTAGTTCAGGCACATCATCAAATAGCAGTGTTTCAATATCACATGGGATGTTTACAGTTATAAATACACCTTAGCGGACTCTCCATGAACTATATTTAAAACAGTTAAATGAGTATCACAAACATCTTGTTGCTTCCTTGAAGTTCTGACAGCTGATTCTGTCTCATCTTGACAAAGAATACTGAAAAAACCCTCAACTTGTTAGGTAAATTACATCATAACTCCCTGTAGAAAAGGAAGACATCAACATGTGAAAAGAATGTTTTAGGCAATAGTTGATGAGAAATAATAAAAGAACAAACCACAAGCCTCCTGTTCCAAATGCTTCTGAGGGCTACTGATATAATTCTGAAATTCAAGAAAACAAGCTCTGCTGTTGACATTTTGTTACACTGACTAGCAACGTTATCAGTCTTAGTTATTACCTTACTGTATCCTATACAAGTGAGAAAATACCTACTTTCACCATGGCAGTAAAAATCTACCACAATATCACAACCCAATGAAATAAAAATGGGCCCAAATGTTGGTGTTAAATGAAGCATAGGACCCTACTTTTTGCTTTGTGCCTACAACAGCACACTTGTTGCAAAATGTCCTTGTACCATATCATACAGTTTTCCTCAATAAATTAGAAAGTAGAAGCAAAAATAAATATTATACCACCTATAACTATATGCCATATATATGCTTGTCTACATATGTTACCGATTAAAAGCAAAATAGCAACTAAAATGACAGCCAGGACATTTTTTTATGTGACCTATGTGGAACCTGAATGTTCTTCCCTTCAAATACTGTCCTTAGTTTTGAATGCATCCACTTAATTTGAAAATTTAAAAAAAGGGAGGGATTAATCCATGAACATTAAATTAAGTAGTACCTGGAAAATTTTAAGGATGCACTTCACAAGTGGTTTAAAATAAACACAGTCATGTTTTACGCTTTTTTTTTTAACTAAGTACATATGCTTGCTGATCAACTGCAGTACTCTTAAGTATTTGCAGAAACACTAATATCCTCTCTGAGTATTCATGGGGGAATAAAAACAGTTCTAAATAAAGTTAAACATTCCAAAAGCAGGAAAGCACACACAAGATTAGCTCACATTGTACTGATGAAAATCTGGACCAGAAATCAGAACACACCCATACAAAAAAACCACGTTTTACTAACAACTGCTCTGAATAGAATGATACTTGAAAAAACACTGTAAAGGGAAAGAAAATTTGTTTAACACATGTAAACTTTCGGTTATATCAGTAATAATTCCTATAAAGTTACAGATGTGTATTACTAAATACAGATAGACAAAATATTTCAGTTCAATTCTTAAATACTTGAGCATGAAGCTGAAGTACGGTGGAGGTACTGTAATTTGAGTATCACAGCTCCCACTAACTTTAACCACAGCCAAACAGATAAAGAGGAGATCACCATACTTAAATCCAGCAATTCAGTATGACATACTACTATGTAAAATTGGAATTTCAGCAAAAATATCAAGTACTTCTACTGATACATATATTGTTAGTTAAACAATACTCCTCTGTTACTTGAAAAAGTCCTAGCTGGAGAGAGTTGGTGGATTCATTACAGATTGGTTATGTTCCTTTTGCTGTGCTATTAAAATTCCAACAGAACTAAGTGCATATCAATATTTAAAAATTAATAAAGGAGGGGAAAAAAGGTTATTTGATTACTTCAGATTCCTAAATAATGTGCATTGAATCCATTGAAAAATAGATCTTTTAAGAGAAGTGCACCTGAATTATTTAGACAGTTCTCAAGACATTTAAGTAAAATTTAACCATTATACCAATAATCTTTGGAGAGTTCAAATAAATTTTTATTAAAGATATGCTGGTCAGTTAAACAGAGGTGCTAGACTATTTTAAAGCATAAGTAGTTCTCATGCTAGGTTCAAATAACTGTGCAACTATGCTAGACAGAGCAGACACCAAAAAGCAGCTAGTATGAACCCCAGATTCCAAAGTCACACTTAGAGAGAACCAAAGATTTGGCAAACTAGAACAGAACAAAAAATTATTTAAAAGGCAGACTACACACAAAGAATCAAAACCTAAATCTCAAACGTAACTTCTTCACAAGTCAGACTACTATAACTTCTCATTAGCATCAGATTAAGCACTTTTTCCACTGGCAGAGAGAAATGGAATTATTAAAAAGGAAAGACAGCTTGTTTAAACAATTCTTACCAGCACTACCACAGGACTCTCCACTTCAGTTTCACAAGGACCTGCATCCTTGCGGTGCTGAGGAGACTCTTTAACAAGCTCTTTCTTAGGATTTCTGCTTGTTCTTGCCTGCATTCTTTGATTGAAAATACAAACAGCAGCAAAAATGTACGCTTTTTGGCATCAAAGTAATCAACATGCCAGTGATCCAGTGAAAACAATAGCTTTTTCTCTGGGACAAGGAGCAGAAAGTACAAACTAGTCTAACCTCTCAGCTGCAGTTTCCTAAATCTGTCATGGTGGGAATGCATTACAGAGAAAGGCCAGCCCCCAAGCATGTTGTATTCTTCTGGAAAAAAAAAAAAAAAAAAAAAAAGGTGGCTCTACTTTAATGCCTTAGGGCTGAGTTGAACACAAAAGAGAATGTGCATTTCAAAAATGACCATGTAAAACAGTCCAAGCCTCTTCCAGCACTTACAAAATCAAGGCTTCTTTATTTTAAAACATTTTTTTTGTAAAAATTGACCACTTTCTGACAACTGGGTGTCTTTAGAAGTACAAAGCACTAAGAGCCACCTTTTTCTTTTTTTGTTTTAAACATTACTATAACTTATCTAAGGTACTATCAATAACCAGTCACTAACCAAGTGCATTCTCCAGGAACAATGACCTTCTTAGAGCATAGGGTGAAGAAGCTCTTTTTAATTGTAGTGCCAAATTCATATTAAAAATTTACTTTAATATCAAATTGTCTTCATAGTATTAAAAAAAAAAAAATCTTACAGACTACAAATGTAGTAACTCAAAGATAATTTTTAAATCCTCTTTGTAGCTTCAACTTTTAATGCTTAACCCTTACGGTAAGCTACTGGTTTACTACTTTATTAGGTCTCTCAGCTCATTTCTCCCTTCTCAAAACTCCAGTACTGCCAATGGCCATCACTCATCTTCCAAAAAACCAAGCAAAACACTGAGAAAACAACACCAAAATATTCATACATTTTGACTAAAGTCACTTGAGAGAACCTCAGCTCTCCAGCCATGAACACTGGCTACCCATCATTTGCTGCCTTTGGCTTCCATTTTGCTGACAGTACACAGCACTGAGAGTGCACGTCTCCCTTTGTCTTGTGAACAGTTTTTGGAGGTGTCTCTTGGCCTCATGACTCAAGGTTACAGAGTGTTCTGTTCCTGTCCTTAACTACAACATAAACCTAAGTCATGCATCAACTATTGGTTTGTAACACAATCTATTTTCCTACTATACTGCTGCTTACAGACACTTCTCAGCATACAAACACTGGCAAAATAAGAGGCAACCATTTTTATGAAAATCATTTATGTACGATTCTTTAGCACAAAGCAATTTTGGAAGGAACCTAGTGGCCATCTTTAGAAATTTTGAAGGTTTGACTAACCTAGCTCCCTCATGCAGTAGTTTCAGCATATGACTGTATGCTAAATTCCTCCTGAAAAAAAAAAAAAAAAACCATGAACCGTGGTAAGCATTTTTCTCTAGGTTTTCAGAAGACTATTATGGTCTTCCCTTTGTTTCTTCTTAACACTAATGAGTTGCGACCTCAAGTACACAAACCTCAGTGGGTGTATTTACCAAGCAAAAATACATCTTAGAGAAAATTCAACTCCCCAGGGAAGCACATCCCTATTTTAGATTCCCTATCCACTAGAGAAACCAGACAGCTGTGAAAACTAAGCCACCACCTTCATTCACTTCTCAACTCCATTCCACTTCTTTGGACAGTTAATTACCTCACTTCAATAAAACCAACATCCTAAATTTAACTTGACATGGGTTTTGTCTATTTTCTAATAGAAGAGAAAGTCACCTTAATCTGCAGTAAGCAGATCAAGTTGTGGAGAAACACACATATACTCTTTTATTGTTAGTATTTTTAAGAAGGTACAACTTCAGGTACAGGTTTCTTACCCTTCAAACCCAACATAAGATGTTAATAGCCCTTTCTTTTCATCTTCTCTCTGCTCTCACAACTGCCTAAAATGCTGTTATTTCAGTTTACTGCAATCACGAAATTGAATCTGACCAATTGATTTGACCATCCAATCCACAATGGAAGCATATTTGTAATAAGTGGACTGAAAAAAATTAAAAAATTTGCTATTAGTCAAGACAATAATGATTTACTATGCTTCTGTCTTTTTCTCTAGGGAAACCAAGTTCAATGCATTTACTTTATAAACAGTCTTTCTAATATATAGACACTGAACTCTGGAAAACAATACTGGGTAAAGCTTCTTTAAGAGTTAAGAAGGGAACCAGCAGTTTAGTCAAATTTACAAAAACAGATCTTCCTGTGTACATCAAGGTAGACAATAGGTCAAGAACATTTAGTTATGCTTTACTTTTATTTTGCAACAGCCTCTTTTGTTTTCAGAAAACGGAAGTACAGAACAGCTTAGACTAAATTACACCATTACTTGAGGATGCAGCTGCCAAACAGGAATTTGTTTCGTTGAGATGGGCTGCAATTATACTTAACTGCAACCAGAACACACAACCTTATTATGCACAAGGCACTTGCAAAAACTCACACTAACAAAGATTTTTAAATATTATATGTATGGTTAATTTAACAAAGGACTCTACTTTTAAACTGCAACATTATTTTATCCCGGTCAGGTATCTCTTGTATGCATCTGGATTACATTAATTCAGAGTAGATGTGAGTTTCTGCCCCATGATTCTTCTTATTCTTCTTAAAACATGAAGAAGGACAAAAAACCAACATTTTTATAACATCAGTTTAAAGATACAGAAGCTACTTGTTTCTTACTGAATGGCAAATGTGATTTCTAGCTTGCATTTCACTAACACACAATTAGAAGAGTTTCTTTTATTTAAAAAGAAAAGCATGAAGCAGTACCTCCAGAGCTATATCCTGCATGAAATAGACCTTAACTGTTAAATCGATTGTGCATTTCCAACACATATTTTATGCTGAGGTCTTGGTGATTACCTCAATAATTTAATTCACAATAAAAAAACCTTAGGTGAGAAAGAAATAAAATTCAAGAAACAACTGATGAGATAATGCTCATCCAGGCACAGGACAGTCAAAAGAGGTAAGTTACTTTAATAAAGAGATAGATTTTTAAATTTTACCAGTAACACATTACAGTTCAAAAAGAGAAAAATGAAAAACCAGGATGCTAAGACACGCTGAAAGTGTATCATCTTGTTACATGGAATGTCGTTTTCAGCCATTTAATTGAAATTTAAAAACAAACAAACAAAAAAACCCTATTACTAAATTTGTTGCACAAGGCATTTACCTGAATAAGGATCAACAGAGAATACAGGAAAACAATACATGTACAAGATGAATGTCACTACTTGTCTGTATTTCTAACATGGCTCCCAAAATTGCAGGAAATTACTAGTGTAACAGTGTGAGAGAGAGAGACAGAGACCTACCTGCAAAATAACTGAGATTATTATGGACACTACGCGTTTCACCTCTTTTCAAACCACTGGCTTGAAGGACTTCCCATGCTACTTTTATTAAAAGTACTTCTAATGTTACTTCCAATAGCCAAATAATAGGCTTGCTTCTTGCATCATATACCCTTAAAGAACTATGTAAAAAACCCCCAAACAAACCAGTTTTCAGGATTCCCAGCATACCTGAGTGATTCATTCAGCAATTCTGCTGCCCAAAAAACAAGTTCCCCACTTACATCATCTTATTCCTCCAAATCACTTTTCACCCCAAAAGCTTGTTTTCCATGGGACAGCAATGTGCCCTTGTGGCCAAGAATGCCAATGGTATCCTGGGGGGCACTAAGAAGTGTGTCCAGCAGATCGAAGGAGGTTCTCCTCCCCCTCTACTCTGCTCTACTGAGACCCCACCTGGAATACTGCATCCAGTTCTGGGCTCTCCAGTTCAAGAGGGACAGGGATAACCTGAAAGAGTCCAACAGAGGGCTACAAGGATGATTATGGGACTGGAGCACTGCCTTATGAGGAAAGGCTGAGAGACCTGGGGCTTTTTAGTCCAGAGAGGAAAAGACTGAGAGGGGATCCAGTAAATGTACATAAATATATGAGGGCTGGGTGTCAAGACAGAAGGGACAGTCTCTTCTCACTTGTGCCCTGCGATAGGACAAGGGGCAGAACTTCTTTACTGTAAGGGTCACAGAGCACTGGAACAGGCTCCCGAGAGAGGCTGTGGAATCTCCTTCCCTGGAGACTTTCAAGACCCATCTGGTGTGGCAGTGGGGTTGGACTCACAGATCTCTAGAGGTCCCTTCCAACCCCTAACATCCTGTCATCCTGCAAGGGAACAAGCAGCATGTGAGAATTTCCTCTGAACTTTGATGGAAGAAATAACTACGCACCTTCACTGTAGGAACAAGCCAAAACCTGAGCAGTTTGGTTTAATGGCGCTTGCTCCAAAGTCCCACTTGCAATCTGCATCAAGATCACTGCTGAGTGGCCAAGATCAACACTGACTAAATCTACCAGTTACATCATTAGCTGTTGTAGGGGAAGAAATGTTGCTTAACCGGTAACAGCTAGAGGAAGGAGAGAATAAGTAGTTTTACATGTCCTGTATATGTGAAAACAGAAGGATTTGGCAACATCATTTATTAAAACCCTACAACTGTTCTCTACTCCTTTGTGGCTCTTTAAATTCTGTGGCAACTCACAGCATCTCTTAATAAATAGTTTTCAAAAATGATGGAGGTGTTTTGATGTTTTTCTTTTCTTGAGGGCGAGGAGAGTGTTCGGTTTTAGGTTTAGTTTTTAAAGCTGTAGCTCATATGAAAATATGGACCCACATTAGCAGAACGACAAGCACCACTAAAAGCCAATACTTCTTGCTTTCATCTGTATTAGTAAGAGATATTCTGGTTCTGTCTTCCACACTTGGCGGCCTGCCTTGCAACTGTATTAAAGGCATAACATTTCACATGTCAGTGGATGATTCAGTGATATACCTATCTTAATGCTGGCAAGTTTTGTAAACGTCCTGGAAGAATATATTCACAAGTTCAAGAGAAAGGCTCAGCCAGCTGATAGCAGATGGAATACAGCATGCAATTTATCTGGCAATTTCATGCCATACTCCCTATGCTTAGATGAAATAGAAAAAGGCAGAAGAAAGTCGGGAAGAGTCATTCCTCCTATGGCAACTACTTGCAGTCCCACCAATAGAGAGTACATTCTCTAGTAAAAAGAGACAGGAGAAAAGAAAAAAAGGGGGGGGGGGGGAATGAAACAAAGCATAAGACAGACAAGTATGCTACATATTATGTAACTCTTCATATTGCAAATACTATAACTAAAATACTCCCACTTCACTGGCTTTCCTTGTTAAAGCAAGAGTTAAGCTCATTCTGGAACAGGTAGAATAACAGTCTCTCTTTGGAGGGGCATTTCATTATATCAAATTCATCATATAAATCTCTTATTTTGCATTACAGTTAAAATTACTCTCAAAATATCATATCCAGGGAGCAAGTCAAGTAGCCCAAACAGGATAAAGATGCTGAGATACCACAGAGGTATTATAAGCAGGTTGCATTGATGAAAAAAAGATAACGCCCAAGTAAAGATGTGTATTACTACTCAAGAAGGTGGAATAAAAAACTGATCTGCCTGTTTTAGTGGCAGCATTAAGTTAAAGGATACTCCCAGTCAGTGCCTCTATTGGGTCTGTAACATTTTGTAAAAGAACTATTTCATGGAATAAAAATTTGGGTAAAGTTTTTAAGACCAGCATGGCATTTCTCATTAATATTCTTCAGGTAGACATTACTACCTATTACGGAAAACACAGCATCTTATTTTAGTCACTCTTACTTTACAGCAAATAAAAATTAAAGTAAGTTTAGAATCACTGTGGAGCTAAGCAAAATATAGATTAACTTAAGTCGTGTCCATATCACGCTTCTGCACACTGTTATCTACGAAGTATCAACTTAAGGTTCTCTTGCATGACTCACTATTGACTGATTCATTTCATATCATCCTAGCTGATATCTTTCTGTTTCCAGGGAAATCTGACCCCCTTATGGTCCCAGGGAAAAGAAAGAAAAAGGAAGAAAAGGAAAAAAAAAAAATCAGTAGAATTTAGTCAGCTTAGCAGACTTCAAGATTAAACCTACACTTCTGCTAAAAGATTTAAACTGCTGCTCTTACATACCTCCTTATAGATAAGCAGATTGACTGTGAGAACAGCAATGGACTAAATATGTTCTTTTTCCTACCTGGACAAGAGCTTACAATTATCAGAAATTAATAAAACAGCACAGAGACCAAACAAAAGAAAAAAAAAAAAGGCGAGTCAGAATTCCAGGTCAGAATATCTCACATAAACAGGCAGTTCTGTTCCAAGCAAGCAAGAAATTGGGGTCTTCCCACTGTGTAACACTAGTCTTACGAGACTTTCTTTCCAGGAGCCATTTGCTCCTTGAGGAGATTCTTAATTCACCTCCCTGCTTGGGCTAAAGTAAAAGAGCATCTTGGTTTGCCTCTAAACTGAAACAAAAAGCTGTCTTGGCCTTCCCACTGTAAAGTTCTAAAAAATGAGAATATTGCAAGAGATAGTAGTTGCCTTCGAGCTTTACTTTCGTTCCTTTAAATTTCATGACAAAATAGGATACCTGTATCTATAGATGATTCAAATGAGCATTTCAGACTGTTACTAAAGCATGTAGAAGGCAGTATTGATCAGGAAGAAAGAGCAAAGAAGTCAACTCCCTTTTGTGTGTTGAGTCTAGACTCTAGACTTGAAAGTGCCACCCATGCAGCTTCTCCATCACACAAGATTTTGCCCATTTTCTCCAGATCATATAAGGCTTTACAGGCTTTTTTCTGGTGGTGGTGTTTTTTTGCAGGGCAGTTGGACTGGGGGTCTTTTTTTGGTTGTTTGGGGTTCTCTTGCTGTTTGGGGTGTTTTTTAACTCTGGACATTTGGCTTGCTTTCAAAGAGGAATACCCAGTTCCGTCAAGATTCTCTGCTGCTACATTCAAAGGGAACACATCTGCCGTATTTTTGGTGTCAGATACCTTTCCATGCAAAGCATTCTTCCACATGGAGTCTAATGAAAGGTCAAAACAAAAACAAAACCAAAAAGCCTCAAGAAACCATCAGAAGAGTAATCCAAAACTACAAGCCAGCACATAAGACACCAGGTTTTTATTCACCCCAAGCACCCATTAGAGAATTGCTGCATAAGCTGTTTAACCACATTTAAAAAAAATAACAAAACCTTCCACTTACTCAGCAGAATTACTTCCTGAGAACTCCCTCCTTTATGTATTTCTACAAAACTCTTGTATTACTTATAAGCAAACTTATATTCATTTGTCAATTCAGGCAGCAAGAATAGACTTTAATATATAAGGCCTTCTAATAAATGAATGTTTTCAGGTTTGCTTTAAACACTTCATGTGTTAAATCAAGAAAAGTTTTTATTTTTTTTAAAAATCGCACACATAGACCATAATATCATTCTGAAACAAACATTATTTGCAACTTGAATGTTTGCTGTGGAGTTATTTCCAGAATGACACAGCTCACTGCTGTTATTAATCTTCCCCCATGCAGAGACTTCGGTGTATCTCAAAGATGTCACATTTTATTAATAAACTAAATGACTCATAAGCAGCACAGGAAGCACAGACAAAACCTCAGTAACACCTAATGATGACGTTGCTGTCAAGTCAACAGGTGACACTAAGAAACTGCAGTTATTAAAATAAAAGGTTAGTGGTTCTGTTACCATAAAATACTTAAATTATCCTACTAAAAGCTGGACATACACCATTTCAAAATGACCTGCACTACTTCTCAGAATTGTGTAAGCACAAATGAAGAAACAGTTACTCAAATTAAGGATATTTTACACATCAGACTCAATAAATTAGAAGACTACTTAAAATTATTTGGCCACACCTTGCACACTCCAGCTATTAAAATACCTTACTTAGGTTTACCTAACTACAAGATTCTAAAGCTTAATGAGAGAAATGGCAATGCTGAATAAGCCATTAGAAGCAAACTGAGCAGAAAACATTTTGAACATGGAAAGCAAGCAAATTGCTTTCTGCAGTTTTCAGATAAATATAAAGGAAAAAGTTTCTGTCCTGTAGTCTGCCTCACTTAGAATTTTCTATGTCCTCCACCAGTGTTGCTAGCACACTGACCTACCTTCTTCCTTCACTGAATACTTCAAGGGGCTTATTAGCAAAGTTGAATTTCTACAATGTTGTTAGTTTTGCCACCACATTCTACCTTGCTCATTTTCTGTCTTTGTATAACATCTGTAAAAGCTATTCAGGCCCTAAACCATACAGTAAGAATTCACTCCTAACATAGTCGTTGGTTATGCAATGATTTACGAAAAATAATTTGAATATAAAAATAAAGGCCATGTAAAAAAGTCCTCTTAGCTTTAAGTTACTGCAATGCAGCAGAAATCACATGTAATATCATGCTGAGAATGGATTTTTAAAAATAAATAAGAACAATCAAAACAGACTGAGTAATATAGATCAAGACCTTGTAACAGCCTTACAGTACTCAGAGGGTGCCTATAAGATGGAGAGGGACTCTATCAGGGACTATGGCAACAGGATGACAAGTAATGGTTTTAAACTGAAAGAAAGCAGATTTACATTAGATAAATTCTTTGATGTGAGGGTGATGAGACACTGAAACAGGCTGCCCAGAAAAGTTATGGATGTCCCATCGATGGAAGTGTTCAAGGCCAAGTTGGATGGGACTTTGAATAATCTGATCTGGTATAAAGTGACCCTCCCCATGGCAAGCATGTTGGAACTAGATCTTTAAGGTCCCTTCCAACCCAAACCATTATATGATTCTAGCAAGATAAAGCACACATGACAGGTTAAAAACGTTCCTCAAGACAAGATACAGCATTTTTGTTGCAAGTGTGAATGATACCTAAGGAATTAACTGTACTCCACCAAGAAGACAAGTCTCACCCAGGCTTCATTTTGCCTTTCCTTCAAGCAATCAAAGATCTGCTTAAGATAAAACTTTAATTAGAATGAACTAAACCTTAGACAGAACCTCCTGACCTCTGCTGACTAGCAGGTAAGAAAAGTGAATGCTAAATCAATTACTTCTGCCTCTACTTCTTCGCAGAACAGGAAATTTTTTCCTTCAAGAAGAACTGCTTCCCAACAGCTTTTAGTTCACAGGGAATTTTTACTGCTTTTCAATACTTGCTTTGCAAGAGAGTCAAAGTGTTCTCAAGTTAAAGGACTCCATGAAATCCTTCTCAATAGCTGTGTATCAGAACTGATCCAGAAGAGCTAAATGGACCAGATGGCAGATACAGACAAAAAGGCTGAGTTAAGAAACTGCAGCTCAAGTATATGTTACAGCACAGACAATGTCTCAAAAAGTGACAGCCAATGCCAGCTCATATTAATAAAGAGTGTGACCCTTCAATGAAGTCCCATATTTTTTCTTGCAAAATTATCACTTCTGTTCTTATGGACTACGCTAGTCCATAGTGAGAGCAGGAAGTCATTCTGACCCCCATCAGCTCTGCACATTCTTCCATACTAACCTTCAAGTATTTATTCCAGGAATAGACTTATCCCGATCTACTCCTTCCAGTTAAACCAAGATGACAAAGCCATACAGAAATACAAAAATAGAAGCATCATTATTTAAAAGCATCTAGAAATTTTGAACTGGAAAAAAAAAAATTTAACAAACCACCAAAGGAAACCACAATACACTAAGTGACAGATGTAGAACTTCAGTTCTAAGAAACAGACTACATGTATTTTGTGCTTAACCTTGTCAGTTTCCAAATCAATTCTGTAGTGCTAAACTAAAGAAAAATTATTGCAGGAACAATACCACATGAAACAAAGAAGAGGAAAAGAAAATCCAAGTTACAAAAATTCATATTACATTTTTTTAAAAGTGTTTCTTCATTCACTTATCTAACTAAGAATTTAAGCACAGTAAAGGTGCTAGGCCCTAAATGCAAGGGAGTGCAGAAGCTATTGAAAGTATTCACTGACTGGAGTTTAACAAATGCCTAACAACCATCTGTATGAGTCTAACTTAAAAATGGCTAACAGTAAAAAACAAGCTTCTAATACCTATAGGAAGCCATTTTATTTTTAATATCAAACCATATTAAGAATCTGTAAAATGCAATACTATCATGAAGGGTAATATAAGTTATTTTAAACATCTGAAGATAGTTCAGATTACTCTGTATTCTTTCCTGGAAGCTTATGTGTGTGTATGCATGTATATAAATATACACACATGCATATGTGCACATATATACACACACAGAGAAACCTACATATACACACCTTTTTTTCTTGTGTTTGAGTTCTGCAAGAAAGGATCTAAAGAGCAGAAAGACAACAAAGCCCTGTGAATTTCTAAAGGCTTTCCACAACTGCAATTGCACAGTGTGGGTATGGCAGCAGGCACTACAAGCTTGTCAAAATCTGTCCAATTATTTCAGTGTACCACACCCCTCTTATTCCAGTTATCTAGGCCAGTGACAAAGCAATTAACAAGTAACTCCAAATTATTTTAATTATGTATTTAAATCCTTAACTAGCCCAATTCTGAAGCAAGGGGTACACATAAGCTATTACAATTCCACCCCCTCAAGCCTAAATGCTATACATCTGACGCACAAATGCGTCATTAACCTGGAGGGTACAAAGAAGACAGTCTCACCTTAAAGCCTGTTTTCTTGGCATGAGGCAACACCTAAAATAAATGTGTGAGAGCACAGCAGGTTCAGAAAACTGTTATGACTCCCTTTAACCATTTTTTTCTTCTAGAATGCTCCTGTATCCCTTTCAGTAAGTTAAACACAAACAGCTTCAGAGGAAAAAAAAAGATTAATCAAAATCCACCAAAAAAACCCAAACAAAACAAAACCAAACCTTAAATCCAGTGTTAGTTTCCCCAATAATGCATTCCTTAGCTTTTCCAAATAACAATCATCTGTTGTTCTTCAACTGAAGTGCTAAATACATTCCAAGAGGATGTTTAGAAAGATCTAACAGCATACAATCTTTTACAACAATCTGGTGCATGGAGTACAAATTCTTCAGAGCTATCAGTACAAATTTAAATGATATAATGAATATGAATCCTAAGCATGCACACGTTAGTACATGTCACACACATGCACTGATATCAGGACAAGATCTATAAATGTGGGTACACAGCAAATGTTAAATAAACACAGCATCCTGGGTTTAGTTTAGCTTTAAATTAGCAGATAAAATTATTTAACAAGTTTGTATTTACCAGGGATGAATGAATCAATATTCCTGAATCTTCATTTGGCAAGCTGAATGCTGTGTATTCAAGGGCATTGTTTTCCCCTTGCTGTTTGCAAATATAACCACAGTTTCTCTCAAAAACTGTGCGAATGCCTTTAAAAAGAACCACACTTGTAGTGCAACCCATTCCAAATCTGTTGAATCTTGCATTTCTAGCAGCCCTGATTGCATTTGCAGAATGTCTTCTTCCTTTGCTCGACTCGAATCATTTTCCTATGCTTTGCAGAAATGTTTCTTTGTACAATCTTCATTACATCCAGCATTTAGTATGTTCCTCGACTAAGAAACCATCAGCCATTGAAATGTAATCCTATTTGCTTAAGCCACACATTGCCAAAAAAATCCAGCTGCAGAAGACAAAAATCAGAGGGTGACGAAAAGGATACCTCAACTGTACAAGACAGGCTCTCGGGATGTGCTATACTCCACAACAGAGATGAAATGATACTCCAGAGGGTCAGGGAAAGAGCTCCTGTATTTCAAGGATCCTTAGAACATAATCAAAGATGAAAGGAAACTGCAAAGATACTGCTGCAGTTTCTGCTGCCAGCCACAAAGAATCCTCATCTGCTGCAAGAAAGCACTCTCCCAGAATGCTTAGCACAGAGTTTGTACTAGCGAACATTATTTTGCTTGACCTATATGTGCTTTTTAGTGTTTAAAACACAAAACTTCAAAATAAAAAACTTGAAATATGAGGGGGAAATTCTTAAATCACTGATGCTAGGGAAAAAAAAAACAAAGTGCTGTATAAACCCACGTCAATCAAATCCACGTGTTATCAGTGTGCTATTATCAGTTCAGGCAAACCACAAGGGATTGAAGGCTGTCTTTACTTTTTCTTTCCCTTGTATGCAAAGTGATCACCTGCCAGAAAACTATGTTATCTAGTTCTTGATTGTAAATGGTCAATAATCATAAAAATGGATGGGGGGGAGGGGGGGACACAGCTGACTATCTAGTTCAGATCAGTATCCACATATAAAAAAAAAAACACAGAATGAAATCTTAAATACACAATGTTGGGGGGTTTATAGTGAATCACACTTGAATTGATCTAATTACCAGTAAGAGATGACATCCATCATGAGATGGCATCCGTCATGCAAGTATGTAAAAAAAAAAACAAACCTGAAACAGAAGTGTTAAAATTTTTAAACTACTTTTAAAGGCAAAATCTGCAAAAATAACTGTCCAAATCCTCACCATAACACTATCAATCACCCTGTCAGAAATTGCTAGTTAGTTTTATATTTCTGCTAAATTGAAAGCCCTGAAAACTGTAAAACTGGATGAAAAAGCAAACTTAGGAACTCAAAATTGTTGCAATGAAGTTAAAACAAGCTACATTAAAAGGAAGCATGAAAGGAGAAGATAAACGGATTAATGATGCTAGTTTAAGATTTGCCCCCATTCAAATTAACTCATCGCAAGGGAATACTTGTATGCTATAATGAGATATACAGAAGATATAGTTAAGATTTATTAGCATTTTTCCCCAACATCTGGATAGTTACTATATCCCAGAACGTGTCTCATTGCATTTATAACCTAAATACATCATAACAATATGCAGACACACTGATTTTTTTTTGTATGAAGAAAAAAAATAAAAAACAATATTTGACAATGATCCAAGTAGCTCCTGCCAGTTCAATATTCTCAAAGGCAGTGGTTAGCACATTCCACATATTGTAAGAAATACAAATTGTGTTAAGGCAGTTCTGTTAATAAGGAATCACCTTTTGTCAAGGAAACGTTTCTAGCTCATGCCTTAAAGTATGAGAAAAATAAGTCACTTTGCACAAATTATCACGCACTAGACAGGTCCTTTGAACATCGAGAAAATTATCTCACTTTCAAAACACTAGGTAGGATACAGAGAAACAGGAAGACAAAAAGATTTCACTCGGAAAGACAAACACACGATGGAAGCAGAGGTTAAGTCAGAATGGAAATTACCCTGGGAGGTGTTCTAATTCAAAACTAAGTGAGAACAAATTTAATTCTGTTTCTTGAATGAATTTTGCATCATGTTCCTATGCTATTTCAAAACAGGCAACCAAAACTGACTTGGATCAACACAGAGGTAACAGCAATGACATAAAAAGCATTCCAAATACAGCTTGAGAGAAATACAAGACCCTGAGGAGTGGGAAGAAACCACAGAGGGGAGGTAACTGACCTGATGCTAAAACACTCGTGTTACAAGAAATCTGAATATTATGCCATGTAAAGCAGTCTGCCAACAGGCCAACTTTTAACTAAGATATTTATTTGGTGAAATGCGGAAGCTGCCAGCTTCACTAAGGAGACTCTTACTACTGTAGTGAGCAACCAAACTGCACAAGCAGTGAACATCCAAAGAGAAATGTGACACATTGTAATATTATCCATTACAGTATTAGACCCCTACTCCACAACATATGAATAAGACCAGCCTGCATATCATATGAGCAGCAAGCTAGACAGTGCAAATTGCCTTTAGCTGAGCCTGGGTTATGCCAAGGCCTTTTTCCACAAGGAAGCCAGGAGGAAGACAGTAAAAGGGAGACACCATTAATGCTTGTCTTCTTTTGGTTTGCACCAGAAAGCACACAGACTTATGAAGAGTTATCTTAGTATTTATAGCAAACATTTATTCTATAAGCCAAATCATCCACTTCTATGAGGAATAATAAGCTGCTTCTCGTTAAGTACTGTATTGAATCTTTACTGACTGCACTATGAGATTCCTCAAAACAAAAATAATAAGTTTTTTAAATTGTTCAAAACTGCATCTTTTTTTGAGATGTGCCCTTTGACAGGTAATAGAAAAGAAGTTCTAGTTCCTCTCAAAAAAAAAAAAAAAAAATGCTGGGTATCATAGAATCATGCAGGATCCGAGAATGGTCTGGGTTGGAAGGGACTTCAGAAGGTCACCTAGTCCAACCCCCTCTGCAGTAAGCAGGGGCATCCTCAACCAGATCAGGCTGCCCAGAGCCCTGAAGAGCCTCATGTTGAATATCTCCAGGGATGGGGCCCCAACTACCTCCCTGAGCAACCTGTTCCAGTGTTCCACTACCCTCATAGTAAAGAACCTGTTCCTAACATCCAATCTATCTCTGCTCTTCTCTAGTTTGAAGCCATTGCTCCTTGTCCTATCACCACAGGCCTTTGTAAATAGTCTTTCTCCATCCTTCAGGTACTGGAAGGCTATCAGGTCTCCCCAGAGCCTCCTCTTCTCCAGGCTGAACAACCCCAGCTCCCTCAGCCTGTCCTCATAGCAGAGGTGCTCCAACCCCCTGATTATTTTTGTGGCCCTCCTCTGGACCCACTCCATCAGGTCCATGTCCTTCTTGTATTGAGGGATCCACGTAATATTCCAGGTGAGGTCTCACCAGAGCAAAGCGGCAGAGTCATCTCTCTGACTCTGCTGGCAACACATCTTTTGATGCAGCCCAGGATGTGATTTGCCTTCTGGGCTGCAAGTGCACACTGTCTGCTCATGTCCTGCTTCTCGTTCATCAGCACCCCCAAGTCCTTTTCCACTGGGCTGCTTTCTATCACCTCATCCCCTTTCAAACTAACTTTTTAAAAGTACAGGTACACCACTGTTTTAAGGGTCTCAGTAACTTACTGGTTACAGTAGACCCCTAATAACTTTTCAGTTGGGTTCTGGAAGAACTTCAAATCAACATGTTAAGCAATGCTTTGAAAACCAAATGAGTTCCAACAAGCATAGCCATACAGAGCTTGATGCAGTACCCCAGGTGGGTCTCAGGAGAGTGGAGTAGAAGGGCAGAATAACCTCCCTTGACCTGATGGCCATACTTCTTTGGATGCAGCCCATGAAGCAGCTGGCCTTCTGGGCTTCTAGCGCACGCTGACAAGTGATGTCCAGTTTTTCATCTACCAGTACCTCGCCCCCCCAGGTTCTTCTCCACAGGGCTACTATCAATCCCTCCAAGCCCTAGTTTGTAGTGATACTGGGAGTTGTCCTGACCAAGGTGCAGGACATTGCACTTGGCCTTGTTGAATAGCACTAGCTTCCCATGGGCATTCATGACATTAAACATACTTCAGGCAGGATTCAAGCATCTAGGTCCTAGTTTAAGAGCCACAAAAATACCCTTAATCTCTTAAAACAGCAGAAGTAGGTACTTACATTTTTATGTATACAGTTGTCTTTTATATCTAACATGCCCAAATTGATGCCATCTTGACCGAAGTAAACATCTGGTTCCTTTTAGATCCTAAAACATCCTGAATGAATTCATCTTTTCAGAAAGCATGACAGTATTTGTAGATGGAGCATCACCTTCCATTTGGCAGCTGCCTGTATAGTGGCTCAAAATGTTACAGATGTGGGCCTAAATCCTCCTTAGCCCAAACAGACTAAAACCAGCATCACTTATTACTCTTTGGAGTGCTTTAAACAGCTGAGAGCATATCAAAGCAATGTACTCTCTTTTGCCTGATAGAGCTATGCTGCTGGAAAGAATTAAAGATCAAATAGCCTTGCAAGAGGAAAAAGATGCTTATATACAAGAGTTCCTAGAGAAGTGGAAGATTAAATTGCAGGTGCTGGTTCCTGTTGCAAGGATTGTTTCTGCAATGATTGCTTCATGCAAATTTCACAGAAGAGCTTTATCAGGTAATTCTCTCACACTTCTTCAAAAACAAGGAACTGTGCCAAAAGCTGCTTTGCAGTCACAATGAGTTTTAGTCTGTCTTAAAACTCGTGTGAATCTGATTTGACAATACTAGTGCAGAAATTCTGTTTGGATACAGATTATTCCTACTAACTCATAACCACTTTACAGAATGGCAAGAAGGACTATACAGGGAACTACAGAATGGTCAGACCCACTCCAGTCTCCAAGATAATTATGACGCAAGCCTCCTGGAAGCCATTTCTCAAAATATAGACTAATAGGTTAGTTCTAAGTAAACAACATGGATTTACCAAGGACAGATTATGCCTGACCAACCAGTCTGCCTTCTGTGATGAGACAGATGGCTCTTTGAACAAGGAGATAGCAAAGGACATTGAATTGTTAGTAAAACAAGGCTTCTGATACAGTCTCCCTTAGCATCCTTGTAGCCAAATTAGACAGATGTGGTCTAAATGAGTGAATAAGGTTGTCGGACAGCAATTTGAACATACTGAGCAGGCTTCTCAATACAAGAAAGACATTGATATATTTAACTGAGTCTGCTGAAGGCCCACGATGAGTTTAGAGGCTCCAGCATATAATGTATGAGAAAAATCTGAGATAGTCCAACCTTAAATGAAGGCTAAAGGGAGATTTTATTGCTGTTTGCAGCAACCTAATAGGAGAATAGAGAAGGTTGAGCCAGACTGCTCTTAAAGGTACAATCATAGGACAAGAGGTAACAGACAAAATATTTCATTTGTATAAAATTATTTGGGGGTTTTCATCCATTAGGTTTTTCAAGTACTTGGGTTAAAAGTATTCCCATCTTTGTGGATATTAAAACCAGATTGGCATAGCCTCTGAGATACCTGCGCTAACCAGATCTGGTCTGAGCAAGGGATTGTGCTATGCACCTTCCAGAGATTTTCCTTTCAACCTGTATGCTTCCATGATTCTGTGGCTTTACACTGGGTAGCCACATAGTAAACACAGAGAAAGAGAAAAACTCCAAAACAAATTCTATCCTTCAGAAGAAAGCCAGTATGATTACTCCAGGAGGTACTCTTGAGAATAGCATGCTTGGATTCCTACATAATTTTGACTGAGAATGTGCACACTCAGCTAGGCCCTAAGAAGAGATTTGGATCAGAAAAAAAAAAAAAAAAAAAAAACAACCTACTGTGACATTAGAAGTACTAAGTATATCACTGGTTGAAGATCAGAGGCACTTTATCATTCACATAAGTCCCTAATGTCAAAGATCATATCAAAAGTAACAAATAATGCTTATGAAAATTAGATCAGGATTTAGTTCTGTCCTATCTAGTCAAGGAAGCTGTCACAGCTGGCTACTATCACAACTTTCTTTTAATCAACAAACAAGGGGATATTTGTGCCTATTATGTTTTTTTATACATTTAGAGAAATGGGAAGAAGGCATAAATGATGCAACTCCTGAAATGCTCTTCCTGACTTTGTGTACACTGCATTATGTATGTGCTGACGGAGAAATGCACGTAAATTTAAAACATGCTAGTTACAAAACGCTAAATATCTTAGCTAACAGTTTTAGGTCCCATAGTTGAGAGCTGCAGAAAGATCAGTCTTCTCTCAAGTCCATTCTCACATGAGTTACAACACATTTGCATTCAGAGATGAGTACTAACTGCTGCCAGTAAAGCATACACCTTGAATTCAAACTTAAGTATACCTGGAAGACAGACACACCAAAAATAACCTGAAGAAATTCAGAAATTTGTCCAAATAAATCTAAATCAAATAAATGAACATTTATTGTTAACTGTGAGCCACAAAACTCCTCGACCTTTCAACTCTCGCACAGCTCAAGACATAAAAATAGCACTTCTAGTATTGAAATATGCTCATTGGACTCCATCTAGTGGTCACATATTTTGCAGCTTTCTGAAGCTAAAGCAGTTATTCTGAGCTCTAACTGATGACCACAGCACACTTTTTTCATTATTGGAGAACTACAAACAAGTCACTAATTATAGGATATTATTTTCAGAATCACTGATGAAACCATGAAGAATAAGTAATCATCAATAGCACAACAGACTGAAAAAAAAAAGTTAATCCCCAGTTTTTGAACCTGTGTTCAGGGAAGAGCAGCTGAAACTTCAGGGCTAAGACATCCTTTTGAGCTTTTAATCCCTCTTATAGAGGTGATTCACATCTTTCTCCTTCCCCTTGTTTCTAGTTCAGTCAGGAACAAGTTCCAACTTCCCCTCCAGCAGCACATTAGCTGCCAAAACATTATGCTGGAAGTATTGTACCTTGAACTTTACCAGCAAGACTGCATTCAACAGGATTGTTATTATTTTTTTCCAATTAGAAACCTCATATTTCATGTGAGGAAAAACTTACCAGATCATGTTGCATGCTCTATATTCAACATTATTGAGCCACCTAAGTCCATGTACAATACCAAGCAAACAACTCCAAGGTGAAAACAAGCCTGGTAAGCAAGAATCCCAGGACAATTTCTGATAGAAATGAGAATAACACCCTTCAAATAATTATGACATGTGTCATCTCTTCAATTACCCGAATGCTCTTTTTAAACTCTGATGCTTGAGGTACAGCATGAATTCAAAATTCCTTTTGGATTAGCAAAAAGTAAGAGTGAAGCCGCCTTGAACGTTCTTTAAAGGGAAGCACACTTCTGAGATTTTCTGCTAGAACACCTAATAAATTATACGACATTACACTCACAACTATTGCTGCCAGTGCAAGTGGGTGCAAATATGTCTGGCAAAGGTCTGAAATACTACTTGTCGTCATCACTGTGCTGGGCCAAATGAGGAATGGGCCAGCACGTTTCAATCTTATTTTCACAAAGCTTCAGTTCTGTATTATTCTATTGCTTGGCTGTAGTCACTTACAACCAGGCCTACAAATGAGCCTAGAAAGGTATCATGTGGTGGGTGAGCAGATTTTCTAGCAGTATCAGCACCTTGTTGAAGAACAGAACTTCTGAAACCAATTACCTAACACTCAAGAACAAACAGCACAAAATAGCACTGGCAATGTGATCAAACTAGAAAATGGATTACTGCCTTTCTATCACCTTGAAACCAAAGCCTCTTTTCTAAATGTTAATATTCACAACACAAGCCAGCATTTCAATTTGGCTTCTCATTTCTTCACAGATCTGTTAAAATGAGACTAAGAGCTATGTTACTAGCCTTTGCCTTTCCCACAGAAAACACTGCTCTTTCTGTGGGGCTTCTATTTTTCTTATTCACCTATGTTGCATCACTCCTTCCAGCATATGAAGCACAGCTGTGCCTTGGGCAACTAATATGCTAGCAAGACCATATACCTTAAAACACAAGCATCCGAAGGCAGTGGAGGTTCTGGACTTGTAAGCTGAAAACAAATTAAACCTCTACAAACTCAGGTACGTTGAAGCGCGTTGAACTTCAGGCTCCTGAAGTTCACTTTTCACTTACAACGCAAAAACTGCAATGTGTTACATTCTACGCTGATGTAACCAGATATTTAAATCTCTACTTAAAGTTATGCAAGCATTATCCAATCTGAGTATAATGCGTAGACACTCTTTATAAGTGAAAATAAAACCTCTTGTATTATATCTGAATTCACCAAATAACTTTATCTCTTTCACAAAGTACTAGAAGCAGGTTAGCCTGTGCCTCAAATTTCCAAACCTAGATCAGTATCTGTCAACCTACCATCTCTTTTTAAGTCAGAAGCTACACCTGAGTAACAAAAAGCATCCAGAATTACACAACACAGCAGCAAAGGTTTATTTATTTACACTGATGGAGCTATATTACAGGTTTCCTGCTATTCAAGCAGCTCTGGATCAGCATTACTCCTTCTCAGCTTTGCTGTGACTGAACTTTTTTCTTTTCTTTTTTTTTTTTTAATCCATTTTAGACACAGCGGGGTTGTTTTTCTTGTTTTGTTTGGGTTTGGAGGTTTGGGGAAGAGTTGTGGTTTACAGTGTATTTTGGTTGCTTAGTTAATTTTAAGTGAGGTCACTTGACATTCCCACTACATGAACAGCTTTGCTTCTTACTAGAAGAAACTTCACAAAGGACTAGTTTGTTTCAACTTGTATAGAGTTTAAGCACAAACTCATTCATCCCTAAAAATTTCAAAGAAGTTTAGATGAGATCACTTTAAAAAGTGAATGGTTTTGCTGATTTAGTACCCATTGCTTTTCAATCTCTGAAAAAACAGCTGACATTAATGGCCTAGTTTTGAAAAAGAGTAATTACAGAAACATTTTTTAAACATTTGCATAGAAGTACCAAGTTTACTGCACAACACCTTCAATATGGAAGGTGAAATTCACAAGTTTAAATTCAAGTTTAATGAATTATACTTCCACTGAGATACAAATATGTGATCCTGATTGAGTATTAAGGAGCATGAGTAGAGAGAAGAAAAAGAAGGTTTCTTCTGATATTCCATGCTGCATGAGAGCTGCTGCCACCACAGACTGAAAGCTCAATCCAGCATCACCTTACATTTGACTTCTGCTGTACTAGATGCAACTATTTCAACGTACTTACTCCTTTATTTTAAACCTATCTAGTAGAATAGAATTATCTAACAGAACAGAAATACTTAGGTAGTAGAATAGGAAAGATCCAGAAAAATAAGAAGAAAATAAGGTGCAACTAACAAGAATGGTTGAATGGTTAAATATTATTTTTGCTCACAGAAATTCAGCTGTCCTGCTTTTCTCAGTGCTCTACACTCCCTTTCTGAACAAGAAGCTTACTGACATTCAAAATTTAAATAGGTTTAATGGTATGTATTAATAGATATTTTAGAGCTATAGTCCAGCCTCTGAATCTTCTCAACCACTGAAACGTCTACTTAGCCAATAAATCTTAGCAGTATCAGACTTGACAGAGATAAGTGTTCCTGCCAGTATTTTTATGCAATCAAAAAGGTTTTTACATGCACTTTGCTGAAATAAAATTAACATCTTTATCAAAAGCATCTTATTCTCTGCCAATTTTACTTCCTTTAGGAAATAATGTCTTCAGTGTTAGGTACCACTTTTTTTCCACCCAACAATGGGTCAGAGGCTAGTGGAATAAGCCAAGTTCACATAGAGTTCTTCCAAGATGACGTATGTTAGGATGACATTCATTGTCAGTAACAATTCTTTCATTAAAATCTTGAGTGTCATTCTTATCTCCCTGCTTTCTCCCAACCATTCATAACAATCTGCATCTTTCAAATTCCTTTTGTATTTAATTTCACATTCCTTGACAGCTTCCAGCTTTTCTGCACTCATGCGGCCTAAAAGACTCCAGTTGTCACTCATCTCTTCAGCAATACATACTAATTTTTAATTCCTAAACCAAGCCACCAGCTATCTCCTTCTACACCACCACTGCAACCTAAATCTCAGTTAATGAGGTTCAAAATACTCCTCTCATTGTATACAGAGAAGCCACTTCACAGAACAGCACACGAGCCCTCTGTGCACAGGGTATATGGAAGGATACACAAGTCAGAAAGGAAAATATCAACCCAAAAATGAATACTACATAATCCGACATAACGTTATGTTAAAAAACACTGCAATAATGTTGCATAGAGTGCACCTATTAATTTGTTTTTAAGGAGCTGAGATTCACAGAAAGTAGACATCAGGACTGTCAAGACAGAGTTGACATTATGTTAAAGTCACGAATAAGTCATCTTTTAAAAAGTGAGTTTGAGATCAAAGACTTGTTAGGAGATCCAAGTCTTTAAGATATACCGATTTTCCTCCATATCTGGAAAGCTCAATTTCTACAAGAGTTTTAGAACTCAAGAGTTCTAACAGATACCTGAAGTTAACATATAAAGCCCAAGACTGTGTTAAGATACGATGATTTCAGGATTCAAACTCAAACCTGTTTTATACATTCAAATGGAAAAGGACAATGGTACAGAACAATCAGAAATCACTTAGATTTCATCCTGTTTTCCCATATCTTAAGCTTCTTCTGTACTACGTTAATTTCAGCACAGGGAAAACAGCTTTTTCTGCATTACTTGTTACATTTAAATATTTCCATTATTAAGGGCATTTTACTGACAGTTGGGCAAAAGCAGACCAAATCTGATTCTCTTAACTGCATATTATCCTTAAGTGTCAGGTTAATTTAATGTCAGGTAGAATGCCTTTGTTTGTCACAAAATAATTTATCATTAAAGTATCATTGAACAAGACACCACATACCCCTCCAGCAGTGCTACTGATCTGTATACAACATGCTTTGGATAACTCATCACCACTTAAAGAGATTGCTCTCAATTATGCATAATATTAAAATTGCATTGAAAACTGCTCTGGGTAGGGTTGCTGGTTTAAGAGACCAACATGTCATCCCCCATACACATAAACGTATTTGAGTGGCCAGAGGCATCACATTAAGTCATGCAGCTAGTCTGAAGTCAAAACACCATCAACAATGTACAAGACCATATTCAGCAAGGACATTACTGTCAGGTGCAAAATAGCAAAAAACAGACCCAAATAATCAAGATATAGATTATGTGCCTTATAGCACAGTGAAAAGCTAATTGCCAAAGTTTTTGGCTGAGCTAAGCAAAGCGTACTTGTTGGTTCAGCAAATTAAATCTAACAGAACGTATGAGATGTCAAACTGACAAGATCGCTTTCTTCATTCTGTGATGAAAACTGGCTTGGCTAACCACATCTGCTAATTTTTTTTTTTTTATTACTCAGTAAAGCTATTTAGTCTGTCAGTTGGCCGAATGTATCTTTTCATTTCAATGAAGAGCAATCTGAAAATTGAAAATTAATCGTGTTATCCCCTACTGACATGCTGGTTTCAGTCCTCTTTCATCAGTATGATCCTAAGAACATCTATAAAGCAGAAAATTTGAGTGTATTTTAGAGACATGAGCTAATAAACTTTTTTTTTTTTTAATAAATGCCTTTAGCATCTTTAAGTCTACATTGTTGATGGTAAAAATGGATGGAACTGTTAACAGTAGGCACAATAATAACCTGTAGAACCTCAGAGATATTAGCAGTTCACTTTTACCTGCTACTGCATGGAATGACTGGATAATCTGCATCACTTCTCAGTACATTCCACTGCCAAGATGCACAGTCAGAAGCAATATTTGGCTGTATACATCTGGACAGATAAGTCACCAAGAACTGCTAGTTTAAATCATTCTTTCCTATCTCCAGGTTCTACAGTGTAAGCCTAGCCAATGGAAACCAGCTCCAACATTTTTTCAGTATTGCAAAACTTCAGTATTTGTTCACAAGCAAGTGACGACAGTAAGACCACATTAGTTACTAATGGTGAACAATGTTTTTAAGCAACATATTTTGTTGACAACCCAGTTCAAGAAATCCTGGCAGGGTGCTCTATTAAAGAGCTTTGAGCAACTTAGGAAAGAAGAACGTCTCTTTTTTTTTAACGCTACACATCTGAATGGAGCATTTCACAACTACTGTAATACTGATAAGAATCCTGTGTTCACCAGATCAGCCTAAGAGATTTTTCAGATAATACATGTGAAAAACTCCCAACAGCTAAGAATCAGGTCAACCTATCAAACTTAGCAAAGTAAATATTTAAATATTTTAAATAAGTCTTTTATAAGGAAAAAAAAAAAAAACCAACACCACAAACCTACCCCAGCTAAACCCCTTTGTTTTCATAAAACAAAAGATACACTTTCATTCCAAGGATCACACTGCTCAACAAAAATCGTTAGAGAACATTCAGAGGAGGATGATTTAAACTGTGTGGGCAGGAACACAGAAGTTCAGTGATAAAATGAAAGGCATTTATGATCACAGAAAAGACATAACAGCAGGGGCAAAACACGGCTGGGGGTTTTGCTCTTTGCATCAAGCTACCAGAAAAGGATCACAAACCTGATATGTAAGTCACTATTTTTGCTTTATAAAATAGTGATGGAAGTCCCTATCCAAAACAAGATTGAGCCGGTATGCCACTTCACACCACCACTTCTTTCAACTCCTTAAAATTCTACTGAATATGCTATTCTGGCAAAAATACCTGGAAAAGTAGTGAATACCATCCTATTATGTATTTGTTCAACCTGAATGAATAAAAGTATTGGATAAGTATTTACCAACTCATCTCAACAACACTAGTCATAAGCAAATTAAGGGAAAAAAAAAAAACAAACAACTTCTAAAGGGAAAGGGCAGGGAGAGCAGGGCTTCCAGTTACTGCAAAAGAAACATTTCTGTCATAAAAATACCTAAACGCCTTTCATACTCTCTATTAATTCTTTTTCAAATACACATAACCTTCTTTCACTCTTCGCAGGAAAGACTTGAGCCCTGGAGAAGAGTTAACATATACTGGATGTTCCAATATATGTCTAGGTGCTAGTGTCTTGTGAAAAGCTGTCAGGATTCAGGTGGGCCCTGAACTATGTATATTAGCTGTTCTATTATATATTGCATGATCCACAGTTGAATAAACAATAATTTAATTTTAGAGTCATCGTTTTATTACAAGAAAGTATTTGTCTTTGAATTACACTTCCTAGTCTCACAAGACATAGCTGTGACAAGACAAACAGCATTCTGCCAGTTTAACAAAGTTAGACAAGACCATACTTAGCAAGAATGAAAAACAAATGACAGATCAGCTTCCAGCGTCAGGAACCTCAGACCTCTCTACTTACACAAGGTTAAGTGCTTACTAAACCGTTCCCCTTAGAGATAACAAAACCACATAGAAAACAAATGCATGCCATGAATAAGAGCCTGAAGACAGAAACTCTGAAAAATCTTGCTGAGGTTAAGACGTCATCACCTGGGCAGAGTCAGGCCAAGAAAAAACGTACATATCTCTCTCCCTGTCTCAGCTACCTTAGTTCACTTTGTAGAATCTTCACACAAATTTACTTTCAGCTGTTTAAACTAAATTAACGCGCCGAATTGTGAACTGGCAAGAACTACCATGCGCTAGCACAGTACAGACTGGACAAAAAAAAAACAGATTAAAACACCCCTGCTACACTTGCCAGCACTCATCTTTCTGTACGAGACATACAACAAAAACGTAGTTTTCTTGTAAAGTGCGCAGACGAAAGCAAGAAGAAAAATCACTTTTACATCTCTATTTTAACACACGCGAAAATACTTCAGTCAAATGAGGCCAAGCACCAGCTACAGCAGCTCCACAGGTGGAGGAGAAAGGAGGCACACGCCGGGCCCTCCACCTGGCCTGGGGCAGGTTACAGCGAGGCCGCAGCCGCTGTTCCCCGGAGGGTTCCGCTTGCCCTGGCTGTCCCACTCCACCTCACGCCGTGAAGTTTGCAGCGGAGCGGGCGGGAGCGCCTGGCCGTGCCCGCCGGCTGCCGCATCCCATGGCGTCCTCCGCGCGGCTGCCGCTGGGAGTGTCCCCACCCCGTCTGTGGCTGCACCCGCACCTCAGCCCGCCCGCGGCAGCCGCCGGGGGTGAGAAGAGCCGCGACTCCGACAAGAGGCCGCGCCGACCTCCCCCTGCCGCGCCACTGTGACAACCCGTGCGCGTTCGGGAGGAATTAAATGGCCCATCTCCTCTTCCAGGGCCACCGCCTGTCCCCCGAGGCCCCGGCGTGAGGATACCCCCGGCCGGAGCCTCGCCCGGGCCACCCCTGCACTCACCAGGAGGACGGAGCCGCGCACCACCTCGGAGACGCTCTGCCGCAGCTCTGCCGCCGTGCCGGGCTTGCTCAGTGCCCGCGTGAACTTCCGAGTCTCCGGGGCCACCAGTGCCATGGCTGCCTCCGCGCTGCTGTGGCCCGGGCTGCCCGCTTGCCCTCACGGCCCGGTTGCCGGGCGCCCCCTCACGCGGCGGCGGCTAGGGGCGGCAGCCAGGAGGCGGGCAGGGCGCGAGCCCCGCCAGCGGCTGCCGCAGCCGGCGCCACTCCTGGCAGGTAGCCCCTCCCCCGCGGAGCCGGCGCGCGCCGCACCCCCACCTCCAAACAGAGCCGCACGCCGCCGGGAGGGGGGGTAAGAGGGGAGCCGGCGCGGAGGCCGATTGGCGCGGCGGGTGCGGGGTAGAGGGGCGGTGTCATGGGCGGGGCACGACGAGGCCCCGCCCCCACCTGTCCTGTGGCACCCTTCTGACTGGGCGCCTGGTTACCTGCCCGGCTGCGACTCCCCACTCTCATTGGTTTAGTGCTGACCCGAAGGCTAAGGTGAGGGGTGGGGTTCGCTGCAGCCGGAAGTTCCCGCCCTTGATAGGCAGGGCCTGCCCTCAGCGGGGCGGGCTGCTGGGAGTAGTTGTGGTAGTAGCACAGTCTCGGTAGGGACTGTGGCTGGTCCTGAGCATTGGGGTGGGAGGGTGGCCGTGATCCTCCGGGTTTTCTGCGGCTATGGCATGAGGGGTGCTCTGGGGTCGGTGGTAAGGCGCGGCAGGAGCGGCGGTGATTTCCTCCGAGGGCCGGGGATAAACCGCCGTAGGGGGCGCGATCTGCAGTGCGGTGTCTGGGGCGGCTGGGCCCTTCTTGCCTGCCTGGACTCGGCGCTAGCAGCTTCTGCTGATGCTTCTGCCTGTACTTGTATGTGCACATGCATATGTAGGGGGTCTATGCAAGCTCGTGATGTAACTGAAAAATAAGAAAGTTGTGAAATTTATGCTGGAGCGAGTCACAGTTCGGAGCAACCGTGTTCGCTGTCAGTAGCCCTCAGGCATCAATGAGGCTTCGGCCTCCCTTTGTACGGTTTTCTTCTCACGGATGGTTTCTTTTTTGTAGGTGAAGTTGCATACGTGCTCAGTTGCATGCCACTGTGGCACAGCTTTTTAAATTACTTAATTCCTTTTGCGAGAGAGACTGATTCGCATTATTAAAAATTATTGAGGCATCAGGCACCTTATGGCTACATTTAAATGCTTGGAATGTTTCAGAGTACTAGGGCTTCTAAAACCACTTTTCTACACTGAACATATAGTTTGCCACTGATGAAGGGAGCAACTGAGTGCTGTGGAGAAGGGAGAGGAGTTTTTGAGTGGAAAAAAATCACAAAGTGATGGTATCTGGAGCTACATACTCAAAAAAATGCCTGGCAGAGAAAGGGCCTACTTTTCTGGATGCTTCACAGAAACATCTTTAACTAATAAGATCTAAATAACTCGGGCAGTTCTTTAAGAAAGATGAAGGATAAAAAGTCAAAGTGCACACATCTGTGGCTTATATCAACAGAATTTTTGTGGGTGAAGGATCTTGCTGCAGATAGTTTACAGACCAGTATCAAAGGTTCATTTATTCAAATGCATGAGCTGTGGCTTTTTATTAGGATGACTGTCACACTGTGTTCGTATTAGTTTATACCTTCTGTGAGAAAGACAGAATGCAAAGAGAGAGAGGCTTATCAAAACTAGAGTTCCTGATTTCGCAAATCCGAGACCTGATGTGTTTATGAGTCAATGTTTAGACTGATAAATCAGAAAATTGAATACTGGTGAGACAAATTATCTGAATGCAGAACTGGATGAACAGATAAACGTTTAACTAGAGTAACTAGAATGAGCTATCTTAAGATCATCTTTTTTCTTTTTTTTTTTTTTTACTTTGATCTGTAGGATATGTCTAGATCTGAAACCTCTACAAGATGCCCCAGATTTTTATATGAATAATAGATGAAAATTTTCTAAAATAAAATATGTTATTTTCAGAGCACTTAGGTGTTTTGAATTCTGACAGTTCAGACAAAAAAAAAATTACTCATTTTATGGTTGCTTGAATTTAAAATGGCATTATTTAACTATGTTTGCTATGTTTAAATATCTCTCATATGTAGCATGCAGCTTTTCTGTAAAAGGGCCAACATTTCAAGTCTGAAGAAAACTCTGAATGATACCAGTACCGATGGAGATACATTTCAAAAGTACATTAAGTAGGTAAATGATGATTTATTTAGGGAGACTAAAGGACACCTGAAGGATAACGTCACCATGATCATCAATGTTTCTTTTCAGCTGAACACATTCAGTTGAAGAAAGAAAATGAAAGTGACAATTACTATTTTTTATAAAATGAAAGGAAAAATGTGGATGCTGATAAGCAGAAATGCTACATTAACAGTTGCGAAACAATGGGAATGAATAATAGATTCTAAACATATGAATGAAAAGTCTTGGCTTGTTGCCTAAAGGACAAGGGAAATACATTTTCTAAAATGTCTGGATCGAAAAAAAAAACCTTTACGGTAGCATGGTTTTCCTGCTACTTTGAAATGCACAGTTTTCAGTAACAATGCTGAATACAAAACAATTACAATTTCAGAACTAGCTAAGTCATGTCCTGGAATTTTAGGAGGTTCCAAATCATTCATGGTAATAATCAACCTCTCTACACTTGTTCCAGAAATGAAGGAGAAAAACTGATTTGGTGCCCATTAGAAATGTAAAAAAAAAAAGCCCATTAGAAATGTAAAATAACACGTGGAAGTGAAACATAAGAACCACATGCAGGAATTAAAGAATTACTGAGTTTCTACTATTGGCATGATTTGTTGGAATTTAGGCCTGTTGTTTAGTGGGATTAGTATTTCACCTGGCAAAAGTAACTATAATTTTGAGCTTACCCATATTCTGTTTAATGCAAATATTCTATTTTAAATTATTTTTGTATAAAACTTAAATTGGTTTTATACAAAGCCTGAAAAATAATTATAACTTGAAAATTCCATTGAACAGAGACCTGTTTGGCAAAATTCATAATCTTTATTAATTTATGGAAAGAAAATATAATCACTAATAACATAGATGCAGGTCTAAATATTTATAAGGAGATGTTACTTCCGCTTACTTTTTGCAGGGAATCTATAATGGGCCTTAACTGTTTATTTGAATACAGGTGAATGGAAAGGCATTCAAGGAGAGTATTTTCAAGTTAAATTACAGAGATGTTATAGCGTGGTTATGAACAACTCAAAAAGATTCATGCTTATGGTACAGATCTTGGTTGTAAAAGCAGAGGAATATTAAGAAGCAGTAATAATGTGGCATTTATCAAACTGTTACTGGAATAGTGGTATTGCATTTTAGCACAAATAACTGACAAACTGGAAAAGACAGGAAAATCTGCCTTGCAGTGAGAGACTGAAGAAGCATCTTTTTATCTTATAAAAAAGCTTGGTCATAACATACTAGGATTTGCAAGAGATGAAATTTCAAATATTAAAAGTCTCTTTAATCTGTCAAGTAAGATTACAATTAGAGCCAGTAACAGGCAAGTGAAATTATATTAATTTACAATAAGCACCATCTCCTTTTCTTTTAGCCACAAGAGGAGTTGTTTGGTATAATATCCCTAAGGACCCAATAAACTCTTATCTCCCAAATTATAAAGTAAGATTTGATATCTGTTGCAAATTCTAGGCTCTAAATCATCCCTCAAATTACGGACTTAAAGCAAAGTTCACATTGTAAGATTTCTTGGCTTATGTTGTTACAGAGGCCAAGCTAGATGGTTATTTTAACCTTTCTGGCCTGCAAATCCATTCATTTATGACAAGCAAAGAGCTGGTGAGTTAATGGTCACCAAATCATGACAAATCATGTGGTTGGAGTTGGTACTAAAAGAACAGAAGCAGCAAGAGAGTACTTGCTAAACATTAGACATGCAGGCAGTCTGGATGTCTTACATCAAGAGAAGATTCATTTACCTTTTTTTTTTCACTCTAAAATGCAGAAGCATAAAAAGCTACATTTTTAAAACATTTTATCACTATTTTAAACAAGCTACTAGTTCTGTATACTTGTAAATGTTAATACTGCTGATGGATTCTTTAGTATCTTCAGACATACTAACCCATTCAGTGATGCACTAGAATAGGTTCATTTAAGCACCTTTTTAAAATTCTCCTAATGCCTGAAAGCAATAATGGAGTGGGTTTTCTGCATCTGGCTAAGACTGACTTTTTCCCAGATACATCTAATCAACTCTTCCAAATATTACGCAAGCTGTGCCTACAGATATTTCTGAATAGCAGCTTTTAGTTCTTTTTTTTTTCTTGGTTTTTTCCCCCCACATGGAATATAACAGTGTGCCAAAGTTTATCTACAGAAATGTACAAATATTTACAAATTACTTGGATTATACAACTATGATATAACACATGAAATCCATATGATGCATTCTTAAGATAACATCATTTTTATGAAGTGGTGTCCCAAGGCCTACCAAGTCTTTTATTCATCTTAAATTCAAATATCTCAAACCAGCTATTCACTGTAAGGTAGAGAAAATGCGTATTTTCACTGAGCAGATACAGCATAAATTACTTTGATAGTTTCCCTTGATTATATTAGTAACATTATAGTAACATTATCTTATAATGCATATATTATTTATATATATATATATGAATATATATATTCATATATTCATATATATATATATTTGTCTCTATTGCTCACAATGCAAATATAAAAAATATTCTGGTTTATTCCTTACCTGTAAATCTGGGTATATCATGTGGTGAAGGGCACAAAGATTTAGTGGAAGTTTCTTACTAACTTCCAGCATATTAATGTTCATAGAACTATATGCATTACCTGCTTCACAGAATGACAGAACTCTGTGTTTTGCAACCTTGCAAATAGAAACTTTAGGAAGGACCAATTAAATGCTCTTGTGATCCACCGATTGAGGTGCAATTCTGGAAGCTCATTTTTGCAACTGTATTTCCCCTGTTCAGAAGAGGGATCACGGGATTGATATAAGTAACTAAATTTTTCTCTTCACTGATGCATGACATATATATAGCTGTGTTTTTCTTAGAAGTGTTACCTCTCATGCCCTGGCTAAACTCCAACTAGGGTAACTAGAGTTCTGTGTAAATATTAAATTCCTATGCAAGTTCAGGGGGATACTGTGTAATTCACTTCCTGCCTTTTCCAGTGACTCATAAGACAATTATGGCCTTCTTTCATCTTATCACTTGATTAATCAGTTTAATTCAGGCTTCTGGGATAGCTTCAGTCCTGGTTGTAAGAACTTGCCCATGAGTATTAGTAATACCTTTCGAGGAGTTAGTCATGTAATGCAAACAGAATTCCACATAATTTTATTATGTTTTCAGTTGAATATAACAAATATGTGATTTTAATCTGACAAGAAATTGATGCAGAACTGAGCATCTACTCTTTGTTTTAGATTATTTAGGTCTAAACTTACTTCAGATAGTTTGTGTTAAACTAAGATAGTGAAGGTAAACTAAGGTAATGAAGACTGCGTTTAACAGAAGTAAAAATGGGTGCATAAGGGTTTTTAATTTATTTAGAATTTCACTTTAAAATGTTTATTTTCACAGCTTTCACTCAACTGCTCTTCAGGGTTCCTGTGTTCTTTCAACAAATGCCTCATGTTATGATCACCAGCAGCTGCTTAAGTGCATACCATGGGACGCATCTTTCATGGGTTAGAAGCCTGTAGAAGAGGATTTTTCTGCTCAGTAGTGATGGAGATTTCCAGCTAAGCCAGACCATATGCCTGGATTTCTTATATGTAATCAGTCTTTCTTGATGTTGTTAAAGATGTTTCTGTTAAAACTGCAGAATGATTCAGTGTTCAGCTACTACATTTATTATTGTGAGACTACATCCCTTACTGCACAAACCAGCAATACGTTTCTTGCAGTGCTAATATTTGTGACTCTCCACCTGCTTTTAACTAGGAGCAGCATGGAGAAGATGACTGATACCCTTCTTACACATAAAAGTACTTATAAGGTCTCTTGCAGACACAGTAGTTCAAAATAAGGATACTGTTGACTTGCCTGCTTATTCCTTTCATTTGGCATGGCTCACATTTCTCTCATTCTGAGTAGGTAATGTCTTCATACACACAGAATTTCCTCAAGTATTCCTTGTTCTGAGGTCAGTTTAGATATAGTTCCAAGACACCAGCTAAGAAATAAGTAATAGGATGTGAGCTGTATTCAGCAAAGTGATCAAGCAGTGATTGTTTACGCTGTATGGGAGTCCAAAAGCTCATAGTTCTTATCTCCATGGCAGAGTAACTGATGCAGCAGAGATCTTTGCTGGCATCAGGGAACAGTTCTTACCATATGCTGTTAACAAAAAAAGGAAGACAGAAAATTTTTGTTTAGTGCATGCTTTCCTGATATCCATTACAGTGGTTTATTTAGGAGCTTGTTTCTCCAGTATCAATATGTACTCCAAAACACTAGACTTTGTTTCCTGTGCTTTCTTCCTTGCCTGTTCACTTGGCTGTCATTTATAATAATCATAGCAGTTATACTGTCACAAATAAGTATCATATACTATCATAAAGTAATATATACAATATTGTATAGATACTTGTGTTTTATACAATATGCAGCTAATATGTATACCTGCATAATTGCCAGTTTTTACTGGCTAAAGATTTGGCAGATTTTGAACCTGTGTGCTGTCCTATGGTTGACTGATTTAAAGTAAATTAGTGGAAGCAGTTTTTAAATAGCTGTAGGTCAATCTTAGAAAGAAAAAAAAAACCCAAGCAAAACAAAACAAGCAAACAAACTAAAGAGAACACTTATCAAAAAAACAAAAGAAATTATTTAAAGGGTTTGAAAGTTTCCTGTCCCTTTATAGTTTTTGCATATTTGTAGCTTATGATGGTATACCACAACAATAAGCCTTATTCACACGGGTAACCACAATGAAACTACTAGAAATAATCACATGAGGAACAGCTGCAAGATTGAATTTGTGGATGTGGTGTAAATAACAAAAACATAAGAGAGAATGCTGAAATTGTGACTAGTACAGAATAAAAGGGAGAAAATCAGACATCCTTCCAATAAATAAAGATAAATATGTCATAATCAGCCCTGGACTCACAACAGACTTTGGAATTTGTAACATGGTGCTAATGCTACCTAAAAGCAACATCTCCTATCAAGACAATAATTCAAATGATTATTTGAAATATTTCAAATGTGATCAATGACGAGTGTGACTTAAAAAAAAAAATCGAGATTTCTTTGAAGGGCAGTTGGAATTTGCTGTTAAGCACAAGAGTCTTGGAAGAGGATCCCTGTGCATGAGTCAATACAGACTAGCTCAAGATGCCTGCTGTCTCCTATTTTCCTATGAAACATGATGAACGGAAGCTCATGAGCATTTGTCAGCCTTCCTTTGCAAGGACAAAGGAAAAGTCCTTTTAGGCTTGATTTCCTAGGTTTTCCTGATGTGCTGTTTCAAAAACTATGAAGCAGTCCTTGCAATTAATTTTAATTGCATGTGTGAATGAAGTAAGTTGTCCATAAAATGGTTGTGTTATTGTCTATTCACAAACTACAGCTGCCTTGTTCTGCATGGTATTATCTGTAGCACCTAAAACATCTAAGAGCCTTCCAGAAGCTTATTATGCAATGTGACTAACATGCTTTTTTAATTATGGAAAAAAGTATATCTGATTTTTTTTTTGTTTTGTTTTTTGTTTTTTAAATGTGTTTTAATTAAATGTATCCCATCTATTCATTCAGCTACATATTATCTTCTCTCTTCTATTAAACAAGGGGGGGGAAAAATCACAGGGAAAAAAAAAAGCCTTGCGAGCTTGTGGTGCAGAGTGAGGAAGTAATTGCACAGGATCCCTGGAAGGCTGTCTCCTCCACTGGAAGTCTTTTCTCTGTAGAAAAAGTCTCATGTGTCAGAAAATGAAGTAGCCAAATATAGATCTGTTTTGGAGCCATGTTGTCCTTAGGTTCTCTCCTAAACACTCCACAGCTGTACCCTACACTGGTAAATCCTTCAGAAGCTAGCATGGCTTATACTCCAGATATAAAAGCAGCTGTAAGGAGATGCAGGGCTACAGATTTACTGGCACATTCCAGTGGCTGCAGTAGTGACAAGTTGTCTGCAATACGTATTTTCTATACAAGGAAACATGTAAACAAATATATTTGACTTTTATATATTTGCATATATAATAAGTAAGCAAACAGAAAGCCTTGTTATTTCTTCTGATGTAAATTTTGTTTCCATTCCTCAGCATGGTTGCTCAATCCTATGACCTTTCAGATCTATTTTCAAACAACAGAGGGATCAAACAAACTGTCTTCTGTCCCTGTGGCTCACTCAGACAGCATTCCAGCCCAGTCCTTTCTCACTTTCTCACTTTCTCAGGGTCATCTCTTTGCATCTTAATTTAAAGAAAAGGGGTCATCTGAGTTTGCAGATCTGTTTGGGATACCATCTGTCTTGCAGTTGCATCCTTAGATTCATTGTTTGCTGAGCCTTATCATGTTTCCATTTCTTTCTTCAGGTTTTCTTTTATGCTCTAGTTTCCTTCACTCATAGTTTCTTATTGTCTAAAATATTATTTTAAGAAAAATCCACGTCTTTCTTCCCACTGAACTCACCCATTGCCACCTTTCTTTCTCTTCCTTTAGTTTGTGAAGTCTGCTTCAGTTGTGTTCCTTAGAGCAAAACCCATTTTTATTGTTCTTATCACAGACTTTCCTGATTACATTCTCCTTTGGATTACTGACCATGTAATTAGAGGGCCTGGAAAGGAATACAAAAGATATCTTTAACCTGTTTTATGAATTGGGCATTATCTTAATGAATTCAAAGATGAGTGTCCTGGAACCTGGAAGGGTTGTTAGAAAATGGTGCTCTAAGAAGATAATCCAGTATAAGGTAAAAGAATCAGACCAAAGAACAGATAGTGAGAGGTTAAGATCAGAAAGAAAAAAACCCAAACTAACAGGAAAATACCAAAAAAATGTAACAGAAAAAGAAACTAATGAAAGTATTTAAGGTAGCCAGTTAGGATTAAGCATAAAAGGAACGGTGTAAAGGAAATTCTGACTTCCAGTTAACAATTCTGTTTTTGCAGTTTTTACTTCTTGTAATTGTAACCTAAGAGTTTCCTGGAAGCTGCTAGCACGGAAACACATTCACACTGAAAGGCAAGTTTTGAAAGCCAAATATTTTGCTCACTGTTAAAACTAACTTGAAATCTGAATTTAGTCCATTTTTAAAAGTGTATCACACTGGGTAAAAGAAAACTGCAGTGGACCAAGATAGATGGTTATAATACCTATAACGATGACCTTTAAAAAGGAAATTCACCAAACAGTAAAAAAAAAATACATACTTTTGTTTGAGTTCAGGTCTCTGAAAAACTACTCCCCTATGTCACCTCTGCTTCAAAAATTAACTGTTCCATTGCCCACAAGTCTGTATTGGTTTAGACTGAAAAGAGCTAGTAATTCTGATTTAAAAAGCAGAATAAGCAGACACCCTAGAAAAATATGACTGTACACTTCCACTCAGAGTATTTTGTTCAGAAGCCACAGGTGCTAATGAAACTTGATGGCCAGCTCCCTGAGCTGGGTGTAAGCACCATTGCCTTGGAACAGTGTTACTGCCACCAGCTGCCATCACAGCATGTCATTTCTAGTCGTATCTCCAGCCCTGTAGGCTTTCTGTAGCCTACCTCCTATTAGCTCCAGATGTAGCAACAGTGGTATAAGCTCTAGTCTGGAAAAGTTGATTTGGACTGTAGCACCCCAGGCCTCTGCCAAAGGTGATATATTGGTGAAAAATGTTATGAAAAAGCCTACTGTGATGGCTGGATACTGCAAAATCTGAACTTCAGATACTGACTTTTACCACAGCCCATGTGAGCAGTCTTCACACAAATGGGTAATAAAGCCCCTTATACCTGTGATTATTATCATAAGACTATTTCTCAGGTGGCAAAGAGCCGGCACAATGGCCCTGTCATGCTTCATCAGTATACCCTGAGACAGCAGCACAATCAGAGACCATTCTGGCTGGAGCAGTAGTTGAGAGGCCTGTGTCAGGTTGGTTGGGTCTACACTGAATCCTGGAGAGGTATTGTTGCAGTCTTGAGGAAGCTACAAACTTCCAGTAGCATTGGGACTCTACCAAAGGCTTTGTGTGAGAGTCCTATGTGGTGAAGGCCTAAATGGCTTAAATGGCTCAGTTCTGTTTTCAAAAAATGTAGACACTGAAGTTGGGGAACATCACCACCTAAATAGTTGCCTAAAGCCTGCTATATCAACGAAGGACAGCAGCAAGTATCTCCAGAGGGTAGTTAATTTAATCTACTTTAGACATTTACCTTAGATTGAGACAAATTGCTCTCTGGAGGTGTCTCTTTCTGACCATCAGTGCCAAAGGAATATAATGCAACTAGTATAGATATGAATATGCATCTTTTAGATACTTAACTTTCCTCCCCACAGTTGTTCTGTGTGAGAGTCTCTCAGGCTACATTCTGAAGGGAGGACCAAAGTGTAAAACTAGAACTTTGACAAGGATATTGGTGGGATATGTTTGAGCCATACAATGAAAATTAATTTTAAAATCACAAATTTTTGTCCTCTAGTCAATACAGTCATGTCAATGACGTCAGCACAGTGCATATAACTTGTGCCCCTTACAAGACAAACACAGAATTGTGATCTGAACTTATCCTGAGCAGTAATTTCATTTGGCACTTCAATATGTATTTGACTGGACTTTTCTTATGGAGATGCAGAATGGAATAAACCTTCTGATTTATATTCAGAAATACACATGAACAAAACACCTTTGCCATATAGGAGACCTTAAGTCTACCTTAAAGTCTACCTTAAAAATCCTGCCAGCTCCACTCGCCACAAGATGCATCTTGCCTACTGAAAAGTCCCCTTGAAATGAGAATATTTTGTTGGAAAATACGGTAGTAATCCTAAAAAATAGAGTTAGGGTATTAGAATTGCTAGCAGAAACAGATTTCGCTCGATACCATATCTGCAAATACAAAATTAATTAGCCATCCGAGCACTATCCTACCTACCTCACAAAATTTCAGAGAACATCTGCTGTGATAACTACTACTTGTACTGGAAAACTGTTCAAGTGTTAAGCTGGTATAGAAGTCCACTTAAGTATGTGCTTAATTATGTGAAGATAATTTCTTTCAGGTCGACTGAGTCTTTTCTTACACCTTTAAATCTAGTTTTAACCTTGCCCTTCTCAGTAACATTCTTCCTTTCAAAAGTCTGCATTACACGTAATATACTTTTCACTTCTCATTGATTCAGCCTCTCGTAGGGCTGCCATAACTGTGGCAGTTCAATTACTTTATTTCTGCCTACCATTTCCTTTTCTTACTAAAGCTGACCATGCGGCTTTGTACAGGACCTTTTGCAGCACACTATGTAAGATCATACTGAGATGAAGCAGCTGACAATGGTGATAGTCCTTGTGAAAGCTTTGCATTGATACTGGAAAGGTTGCAGTGGTTTCTTATTTGTCACTATCATTATGTTGCAACTGGATCTTTAAAGTGCTGTGTGGTCTGTATCCTGTTTATTGTGCCACTTCCATCCCAGTGACAGCTAAGATAATCGCATCTGCTTTGGTTTGCAGCTCAGATACTAGCAGGTCATTAGAATAGTTTTAAAAAAATAGGCAAAAAAAAAAAAGTGCCCATATCCAGGCTGGTGTCAGGTCCTTGATTCTGTCAGCAGTTGAGCATGTCAAAGAGCATGTCACAGAAATGAAAATAACTCTTTAAAAATGTCTTCTGTCATACTCGTGATAGCGTACATTTAGATGGGCCTTCATGGGACAAATACTTTTGTTTCAGGCAACAGTAGGACAGAACTTGGGGCTGATCACATCCACATATATATGTGGTCAGGCAAAAAGAAAAAAAAAAGTTATTTTGTTTTTTTTTGCAGTAAGTGCAGGTCTTTGAAAAACTTTCCACACAGATTCCTTCTTTAGGGTGCATGTAAACTCACCAGAGGTGTTATCTGTGGTTTGTGTTCCTACCCTGAACTGTGTGAGTACGTGGAGCAGACTAAATCATCATTTAGCTTCCCCTAAAGTAAAGGATCCCATAGCTGCTGAAATCTGTGGTGCTAGGAAAGAAATGGAGATTATCAGCTTCCTATGGATATTGCTTCTCAAAACATTACCACTACTTTTTTGCCCATTAAGAAGAAATGTTAATAGAAATGTTCTGTTCCTAGTCGGTAGCACACAGTTATCTACTGTCTTGCAGCTGAATAACATAGTCTACATAATGACTGCAAGATGTTGCCAGAGTAGCACTGGCTCCTGACATGAGAGGCTTTGCTAAGCAGTAATGTCTGGTAAGTGGATGTCAGAAGTCCTCCTGTCTGCTTTGCAAATGCAGGCTGGTGGCAGAGCTTGGCTGGGCATATGGAGTTCTGCCTGCTCAGCTAGAAAATGCCTCAGGTTGGCATCAGTTTATTGTGGATAACCTCTTAAAGTTTCCCCTTCTCTCCTTTTAGGAATAGTACTGGCATATTCTTGAGTTATTTTCTTCTGTCTCAGCTGAAAGCCCTTACAGTGAGCATTTGAAGTCTTACTTTTCTGGGGTGAGGCAAAGTTTAGGAAAATAAGTCAAAATTTGTAAGAGAGACATTTTCATGTAACTCCAAGACAACTGGAAATGGGCATAAACTGCATTGACTGAAATATTGCAAATAGTGCATACTTGAATGCTGTCATGAGACCCTGGACCTTCTCTGCCCTCTAAGGCAATGTAATAGTTACCAGAAAGACAGCCTTCACTGAAATTAAGAACTGACTCTTCCAGTAACATACTTTAAGCCCAAAAAGGGAAGTCCAGAAGTAGTGAAAGGTGATGTGGGCTGAGTGGCATCTGTTATGTTTTCACAGCCTCTCACAATACTACACTTTCCCAGGCTTGTCTTTAGCTTTCCCTGGAAAGTAAAAGTTCCAGAACTGGATGGAAGCCTCTTATTTTTCATGGCCATGAATGCAGCGTGAGCCGAGCTTTGTACTTTAAGGTGCAATAAATGTTAGAGAGGCTTCAGGCAGCATAGCAAAAGCCTCTGCTTGGCCTTGTAGCATATCTTGATTGTCTACACAGCAAGCATGAAGACTGAATCTGGTCAACTGAGTGTCATGGGATGGAGAGCCATTCTGTGTGACTACAGTGCATCTAACTGCAGCTCCTGAGTGGGTCAGATAAGCAATGCACGCACACACAAGGTTGGCTAAATGCAGTTTGCAGATAAAGCTTGTGTACATTTTAAGTGCAGAAGCTGCTTACTGAAACTCCCCAAGAGTGGCCAGCTGCTACGAAAATACAGCAAAAGCCACATCTTGTGTAGAGCAATGCCAGAAGTCCTGTAAAGTCTGCAGCAATCCTAGCCCTGGTTGATTAGTCTCACACTGAGGTCTTGACCCTGCCACTGTTTCTGTAGCCTCACAAATCTTGACAAAGGCACCTTCCTCATGGCTGGTTTTTATGCATTCCCCTGTTGGTAGAGGTAACCCTGCAGTTTTACTATTTTTTGATTCTGTGCCTGCATGCCACCCTCTCACCCACCCCAATTTGCACATGCTTGCAAAGCCACTTTCAGCGGGTAGAGTTAAATAAATACCTTCTTTTCCAGGACTCTATGACCAGTCGTACTAAGATGATTCTGAACATTACAATTGGAGCATGGCTCCCAATTCACCTAGAGATAAAGGGAACAGCAAAAATTAGAAAACATGCCTAAAGCCTTAGTCTCCTGCCTAAAGTCCTTGTTGCACAGAGAGGGACTTCAGATTTCCTACAGCAGTCCCATAGCCCTGCCTCTATCTCTGTCAGATTGCTCCCCTCAAGGCAGTGCACCTCTCTTACTGATGATCAGTTAGCTAGAGTGAGAACAGAATTTTTTCTCTTGCCAGCCTGTTACTGCTGTATATTTTCCTGAGTGCCAGTGGCCTTTGGCATCCTGCTGGCTTGCACACCTGAGTGCAAATGTCCTACTTGTTCTCCAAACAATGCTGCCTTCTTTTCTTCCTTGCTTCAGTCACTCGTTCATTCCCCTGGCACACTGTGCAACCAATGCTTATACAAAGCATTCCTCTGAACTGGTGGGGCTGCTGTCATCCTTCTAAGCCTGCTGTGAGCAACCTGCTACTGCTGGCAAGCACTTGCAGAGTGATGTAATCCTGTGCAGATCTTACACCACCATCCCAATGCCAGACATTATGTTGGCTCATGCTGTGTATTACAATGTTATAGCTCCTTATTTTTTTTTTATCTTTTTTTCCCCAATGGATTTGAAATTTGATCTTTCTGCTTCTGGTATTTTCTGTTGGAGAGAAATCTCTGTGCTGGCATCTGTGCAAAGTTATTGTCTTTCCTCTTGTACGTTCCAGCTGGGCTAGGTAACTTCCTCTGTTTCGCAAATTCTGGTTGTTTGTTTTGTTAACATTTAACCCCAGTCTTCCAGCTTTCCAATCTTATGTCCCTGATCCACAGAGTCTTCCCTCATCCAAGTCAGCTATTCCAAATAGTCGCCTCTGAGAGATCAATCAAATTTCTCCAGTGCTTCACTCTACTTATCTTCTGATGAAAACAGCTTTCCTCTATGTTACAATTTACTTTTACATTTTTATGTTCTGTAATACTCTTTCATGATTCACCTGCCTGGTTTCATGGAACAGTACCAAAAGTATTAAATGTTTCAGCTTCTTGCCACAGACAAACCTAGGACCTGGCTGGTTTCCATTCTGCGGCAGTTGTAGTATTGCTACAGTCATTGTCCTCCAAGTACTTAGGCAAAATAAATTTTGTCACAAAAAATGCAAAATATTCTTTATTACCCTTTTTACTGTCACCTCTCTGATTTCTCCTTCTAGATGAAAATCAAAAACAAACCCACTTAACTTGTACATTTCCTGACATTTTCAGTATTGTTAGACCAATGTACTGCTCCATTGTTTTGCTCAGACATTTTCTTAGTTTCTTCACAATAGTTTCTTTGCTCAGCAATGACTCAAAACAGAAAAGTATTAAAGAGGTCAACCTATTTGTTTCTCAGCCTTGTTAAGGTGCAATTATCCACCCCAACAGGAAATTCAAGAGTCCTCTGTGAATGGGTTAAACCACAACAATGTTACAGAGGTACAGAGGCCAGAAAAGCCAACAGGCTATGGTCTAGCATATATGTGAGGTGACTTGGCCCAAATTAATTAAATTAATTGAGTGAAGGTAAGACTCTTCCTTAAATTAAACACACTGAAAAGAGAAAGGATTTACAAGCTGTGCTGAGCAGAACCTGAAAGAGTTTTCACCTCTTCCTGTGCCCTAAAAGCCTTTGCACCAGTGGCAATGGCCTGGAAGGAACTGATGCAGGAATCCTCTCACCACACCCATGCTAAACCCTAGCAGGTTAGAAAGGTGATTTGTTCAGACTCATGGTGGGTAAATAACTTCAGATTTACAGTTTATATGTTACTAAATCAGACAATATAAATAAGGCAGTTGCCATGTAATGTGAGAATACACAGATGTTGTATCTGTAAGACACCTCACACACAGGGCTGTATGAATGAATATTGAGGAACACTGTGGAGATGACTGGAATCTCCCCATCTGTCTAAATATATCTGGATCTGAATCAGCAAAACTCACTGAAGCCTCCAGCTTACTTCCTCTTGGATTTCCCCATCTTCAGATTTCTTTTCCTCTGTCTGTTGTAGGAGAGAGATGTTACAAAACATGAGTTGAAATCCTTTTATAAAAATTGCTTTTGAGTAAAATTCTGGATTAACATGGAGTTACAGCATCAGATTTTTGCTATTACTTGTCAATAACTAAGACTTTTTTTTTTTTTTTTGAGTACTGACATTGATTTCAGAAGACACAAAATCTTGATTCTGTGTGATCAGCAGCCCTCTGGCAGCACCCTCTCCAGGCTAATGCACCTTACTGTGATAATTGCCTTCTAGCAATCTGTTTTGTAATCCATTACTTTAAAGTAACAAAAGACAGATTTGTAGGACAAGAGGAAATGGCCTCAAGTTGCACCAGGGGAGGTTTAGATTGGATATTAGAAGAAAATTCGTCACTGAAAGGGTTATCAAACACTAGAATGGGCTCTCAGGGAGCTGGTTGAATCACCACCCCTTGGGAGTGTTAAAAAGGCACGTAGATGTGGTGCTAAGGGACAACATTTAGCACCAGGTTTGGTAGAGCTAGATAATGGCTGGACTCAGTGATCTTAAAGGTCTTTTCCAAATGAAATGATTCTGTGATTCTGTTTAACTTTCAAGAGCAACCACTTCTGAACAGTGAGAGAACGGTGAAAGACATGATTAATTTGGGACAACATATGTTTTATGTAATATTCACAAGTACCTAAATCACACTTTAAGTGTTTCAAGTTGTTTGTCTATTCTATTAATAAGTCCTTGTGTGACTCTCATTGAGTGACTGCCATTTGGGAAAGGAGAGGCAGGGCCACTTGCCTACAAGAGTAGCAGGAATCATGGGTGGAATGAGGGTTACAACACAGGATTTCCTGCCTCACAAATCTCTTCTGGTTCTTCCAGATCAGGCTGCCTCCCAAGCAGGTAATTACATATATATCTGTCACTTCTCTCATAATTTTCTTATATTTATTTATGAGCTATGATTCTCCTACTTAACTCAATTGTACTTCACTGTCTTAATTAGCTGTGCTTTACAAAACAACTCAGAGATGGTTTTTCATTTGCGTGTTCATGAAGTCAGCTACCAGAAAGGTGTTAACTAAGTATTTATAGGGCTACACAAAAAAACTCTAAAGCCCAATTAAAATATATTTAAAAGTGCTTAGCTGTCAGCCAACCAAATATTGCAAAGCCATTTAATCACCCACAAATTAGTCATAAAGAAAATTACGGCTGTACATACTGTTTGTGTTCAGGCAAGAGAGAACTGCATGCTTAAACAAAATGAACTTTAACATGGTTAAAAGAAACTCACACTTCTTTTAAGTGAGGTGCTTTTATGAAAAGTGGTAAGAGGAAGCTGTATCCATGCTCAGCTGTAGAGGAGGAAAAAGCAGATCCCCAGCTGCAGCAAACTGATTTTCGTTCAAGGAAACGAACAGATAGAGCTAGATTGACTTAATCCATTTACGGATCTTCATCAAATTTTCTTATAATCTCAACATTTACAAGACTTTCAACTCTGAAATTAATTTTGATAGAGGTAGTGAGAAAGACTGTGTTGAAAGCAATCTTGCTTACACATTGAGGGAACTATTAGCCCATTTTGTATTGTTTCATATTCTATGTCATCAAATAATTCTGCCCTCTATTCCAGTCATAAAGTATTTTATCATCTGTGGTTGGTGGATTTGTTTAAAAATACCTAATCCTTTTGACATTTTATTCAACCTGAATTGCTTCATTGCTTTTGAAGGGTTTTTTCCTCTCTGTTGAAGAAAGGTCAAACAACAATAGGGGTGTCAGCTGTATACACCATGACAGGTACACTCCAGAATACTTAGAGATATGAACATAAAGTCTGAACACAGTATGTATGCTTTTCTGTATGCATTATGTATGCTTTCAACTGTTTTGAATGTATATAAGGAACATCTATTTTTTAAAATTAGCCATTTTCTGACCAGCTTCCTCTGACCCCTTGTGATCTCTCCACAGAAGAGCTGTGTGGCTAGCTGTGTTTTAAGATCACCTGTAGGTTTAGCCAAGAAGTTCAAGAAAACAAAACAGGACCATTGTTCTATCCTTTGCAGAGATGATCTGGACCAGGGAGAAGAGCATATTACAAAATAAGAGTAGTATGCTCTAGAGTCTAGGAAAAATGGCAAAAGCAGGTACTGAAACACATATTGCTACTGGTTAGTTCATACATATAGTCCAGACAATTAGTTCCGTGCTCCAAGGCTGTCAGTCATGAGTGAAATATACAAAAAGTTCAAATTTGATTTCACACGAATGTGAAAGAATAAAACTTCTAGGTGTTCAGGGAAGCAGATGAAAGAGGTGAGACAGGTGAGCAGTACGGCACCATGGCATCTCTCTCTCATGTAAGGTCACGCTTCTCATGAATGCGGTATTAACGGTAATGGTGGCATAGGTGAGTAAGTGCTTTAGTCCTCTGAATCACCTGGACAAATCCCCAGATGAAAGACATCAATTCCCACTTGTAAACTTGCACTGGAGAGTGGTCTTTACTATTACTGTCTTGTTTCCAGCATGTTCTTGTGATCAGAGCAGAGATGCCTGGATGACCCCCGAGTTCTTTTTATCTTCTATGGATGCAAGATGGCACTGGCCAGCATCTGTCTTCACATACCTCAGCTTTCCTTCTTTCAGTAATTCCTGTAAATACCAACAGCACTATCTAGGAGCTGATGTGCCAGCTAGCATAAAGTCCAGCACGTTATGCTCAATTCCCCTTTCATATAGGGTATTTTCTCTAAGCTTTGAGACTTAAAACTCCCACTGTCTGGGGTTTGTGCACTCTTTCTTTTCTAAGGAAGAGTCATTTTAAACAGTGAGCATTCTGGATTCCTTTTTGGGTTTGTGTTTAATTGTTTGTATTTTGTTTTGTGATATGGGTGAATATCAAATCCTTGGCTAATGTAATACCTCAAAGCCCTTCCTAAAATGGATGCTATAATCTTGATTCATTCTCTCCTGAGTGTATAGTTTCTGAATTCCTCTCTAAGTCCTTCTCTGTTTATGAGTGATCTAGTGAGATTACAAATAATTTGTTTGAGACTGCTTATCCACCACTTTAGCATACATTGTAGTTAGGACTGATGACGTGTTTGAGAGAAATAAAGGGTTGGTTGGTGAGCACAAGTTATGAAAAACTCTATGAAACATGTTTACTTGAAAGAAAAGCTTGAAATGAGTGCTAAAAATGTGCTGTGTACCAAGCCATAGCACTGGCTCTGCTGCTGGCATTCTGTGTGCAAAAGTTAATCTGTGCTGGGTTATGCTTAACCTCAAGACAGCTTTTTTGCAGAATAGGGAAGTCCATGCAGAGGGCTAGTTACAAAACTCTAATTGTGTCTCATACCTATTGCACAAACTTTCAACAGGGAGACAAGCCTTTAGAAAAGGTCACTTGACATACAAGAGTGATGAGGTATTTGGTCCCTGGCACTTTTGTCACCCAACATGAGGCCACACCTCCACTTACAGTATTTTGAGCCCACATAATTATAATTAAGCTTCTTACTTGCCATAAAGCAGCACGGCTGATTGAAAACCTAGGTATCTGAGCAAAGACACTGTGGCACAGCCTTTGTGGTAGAGCCTTAGTGGCAGCCAGCTCCCTCATACTTGGGAGGTGGTAAAATGAGGAATCAGTCCATCAAATCACAAGCACTCTCACAGCATGGAAGAGACAAAATAATCCCCGCTAGGTCAGGAGAGAGTTAGGTTATAAAAGCAGTGTATCTGTCAGTAAATATTTCTAGGCATAGAAATGACCCAACAGACTGACTACCCCAGTTTTTTATCATATCAGTTACTAATTTGTGGACTGTGATTTAAGGGGTTAGGGTTATTGGTCTATAAACCATTGTAGGAGACAGGAATACCCATTGTTTAACCATCTCCTCAAACAGACATGTCAAAATCTAGAGTTATTTTCAAACATACTTACATTTTTTTGTTTGATTGAATTGTTATTTGTAAGTATATTCAAATCTCCTTCATTCCCTGGATCCTTGGGAAAGCCAGACAGTGCTGACAGAGGGATCATAATTGCTGCTGTGTAGCTAAGACAACATTAGCACCTGGGTTTTGACAATATTGTTTGTTGGTTCTCACGAATTCAGCTTTCCTGCTGGATGTGATAGCCCAGTAAAAGAGAGAATGTTGCACCGTCACCTTCACCACTGCCCAGTATGAAAGCCTGCCTGATTTTTTTTTTACACACTCTAATTAAATCCTTGAAGGTCTTCAGGTAGCAGTGAGTAATCTACTACTCATTTGGATCCCAGTTCTGTTCCTAAAGTCTAAAATACTCTTATCATGAATCCAGGCCAATGCCTTATTAATTATGACTGTGTCTGAGAAGATCATCTTGGTTGTTACTATATCAGCATGACAAAATGAAGAAATACAATTAGTGATGAAAGACACACACCCTTTATAATTTTCCATCTTGATCAATTCGTTCTCAGGCCTCACCCTAAATTCTTAACATAGGTGGTTACACAATGTCATTTGAATGAAGTGATCCACTTACTGATTTTCTTCCTTGAGCTCCTCTCCACAGAAGTGAGAAGGCATGTTGAAGTAGTAATCTTTTTCTTGCAAAGAACTTTGAAACTTTCTTAAGAGTGCTTGTAGTAATCACCACAACATTAGTGAGTTGCAAAATTTCAGTTCAAATTCTATATAATTGAGTTTTGGATCGTATTAGGATTTGTTCCAATACAGAATAATTAGATCTTATCCTATTTTTTGCCCATATCAGGCAAGGGTTCATTCTCTTCAGCTGAAGATGCTGACAGGGATTTTTTCTATGCGTCACTACTTTCGATTACTATGAAATAGCCACTGATGGTCAGTCCAGGTTTCCATTAAGCACTTTCCATGACTGGAGCCAAGATCAGACAAAATTACTTTCTAAAAGTTTTTTGCCTGACCAGTACCCTGATCACTTTTAGCTGGCCTCCCAGCACCACAATGTGTGCAAGCACTCCCCAAGAAGAGTTACTTACCTGCATATTATTTGGAGGGTATTGCCATGTGTCACCTACATACACTCAGAGGGTCCTATAGCATTTCCATTTTACAGAGAGAAGACACCTTTTGCACCTGTTTTGAACCTTGTGTGGAATGTGACGGTACTCAGGATACAGGACATCCTTGCTAGACAGTGAAGCTCAGTAAACTCTTTCACTGCATGAACTTACAGAAAAGACTCTACAGATACAACATACAAGGCAACCAGAATGCTTCAAGACAATTCAACAATTCTCCTTTCACTACTTTTATCTTCCTCTTTCTTTCCTTCTCTTTTTTAAAGTCATCATTCCACTGTGCGCAGACCTGGGCTCCATCCCATTGCTGTTACCTTACTTGTCAATCCCCCTTGCCACATCTACTCCTCAGAGCTTTTTATGGATTCCTCCTCTGCCAGTAGCAGGTTTAAGACCTGCCAAGTTGCATAACCCCGAGTGTGCCTCTGTTTTTTCCCCGTCTCTTGCTCCACCCGGTGCTAATTCCACACATTCCACCCAGCCTTCTTCTGGGGCCACTCCCTTCTTCTCTCTTTTTTGTTCTCGCCTTAATGCCATCCCCATCCATGCAGAGCGAGGGCAGCCTCCCACCCAAATGTTAGTTACGCGTCCTCCGTCTCCCCTCTCAAAACAAAGCAGGAGTGCGGCAGAATCCATCTGTTCCCTGAATCATGCAGTTTGTGATGGGCACTTTCCATCTGCCCTAGCTCACTGCTGTACTGACTGCGGTTTTGAAGCTTAAAGTGCACTCATCTGAGCCAAACCGTGCTGAAAACACAATGTGACTCTCCCTGTTGAATTCAGGACCCTTTTAATCAGGCCACAAATCATGTGGGGCTGACATGCTCTTTTTTTTCTTGCCATCTTTTTCTTTCCTTTTTAACATTTTAATGTACTGACACATCTCAAGTGTTGCATCAAACACAGGTACTTAAGCCCCAAACCAGTGCTCTTCCTGGGCATCATGTCAATCTTCTTACAGAATGTCCTTCAGATGAAAACAGTTTACCTACAAGTAAGTAAAATTTCTCGTTTGTATGACACTGAAATATGGCTTAAGGGAAAAAATGCTTAATTTTTGCCCCTGCAAATGTACATGCTCCCAGCAAGATCACTGATGTTGAATTCATCTTGCAGACTGCTTCTCCTGTATATATAAACATACCAGTACTCACTCATACTGACTGGATAATATATTCAAATAATTTTGTATTGCAACTCCAACTATGTTGATATGGAAGGACTAATCCCCCTAAAACCTGGAATTTTAGAGCTGAAAGTGACTGAAAATGCTTTCTTCTCAATATATATGCATATACAAATTATAATCCAATATTTGTACTAACAATTTTTTGTCATCAGTGTAATGTGACTTGTGTTGTAAATATATACTTACTAGTATGTATACTCAAACAAATACGTACTTAAGGAACAAATGTTGCAGTGAATGCATGTCTGATATGTACATAGGAGCTTGCTGACTTTGGTGGTTTATTTTTGTCCTACTTGAAAAGCTTGGTAACTTAGTTTACAGCAGGCACAAAACAATGAACTTGAGCTGATTTACTATTCCATCATTATTTCTTAAGTGCCAGAAATGGTCTTAACACAACCTTCAGCACAACTGCCAGATCAGGATACGGGCAGGTAGGAAGTCTCTGAACTCCAGTCACGCAGTGTAGATGGTTGCCTGTGCCCCTGGAAGAGTCTGTGGCAAGAGCTCCAGCATGAATGTGTAACAATAGAAAAGATTAATGTTATGGTTTACACACCCCTTCAGATAAGGGCTTCCAGTTCTTTCTCTCCCAATTAATTCCCTCTTGCTGTCTCATTTCCTCTGGGTGCAGGTGCATTTGCTGGAGATGAGCCACCAAGCTGCCAGAGAGCATGGAGGCATGAAACTCAGGCTGGTCTGTGCAGGCTGAAGGCAGCATGGAAAGATCCCGTGGAAGCTTCAGCATCCAGGCATTATGTGATTTACTTCAAAAATTTAAAATGGCATGAAATGTTGGTGCTCATTTCTCCAGTTTAACAGCCCAGTCAAGTCTGTCCTGAGAGATCAGTGGAAAAACACCCTCTCCATTGCATCAGCTGATCAGAAAATGGCACCATCCCACTTCCTGGGTGAGGGAGAGCCCAAAATAGCAGAGAAGCACAGGTAGAGAACATCATCTTCACACTAGGAAAGATTTCTTTGTTCTGGGTGGTGATTTCTGCTACAACCAGCCCCAGGAACACAGACGTTTGTAGTGTCCCTGATGCTCATTTATAAAGCACTTAGCATTTTTTTTTAATATTGAAGTATATTAAATTGTGCTCACCAAGAAAAACAAGAAATAATTCCTGTGTGTACAGAAGGGAACTAAAGGAACAGTAAGAACCCTGTCTTTTGTACTGAAGTAGTTTTATATTTTAGTTTTAGACTAGATCTCGTCCTCAGTTTTAGAAATCTCCCTAGCATACCAGTGCAAATGGAAAATGGCCCACACTGGAGAAAGTATAGCATGGAAGCAGTAATAAGCATAATAAACTATTCTTGCTGTGTTTTTAATAACTCTGCTGTATTTATACGTAATTTATCGGTACACTGATTTTTCTTTACAATAGTTTCTCTTTCTGATAATGAAAAGTGGTTTAGTTTTACCATTATTAACATTTTTAGAGGAGAAAAGAAACAACGGGACTGTTTATTTCCTGGAGGTGTGCATCTTCTATTGCAAATATCAAGCAAGTTCATTTCCTGGAGGTGAACATCCTTTAACTTTTTGCAAGTTCTTCCAAGAGAGCATTGTACTTCAATATAAGCATATGAACACAATCCTCCCTTGGCATGGGTAATTAGAGTTAGGAGGGAAAAAAAGATGAGACTATTCTTTTGTGCTCGAATTTAAGTCAAGTACAAATAACATAATGACATTTGGGGAGAAGAACTGCTTAAAGCTTTAACCTTTTTTTTTTCTTTAATCTCATAGCAGTGTTGTGCTACAGGCCTGATAACATCATGATGTGGGTGGCCATGTATTCCCTTAACCACAGATTTGCCTCTGAGTGTAAATATGGGTGTTTAATAACCTTTGCACTGTGTGGCGATATACAGGTAGGACTACAATACAAGATGTGAAGAAAGAGGAGGAGAATACTTGAAACTATGGATAGATATCACAGAGAAAAAAAAATCCCTTGAATACCCCTATAAATATCTTCTAAAATCTAATTTTCAGAATTTACACAGTTCCAGCACAGCCATAACTGTATGGAACAATGCAACTCATTTTCTGCATCTTAAAGGCTTAAGATTTTTGCTATCACTGAGACTTATCTTGGGTAATCTGGCATATACTCCAGACCACAAAGGTACTCTTTGACATAGATTCAGTGTGAATCTGATGGCTAGTGCTTGATCTCTAGAGTATATAAAAAAGTACATATACGTGAAGTATGCTGTGTCATGCAACGCTATACATAAAATTTTGACTTCCTAATGGATTCCTTAATTTGGTCTTTTGAGCACCATGTTTGAATCTCACAATTTTATTGATGCTTACTGATGTTTTGTCATTTACCTTCTAGTAAATTCATGCCCTTCAGATGCATGATCTAAAATCCATTTCTAGATCATAGAATCAATAAGGTTGGAAAATACCTTTAAGATCGAGTCCAAATGTAACCCAACTACCATGACCACCAAACCATGTACTGAAGTGCCACATCTACACACTTCTTGAACACCTCCAGGGATGGTGACTCTACCACCTTCCTGGGCAGCCTGTTCCAACACCTCATCACTCTCTCAGTAAAGAAAGTTTTCCTAATACAAAATCTAAACCTCCCCTGGCATAGCTTAAACCCATTTTCTCTCATCCTATCACTAGTTACTTGGGAGAACAGGCCAACACCAGCCTCACTACAATCTCCTTTCAGGTAGTTGCAGAGAGCAGTAAGATCTCCCCTTAGTCTTCTCTGCTCCAGACTAAAGAACCCCAGCACCCTCAGCTGCTCCTTCTATGCATGCCCTCCAAACCTGTTACTAGCCTTGTTGCTCTTCTCTGGACATGCTCCAGGACCTCAATATCTTTCTTAAACTGTGGCACCCAGAACTGAAGACAGTACTCAAGATGTGGCCTCAGCAGGTCTGAATACAGGGCCATGATCACTTCCCTACTCCTGCTAGACACACTTCTTGGCCACCTGGGCACTCTGCTGGCTCCTGCTCAGCTATGTGTCCACCGGCAGCCCCAGATCCTTTTCCACCATGCTGCTTTTCAGCCACTCTTCCCCAAGCCTGTAGTGTTGTTTAGGGTTCTGGCAGGGCCTGGCACTTGGTCTTGTTAAACTTCATTCCACTGACCTTAGCCCATTGATTTAACCTGTCCAGGTCTCTCTGGAGAGCCTTCCTACCCTCAAGCAGATCAACACTCCTGCTCAATTTAGTGTCATCTGCAAACTTGCTGATGGTGCCCTCAATCCCCTCATCCAAATCATTAATAAAGATATTAAGCAGAACTGGCCCAAATACCAAGCCCTGGAAGACACTGTTTGTGACTGGCCACAAACTGGATTTGACTCTGTTTACCACAACCCTTTGGGCCTGGCCGTCCAACCAGTTTTTAATCAGTTTTTAATGCTCAGTTGGACAGCTCAACCAGTCTATTTTTAATTCTCACAAGAATGAGGTCCCTCCTAAGTCAAATGGAATGTGAACATAGTACATTAAACATAAACACAGAGATAAAAATCAACAATTAAGAAACATCAGAATCAATTTGCCTATCTTAAACTTGTTTCCCTAATATGTTTGCATTAGAATCTAAGTCCTGGTATGCTACCATATGTTCTTTTTTTTTTCATAGGATCTCAGCCTTCATTGTAATAAAGAGCCTGGCTCCTGTGACAAAGAATTTAAGGACAATGACTTTATTTATAGATTTATAAAGATACAATGTGAAGAAGAAAGCACAGTTTCCTCCACAGGTCCAGGTAAACACACCTCTTGTGCTTCCCCCGTCAATCTCTGCAGAATGCACTGCATGATTGTTCTCTCACCCACATTTGAGGGGCATGGAATAAATCAAGAACATAGCAGATGCAAGACATTTCTGGTGACTTGCTGGGACTAAATAGACACTTGTTGGAAAGTGGTCAAGGTTGAGGCACCTGGCAATGAAGTAGGTATGAAAAGGCCTTTGCTGGGGATGGAGCTGAGCAATGTAAAGAGTGGAAGCTTGTGGCTGCTGATGGCCACCAGCTGGTGAGTTGGCTGAGCCAGTCCCTTAAATACTGTACTGTGATTGCCTCCTGTTCTGGGATTACAAAGAAAAACAAGATAGCTCTGTCTGAATTATGTTTGAGTTATTGAGGCAACAATTACCCCCGTATTCATATATTAGACATTGATATGGAGCTCAAGTTTAACATGGCTAGAATCATCTACCTGGAATCATGTAAAGTGTTTCCCACTGTCCCACATGACATCCTGGTTATCAAATTGTAAAAGCATGGACTTGAGGGGTGGGCCACTCACTGGATAAGGAATTGGCTGGATGGCCAAACTCAGGCAGTGGTGGTCAACGGCTCAATGCCCAAATGGAGACCAGTGATGAGTGGTGTCCCTCAGGGGTCGGTACTGGGACCAGTGTTATTTAACATCTTTGTCAGCTATATGGGCATTTGAGTGCACCCTCAGCAAGTTTGTAGATGACGCCAAGCTGTGTGGTCTCATTGATGTGCTGGAGGGAAGGGATACCATCCAGAGACACTTGGATAGGCTGGAGAGGTGGGCCCAAACCAACCTCATGAACTTCAACTAGGCCAAGTGCAAGGTCCTACACCTGGTTTTGGGTCATCTCAAACACAAATACAGTCGCCATGAGGAGTGGCTCAAGAGCAATCTTGAGGAGAAGGACTTGGGTGAGCTGATGAAAAACACAACAATGCTGGCAATATGCACTTGCAGCCCAGAAGGCCAGCCATATGCTGGACTGCATCAAAAGTAGTGTGACCAGCAGGACAAGGGAGGTAATTCTGCCCCTCTACTCTGCTCTTGTGAGACCCCACCTGGAGTACTGTGTCCAGTTCTGGTGCCCCAGCATAAGAAGGACATCAAACAGCTGGAGTGGGCCCAGAGGAGAGCCACAATGATGATCAGAGGGCTGGAGCACCTCCCCTGTGGAACTAGATGATCTTTAAGGTCCCTTCCAACCCAAACCATTCTATGAATCTATGAACAACAAAGGGGGAAGATTTGAGCACTTTAAAAATTATCTATAAGAGCATAATGCAAAATCAACTGAGAAAAAAAAAAACAGATAAAACACAATACTCTTGCCATTTTTTCCATTTAGGTTGCCTATCTTTGCTCACTTCATTGCTCCTCTACATGTAGAGAACTAACCTAGAAAATGGTCTGTATCTTCTATAGTCAAAAAAAAAAAAATCAAATGTTTATCTTTGTAATTCACCAAACCCATGTCACTGTAAGAGGACAGGGGTTCTGCTGCAGTACAAAGGTTTATTCACTTCTGAGAGAGTGAGAGAAATTCTGTAATTTCGGAAAAGCACAGGATCAACCAGTCTGATTTCAGCCCAGTTAAACTTTCCCCTCTGCCCACCCTCCTGTTCCCATGCAAGCTGCTATTAGTGAGCTACACTGCCACAGAAGTCTTCTCGGTAGGGTATGTACGGTGCACATCTTTCTTCTCTAGAGAAGGGCTAGAAACCATAGGTAGAAGCTACTGAAAATCATTATGTTTAACATCAATCTCTTTTCAGGTATCTGCTAATATTTCATGCAATTGTAATAACTGTAGGTGCTACTCAGAATGTCATAGAAACCCCAGATGTCAGAGACATGGATCACCCACCATTAACCTGCAGAATCATTAACCTGCATGGAGTTAGAGCAGAAAATCCCTAAGCTAGGTGCTACATTTCCACTCTGTTTCACTCTGCCACTATCCTTCATTCTATATGGCAAGGGACCATCTATTAGAGATTAATTAGTAATTAAGAGTTGGTTCAAAAACATCACAAGTTCAGTGAAGAAAGCAACCTAATTGTGTTAGAAAAATAGAAATACAAATTTCAGTCTTCTGAGATTTCTTCTGAACAGGAAATTAAAATAACTCGATTTTGAACATACCAAACTGATCCCACTAAGTAGATGTAATAAACAAATGGAGATATTTAAGCTGACATTTAAGCAGTGTCAAAGCCTCCTAAGCTTGTTCTGAGTAGATTAGTAGATAAGTGTTAGCTTTCCTATTCTGGGATATGGTCCAAGGCAAGCATGAGGACTGATGATTTCATTTAAAACCAAAGTGGACAACACTGCCTATTTAAATAATGCAAATCATCTATGTAATTCTGATGAGAGGCTACCAGTTGACACTGATGTTTTTGGGATAAAACCCCTCTCTTCTTGGCATTGTACCTGGGAGCAAAACCTTTATCATTCTATCAGTAAGTGAAACTATAATTATTAGCATGGTTTCGGTAGTTTCTCAAAAACAAACAGTGTATCTCATCTGATGGAATCCCAGAAAAACTGACTTAATAAATTAAATCTTTTTTGAAACAATAAATACCATGAGATGCTTCACAGATTCCATGATATATTTTTAGACTTAAGTAAGATAGTTGCAAATAAATTCAGAGCCAGCTCCCTGTATCTCAGTAGTACTGACAAAACTGCAAGTATTTCAGTATACAGCTGGGAGAAGCTTGCCAACCACTGCGACTCATTCAGTTTTGCTGTACCTATTAGTGATAATGAGTCCATACAACTGCTTTGAAAATGGCTCTTAAATATTTGCCTGAATGCATCTTTATTCAGCCAAATATACACACAAGTTTCTAGTACATTTAGTGATTCTGAATTAAATCCAATTCCAGTGCTCAGCACTACAGAGAAGAATCCCTCTGATTACTTTGTAGGACATCAATTTAGGGAAATCTTCAAAACTGAGCTTACAAAACAGAAGAATAATAGTTCTTGGCTAGCAAGACTGTAAACCTCTCAATTAAAGATTGTTCTGTCACTCCATTCTGAGTCACTGGTGAAAATAAAGAAAAGCAAGCCTTATCTTCAGCATTAAAACAGCAATCCTAAGCCTATTACACAGGCAGTGATGGAAAAGTTTTCAGGTTTTATCCTCACCTATATGAAAGGCAGATTCACAAAAAGGCTTAATTACTTTAAGTGGAGGTTAGTCAGGAAAATCCAAAATGGTGATTAATTAATCCATGAGTACCTTATTAGATCCCTAATGTTTCAGGAGGCCCCCAAGCATTTCCAAATGAGGTTTCACACTGGAACTATTACAAGCTCTGCAGCTCATTATTTACCTTCCCTTTCCTTAGACATGAGGATTGCCAGTGACTTATATAGGGTTATGCACATTCGGCAGCATACTGGCAAGGCAGAGTTTGCATATGTAACATATAGCAGCCAGATCCATTTGCATTTGAAAGAAAGGAGACTTTCTGCAGCCAATCACTTCTTCTAGACAGCTGTCAATAGCCAAAGACACAAGAAAGGTGATGGGTTTCGTGCTGTGAATCCAATTTCTTCGCTGAGGGAGGAATCTCAGGCTGGGAGGTAGTCGGGATTTTTCCATGCACCATCATTTTGGTTTCTCTTTCTGGCTAGTTTCAATATACCTCCTGCTCTGTGAGCTGACTGTGAATCCTATTCATGCCTCCCTGAGGAAGGACAAGTGAGCCAAAGAAATATGAAATGAGTGCTGGGAGACGGACATTTTAAAATTACATACTGATACACTGAACTTTAAGTCTTTGTAGGTCTTTTTATGTCGTCCTAGCAGCATGAAGAGTTTGTTTACAAAGACTCAGGATCTTCACATTTACAGGAGTTATTTAATAGTTGCATTTAAATGTAGTTACTAAAAGGCATATTATTATTTGGTGTTATGTGGGAAAAGTTTATGGAACATAAGAAATTTATGACTTGCCTAAAAAGTTTATTGTTTGCCTGCTTAAAAATTGTTATCTACCTGACAAGTCACATTTTCTGGTTCCAGAGTGACATTTGTTTTCGACCTCATACTGCAGTAAGCTAAACATGACATGGCAGCCCTGAGTTCTGTTGACTGCACACAGTGCACAGACTTTGTCCTGTTTCTTCCTGACATTCACGCCTGTGATGCAGAGTGGTGCATCATTATCACCTTTTAAATGCCTGGCATGACTTGTATCTGTAAGCTCTGATTTCTATGTGGACTTAAAAATAAAATTGAAATTAGGTGCCTGAATAATTTCAGCCTTATTATACCACATCTGAATGAAATTGGGTATTTGGCTCACCTTACATTAGGTGTCTGCCATGTCGGTAGACAGCCAGGCATCTGATGTATCCTTACAGCCAAAGGGGGTCAGTTCAATTCAGTCAGTGGAGCCTAGGGAGCAATTAATTTAATTCTAAAGTAGACACTTTCACGTGACCTTCTAAAAAGGTCTCCAGACACCACGGAACGTATTGGCTATGTCTCTATTAGCTGTAATGAGATCTTACTCACAGTTCCCAAGTAGGCACTTGCCTTGTGCACTGACAAAATTAGGATGAGCCTAGGGTGTCACAGTTTTCCAAAGCGTGAGGAGTCAAGCTTGCCCAAGGCATCTACAAATTTCAAATTTAAATCATATTTATAAAGCCAGAACTAATCATATATACCGTACACAGACTTAACTTACGTTTTATCCCTGACTAGCTACACCCAAGCTTTGAAGTGACCTTCCCTGTGCCTCAGGAACTGCGAGCGCCCTCTGACAGGACCAGCCGCCGGGAGCTGCCTCCTCAGTCTCACCGCCGGTTAATTAAGAAAAGGCATTCTGTGTATAGGCTCTCCTACAGGCTTCGCACTGTACCGCCGAAGTCACTGGCAGCGAGAACGCCGGGCGAAGAGCGGCGGACGCGGGAAGCTACGGGTCCCTAGCCTTGCCGCCCTCCCCTGTCCCCGGCGGGCCCGGCAGGGGGCGCCGGCTGCTCGGCTGACGGCGGTGTTTGGCCCATCGCGGCCGCCTTAGCAGTCCTCGGTCCGCCGCGGTTCCTTGGGGTCTGCCCGGCCTCTGGGGGTTCCGCCAGCGGCGCCCGCCGCGGCTGGGCTAAGCCGGGCCGGGCCGGGCCGCCGCCATGTTCACCAGCACCGGCTCCAACGGGCTTTGTGAGTACCGGCCCCGCTGCATCCCGCGGAGAGGACGGAGCTACGGGAGGGCGGCGGCAAGGGGTGTGTCGGCGTCTCCCCTGCGGAGGGTGGCCCGGCCCCCTCCGCCGGGGGACTGGACGGGGCCCCAACGCTAGGGCGGGGGGCGCCGCCGCCGTGAGGAGGCTAGCGGGGTGGCGGCGCTGTGACCTCTGCGGGTTCCGCGAAGGGAGGTACCGAGCGGCTCATGTTGCCCGGCCTGGGCGCGGTGCTGCCACCTCCTCCGAGGCAGCCGCTGGCCTCTTTCCCCCTTCTTTGCGCATGTGGCCTGGCCTCAGCCAGGCTTTTAAACTCGGACTTTACCACGTCTCCCGCTTACGTTTCTGCGGGTGAGGAGACGCGCCCGATAGTACCGGCGTTGGAGGGGCCGTTGCGCCTGTCGCGGCAGTGCTTTGGGCAGCGCTCGAGGGGCTTTGCTTCGCGGGTTTTGCTGCCTGGTGCGGCCGGTGGCAAGGGGTGGTTCCGGGGCGGAGGAGCGGTCCTCTAGCGTCGTGGCTGGCCCGGGACTCACTTCTCTGTGTGTGTATATCTCTCTACATAAATTGGTAAAGACTTACGTGCCTAAATATATATTAGAGAAGAGACATAACTTTTTATTTTTTTTAATTGTTAAGCAAAGATTGTTTAAACCATTTTATTGGGAAGACAGATAGAAGAGCAATAGATTTCTGGCTGTTTTTTAACCTTTTTTTTTTTTTTTTTTTTTTTTTACACGCAGCGGTTGTAAGTCATTTCCTATCCCCAGTGTTACTTGAATAGACTTCACGGACATGGAGGGTTGTTTCTGAACTTGTTTAAAGGAGAAAGAATCTTCTCCAGTTAGATATGACCATGAGGAACTCAGCTGGCTGTGGTGTGGACTTTGGTGCTGCAGTCCTCAGAGCAGGCTGGGATAAATGATAAGTCGGAACTTTGCTGACTAACTGCATGTTCCACATAAAGTCCAGATCTGACTATGAAAGCAGCCTCTGACTAGGGGGGAATAAGTCTGACATTTTAGAAGAGACATTGGTTGTAGCTATATTCTACTTGAGGCGTCCAAATGAGGGGAAGGTTGTTTTTCACTGAATCACAATGCCAGGTTGAAAGGACCCCAAGGATCATCTGGTCCAAATTTCTAGGTGATATTGTAGTTTAAATGAGATGGCCCAGCACCCTGTCAAGCTGAGTCTCATTTTTGCAGATGAATCTGGTAACACGGGTATTGGAACTAGAACTGGTGCTTGATTCACAGCTCCTGATTTTCATTCCCTCTCCCCAGTAACCGATACTGTAGAACACCAACATTTTGATGGCATGTGTCGGTGTATAATTCTATGAGAAAGAAGGTGAAGTGAAAACTATTTTTGTTTGGCTGAAAGTCATTGTCATTATTTGAAAATTTTTCCAAGATCAGAAAGAGGGGAAAATTAGTCATAAGAAACTTATTTGTGCTAGGAAAAAAAACCTAAACAAGATGCCATTATGCAAAAAGTGTTTTACTGGTTTTAATTTTTTTTTTTTTTTGAAAACTGGTACAACATACAGTCTTACTGAACTCACCTGTTGACCCAAAGTGTTGTTTTACAATTAGACCTGACTGCTACAGGTACCATGACAGTCTCTGAGACACAACATTTAGGTGACAGTGACATGCTCACTGCTATCTGCAGTACTGCACATGAGAGTAGTAACAAAGTCTCTTAGAGCTAGTCTTTATTAGGATAAAATCTGAGTCCATGTTTTTTAAAGCCTATCCACTTGATACATCTGGAAAATATTTAACAACTTTTCCTGCTACATACAGGTTACTTTTTGTAGTAGTAGGGAGTAGAGCCCTTTGAACTTGCATGCAGGCATTTCTACTAGTGTGACTTGAACTTTCATCTCTCTGTGAACCTTTGTCGTACAGGGATAGCAATTTGTTAAAAATCCGCAAGGCAAGAAGGGAATGTTGGGCTCCTCTGCTTTTGTAGCCTGCAATGCTGAACTGTAGGCATTTGGAAAATACTGAAGGTGAGCAAGCTGCTGCTTTGTGGTCCAACTGAAGGAAAAATAAAGTGTGTATTGAATATACCAGACTTTGGTGTGCAACAGTACTTAGTACACTACTAGATGGAAAAACAAATTAGTTTGTACATCAGTGGCTTTTTATGATGCTGTAACTACATCAGTGGACAAGGGAAGACCAACAGATGTCATCTGTCTGGACTTTTGTAAAGCATGTGACAGAGTCCTTCATAACATCTTTCTCTCTGAGCTGAAAAGAAATGGATTTGGTGGGTGGACTGTCCAGTGGATAAGGAATTGATTGGATGACCACATCCAAAGGCTAGTGGTCAAAGGCTCAATGTGCAGATGGAGGCAGGTGCATAAGTGGTATACCTCAAGGTTCTGTATTAGAACCAGTGCTGTCCAATCGCTTCATCAATGATATCAACACGGCACTCCTAGATACCAATACGGTCTTGGGGATGATGAAATTGAGGGCAGCCCTGCAGAAATAGACTTTGGGGTGCATGAGAAGCTGGACATGAGCAGACCATGTGTGCTTGCAGCCCAGAAGGCCAGTCACATCATAGGCTGCATCAAAAGAAGTGTGGCCAGCAGACTGAGAGAGGTGATTCTGACACTTCACTCTGCTCTGGTAAGATCTCACCTGGAGTATTGTGTCCAGGTCTAGAGCCTTCAATACAGGAGGGACATGGGCCTGCTGGAGCAGGTGCAGAAGAGGACCATGAAAATGATCAGGGGGCTGGAACACCTCTCCTATGAGAACAGGCTGAGGGAGCTGGGGTCATTCAGCTTGAAGAAGAGAAGGCTCTGCAGAGCCTTAACAGCGACCTTCCAGTACCTGAAGGGGGCCTACTGCAAGAAGGCTGCAGAGGGACTATTTACAAAGGCTCACTGTAGGGATAGGATGAGGGGCGGTGGTTTTAAATTAGAGAAGAGTGGATTTAGATTGGATGTTGGGAACAAGTTCTTTACTATGAGGGTGGTGGAACATTGGAAAAGGCTGCCCAGGGAGGTAGTTGAGGCCCCATCCCTGGAGGTATTCAAGGTCAGGCTCTACAAGGCTCTGGGCAACCTGATCTAGTTGAGGATGTCCTTGCTCACTGTAGGGGGTTAGACTAGCTAACCTTTTGAGGTCCCTTCTAACCCAAACCATTCTATGATTCTATGATCAGCATGCCACAGTGCAATGAGTACTGGGAGCACCATAGCCACATCAGCTCAATTAGCCAGGGATTGAGTGCTGTAAAAATGTGGTTATTCTGCTGCATTGTGATGCAGAGCCAGCTCATTTCAGTCTAGGATGGGGATTTCACATGGTGTTATGAAGCCATGCCTGATATTTATGAAAGCGTATATTAATAATAGTATGGTAATATACTCTGTGGTTGGGAGGAAGAAGAGACAGCTCAATGTGGTGAGCATTTTGTTTATTCATTTAACTTCATCTTTTTTTCCACTTTCTTTTCAAACATCACCTTTATAAGCAAAGGTTTTGAGGTTTTGTTGTTGCTTTTGGTTGGTTGGTTTTCTTCTTGTAGCTTCTCATTCTTTTGTAGTTTGTGACTTAGGCTAAACCCAGCAGTTTTCCAAATGTAAATGTATAGGCAATTGGTTTGATTACAGTCTTACTAAGGTCTCTTAAAGATACATTTAAAGCATGATCATATTTGGTTTCTTTATTGACTGTCTCAATATATACATTAATGTTACTCACATCTTAGTTTTTGCTTTAAGTTTATAAGCATTTGATGGAAAACTGTTCCTGCAGTGGTACTCTTCTTACTGTGTTCATTCACTTGCAGGTATAACAATGATTAACCACCAGAGTACGCTATGAAGCGACAATCTGAACACAGGATCTCCTTCCTGTATCAGTGCTCTGTGTCTAGACCAGGCACCAGAGCTGCTTTCCTGACCCCAAGTACTTCATTCAGTCATGTGATATTTTCAGGAAGCAGTAGCATCACTGCTTTTGCAGGGTCCTCTGGTTTGTTTGTTTGGATTTTGTTGTTTGGTTTGGGGTTTTTTTTTTTTTGTTGTTTGTTTTTCAAAGGATGAGCAAACTCTAAAAAAATTATCTTCTGGTTAAATTTCATCCTATCAGTCAGCACACAGTCTCCTGGTATCTTCTATATTCCTCCAGCAGTATTACATGGGTGCGCATCTCTTGTAGTCCTCCCTCCATGACGTGCTTTCATTTGTTCTTGGGCACCGTTCAGGACTTGGTGTTTGAAAGACATGCTTTTATTCCTCAGATATAGTAATGTCTTCAGTCTCCCAACAGCACACACTGGAGTCTAGGAAGCACTTAAAGATTCAAATTTGCATGTCTGACAGTGCATTTCATTAACCATTACAATAAAGGACAAGCAAGGGTTCCAGGCATTCAGGAGAAGGTGTTCACGCTTCTCTTTTATGTGTAGCAAACTTGAATCTGAAGGGAGAGTGGTAGGCAGAGTCCTTGAAAACTCTCACCTTTTCAAAACATCACTGTTTGACTGTGAACCTGCTGCAGGTTCCTGGACAGATTTTAGAATACAGTAGATGAATGTCTGCATGATGGCTTAGTGCAGGAAAAACAAGCCCCTAAAGTACAGATTCTATCAGTGCATTTGGGAAGTACTGTGCATTAAAATGTGCATAGGTTATGGTTTAAAAGACTCACAAATCTTGTGCATCAAGATGAAAAAATTATATATGTATATTTTATGCCATTATAGTAGCCCCCCAGCAGTTAATTTGCTGTATGAAAGTGGTGCTGAGGCCGTGTGAAAGCCTCAGCAGCAGGGTTTGGGAAATTTACAGATGACAGCATTTTAAAAAGCTGTTGCACAGTGTGTTTCATCTGTGGTGTAAGCTAAGTAGGGATCCTCACAAAAAAATACCCTGAGCTAATGTGAGCTTCTGCAGCCACTGCTTATCAGCTGGTGTTGGCAGTGAGGTCCTCTCTCAAGTCAATGTTTGAGTCTCAGGCCCAGAATAGAGGTACAGGGGATGAAGTTGTTCCCCAAACAACCCTTTTGAAACAGTAGTTTGGTCTGACTGCCTACTTTGACAGGTCTCCTGATCTGTGAGTGGTTAACAGGCAGGGAACAGGAAATAATTTCAAAAACCGTAGCTGTTGCTGCTACCCCCAACTTTCATATTATTAGTACAGCGGTGGCTTCTGAAACTGCAGCTGCCTGAGCGGTTGTGACAGACAGGCATTTCTATTCCTTAACTCTGTATACTTTGAAAGTGGGCAGCCAAAGAAGCAGTAGGTTGTGGAAGAATAGGGTTTGTGTGCTTTGTAATGAGTGCAGGGGTGGAATGTGAAGACATTGAGGTAGTTTTCTCATTCATGTCACATGTAGGATCAGCTTCACATTGCACAGCGGTAGCATAATGATAGGGATACTTGTTTATGAGATTATGAGATCATTTTGAGGGAAAACTTCTCCACTACAGCAGGGGGAAGCAAAGATCTGGAGTGAAAGCTAGTTCTTTGCTCTTTGTTGTAGCACAAATACACTATGCTGGCTATTACAAAATTTCTCTTGGAAGCTCAGTGTGTGTGTTGTGACACCAGCACTATTACAATCTGTTGTTTGAAAGAATTGCCACTTAAGTAGTACTTTGGGGCTGCAAATTTATTCCAGGGTCTTTGAAGATAGTATTCCCTGTATTTTAACTTTTCAGGATCAAAATGAGGGTTTATCCTGTCATTCTACTTTCTTTATGTGGTATAGAGGCATTGTTTTTTTTCTCCTTCTTGGGCACATTTATATTGGTGCTGATAGCAGACACTGGTACCCCAGTAGTTTGGTAGGATATTTCCATCCAGCATGTGGTTGTAAATCCATTGGTCTAGAATTTTGCTTTCTAAATTTTGCCTTTACATTCTAAGTAAGGAATTTTAACTCGGACGTCAGAATGCCCAATTGCACAGTTAGTCATTCTAGTCCGTGTAGTTAGTCTGGGGTTGTTAGTCGTTTTTGGTCTTACTGCTTGAGATGCTCCATGGCAGTGGGGTGGTTCCTTCTTCCCTGATGACCTTACAGCATCCTTGAGAATGATCTATATGTTGTCGAGGAGTCAAACAAACTACTACATTATACAGTGAAACGCTTGGGGAAAAAGCAGCAACATTTCAGGAGATGCATTATTTATCTGAAAGAGTTTGTCTTTCTCAGCTTTACTGGACAACAGTAAACTTACTGACTGTGATGATGTTTTGCGAAACTTGAGAGTAGAAGGTTCCGTTACTCATGTGATGTTCCCTATGGGTGACTGTCACAGTAATAGGTTAGTTACTACTGTGGTTTTTCACTTGGTAGCGTGTTTAAAAATAAGTACATTCCCTCTATAACACCTTTAAAGTGTCTAAGCTGAAAGCTGAAAGGAGGCTCTTAATAAAAGTGTGTCTTCACACTTTTGGAGAAAACAGACAAGTTCTGTTGGTTGATTATTTTTGGATGCATTCAATTTAGGAATGTATTTGATAGGATAAAATACTTCACATGTGTATTACCTGCAGTACATGTAAAAAGTTTGTAATTATGTGAAAATTGCAGTAAAGTCTTAAAACTGTATAGAAATATATAGTGATGGTGGGAAATCTAGTGATTTGCTTGCCGTGTTTCTTGTGGTAATGTGTTCTTTATATGAAAAGTATTACAGGATTAATGAGTTCTTGTGAAATTTTATTTAAACTCATGAAATAACATAAATGTATTTTGTTAGTAAAATACCAAATTTTGTCAAACTTTGGTTCAGAAATATCTGCTGTTGACTCTATTACCATTGCTCTGATTTAGGCTGTACTTTAAAATATCTGTTGTATCCTGGTCACAAAATGGACCTTTACCCATTAAGAAATGTTAAGTAAGTTAACTAAGGGAGCATTGTCTGAGGTTTCAAGTGTGTGCAATGTGTGCACAGTAACTTTTAGGCACCTCCAGCTTCTTTTTTCCTGCAGCGTTCTACAGTACTCTTATGGCTTCAAAATATTTTAAGCATCCAACCAGATCAGAGGTAGGAATAATTAAAAAAATGCTTTTGTTCAGCTAGGCTTTCTACCCTCCTGATGTGTCTTACACAAGAAATGTCATCATAAAAGTACAGCTTAAGGTTATGAGAGTAACATCAAGCTGTGCCATTGAAACACAGAATTCTTTCGGTTGGAAAAGACCCCTAAGATCGTTGAGTCCAACTGTCAGCCTAACACCACCATGGCTATTAAACCATGTTCCAAAGTGCCATGTCTACATATTTTTTTAACACCTCCAGGGATGGTGACTCCACCACCTTCCTGGGCAACCTATTCTGATGCCTGACTTGATACTAGGGAGAAGCGACTGACTCCCAGTGTCATTACAACCTCTGAGTCATTGTCTAATTTCTCTAAAAGGATAGTTCTCCAAAGTATTAATTGCTTAAATGGAGTAAGGAAAGTGAGTCTGTAAATAATGAACTCAAAGGTATGGTTGGGGTTCAAAAGGGATCAACAGAAGCATTTTAAGTACAAATCTATGTTATGATACACATAGAAAGAGATGTTTCCCTTGCATTTGTATTCTTTTCTTTCTCTGCAGTTCTGCAGGGTTCAGGGTGGTATGAACTGACAACAGCTAACAGTGCCTGTCAGAGTTGTTCTTGATGTGATCAGTTAGTATTTGGATGAGGACCATAATTGAATTATGTAATAAGAACCGTATTTTTTATAGGATCATGAAATAATTTCTGCTGGAAAAGTTCTTTTACATTGAGTTCAACCATTATCTAACTCTACCAAACCTGATGCAAAATGACATCCCTTAGCAGTGGGATTGTGCCGTGAATAAAATCTTGGCCTTCATGCCTATTACCACCTTCCTTTTCTAGCTGTTCGCTCTTCTAGTGTGCAGCAGATGTTGACACAGTCGTTCATATTACTCAGTTTATCTGAATAGACACTAAATGTTTCCTGTATTACACTTTTTTGATGCAGTTTTGTTCTTCTGGTGCTCCTGCTCTTTATTTCCCATTAGTAATTTTAAAGTAGTTTTAATGCTTCTTTTGTTGTCTAAGAACAATGACAACAGAACTATTGATTTCATTAAAACCAAACCAAACCCAACCAAACAACAACAATAAAAAAAAAAAACAAACGAGAAAGCAGTTGTTTGAAAATCAATACATTCTGTGCTATGACAGGGGATGTTTGGGAAGTAAATGTGATTCAGGCTGCATGTGTGAAAAGGATAAAAGTAATAGAAGAAATAGTATATCACAGTTTCTGTATTGGCTTAAGTTGTTGGGAGAGAATTTTTGTCTTTTTGCATCAGCTACACCAATAGGTTAGGACGAATTGCTGGGTATACTCCTGCTGGATGTTCCACTGGGCAGTTGGTAGTAAATACGTAATGCAGATTTCTCTGCTGGTTTTCTTCTGAGTTTCCTTTCTGAAAATTGTGCTAGCAGAGGGAAAGAAGTTCTGTTTCAAAAATGTGAATTAATTAGTTAACAAATTAATTTCTTTATTAATTTTTGTAACAATGAGTGGAAGATGAACGTTGTATAAGATAACTTTCCATCATCAGTGCATCCAAGCATGGTGAAGAGAAAGTCCATTTATTCAGGTAGTTCCTGCTATGTAGGCCCCCCCCCCCAAGCTAATTTTAATCCCTAATGCAGAGGAAACAAAGCTGTTTTTTAACTAGACGTGCATGTATGTTTTGCTAGTGAGCATGAGTGAGTGTTGTATTTCCTGAAACATCTCGATTGGGCCTTAGGAAGGCTGTATAGGAGGGCATGACTTGTATAGATGCAAAAAGCTTAGGCTTAATTATAACCAAATAATTTCATGAGAGAATGTTGAAAATAAAACGTCTGATTAATATTTAACTGTCATTAAAACCTCTAAAGACTTCCCCTGATTGGTGCGTTTTTCCTATTTGTTTGCAAGTTCTTAAGAACTTGAGAAGTTGTCAAGATAACTAATCAAGATGGTGCCACTGACAATATATTTTATAATCACCTGTTTAAATATGTAACTTTAAAAAATGTGACTTTTCTCTAAAATGGCTTTTTTGTTGTTTTTCTTTTTTCTCTTTAAGATAAAGCACCATTGTCAAAGAGTCTCTTACTAGTCCCAAGTGCCATCTCGATTCTATTGACTCTGCTCTTCCAACATTATCAGAAGTTCTTTGCATATAACCTACAAGCTATAAAAGAGGATTTTCAGGTAAGACTCAGTTAATTTTGGGTGGAAAGAGACTGTAAAATACGTTATTCTATGTGATTTATTTTCCAGTCTGTTTCTCTCCTTTTTCCCCTTTGTTCACTTTGTAAGACCAGGTTGTTCTTACCTTTTTTAATGTCACCTCAGCACATGACTTTTTGGAAAAAAGTGAGAAAAACTGATCTGAAACAATAAACATAGTTTTTCACTTCTTTCTTTTGCCTAGGAAATTATTTGGTTTGTATAATTTTTCCTTCCAGCCACTAGCATTTGGAAGCTGGCTGTAAATGAAGTGTGATTTAGCCTGAGTAATGCTAGAACTATTTTGATGTGAATGTCAAGGCTGTATTGTGCTTAGTTCTTGAGGCTGAAGAGGACTATTGTGGATGGGTACACTGATTATATATGATGTATTTTAACACTCTGTAACTTCTGCTGTAGTTAGATACAAGAAGCTAAAACGTGCCTGTTGAATAGAAAGCTTCTGCTTATAATTTGAAGAATCCAAGCAATGAGGAATTTTGTCATGCTCCTCAGCAATTTGCTGAATTGTTTAATTATGTTACTAAATACTCTTGCTCATTCCCAGTTGAAACTAGGATACTTTAAAGTATTGCGTCTTGTAAGGTTTTGTTCTCAGCATAATTAGGTATCCACTGGTATCAGTTTTTATTGTTGAAATAATGCATTTAGAAGTAATGAGATAAAAATTGTGATGATTTGAGCATTTTTTTTTATTTTTGGAAATGGCAAACTACTGCTCCACAGAGAATGGTCAGCAAATGCCTTTGTAATTATCTTACCCCACATGCTGTAGTTAGATCAAAAAGAAATATGTAGTCAGCTTAGTGTCTTTTGAGATTGCCAACTGTAGACTATATAAGACTTAAAAGATTATTAGACCTAGCTAGTGATACTCTGTGCTGTTGCAATGTTTGTGATCTTTCTTGTCAAGAAGAATTTTATTGTAATGGTGTGGGCTTCAACTCTGCAAGAGCACTGCTTATGTTTTCCAAGTCTCTTGCAAATGCTATGCAGCAAAAATACATAAATGAGTGTCTGTTTTGTGAAAGTGTTAGAACCAAGTGTTTGGGGAGAGGATGGAGAAAGTCTGAGAAACTTCCAGGTTTAAATATAAATTTTATGGGTTTGGAGTTTGTTTGCTTATTTGTTTGCTTTGCACTTTGTCTTTAGAGGAGTCCTCCCCAATTGTTTGATATGTTGAAAAGCAGTAGTAGCTGCGTTTTGTTCAAAGAAACATTAGCTGAGGTCTTGAGAAATGTAAGGCTCACGCAGCATGTTGGCATTTGGACTTTGATGAAAGGGAGAGTGCCTATCAGGCTGTGGCTTAGGAAATGGAGCAGGGAGACTCAAAGCTTAGCTGGAAACTAGCAAGGGAGATGAACATCAGCAAGGAAGGCTTTTTTAGTTACATCACCAGCGAAAAAAAGGCTTGAGGAGAGTGTGGGCCCAGTCCTCATTGTGGCAGAGGACCTAGTAATATGGGGATATGCCAAAGGCTGGAGGTATTCAAGCAGATACATTTATTAGTTTGTACTAGTATGTTTTGCCTCCAAGGTCCCTAAACTGCCTTGCAGAGTTTGTGAGAGTGAAGCAGTATCCACCATTTAGAAAAATAGAGTTAGAGATCACTTAATCCAGATGAATCACCTCTGAGAATGCCAGTGGAGCTGGAAATGTAACTGTAAGACCTTTCTCTAGCATCTTTGAAAGATCATGGCAATAGCTGGAGGTACCCAATGACTGGAGGAAGGCAAATGCCACACCCATCTTCATGAAGGGCAGAAAGGAGGATCCAGGTAACATCAGGTCATGCGGTCTTACCTTGGTCCCTAGGAAGGTCTTGGAGCAAATCTTTCTAGAAGCCATTTCTCAGTGCATCCTGTAGGTCATGACTGGCTCCACAGCTGGTGTTAGCAACACATTTTGTATTTTGTGCCCATAGGACCCTCTCTGAGGATGAAGGATTACTTGGAAGAGATGGGATCCACCTGACCAAGTGGGAGAAAAGCATCTTTGCTAACAGGCAGGTCAGCCTGGTGAGGAAAACTTTATAATAGGAGCAGTGTGGGAGAGAGAGGTCAACTCACAGTTAAGTGAAGAGGTAGCAGACTGGGTTAGCCCGCAAAGGAGACAGGGTGATGTGAACAGTAAAGATCTTGTAATCAACAAAACAGAACTGGAAAGGACCTACTTCAAGTGTGTACACTTAAATAAGGAAGTACCTACAGGACAGCATTTTATGGAAGACTCCCATATGTTTTCTGGGAAATCAGTGTGAGTGGGTGCCTCTCTGAAGTGTCTGTATGCTGATGCATGCTACATAGGCAACAAATAAGAGGAATTAAAGGTTGTATGTGGTTGCAGAGCTGTGATTGGGTCATGGAGGTGTGGTGGGTTAGCTTATGTGATAGGACTGCTGCAACAAGCACATACAAGCTAAGGGGGACAGGCAAGGAGGAGAATTGCGCTTTATGTGAAAGAAGTGGAGTACACAGAGCTTTATCTTCAGACATGAGGAATTTGAGAGTTTATGGGTCAGGATTAGCAGGGCAGACCAGCACAGCCATTTTAGGTGGTGGTGTTTGCTACAGGCCACCTGATCATGAAGAAGGAGATAAAGCCTTCTTCAGACACCTGGAAAAACTCTCATGATTTCAGGCCCTGCACCTCATGGAGGACTTTAACCATCCTGCAAGCTGCTGATCAGTCCTGCAGCAGGGTACAATCATCCTGAAGCATGATCAGTCCATTAGGTTTCTGTAGTGTATTGACAGAAACTTCCTAACACAAATTATTGAGATGCTGCTGATGGTGGCCAAGGGCCACCAGTATAGTCAGGGACTGGAGCAATTGGTGTGTCAGGAGAGGCTGAGAGAGCTGGGATTGTTTCGCTTGGGCAAGAGAAGGCGTAGGGTGGATCTTGCTGATCTGTGTAAATACCTGATGGGAGGGAGCAAAGAGGGAGCCAGGCCCAGTGAAAGGACAAGAGGGAATGGACGTGAAATGAAATACAAGAAATTCCATTTAAAGAAAAAGCTTTTTTTTTTACTGTAAGACTGATGAAACAGAGGAACAGTTTCCCCAGAGAAGTTGTGTAGTTGCCATCCTGGGAGACAGTCAGAACTAGATTGGGTGTGGTCATTTAACAATCCTGTCTTACTTAACTTTGTTTTGAGTGAGGGTGTCAAACTAGGTGATCTCCAAAGGTCACTTCTTACCTCAATCATTCTATGAAAGCATGCATGACCAGCTGGTTGCTTTCTTCCATGAGGCAGGTGGTGCTGTGGACAAGAAAGGAGTCAGTGATTTTGCATACCTTGACTTTAGCAAGTTCTTTAACCCAGTCTCCCGTTGTGTCCTTGAAGCCAAATTGGTGAGGTATGTACTAAACAACTGGATAAGAGGATAGGTGGAAAATTAGTTGGACTCTCAGTGGAATTATGATCAGTGCAAAGTCTAATTGGCAGGTTTTGATTGGGGGAGGGCCCCTCAGAGATGAATACTGGGACCAGTACTGTTTAATGTCTTCATTAGTGACCTGGATGATAGGATGGAGTGTGCTTCAAGCAAGTTTGTGAGTCAAAATTGGTGGAAATGGTCAATATGTTAGAAGACAGGGCTGCTATTCAGTCCAAGAAACGGACTGACAGGAACTTCATGAACTGAAAAGCCCTCCATCTGTGATGGAATAACCCCAACCTACAACAACACACACTTGGGGAGACAAGTGCTTGGAAAGTAGCTCTGCAGAGAAGCACCATGGATTTTAGCCTGTAGCAGGATTCAACAGTGTGTTCTTGCAACATGGAAGGACAACCATCTCCTGGACTATGTTAGTGAGATTGTGGCCAGTCAATTTGAGGCGAGTGACCCTACTTCTCTAGGTAACGCGGTGCTCTACGTGTAGTCACAGAAGTTCTCCGTTCTGGGAGAACGGAGTACAGAAGTACAGAAAAGATACAGATGCACTGGAGTTGGTCCACCAAGAGAGCCTGAGGGTTGGAGCATGGAACACGCAAGAAAAAGCTGTGAGAACTGGGTCTGCCCGGCCTCAAGAAGAGGGAGCAAAGAGGAGACGCATTGTTGCTGTCTACAAGCGTCTCATCAGAAGTTATGGAGAATCTGGACCCAGACTCTCCTTGGGGGTGCACTGAGGTAGTGCAAAAAGTAGTGGACGCAAGGTGGGACATGGGAAATTCTGCCTGGATGTAAGGATTTGATTTAGTTTTTTAAACCATGACATAGACAAACACTGGCATACATTTCTCAGATAGGCTATGGAACTTCCATCCTTGGAAGTGCTTGAGAGTCAGTTTGGCATGGCCCCAGGCAAAGTTATCTGATTTAGATCTGCTTAGAGCAGTATGCTGGACTAGTTGGTATCTGGATGTCACTTTGAAAATTACTCATTTTTCAGAATTCTCCAGCTTAGTAGGGTTGTGATTTTCATTTATATTTGTGAACATAAACTAGGGACATAAAAATGTTTTTGACTTGACTTTGTTTGAATTGTAGATTTATTTCATCAGTCTCTTCCTTGAAAATATTTTATTTTAAAACAGATTTCTTGAAGTTTCCATAACATTGTACTCACTTTGTTTCCCTCCTTAAATGCACTGCATTCTGTAGAGCATTTCCTTGAAGGAAGAGACACTTAACATGATGATCTTTAACATTTCAGGTTTGGAGACTTATATGTGGGAGAACAGTATGTCTTGATTTGAAAGACACATTTTGCAGCAGTCTGCTCATTTACAACTTTAGAATATTTGAAAGAAGATATGGCAGCAGAAAATTTTCAGTAAGTTCCACTTACATTTGTTTTTAACAAACTATTTTCTACACAGCTTAGAACCTTGTAGTCTTGGATTAATATTGCAGTTTTATTACTAACATCTTGTATATAAATATATATTAAATAATTTAAAAGATAATTTGGTTTGCATAAATCTAAATTTACATTGATAGTATCTTGCATTTAGGTGATTATTCTAATTAAAGTTTGAAGCTGTATCAGTTGAAAATTACAAGACTTTAATTTTGGTGACAAATTTAACTTTTAATTCTTCAGTGTCTAACCATGTAGATCTAAAATTATGTTGTGATTTTATTTGTCTTAGTTGAATTAGTATAGTGGTTTTCTTTTTTTTCTTTATTTTATGTAGAGATGTATCAAACCCTTAGATTTAAACTATTGAATTAATTTAAACTAAACTTTTTCTTTCCAGTCATTTTTACTGGGTGCTTGGATGCTTTCAGCTTTGTTTGATCTTCTCCTTGTAGAAGCCGCTCAGTATATATTTGGCATCACCATCAACAGCTTGCCTTCTGGTTTGTAAGTAACTCCTAATGGATTGGTTATTTTAGAAAATAGTTTCAAAGCATTATTTTGTGCAGTTTTATTTTTTAAAAAAACTTTCTTCATGTAGCCCTTCACATGAAATTTAATTTTCTCTTGAACTACAGTGTAAAGATTCTTGACACAGCTATTATTCTTCTGATCATTAGTTTCCTAGTTGTGATCTGCAGTTAATTAATTATAATGAATTATTACCTTCCATTCTGTTAGCCCCATTTCAAGTGTCAGCATGACTGAAACACAGTTTTCAATGCACAAATTATTGCTGTATTCGGTTTTGTTCAATTCAATAACTCTGTAATCAAGTTGATGCTTTTTTTTCTTAAATCACAAAGACAGCACAACTGTAATGCATATCTTTATGCTGACTTTGAGATGCTCATGCAGTTGTATGTATTTCATACTGTTATTTCATATGGTCGTGTTTCAAAAATTGAATGCAAAAGCATGTTAATCCATTTAGTGCTTGAATCTGAAATTCTTCAGGATTCATAAATCCTTATTATTAGTTAGCTAGTGATTCAGTTTCACATAACCTATTTTTGAGATTTCCACACTTAACAAGAGATAGATATATTACAGTTGAGCCACAGGGCTTGCAGAGCCTTTTGTTGTTAAGCTTCTGACAGGTGAGATGAACCTCATATAGACTCAGGTTTCCATGTGTCATATGCTCTGAAGTAACAATGAAAGCTCTTGGAGATTTTTAACATTAGATTTTTAACATTAAACACCATATTAGTCGTTCTTTTATTTTTGCCTTTTGTAGCGCATCTCTTGAAAGTAGCTAAAGTCTGATTTAATAAGGGAGAAAAAGCATATGTTTGACATTATAAAGATATATTTTTTGTAGTGGGTGAATATTCAAAACTCTTTACAACTACCTGAAAGGACATTGTGGAGAGGTTGGTGCTGGTCTTTTCTCACATGTAATGAGTGGTAGAACAAGAGGGAATGGCCTCAAGCTGCCACTGGGTAGGTTTAGTCTGGACATTAGGAAAAAATTTTCGCAGAAAGAGTGGTCAGGCATTAGAATGTGCTGCCCAGGGAGGTAGTTGAGTCACCAACCCTGGATATGTTTAAAGGTCGTTTGGATGTGGTGCTTGGGAATATGGTTTAGGGATGAACCTTGTAGAGCAGGCTTATTGGTTGGACTTGGTGATCCCAAAGGTCTTTTCCAACTTGGATGTTTCTGTGTGATTCTGTGTGAAAAGGAGTTGAATACTTCAGTAGTACTGCAGTTACGCATCATGTTTGCTACTTTTAAGTTTGTGGCTGGGATATAGGCTGCTGGTGTGTTTGGAAAAATTCGGTTTTTCATCTGTGTAAAAAAATACTTTGTGCAAGAGTAGGTTGTAATAAATGTATATATCATACTCACAGGATTAGTAAATAGTTTGACTATTATACCTGTTGATATTTTTATCTATGACTGCAGATTGTTGTCAGTTACAAACAAATCTTATCAAAGAAGTTTTTAGTTGAATGAAATATAAATGTTTTCTCTTTAAGGTGTGCTAACATCAGTCTTGAGAGAATGAAGCTAATTTTAGAAGTGTGGGCATTTCAGGAGTGTTTGGTTGTGCAAATATAGAGAATTACCATATACATTGCATGACAATTCTTCAATGTTGTCTGCTTTATTATAGTCACCTTTTCATGTCTGAAAATATTCATGAGTTTTGAGATGACAAAAGCATTGGAAAATATAACTCTAATACTAGGGTTTTAGTTCATTTCAGATTTACAAAAGCTGTCGAGCAAATATAAAGAAGTGCAATTATTCTGCTTCTGTCATACAGTGCAACAAATGTATTTGTTACTTCCAGCTATTGAACATTCTTCAGTGTAGTTCAGAAAAAAAGTCACTTGTTTACATTATAAAAGTCCCCTGACATTTTTTATCTCCTTTTATATCATTTCACTGTTCATATTACTGAGTGATCTTACACTTCCAGTTCGAAAACTTTTCCTGCGCACACTTCTAAGGTAGTTGCGGTAGAGGATTACACTGATGACTCTTGCCTGAAATTGCTTAGAAACAATATAGTACAGTATCACATCCAAGCATGTACTGAGATTCATGAGAAAGGTGGTAAAGGCTGCCCAGGGATTGTAAATTGTATTTTCATCTTGCAGCATCAAGAAGGCGAAGCAAATGTGGAAGGGTACAAAGCAGATAAGTACTTGAGCAATCAGAGTAGCTATAATTCTTATGGATCTCTCCTTGGCCTTAGGCTTCAGTTTGGAAGTTTTGCCGTGGATAAAATTGTAAATAATAACTAGATAACACCCCATCATGATAAACAAGGGAGTCAAAAAGAAAAAAATCAGACGAGAAAAGTTCAATGTATTTACTTCCTTTAAATGGATGATATCAAGCATTTTCATGCAGGTGGTAAAATTCGAGGCTGTGTCTGGATCAGATTGTAAAAATAGCAATGGGGACGTTGTTGCGAGGGTCATTATCCAGATTCCAATGCAAGCCAGCACAGCCTTTTTGGTATTTTTCAGTTCTTTGACATGTCTGGGCTGGACAATAGCCATAAATCTGTCTACACTTATAAAAGTGAGTAACCACAATGCAATGGCTGGATAAAATACAGTGAAAGCACTGATAATGCGACAGAATGTATCTCCAAATGGCCACATTTCTTTTCCATGGTAGATTATTCGAAAAGGCAGGGAAAATATAAAAATGATATCAAGTAATGCTACATTCATCATATATACGGTTATGGTAGTTCTCTTCTTGGTAGTGCAGCTGAATACCCATAGTGCAGTGGCATTCACCAGTAATCCCACCGTGAATACAAAACTGTAGAAGACCAGTGATGCAATTCTGTATTCTTCAGGGTGGTGATTTCCAGACATAATATTTTAATTGAATTTAGGAATAGTTGTTGCACTCCATAAATACCCTAAAAATAGATAAAATATGAAAAATTATTCTCAGTCAAAAAAAAACTTCTGTAAAAATAAAAACCAAACAAGAAAATTGTCGTAGGATGGGGTTTAGTGACAAAATTATATTGTTAAGCTGTGAAAATGTGTTAGCTTTGTTGCTTTTTCTGACTACAAATACATTATTGTGCTCTGAAGGAAGTACATGTACTGTCAGACTTGTGATAGAGCTAGTTTTAGTTAAATACCTTGAATTATTTCAGAAATTTCTTATATAAGGAATCAAAAAGTCAAGATTGACCAGCTCTTTGAGTGTGCTTCAGTAGTTGGTAATTAGATTGTAACAGCTGTAATTGAGGTAAGAGAGATATTTTCTTAATAAAGAAAAAAATTAATAATTTCTTCAAGTTATCCGTGTTGAAAAATTAATGACTAAAACTAGTTATGAAAAGAAGTAAGTGAGCCTGACATGTAGTGACATTTGGATATGCAAAGTGAAGCACTGACTTTGTATTTTATCTGTGTAGGAACTACTTAGCTCCCAAAAGAATAGGTGCATGCTGTTGCTTGTAAAAGACACTGAAAAGCTATCTTGATAGATGCATAGCTTCTAATACAATATTTAATCCCAAGGTATCAGAACCAAATACCTGACATATGAATGAGATTAATAGATTGATAACTTTCTCTTTATAAAAAATTGTAAAACAGGAAGTAGTGCGTTCTCCAGCCAGGCCCTATGTGCACACTATTTGTTGGAGGGAAAATTTGGTGGCTGGTAGCCAGCTGCTCCAGAGCACAGTTCTGTTACTTCTCTCAGCTTCTTGATCATAGGAGTTGGACATCTGAAATGTCATTATGCAGACGTAGATGATGAGAGCTGAAATATAGGGGAGACATTTGAGGATGGCAGGGTTTACATGATGTTTGCAAGGGTGCATTGGTTAACTTGTACCTGCTTGCTTTCTTGGGTATTGCTGTGATCACAGTTTCATGACTTTGCATGAGAAGGTTCCTTCTGTTTGGCTTTTTACCCAGCCCTGTGGCAGCTTTGTGAAGAGGAGGAAAGAGTGAGTTCGTGTCTGATCTTCCCACTTGCGCCAGCCAGCCAAATAACTTCTGCATTATCAGTTAGGCACCAAAGCTGTCCTCAAGAGTAGAAGAGTACATAGTTCCTGTGTGTTTTATTTCCAAAAGTGGAGAATACATTAAAAAAAAAAGGCTTATTGTTACTGCTCCTCTGATTTATGCTTTTACTGTGATGTTACCAGATACTTGTTTGTTGTGGAGTGGGAATACACACGGGATCGAATCAGTGTTTATTAATCTGGTGTCCTGGTTTGACAGTGGCAAATACAGGCTTCTTTTGAAAAGAGTATCCATGGAGTAACTAACTTAAGTACAACCCATTAAATATGTCATGTTAGTTTTTGCTTCAAAATAGCAAGTTTGGACTTTTGATTTTCTTATAATTCTCCGATTTACAGGTATAAAAAAAAAATCATGCATTCAAATATCTAGCCCTAAACTTTGGCCTCAAAGATAAATTTTCTGATCAGATGAGGCCATTAGAATGTGTAAATTTATGTTTTGCATGGAAAAAGCTATGCATATAATACTGACAAAAAAGAGGTTCGGAGGGCATCTGTATGAATGCCTTTAAAATACATTGTGTGAAGAACACTAAAATGAACAGAATTAGTGATAGCAGACCATATTAATGGCATATGCTTAAAAAAAATTGTAGCACATGTGTATAGCACAGTTAAGATACTCTGACATACTGTCCCACTTCCATTATTGTTGCATGAAATTGTCCAAATATTGCTTAATATTCCCTGGCTGCCTTCACACATTTTCATTGTTATTTTTTCTCTTCTGTTCTATTTTTAAATCTCTTGTTAGCGGTTGTGTGTGGCATAATGCATTACTACCTATCTCAAGATCCTCACTGATTTAGCAAGTGAATTGAGTAGTAATGTATAGGTCAGGTAGTAGAATTCAGTTTTTGTAGATTAAAGGTAACAAACAGCATGAATTTTGGTTTTGGTTTTGCTCTTCTTTGCACTTGCAGTGTCTGTAATTTTTCTGGTCAGATTTGAGTTCCAAAATAACCAGAAGATTGATGTTGATTGGAAGAGAGGAAGCTGAGTTTGGCATGAGCTTCTATCAGGACAGCCAGTGGTTCCATAGCTTGTTTGCTGGTTATTTCAAGTTTGTGATAATTTCAGATATATCAAAGAATGGACATGCTGTAACAAAAAAGGTGTGTCTCTGTGTAATTTAGTTGTTGAAGACACTCTTCTCAGACTTTGTGGATTTAAATGCATATCAGTGTTATAACTGGATATTTTTTTCCTGAATTTAATTTTCAAGAATATAAAATATAACATTTATGTAGGTAAAAAACAATGAGTTTTTTTAAAAAGTGTTTAGTTACCCATCTGCATTTGTACATGAGTGTGGATGTTCTGCATTTTCATCAGTACTTGTCTGCACAGAGTTCAGGTTGATAACCTAGGTCAGCCCAAGTAGATCATTGTGTGCCTTTGAGTGTATGGTTTAGCCCTAGTTGCCATTTTTCATAATAGGAACACTTGCTAGCATTGCTTAAAGCAGTTCTGAAGAGCCTCTAGAGTCAGTTGGTGTTGGATGTCTATGTTAATTCTGAATCATTACTGTAATGTTGGTTAGTATGTTTTATCAATGTTTTAAGTTTTTAATGATAGCTGAGGTCCTGAATGTCTGATAGGAATTGTGAAACACATCTAGGTGCTGCATATGAAAACAAAGACTCTCAGAACAAAACCATAATTACACCTTTTCTTCCAGTTTCTTACTATGAGTTAGGCAACAGTGATTGCATTTAAAGGATTTTGTATCTCTGTTCCAAACCACCACTTTTTCTTTGGCTGTCCCTTACATTTGCTCGCATTCCCTGAGGAGAACATGGCTTTCAGTGAAGCTCAGGGACCAAGAAAGAAAATAATTTTTTTTGGAAAACAACTTCTTTCCTTTAGTAGTAACATACTTACAAGTTCTTTTAGTTATTGCATATTTTAAAATTTATTGTTAAAATGTTAAACAACAGTATTTATGATCATTTGCTGTTACAAATACAGTAAATGTTATTTATGGAATGCTGCCTGTACCTTGAAAGTGCATTAAAGAAATTAAATACCTTTTAATTAGTTTTAGAATTCCCATGTTCAGCTTCTGAAGAAAGAAGCGACATAGGTAAACATCCAGGTTACTTTGTTAGCATGGATTGTTACTCACCTTCTATGCACTGCAAAGTTTCTTCAGAGATGCTCCTTTAGTAGCCCCAAATCTGTAGATGATTTAGACTTCCGCTTCTCTGTTCAGCTTTACTTAAACTAGAATAGCTCCTCTTCACAGGCAGGAAACAATGATGTAATCTATCTGCTTAGCTCTTCTATTGGTCATATTTAAAAGTTAATATTTAACATAAGTGTAGTACCTGTGAACTGATATTTCTAGGACCTTTTAATAGACAAGCTTTTACATTATTTCTGGTGTGGTCAAACTAGGCTGTTGTCCTATGAGTCTTTCAAACATGCATTTAAAAATGTTTATGGTATAAAAAAACCCCATTTTTATTAATGTTTGCATACAAAGGTTTCTGCAAGAACATGCATCTTGGGTCTGCAGAAGTTTCTAATATAAGCACAAAGTAACTGTATTTTCTGTAATGCATAGTGTTTTTTTCTTTTTTTGTGGAAATCCCCATTTAACTTCTATTACCTTGGCGAGTAGTCAGTCTGAAAGTGATAGCAACTTGCTACATTTGAAATGAGAAGTTTGATTCACTTGAATACACAACTTGTTTGTACTGTACCTACCATATTTTACTAAAACAACAGCAATGTTTCCTTATTTATTTGCTGTCTAAACCAATAACATGCCTACTTAATAGATTTGAAGAAAAATGCTGTATGAGGAGAGGTTTTAGCCTTTGTTAAAATGGAGTAAAATCTCTGAACTGTGTCACTGCAACAGACATCTTTCTTGGGATGAGAATATGCACAAAACATAGTAGGTAAAGAAGACTATCTTCCTACGTTTCACCTTTGTCGACTTGAAAAAAGATCCAACCTTTGAAATAGCCATTCAGAGAAGGATATCATTCCCATTTCTCTGCAGAGTGCTCACTAAGCTCTGGGTCTCTGACTGGCAATCTTTGGGACACTGAAGCACAATACAGAGAATTTGGTACCTCTTCTAGCCTTCTTTCCCCTACCCCTCCAACTGAAGGAGAAATGTGTGTTGAGGAAGGGACTGTAATGTTTCATTCTCTTCCTGGCATGCTATCAAGAATTTGCCAGGATTTGCCCATGGTGCCAGAAGCATCAAGGCCTGCAGTTCAGATGTGGCTAGAACCAGGTTTGATTTGTGGGGACATCTTTCTTCACTGTCTGTAAAAGTAGTGTATGTAGGTGTTCCTCAGTGCAAAAGATAACTTCTGTGAAGTACACCCTCTCTGCTGAAGTCATGTAATTTGTCTCAGTTGAACGGGTTTGTTCTAGTGTGTAGGTATTTGCTTAGGTCAGTGTGATGGGTGAAGCAGTCACAGAGAGGAACCTGGGTATGGTTTTTAGTGTGTAGATTAATTATTTGGTCTTGTTTAGGTGAACTAATACCAAACTTAATTTTTGTATCATTCCACAGATCTCTTAAATGTAATTAGCTGCAAATGATACCCAGATCATCCTACAGAAATAAAAATCTATTACAAAGAGCTTAGTATTTTAGGATTAAGGGTTATCTTAAAAGGGCTAACCAGTATTGAAAACTCTCCAGTGGCTTTACCATTAGCAAAACAACTCTGAAGCGTGCTTCAGCAGGGTGAGTCACTCCTGCTGTATAAAGCTTAGTGAAAGCTCATTGAAATTCAGCAACATTCTAAGAAGAAAAATTAGCTCTATCCCAGCAGAAACCAGGACAGTCATACATATTTTAAAAGGTTTAAAAATTATTGTGTGGCTCTTGGAAGAGAATAACTAGGCTTTTGAACTCTCCTAGGCAGGAATACTTTATTTTGGTAAAAATAACGTTTGGGAATTGTGCTGTGAATGTACTGAAACAAGCAAGTGGGTAGACAGGTCCCCCCTTAGCTAAAGGAGTACAAAAGCGGTTCTGGGTTTGGATGGAAACCAGGCAGATGTTGAGGCAGGGATCGGAAAAGTTATGTGCTGTGCACTGCCTCTTGGCTTGCTGTCTTCTTGAGGGGTGGAAAGGGTGAGGTTTTATAGCTGTGACTCATTTTGTCTGAAGAGGCTGCCTGATTTCTTGACCCTACAGGAGGTGATGCCTTGTGAGGGCAGCTGAAATAGTTTACAGAGGTGGATAACAGCAGCCCAGTTGAGTTTACTGGCAGGTTAGCTATCCAGCTGGCTTGCCATAGCATATACATGTCAGTCTGTGTTCTGCTTTCATTCAGACTATCCACGGTCTGCCTGGTGGAGAAGAGGCAGTCAAACCACTCTGCTGCTGACAGGCTGGAAGGCCTTCCTCCTGAGCATGGAGGGGCAGCTCTGTCTGGCACCAGTGTTTGCACTGCCAGCAAGTGTTTGCTTGTTCTTGTCCAGGTGCTCAGGCTGGCTGCAGCTGCAGGGTGATAAACATTTGGATGTGAACACCCAAGTGAAAAGCTGCCCTGTGGTTTGTGAGAGGCAGTGAGCTGCTCTGCTGTGCTGCATTCCCCTGGTGCTTTGGTTTCTGTTGTAGGAAGCACCTTACCATTTTTGTTCTCCTGTACTGTTTATCAGCTAGAGATGAATGTCTTGCATTGGTTTCCCTCAGATGGGTGAGTACTTTAAGCACTCCAGCACTTACTGAAATAAATGTGCCGTTCCTTCCAGGTCTTATTTTGCTGTTCTGAAGTTCAGGGGCTAAAGATAATTTTAGTTGTGTTGCGTTGAAGTTTTTGGGTGGTTAAAAGCTTAGCCAGTGTGCTTCATATCTGAGAATAAGGTAGTGTGCACATGTGGTTTATTACATGTGGTCTGTTACTCACTAACTGGCATTAAGCCTTAGAAGAAATGAGTTTGATTACCTGCAACAATGTAAAAGTGCAGCACTGAAGATACTGTCTTCATGTTGTTGCGTTTGCATGAGTAAGGCACTACTTGGTCTTTCAGTGGTTTAGTCATGGTGCACAAACTGTTTTGCCTATCTACTTACTGTGTAATGCAAGCTTTGTCCTGCGAAGTTCTGCACGCAGAAGGGCAGAAGGACCACTCTTTGCTTCAGTTTGGTAGGGAGCAGGCTTGAGCTTGTGTTCTGAACTTTTCCATCTTTCGGACCTATTGAAAAGAAAGAACTGAAGCTTCTAGCGCAGTCCAGTGCACCACTGGTGTGGGAAGCAACTTCCCATGTGTCAGTTTATTAACTTACCAACTTGTGGGTGAATCTACATGTAGTTTTGGGTTACTGTTATCAACCTTGAGGAAATCATGCTTCATTTTTTATTCTAGTATGTGTTGTATTATAGTGAAGGTTTAAGAACAGACTACTGGTTAAAGGTTGTCATGGCACTGACTGCATAAACCTACTGTAACTGTTTCCAGTTTTGCCATATGTGTGTTGCTCAGACGTGGTGTCATGACATAGCTGTCCCTCCTCTCTGCAAGTGAGTATAAATGGTGCGTGTGAGGGAATGGGAAATGGAGCAGCTTAATGGGACTGCAGCCTAGTTAGCTCTACCTGACATGTCCTAATTACTGTCACATTTTGCTTTCTCTTCTGTGTTTTGCTAGGATTGGTATGGTTTGAGGAAGGAGTTCCTGATTTTTTCATTTTAAAAACCATCAGTAATGAAATTGACACCCTATCTTTCTCCTGCAGTTGTTTGTTGCTTTTTTTCCCACTCCTTCTCTTGTGCAGCCAGGACAAACCCTGTGTCACTAAATACCCTAAAAATATACAGTGCATCTGACCTGCAGTTCATCTGTTCAGCAATATCAGCCTTTGAAAGAAGCAGTACTTAAAAAAATGTCAGTTCTGATTTTTGCTTCCCACAGGAAACACTGTTGTGAAGCATCTTTTTTTTTTCTCCAAAAGTACAGATTTTTCATGACAAATGCTTCATAGTTGTTTAAAACCTGCATGAATACTCTTATTAAAAAAAGTATTTTCATTTTAAAATCTCTATGCATTGTCAGGAGCTGTGCAATGAGTCGACTGTTCCAATTTGGAGGTTTCTAGGAGAGCTTTTTCAAATACCTTTTTCTTTACTAATAACATGCTGTGTGATATTTTTATTGTTAAACTGCTTTTAAAAGTCTCAGGTGTGTAGGAGTACTGTTCTGAAACTTGATATGCCTCCTGGGGTGGAGGATAGAGTTAGTGTTTCAAGAGAAATGTCTTTGTTGGGAGCTGCATATGCTTGGATGCTTTTGATGAAGTCTAGTGCAGAAGCTGGGAAAATAATTTTGACTCCTCTAAAGTTCAGGATCTTGGACAGCTTCTGCCCAGTTACTAGCCTGAGTATAGGCAATCAGCAATTACAGAATTAAAAATTGCTACATATGCTTTAGTCTGCCAGCAAAGTGTTTAATTAAAAGTGCCTGAAATGAGAGCAAACTTTCCTTTAAATTCAAGAGCACCTTGCATGCGTTGCATAGTGCCTAGCCCAGGCAGGTAGCTTTGATGAAGTAACAGTCTTCTAATTTTGTTCTACCTGTGCTACCTGTCTCTGGCACAGATTAACAAACACAGTAATGTTGTGAAGCTTGGTGTGCTGTGGTGGAGTTGATCTGACACAAGGGAATATTCAAGATGGTAGAAGGTCTTGCGTAATCCAGGTTGGAACAAAGGAACTCAATTCCTTTCACGTAGCAGTCAATCTGATTCGTTAGGATCTCTGCAGGTCAAGGTTGCTTGGTGTGCTGTCTCAGCACTGTCGTTGGAGGTAAAGGGCAAGTTCAGTGTGAGTATGCTCAGTGTACCTGATCTCTGAGCCAAGGCCAGCTGATCCTGTGAGCTGGCAAAGGAAGTCAGGTGACTTAGAGAAATCACTGTCTCTCTGTAGGGACAGAGCTGGGCTTTGTCAGAGGACTCTATACTTTCTGATTCAACTTAAAAAAAAAAAAAAATTTACACACACACATGCACTTTGAGGGGAAGGAGATGAAAATCCTGAGTTTTATCCTGACAAGAGGCCTAGTAGAACAAGGCAGGGCACAGATTTGAAGTTCAATAATTTAAGCAGCAGCCTTCCTTGTGTAGACATTGTGTTGGTAAAGGTGGCTTTAAGACAGCATGGGCCACTGAACCCAAACTGAGACTTGCGTACCTTCTATGGTCAGACACCTTCATCCTTTGCCTCTAAATCGTACTGCCTGTCAATGCATTTTTATTTTTGTCCTGGAACATCTGGGGCATTGCTTTCATTTGCTTGTAGGTGAGCTCTGTGCTGTGTGGGGATATAGGTCACCAAATGCATAGCACTTAAACAGCAGAAATGAGAGGGAGTACAAAGCTTGTCTTGAATGAGGTGCAGCAGAGGAATAAAGGGCAGTAAAGGTGACAGGATGTTTGGTATATCTAAGTTCCTTCTGTCTAATTTGACAGCGTATGGAGGTAACTATAAGAACTATACCAGCAGCCAATGGCTCACAGTACTCTTTACTGTCAAGATGGTGGACACTAAATTGTCACAGTTATTGGGCGAGTGTTTGACATAGTGTCTTTTAGTAGGGATCCTGGATCTGGCTTTTTACTGCCAGGCAGTTCCTTGCCCAAAGCCTATAGTGTATGGTGAAGATGAATTACCGCATCAATGCTGCCATCTATGGATCATTATCTAGCATAGCGGGAAACAGATACAGTGGGGATCGTTCCTTTATACACCTGCACTACTTAGCCAGTTGTGCAGGAACACTGATGATGAAGAGTGAAAAGACTCCCGCATGGAAGGGAGGTACCACGTGGTATGGAAACTTTGATCACTCCTGTACTTGTTCTGCTGTCGCTCAAAGAGCTACATTTCAGGTCTCCCCCTGTATTTCTTTTTGAACAATAAGATACAATTCTGAGCATGAGTTGTAAGCGAAGATTTCCTTACTGTGTATAGTCTGAATTTACCTTGAAAAAGTGAAGAATTAGAAGACATCTGGTGTGGGAAGGAGAAGAAGGACTGGAGTCAACATTTACTACTCTTCTTCTGACTTTATTATATGACAAAAGGATGGGAAAAAAAGAGGCAACCTTCTAGTTTTGTTTTGTTTTGTTTTATTTGTCTGATATGTCTTTATCAAAATAAGACACAATAACAACAACATTTCTACAACAGCATTTAATTTTTCTGAAGGAGTGAGTGTCTTCAAAAAATTTAATGATTAAATTGTTTCATGAAAATAAAGCTTTCTTTTCTGTGTTGGAATAGGAGGCTTCCTTTTTAGCTTAATAGCTTATCATTGAAGGCTATTTTCGTTCCTTATGGGGATGATCATCTCTAAGAAAATATTCTTTTCTTTCTGTCTTTACTGGCAACTTGTGTTTTTTTCCCCTTCTCTCTTCCTTTTTCGGGAAGTAGGAACGGCTTATTTGTTCAACCATAGTAAAGGAAGACAGGGATGTGGAAGTCCCTTTGGAATTTAAAAGGAAATCCTGGATCTAATTGTAGATGTCTGTACCACAGACTTCTGTACAAATGATAATTTCAGCTGTTGTTTCTGAGTGACAGTTGTGCCCCAGGTTACTTGATCTGAAGGAAAACAATCTTGAAGTAGTCCTTACATTCTAGAAACATCAGTTCTCTCCTGTCTGTAGAAGTTCTGCTCTAAGTATGGGTTGCTACAACACTTTAATCTGGTAATCTTTCATAAGGGATGTGATATCCCCCCTCCAAAACCAAACAAACTGCCTCCATTCCAGTGATGGTCTGTATGTCTCTTCCCTATCTTTATATTTGTAGAGCAGCTTATTGTTTGACTGAGGTGGAGAAAAAAGGAAGAGAAGTGAATGAACAATTGTCAAAGTAGTTGGGAGGTGTTACTAATATGAGGAGATACTGTGTCTGTCATGTCTTTTTGCAACATAGTGTGGTTGTTCTCTTAGGACAAAGAGGAGGGAGTAATGGAATAACTTCACAAAGGAGGTCTTGCACTGACTGATACTTTGAAGAAGCTCCTCTTGATTTACCAGAGTAATGGACAGAAGTGGATTCAGTAAGTTCAGTGGTTTTCTGAGAAGGCACAGTTGTATGATTGAGTCTTTAAAAAGCAAATATGTATGAAACAGAGACAGCATGTATAGTTAGTAAAAACACCTCTCATGGTTGCTTCACTAAAGAATTAGGAAATTGGAACATCTCTTTTTCAGAATTAAAAGGACTTTGCTGACTTTCTGTGTAAATAACAAGATTTTTGTTATGACTTATTTTTAATTTTCTCTTTGCTTTTATGCTTACTGAATACTATCCTTTTGTTTAGTCATCGCTTTGCATCAGACACCTTGGTCTGTAGTGGTGGAAAAAGGATTATATGGTGGTCTTAATGGGGAAGTATTTTTTGCAAAGAAATCATTTGTCTACTACAGCTTTTCTATTTTGTTTCTGTTTTGTCATGAACAAGCTAAACAATTTCCTGCCAGAAGTTTGGGCCCTAGAATACTTGAGAGAGTCCTCTTTGGAAAAAGAAAAGATGAGCTACAGTCATGAATCAAAAAGAGGTGTGAATGGTGTATTGACTAAAAAAAAAAAAAATCCAAACAAAGCCCCAAAATTGTCTAAATTGTTTAATTTTCAAGTAGTGTGAAGTATGCCAAATGGTGCAGATATGATGAACATTAAAATCTCTCTTTAGTAGTCTTTAGCAGTTGAAGACATTATGACATCCACTACAATGTACTAATTACAATGTGGCGAGTATGAGATGTAATTTTTTTTCCTGATGACCAAAAATTCCAAAGTAGTTTCAAAAATGGCTCAGTCAAAAAATAATGAATGAAGAAGAGGAGAGATAGCCAGTTACTAGCCTGCTCTACAGAATTACATTCAAAATTTTGAACAGCGGTTATCCGAGTCATATTTTGGTAGTTAGTTCCAACTTATTGTCTCTATGATGAAAATAGGTCACAATAAATGAGGCAAAAATAGCTTACGTGCTTTGCAACATAGGTCATCATAGCCATCCATTGGCTCTGCTCTGCCTGAGCTTTACACTAAATATAAATTCCAATAAAAGGTGCTTAAATCACCAGGGAGCTGTGCATGAGGACCTTCTTCAGCTCATCACATAATGAGGTGTGCTCTTGGATTGCTTAGGTGGTGTGGATTGGATGATGTGCATGGTAAGGAAGGTGGAGGGAAGTGAAGTTCCTGTGCTGCCACATGAGAATTGATAGCACAGTAGGGGATCAGATGTCAGATGCCAGATGGTGGGAAAGGCTGAAGCTGCTGTTCGCCTGTGGTGCCCACCTCTCCATTCCCAGCACATGCAGTTGTCATGTAGTCAAACATCTATGCAGATGGTTCTGGGAGGCTGATGCTACCCGCTGCTTCTCTCTACACTTCCTTTATACCAGAAATGTGAAATCTGGGAAGCTGTGGGAGCCGTAAGTTCTCTTTGAAAAGACAGTATTTTTCACACAAAGTAAGACTGTCCACAAAAAATTTATTTTGAAATCATAACTCTAAATTCAGGTGTGCAACATACCAGATTGTATTTAAGACAAGAAGTTTGCAGAATAAAAATGTGTGTATTAGATACAGAGTTAAAAGCCAGTCCTCATTTAAAATTGGACTAATCCCAGTATAATGTTCTGCTTTCAAGGTTAAATGTGTCTCAAGGGCCCCTTGAAGTAAATGCCTGTCTTAAGTGAAGTTACCCACTCTTGTTGGTTCAGTAGAGTGGCTCACAAGTGGCAGTTTACCAGAATAAGTGTCAGGATCCTAACAACTGCAACCAGTTTTCTACTCTTTAGATTCGTAGACCCTCACAGAAACATGAGTTTGATTGCTTCCAGGCTATGCCCATCCAGGCTTGGGGGGCACTTTACTCACACTAGGCCATATACTCCCACATCCCTCTGGACTTGTGGGTCCGTGCATAACACTTTGCTCAGTGCTCACCTTGCACATAGGTGTAGTTTGAAAGAGGATGCCGTGGTGGTAAACTGCACTGTCACAGGATTGTAGCCTTTTGTCTTCAACTATTAACAGATACATAATCATGGAGTTCTATTACCCAAACCAGGATCTTTGATGTCTTTGGAGGGGCAGAGACCTTGTGTCTTGAATTTCCATGTCTGTACCAAACATGCAAAAAGTTCAGGCTAGTTGAGGTAGGTGATCCTTTTCTCCATCAAGATTCAGCTTATCCAAACAGCAATAGCTGACAGTAGCATGGTGTATTACACAGACAGGAAGGCTGACACATCGCCCTCTGGCTTAGGTTAGGTATGTTGGTCATTTGGTGGAACTTAATTTACTTATTGGCAAATTGGGATTTTAAGTGCATAAGTCAGGTGTGTCACAAACAGGAAATCTGCTTAGAGCTATTTTAAAAACTGTTTTCCTCTATTCTGGAGCCAGTCAGACATGAGGCCACCTTTCCAGTTTTATGATGATACAGAGAGACTGGGCAGGATGCAGACAAGTTAGTTGTGATGGCACCACTCCATCTGCGAGGCAGCTTTCCTTCAAGACTGTCTCAGCTAACAATGCAGTCACTCCGCACCTCCTTCTTTGATTTCTGTCCCTGTTTTTCAGCCTGGGGATAAGTTTTGGGTTGGTAAAGTATGTCCATTAAACCATGTTAAGAAACAGCCAAGAGGAAGCACTTATTCTCTTGTGGTTCTTAAATGAGCAGACTTCCCCTGTAGTGTGAGAGAAAATACCTTTCTACATTTTAAAACTTTTGTCAGTTTTTAAATGTTTTTATTTATTTGTCTTTTACACTTAAGAAAATAAAAGCAATTCCACAAAGGGATACTTAGGAGTAATCCGTCTGCTTTTCTGAGACTTGTCACCATGGGTTTTATCAGACTTGATGAGGGGTGGTTTTGTTAGTTTGTTTTGCCTTTGCTTAATGATCCTTTTCCATAATGGGATGTTAATTTAGGTCTTTCTTTTCTCACACTAGGGCTCTTTGAGCCTGTGGCACCAGCTCTTTTGATGAAGATAGTGTTTTGGTAGCTGTGTACTCTGACAGAAGCATAAAAGAAGATTGAAGTCCGTGTGACTGAAGCAATGTAACATCCTGTGCTGTCCCTCTTTTTAAAATTCTCAGAATTCATCCCAGATACCACATCACTTGTCAGAAAATCATCCTGGTGTTTTCATCATATTTCTAGTACTGGAACATCTTTGTACCTCCTCAATGACAAATGGACTTTATATTTCTAAAGGTCATTCAGGAGTGGTTTTTTTTACTTTTTTGGTGTAGTAACTATCTGTTGTAATAACAGCAGACTATGAGATGATAAGGAAGCTAGGGCTAAACACCAGACTTGAGTCCCAGTGTCCACAGTGGAATCACTAAGGAATGTTCCCACTCTAGAAATAAAAATCAGAGTTTTATTTACACCTTAGCAAAAATGTTTCTTTGGCTACAGGCCTGAAGCAGTGCTTGCAGTAGCTTCTGTGCAGTCTTACCTCTCTTTCCCTGAATACTAGCTTCCTTTGGCAAGCAACTTCTTTGAGCTACAGTTGAGAGAAGCGAATGTTTGCCATTACAGTGAACGTTCATACAAATATATTCATTCAAAGGAAAATAAGAATGTCATGCTTATAACTGGAGATTTGGGGTGTGTTATCTATATACAGACCTCCTTCCTCTTGTCTACTTCTGAACTCCTTCTGTGTGTTGTAAGTGTGAGATGGGCAAATGAGAGAGATAGGGTATGTGTCAATCCTTCCACACTACATTGAACCAACAAGGGGAGTAAACAGTCAGGACCCCACCTTACTGGTATTCTTAAGCTTAACATCTTTGCTCTTAAGTGCTTGACTTATGGATTTCCAAACTATGGATGACTTATCCCATCCCAAATATGGGCACCAGTAAACTCAATTAAAATAATTTCTGCCTAATATAGTAGTGATTGTGAGAAGAGATTAAAGAGTAAGGGAACAGGACCGGTATATTTAGACTCAAAGGAACTATGAAGACCTTAATAATTGAGACAGAAGAGACAAAGTAATGGTAGGCAAAAAATATTCTTAACAAATGCCAAGTGACACTTGATTGGTGTGAGGCAGCTTGAGGCATCTGTACTCAGAAATAAGGGCTCTGACCCGTGTTCAGCTGATGAAAACAGCTGAAATACGGCTTCCCCAGCTGTGCTCTCCACTCCTGTCCTAGAGCCTTGCTAAGGAGACAGTAAGAACAAATGTCTGGCTTTGCTTCACCTGCTGAAGATTTTATAGCAGGGCTGTGCTGGTTGAAGCATTGGCTGCTGCTTAACAGAGCAAGCACTTGACCCTAGTCTGTGCTTTCCTACCTACCATTTGCAGTGCAAGTCATCTGACTTCCTGTAGGGAGTGGTTACAGGGAGATAAAATGATGTTTAGAAATAAAACATGAATACACATAAATTTTTGCAGGGATCATTTCCCACTGGGTTAAGTTTCTAAATCTGCTTGTTTCTGGATTAATGATGCCAGCACCAGAGCAAGGAGAGCAGTGGGAACAATTAGGTGGAAAACAGAATGGGGACTTTCTTCTTTTTTTAATCTTTACCAAGGAGACTCACAGTTGATTGCTTCAGCCCAGGTTCAGGTGGTTTTGGTTAAGGTATGTATTGCTGTAGAGTCAGCAACCTCTGCCAGAGGATGGAGCAGACCCCAACCTCTGAACTGGGTTTCTCTGCAGCTTTATCTCACCACATGATGATTTTAATACTCGTAAGAAGAGATCAAAAAGTCATTATCAGCCAAAAGCTCTGCGGTGTAGAAAGCAGTGCCATTTTGGATATCAGACTATAATAACAAAAGGAAAATCAAGTGTTTCTTAGTTGGTGTCAGGATTTGCTGAGGTTTTTTTGAGATGGAGCAATGCTCCATTTTCATAATAATTAGGATACTTACCTCTGCATTGCATTTGGGATGTGAAGTCTATCTGCTGTCTCACCTCTCAGACAGGAGCACCTGTGCATAAAATACAAAGTTGAGCAGTGTTATTTAAGATGGAAAAAAAAAGCAGTAGGAGGAGGTGATTTGACAGAAGGTGTTTCCAGTGTTTGTAGCTGAAAGCAGGGTGGTAGAGCTTTGGAAGGACTTCACTGATATGAGCTACCCTGTCAAATTCAGAGAGTGCCAACTGGTATTTCTAATTGCAGACTGTCACCACATTCACACTTAAGCATTTTTAGTTGCTTTTATTAAGTGGAAAGTTCCAAGAATATTTTTATCAGAGATCTGTGAACTAAGTGTAATTATTCAAATTGGATATGTGTTTTTATTTAAGGGGAGAGAAGCTCATAGACCCTGCAGCAGGATTAATCTCTGTAGTCAGAATTCTTTAAGGAGCTTATGGAAGTAAACATTACATGTGTCTGCCAACTTGGCTAAATATTGCCAACTGTCTTAACCCATTTTAAAGATAAGTGAGCTGTAATTGGATTTCTGCACTGGATAATTTTAAACAAGGGCAATTAGAAGAAGCAGTAATTGTTATGAAGAAACTGCACAATAGGCATATTATTATGAGACATTGCATCTGTCAGAGTGATTTAGTATCTGGCTATCAGAATCAGGGTAGCAGATCAAAGAGAAACATGTTTGGTGTGGCAATTCCCATTATTATGTGTGAGGAAACAGAAAAGAAGTTTGGGTGGAGTTGGTGAGAGGAGGGAGGTGATGGTACTGAGAGTTACTTTGTACCAGTGTTGTGAACTTTTAAAAATGAAAGAAGAGAAAAGATAAATTGATTACCATTTTTTACATTTCTACAAATTAAAAATGTAAATAATAAAAGTAGATACTATTTTTATCTGCAATAATATACTTTTAAAAAATAAAATAATTTAACATTTCACTCAGAAATTGCTTCTGTAAAGAGCTAATTTTTCTAGGAATAGGTAGATATTAGGAATGGAAAACATGTCTGTTTCAATAGAATTTTAACCACTCTGTTGGCAATCTTTGCCTCATGCCTGTTGTGAGATCTAAAAAAAGTTAAAAGTGAAGCCACATGGGGAGAGCACATTGTGATATTGCCCACAGTATTTAATTTGGTGGTTGTTGTTACGAGAGGCCATCAAGTTGTTTGGGTTTTTTTTTTTTGGAAAGCACAGATAGAGTATTCAAATAGTAAAATCTTAAGTTTAAAAATGAGGGATATTTTTGTTTCACCAATTTGTTTTGAACAAATGAAGCACAAGTTTATTTAGCCTCTTAAGTTATTTTTGTTTTTTATTGACAGTAGTATGTTTGAAGCACAGAAATTACTGTATTTAGCCATTTTTCTCAATTTAATGTGGCATTAATAGATTGTTATATTTTTGAGTGTTTGTTGCCCCAAAAAGTGGTGGGGTTTTTTCATTGTAATATTTTAATTCTTTGTTTTCTTACACCCATTGTTTGATTATAGGTTTTCTCAGATGGAGTACTGCCTGATTCTCTCTCCTAGGTTTCAGGGTAGCTCACTGTTATGTTCTCCAATTTGCTTGCATTTTTTTTCCTTTATTACTCTTCACAAAGTCGCATAACTACTTTGCCTTCATTCTGCTTATTAAAAGAAAAAATCACTACTTTTTTAACTCAGTCACTTTTTGATTTGAAGGAATACTTTTTGGAGTGATTTATCTTTTATCCTACTGATGTTGGTGACTGGAAAAATGATAATAAAAGGTTGTATTGCAAGAAGGTGAGAACAGTTCTTTCTGGATCCCAATAAGAAAGGCACAAACACTTGAAAGGCAAGTAATTCTTCATTAATAGCCCAGAAATGCCAACAGCAAGTTACAAATCTCAAGACCTTTTCTGATGCTGTGAACCCTTGACATGTTACAGCATCGGCTGGACCTCAGAGGGTCAGGGACAGCATGCGGTGCAGATCTCTGATGTTCATCAGCTGTGAGATCACTAGTGTTCCTCCAGGCTCTTTTGCTCATAGTACACACAAAATATTTGTCCACTGCTGGCTATAAGGGTAGATAGATGAATCACTGTTTGGTAAGGTAAGAAGTAAGGAGTGTAAGAAGTATCTGTGCCTGCAAACATTGTGATTCAAATTACTTCTGATTTTCTTATTTATTATGTATCAAAGAAGTATTGCTCTTCTAAGTAAAGGCCACTTAAGTAAAATTTCTTTTATAGTTTTGAGGTGCTCTGCAGTTCTTGGTTCATCTAGTTGGTACACCCTGACATTCTTCCCTTCCTCTTTGCCCACTGCTGTCATTGTCCTGTATATAGAAGAGCCCTGTTGTGGAGTTAGATCCTCAGATTAGCGGGAGTGTAAGTAAGAACTCTTACTTGGTTACACCTTTTTTGGAGATGTTGACAAAGACAGATAAAGCTGTGAAAAAGAGTGGCAAAAACTTCTTCCACCAATGTTTGTGGTGAGTGAGACACACTTGTTTCCTGTTTTTGATTGAGTAGAAAGTGTCACCTTGTTAAAGAGCATTAGAATCAGATGTCTGAGAAGTAAGTTGAGAGTTCAGGCTTCATCTTCTTGCCTTGCCTAATTATAGCTATTTTGACAGAGGAAGTAAATTAACCAGTAAACTTTGCTCGGTGTTAGAAGGACTGTTTAAAACATTAAAGACAAATACTACAGCAGCCACACTATTAGGCAGACAGAGTGATAGCCGGGGGAATTGATATTTCCAAGTTCAGCTTCCACATGCAGTACAGGAAATGTAAAGAGACCTTTTATGCAGATGGTAAAATCAATTCAGACAGCAGAGGCATTTCCCTGACCCTGATTGTCAGCTAGTTGCTGTCAGCGGTGAGCTTGGCCTCTGTAGCTTTGTCTAACTGTGGACAGCTCTGCCTGTGATCCTAGGTATGGACGGATGCCTTATGGGCAAGGATTGAGGTGCTATCTGAATGGCTGAAATGATGCAGGATTAAAGCAAGGAGGGGCAAAGAGATGGCCTGATTGTGCTAAGAGCTGTAAGCTGCTCATTTTGCAGTCATCGCTGGCATTTGTGGTTACTAGTTCTGCTTGTCAATGGTGGCATCCAAGTGTGCCTCTTTTAGAACTTCTGCTGTAGCTTCTGAGTTAAGAGGAGTTAAAGAGGAAGAATCCTTTGTTTAATGAAATTAATTCAGTGTAATGTTACATCAGTAATTTCAGATTTTTTTTTTTTCCCTACACAACTTTCTTCTAGGTCACATTTTTAATAGTGATGTACAATGTATTATCCTCTTGCAGGCTTTTTTCTGGATGTCTGGTAATTTATATTAGGTTTTGTCTTGCACAGAGCGAGAGATCAGGGGATGCTATTAAGTGTTGGGGATAGGAATATATGCCCTCGAGTCCTCTTTCAGCATAAGTAACATTGTTATGCATCTGTCCAAGTAGCTAGCCCTGACACATTTGAAATAGCTGGTTTCCCTCCATCTGAGTGAATGAAGGAGTAAGGTTCTGATGGGTGTTTTGGCTGTTTTGAATAGCTGGCATTGTGAATACGCTGTATTTGTTTTCGCAAAGACAAAATGAATTGTCCCAGAGTTGCCTTTGTAGTCTTGTCAGGAGGTAACCTGTCAGGACTTTTCAGATTTTTTTTTTTTTAAAGGGCCTCATACATGCTTCATCTCTTCTATCCAACTGGGGATAATGATCTGCCATTGTTATTTTTAAATAGAATTGCTGTAACTTTCCATACTTAGTACTTGTGTTATTAAGGTTTCATCAAGACCTTATAGCCTCCTAGTATCAGCAGCTGCTGATCAAACATTGCCTGGCTGCTTTGTAGGCTAGTGAGTTGAGAATAATCAGTTTTCAGCATCTCTATATTTAAAGTAGGCTGCCTCAGAGTGCCTCCTGTTAACTAACCACAACTTCCCTCAAAAGTTACATGCCACAGGAAGGATGAAACTGCTAAGTCTAGCTTATTAAAGGGAGGAACATAGCACTCTCTCGTGTGTGGTATAAGACGATGTATTCTTTTCTGGAGGGGATAGGATAACCACAAATGTTGCTGCCCTTAGAACAGGTGCAAAACTCGCTTTTTTATTTTAGCCTTTTGCACAACATCTGTCACAACTGAGGAAAAGAAAAGAGGAACAGGACAAAATCATGTTTTGCATGGAGGAAAAATGAATGCAACTTTTTCCTCAACCTTTATATTAGGAGGATGCTAATGACAGCATTTTGATGAGGACTTAAAATAGAGGACAACAGTAGAAGATTTCCAGGTTGTATCATTTGCTAGTTTTACTGCAAGCCATTGAGTTTCATGTTGCTTTGTTGTCTAACCTAAAGTTGACCAAATTTGTTGGTTGTAGGAGCATGCAGGTTAGAAGGTAGTGTTGTCCAGCGTTGGTAGTGCCAATTTAACCAGGGTTGTATCCAGTCAAGATTTGAGTATCTCTAATGTTAGAGATTTCACAGGCTTTATGTGCAACTTTTACCAATGTCTGACTAACCTCATGGTGAAAAAATGCTTTCTAACGTTTCATTGTTCCTTGATGCCACTTGTGCAGGGTACTAAGTGTTGCCATCTTTTCTGTGTGCCTCCTTATTAGGCAGTTGAAGATGACAGTGACATCTCCTCTCAGTCTTCCCTCTCCAGGCTGAACCATCTCAACACGCTCAGCCTCTCCTCCTGTAGCATGTTCTGCAAGTCCCTTCATCGTTTTTGGTGGCCCTCTGCTGGGCTTGTTCTAGTATGTCAGTATCTTTCTCGTACTGGGAAGCCCAAAACTGGGTACAGGATTCCAGGTGTGAGCTCACAAGTACTGAATAAAAGGGAAAGATCACATCCTTCTATGTTCTTTTGAACATAGTCCCATACAAGTTCGGCTGTGAGGTCATACTATTGACTTTTCTTTAACCTGCTGACCACTAGGAGCCCAGACCTGTTTTGCCAACCTTCGTTCTAACCAGTTGGTGCCAGTTGTGTGGGGCTGTTCCATCTTGGATGCAGGACGTAACATTTGACTCACTGAATTTCATGAGGTTCCTGCAAGCCTATTTTTACAGCCCATTAAGGTATTGTTCTTTTTGACTTAAAGCATATGAACAAGGATATCCAATTCTAGTAGTCATGGGGCAAGGTCCTAATTTTGACAATTAACTTTGCGCTACTGTGGTAGGAAAAGTAGATCACGATGCTGTTGATCTCCCTGTGTACAGATATACTCTGTTCTCCTGCCATCCAGCTTGAACACAGATTTTTGTTCTTTCTTTGCACTTGCCTTCTTTCCTTCCTCTGTAAGTGGTGAATTGATCTGACTGTTCATTGGAGAAGAGACTAGATGGAGGAGAAGGGGCTTTGATGCAGGTCTGTAAAATCAGAATAGGGAGTTAGAGTAAATAGGGAGTCACAGTGTTCACTCATTTCTGGTGTGAGAAGCAGGGGACTTAAATGAAAGTAACAGGTGTCAAAAGCGAAATAAAATGGCTTCAGACACCATGGGTAGTTAGTCTGTGGAACTTCTTGTGGCAAAATGTGGCAGACACAGATGCTTTTGATTTTCAAAAGGGACCAGACAGACTCATGGGAGAAGAATTGATTGAAGACTGTCATGTGCAAAGATGAGACATCTGCCTTAGGAAATCCAAAGGTAGACATTGCAAGTTAGGATAATATTCTGAGAGGGAAAAACTTGTGAGGAATTATGTCTGAGCACTTACTACACAAAGAAAAATTCCCCTGCTTAACACAGTAAATCAGTTAACCTGCCTGTGCCCCAGCTCAAACACCCAACACAGAAGTGAGGGAAAAGTAACACAAAAGAAACCTCTGCGTTGAGATGAAGGCTTGAGATAAGAACTTAGTATAAAGTAGGATAACGTAATCATAATGTGCAGTTACCTTAGCTTAGCCTACTTGCAGAAAAAGCACAGTGAAATGCAGGAAAGAAAAAACAAACCAGCGGAAACTGGAAACCAAAGCCAGCGTGCTACCCTGCTCCCACCCATATCGCTGCCATCCCTGTGGAAGAGAGACACCACCAAAAACCTGGAACCAGAAAATAGCAACTGGAACAGGTAGCCTCTCATGTTACAGTCTGAACTTCAAGTCCCATAATAGTTTGCTCCAACCAGCACTTTGATTTTGAAGCTGGCATGGTGGTTTGAATAACAGCCACAAATTTGAATTCAACCCACAACACTCAGTTTTTCTTTGGAAAAGGGTTACAGCTTGGCTGAATTAATTTTGTACCATAGCCTTAGTCTGCAGGCCACATCTTAGCCAGAACTGTATTAGAAAATACTTTGCTCAAATGAATTTCATGTTTTTGTAGTGATTCTTTGTGTCCGTTGATCTTGTATGTATTGACCCAGCACAGATACTGCTAAAATACTAACCCTCATTTGTTCTGAGTTCTTCCTCTGCTCTGTACCACAGACATGGAGATAGAAGAGGAGAGCATGTCATTGCTTTTCAGTTCCTTAAAACTGGTCATGTAAGGCAAAGCTTATCTTCTCCTCTTTGGCTGCACCCATGAGGGTGGTGAGACACTGGAACAGAGACCCCATGCCTGGAGGTTTTTAAGGCCAGGCTGGATGTGACTCTGGGCCACCTGATCTAGTATGAGGTGTCCCTGCCCATGGCAGCAGGATTGGAACTAGATGATCCCTGAGGTCCCTTCCAACCCTAACAATTCTATGATTCTATCTATTTTTCTTATGCTACAAGCTGGCTCATAATTTTCTTGGAGTCTGTTAATTCCTTACTTACCTGTCCTCCTCTGCAGGGATTGCAAACCACAGGAGATTGTTTGCTTTATTTCTGTATGTTCAGCTGGGTTTCAGTATCTTGGAGCCCAAGGCAGCTGAGGGAACCTCTGAGCACTTGCAGTAGTAGTTCTTAGTTTTTTGCATTCTCAGCAAAAGGAATGGTAAAGGCACTAAATGCTCTTGTGCTGAAAGTTCATGTTTGGGGATTTTTCAAGTTATGCACCTTCACTTGGTCATGTGTTCAATAACAGGTGTTTATGTAGCTTTCATTTCTGGATTTAGAATCATAGAATTGTTTAGGCTGCAAAACACCTTTAAGGTCATTAACCTAAGCCTACCAAATCTGCTGCTAAACCCTGTTCCTAAGCACCATTTCTAGACATCTTTTAAATACCTCCAGGAACGATGATTCAATGACCTTCCTGGGAAGCCTGTTCCAGTGCTTGACAACCCTTCCAGTAAAGAAGTTTTTCCTAGTCTCCAATCTAAACCTCCTCTAGTGCAACTTGGGGTAGTTTCCTCTTGTCCTGATGCTTGCTGCTTGGGAGAACAGACCAACACCCACCTCACTACAACCTCCTTTTTGGGTAGTTGTAGAGAGCAGTAAGGTCTCCTCTCAGCCTCTTTTTCTCCAAACTAAACAATCCCAGTTCCCTCAGCCATTCCTCAAGAACTTGTGCTCTAGCGCCTTCACCCACTTTGTTGCCTTTCTCTGGACACAGTCCTGCACCTTAATGTCTTGTAGTGAGGGACCCAAAACTGAAAATAGTATTCAGGGTACAGTGTCACCAAGTACAAGGGGACAATCACCTGCTGGCCACACTATTCCTGATACAGGCCAGGATGGTGCTGGTCTTCTTGGCCACCTGTGCACACTGCTGGCTCACACTCAGCCAGCTGAGTGTGAACCAGCACCCCCCAGGTCCACTGGGCAGCATTCCAACTACTTTGTCCCAAGCCTGTAGCATTGCTTGGGGTTGTTGTGACCCAAGTGCAGGACCCAACCTGGTCCAAGGACTTGGCCTTGTTGAATGTCAGACAGTTGACCTTGGCCCATTGATCCCACCTGTCCAGATCCCTCTGCAGAGCTTTCCTACCCTCAAGCAAATCAACACTCCGACTCACCTTGGTGTTGTCTGCAGACTTAGCAAAGGGGCACTCAATCCCCTAATCCAGATTACTGATAAAGATATTAAAGAAAACTAGTCTTAGTATTGAGGCCTAAGGAGCATCACTTGTGACTGGCCACCAACTGGAGTTATCTCTATTCAGTATTTGTGCCCAGCCATCCTGCCAGTTTTTAACCCAGCGAAGCATATGCCCATCCAAGCCATGAGCACCCAGTTTCTCCAGGAGGATGCTGTGTGACACAGCATCTCTGTCTCTGCTGTGGACAGAGGTAGCCAAAACATACAATTTGGCCCCCACTGTTTTTTTTTTTTGTTTGTTTGTTTTGTCTTGTTTTGTTTTTCCTGTGTGCTGTGTTACATTCTCTACCAGGTAAAATTTGAGAGAGATGTCAGCAGTGGACGTGGAGTCTAGTTGGAGCCCCCTTAGCAAGTGCCCTAGCCCTAAACTCCAAAGTGTAGAGTTAAAAGATACTCTATCTCTTTTGTCATGAACACGGGTTTTAAGATCCTGACTGGACTTCACCCTCCAAACAGAGACTCAGTGTTTCCAAAGAACTTCAGTCAGATGTTCATAATGAGTAAGTCATTGGAACCTGCTGCTATTTGTCAGCTGCTTCAATTATATGTGAAAAAGGGTGAGCAAGCCCCAGACCTGTATGACCGTTTCACATCCTTTCACGTAGAAGGGAGCATTCCCTAGAATGTATCAAATCTTTTGCCCCAAAGCAAAAGCTCATTTTCTTTCACAAAGCTCATATTGCTTCAGGCATATGTTGCATGGCATGGCATGCTCATGTCTTAAAAGACAGGTACATCTATCATAGAATCAGTATTTGTCGAGGGAAAAAGATACCAGGTATGGTTTTATACCCTTTATTCATGTCTGTGTGGCATGCAGGAGACATGTGAGGTGTGCCACTACAGATAACTGCTATTTTAAAGATACTTTGGCAGACAGTGCTGGGGGAAGAGTGCCAGGAGGATGAATGGATAAGGGCATCTTGAAGAATACCACTTGTTTGAGAACATCTGTTAAATTTTCACTGCTACTCCCTTGCTCCAGAGATGGCTACCAGACCCACAGCATGACTGGTTTAAGAAATAGGACAGATGCTTTCTAAATTACTTCAATGTAGTGGCCCAGACCAACTGAAACCACCACTGCTTCTTTAGGCAGTTTCAGCTAAGCACAGAGAAGAAGGCTCCCCACTGAAACAAGCATGCATGAGCTGTGGTGTGTGCTGAGGAGTAGTGAGGGGAAGCAGCAGCAGCTATAGCTGTAGATTGTCCCTGTCTGTCTCAATCTTTAGGACTCATGTCACAAAGCTGAGCTTAGCTTATCTTTTAAATGTTTTTATTTTATTGGTTTCTTCAGCATTTGAGAAATATTAAAATGAGGAAAACCTAGCTTTTCTCAAGCCCATATCTAACACACTAAGATGTGTTAAAGCAGTATTTTGATGTAAAGTTATCTGTTTGACACTGCTGATGTGATTAAAAACAAAGCATGAGAAAATGGGAATAGAGAAAGATTTTTCAATACAGATCTTCATTTTGTTTCCACTGAGAAGAGAATAGGTATCTGCATTATGTAGTGCTGTAATACGATTTTGAGTTCTATTTTACAGACAAATATAAAAAAGATGTCTTGCCTTTAAGGTTTTATAATCATGGTTAGATGAAATCTATATCAAAATAAGGAAATAGACATTAGCAGAATAAAATGAACTTGTAGTGGTTTTATGTTAATAATACATATATTTTATTTCTACAGCTTCTATGTATTTATGAGTGGTCTGTCTGTGGGTTTATCAGGTTATCATTTGCTTATTCTGATAGGAACAAATTCTTAAATAGTAATTTAAAATAGTTTATTAAAAAAGCTGAGAATTAAGTAGAACTTCTGTTAAAAGTTATTTTTCTTACTCCATTTTCCTGTAGCTGCATAGTGTCTTTTGTAATTAGAAGCTCTAGTTTGGTAACCTAACTGGTAGGAAATAGAGTATTTTGCATTTTCTTTCCCATAAAAAAGTAATTGTTAATTTAATGTTTCCGTACTGCTGTTCAGATACGACCCTTCCTTATTTGCAGGCAGGTCAGCACGTGAGGAAGGAAGGAAGGGCAAAGCTGACAAATGTAACTATGCTTGTTTGACTTCCAGTACAACCTCAATGCCAGAGACTTACAGCTACAGTAAATAACTTTTATTCTGACACCTGGCATAGATTTTGCCAGTAATTATCAGGCACTCTTTAATTTTGCTTTCCCATCACAGTCTCATGGTGCAATTACCCAAGTTGTGTTGGCAGGTGAAGGCATATCAGTAAAACAGAAGACAAAAGAAAAGACAGGGAGGCCAGGAATGAAGTAGGGAAGGAAACTGACACGACGGAAGGGCATGACAGCAGGAACCCAGGGCTTGCATCCTGGATACTCAACTGGTATTGAGCTGATTCCTGCAGGATGTGTTTAAGTCATTTGGTCTCTACTGGTCCAGTTTCAGTCTGCCCAAAGTGATGCCAGATAAGCAATATGAAAGTGTGATGGGAAAGCTTGTCCTCCCCCAGCTTGTCCTGCTGTTCTCATTTATTGATCTCACAGGTAAACGGTGCTGAAGAAGAGGTGGCCATCTCACACCATGAGATTTAATTAATTTAACTTTTTGGTGGCTTCAACTGCAAACATTTATTCCTGTTTCTAAAAAGTTTGTCTTGTGTCCATGTCGGTATCGTAGAATCATAGAACAGCTTAGGTTTGAAGGGACCTTAGATACCATCTACTCCAACAGTTTTCATATTACAGTCTCTTGCTTCCACTTATTTTTTATGTTTATAAATAATTTATATACAGCCTCAGTAGAGACTCTTTACAATACACACTAGAAAGAAAAATTCTCCTTTAGGAAAAGGAATAAAACAACAATATACCTTGCAAAGATGAGTAATTTAACATGTGTTAGGGAAAAACAAACAGTTCATTAATTTTTCATCGATTACATTTGACAATATTATCTATGTGAATTGTCCCAATAAGGTATTTATGGTCCAAATTCTGTAAAAAGCAATTTCACCTCCAAAGGACTATAAACTAAGAACTTGTGACAGTCAAACCTGCACAGAAATTGTCCATTTTATCTCACAGTTTGATTTTCTTTGCTTATGTGACTTGGCTGACAAAACCATTGCTGTAATTGGAGCTCAGCTAGAGGTCTTTCAATTTTCAGATGTTCTGGTTGTAGTCAGTCTGAATTGTAAGCTATTTGTGTTTAATCCTTTCTCAGACCACCCACACTGAGTCTTTGCTTGAGTTAATAACATCCAGACATACGTATGTGCAGTATAGAATTAGAACATTCACAATGGTGCATATTTCCTGGAAAAAATAACAAGATCAGTCAAAATGATACAGCTAGGAAATTATAATGCTGAGTTTTCCTGCTGTCCTGTGCCATTTTTTTTTCAGTCCAATGTCAGCCCTTGATTTTCTGACATCCTGAGAATCTTACTTAAGCTACTGTACAGGGGGCACTAAGTATTTTTACGGTGGGCCGTGGATTTTTGAGCTTGCTGTAACTGCAGCATACTACAGATTTGGTTTCTCAGGTAGCTTCGCATTGGGAGATTTTGGAAGTACCGTCATTTGCGTTTCTCCCACATCACGTGAGCTTTCTTCATGATGTGACCTGGCAGCGCTTGAAATCGATACACTCACTTGTCGTCTCAGTATTTTCATTACAGTTCTCTTGTATCCTTTGCATGCAAAGAAATAGATGAAAGGATCTAGGCAGCAGTTAAAATTCATCAGAAACACAGTATAATGGAGTGACTTCTGGAAAATTTTATTTTCAGTGCATGAAGGCTCACTCTGAAGCTTCTTAATCATGTGTTGTATGATTGCAACGTGATAAGGGGTAAAGCAGATGATGAACACTATAATTACAAATATGATGGTGTTGATGGCTTTTTTGTTTATCCCTGATTTTTCAGTCAGTGGATTTTCCTTGGCTGTTTGAAAAAGTTTGCAGCTAATTTGAGAGTAACAAAATAGTATAATTCCCAGGGGAATAAGGTACCCTACTAAACAGGCAGCAAGGAGTATAAGCGGTAGATGTGCAATTTTTTCAAAGTTTGGGTATTCCATACATGTAGTCCTTTCTTTTTCTTCCTGTGACATGGGTTGTATAAGTAATGGGAAAGTTTGACTAAATACAAGTAACCAGATAAAGACACAAATTCCCTTGGCGTATTTAATCCTTCTGATCTTGTATCGGAAAGGGTGGACAACAGCAAAAAACCTGTCAATGCTCAAACATGTCATGAAGTTTACACCTGCGTAAGTGTTGATGTAGAACAAGAGAGCAGTTATTCGACACAATACTTCTCCAAATGGCCAGTGAAATCCCAGGGCATAGTAGGCTATCCTTGTAGGCAAGGCAATACAGAACAGAAGATCAGAGAAGACGAGATTTGTTGAATAGAGGGTAGTGGAGTTGATCTTCTTTCTGTTTTTAAAAATGACAGTGAGGGCAATGGTGTTTCCAAGCACTCCAAAAATTAAGATGGAGCTGTAGAAGACAGACAGTAGTATCCGTGCTGTATCTTTGTGCTCATACAAATCACAGATGGAGCTGTTTGTCTGAGAAGCTGTGAAAGTGTCCATTTCTGTAACCACTGTTGTTGCAGGAAGCTCAGCAGACCTAACATGGGAAAAAAAAAAAGCCACAGAAGGGAACATTTTGTAATAAATGTAGATAAGCAACTTATGCATAGCAATGGCTAACCTGTGTTGCAAAAAGCAAGTCTGTGAAAAACTGAAATGAAACTTCACTATGTGAACTACTTGCCAAAACCAAACAAACAATAAGATAGATCTTTCTGTCTTTTCTGTTTTGACCCCAGTTTCTTCTTTCCTGAAATAAGACAGAAGGCAAAATAATAAAGCAGGGCTGTAATGTATTTGAAAAGTGAAGGTGGGAGACTGTTTAAAGCAATCCAAAGTGAAAAAGGAGTCAGAAGAAACCACACAATAATCATAGAATGGTTTAGGTTGGAAGGGACCTCCAAAGGTCATCTCGTCCAGTGCCCCTGCAGTTAGCAGGGACATCCTCCACTAGATCAGTTTGCCCAGAGCTTTGTCAAGCCTGACAAGGGACCATATGAACCCCCATGAGCCAGGCAAGCAGACAAAAATCTTTTAAATGCATTTCAGTGAATTTTTAGGGAGTTTTTGTTTCTAACAATTCATGTTTTGGTGGTTTAACTTGTTTAGAAAGACTTATTTTTTTTCATCATTCTTACCATATTTGCATTATAATAATTCAGCTTGCTTAGTGCTAGTTTTAAGAGCTGGCTTTTGAAATCCATTTAAAATGTTGTTGCATACATAAATTCTTAAGACTTCTACTTTAGTCACTCTTTAGTGGTGCTGCAAAAGAGGACTAACTCAGCTACAATATTTTACATGCTGTTGATTTAGTAGAATTTAGAAATTGCTTAATCTGCACAGTTGTAAGTAGCATGGAAGAGCTGCAAAGTGGCAGTGATTTGGGGGACTTAAAAATATAAACCAGCAGAATTTCAGAAATGGAAAGGACCCCATTGTGTTGATACTGCTTGCAGTGGAAACTATTTTGTAGGTCTGTTGTTACCTGACCATTCCATATTGTAAGTAGAAAGGCCATCTAATGTTACTCCTGCAAAATGCATTGAGGAGATTGTCCTACTCATTTCAAGTTCACAGTTAATAAAACTGCAACACACTGCTGTATCTGATCCTGTCTGATCAGTCTTCTGGCTAGGTTAGCAAGGAATACACATCATCCACTATTCACTATTCACTATTCATCATCCAGTGAATAGTGGATGATGTGTATTAAAATACATAAATAACTTACGTTTAAGGAATAAATTTAGCATCCAGATAGTCTGTGTTTGCTATGTTGTACAGGCAGTGGAAAGACAGGTTACTGATTTCTGACATAGATATCTGATGTTTTGACTCTTAGATACCTACCCATATATCAGGAGGTGGGAATACTGCATCCAGGATTGAAAGTCAAATTTGAAGTGGGAGTTTTATGATTTGAATAGGAGAATTAAACTGTTAAATTGTAACTCCAGCTGTAGTGAAGGTTTGGGAATATCTAATTTTATAAAAGCATAGAATTGTATTGGTTGAAAAGATGTTTAAGATGAAGTCCAGTCATTATCTAAGACTCTACCAAGTCTGGTGCTAAACCATCTCTCTTAGCACTGTATCTATAAGTCTTTTAAACACCTCCAGGGATGGCAATTCAGCCACCTCCCTGGAGAAAGTTATATTACTTAATTCCACATTGTTCACAATATCTTGGTGATGATGTGTGATGATTGGTTGGTTGATTGATGCAGTAGTTATTGCCCTGAGGATAGTTATGGGATACTTTCCTCTTACTTAAGTGTAGCAGACTGGTTTTTGCAGAAAATAGTGTGGGTTTGTGTAGGGTAAGAGTCAGTGAGGTATTTGGGTTTTGTTTCTCTTACTTAAATGCTTCTGCTTACGTGTTCACACTCCCAGCATGACACCTATCTTCTACTAATTTCTTCCTTGACATTTAGATAAAATCATTGCTTGAGCATATGTAAGGAAGAGTAATGTAAGATTTATGATGAGTAGGTCTTTTGCAGTAACTAACTACAGCATGTTAATGGCATGAATTTATATTCACTGTAAAGTTGTAATAGGTTTTGATCGTAAATAATGTGAATAATTTTCACATCCATTCAGTTTCCTTTATATAGAAGTTTGTAAAATGTAGAAAATCTGTTATGCAAACACATTTAACTATAATTTAGGAAAAAATATCTAGTTTCAGTGAAATTTACTCTTTTTACATCAAGGGTAGGATGTCATGAAATGTGTTACCTAGTTTTTGCATCTTTAACATAACAGATTAAACCAGAACTTGTTTCTGATTAAAAGATGTTCACTCTCACATAAAACTATGGCTGTCTTGAGAAGGAGTCCTAGCTGAGAGAGGGTTTATGTTTGTTGGATTAAATACCCTTCCTCAGTGGCTTAGTTTACTGATCATACTATTTTGAAGTATATAGCTGGAAACAAGTCAACTTCAATTTACCTTAATACTTTAACAATTTTTGAAAACATTGCCACATTTTGTTTGTCATAGAAGTACATGTAAGACTTTAAGGCATAAAATATTTTAAATTGTTCAGGTGGTTAGTTTTTCTGAGTCTGCAGACATACAATGTTCAGTGACACAGACCACTTACCCATTTAATATGACCTTTTGTATAATCCAGGTTACGTTACTATTTTAGTATTTGTGTATGGATTCCATCTACTTTTAATTTAAACCATATTTTCTAAAAGGCTATTTGGTCTTAATTTGGAGAACTGAAGAGAAAGTGAATTTGCCTCTTGTACTGTAGTTTTTAGTCAATCAACCTCCCTGTTAAAAAATGTGTCTGTCTCTTATTTAAATTTCTCTAAAATTAACCTGCAATTGCTGGTTTTGTGTAGCCTTTCCCTTTCATACAATCTCATGGCTTTGTCAATTCAAGGTGAATTTCTCAAATGTCTCACCACAAGGCAAAACGTGTGACATCCATTCTAACCTCATTTTAGTCCCACATAGGCAATGGAGTTCCATATGCCTCTTGGCATCATTGTACCTGGAAGCATACTCACCAGTATGTCCCTGCTTTTTCTGGTCAGTTGATTAGGTATCCAAGATAGAGCTGCATACCACAACACTGGGAGCTTGTGAAGTTAGTTCACTGTGATCCCAGAGTAGTTCTCAGATTCACTGTGTCCTAGGGTATCTCCAATCTAGGAGCATGACCACTGCTCTTTGCTTCTCCCTGAGGGAACCTTATGCCTGGGAGAGTTTAAAATTAATTTTAATATTATGCCTAGGCTTGCAACCAGTGCAGTGTTCCTTATTGTTCTCCCACTTGCCTTTTTCAAGTCTTAGCATTGTATTTGCTTTTTGATCACCAATGGAAGAAAAAAAAGTCTTTAGGCAATTGTTTTATGAGATTTGTTAGCTAGGCAGCATTTAGTCTGTTCTGTGTGCTTTCTTGATACTTGATATCAGTAGTATCCAGTTAGGGGAAGAAAAAATCACAGTACCACATCAAGCTGCTTACAAAATCTAGCACATCTAAATTCTGCGCAGGTGCCTTTTAAAGTCAATTTTATAATCTCGTCAAAGAGGAAAATAAGTTGGTTTAGGATACTGATTTTCTGTGATAATACTTAACTGCCATCATTCATTTGGTTTGTTTCTACTACATTACACAAGAGCCAATCTCAGAGTAGAGTCCACACTGCAAAAGGTGTCTGATGAATGCAGTGGTGGTTCCAATCTGAAAGTATTATGTAAGCCCTGGTTCATAGAGGTGTTCATGTATAATGAGTTTTATCTGTACTATCATAATGTTACATACATTTAACAAGCATAGATTTAAGATACAAGCCAGCAATTGCCATGTTGCAACCCTTGATTACATGGGTTTTGATTATGTGCAAGCAGTGATACAAAGCTTTCTCTGTAAGCTAAATGAGTTTTCTTCTTGTTCTCATCTCCTGCTTTTGCTGAAGGACAACCATCTGTCTTTTCAGCAGAAGAGGGAACATGTAGAAGACTTTAACTGTGTATTGTAATCTAATGTGTGATTTTTCTGTCTCTCTTCATAATTTTCATTCTTTGGAGATGAATCCCTGGTCCATCTGTTCAGTAGCTAAATTAAGAGGGACACTTAACTAAATTATTGGAAAGGCAGGGTAGATCATTAGAAAGATCTTTCCAGACTCTATAGATAGTGTGGTTTAGTCACTTTGAGATGGACAGTATTTCTCTAACAAACAGTATTGGGTGATAATACTGTTTATTCATACATAAAAAGTATAAATGATTTTTAAAGGAATGGTTGGGAAAGACTTCTCTTTCCTTGCAGTGCCTGACCTGAGGATTTCCTGAGCTTACAGTCCTCTATAGGTGTAAGCTGTGTAAGTCTTACAAAGTTGAACAACAGATGAAGTCGGCAAATACACAGTGCTGTGGTTATGTAGGTTTATGGTTTTTTTTCTTAATCTCTAATTGTTTTCTGTTGACCAGTCATATTTACTGGTTGAGTTTCTAATTTACTATACCATCGATCTGCATTGTAGACTGTTTTCTTTGGGAAAGCAGCTTGATTAAGTTAAGTATGTTAAAAAGTATGCATGCTAAGTTTCATTAGTACAACATTTTTTTAATACAGAAGGAGCATATACCTAAGGTACATATATTGAGGTGTGTGGATTGGCAGCTTGGGAACTGTGTGTGGTTTAATAAAAGCTGAGGCAAGAGACAGGCACGTCCTGAAGCTTACTGTTTCTTTCTAATACTTTAACACTTGTACACTTCTAGTGCATTATGATAGTTTACCTTATTTCAAAACGTTTTTTCTGTCCTAAATGACAATGAATAAGCCTAATGACCTGAAGACTGAATCCTGGAGTCACAACCTACAGCTGTAAGCCACACATGAGAGAACCCCAAGTATGCTTTCAATGAATGAAACTGTCTTAATGATGGCAATGAAGGATTATAGTTTGCTTCAAATACTTAATAGAATTTGCAGATGTACACAGTGTGGGTTCTTAATGGTTCTGCTTATATCTATTACTATAGATTTTGCAAAGTTGTGTGACAGTTATACTTGGTGCTCTAATAAAGTAATAGAAGATACAGTAAGTGAAATGGAAGTAAAGAAGTCGAGTTTAAGTGCTGCATTAGCTAAAGAAAAAGTGGAAGTCATTTGAGGTGTGCGTCTTTCTTATCTGTTACATCTCTTTTTCCAAATGTGATCTGTCCTATGAAAATGGTGAGAACTATCTAACGTAAATCATCTCTACCAAAGATGCGTGTTAATGTGAAGAGCTGTGCTGATGCCGAGATGATTAACCTCTCTTCAATGTACTTCCCTAAGTACACTCAATGTAAAAGTGAGAGAGCCTAAAATGCAGTAAATGAAACAAAATCCTGAGCCACAGTTACATTCTTGCAAGAAGAAAAAAGGAGTGAAATAACAAATTGCATTTTAGTACTAGAAAACATGCACACATTTTATATGATTTTTTTTCTTCCTGGTGATGTGGAACTTGCACAGGTAGTCTTTAATTTTAGGGATTACAACTTCAAAACTCCAGCTTGAATTTATTATTCATTACATGTCTACATATTCCTCAATCTTTTGAACAGAAAGGGATAAGATTTGAGCTCTTAAAGAATAATTGTCTCACATCTCTGCAGGAGAACCATGAAATGTTCAAGACCCCTTTTATTCTGTGCTCAAAGTATGCAAGCCATCTTTATTTTTAAGATAAATTATAGTCTATTGAGCAGTGTATTTTATTTTTCAAGTATACTAGGAAGAATGGATCCTGACAGTGATCCTTCTAAAGTAATGGGGAAGATGTTTAAAAATCGTATATATTTTAATATTTCTTTATCATTGTGGCAGTAATAAGGAACTTGTTTTTTTAATAACATGATGTTTGGTGATGTGATTCACAAAAATAATTCCTTCTAAAAACTTCAAAACATATGCATGTCAGAAGGTAAAAGAGGAGTTACCTCATAAAACTTTGAATTCTTAAAATATTCTTTTGCAATATTTAGATGTGAGAAGAGCAACTGAGGAGTTTTTGAACTGGTAAGAAAGGCTGTTTCATAGACAAGGAGTGCATATGATAGAACAAGCTATGCATTCACAGCAGTAGCACAGATTTGTTTTAAGGCACTCTTCTGCTATTAAAGTGTTCTGAGCTTCAGCAAATGACTTAAGAACTGCAATGCTTCTCTTACTACTTATACAGTAGTTATTTTTGCATTAGTTTAAATTACTAATGCTAAAAGAAAAATATCTAAACTAATGCAGTATCACAGTATCAAATGTTTCCTTGTGATTGTGGAAAGGCTGTATTATAAGAAACAACTTGAAATAACTTGATGTGGGTTAACAGAGCCTTTAAATAATTATCTTTCAGCATATGTGAACTTTAAATATCACAGAATTTCCTCCAGGAATCTTGTCTCTTCCATCTAAAGATCATTTATCCTTCTTATCACGTGAAAATATTCAGTATAATGATTAAAAAAAAAAAAGTCTTTCTGAAATTGTTTGCTGGTGTACAGTGAAAAACATTTTTTAAAGTTAATTGTTTTCTGTACTTACATATCTGTAGCTTCTTAGATCCTCTGAGCAGTTAAGGGCATTAGCAGGATGGCTTGACTGTGAAAGTTCACCCTTGCACATTGTTTTCAAGAGTGATTACGTGAGCCTCTTTTGTGGGAGGGGCTGAAGTACTTGAAAAAAAACCCCGTGTTTGTATGCTGGTCTTGATTTGCTGCCGACTGTTTCATGGGATGTGAAAGCATCTATTTTTAAGCCTTTTACAATTAGTCTGTTCAAAGACAGCAATAAGAAACAATCCTCCTACCCTCCTCCCTGAAGTTACACATTATTGACTTTCATAGAAGGGACTTTACCCAAAAGTTTACTTGACTAATTGTTGACCAACTGAAACCCATGAGTGAAAAACTTTGCATTTAAAAATAACTTAAATGTCGCTTGTATCTGAGAGCTTTATGATCAGTATATGCTTTAAAACTACTTCTTACTGACCAAATCTGACACAGCACAAGAAAACCTCAGAAGTGAGGTTTACTGAGATGTGTGACTTCTCAACAGCCCATGTACATTCCCAGCACTGGTTTAGTATCATAATGAGGAGGCTTTACAGAAAGGACCTTTGAAAATACATGAAGGAGTTGAGGAACTCTGGTGGTTTGAGAGATTAGGGAGGATGTGTGCCTTTGTAAGCTGTTTATTGCATTTTTAACAAGGATGATAATACTACTACTATTGCACATGTAAGGGTAAATACATTAAAGATTAAAAGCTTGTAAAACACAAATCTGATTCACCTAAAATCATACTGATAAGAATGGCTGGCTAGGGAGTAGGAAAGGAATAGGATATCAAAATGGGAGGTAACATATCGTTAACCTTCTGTCTGGGTAAAGAACAGTGATCTAGGAGTTACGCTGTGTATTGGTTAAGAGGGTTTTGAGATCAGAGATAGATGGAAAACCCTGTGGTTTGCTGCTACAGGCTGTGTTTGAGAGTTACCTGGGATTTTCCCCAGAAAATTCATACTGATTGTTCATAACTGCACAGAACTATTTATCTTTAACATGTGCTCATTTAGTGGCCTGGTTTTTCAAGAACCAGCAAGCATGCGTGATGATCAGTGGGTCTGACCCATGCAGAGGGTGCAATGCCTCTTTAGAAACATTAGGGCTGTGTTCATGGCATTTGCTGATGTTGCAGGGTTGGAGGCATGCAGAGATACAATCTTGACTAACATGTCCATCTAATCAGAAGGCCTAAACTAACGGCAGATCTAATGACAACATGAAACTTTCCTAAGCATACCCTGTCTTATAAGAAATGTTTTTACTACAGGAGAATGAAGTAGAGCCTTGTGAGCTGCTTTTGTGCCTGCTTGGAGCATTTAGTTGACATTATACACTGATTTTTTTTTTTTTTTCTGGTGCTGAAGTCCCAGTGCAGACATGGCTTGATTGCCCTTATTTGCCTGGGAGCTGAAGGGCTCCATCCAGGGCTTTCAGCTCCTCAATTTTTATGGTGCATTTATGTTCTAACACTAGATTCTCTTAATGAGAACTTACTGGTCTTATTCTGGATTTTTTCCTTTCTTGGTTTTGAATTGCTTTTCAATTACTCAGCTTCATCATGAAGTAGAAGAGCTTTAAATGAAGCAATGAGAGTTAGAGACTGCTTAAGGGGAAATTGCAGAGAGAACTTGCTTCATATGTACACAAAGTAATAGCACAGTGTGATTTCTTGTCCAGCAGCAAAAATATGTAGCAGAAATGGGAATTTTTGAGAAATACAGTCAGTTAGTAGTTTTTGCTCAAGGGATGACATTAGTACCACAGCTTCATATTGAAGGAAATGCTTATTTCAACATAGTCCTACTATTATAAAATAACACCAATATGTGTTTCCTGCTCTGATCTGATAAAATACTGCCTTCCTTTGATTAAGATAAATTACTGGATTGTACCCTTTGAGTCATACTGGTGTATTAGCTACCAATCCAGCCTACGATGATGTGATGTTAGTTGCTTGAGCTGAATAATCCAGACTGCATTCTTTCACTCTCTGTTTATCCTTTTAACTGTTTTCTGTTCTTATACAGCTGCTATTTCTTCAATAGCTAGTTGACTGTCCTCATATATGAACATTTAAAACAAGAAATGACATGTATCAAAAAGCATGAAATATGTTTTGTGTTACCATTTGTGTGCAAAAGTTTACTGTTTTGGTTTTGGCATGCTAGGAGAATAACGTGTAAATTAATATGATCGTTTGTCACATTCAGAGATGGTGACATCAAAACAATGCCGTTAATATTTTGACCAGTATGTTATGATGCCTGTGATGATTTCTTTTCCATATACTTAGTTCCTACTATATTTGGGCATTATGCAGATAGTACTGCATTTCACTTTACAATTCCATATCTAGAGAGCTACTGCCCAAGATAGGAAATTACTTCTGAGTAATTCTAAGGGTGCTTGTGGATCAACCAGAAAATTAATCCAGCCAGCTTGTTTCTTAACTGCAAAACTACCTTTCCTTCCAAAACAAACTCCTTTTGTTTTGTGGGAGATGGGTCAGGTGTCTAGAACTAACCTGTAGCTGAATCCAGTCTTTTTTTGTGAACGAATATGATTTTTCAAGTGACTTGAGTAAGAGGAACAGGAAATGATGACTCATCAATGAGTCATGGTAACTCTTCAGAGGCTAAATAAAATATGTTCAGTTGATTTAAATGAAGAAGAAATAGTTAAATTGTGAATGCCTAACTGAAGAAATTTCATGTTGTATATTGTAGCAGGCTGGTAGAATAGAAAGGGTTAGGTCAGCGAGTCAGCTTTGTAAAACAAAGGTTGCGTAGAGATAATTGAGTTTTAGAAAAGATAAAGAATAGTGATTTCATATGTTAGCATCTTATTAATGAACAATAAATTAAACCTGAAACTGGAAGAAAGATTCTGGCAAGCAGAATAAGAAAGATGCAGATTAGCTCACCAATGGGAAGGGAAAGGAACTTGAAACTGGTTTACAATGGAGGTGAGCAGTTTATGTAATAATCATTGGATAGTCTTGTCATTAAAAAATATTTTATTTTTTTTTTTAAGGAGAGGTAGTTTTCTGAATCCTGTCTTCATCAGGGAATTGTAAAATATTTGATTGGTTGATTGGTCTCATAATGAACTGAAAGTTGCAGTGATTCTGCTGGGAGATATCCTTGTACAAGAGGAACCTTTCTTTTTCCATCAAGACGCACAATTTCAAGTTTTGTTCCTTTATTCCTGCACTCCTGCGACATATTGGCAGTTAGATACACAACTGTTGGGTAACATACCTCATACCTTAATGCTTTTGCTGTTATTGAGAGGCTTCAGGTGCTGGGGTGTCTTGTTCATATGTAGCAAAAATATTGAGGACCAAAGATAGTTCCTTTGAGTCCTGGGCTCCGTCAGGCAGAGGATCACAGCTGCAAAGGGTGGTCATGATCCAAGGAATTACCTGATTACAACAGTGTCTGGATAGCCTGTAAGAACACAGAGCGCTGAAGTAACTTAGTAACTTGGATCGCAAGTGCACTCTTTACATGCTCTGTATTATCTGCAGCTGCTTTTATAACTGATTTTTTTAGCTCCCCCAAAATATACTTGATTGTGAATTTGTCAGGTTAATGTTTTTATGAAGAACTTGAATGACGAAAAATACAGCACCTGCAGTTCGTAAGCGTAATGAGTCATTCTGAATAAAATGACTATTTCTGCAAGTTTAATCCCACAGAACTTCCACTGACAACAGCAGGTATTTTTGCAGAAGTAACATTTAGCTTCCTACTCGTTTGTTCATGTATTATAGAACCATTTTTTCTGTATTTACTAATGTTAAAATATTTTCTTTTAATTTGCATTAATATTTGACCTTTCAGTAGCGTGTTTCTTTTATGAGAAGTACTTGCTCCTGATTCTTCTCTTCCAGTAGTTTCTATGCCTCTATTTTTTCCAAGGTGTTTTTTTTGTCTTCATGCCCTTTGAAGTAAAGATATAATTGTTGTAGAGTCTGCTGTTACAGTACATCTTTAAGATGGACATAGTGTCTATATAGAGTGTTCCAAGACTAGAATGTAATCTTTTGGGTTCTGGAGTTTTCTGGTTTGTTTGAAAATTCATTTTTCTAACCCACATAGCTGAAATTAACTTCCTAAACTTGAAGTGGGCATAAACTCAGTTTAGAGTCAGCACGTATTTGAGTCAATGGCCCTTCTTGGCACACAGACATCTCATGTTTCTTTCAGAAGTTAATTATGGCGTTTGAATGGGTGTTCCTTATATAGAGGGGGCTGGGACAAAAGTCTCTGGAAAAGGAAAGAGAGAGGTTGAAAGGGATGAGGGAATGTGATGGTTTAAAGGTTTTCCCAGAGTCCAAAAGCGCAAAAGAATCATAGAATCAGTCAGGGTTGGAAGGGACCACAAGGATCATCTAGTTCCAACCCCCCTACCATGGGCAGGGACACCTCACACTAGATCAGGCTGGCCAGAGTTTCATCCAGCCTGGCCTTAAACACCTCCAGGGATGGGGCCTCAACCACCTCCCTGGACAACCCATTCCAGGCTCTCACCACTCTCATGGGGAAGAACTTCTTCCTCACATCCAGCCTGAATCTCCCCACTTCCAGCTTTATTCCATTCCCCCTAGTCCTGTCACTACCTGATATCCTAAAAAGTCCCTCCCCAGCTTTCCTGTAGGCCCCCTTCAGATACTGGAAGGCCACAAGAAGGTCACCTCGGAGCCTTCTCTTCTCCAGACTGAACAGCCCCAATTCTTTCAGTCTGTTAGATTTTCTTCCCCCTCTCCCTTTTTCCAAGTAGGGTAAAGGCAAGTTGGGCAGAAGAAAGGAAAGGTAAAATCACAAAAAGAAATTGTGTGGAATCGTTTGGGAAGTAAAAAAGGTAAATTTTTAACAAAATATATTTATAGCAGTGACAGGGGAGGTTACAAAGGTATAAGGAAAAGGGTAAATGGAAAAATATACAAAACCAGGCTCAGCTGGCATTGGATTCCTTTGATGTAAGTGGATGCAGTTCTTTAAACGTGGTTTGTAAGCTGCATGGAGGTAGGCCTCCCCACATGGTCGATGGGGGAAGCAGGAGGGCAGCAGAGAGGTCTGTCAAGCAGGCAATGTGCAGAGGAAACAGCAAGAACCATGAAGTGTCTCTCCTTAAATAGGTTTGCTGGACAGGAAGGGGGAGTGGAATAGACCTTTGACCCAGGGGACCCCTCCTCCTGGGAGGGGGAATACCAAGTCTCTCTCTCCGCCCACCTTGATCGAGTTTCATTTGTCCACCTGGGGTCTGGGTTCTTTTCAGCCCCCTTTCAAAAATGGGTGTAACGTGGGACAGGGGAAAAGCAAAAAATGAGAGGGAAAACGAGAAGTGATGGAAAGGAGTCAATTTAAGTCCTTCAGTAAGAGTATGTTTTCCACTTGTAGATGTTGAGGTATTTCTCTGACACATAGGCAGCAACTCCAGACAGATATTCTAAAAGAAGGCATGAATAATGTGTAGAAAATTTTGAAGGCAACAGAAAAAATTAATTGAAAATAAAGTACAGAATTATGTGATGGAAGTTGAAGACAAAAAAGTTTAATTGGAATAAATTTTCACACAGTGGAGTCCTCTGTACAAATGAATTGCACAAAATATTTTGGAAGGCACTACTTTTGACATTAAAAAAAAAAGCTGCCTGAATGGATATTCATGAAATACCTATTTGTACTAGATGTGAACCCTGTCTCAAAACCAAAACCTGGTGTCTTTCAAAGCATACATCTGTGGTGCCTGTGAATTTACTGTTTCAGGAGAAAAGGTTTGTCACTAAGTTTCATCTAGCTAGTTCCTCTAGATTGTCAGGCAATGATCATGCTGAACTTTGAATTACACAGATGACTACCCTGGGAATGGACTGGTGCTTTCTATGGTGTCTATTGACATTAATAATAATCTTTAATATTTAAGGAACCTTTCCACATTCTCTAATCTCTTTTTTTTAAACACACTTGCTGTCATGGGAAATTCCTTGTTGTACTTTCCCTTCATATGGCTGAGTGTGCTCTTGCATGGGAAATCTCATGTCTGAGTTGCTATTTGTCTCAGGAGTGAAAAACCTGAAAAGCATGCCACAATTTTGGTACTCTCTCAGATAATTTCCTAAGAGTAGAAGGAAATAGTTTAAAATTCTTTTTCTAAGAAGGCAAAAAATGTTTTTTCCTTTGTTTTTGTTCTCTTTTCATTTACAAAACCTAATTTGTTTCAGGGAGTATCATTTACAATGGAAGCACTTCTGAGGAAGAATTTTTTTCTTTAGTGGCCTTCTTAGAGCTCTGCCTAAACTAGATAATTTGAATTTATATTAAGAACATGTTGTGTGTGTTTTTACAGGTGACTTTTGTTTATATAAGATTTATGTGCAAAATTTAACATTTTTCCAGTAGTTTTTGAGTTAGCATTCTCTCTAAATGCAAATCGATCTGTGTAAAACTGACAGTACTAAAAATGTCTTTATAACTAAACTGCATTTCAGTCCTCAGAGACTTTTCAGCAAGTTGAACTTCATGTATAACAAACAAAATGATAATGAAATGCTCTTAAGCTACAGCCCATTAAACGGGTAAAAATCATATTTGAGGAGGTTTTTTTTCATAGCTGTGAGGTTTGGATTTGGCAGTATTTCAGGAAATGTAAGTTTTAATATTCAGGCGATCGTTTCACGTTGTATTACTCCTATCAGTAGTTTCCCTGAAAGGGAAATTATTTTTGAGTGATCATTTCAGGTTGTTTAGGTCCTGGCTTGTGTTGTTTGCAGAATTCATGCTAAGTAAAATAAGATTCTTTTCATGCAAAGGCCTGTGGAAACTGCAACTCCAGAAAGTTTTGATAAGATGATGAGCAGTGAAAAAGCACCCCACACCTGTCAGACACCAGACAGTACAGGGCCACAGGCAAGGATTCAGCTGGGACAGGAGTGCACTTTGCTGATAGCTTCCTGCTGCCTGCAGTTTGCTGCCTGGAGGTCACTGCCGTTGCAGCTCCGCTGGTGGAGCAGGTTATGTCTACCTGAGGTTACCTTTTTTCCTTCCCTCTTTTCATCCTAGGAAGTATTTTTCTTCAAGGATCTCCCATAGCCATGCCTTTGCCACTGGTTCTGCTGTGGCCTCTCCCATTGTCTTTACATAATTTAGTGTTTTATCGTGAGGAACACAAGCTTTGTATCTGGGTATATAAATGAAATACACTAGTTTATATGTTCACAAGCTCAGTCTAGGTATCTGGTAGTGGTAACAGGTGCTTGAGTCTTAAATTCTATGAAACAGCTTCCAATGAGAGTTTAGTAACTTAATAAACATCTTATGCTGTGATTAAGGTAACCTGTTTGGATGCATGCATGTGTGACCTGGTATAGGCAATCCTGCTCTGGCAGGGGCATTGGACTAGATGATCTTTCTAGGTCCCTTCCAAACCCTAACATTCTGTGATTCTGTGAAGTTAGTTATTTGTAGAGCCATGGAAGTCACTGGCAAAGAGAAGCTAAATCAAACTCAATAATCCCCTTTTAGATACGGCAGTCTATTGCCAGTCTTCTCAGTCCTTAAGCTTGGGTAAATAATAGGAGCTTGACTTCATAAGTGAAGTGGTATCCATAACCTTCTGAGAAAGCTGTAATGCTTACCATTTGTCCATTTGAATCAAAGAGATTTTGTTCTGATGCACGAGACTGCAGCTATTCTTTTTATGTACTGTATTTTATAGAAACAGTCTGCTATTAAGACTGAACCTGCTGCCTTCTCTGCTGCTTCCAGTCCTACATATTTGGAAATAGGATACTTTTTGCCACCTGTTCTTCTTATTTGCTAATGAGCCTATTATCCTGAATGCAAATATGTAAAGATTTGTTCTCATGGAAGACCTTTACTTGCAAGGTGGTGTTAGGTTTTGATTGTTATATAGCTAGGATTAATTACTTTTGATTGAGTTACATTACTGTTGCTAGTATCATTCTTATTAACCATCTGCGTCTTTCTTTTTGCAGCTTGGGTCCTGTGTTTGCATTGTTTGTACCATTTTATTCCTCCATTCCAAGAGTGCAGGTGGCACAAGTATTAGGCCACTTTTCTATCACAAACAAGACGCTGGTCTATATACTGGGTTTACAGGTATGATATGTACTAATGTAGTGGTTATTATTTCTGTATGATTATCTATGAATTTTGCTGCTTACCCATGTGTGATTCCATATTTGTCTCATCAACTACAACAGAGAAAAACAAATGTTTCTAGTATATATTTCTATATACTGAAGTGGTGGACGAGTGATCTGTTCTGCCATTGTCTTCTGTCTTGATCGTCTTGCACAGGAAAATATAATAGACAATTCTACAATTATTTTCTTTTGGTCCACAAAATTAACTAGACGAAAATAGATGAAAACAGAACCCAATGCTAAGGCATATGAATCATTCACCTTTCAATTTTGCTTATATTCTTGATTTTGTTTATTTTCCCCTTGTCTATTAGAGTTCAAACAAAGCTATAGAATACAGTATTTTTCTGTAGTAAGACAATTGGTAAATAATTAAGATTTTGGCTGAATTTCACCTTTATATAAATTGATATTACTTTTATATCAAGCATTACCATGTGGCAGATAATTTAAAATAGTATAACTTATAGTACAGCAATATCATGTAGTATTCTGTTAAATATGAGTGGAAAAACACAGATACAGAAAATCAGTAGTTGTTAAAAAGAAAAAAAAAAAACAAAACACACCACCCCATCAGCAGCCTATAAATGAATGGATATTCATGTTACAACCTGAATTGTGAAATAGGAGATGTGTGGACTTTTGAGAAATTATACTCATTTTTGTATATTCTGGAGACTCAAAAGTAACTCCAGCACTAGTAATGGAAAGCACCATAGTTAGGTTGAGCTTGGTAAAGATACGTTAAAATGGGTGGTCATTTGCAGAATGTTGACTGATGCTCCATTGAATATTCTGATCATCCCTTTTGCTGTTTGGATTCCTTACATTCCTGCTCCAGCATCTTATTTTCTTTATCTTTTAGAAATTTAATTTCTCTCTTCCAAATCCATCAATACCACTATTCCAGTCTTTGGGAAAGCCACGATACTATCTGAGTTCTTTTCTATCATGCCCTTTGCATTTTGTTTTCATACACTCACCACCTGTGTTACAGATCACCACTGTTACCGGTCACTGTATCTTTGCCTGATCTTTCCTTGTTGTCATCACACAGAGACTGGGGGAAGAATCATTTGCCTTCTCATTTGTAAGCTCTGCCCTTATCTCAAGGCACTCTTGGCATAGTCAGAAGTCTAGAGAGAAGGTGGTGTCATGGCATCATGCAGAACTGGTTTAGTAACCAGTATTGGTCTGATTTTCAGCCCATTTTTCCAGCTGGTAAATGCTGTCTCAGGGTGATTAATGATATATTTAACTAGAAATGATGGGTTGCCCTGTTGGCTTTTTAGGATTTTTTTTTTAATTGATTCTAGCCTATTTCTGTGATTTCATGTTGGCAAAAGTGCCACTGGGTGAGAATGTTATTTTTTTAATTTTGGTACTCATGCTTAGTCTCTGGGGACTGCATGTGTGAGAGCTTCACTTGCACTGCCTGCCCTGCTTGGAACTCTTCTCCTGTTGCTGCTGAGTCATTTCCTTTGCTTCAGTCTATCTTTCAGACTTGTTTTTCTGTGCAGCCTATAACTGACATCCTGTTACACTTCGTATGCTATATGAAAATAAAATGTATTGTTCTGTGGAAGGAGAACAATTGTTGGATCCTCATGTTTTTTCCACTTTTGCTACTTCTGGAATACACCTTTTTTTAAACGTTAAACTGAGTTTCCACAGAGGTAAATCTCTGACTTCTCCTGGTGTCATAAGTACATAGTCAATGTAATACTGTAATGTAGTGGTTCAGACAACAGCTTTGTAAAATTAAAATTTTAAATCACTGTTGTTCTCTTCTAGCTTTTAACCTCTGGTTCCTACATCTGGATTTTAGCCTTAAGTGGATTGGTAAGTCTTACTGCTCTAAAAATTGTATGTTGGTTAAACCAACCTGCTATGTATACAATCACTTTATTGTATTTGGGCTCAAAAAGAACAAAAAATACTGACTGGTGCTTTTATTTGTGATGGCAAGTAGGAAGTTTTCATCTTCAGCTTCTAAAGGTGTAAACCATAGGTTTGCTGGTGATAAACTGACAGAGAACCAAGGAGCTGGTTAATACTTGCAGGTATCTTCCAACCTGGTTGATTCCATGATTCTGTGATTCTTTGACCCTCTGAAATGGTAGAAATGTTTACCCGTTTGCTTATTATTTTTCAGTTTTCAGCAATCTTCAAGCTTTTATTTCAAAAAAGCAGCTTTGAGCCTCTGCTGTCAGAATTTTTCATGTTTTGCCATTCTCCTAAAACATCTGTAGTATAGCTGTTTCTTACTATGATAATAACAGTAAAGGTGCAAAATCACTTTCTTCACATCAGCCAGATAAAGTCAATGTGGACTGTGTTTTTCCTTTCAAATCTGTTCTTAATACTAAGGCACTTAGTTCTAAAACAGATTGTGCTAAGTGTTCCAGACTGTTAGATACTGATACGCATATTCTGAAATTTTACAAACGTACAAATTAGGAACTCAGACTGATTTCTTGACCCAAAATACTGTCTACTTTTCCAGCACCTTGAAAGAAGTTCACTATTATGTTCATGCAATCTTTAGAAGAGCTTGAATTGTACTCTGCTAATGGGAATTTGCAGTGAGCTCAGGGTGAAATGCCTGTAGACCCTTCACATATTGCCACCATGCCTCAGTAGTTTCGCCTCTAACCATTTGCACTGACTATTCCAAAATACTCTGTGAGCTCACAAGATAGCTAACAGGAGTTGATGGAGCAGTAAATAGTGAAATCTGCTCAGCAATTTGATCTGACTATACATACCAATGAAAATAGGGCAACTAACAAACCAGAATTATGCTCTTCTGGAGGTCAGCCCAAGCTTCTGTGCCTGCCTGAGGATCTGTGACTTCCTCCAAATGCACTACCCTTCCTGTTACTCTTCTGGCTCTTTAAATAGCCTTTCCTTTTGAACAGGTGTTCATTAGAGAGGGAAGGAAAGGAAAGGCATTTTAATTCCCTCTTTCGTGGTGGCAGGAACTGTGTGTATACTTGGTTATTCAGACTTATAAAGAAAGGCTCCAGTATTTTTTTTCCTAATACATTGTGCAGTTCTTATTTTAATTCCCTTTTAATGTCCAATTTAGTCAGGGGTGTAATGTACCTTTCTTAGGTTTCTTTTTCACAAATGACTTTTTCTCGTAATGGCAGGTTGGCAGTATGTTTTACATGTGTGTAAGTCTGTAGGAATAAATTTCCCTTTGTCACAGGAAAAGCTTGGAAAAAAAATATTAAGTTTTCATGTTGCCTCAGTCAACATGGATTAAGTCATCAATGATGATGTGTTTTCAGTCTTCATTTTTTTCTGCAGCAAGTGAAGAGCTTAACTACCATTTTGGAATATATGCTACAATTTGGAGAAAATTCTTTTATGAATTTCAGCCATTTTTTGCACAGCATATCCATCACACTTTTGTAAAAAAAGAAGTCTCTTTTTCTCCTCCATTAAAAGTTATAATTTGGTATCTTTCAAGAAAACCTGATTAAGGAGTAAAATTTCACACTGTATTAAATAATATGAAGAGGAATGTGAAAAACTGCAAAGGTACCTTTTAGCACTACAGGTGTAGGTACTTGAAAATATATTTATATGTACTATTACAGAAATATGTGGGTTGTCAAATCAATGCTAAGTCATTCCAACAACTTATGTATTTTTGTAATTGACATTTTCTACCATAGTATATCCTTGCTGAATCAAGTTTTTGTGTATTTGTACAAACAGGCTGAGTAAGTGCGTGAATACTGTCAGCTAGGTGTGACACTTAGTCATTAATTCATTGCCTGTTAGACTCTTTACTGTCTGTGAAGTGACAGTGTATTTTTAGCTGTGAGGATCACTCATATGACTTAGTCGTGATGCTGTTCTGCAATTTAGCTTTTATTGCACTTCTGCTTATGAGGATTATTAAAATGGGCAATGCTGACGTGATTTCTGAATTGTCAGTTTCCACTTTCTTTTCATTGTGTTCCTGGTTTAGGTTTATTTAGTCTTACAATTTCTGTTTTAAAGTGTAATTAACTCTCTTAAACTAAACAGTATCTGACTTTCCAGGTATACAATGTGGCGCTGAAGTTTGATTTCTATGATTATCCCTGCTAATGCTGTTAGACTTCTCTGTGAAATCCAGGCAGGGCATAGAGCAACTAGGAACTGAACCACCTTGAGTTCTTGTTTTCAGTGGTTTTGAGTGATGCCATTATTATTCAGGCAGGTAGTGATGTAATGTGCATGGTGGCAGGGAATTTTAGACAGTTTGTGGTTTGACACTGGATTGTTCTCAGTTATGGAGGAAATCAAAATTGTCTTCACCTTTAAAAGGCAAGAGTCTCTAAACCCCTGTTTACTTTGAAGATTTCTTTAAGCTAAATGCAATAGCCTTCTTCATTGTTTCGTGCTACAAGGTGATGTACTTTTCTCAGGTTTTATGGAAAGTCACACTTCTAATACTTATGATATCAGAAAACTGTAGAGAATCTCTAACTTAGAGCATGTCATTTAACGGCCTAAAGTTAAAATAGAAAGTTCAAACAGGGCTGACTGCTTGGGTTTAATTTCAGTTCTGATTTTTTGAGTGCTTTAGTTCTTATTCACGATTTTGACATTACTAACTTCATTCTGCATAGAATACAGATGTCTAATGTTAAATGCTCCCAAGCCTACTTTGGATTGTTTTGAGTTCTGTTTGTTAAGAACTTTATTCATCCTTTCTGTTTGTTATTCATTCAGCTGAGGTGTTTTTCTACAGTGAATTCCTGACTTCAGGGTTGGCATTTATAGGGTAAGATGTAATTGGGCTGTGGAGCCAAATATTGAAATGAGACTCACATGTTTGTTTTTTTTTGTTCTTGTCTTGAAAATAGTATGTAGTTAGTGTCTGATGAGACATAAGACTAATTGATTTTCTTTTGAACAATTCTTAGTAAATTCTTTTTGCTATTTTAAAAGGTGTTTCAAAGGGAAAGCAGAAGCATTTTTATTATTCCACAGTGCAGTAACAACACTTAAATATCATCCTTTCTACATATTTAAAATTAGTGTTAAATATGCACTGATGTATGCAGTTGCCTCCACATTCATATCCTGCCATGTATCCTTCTTCATCCTCCAGTTAGTCTGGACGTTCTCAAGTCATCCATGTTTAGTTTTAGGTAGATCTCTAGTCAGTGTCAAAGTACAATATTCCTTGAATGATATTAAGACAAACTTGCTGGTGACTTTTTGGAACTTGAGTTGTGATTTCTGGATATTTGACACTGGCTTTACTACTGGCATCCGTAATATTACTAGTATCAGTGAGACTACTCACATTAAAAATTCTGCCTATGCTTAAGTACTTTCCTAAATAAAAGCATCTATTTTATGTGTAACTGTTGTGATTCCCCTTTGCCAACAGAACTGCCCACCAAAGACTGAGTATTCTGGCAGTCCACAGAATCACTAAGACTAACATCTGGTACATCATTCCTGCTTAGGTAGGGCCACTCAGAGCTAGTTGCTCAGGACCATGAGCAGATAGATTTCAAATATCTCAAAGGGTTAAGATTTCACCACCTCTCTGGACAACTCATGCCAGTGCTTGGTCACCCTGGTAAGGATAAAGCCTTTCCTGTTGTTCAGAGGGAACCTCCTGTGTTTCAGTTTGTGCCCACTGGCTCTGGTCCTGTTACTCTGGTCCTGGCATCACTGAGAAAAGCCTGTCTCCTGCCTCTTAATTCTCTACCTTCAGGCTTTTGTGTGCTTTGGTAAAATCTCCCCGGATCCTTCTGATCTCCAGTCCAAACGATCCTACTTGTCTAAGCCTCTCCTCATGTGAGCAAAGATCGGTCACTTTGATCATCTTTGTGGTTCTGTGCTGGACTTGATAATGAAACAAGAGAAATGATCACTTCCCTCAACCAGCTGGCAATACAGTTGAGGAAGCTCAGCAAATGGAAAAGCAATAGAATAACAGAGATTAGGGAATGAAAGAGAAGCATTGTCTGTTTGTTTGTCTCCTAGCATTGGAATCATTTAGTCTGGAGAGGAGGAGGCTGAGGGGTGGACTTTACTGCTCTCTATAACTGCCTGAAAGGAGGTTGTAGTGAGAGGGGAGTTGGTGACTTCTCCATAGTACCAACTAACAGAATGAGAGGAAATGGCCTCAGATTGTACCAGAGGAAGTTTAGACTGGATATTAAGAAAAATTTCTTTACTGAAAGAGTGGTCTGGCATTGGAACAGGCTGCCCAGAGGGGTGCCCACTGTCTCTGTAGGTGTTCAAAAAACATGTAGACATGGCACTTTGGGACATGGTTTAATGGCCATGGTGGTGTTAGATCAACAGTTGGACTCAATTATTTTTGATTTTTTTTCTCTAACCAAAGCAATTCCATAATTCTGTGACAGGTGCTTATGTGAGCTAATGGATGTGCTGAATCCCATCCAAAACTAACATGAGATATCTGCATACGGGAACTAGTGAATATTCAGTTGAGTGTTTGTAGATCACTAAATTTGAGATACTAGCTGTATTGTCTTGGTCTCCTCTGTGGTGGGAGCTTAGATACTTTGCTTGTCTAGATGGCTACATGTAAACACATGATAACTGACTAAGCTGGTAACGCTTACTCCTGCATCAGTTAAAGCATCTGAGAAGAAAAGTAGTTGATTCATCTGACATACAGAGGATGTTAGTGTGGAACCAAAGGTGTAATTGTTTGGGGAGGAGGAAAATGCAGAGATTTCCAGTTCTGGAAGAAGGAGAAAGTAGTGGGAAAGGAGCGGAGAAGATAACAATGTGTCATAAGATACTTTCTCTTTTATATCCGTAGTTTCTGAGATCCTGTAGAAAAGTGGCTTTTAGTTTTCAGCTTTTATTTCGCTTCTAAGTTTCCAGTTTTTCTCTCAGATCTGAGGAGGAGTTTATGCGCCCCAAATCTGGTCTAGTTGGTCAGCTGTGCCAGCTGGTTCAGTAAGAGGTAGACTGCTTCAGTGAAGCTTTTCTAGCCTGTACATGTACACCATCATGGCTGCAGTGTTGCAGTTGTTTAGGGAGGGAATCTGTGAGAGTAATTCACTTCTGTGTGTACTTCGGATGAGTCACACCTTAACAGTGTCTCTTTCTCTTTGTTGACTGTGAAACCAACTTTAAGCAACCATCTTCTTAAGTAGGTTTTTAAATTAGAGATGTCTACATGGGGCAGATAAATCCAATCATGATGTGAAGAAGTTTGGTTAACAGTATGATGACAATTGCCTGCAGACCCCTAGCAGAGACCCAAGGCAACTTATCCTTAGGTCACAAGTACAAGTGAAGAATGGATGTACTGTGCTGAAATAGCAGTACAGTACTTGCTTGCACAAACACAAAGAACGATCGAGATCTGGTAGTGATTGCATCTGACCAATGAAGATAGATTGGGTGGACTCTGAAGAAAAAGAAAATCACAGTATCCGGGAAATTTATGAATCAAGTCAACAGGGAAGGAAATTGATGAGAATTGGTTTATTGTTATTACAATCTTCTTTTTCTGTTAAGCTAATTATTGCAAAGGTCTGTTTATACTCCTAGTAACTATATCCATAAAGAAATCCCAAGCAAAATAATCTGTTGTGTTATACTTACATTGCACATTATAACTACAAGTTGAAAATACATGTTTAGTGGTTTTATTTGTTGAGTGGTTTTCACACCTTCTCTCTTGGTTTTAATAAATATGTTTCTGTAATCAAGGTAAATGCAGAATCTTGACACAAACTTGAACTCCTTGTTTTGATTCTAGTTGTATAGAATTCACAACATGCTAAGGATGACCCCACCTGGAATACTGAGTCCAGTTCTGGAACCCCTATTGCAAGAAAGACACGGATGTGCTGGAACATGTCCAAAGAAGGGCCATGAGGATGATCAGAGGGCTGGAGCACCTCTCCTGTGGAGACAGACTGAGAGAGTTAGGGCTATTCGGTCTGGAGAGGAGAAAGCTCTGAGGAGAACTTATTGTGGCCTTCCAGTATCTGAAGGGGGCCTACAGAAAAGCTGGCGAGGGACTCTTTAGCGTGTGAGGTAGTGATAGGACTCGGGGGAATGGAGCAAAACTAGAAGTGGGTAGATTCAGATTGGATGTTAGGTAGAAATTCTTCACCATGAGACACTGGAACAGGTTGCCTATAGACATGGTAGACGCCCCATCCTTGGAAGTTTTTAAGGCTAGGCTGAGTGGGGCTCTGAGGAACCTGATCTAGTGTGAGGTGTCTCTGCCAATGGCAGGGGGGTTGGAACTAGATGATCCTTGAAGTCCCTTCCAACCCTAATGATTCTATGAGATAAAATGCACATTAAAACATCACTTCACCTTAAGAATACGTCTATTTGTTTTCAAATTATTGATGTCTGAAAAGGGCAAAATTTTGAATACATATGGTGAATATACCTAAATAATTCAGAACAAAATGATGGAGTATTTGCTGTCAAGTTCTAACCATTAGGCAAAAACATTTTCAACATTGTTTTCTAAACCAATCTGCCTAGTGTTTTTTCTTCTTGATTTTTTTTTTTTACTGTTCATCAAATACAGTGATTTAAAATATCTCAGTCAGTAGCAGAGCATATGTGTCTTTGTCATGTAAAATATTGGAGAGCTTCCATGTTTGGTTTACCTAACGTAAAAGTAACTACAGCTACTTCCTTCTGAATAGTGTGCAGCTTCAGAGGAACATGAAGGAAGAGGAAGTTGAGCTTTATGCAGGGGCAAGAAGAGGTTGAGAAACTTCATGTGAAGGATGTGATGTTAATAAACTGAAAAAGTGTAAGCACACTTTTTTCTGCAGCATGCCGGACAATTTCCAGCGTACTCTATTTCCTCTGCTTAGCATTGTGCCTCATATAATATGGTGGATGAGATTGTAGGTTATGATGGTGTGACTAGCAGAAAACAACTAAGATGTGTTTTATATTGCTAACCAAAAAATCTCCATTCTCACAATGTGAGCTTAGCTGCAATGTCTTTCTATGGTGACTTTTTAGAGCCTAAAATACGCTGGATGCTTATCTGTTTGGGAGAAGTAGCCCTTTAATCTTGTGTGCAGTGCTGAAGTTGGGATATAATGAGATCATCTTCATTGTATAAACAGAGTTGGTTTATTTACTTTCTTTAACACTGGAAATTCTCTGCATGTCTGTAACAAAAATGATATGAAAAGTTATTTTACACTTTGTCAAAGCTTGTTTTTTTTTAAAATGATGTATATCAAGGTCGGCATATGAACCACCTAAAAAGGAAGTTCTTTGGAAATACTTGACATTAAGATGAGTGTATGACACTAAACCAGACTGAATCATAGGACTTATTTTAACTACAACTGTCTCCATTCTGGGGTTATTGGAAATATGCAAATAGGTATCTCTTCCTCACTAGATGGAACTTCTTGAAAATTTGTTAAAACTGAGCACGCAGCATTTAAAGTTTCTTATACTTCCATCTAATAGCTTCATAATTGGAAAATAATTCCAGGGAGAGAGGACAGGGAGTTTGCACTGAAATCCTAACAGATGTGGAGGTAACAAGGTGGATTGCCAGTGTACACTTGCTGCTCTTCACCACTGAGTCTGTCCTTCCATCTGTTCATACTTGTGAAGAATTGCAGTCTCACAGCATTGCTCTGAACAATTACTGGTCCACAGTTAAGTTTCTTGGCAACTATATGTAGAAGATGTACTTCTCTTCTGCTATCCCAAGCAGTTTTGTCATATTCCTTCACCAAGTGCTTTTATGTTAGGTTTTAGTTTGAATTGTATATCGTCAGACTTCTGGACTTCCTTTTGTATGAGCACTGAAGTCCACGTTTGGGTTATGGAGTGAGTTTCTGAGTAAGTCAGGACAAGGAGGGGCAAAGACACTAGACTGGTGTTGGGGAGCAAACAGAGGAGAGAAGACAGCTGACTGCAACTGACACTTTGGCTATAGACTAGGCATGCTACTCCAGTGCACTCAGAAAAGCTGGGAGAGCAGGTGGGAGCCGTGTGTATGAGTCTCACACACAGTGCTAAGTGCCATGCTCTGTTTTGGCAATGTCCATAAACTTTTAGCTGTATTAAGTCTTTTCTTCCAATTAAATGCTCTGCCATGGCTTGCTCTCTACAACAACCTGGAAAGAGGCTGTAATGAGGTAGGCATCAGTTTCTTTTCCCAAGAGGAAACAACATCAAATTGCACCAGGAGAGGTTTAGATTGTGTATTAGGAAAAGTGTTTTCACCAAGAGGGTTGTCAAGCATTGGAATGGGCTGCCCAGGAGAAAGGCATTTTAAATACCCTGAAGGTATTTAAAAGACACATAGATGTGGCACTTAGGGATGTGCGCAGTGGTGAAATGTAGCAGTGTTATAGGTTAATAGTTGGACTCAACGATCTTAAAAGTCTTTTCCAACCTAAATGATTCTATGATTCTATGACTAGCCATCTCTACTTAGAAAAATAAGAGAATGCTGTTGCTGATGCAACTTCTAGTTGGTGCTTGCAGTACATTTTTCCTTCTGAAACAAGTCCCAAAGTACAAAGGACATGCTGTGCTATCTTTTTGCTCTATTTTCTATCTTGATTTATCAACTCAAGAGAATGATTGTGCTTGTGGTTAATGTGTTCAGACATGTGCCAAACTGTCATACATTCAGAGAGATGCAGATCTACAACTGCTTGCTTTTTGTTCTTGTGACTTCTGGAACCTGTTCAAGATTCAGGGTGCCCTGAAAATATTAGACCTTAGTGGAAGACTGTAGGTGATAAGAAAGAGCAGAGATCAGTGTCAGGGAGCAGTATAATTCCCCTGAAATCCAGGAGGAAGTAGTTAGGGACTTGATGAGCCACTTGGATACTCATAAGTTCATGGGACCAGATGGGATCCATCCAAGGGTACTGAGAGAGCTGGCAGATGAGCTGGCCAAGCCACTCTCCATAATTTCCCACCAGTCCTGGCTCACTGGAGAGGTCCCAGAAGACTGGAAACTGGCCAATGTGATGTCCATCCATAAGAAGGGCCAGATGGAGGAACCTGGAAACTACAGGCCAGTCAGCCTGACCTCAGTGCCAGGCAAGATTATGGAGCAGATCATCTTGGGGGAAATCACAGTGCGCCTGTAGGACGGCCAAGGGATCAGGCCCAGCCAACATGGATTTAGGAAGGGCAGGTCCTGCCTGACCAACCTGATCTCCTTCTATGATCAGGTGACTGCCTGGTGGATGTGGGGCAGGCTGTGGATGTAGTCTACCTGGACTTCGGAGTCAGAGTGGCTGGAGAGCAGCCAGGCAGAAAGGGACCTGGGGGTACTGGTTGACAGCTGAACATGAGCCAGCAGTGTGCCCAGGTGACCAAGAATGCCAATGGCATCCTGGCCTGCATCAGAAATAGTGTGGCCAGCAGGAGCAGGGAAGTCATTCTGCCCCTGTTAGGCAGCTCTGGTTAGGTCACACCTTGAGTACTGTGTCCAGTTCTGGGCTCCTCAATTTAAGAAGGACATTGAGACACTTGACCAGAGAAGGGCAATGAGGCTGGTGTGAGGTCTCAAGCACAAGTCCTATGAAGAGAGGCTGAGGGAGCTGGGGTTGTTTAGCCTGAAGAAGAAGAGGCTCAGGGATGACATTATTTCTCTGTACAACTACTTGAAAGGAGGTTGTAGACAGGTGGGGGTTGGTCTCTTCTCCCAGGCAACCAGCACCAGAACAAGAGGACACAGTCTCAAGCTGTGCCAGGGGAAGTTTAGGCTGGAGGTGAGGAGAAAGTTCTTCACAGAAAGAGAGATCTGGCATTGGAATGTGCTGCCCATGGAGGTGGTGGAGTCACCGTCCCTGGAGGTGTTCAAAAAAGGATTGGACATGGCACTTGAAGCCATCGTTTAGCTAATCATGAGGTGCTGGGTGATAGGTTGGACTTGATGATCTCTGAGGTCTTTTCCAACCTTGTTGATTCTATGATTCTATGTTTGGAACAAGCGAGGGGGTAGTGGTGTGATATTGGACAAAGCATTTTCAACAGGATCACTTTCCCTGCCTGGTTATGCCTGTGCACCAAGAAATGCAGAATCCTTGGGACCAAAGAGGAGGCCTGCCTCTGCAGCCTAATGATATGAGGTAGGAGGAAGGACAGACAATAATTTGTAGGTTCTGATACTGCTTCTGGATTTTGCATCTAACAAATTATCAGATTAAATGCATATGTAATATTTGCAACCTGGTTCAATTGCAATTCATGCTCCCCCCCAAAAAAAAAACCTTCCTGATATCCTTGCAGTTTAGGTTTCTTGAGTGAGGAGCCTGTCTTCATAACCCTTTTAGGACGAGGTGATGAGCTACTGAGAGACCTTCTTGCTAGGTACATACTTCAAGTACTACATACCAAAGGAGGTTGAATTGCAAAGCAATACGGATTTTTCTTCACTTACTCTTTATTATAGTTTTATCTGTTTCCAGTTGATGTGCAAGTTCTGATTGTGGGCATGCAGTCATCTGGAACAGTTTCACTAAAGCTGAGGAAAGAATTTCTGAGGTCATGAAGAAGGTTCTGTTCCAGTGCCCTGCCACTCCTGAAGTCCAGTCAAGATCTTTCTTTGAATACAAAATTTTTTTATTACAGGCAGTCTTCACTATAATTCCAGAGATTATGGCCTTCCTCTTAGCCCATCCTCATAGCACATAAAGATTGAAGGGGATAAGGGTAGTTTAAAATTGTTCTTTCTCATAGTTTTTAATAAACTGGTTTTTGGACCTTTTTTTCCTCCTAGAAGGGGGATGAGGTCCTTTTGGAATAATTCTGTGCGTACTCTTAGTTTTAACTTCAGATGATTTTGTTTGTAGTAGAAGGAGAGACTTGGTTGGTGGGAGCAGAAGCCTCGAGGGGGTTGTTTTTCTTAATGGTGTTTCTATTGCTTCAACATTCTCCAGGGAAGCCATAGTCATCTCAAGTCAGCATGCGCATACCCTGACCTGTTCCTTTAATAGAAATGAAAATTTTGACCTGTTTGGGAAAGCGTTGCTTGGCTTGGGCTCAAATTCAGAAAGAAAAAAAAAAAAAACCTCAGGCAGCTTTCTGAGTCACAGACACAGTACACAGATTTTAAAAGTAATCGTCTGTAGTTGTGGGGAAGTTGGAGGTAAAGAAATCCCCTGTTTTTTCTCTGATTCTTGACTGAGAACTCTCGGTAAATACAATAAAAAGTGCTTTAAAAAAAACACACCAACTGCTAACTGCAGCAAAATACAAAGTAAATTTGGAGTGTTTTAGTTTTTTAACGTTTCGGTTTCGGTTTTAGGTTTCTGGGATTTTCTACAATAGCAGTATATTAAAAATTCATCGAATTCTTTGTGTACCCAGCTGGGTAGCAAAGATATTTTCTTGGACTCTTGAACCAATCTTCTCATCTGCGGAACCAACAAATGAAGCTCGAGTGGGAATGGGAGCAACAGTTGACATCCAGCGGCAGCAGAGAATGGAGTTACTGGATCGTCAGATCATGATGTCGCAGGTTGCCCAAATGAGACGGCAAAGGCAGCAGCAGGTATCGATACACATTCCATAAGGGTTGTATTAAGTTGTAGGAAAAAGACATTTTTGCTTCGTCTGTCTTTTGTGTTTCTTGTTTCCTAAAAAGTATGTATTTATTTAAAAGTACGTATTTCTTTATTCTTCATCAGTCTTTGTTTGCTAATAGCCATTTAAGAATTTTTCATAGCTTTATATGTTAAAACTGCTTCACAAGGTGTAAGCAGAATGTGAGATAATACTGTCAGGATATCAGTTCTTCAGGAATTTATTCACCAAAAATTAAGCTGAAAGTTGAAGTGATTGCCTCTTGGTGGTCTTTAAGTAAGAACAATTTTGGAAAGTTAGGAAGTCAAAATGGTCCCGACTCTTCTGAATATGTATTGTTAGCATCCTTTTCAGAGACTTTGAAAATTGTCTGTGTAACTCCTTTGATTGCAGATGTACTTTGAATAAGGTTTGTTTCTTCTAAAAAAGTGCAGAAATTAAATTCTCATAACTTTTCTTACAGAGGTCAACCACAGGGAATTTCTATTTGATGTGTTTAATGCTCTTGTTTTATTCCCTTATTGAACAGAATACCAGAGCCTTTCTGTTTTCTCTGTTTTAGCCAAACTAGCAAATGCAGATGGTCACATACTTTGTGTTGTAGAGCAGTATAACCAGGTGGATGGTGTCTCAATCCATTTTTTCTTGTACCTTAGATATACAGGTTATTACTCTATCAAACCTAGCAGACAGCACAGGCTTTGCATTCTGTGTGAACTTACATTACCCATAATTTGATTAGAGCCTAGCAATTAGAGGTGTTACTGAGTTTCCTTTGCCTGAAACACAGCTCCGTACTGATACACAAGTCCTCATTGTGTTTGAGGTAGTGTAACGCAAGTAGGTATACCTGTGTCACCCTTATTCTGTTGCCAGAATTAGAGATGGGATGGCATAAAGCTTTGGCCAACAACTGCAGTATGAATCTTTGTTTTCAGTCCCTAATGACATCAATCTGTTTTCCTTGATTTCTTTACATTTTAATCTGATTAAATTGTTCCTCATGTGGAAAGATCCTAATCTACTTTTCTCTAGTCCTGTTACAACGTTAATCAGTTTCAATGTAAGAATTGAAGCAGGAATTACTGAGTTCTTGAACATTGCCATTGTAATAGAAAACGAATCGAACGTGTCTGTTGGACCACAGGCTGCTGGGAAGCGTGCAGCCAAGTTTCTTCAGACAGGAGGAAGAAGCCATTTCCAGTTACGAAGGACAATCTTTATAATATATCTTTAATTGCAAAAGGTGGTAAATAAGTTCAGAATGGCAAATGATAAAAGAACAGTTGATAACATTTTCTTCACATCTTTTTTTCTTAGGCAATGAACAGTAAAAGTGGAAAAATGTCTCTTCATGTTTGACTTGAAATAAAGTTCTTTAAAAAGGTGGAGAGGTGTAAGGGAAATACATGAACATTGTTTGAACTTCATTAAGATTCTCTCCTTCACAAGTTGCTGGAACAGTTTCAGGTTACCTTCATGTTTGGCCTTTAACTTAACTGATAGTGGTAGTCTGTGAAACCAGTCATCAGAAGGCAATGAGAAAGCTTTTGGCCAGCCTTTTTTTTGTTTTGTAATGACTCACAGAATTTACTGGCCATCAACTGAATTATAAAGAACATCATGCACAAATGTTGAGAGGTAATAGTAAAGGTGCAAAACAGGCTAATTTAAAGCTCAGGATAATATTTTTAACATTAGAAGCTGTTTTCTGGCTTGCTGTACTTGGGCAATTCTTTTATCTTTTAGAGGCTTGGAAAGGTGTAATTTGAGGATAGTGGAGCTGAACAGATCATGTTACAGATAGAATTTAGATGATAATTTTACCTGTGAGAGTGAAGCTGATAAAGAATGCAGATCGGTCTCTTAGGGAGGTTTGTTTATTTGGGGTTTTTTGTGCAACTGAAAATAATCAAAGCTGTGAAGTGTATATCTGTGATCAAATATGGCTTCAAATTATATTCTAGTAGAATATTGTACAGATATCTGGAGTTTCAATATGCTGTCTGTAGGTAATGTGCCATAGGTGAGATAAATTAATATTTTCTATCCTTCTTTCCATTTTGTTTGGTGAGGTAGGCAAACTTTAACTTTCCTCAGTATGGTGTAGTGCAGCAATTTTGTTTAGCTGCTTCTTGAGAAGGTGCTCTGCCCATTCCTCCTACTCCTTTACTCCTCAGTTCATATGATTGAGAAAAAACAATGGAATTTCTCTGTATATTGGTAGGATTTTGGAAGAACAGAAGAACATGATAGGTGGTTTTAACAGTGCTCCATTGTCTGTTCAGTGTGACAAACTGTTCTGGCTACAAGAAAGCCCCTTTCTTAAATGGATGCTTTTTGTAGTAAGCTTATTCTTCAAGTCTTTGCTAGAAATTCTGAAGGATGTGAGCCTTGCAAGTTGTGCAAGCCAACATAAAACAAAGAAAAATTTTTTTTTAAAAATGAAAAATAAGGGGAAAAACCTTTCTCGTAAGTTGTTTTTATTGTACCTCCATGATAGTGGGATGTAAATAATATTATCTTTTTTTTCCTGCCGTTCACTGAACTTTTATCCAAAGCAGAATTCACTTTGCATGCTATTAAAAAAAAAAAAAAGAAAGAAAAACAACACCACCAAAACCCATTCCAGAATTTCTTGATTGGCAGCTCTTTGGACTTTCTCTTTTCCAGTCTTCCTTTAGCTGAAGTGTTCTGTTCCGGAGTACCCTGAAGCACATAGCTGTGCGTGTGAGTGCTGGGTTGTCTGATACCCGTAACTTCGAGGAGTAGGTTGAGTTATGTGGATAACTTGAACATAAGCTACTAACTTCATTACTTGATATATCTCATCATGTTCAGTGGTACTGTGTCTGAATGTGTTGTTAGAAACTGAAAAAAATCATGTTGTGTTGCTATTTTCTTAGGGGAGTGTGGTTACATGGTAACTGATTTTTGTCTTGGTTTCTAGTTGCTGTGGATACAGCCCTTAAATAGATGGTATTGTGCATATTGGAAACTTCTGGTTCTTTTTTTTCCTTCCTTGGATAATCCTGAAAAATTATGAACTTGTCACAAATGGAGAATTACTGAGCATCACCTCCATGCACCTTTTGAGACAGTAGAATAAAACGTGTGCCATATATATTCATTCCCTCAAAACAAGTTTGTTAAACTTTTGTTTCCTTGTTTGTTTTTTTCTTTCCCACTCTTTTGTCTGTTCTCTTTTCTACTTTAAGTAATCTGTCCTGTCTTTTTCCTCCATTATCTGATCTTTTTTCCCCTTCATACCACTTACACATTTTCAATCTCCACTGTGACAATTTCATCATCTCTTCCTCATCGTCTCTTCCTCTTCATCTCTCTTCATCATGGGCAGCCTGGTCTAGTTGAGGATGCCCCTGCTTACTGCAGTGGGGGTTGGACTAGATGACTTTTGGAGTTCCCTTCCAGCCCTGAGCCATTTTATGATTCTATGATCTCCACCGTTCCTCGTAGTTTGTGTTTGTTCCTGTACAAAATCTTTCCTCACTGTGAGGGAAGTTCTCTCTTGTTGTGTTTCACTGCCACTAATCATTTGCTCATGCATCACGAAGTGCATAAAATTCTAGGCATGGATGCCTCTTGCCTTGCTCTCATTAGACAAGATATAGTTGAGATCTTTGGGCACCCTGTTACGATTTTGATACTGTAATATTGATGAACATTTTAGACTTCCTCTCCTGAATTTTCTATTTCTTGATCTCTTTCATTTCCCAGCATTTTTCTAAAGTTTATCTTTCTATAACCCAAATGAAAGCCATGGTGGGAAAAAGGAAGTGACTGCTGCATCTGTACACCAGTGTGGTAGCAGGGAGTCAACTTGACTTTCACTTCCTATTGAGAAACTTGGAGAGAGGCTGGCAGTGAACCAAACTGCAAATAGAAAAGGGAGGAGTCTGTGCGTAGGTATTATTGACAATGTATTATTGACAACATTGTTGTCACTAAAGACAGATATGTGAAAGGTAATGGAAAGTTGCACAAAAGGTAGTCACTGCCTTCTACTGGCAACTAAATAACCACCTCTCCTTTGAGGGCTCATCCAAGTGCCCATTTGTGAGGGGGGTGTGTGGATCTCAGTCCCTCTGCGTTGAAAAAATGCTTTTTGTGTCTACCAAGCATTTATTCCTTCATTCACCCTGAGCATGTTAAAGACACCATATTGCCTGCTTCTTAGCTTTATTTCAGTTTCTTGGCTCATAAAAGACCTTCTCCAGATTGCTCCAGCCTGTGTGATAAGCGTGCAGCTATACATTAAAATCTTAATAACTTATCATAGAATCAACTAGGTTGGAAGAGACCTCCAAGATCATCCAGTCCAGCCAATCCAACCAAGCCCTAAGCAATCAACTGGACCATGGCACTAAGTGCCTCATCCAGTCTTCTCTTGAACATCTCTCTTCCACTTTAAGCTTATTTTGTCTTTTCTGTCCTGTTTTTCTGTTCTTCTATTCCAGCTGTCATTACTTTTCAGTAAGGCCAGACTTTCCCTTGATTTGTATCACACACCCTCGCTATGTGAGATTTTACTGTTTGCGAAGACCAGACTTCTTCTATAACAATGTGACTTCCTCTAATTGTTCATTCATTAGATGTCTTTCTCCTGAAAAACTGGAGAGATGCTCTGTGGGTAGGCACAGTGAGTATCTTTATTGTTATGAGGAGTCTCGTATCCTGAGAAATACCCAAGTTTTGCATTTTGTCAACTAAGGACTGTGAGGCTAGATTGCTGATTTGCCTCCTGGTTATTTCTGAAAGGTAAACTCCTGACCTTGGGAAAAATAGATGAATAATAGATGAATAGATTATCACAGTCAGGATTTTGGATGGAAAGAGCTTGTTCATACTGTTCCACAGATGGATGTATCATTGTCAGAAAGCGATCTACCAGACAGCTTTACCTGAATAAATGAGTAACTAAATTTTTCATCTAAGTGTTACACAAAGTCTTTTTCTCTAATTGGGTTTCCATTCTAACTAGTCTGTGCTAATTGAGGCTACTTTGGAAATTTGTGACATAATTGAACAGAAACAGCCTTAAGCAATCTCGCCATAAGCTTCAAAGACAACTATGTGCAGGATGCCATTAGGATAAAAAAAGTTGTTTGAGCTCAGACTCCTGAGTTTTGTGTCTACAAGATCTGACATATTTTTTATGAACTCTGTTAACTAATAAGTGATTTGTGGGTTTATTTCAGCCCATGAATGAAGTGTGTTTGCTGCAGCAATAACTATTGTGGCTAAATTTAGACTGAATATTCCTTCATTCTTGCCGCCTTCTGTGTACTGATGTACATGTGTGGACATACCACAAGCCTTTTTTGAAATCATGGATAGCTTCAATTTTTGAGGTCCTTCAGACCTCAGTGAAACTTTAACTCATCCTTTGCTTTCTGGAACTCTCCTGGCTTTTTCAAATCTTTGTTTTCTCTGTAATTTTTAAAATAATGTTTTCTTTGTGTTGAGAATAGGCCTGGGTTTTGTTTTGTTTTGTTTTCAAAAAGAGAGATTTACTTTTAGAGGTTGTTGAGTATAAAAGCTGCGTGTACTGTAGATGTTGGCATATTTGTCTTTTCACTGTTTCATTTTAATATCTTTTTTTTGCAGCAGCAGCAGCAGTTGATAATCCACTGCTATTCAGATATTTCTGATTTCTTTCTCTGAGTACTTTTTTCATGGTTTCTAGGTGTGAAATTAAAAATGTTGAATTTTCAGGGTGCTGATCCAGCTAATGAACAGTTTATGACTCTTTGCAGGCTAGGTCTTTATTTTTCTGCCTTTTTCATGGAAAGTATCAATTCCACAAGATGACACTCTAGTTAGTACTGCTAGAATAACCTGAATGTCTTTCATTAGTGGCCAGTTGTCACAGGCACAAGGCTGTCTCTGACTCCTACTCCTCAGAAGGCAAGTTTCTTTTTAGTTGTACCTGTCCCTTCATTTCTAACTTTGAACATGGGGCAAATAAGGCATCTGTTTTGGGGAGTGATCATTTAGTGGATGCCAGAGCTTCTGTTGTCTCTTCAGTCTGCACTACAAGAGTCTTGATGAGCCATTTCTTCTTCCTAGTGTTATCTTCCATAGCACAAAGTAAGCAAGAAGCATGTAGTAAATAAGAAACAGAATCACAGAATACATCTGGTTGGAAGAGACCTCAAAGGTCATCCAGTCCAACCTTTGTCACAGCACTGAAGGGTCAACGCTAAACCATGTCCCTAAGTGCCAGATCCACACGTTGCATATACACCTTCAGGGATGGTGACTTCACCAATGCCCTGGGCAGACCATTCCAGTGTTTGATAACCCTTTCAGTGGATAAGTATTTCCTAGCATCCAGCCTGAACCTCCCCTCATGCAGCTTGAAACCATTTCCTCTAATCCTGTCACTTGTCATCAAGAAGAGGCTGGTCCCCTCGTCGCTCTAACTTCCTTTCAGGTAGTTGTAGAGAGCAATGAGGTCTCCCCTCAGCCTCCTCTTCTCCAGAGTGAACAGTCTCATCTCCCTCAGATGCTCCTCATAGGCCATGTGCTCCAGGCCTTTCACCAGCATTGTTGCCCTTCCCCAAACACACTTCAGAACCGAAATGTCCCTCATGTAGTGAGGGGCCCAAAACTAAACACAATACTCAAGGTGAGGCCTCACCAATACTGAGTACAGGGGGATGATCACCTCCCTGTTCCTGCTGGCCTCTATGTTTCTAGTACAAGCCTGAATGCTATTTGCTTTCTTGGCCACCTGGGCACACTGCTGACTCATACTCAGCTGCTTATTGATTAGAACCCCCAGGTCTCCTTCTGCTAGAAAGCTTTTCAGACACACTTCCCCAAACCTGTAGTGTTGCATGGGGTTGTCATGACCCAGATGGAGGACCTGGCACTTGGCTTTGTGCAGCTTCATATAGTTAGCTTTGGCCCATCAGTCTAACTTGTCCAGATGCCACTGTAAAGCTTCCCTACCCTCTAGCAGACACGGCTAGACGCAGTCACCCAGCTTGGCATCATCTGCAACCTTACTGAGGGTGCACTCAATCCTCTCATCCAGATCATTAATGAAGATACTAAAGAGGACAGGGCCCAGTACTGAACCCTGGGGGACACCACAAGTGACTGGGTGCCAGCCAGACTTAACTCCATTCACCACCACTCTCTGGGCCTGGTCAGCCACTCATTTTTTTTATCCATTGCAGAATGCACTTATCCAAGCCTAGTGCCATGAGTTTCTAAAGATGAATGCATTGGGAGATAGTGTCACAGGCTTTAGTAAAGTCCAGCTAGACAAGGTCCACATCACTTCCCTCATCCACTAGGCAGGTCATCTTAGTGTGGAAGGAGATCAGATTAGTCAGGCAGGACCTGCCTTTCATAAACCTGTGCTGACTGGGCCTGATTGTCTTGTAAGTGCCATGTGATCCATAACCTTTCCTGGCACCAAGGTCAGACTGACAGGCCTGTAGTTCCCTTGATCATCCTTCCAGCCCTTCCTGTAGGTGAGCATCACATTGGCTAGCCTCCAGTCAGCTGGGACCTCCCTGGTTAGCCAGGCCTGCAGGACAGTTTGGGCAGAAAGTGGTCCATCTTAGTGTTCAGGTTTTCTGATCAGAACTCTGATATTAGCACATAACAATTACAGGCTGGTTTCAACGACTATTCCTTAATGTGCTATCTTCAAAGGCACAACAGATACAACAGTTTCGCCAGCAGTGTTGCAAGTGTGGCACTGTGCATGTTGGCTTCGGCATCTCAACAAACGGAAGCTCTTCCTATTTGCAACCTAAGACAGAACTTGAATCTTTATACCCCAAACGGGGTACTAATCTGTTTGGGGCTTCCCCCACATCGTCGTCGCTAACCCTTTATATACTTAGGTATGAGTTTAGGTTGGAGAATTTATTTTTGAGTTTTCTTTGTGCCCAGTGTTTATCTCAGCTTGTCAAATCAAAATAGTCTAGGAACTCTGATTTTTCACTTTTATTTCAGCCTCTACTTATCAATGTTTGAACAAATTTGTTGACAGGAGGTAGGTGAGGGATGATCTGTCTAATTGTCATCCTTCAGTAACCATCCACTATCGCCAGTCAGTATTCAAAGAGCCATGCAGTGAGGAGTAGAACTGCCTCTGTGTTGTGTAATACATCTGAAACAGAGCTAAAATGATTTCCTCAGGTACAGACTCTGTTCATGCTGGTGGACATGCCTTCAGCATTTGACAGACTGGATTCCCTCCCCTGTTCCCATTATGTCAGCAAGTGTCAAACAAGAACAGCCCCAAATTATGCCATTCCTTTAAAATTCACCTCTCACAAGACATTTAAAAAGATTACTTTTTAATAATGGGGATGTACTTTTCAGTAGATACTTGTGATTTCTATGGGAAAAAGTGACAAGCCCCACTGCCAGTACTGTGACAGGAATGTGTGTTTCCAACTAATGTATTCATGACCATATCTGTGATGTCACAGCAAGAGCTCAATTTGGATGAACAGCTGACACAAGCAGGGGAGACTGGGAAGTTTGGAAAAGTTAAGTTCATTGAAAAGGTGGTTGAAGACCTCTCTCTACTGTCTACAGAGGATCCAAATCCCAATATATTTTTGCAGGAAAAGTCTTAGAATCCTGCTATACACTTCCTTAATGATGGATGAATGAATAACACCAGTTCTAACAATGCCATCTTTCAACTTCTGCTTGATATGGAATAGCTTTCTTTCTTGGCATAGTGACCCACCACTTTCCGGCTGAATTACTGTATCACAACAGTAATGAAAAGTGAGTGTTTCTGTCATGCACAGTTTGGCACAGAATAGGTATTTAGCCTTACTGTAACAGGTTACACACAGAGCAGTCAAACTCTTTCAGTGTTCTGAGATAACTACCAGGAGTTTTTTTAGGAGTACCTGCACAGGTCTTAAATGCCTCCAGCCAGTCACAAGTCCAAGTAAATATACCAGCACCCCTTCCTGCCCTGTGTGACAAGCAGTGGTCTACAAGGCCAAGTGTTTGGGCATGCACAAGTACATGCAGAAGCATTTCTAACTCTCTTCACCTTCCTTGAATGCAGTAGCAGAAGCAGCCTCAAAGGAACTGATGTGCCTGCCTCTTGGTATTTCTAGCTTCTGCTACTAAGAAGACATTGTGCCTGTGATGAAATCCCTTCCATTGTCTTTCAGGCAGCTTCAGAAGCCAGACTAAGGTGTTCCTCCTAGATTTCAAAGGAAGTAGCTGATCAAGCTTCAGAAAATACCACATGTGGATTTTTGAATTTCTGTGACATATGAGCTCCTCTGGGACAATGCAGGCATCAAAGTTCAGGATACAGCAACTGAGAGTTGGAGACAGAGCCTCTTGGCTAAAGAGACTCTGTCTGTAGGATACAGTTCAGAGGAAATTGGGACGTCATTAAAAGTTGCTGCATTCCTTGGTGAAAAATTCCATCGTTAAGAAAGATGCTCAGAACGCTAATAATGTTACATTTCTACCTCCTTTCAAAAGAAGGAAGGTATTAAAGTGAAAAGAAAAGAAAAAGACACAAAACCCAAACAAACAAACCAACCAAAGCCAAAAACCAAAAACCAAACAACCCAAACAAAAAAAAAAATATCACAGTTTTTTCCTCACAAAAAGAGACAGGCTAGACATTTCACTGTTTCTTACACAGCATTAAGAGCAGCAGATATTATTCTGTCATTCATGGCTATACTTCTTCGTTTGTATCATCAGTATGTGCACTTTGGTGCCAATATTTTATGAGAAAAAATTGTCTGGAAATTAAGTAAGTGTTTGTTGCTTTCAGTAACATTTGTTATTTTTTTTTTAATATGAACCTTTATGTGAAAGAAGTAAGACAATATTTATGTCTATACCCAGTAATGGTATACAGAGTAGCGAACTTTTAAAATGTTACTTCAAAATACTAAATGCAAAGCAATTTCCTTTTTATTTTTTTTTAGCTGTGGTTGTTATGTTAAGAAAAGGTGAACAGGACAGATACCAGGAGGCACTTCCTGTTTGTGCAAACAGATGGCAAGATGGCATTAACCATACTCATGAGATAACATCATCAAAATACTTTAACCACCACACGCATCACTTTCAAGAGGATTTTTATAAAGTTTTTCTTTCCTTTCTTTTGAAATGAATTAAAATGTGCCGATGTGACAACTACTTAACAGGTATTTGCTCATTATCCATAACACAACATTTTTAATCATCAAGCTTTGGATAAGAAGTATTTTTATAAATTAATCCATGGCAGGTATGTATATGGGAAACAGCTGCATTTCAAACAGAGAGGAAGGAGATAATGTGAAAAGAAATGGCATAGCTGGGTTTATAACAGGTTGTAAAATCAGAGACATTACTAGCTCTAGATAGCTTTTCCTTATTCTGTAGGAAAGGAGGATACTCTTTTCCTCGTAAATAGTATTGTCCCAGACACCATTAAAAAAAATAACCAAAACAAAAAAAGACATCAAGGATGTGACCTCATAAGGCACAACTGAAGTATGTAGAGCCCTGGCAAACTATCTAAGAATAGGTCATCAATATGGCATTTCCTTACAACCCTTTCTGAAATGAAGAGCAGTTGGTTTGCCCATTGTCTTGTTCCAGTCTGTTCTTAAATATCATTCTTTGGTCATCTAAACTTGTGACCATTTTATTGTCTTCCTATAAGAGAAGTACCAACGTCACCGGTGTTTTCCACTTCTACTAGTGATTTATCAGAGAACACTAAAATGGTCTCCTTAGTATGTTTGTGTCCTATCAGACACATTATATATTATGATCTAATATAATCAACTGATTCATGCAGTCTTTTCACTCATTGTTATGTCAAAGAAAACAGAATATTTATTTAAAAAAATGCAACCTAGGAGTGAAGGAGGGGGAAAGGCCTTTCTTAGGTGTGTCCATCACCCTTCTAGTGAAATAATTAATGAAGCATTCTTTCTGTCAAGTGTTTCTCCTGATGCTATGTGGGACACTATGTTGAGGACAGAAATAAGGGTGTAGTCACCAATTTGTACAAAGTATTTTTATGGATGATGGATTTTTCAGTGCTTGTCTCTCTCTAGTAGTGCAGCAATCAGTTCTTCCAAAACAGAGTTTCTGATTAATGCCATGAAAACAAGTACAACATCTGGCAGTGGAGACTAGAACTTCTATATGGCATCCCACTGCAGTGACCCTGACCCTTCAGCTTCTTGACTACAGTGAGCTTGGTGCTCTTTTCAAGCCTCCTTGAGCCTCTCATCCTGCAGCACAAAAAAGCAATGGAGGAATTGCATGTGCGGGGAAAGAAAAAAAAAAAGACATTTCCTTTTGCTATATTAAAGCTTGCATCATTCACACAGTTGAGCATGGAAAAAAATGGACTAAGGAAGCAGATGTGAACAAGAAATACCACCTTTACGTAGATAACATGACAAATGGCTATTGTCCAGAGCTACTGCATGGCAGAAGGCTTTGGTTTCATGTCATGTCCTTGAGTGCACTAACAGGGTCTCTAGGGGGTTGGCTACCTGTGCTGAGGGTCAGCTCTGGTACAGTACAGCTCTTCAGCCTTGGAGCAGGCTCATGTGAGAAAGAGCTGTAGTGTAAGAAGCTTCGTTGAGACCTCACTCACTTTGACTAGGAGTTGCCTTTAAGTTCAGGTCCTTGTGCTTGGTGCCTGCTGAGCTTTGTGGATACACGTCCACACACGTGTATAGCACTCCCTGCTCCTGACCCACTGATTCAACTTCTAGGATTGATCTTACATGTCCCTGGTGATCTGGACCTGCTTTGCTCTTCTCACTTGGAACCTGTGGGAACACAGCACATTTCAGTGAGGCCCCTGCCTCTGTTTGCCTTGTTTTCACGCTTGGCTCCCAGCTTTCTGCTCCCCAATACCTAAAATTCAGGACAAAGACAAATGTCACCTCAGGTAATCTCAGTGTAAGACAGTCTGAGTTGTGGAAACTGGCTCTGGATGTAAGAAGTTTAATGCAACCTCCATACCTAGTCCTGAGTTGTGTTAATTCCCAGTCCCCAAACCATTTACAGTATCACAGTACACTAGGGGTTGGAAGGGACCTTGAAAGATCATCGAGCCCAACGACCCTGCCAGAGCAGGATCACTTAGGGTAGTCTCCCCAGGAATGCATCCAGGTGGGTTTTGAAAGTCTCCAGACCATAACCTCTCTGGGCAGCCTGCTCCAGTGTTCTGTCACCTTCACTGTAAAGAAGTTTCTCCTCCTGTTGAGGTGAAATCTTCTATGTTCAAGTTTGAACCCATTGTTCCTTGTCTTATCACTGTGAACCACCGAAAAGAGCCTGGCCCTCTCCGCTTGACACCCACCCCTCAGATATTTATCCACATTGATGAGATCCCCTTTCAGTCTTCTCAAGACTAAACAGCCCCAGGGGTCTCAGTCTCTCTTCACAGGGGAGATGCTCAAGTCCCCTAATCATCCTCGTGGCTCTCTGTTGGATTCTCTCCAGCAGGTCTCTGTTTCTCTTGAACTGGGGAGCCCAAAACTGGACACAGTATTCCAGGTGTGGTCTCACCAGGGCAGAGTAGAGAGGTAGAAGAACTTCCCTAGACCTGCTGGACACACTTTTCTTGATGCATCCCAGGATCCCATTGGCTCTCTTGGCCACAAGAGCACATTGTTGTTCCATGGAGAACTTGCTGTCCACCAGCACTCCAAGGTCTTTCTCTGTGGAGCTGCTTTCCAGCGGGGCAGCCCCTAACCTGTACTGGTGTCTGCTGTTGTTCCTCCCCAGATGTAGGACCTTGCACTCGTCCTTATTAAACTTCATGATGTTTGCCTGCACCCAGCTCTCCAGCCTGTCCAGGTCACGTTGGATGGCTGCACAGCCTGAGGGGGTGTCAGCCAACCCCCCCAGTTTTGTATCATCAGTGAATTTGCTGAGGGTACTCTCAATGCCCTCATCCAGGTTGTTGATAAAGATATTGAACAAAACTGGACCCAGTACTGATCCCTGGGGGACACCACTTGCCACAGGCCTCCAAGTTGACTCTGTGCCACTGATGACGACCCTCTGAACTCTGTTGTGGAGCCAGTTTGCAATCTACCTCACGGACCAGCTGTGAGTAGTATTAAACTCACATCTTTTTAAACAAACCAAGAAACTGGAATTGCAGAACTTTCTGGGCTTCCTTGAATGGATTAGACTGTCAGATGCTTTTCACTTAAAGTGCTGCTCAGGAAAGGAGCTTACATACTGGAGCCTTGAACATATTCACTGCTTAATTATTATCTCCTTTTCTGCCTTTGCTCTGGAGCACTCCAGAGAGCTCTGTTACCTGAGAGAAGGCTCCTGCAGAGGGTGAAGAGATTGATGTAAGCTCATCTGTCCTGTTAGGTGCTTATATTGTTAAATGCATAAATATTTTTTCCCGATTACCCAGTAGGAACTCTCAGGTGGTTTAGAAGCATCACTTCTTGTCTTCATGTGAAATCTCCCTGACTTTTCGTATAGCAAGTGTGTTAGCATGGTCAAAGTCCACTGCAGTACAGAAATCATCATAAAACTGGGAAGCAGGGGTCTGCACAAGGTAGAGTATTGGTCTGGAAATCTCCTTCTGAAGATTTTGTAACTGGAATTTGTAATATTTACTTAAGGCATTTTTGGCTGTTTGTTTTGGGTCAAAAACTCACAGATCTTCCTGTATTTCTGCTATGATAGTTAAGGTTGTCTAGAAATCTTTACCATCCACACTGAAAATCCATAACCTTGATCTCCATCTTGTGTGGATCTAAGGCATTAGCTACACTTCAGAATTTTTCCTTTCCTTTACTCTGCAGGATTAGCCACAGTACCAGTCCCATAGCTCTTGCTGCAGTTCCTTGAATCTCTGATCTCTTGAGCCTGACTCTGTGCATTGTCCATCATGTAATTAGAAGCAAGACTGTGAGGAGAAACAATTTTCTTGCAGTTAATATAAAGAAGCGTAACATGCCTGGGTGTAGTGCAGTTTGTAAAGCACTACAGAGATGAGAAGTGGACTCTAACATTGGGATTATGCTGAACATCAGTGTTCACATGCCATTAAGAGTTTCAGCCTTTAATACTTACTATTGTGGAATGTTTGGTGTTTTTATGTTGTAATTTAGTTAAGAACTGATGGGTTATGTTAGCCCCAATTTCCAAAGGAAGTATTCTAAGGGCATCTGCAAAACATCTTTTCATAACTGTTTTCATCTAATTTGCCTAGTCTGTTATTTCTGGGAAGGTGTTAACAGTCTTCACATGGAATTCTCCTGAATACATCAGTTCCTATCTGTAGTTTATCAAGACACATGCTGTAAACTTTGAAAACTAAATAGTTACCTTACTAAGGAATATGGTTTTTAAAATTATTATTCAAAGTAATGAATTCTGTGTATGTTAACTTAAAGTGTATTGTAAATTTAGGGTAAGGAAGTAGACAAGTCTCTTTGTAGTGGGAGGTGACAGGGCGCAGTACAGGGAGAATGCAAAAGCAAGCTGGAATAGGCAGCTCAATATTGATGCTGAAGGCACAGCTGGAGAGGTGCATTTATTTCAGCCTTCAGATACATTGGAATATTGCTAAATTGATACATTTATTGTAGATTTTATATTTCATATACATTATTCTGTATGACTTCTAATGCTTCAAAGGAACGTGTCATTGTCCTGTTAGGATTTTTCATTTCACCAGTTTAATGTGAACAACCTGTGGAAGCCTTATTTTCTCATATTCAGGTCTTTTCAAAAGTGTAAACCCAGGCAAAACAGCATCAATGCACATCTTCCTTCTGAACTATAGAGCTTAGTACACTTTCAGAAATTCAAAGTTGAATTAAAACTAAACATAATACTGAGTTAGGGGAAATTATAGATGGAGAAGTACAGGACATGTGATCTTCCAAGACCACGGAGTAGTGTAGTGGTGTCAGTAGGTCTGAGATCCCTGTCTGGGTTTAAACTACAAACCAATTCTCTTTTTTACTGCACTGTGCTGTTTGGCTAATGCAAGGCTTATACAGAATTCTTTGGTTAAGACCTCATGACTTTTAAGCAAATGTTTTATATAGCATGCAAAATAGAAATGCAGATGCATAATAATTTTTAAACTTCAGAATCATTAATGGTGGAAACTATGTCAGTGACAACTCCTAGCTATTGCACGTCTTCACAGAGAAAAACAGGCTGTAGTGCAGAAGAGACTGGAACTGTACAAGCTAGTGTTTCAAATCTCCTGACTCCCCAAATGCCTCTGTGGTGTTTGGGACAGTTGGGTCTCCTTTGGAGAGAAAGGGAGAAAACAAAGGGAAGAGCAGGAAAACTAAATAAATTATTTTTATTTTCTTTTTGGTCTAGGAGCAGGTTTAACTACTGATGATCTGATTGAGCAGCAAGCATTTAATGTTCTAGAGATACATAAAGGCAGGAAGAGCCCTCACTGAGAGAAGAAAAGAAAACTCTCCTAAGAGGAAGGTCTTCTGAGAAACATTATAGAACTAAAATAGAGCAACTAGAGGAAGGAAGCCCATGTCCTATATATACTGAAAGGGAGGGGGATCTTCTCCATAGTAACGGAGTGAACAGGGGAGGAGGAAAAGGACAACACAAACTGCAAAAGATGTGTTAACAAGTTGTGTAGTAAAGAGAGATTTGGGGTTTGCTCTTCTTTCCTGTTTTCAGGGCCTGTGGTTTTAGTATAATGCAAAATTCCTTTAAAAATGTTTAAAAAATGAATATTAATTATTTCTGGAACTATAAAGCTTTTATTTTAGTACTTGTACTTCATATTCTGAACGTCTTACTGTTAGAAAACTTGAAGCTTGGTTGTTAGAAGGAAGTTTCAGTTCTGTGATTTACACCATATGTATGTTACTGCTGTATATTTGTATTATTACTATGTAGTTACAAAATGTTTTGGCACTGGAATATGGCCAGATTTTGCAATGGTATTTAACAGACAGTAGTTGGATGACGTGGTCTGCACATATGTAACAGTCACGTTGGTGTCACTGACAAGGAAATCACAGGTATCCCAAAGACTGGGCTTGTTCTGTGTTTCCTGATGTGATATAGTTTTGCTGCTGCACTGAGAATCCATTTTTGCTCCCCCACTCCACACCCAGCTTATTTCTTGTGCTTTTTTTCGCTGGTTAACTCCAGCAGTAGTCTTGCAAAGCACTTGCAGGACGTGCTGTTGCATCTCTTGCCGGGCAAATCCCTCTCAGTAAAGAGAGCAGTCCTTCAGCCTCAGAAATCTAGCACTGTAGTAAACTAGATCTTTCATAATCCGTATGAAATGTCTTTTCCTCCTTTTTCAGCAATTCTTCTTAATATACAGTGATTACTTCTAATAACTAGTAAAGTAGTAACCAGACCAAGTTCTACTTCATGACAGACTGGCAGTTTTTATTGCTTAAAATAAAGTATTTTACTCAAAAGTTTGCCTTTCGTATTATGTGGGATAAGTCATCTTTTTTGTTTAAAAATATCTGTAGCTGTTTTTGCAAAGACTGACAGCAGTGTCTGGTTGCAGGGTGGGATGATTAACTGGAATAGACTGTTTCCTCCTTTACGTCATAGACATAATGCAAATTACCAAGATCATCACCCGTCGGAACAAGACACACCTCCACCTACTGAGGTTTCTGAAGAGCAGGTAAAACATTTTTCTATTTTAAAATGGTATTTTAAAAAATCTATTAGGAATTATCTAGACCTAATTTTTTTGTCATCTGGTGACACAGTTTCTTAAAACACTGTCTGTAGCAGCACGAATCGGTGTAGTGGATAAGGGTCACCGTGCAGAGACAGCAAATTGTCATTGCCATTCAAACCAGAGTGACATCAGCTTGGGAGTTTCTGCTCTTATGTGTAGCAGCTTGCCTTTTGTATTTAAAGATGGGACAGTTTCATTAGTGAGAGCTATTCAAATCCAGTAAAGTACATAGAATCATAGAATCAACCAGGTTGGAAGAGACCTCCAAGATCATCCAGTCCAACCTATCACCCAGCCCTATCCAATCAACTAGACCATGGCACTAAGTGCCTCATCCAGTCTTCTCTTGAACATCTCCAGGGTTGGTGACTCCACTACCTCCCCGGGCAGTCGATTCCAATGGCAAACCATTCTCTCTGTGAAGAACTTCCTCCTAACATCCAGCCAATACCTCCCCTGGCACAACTTGAGACTGTGTCCCCTTGTTCTGTTGCTGGTTGCCTGGGAGAAGACACCAACCCCCACCTGCCTACAACCTCCCTTCAGGTAGTTGTAGACAGCAGTGAGGTCACCCCTGAGCCTCCTTTTCTCCAGGCTAAAAACCCCAGCTCCCTTAACCTTTCCTTATAGGGTTTGTGTTCCAGACCCCTCACCAGCTTCGTCACCCTTCTCTGGACACGTTCCAGTACCTCAACATCTCTCTTGAATTGAGGGGCCCAGAACTGGACACAGTACTCAAGGTGTGGCCTGATCAGTGCTGAATACAGGGGAAGAATAACCTTCCATGTTTCAAAGAAGGAAAAATGACGAACAGATTTCATTATTTGTCTTGTAGGCATGCAAGGTTTCCTTCATAGCTTAAGCTTCCAATTCAGTTGTGTAGTTTTTTTGGAATAAGAATGTTATGCCAGCTGTGGACTGCACATAGTCTTGGACTAAAACTCGGATGTTTCCCTCAGTAATGTGCTTGACTGATTTAATATGTTGATACAAACAGAGAAGTCTGTGTCTTTTCTATTAAACATAGATTTAGACTCATTGTGTAGTTTTAGACTTTTGTTGATAATTTTAGTCTCAGAGAATGGTTTAGCAGGAAATTCAAGAATTTTGAATTAGTCTTACTTCTGTGTTCAGGGTTTATTGCATGCAAGTTCTCTGGGTTGTAGTCTTTCTGCAGTTAGTTGCATTGGCGTTTTACAGTCTAATGTCTCTGCTACCCATGAACAAGAGTAGTTTTCAAGGGCAAGTTTTGATTCCAGTTTTTCCTTTTTTTTTTTTATTCCCTAGGGAGGTAAATCAACACTTCTTAGTACCATGCTGTCATTTCTAGCGAGTTTAAAATGAGCCTGTCCCAAACAGAAATCTTTGCTAAGATTTGATTTCCAGTTTTGTTTTAATGTATATGTTCAGAGTGTTCAAAACTTTAACTACACAGGTGATTTTGACTGTAAGCCTTCTGAGCTACATCCAATAAGGGAGAATAACCCCTGCCAAAAAAACCCAACCCCAAAAAACCCCTACCCAACCAATCAAAAAAAAACCCAAAACCAAAAAACAACCAACCAAGCAAACCCCCCCAAAAAAACCCAAACCAACAAAACAAACAAAAAACCAACACAGAGAGAAAACAAACAAACAAAAGCCCCACCAAAAATTCCCCCCCACGCAAAATCACCCCCAGACAAAATACCATTTTCTGTGACAAACCCAGAAACTTAGTTTTAGCTGGCCTGAAAGCCTACTTAGTGCCAGGTATGGAGTAGGCCAAAACATTTCCTTGCTGGGTTGGTTTGTTTATTTGTTTATTAACAACTTCTCCGTTTGGGAACATTTTATTGTAGGACTGAAACTAAAGAAACAGTTATTAATCTGCAATTCTTACCCAAGCCCTTTAGGCTTGCGTTTTCTCATGCACTGGAATTGAAGAGTTCACCTGATGGCTGTCATTTGCAATACTGTCTAGTTACCCTGCAAAGAAAAAAGGGACCTAAACACCTTTGATTTCTCAGGACTGTACTAATACCTGTACAAGCTGTCTTAAAATGGCAGAAACACAAGGGTATCTTCTTCAGGTTAGAATTTGCAAGCGTTTGTGAGGCTTCTAGTACAAAAATCTCTGCATTTCTTGTGGGTTTTTTTAGCACCTTAGATTACTGTTACCAGTATGCATCTCTGCTTCCTGAAGCTGGATTCAGTTCTTGTGGTTAAGCTACACTCAGATGAAAAGAGCTTTTTATTGTTACAATCTATTCCCCAAGATGCTTGTTGAATATTTCTGTAATGGGAACATCACAATTCCATCCACCACTTCTTAAGGTTAGAATTCATGGCAATTTCAGTAAAAACCTTTCTTCTGAATTGTGTTTCTATGGTTAGCTTTTTATTCCACTGTCTGCCCTTTTTCTCATAAAACCCCACAATCTTACAAATGAAAATTCAGAGGGAGTAAGCTTCGGAAAGTTACAGGTTATGAAATCCAGTTTGAGGTTACGCTGTTGTCGCAGAGACGTCGAAAGTAATGATTCGTTTTTCTCAAGGAGGTGAGAAACTGGCATTGGTTTGTAAAAGCAGGAAAGAGAAGGAAGGGCACAAAAGTGATCAGTGCCCATATTTGCTATTCTGACAACCAAGGCAGACATTTTCAAACATCGTGTTATGATGTATTTAGATTAAGAAAAGGTAGGGCCCCTCCTCTGGGCATACTGGGCATACTGTATTTTTTCAGTAAGTTGCCAAAGCAGAGAAGATTAGAAATAATGAAACTTCTGGAGGTGTCTTAGAGGAAGGGGAGGTTGCTTTTAATGACACCTTTTAAAAGAAAGACATTTAAAGTACCAGTGCACGTTGGTCTTGTACCCTGGGAAGATTGCTCTGCTGTGTTCCTGCTGAGCTTCATTCTGCTGCTTCAGACTCTGTACATGCAGAGGAGGAGTAGCAGTAGCTCTCACACAGCTCCTATACCCGAGGACTTCTAGATTCAGGAGCTATGGAGTCTGGTCACAAGACCATTCCTGTGGAGAGCAGCAAGCCCCAAGATCAGACTGTAGTTATCATGTGAGGTGCCATACTTTCTATTTTACTCTTCTTTCAGAATGGCCAGCTAGGCAAATAGGTGTGTGGCACTTTCAGCAAATGATTGCTTTTGAGTCAGCAAGCAGTCATCTCTGCGGCAGTGTTTGCCAGCATGCTGTCCCAGAATCGTCTTTGTGATGGTGTGTAGCCATGCTTGCTTACTGTCTGGAATGGTAAGCCTCTGAGCATCCTGTTCAGTGGAAAAGTGATCTCTGGCATGTCAACATGAATAGTGTGCACACAGTGTGAGTAAAATTGATTTTGAAGCAGTGTTATGTTATTTCTTTTCCAGGTTGCACGACTTATGGAAATGGGATTTTCCAGGGGAGATGCCCTAGAAGCTCTGAGGGCTTCAAATAATGACTTAAACGTAGCCACTAATTTTCTACTGCAGCACTGATGGTTTTCTGTGTGAAGGAACTTCACTTGATGGGTTTGTACGTCTGAAAGAGGATCAAAGCCACCTGCTGGACAGACTCACAAAAGTTGTCCCCACAAGAGCGTCAGAAAAGAGAAGCTGGCTTCATGTGACTGGTGATTCAAAGTGATGTTAAGGAATGATGTGGACTGCTCCCAAAGCTTCGGATCACTTGGTGGTTTCTAGTCAGGTTATCCTTTTCAAAGTAACTTTAGTTTCTGCCTATTACTGGATATCACCTAAATTTATTTCTAAAATAAAGGAGGTGGTTTTTTTTTCTTGTAAAGCCTTGTTAGACATTATCAGACTTAATAATTAGGAAAAGAAACACCAAAACCCACAACAACTACGTTTACCTATCAAGAAAAATTGTATTTTCGTCATTTACCAGCCTAATTTCTCTAGCTTACATGCTGCTTTACAGTATTTGATTTTTTTATTACAGTAATAAGAGATTTGAAGATCATTTCATTTTCAACTCAGTAAAGGGTAATGGGACTAGTGGGTTGTTTTTTGGAAAGTTTTATTCATGCCTGTAATACTTCATTTCTTGAATTCCTTTTCAAATAAAAGTTGTCATTCAGCACATAATACCCAGATAGGATGAGAGAAAATTCATGTGCATATTGCACATGTGGTAGGTGACCACTGTACATTTAAATTTTTACAAATGAATTGAATTGCTGTCCAAATTGCAGGCCATGAAGATACTCACTGGAAGCAATAAAGGTGAATGATACAGTAAGATAAGAACTGAAATTATTTCAATGACTTCCACGTGTAATTCAGACAGATTTCTCTAATGATGGCTGTATGCTCAGTATCCAGTTGCTGGTTTCATTTTTTGAGCGGGCTACATACTGTCTTAAAATTATAGAAAGCTAACTTTCTATATATAGTTCTAGTTTTGTACTGTCAAAGGTGTGGGTGGTGCTGCATTTGCTGAATTTTCACTGTCTGAAGCAACTTACTGTTGGTCACAGACTGGAACATTAACCTTAGGGGTGATTGAGGCCAACACAGGAGGGAACAGGGCAGTAATGCCAGAGTAGTACAATACTGGGTTTGAAGTTCAGACTGGTAAATAAGCTTGCTTGGCTTGACTCTCAGAAACGCTCAGTATTAGCAACTCCTTGGGAACCTCAGGAGATGAGATGGAGAGAGGTGAACATCTCTATAAAACCAAGAAGTAATACAATATTCCAAACTGCAGCTCTGTAAAACCAATCTACATATGTATCTCAAGCATTTAATGTATGTTTCTGTATGTACTTGTGTTTGTATATTGTGTGTATGTGTGTCTATTTATACACACAGAGGCATATTTAATACATACATACATTCAGAATAAGGTGGAGGCCATCAGAAACAGAACAAATGCAATAGCAGGTGCAGACAGCAAGAGGTGAAAGAATACAGGAGAAGGAAGGATAGTTTGGAAATCCAAATGAACAAGTGTGTACCAAAGTACAGATATGTGCAGTTTCACATGCTCTGAAAAATATACCAGGGAATTGCAGGACAAGATTTAGGGAGAGAGAGAGAGAGATGCCTTTCTTTTTCTTTTTTAATGGGTTAAAAAAAAGTCCTCAAGCATACAAATCCTTATCCAGAAATTACATCAAATTTGGGCAGCTTTGGATACATGACATAATTTTTAATAAAGTCAATCTCCTGCATATATTTTTTAGTATTTTCCAGTGGCTGAAATAAGGGAGTTTTGGAATGATCATGTGTTTCCTGGGCTTTGATCAACCTCCTTCAGGGTTTAACTTGCTGCTATGATCACATTATGTAGTCAGGGTCTGCTTATTAATTGAAAGGTTTTGTTTGTGTGAAGCTGAGTTGCTCCCTGTGTGTGTAAGCTAGGGATGTTTCTATACCTGAAACCTGAGTCTGGAAACCTCCTGTCTTACAAAGCAAAGGGCAAAAAAAGGAAAAAAAAAAACCTACAATAATTTGCAAACTAGTTAAATATTTTGAAAGCAGTACAGGTTTTAATTTTGAAACATAACGTATTTCCCTCATGAATATTTTACCCAAAGTAGCAATAAAGGCTGGTGAATTACTTCAGAAGCCAGATTTTGTCTGTAGGAAATAAAGGTCTGACTACTCCAGAGTAAATTAGACATGGCCTGTGCCCTTTTAGACATTGCCCTGCTCTAGGGACAAGCACAAAGAGCCTTTATTCCTTGAAATTTTAAAACATGCCATCTGGGACATGGAATATTCTCAAAGTCTAAATTCTTTCTTGCCATTATCTGTACAAGAGGTATCAAAATGTCACCATTGTGTGGAAAGTCCCTGGCCATTCACAAAACTCGGTCAGATATAATGGGCAAAATTCAGGTCTTGGTGATGTCAGTTGAAAACTCCCCTTGACTGAAGAACAGTTTGTGTTCAAAATGCTTCCAGGGTCGTGATTTTCAATTTATTTAAAAAAAGAAAAAAGTAAAAGTGCCAGATGCTGTTGAACACAGCAGTTCCTGCTCTGTGCAAGAACCCTAGAAGATTCCCACAGCAAAGCTGCAAAACAACTTGGTTTCCACTTCATGGTAAAACTTTCATGGACCATTTCTTGGAATGCAAGGAGTTTTTCACAGCCTATGCAGTGTTTGTCCAATACAGTTTTGAGTATCTCATTGCACAGTTCCTGTTTTGTGTGTGACACAGCAGTATTGTTTGGATAGTTAGAAAATGCAGAACACTTTTCTATGGGCAGGATTTTAAGTCCCTAGGAAATGGAGACACATTTTAGTAAAGCTAAAATTTGGTGTTTTGAAATAAAAGTAGTTTTCTGCTGTTAAAATTTTGCTATAAGACTGGGAATGTTGTCTTTTGACACAACATCAGAATAATTTACTGGGGACTTTCCTAGACAGTTATGTGATACTTTAAAATACACCCACAGGGAGGTCTGAGTTTGTGGAAATATACCTGATAAGGCACCAGGTTCCGAAGCCTTAATTTTTTTAATAAGATGCAGAATGACTGAAATCTGTACCTACCAAACCCATTTTCCTCTCCCAAAACAAGTGTTAAGTGTTGCCTACTACTTAGTGGATGGTCATGTACCTGCCTGTGCTGTCTAGCACTTGTCAGTGCCTTGGTGAATGTGTGATGGAGAAAAGGTCTCATTATTTTTGTCCAAAATGGAAGAAGCAGCAAGCAAAACTTATCACAAGGTGCTGGGCAAAGGGCAACACTTTTGGCTCTGTTTGTGCATGGGTATATATAGGTATATGTACATGCATATATGTATATATATGTGTATGTATGCATATGTATATATACAGCGAGTGAGTGAGAATATTTATGTATTGCTTTGATGAATTTAACTGGAGCTACAAGTGTGCTGAAGAAAATTAAAAGTCTGCATTCAAAGACTGCCATTGCTCAGACACGTGTGTGTTTGGGGTGTAGACGCAGCTGCAAAGGCACCCAGATTTGAACACTTAGAACTACAGCTGTGATGTGGGAGGGGAACTGCAGCTGTTTGAGGATAATAAATGCAGAGTGTTCACTGGAGCTAGCAGAGAGTTTCTGATACGTATGTGCAGTTAATGTCTTGTGTTTGTTCTTCTGCAAGAAAAACCTCGATGAGATCAGCTTTAGTTAATAGTAATAGCTTCAGCCATAGTAATCAGTATTTTATATCAATGAGCATAAATGCTGTTTTATTAGGAGAGTCACCTGAACACACAAACACTGTATGTGTTTTTATATATGCACACATGTATTTTATCTCTATATATATGTGCTTACCTATATGTTTATACTGGGATTTAATTTTTAGTAGACTACATTCCTCCATTTTCCATATATAAAGAGATGCTTTGACCATAGAAAGTCCACTCTTAATTGGAACTTAAGGAAGGCATGTGCTACCAACAGTTTTCAGTTCAAAGAGAAGACAAGAAATGGATGATGGGAGCAAAAGAATGGTACAACCTGATGAATGGGTGTGACTGATGAAAATCTCAACAAATCTGTAGTTCAGCTTTCGTCATTTGATTTTTTTCCAAAAGAGAGTTTTAAGAGGACACAAGAAGTTAGCTGGGTTCACACATGGTTGCAGAAAACCTGAAAGGTAGCATTGAAAAATGAAGAATATACGTACTTTTTAAATGGATGAAAAATTCTGGGATTGTGGCAGAACGAAAACCAGGTTTTCACCTGTGCACTGGAGGCATCATAAATGTAATTCAAGATTGGCAAAGGACTTGAGGGAGATGAGGGAGGTGGAACTGAGCAAGACCAGAGAGTTGAGAGAAAAGGAGTAAAGAAGATAGGCTGCAAAGGAAAGAAGCACAGGATCACAGGATGTTAGGGATTGGAAGGGACCTCTGGAGATCTTCAAGTCCAACCCCCCTGCCAGAGCAGGACCATATAATCTTATATACATTTACTAGATCCCCTCTCAGTCTTTTCCTCTTCTGACTAAAAAGCCCCAGGTCCCTCAGCCTTTGCTCATAAGGCAGTGCTCCAGTCCCTTAATCATCCTTGTAGCCCTCCGTTGGACTCTCTCAAGTAGTTCCTTGTCCCTCCTGAACTGAGGAGCCAAGAACTGGATGCAATGACCTGCTGAGAGGGGTGTCATATTGTGCTTTGTTCAGTTTTGAAAGAATTCACAGATTCTGTGTGGAAAATGCAAATTACACAATATTGTGACTAAGTTTGTATGGAAAAACCTCTCTTTTTTCAGGGGTGTCCAACAGGGGAATCTTACATCTCATACAAAATTGACCAAATAAAATGGAATGTGTAGCTAGAGAGAAATGGTGTTATCCCAGCAGGAGGTGGATCAAGGACTTTTGCTTGCCCTTTGCTTTGCTTGCAAGGGGGAGAGGAATGTGTGCATCTCTGAGGAAAAACCTTGCCCACATCACCTGGCCCAAACAATCACACCAGCACTTGTTACACGGCCACAAGAAGCTTTTTAAGTAGGTACATATATTTTTACATGACACTATTTTATTGTCTTACAAAGATGGATGTCATGCCATGCAATAGCATCAATACAGGACAGCTTAAAGCACAGACCAAGGAACCACATTGTATGGCACAGGGAGTTTTCTAACAGGTAATGTGTAACTGAAATCAGGAGCTGTGGTCATAGAATCATAGAATGGTCTGGGTCAGAAGGGACCTCTGAAGGTCATCTAGTCCAATTCCCTCTGCAGTAAGCAGGGACATACTCAACTAGATCAGGCTGCACAAAGCCCTGTCAAGCGCCACTGTGAATTACCTCCAGCCATGGGGCTCCAACCACCTGCCTGGGCAACCTGTTCCAGTGTTCCACCACCCTCATAGTAAAGAACCTGTTCCTAATATCCAACCTAAATCGACTCTTTCATTTGAAGCCATTACCCCTTGTCCTATCACCACATGCCTTTGTAAACAGTCTCTCTCCATCCTTCTTGTAGGCCCCCTTCAGGTACTGGAAGGCCACTATTAGGTCTCTCTGGAGCCTCCTCCAGGCTGAACAACCCCAGCTCCCTCTGCCTGTCATCATAGCAACCACCTGATAATTTTTGTGGCCCTCCTCTGGACCTGCTCCATCAGGTCCATGTCCTTCCTATATTGAGGGCTCCAGACCTGCACACAGTACTCCAATTGAGGTCTCACCAGAGCGAAGTGGCAGAATCACCTGTCTGGATCTGCTGGCCACACTTCTTTTGATGCAGCCCAGGATGTAATCAGCCTTCTGGGCTGCAAGCACACACTGTCTGCTCATGTCCAGTTCCTTTTCCATCAGCACTCCCAAGTCCTGGAGGCTCAGGGGTGACTTCATTGCTGTCTACAACTACCTGAAGGGAGGCTGTAGGCAGGTGGGGGTTGGTCTGTTCTCCCAGGCAACCAGCAGCAGAACAAGAGGACACAGTCTCAAGTTGTGCCAGGGGAGGTATAGGCTGGATATTAGGAGGAAGTTCTTCACAGAGAGACTGATTGCCCATTGGAATCAGCTGCCCAGGGAGGTGGTGGAGTCGCCGTCCCTGCAGATGTTCAAGAGAAGACTGGATGAGGCACTTAGTGCCATGGTCTAGTTGACTGGATATAGCTGGGTGATGGGTTGGACTGGATGATCTTGGAGGTCTTTTCCAACCTGGCTGATTCTATGATTCCTTTCCCACGGGGCTGCTTTCTATCACCTCACCCTGAGTTTGTATTGATAGTGAGGATTGTTCCAGCCGAGGTGCAGAACCCTGCATTTGCTGTTGTTGAACCTCATGAGGTCCTGCAATGCTCTCCTGGAAATATATGCTTTTAGCTGAAAGCATTAAGTTGGAAACCACCATTAAAGAAAAAAGGCAGTGCTGTTCGAGCTCCATGTGTTTGCCATCAAAATACAGCTTGCCAGGCAGGGCTGTCATCTGCAGAGATCCCATCTACATTCTGCATTGCAATCAGTCAGCATGAGCTAATCACCCTTTTGCAGAAGCTCAAGAGAAACCTGAAATACACTGTGTTAGAGGTGTTTGGCTCACATTGGGTTTTGGGCTATGAGGATCACAGCATGAATTTGCTAATAAAAACCTCAGTTTGCACAATGTACCTATATAACATGTATCATTATACACAGTTATGGCAGTGTCATGAAACCTGCCCTTAGATGAAAATCCCATTTTCACTTCTTAGAAGACAGTATGAGAATAGGCTGCAGTCTAGGGTGAGGTAAGAAATAATCACAGAATCATTGAGTCGTTTTGATTGGAAAAGACTTCTAAAATCATCGAGTCCAGCTGTTGACCCACTGTGACAGGTTAACATGGCAAATCATAGAATGGTTTGGGTTGGAAGGGACTCGTAAAGGTCACCTGCAGTGAGCAGGGACATCTTTAACTAGGTCAAGTTGCTCAGAGCCCCAGACAATATGACCTTAAATGGTTCCTGTGCCAGTGTTTCAGCACCCTCATTGTAAAAAAATTCTTCTATCTAGTCTTACACAGAAAGCCTTCAAGGATTCCACTGTGCTACCGTGTGCTGGCTGTACACCTCTTTATTAAATACACCGCGTCCCTAGGTGGCAGTATGCGCATGGGGAAGCACCACCTGCATCTCCAGCGGGTGTTTTTAGATTTGTCGGTGTGTTTTTAACCCTGGACTGTAGTAGTTTTGACTCCCTCCTATGGCAAGAACCACCGCTGCCCTGCTCCTCTGGCAGAGCAGCACTGCACAGGCTACGAGCTGCATTGAGTCCCATCCTCCTGCCATGGCCTGTGGGACCTCGGGGCGAGAGCTGGTATTCCTCTGGGGCTGGCAGCCCACTCGCCCCTGATGTCCTTCTGCCACAGGTATCCCCCAGCCCATGGCAGCAGCCGAGGGAGACTCCCAAGGCATTTTGCACCTCAGGAGCAGCAGTGGTCAAGCAGAGCCAGTAGTGAAGGGCAGGATGGTTGTCAGAGGGTTCATCCATGGGGCAAAGAGACAAGTGGGAAACATGCCTGATGCCAGCTTCTGGCTGCCTGGTGAACAGGGCAGCAGATTAGAGGAAACATTGTGCAAAGAGTTTGGATCAGGCAGTGAATGAAGTGCAGAAAAAGTGTTAACCGTTCCTCTAGAGAGAATGCTCTTTGATTTTAGGAAAATGCTCTGCTTTCAAGCAGCAAGGGAACACCCCCAGTGTGAGCTGGTTCAGGCAACACAGGATTCCTTAGGAAATTCTCCTTCTCACCCATTCTGTCTAACTCTCTTCCTTCTCCATCCCTTGGGTGTATCCTCATCCCCAGCTAACTGCCTGCTGTCCTCAGGTGGGTATTTTCAAAAGCAAAGGGCCCTGGGCTGGCATCAGCCCAGAGGAGGGAGGCCTCCTGCATGCTGCCATTTTCGTACCATGGAAAGATAGAATCATAGAACAGCAAGATGAAAGGGACCTCAGGGATCACTTGGTTCAACCTTTCTCAGCAGAAGCACAGTCTAAACAAGATGGCCCAGAACCCTATCTGGCTGAATCTTGGAAGTGTCTAATGTTGAGGAATCCACCATTTCCCAGGGAGATTATTCCAGTGGATGATTGTCTTTGTTGTGAAAAATTTTCCTCTTGTGTCTAACTGGAATCTCAACGAGATTAATTGTACCCATTACCTCTCATCTCTTCCATGTCACTCAGTGTACAAAGGGAGTCTCCATTTTCTTCATAGCTGCCCTTTAAATACTGGAACACAGTGATAAAGTCTCCCCTGAGCCTTCTTTTCTCAGGGCTGAACAAACTCAATATTCTCATTTTGCAGCACTACATTAAACTGTTCACCTATGTCCTTCCCCAAAGGCTCTTACTGGTGGCAAAAGGATGGAAGGTGGGGACAGCTTTGTTCATAAACTGCTTTGGAGAAAAGTAGAGCCCAACAAGGAGCAAGCAAGGCTGTGTTTGTACTTCACCTTTTCCTGAGAAGGCTTCATCACAGATTTGCCTTCACTTCAGCTGTAGGTTCTAGCCTGGCAAAACATCTCTATGCCTTGGCCCTGAGAAGGAGGGCTGTCCACCCCTGCATGTACTCCAGCGTTCACGTGGACCGATAGCTGAGACCGATAGCTACATACCACTGTTCTCCTGGCAGCTCCCACCATGGTCACACAGGAATTTCAGTTACAAAGATGACAAAAATTCTTCTTAGTGTGAGTAGGTTGTATTAGGGGCAAGAACCACCAGCTGTGGATGGGGAGGTTCAGACTGGATGGTGGGGGAAAACACTTTCATCCAGAGGGCGATGCACCATAGGAACCATCACCTCAGCAGAAACAGCCTCCTTGCCTGGATTTTCCACACCTCAGCTAGACGACGACACTGACAGCCTGACTTTATGCCAGCTATATTTCTGCTTTGAGTAGGCTGCTGGATGAGGTGATGCAGAGAGGTCCCTGACTATCAGCCAACACTTCTTTGACAAGTTAATAGGGCACCATAGCTACACAGCAACACTCAGTCTAGCCAGGCTCCTTTAGGGTGTTTAGACCATTAATGTAATTATATTCATGCATACCAGCTCTTCCTTTTCCATCGTAGCATGTTTTCTGGGGCATAGGCTCTCTGCAGGCAAGCAGAGACCTGCTTTGAGGAGGGCTCAGATAACCTCCTGAAAGGACCTACTAGTGTCCTTTTCTCACCTGAATTATTTTGGGCATCTCTCTTAGCCTTCAGGATGCTACAGTTACCATAAGTAAAACCATCACCATCCAAAAGCTCATTCATGTGCAGTTAAAACAACTAAGGGCAGTGCATGACTATTACTAACTTTCTAGCCATAAAGACAGGTTATTACCTTAATGATTTGCTACAATGAAAAGCGTCCGTTCATGAAACTTCTTCAGGTTTACTTTCCATCATAATAAGCTGCTTTTTTTTTTCCTTTTTCATGTCTCTGTGCATGCCTCTCTCCCTTCCAATTTCAAACAGAAGACCAGCTGTGAAATCTTAAGGTATGGTGGTTTTTGCAACCCAATGACTTCAGAAAAGAGCCTGAGGAGGTCCCAGCTCCTACCAACTTTCTTATCCACAGGCTCAAATGTCAGCAGGAACCCAGTCTCAGGGCTTCTCCTCTCACTCTGGCAATAGGTCACATGTAACCTGCCCTTGGGACAGCTCTCAGACTCATCAGGGCACTGGGCTCAAGCAAAATCAAAAGTCAGCCAAAATCATGTAAGACCACCCTCAGTCCTTGTCCCCTTTCCTCCACTTCCCCCAAGTTAAGGAGAGGTGGGAAGTGCCCCCAGGGCACATTTGCAGGAGCTTGTGAGCCAGGCCAGCCCCAGCATCCCCTTTCTGGCAGCAGGTCCCAGGGCAATCGCAGCACCTTCAGCTGTGAGGGAAGGCACTCTGGCAAAGAAGCAGCTGCCCAAGCAACAGGTGCAGGCAGCAGCACTCCCAGCAGCAGTGCCCCTCCCTTGAAGATAGGCTTTTTTTGGCAGCTGCCATGCACTCTGCTTACTGCTTGGCCCATCCAGTGCCCGAGTGCAATATGGGGACACTGTGCAGGGGAAGAGTGAAGCTGCTGTTGTCAGTGTAGAGGAAGAGCTGCAGGTGACTTTCTGTGCAGAAGTAACATCCCAGCCTCTTCGTGAAATGCGCTGAGTGTGTAGGCTCCTTGTTGGTTGCCCTGATACCTGCAGGGATGCTGCCCAAGCACTCCAGGAAGGGGTCAGGGAGGTCAGGACAGCCATGGTAGTTATCAGCAGACAGCAGACCCACAGGGGATGCAGGACAGGTGTGGAAGCATGGTGCAGTGCAGAGCTGGGAAACCCCTGGCTGTGTTTGCCAGCCAGAGCAGTTGCATGAGCTGCCTCCACTGGAGCTGGGATGAAGATGGGCCTCGCTATCCTCCATGACAGCAGGTCCAGCAGTGCTGAGCACAGAAGCCAGGTGTGCAGGTACAGGCACAGCTGTGTCCTGGTTGGGATGGCTTTGCAAGAGCCCCTGGCTTAAGGCAGCAAAGTAATGAAGCCTGCTGGAGGTGCTGGTCCTACTCTGCAGCTGGTGTCTGGCTCCTGCAATTGGGGACAGTCCATAAACTGCAGGCCAGAGCAAAAGGGAGGGGCTTTTGCCACTACACAGAGATGGAACCAGGAGGCTGGCTGATGCTGTTGCTCTCAGAGTGGGTCTTGGAGCCACTTTTCAAGACAATGAGCAGCCTCTGCTTGTAGCCCCGGAAGGCAAAGAAGTAGATGATAGGGTCGATGCAGCAGTTGAGGTTCATGAATGCCACAGTGACTTGCAGAGATGTCTTGAAGGCTTGCTGCTCATGGCAGGATGGCTGGTAGAGGATCTTCCTGACCATGAACTGGACAATGTTGAGGTGGTAGGGACTGAAGCACAGCAGGACGGCCAGCAGCACCACCAGGATGACGATGAAGGCCCGGTAGCTGTGCCCATTCTTCACTGTCAGCGGATTCTCCTTGGCCGTCTGGCAGAGCTTGAGGTTGATCCTCACATAGCACACCAGGATGATGCCCACAGGCAGGAAGAAGCTGAGCACACAAGCACCTAGCAGCAGGTAGGGCAGCTTGGGAATCTCCTCAAAGTTGAAGTACTCCATGCATGTCAGCTTGTTCCCCATCTTCCGTGTCATGGGCCTCAGAAGCAGTGGTGCCGTCTGCAGAAACACCAAGGACCAGATGAGGACACAGACTCCTCTGGCACGGCTCATCCTCTGGACCCTGCTGGGGTATTTGGTGCGCACCACAGCGATGTAGCGGTCTACACTTATGCAGGTCATGAAGTAGATGCCCACATAGGTGTTCATGTAGAAGATGAAGGCTGTGGCCCGACAGAACCAGTCCCCAAAGGGCCAGTCAAACTCCAGGATGTAATAGGCAATCCTGCCTGGCAATGCTAGGGTGAAGAGGGCATCAGAGAGGGCAAGGTTCACTAGGTAGAGGTTGGTGGAATTGAGTTTCTTCTTCCTGCGCTGGAAGGTGATGCAAAGGGCCAGGATGTTCCCACAGGCACCAAACACCAGCAGGACAGCGTAGAAGAGGGAGAAGGTGACTTTGGCAGAAAAGTGATAGTTGTGCACATTGCAGCTGCTCTGATTGCTGGAGGTGAGGTTGGTAGGTGGGAACACAGCCTCCTCAACAGCCATTTCCATGGTGTCTTGTGAGCTCTTGCTCTCTCCCTGGGAATAAGAACAAGCATGAAACTTGCAGCTCATCAATAATGGGAGTGGCACACCCTTGTCACAAAGAGAAAAGCGTGTCCCCTGCTCCCTGCCTCCCCAGCGGTGGCACACAGCTCGAGTAATCTAGAAAAATCCATTTCTTGTGATTTTAGTCTCAACAAAGGTTGTGACTCATTGTCTTCTTCTCACCAGCTCTTCTTATTCTTGGTTCAGTACCAGAACGGATTGGGGGAGGGGGCAGGAGGTTGAATCGCTTGTCACACTAACAAGGTCCCAAACTCACCTGGTGGCAGAGATGTCACCATTCATCACCGCGGGGAGGAATGGGGAGCTTCACGGGCAAAGTGCCCGGAAAGCGGAGGGTGACAGATTGCACTTTTGCAGCCCTCGGGCTGGGACCAGACTGGAAACAAATCCGAAGACATTCAAGGAGAGGAAAAGTCACATCCTGGCCTCAAAATCCCATGCCCCACGCCCGTCTAAGGGGGGAAGCGGGGAACACCCGGTACCAAAGCCCCGCGACCCGCACGTCCTCCAGCTGCCGGGACACGGCTCCGTGAGCACCCCTCAGCCCCGGGGCTGCAGCAACTCCCGGCCTCGGTCCCATCCCGTTCGACCCCAGCCCCGCCGCTTACCGCTCGCTGCCGCACCTCGGGGCCGCCTCCCGCCGCCAGGCTCCGCGGGACGGCGTGTCCCGATCACGGCGCTGCCTCCCGTTCCGGACAGCGCGGTCCTGCGGGGCTGAGATACGCACACGCAGCCCGGCACGCCCGAACGCGCAAACAGAGGATACAACTTGGGAGCCGCGATGCCGCCTCCTCCTCCCGGCCGACGCTAGCGGGGGGTGGGGGTGGGTGGGTGCTGTCGGCGGGACACAGGGAGCTCCCCTGCCCACCACCGGCTCTAGGCGCCCCGGCCGAAAGAGCGCCTCTCGGGACTCGCTCACGTTATAAAATCACCGAAAAGTCTGGGGGTTTTGGTGTGACTTATTTTCTTTCTTGTTTCTCTTGGAGTTAGTAAAAATGAGCGTTCTTTCTGGATGGGTTTTTCTTTTTCGATATGTGAGAGGCATTTGGCTACAGCATAGGTTATTCTCAGTGGTGGCTGTGCTGAAGAATGTAAATGACTGTACCTGAGCATCAGCCTCTCCCAACATCTGAGCTGACTTTGGGTTTTACTCTGAAAATTACTCCAAGGATGCAAAATGTAACTGAACAATGAAAACAGCCTCAGCCCTGGTTCGAGTGCAGTCCAAAGAGTTCACCCCTGAGCACATACATACCTGTGGCTGTGCAACCAGACCCTGACACCTTGCCCAATAAAGCTTGGATGAATCTCCTGTGGAGCTCCTTGTGCCCATAGCCAGCACAAGCCACACCGTGCACGAATGCATGGCTATGTCCCCAGGCAGTGGCAAGACCTTGAACTGCCTTTTGTACACACATGGAGAGGCTACTAGTTGTGGCTCCTTGAGGAATAGGCTAACCTGAGTAGAATGAGACTATTCGCCCTTAGTGGAAAAGCATTTTAATTATTAGGATGATAAATTGTGTGGCGAATGTAGGGCAACCCCCCCTTGTCTTACTTGGAGCTTTCTCAGGGCAGACTCCGTCCTTGCAGGGTGCCAGAGAGTGAAGGGCTCTGTTTGACACTGCAGCCCTACATGTGAGTGGCTGGCAGGGCTGTGGTGTGGCTGGGGAGCCAACATGAGCATAGAAGTCCTGACCATGGCACAGTGTTACTGAAGACTGGGCGAGGGATGTGGGCCACCAGTGTGCCTTGCAGTGAGGAGAGAGTACTTTCCCACTCAGCACTTCCCAAAATGTTTGCAGAAGCACAGTCTGCCTTGTGACTGGTGGGATGGCCTTCCCCATGGTGGCTATTTACTGGAGATCACTGGGGTTTTCAAATCCCAAGAGGATTTTATGCTCTTTTTAGTGGTCTCAGGGTTTTTTTGTGGTTGCTGCTGGGGATTAGTTTGCTTGTTTCCTTTTTTTCCCCCTCTCCACAACTCCTAATAAACCAGGAAATTCCCATCATGGGGCATTCAGGGTGCCACTGAAAAAATACTGAAGCTAAACAATGTCAGGGTTAAAACTGAAGTTAAACTAAATTCGAATTTCCCTCTGAGCTTGTAAAGCCCAAGCAGTCCCTTAATTGCACAATATTGATAATGTTTTATAACACAGTAGCATTAAACTCAGTATTAATCTGTATACTCATGTACAGTGAGTCATTTGTACAGAAATTACACAGTGAATGACATTGCCATGAATTACTACAAATTGAAAGTACCTACTAAGAGTAATAGTGAAAACTTGCTAATATCCAGCTGTTAATGGAGATACTTTTGCCACTCAGGGGGTTATATCACATGAAGGGAAAGGTCTTCTAATGAGAGAATAACTGCTGAGTAAATTATTTAAAATATTTCTTAGCAAGATGGGGGTTTTCTACATGCACCTCTGTCCAAAATTAAGCTCATCAAACTTGTGTGAGGCTTGTTCTTGAGCTGTTTCATCATGATGATGAAAATACCTGATGGGTATTACATTATTGAGCTGCTATCCCTGCAGAAATCCTGAGCCCACACTGGTGAGTGGATCCAGGACTATCCTTCTGTCTACCTCATGCACTGCACAAAATACAGCTGCATCTGAAATAAATGCTGGTCACCCTGAAGTCTGGGTCACTGTGATACTAACACTGTGATACAAAGCCGATGCTTTGTCCATGAATGTCTCTTGTCCACCCTCATTGCACTGTCTCCACAAGAGTTTTGTCTCCACAGACTAACTCCATCAAGGAAATAAATCCGGGATAAAGCTGGGCAAAATGCCATCACTTTCCAGCCAGGTGCCTCCAATGTCTCAAGGCAGTGGCCATCACCATCCATGACAGGGCATTCTGTGATGGACTTTGTCCATGCAGTCAAATCCTCCCATCCTTCAAGCCCCGTGTTCACACAGGCGCTAAAAACGGAGATGCAGATCCCAGAAGGGGAGCTGCATGTGGATAACACAGCAGCGCCAGCCCCGCTGCTAACACAAACCCTGGAGATGAGCTGCTTCTCATGGGAGCCTATGGGAGCAGGAAGGAATCACTGTGCCAAAGCAGGACCTAGATTAAGAGAAGCCTGGGAAGCTCAGCCCCTGAGTGGACGATGAGGTCCTTCTGGGGTTCAGGTGCAGAGTGGGTCCAGCAGAGCTGTAGGAGGAAGATAACCCAAGGCCACCACCAACCTCAAAACCAGGTGTAGGAGCTTGTAGGAGCTCAAAGATCAATATGATGACTGCATCCAGGGACTTGGGAATAAAGAGGAGGGGAATCAGTGCTCTCTGATGGGTTTTATTTTTCCTTTTTGCAATGTAGAAGAGAGGAAGTGGGTTCTTCTTTTGTGCAAAACATGCTCCTGCCCTGCATTCAGCAGGTGCTTTGCTACAGGAGTGCAACGCAGCTCCACCCATTTGCACAGCCCCGGTGGCCCAACCAAGCCCAGCAGTGCTGCACCACTCTGCATTGCTGGCAGCAAGCCCTTTTCAGATGGGGGCCATAGGGCTTCAGGACCTTCCTTCACAGCTAGTGGGACCCCCTCCTTGCCACTGCAATACTGGGTTAGCTGAAAAGGGACTCCCCCCCAAATGCAGCACAGAGAAACCCTGTCCTACCCAGTTTGCAGCTATGTCATATAAGAAATATTGCCATTTACTGAACCCAGTAGCTGGATGAAAAGTGGTGTAGGATCTGGGGTGAAAGGTTCAACTTCAGAACTAGGTCCAAGTTTTACTCCACTGCATTTGTGTTTGCACAGAGCTACTTTTCCTTGGGATCAGCAGGGCACAAGTGAAGGGTCCCACAGCCCATGTACCTAACCCAGGGCAAGGAAGAGCTGCTGTCTTAGGGTGTCTCTGCTGCCAGGGACCCAGCCAGAGCCTGGGGGTTGCCTCCTGGGACACAATTCCAGCCAGGTCCCTTCCAGGCAGCCACCCCATGCTGCTTGCCCAAGGGTTGGTGCCATCCTCACCAGAGCCAGCTATTGGGTTCAGGGCAGACTTGTACTTCCGAGTCACTGCAGCTTGCTTCTTGCATCATCTTCACAGAGGACATTGCTCTCTTCCATCCCATGAAGGCTCCCTGCAATCCCCTCTCACTCCTGGAGGCCTTTGCTGAGACATTTCATCCTAGCACAGCAAAAAAGCCAGCCCACAGCTCTTCTGGGGTCAGGCCTGTCAGGCCCTTCAGGCCATCAGCTGTGAGCCTGGCCATGGCAGTGGATGTGACTGGTGAAGTAAGCTTTCAAAAGGCCATTAGAACGATGTAATGCAGGTGTTCACCCTCATGTGCTGGGAGAGCTGGCACTGGGCTTGCCCCAGAGCTTCATCTTCAGGTGCAAAGCCACAAGTCAGTGGTGCTGAGGCTGTTGTTTACATCTGGTGGGGTTTCCCAGAGTTGAGAGATGATTTGGAGCTGGAGTTTCTGGAGGCACAGCAACATAACAAATGAGGTAACAGCTCCTTAATAGACAGCAGGAAGTTTGCATCTTCTCTTTCCATTGTATCACCACCTCTCCCTCTTTCCTTTCCCTGTTGACTTCGGTTACCTTTTCTCTCTTCTAGTGCAAAACATTTTCAGGAAGTTTTGGGGTTAGACACAAAATTCTCAAATCCAGGTGCTTTCAGGTTTGATGCAAGAGGTAGAGACCTTCCACAGCTCATCCCCTGGATCTCAGGCTACCATTAATCATCTGGTGGTAAAGCAGAAATTGGGAAAACATTGGATTTTAACATCCACCTGCCCATTTAATAACAGCAGCTATGTGAAGAGGACAACATTCGAAAGGCTTTAATTCAAGGTGATGGGAATGGTAAAGAAAAAAAGAAACCTGTAACAAGATTCCCACCAATTTATAACATAAATCTCAAGAAAATAATTCCTGGGGTCTTTGTACCTTTGAAACCTAATCTGTCCCTAAACCTAAGTGGGAAAACCTGAATAACAAAGCAATGGAAATCTGCTTCTGTATGACATCACCTGATCTATTCTGCACGTGCAGCACCAGCTCTGGAAATGATTTCTCAGCACCAAGCCATGACACGGTCACAACAATGTCCCAGGCAGTGGGACGCAACGTGGCCTCTCTAGGATCTGCTTCCTTCCACATCCCCTTGCCTTCAGTCCCAAAATATGTGCATGCAGCCTCGCGTGTGGGCCACACAACTGCCACAGTTTCCATGTACCCATGGTTTCACTGAGCCTAGCTGCAGGAGGGGGTAGGTATTCTGACAGGGAACTCTTAGTCACATAGGTCTGGACATCTTAGTAGGAGACATACTGATGAAATTCACGTTAAGAAATAACTTCCTCCGGTGAGCATGAAAGGTACTTGTTCCCACGCTGCACTCAGAAGCTCCATTTTGATTTTTGCAGGAATAAGACGAAAGTTTTCTTGGTATCTGATTTCTGTGGTTAAAAACAATGTTAAAACGTTTCTTAAAAAAACCCACAGTCATAAGCCAAGTTTGGAGAAATGAGGGCCTGGTTTTGTCTGTTTTTTACTTATGGCAGGGCCACATGCACTATAAATGCACGTGCACACACACATTTCTAACATACAGCTATGACAAAAGCTGATCACAAAAATGCAAAAATGCAGCTATGACAGAAGATGGTCACAAAACGCAAAAATGAGTGTTTGTGATAAAGAATGTGCCAAAACCACATCTTAATTCTGGATGCACTTTAAGTCTGGGTTTCCATGACCATATACAACAACTTGTTTTGGCAAGACTCTTTCTTATTTTGTGACTCATCAGTCTTTTTTTCTTTTCTTAATTTCCATTTCTTCTTCTCATTCAGTGTTTAGGCCATGCTATCATCAAGTTTTCACCATGTTTAACACGTATCAGGTAAATCTTATGACAAGTGGAAAAATGAGCATCTTTATGAGCATTTCTGTGGCACACTCAGCAGAGTGCACCAGTGCCTCACAGATACACAGAATAGTTGATGTTGGAAGGGGCTTCCAGAGATTATCTGGTTCAATACCCCCTGCTAAAGCAGGACTGCTTAGAGCCAGGACCATGTAAACATCTCCAAGGATGAAGACACTATCACCTCTCTGGGCAATCTGTGCCAGTGCTTGGTCATCTTCACCACAACAAAGTGTTTCCTGATGTTCAATGGGAACTTCCCCAGCTTCAGGATGTGCCCAGTGCCTCTGGTCTTCTCACTGGGCATCACTGAGGAGTGTCTGGCTATGTCCTCTTTGCACCCTTTCTTCAGATATTTATGTACATTGATGAGATCCAGACTGAACTGTCCCAGCTCTCTCAGCCTTTCTTTGTAGAAGAAATGCTTCAGTCCCTTTATCAATATAGTGGCCTTTTGCTGGACTCTCTCCAGTATGTTTATATCTCTGTTGTACTGGAGAGTCCAGAACTGGACCCAGGACTCCAGGTGTGGTGGCCTCACCAGTGCTGAGCAGGGAGTAAGGATCCCCTCCCTTGACCTGCTGGCAACACTTATCCTAATGCAGCCCAGGATGCCATTTGCTCATGTTCAACTTTGTGTTCACCAGGACTCCCAGGTCCTTTTCTGCCAAGACACTTTAGAGCCAGTTGGCCCCCCACTAGTGCCTGGGGTCACTCTTCTCCAGGTGCAGGATTTTGCACTTTCCCTTGTTGAACTTGATGAGGGTCTTACCAGCCTGTTTCTCCAGCCTGTTAAGGTTCCTCTGGATGGCATCACTACCCTCTGGCATAGAAGCCACTCCTCTCACTTTTGTGTCATCAGCAAACTTGCTGAAGGTCCACTTTGCCTCATCATCCAGGTCATTAGAGAAGATTAGACCCAGTATTGAACCCTGGGGATACACTACTACTGTCTCCAGCTGGGATTTGCACTGCTGATCACCACCCCTTGGGCCTGGCCATTATCAACCCATGTCAACAGCTCAGCATTCTCTGCCAATTTATCTGCCCAGCACTTAACAGGCAAGCAAGTGGGGTGCTCTGAAACCTCAGAGAAAACACAGGGAACCGTAAACAGCTGGAGGCCTGGGCCTGTTTTTATTCAGAGCAGTTTGTTGTTGCTTGCTCAGAGGGTAGCTGTAACTCGCTGCAGCACTGGCCCCTGTGCATTTCCACCACCCCAGCCCCTGCAGCATCCTGTGGCTTTTGGGAGAAAGCAGGTCCAGCTCTCTGTGGAATAAAAACCTTACTTAAAGGAAAACCTTCCTCAGCAAAAGCCTCCCTTACCAGCGGTGGTCCGAGTGAGCTCTACATTTCTGGCTACTGCTGCCTGGATTCAGTGCGGACAAAGCAAGGAGAGCAATCTGTTCACCCCGCAGCAGCGACTCATCTGCAGAGCATTGCCCGCACAGTACCAAGCTGTGGCAGTTCAGGCTGGGTGCCTCCTGTCACTGCCACATAAGTTATACCTCTGGTGTCCTGAGTGTCCAACCCAATCAGGTGGACACAGGAAACGGCGTATTGCTACCCATAAATCCTGCACCCTACAAATCCATCTGCAAAGTCATCCTCTTCCTCTTTCTTTCTTCTCTGCTCCCGTGGGAGATGCTCCCTATCAGGTGATGGTGGGGGAGTATCTCAAGGCCTCTTAGGCCTGTCTAGGCCTAATGCCAGGAGGAGAATGGAGGGGGGAACAGTCTCAGACCTGGCCAGCCTGAGACTTGCCTAGCAGGGGGGGGGGGGGGGGGGGGGGAGGTTAAGAAAGAGCCCTGGGGGTTTTGGGTAGACCATCAGGAGGGGAGAAGGGAAGAGTTGGTAGGTCTTTGGGTGTTGTGTAAGGGGCTCTGTATGCTTTGGGGTATCTTTGCCACTATGCTTTGTAGTTTCTGTAGTTTCACCAATTGCTTTTCCATTTAAACTTTCCATCACTCTCCAATCCGTTTGTGTGAGTGTCATTCTTTTGTCCCTCTCAGGGCAAGAGAGGATCTTTCTGGCCTCAAACCAGTACACAAGCCTAATGCAGTCTTGGGGGAAAAGCAAACTGTGATCATCCACCAAAAGCCTGTCACACACCCCTGCATGTGGCACGCATGTGTGTGGCAACTGCACCAACTCGGTACAGACATAATGCTGGCATCTCCTGATTTTATCATGCTAGGAATGCAACCTAATGTGGCTTTTCAGTGTTGCTTTGGTTACTTTCTTCTTTTTATGCTGCTTAGGAGACCAGGCAGGAGAAGCAAGACATGGTACCTCAGAGAGCGGTGATGCTTGTTGGTGCTGGCCACTGGCATGGCCGTATCTCTGCGCCCTGCTGTGACGCTCACCAAGTCTTTGGGGAAACAAGGAGCAGCACAGGCTGGCTGTTCCACAGCTGCTTCCCAGGCAGCAAGTGAAAGCAGAGGTGTAGGTGCACACAGGTTCTTGCTGGGATACCTGTTTGACTGATTGCAGTCTGCCCTCCTGGAGCTGCCAGCATCTTGCTCCTTCCGTGGGTCCAGACAGTGCTGGGTCCTCCCAGGGTCATCACTGATCCTGCCTGTAAATGTTGTGCAGCACCACATAGATGAGACCGGCAGGGAATTGGGGCAAAACACAAACATTTCTACTGAGCTGATGTTCAGGGGGGACCTGTGGTTTGGCCAGAGGATGCAGGAATTTCATGCAGCAGCTGGTGGCCACATCCTTGAAAGTACAGCCCTCTGTAATGGTTGGTCACCTTGGGAGGCTGGCACCTCTCTGCAGACCATGGCTTTATTTTTTCATATATGAAATGGAATGTGTCTCTCAAGCTTTACTTTCAAAAATCATTAAGTCATTTTCAGGTGGAATTTTCTGGCAGCACTTACATTAGAGTAGTCTTTTGGCAAAACCAACTCCAAACTCAGACCATACCTGTCTGGCCAAACCGTATGGACCTGAAAGATGTTGTGCAATAGAAAGCACTGGGGATGTGTGGTCTAGTGCCAGTCTAGCCTCCTGCACTGCTCACAAATGTCATCTGCTCCCACTCCACAGCCCAGGCTCAACCCCTGCTCGTGGCACCTGGGACTCTCCTGGCAATGTGGTAGTACATCCCATGGGATGAATGTAGGACATCTGTGCATATGCGAGGCCAGGACACAAATGCATGCATATGTCTACACAGACCTCCATGTACCAGAGGATTTCAGCAGGAGACAGGAGAGTGGGAATAGAGACCAGGCACTGTTTTTCTGGGATTGAACAGTAAGTAGAGATCAACATCTCAGAATGAATCCTCCATTTTGCTTTGCAGTTTCCCCATGAAGGACCATGTTCATGGGAGTAAGATTTTGTTCAAGGCTTCAAGAAAAATTTGCTGTTAAACAATACCTTCCAAAGGCATTGTTGCTGTTAAATACCTTCCAAAAGGCTGGAAGTCACTGGGAGCAGGGAAAGAACGGTGTCTGCCACAGCATTCTCCTTCACAGGCTCATGGCACAAGGCTTGGATAAGTGCACCCTGCACTGGATAAAAAAACTGACTGGCCAACAGGGCCCAAAGAGTGGTGGTGAGTGGAGCTAAGTCTGGCTGGTGCCCAGTCACTTGTGGTGTCCCCCAGGGTTCAGTACTGGGGGACTGTTGTAATGATCTGGATGAGGGGATTTAATGCACCCTCAGTAAGGTTGCAGATGACACCAAGCTGGGTCACTGTGTTGATCTGCTAGAGGGTAGGGAAGCTTTACAGCAGGATCTGGACAAGTTAAACTTATGGGCCAAGGCTAATTGTATGAAGTTCAATAAGACCAAGTGCCAGGTCCTTCATCTGGGTCACAACAACCCCATGGTAAGCTACAGACTTTGGGATGTGTGGTTGGGAAGCTGTGACTTGGAGAGGGACCTGGGGGTATTGGTTGACAGTCAACTGAATATGAGCCAGAAGTGTGCCCAGGTGGTCAAGAAAGCAAATAGCATCCTGGCTTGTATTAGAAACACTGTGGCCAGCAGGAACAGGGGGGTGATCATCCCCCTGTACTCAGCACTGGTGAGGCCACACCTTGAGTACTGTGTTCAGTTCTGGACCCCTCACTATAGGAAGGACAATGAGAAGAGCAGAGAAGGGCAAGAAGGTTGGTAAAGGGACTGGAACACTTGGCTTACAAGGAGTGTCTGAGAGAGCTGAATTTGTTCAGTCTAGAGAAGAGGAGGCTGAGGGAAGATCTTATCACTCTCTACAACTACCTGAAGGGAGGTTGGAGGAAGGAGGGGGCCAGCCTCTTCTTGATGTCAAGCAATAGACTAGAGGAAATGGTTTCAAGCTGCACCAGGGGAGGATTACGCTGGATATCAGGAAATATTTCTTCACTGAAAGGGTTACCAAGCTTTGGAATGATCTGCCCAGGGCAGTGGTGGAGTCACCATTCCTGAAGGTATTCGAGTAGAGTGTGGACCTGGTGCTTAGGGACATGGTTTACTGTTGACCCTTCAGTTCTGGGTTGAAGGTTGGACTGGATGATCTTTGAGGTCTCTTCCAACCAGATGTATTCTGTGATTCTGTGGTTCTTGCACCACTTAACTGCATGGTGTAATTCTGTTGAGGATCTTGGAATCCTTCCCTAACAACATGGTACAGAACTTCCTTGAAGGTCCAGATAGGGCCCATCCCTATGTTTCTCTGCAGATCCCTCCCTTGGCAGAGCTTTTGCCCTGAAGTTCACGTGTGGTGGGTGACCTACTTCACTGAACCCTCCACAACCTCTCTTACCTCCTCTCTTTTCTGTGTTGCAGCCCTCTGTGTCTGCCTAACAAAAGGTGCTGCTCGAACAAGATTGGCTGAAGCCTCAAACATTTAATCAGATTGAATCTTGGCGATGCTTTAAATGTCTGGATTATATTGAAGCATTTATTTTGCAGTCAGTAATTTTTACCTTTTAGTACTTGTAATTCCAGGCAGATATATCTTAACCCAAACCACCCTAAATGTCCATAGTTTTCAGGATTTGTTGGCTAAATATTGTTTAAATGTGTTTGTTAGGTGCCTTTGTTTCTTCACTCTTGTCTCCTGAGTCCAAGCTGTGGTTGGTCTCCTCCCATATGCACCCAGGAATACAGTTACAAAGTTATTTCTTCATAAAGGAAATTCTGCTTCCTGGGATTTCATTCACTTGTTAACATATTCATGGAGACTGCAACATTTTGGCTGCTAATGCTTATTGAAAACACTTAGGGTCTCTGGGCCCTACTGTAGTTACATTTGATGCTTAATGCTTTGAATGATTTGTGAATTTGGTCTGACAGCATTTTTGAGCAGACAGACTTCTGAGCACTCCATTAAAACTAGAAAAAAAGTGGCACAACTTTTGCATCTTTGGGGGAGTTTTGTATGTACATGGTAGACAGAGAAGCTTGACCTCAAAATGAAGATATTTTTGGAACAAGTAGAATCAGATGTCAGTTGCAAGAAACAACGAAATCCCTCCATCCACATAAAAATAGAGCACGCTCAGCGTCACATTCAGCCCCTCAAAAAGCCACAAGCCACAGCTCAAACAGGGCAAAGATGCCCCTGCCTGACTTCAGTAAGGAAAGGAAGAAAATCAGCTTTTAACAGCCTGAGTGAGGGCACGGCCCACAGCTTGCTCTAAGTGCCTTCTTACTGGGAAGGGTTTGCACAAATGGGAAGCACCAGCACTTCCACCGCAGTGACTCACAGAGGCAGGGATAATTCCCCTCCATCTGCCACTGAACATACCCACTGCTCACCACCCCAGTGTCTGCACAGATTTTACCTCTGGCACGAGACACAGAAGAATGATTTGCATCTCACAGATAGAGATCAGAGGCAGAGAATGAGGTGGTCTAGATGACTTTCTTTACCAATTGTAGTTGCATGGTGCAGCATCACGAAGCCGTAAACCTTAAAGCAGGACTTTGCCTGTGAGCCATGCTGGAAATTTTGAGAGGCTGTTACAATCATTGATTTGTTATTCAGAGAGTATTTTGCTTGTGACAAAATACCATGTGGTACATGGCAGAGTGTTGTGGAAACAAGTTTCAGAAAATTTTTTTTAAGGTTTTTCTTTTCTGGATTGGCTCTCTGCCAGTGTTGATTGTCTGCAGCAACTCATGCAGTTCTGAGCTGTTAAAATGTGTAATCTTGAAACATGCAGTCAGAGAGAAACGTTTTGTTCTTCACACCCCCTGATCAAAATCTGACCTCAAACTTGTCTAAAATCCTGATTACTTGAAATAATTTTCAAATGCAGGAACAGGTTGCAGCATGCTGCTGGTTCTTTAGTACCATCCATCACATATAGTGCACATGGGCATCACATTATCTACCATTGACAACCCTCAGCTGAGCAGGAATTTAGCTCTCTTGCTAAGTGTGTCTTTAGTCACCAGCTCCCTATAACTGTGTGAGTGTCTCTTCTTAGGAGAGGATGTGACTGCTGTGGTGGCAAATGGTCAGTATCAGGAGTCAGAGACAAGCTGATAGAAAATGAGAATAACAAAGAATGTTTCTTAAAGAAAAAGAAACATGGGGGGAGGGGTGGTGGTGTTTTAAGAGCCAAGGGAAATTTGAGGAAAGAATTTCCTGTCTCTCCAGCATTTTAGTCATCTGTTGACTTCAATTGGCCTTGACTGTTGATTACTAAACACACAATTTCACAGAAGATGCCCTGCTTGTTGTGGCCACACTAGGGTTATTTTTTAATGCATTCAAATAGTCTAGGACACTAGATTTATCATCCTAATCTGAGAGAAATGCCAGCTCCTAAGAAGGGTAAAATTAGTATTTACTAGAAATGAAGACAGTGTCTTTTCAATATCTAGACTTCGATACTCCTCAGAAAGTGTAGATAAGGACATGCACCATCTCCCCACCCACACTTGGTTCACAAATTAATAGTCTGGCTGTGTCTGGCTTCACTGTGAAAAAGCAGTTTCTGCCTTTGGCTCTTTCTCTCAACAAGGAACAAAAGGTCAGGTCATGGACGTGCCACCTCAACCACTACCACCTCGATCACCAGGATTCCCACAGGTGGCCAGTCCCACTACCCTTTCAAAGGCACACAGGGCTCACAGCAGGAGCTTCCTGTTCCTTCCCATCACCCGGCCGTCTTGCCATGTGTCACTAGTGGAGCTGTTTTGCCTCCAGGCTCCAGACACATGAGTTAAGCAGCAAGCCCTCAGCAGCCAGACCCAAAGCCAGACTGGGTGTGAACTAGGGGTAAAAATGGTTTTATGCTCAGAAGTGTGTTTTGTTCTTGAGGTACCTTTCTGAGCATCTGTGGGTGGACTACCCATGGCTGCCTGGGTCCACGTTTGTGCACTGTCACACAGGACTCTTATGAAAGGAGAAGGTCTTTTAAAAGGTACCGAACGCAACAAGGAAAGGGTACTTACCACTTGGATGACCTAGTTTTTCATCAGAAAACAGTCTGAGGTAAAAGAAAGGCCCACACTGGGGTCCTTTGGTAAGGTCCACTGAGCAAATGCTAATTAGATGAAAATTCATGCACAGAGTTGGGATTTTGTGGAAAGAAATATCCCTGAGCAAAGAGACCACGCTCTCCACAGGGCAAGTAAAAACTGTGTCCCAGCTTAAATGGACATCCTCCAAGCCACCCGGCTCAAGAGGTGGAAACCCACATCCTTAAACCAATGTAGAAGTTTGTTTAAACGTTGTGCCCTCCAAGAAAGCATTTGCTAAAGTGCCTCTGTGCTGGCAGGTGTGATGTGCAGCCCACTGGTGAGGAGCCAGCTGGCAGGGGGCAATGCCACAGTGAGGTGGGACAACCAAGACAGCGGAGGGGAGTGTGCCAAGATGCAATTTCCCTCTTTACAGGTAGCATTGAACATTCTCTGCCTGGGATAAGAATGTCTGAAGGGCCTTAGCACTTAGCTGGACAATGCCAGGGACAAGCCCTGGCACAGAAGGACTCTGTGTTAACACCTCCAGGACTTTCTGCAGGAGTGAGAAGGGACCATGGACCCACCAAAGCCATGATGATGCTGGTCCCATTGTAAGATGCTCCAGTGAGTATGGGAGGAAAGTCATCTTGCTGTCACTCCCGTATGTGCATTGTGGGAAGAAGTCCTGAGCAACTTTTGAATTTCTCTAGGCTTGAACTGAGTAGGGTGATGCAGAGCTGTCAACAGGTCCTAGTGTAGCTTCACAGAGGTGGTGAAGGGAGGAAGTGGTTGCTTTCATCTCCGGATGATCTGCTGCTGCACACCAGTTGCAAAGCCTTGTATGAGGCCCATGGCAGAGCTTGCCCTGCATAGGCAGGGAGGGATGAAGAGTTAGTAGAAAAAAAAAATATTTAAAGGAAGAAAGGCAATTTTTGTAAGGGGGAAAAAAGCCATCCCACATCTCCTGTGGATTTGAGACAAAATAGTGCAGCACTGGATTGTGCAAATCAAGTATGGTGAAGGCCAGCTCAGTCACTTCTCCACACAGCAGCCATTGGTCCTGGGACCACAGGGGCTGCTGGTGTGATGGGAAGCTGGTCTGGGTGGCAGGAGACCTCCTTGCCCAGTGGGGAAGATGTTGGGACAGGGCACATAGGGCTGGTGCACACTAGGGTTGGCTCCACATCCCAGAATGCCCAGATAGGGGATGGGTTGATGAGGACATCAGCCATGTTGGACAAGGGACTTGGTTTGGCCCAAGGGTCTGGTCTTGTGGAGAGGGCTAGAGGGGTGCTAGAAGGAGGCAGGCAGAAGTGCAGGATGACATGATTTCCTTTGCTTTCTGAACTCATCCAGAGGAGGGAGGAGGCATGGAGGGGACATGGGTGCTGGGCCCCAACCCACATCCTCTCCGTAGTCAGGGATGCCAAAGAAATGTTGATTTATGGCAAGAAATTAGGAAAAGAGAGAGAGAGCAAGAATAGATTTTAATCGTTAGATGGTATTTTTAGGGTACCCAGAGGTAAAATCTGCAGCTCCCCACCATCTCTTGAAAGCCTTCTTACCTCCGCATACGCACTAGAGATGTTGCCTTGGGATTACACACTAGCAGGGATTAAGTACTGAATTAATTTCCACCTATTAAAAGAAGTAGCTTTTTAATAGGAAAGATAGGGGGAAATAAAGGCACAAAGCACCCACCACAAGCTACAGGCTCCTTGTGGCTGGGCACCGGGGTGTGCAAAAAGTCGAGACCCAGAGGCCATCTTCCTTCAGTACTCCTTTCTGTAGCTCCTAACGGGGAATGGCAGCTACCTTCAGCAGCTTTTGGGGTTTATGCCTGGAAACAGGAGAGAGACGGCTTCCCGCCGCCACTAGAGGTCACCGTCTCAACGAGGTACCGGCCCTCCGGCACCGGCAGCTGCCTGGGCGAGCGGTGCAGTCAGCCCCTTTCGAACACGGGCTGTCACCAGTGTTGACACGCAGGCGCTTCTAAGGAGCAAGAACCTACGTCCAGCCTTTGCAACCTCTCCAGAGAAGGTTTGTTGAAGCTGACAGAGTTAAAATAGTTTATTAATATGAAGGGGGGAGGCAAAAAAATAGAGGTTTGTGCTTTGAGAGCAAGGACTTCCTTAGTCGCTTTGCTATACTTGGCATACTACTTCTAGTCGTTACTAGAACAATTAAGAACTTAAATAAACTATAGCTCTACTTATTTAGTTAGAGAATTTAAAAGAACGCAGATGGAAAATGCCTTTTATTTTTTTTAAAAGAGCTTCTGAAACTCAAAGCAACTTTTGAAGGCCACCTTCCACAGCATCCTATGTAAAACCTTCCGTGCCCCATCTCTTGGAAGCCGATTTTTTTTAGAAAGCTTCCATACCAAGGGTCTCCCACACTTGCATCACCATATTTCCTTACCTCCACCCACCATGAGGGCTGAAATGAGGCCTCAGCCAGGGCTGGGCTTTACAGGAGCTGCTGCACCAAAATCTTTGCATTAAAATATTTGATTCTTACTGTGTATGAATTAAAAACATTTCATTAAGAGAGGAGTTAAAGGCATCCTGTGGGAAATACCTACCCTCAGGCAGTCATTTATCATTCTTGCAGAGCTTCCCCCATCTCCCCCCTTGGATGCCTCCACTTGGCCTGAAGCTGAGGCCTCAGCCTCTCATTTACATGCCTCAAACCTTTCTAGGTCGGATAAAATTTTTAAGTAGGTAACCATCATGGTTTTAGCCAGGTTTCACTTTGAATGGCTGGCTTACCTCAAAGAAAAACTGAGAAAAAGCCCTGGGGTAACTCTCATGTTCTCAAACCTCGGACTGTCACACACCTTCACTTAGAGTGAAATTATTCAGAGACGGTGCCAACAGCTATTGCTCCCGTTAGAAACCAGACGAAACACCCTCAATTTCAGCAGTGAAACTGAGAGGAAGATTTGTTTTTAGTGGCTACCTCCATATTTAGCTTTCGGAAATGCCGGTCGCGATCACCACTGACATTGAGCAAACCCACTCTCACTTTCCACACTGGCACCCTCTGCTTGTAAGGGGGAGAAATATATATATATATATAGAACAACGTGGTTGGGAAAGTCATTAGAGATAACGCTTTGGTATAAGGGAGCTTAGCGCTTAGCCCCCTGGGGTCAAGTGAGGGGCTTTGTACTCGGGAGGCTCCCTGGTGGGACTTAGGACCCTGGGGACTCCCTCGCGGTGAAGGCGGCAGAAACACCTGGAGGCAGGTTTGAGAGCCCTGCAGATGGTTTTAGGCGCGCGTTTTGCTGACCAAGCAAGGCAGGTGGCAACTGCTTGGCGGCAAGGTGCGAAAGGATAAAAGAGGCTGCTTGGAGGAACTTTCGGGATGCTCCTTGAGAGCTGTCGGCTGGGAGAAAGACCTGCGTGTCTGCCGTAAAGAGCCGCCGCCTGCCTTTCCTGCGTGCCCTGCCTCCCTGCCCTGGCGTGCACCTATGAGAGAGCCTCCGTCCCACCTGGCCCCACTCCCTCTGCCATTGCGTCATCACCGCTCGACCACCGCGGTATCCATTTCGCAGTCTGTCAATAAACCCTTTTAGGCACTTGACTCTGTTTTGAGTCTTAATTCTGTTTGCGAGAATGTAAAAGTTAGTCACCTTAAAGGTCCAACCGGGCGTCAATCAGAACTTAAGGTCAGCTGCACTCAGCACCATCTGGAATTCAAGGGGGTTTAACTTCTGCCAAACTCCCACCATTGGATTGTGACACTGCTGAGCTGCCACTCTTGTGATTGGGGAAGGACATGGACCTAAAGCATCAGACTGAGAAATGCCACATAGCAAAGAGGACGGGGAGATTATTGCTGGTGGAAGGTGATGAGTGTATGATGCTGGGGAGCAAAACCTGGTCAGGATAGCATGGATGAGGCTGGCACTCAGAATCACAGAATCCATCTGGTTTGAAGAGATCTGGGGCAAGTGCAGAGGAGAACAACAAAGTTGGTGAAGGGCCTGGAGAATAAACCTTATGAAGAGCGACTGAAGGAGCTGGGGCTGTTTAGTTTGAAAAAGAAGAGGTTGAGGGGGGACCTCATGGCTGTCTACAGCTACCTGAAAGGACATTGTGGAGAGGCTGGTGCTAGTCTCTTCTCACAGGTAATTAGGGAATGGCCTCAAGCTGCGACTGGGTAGGTTTAGACTGGACATTAGGAAAAAAAATTCACAGAAACAGTGTCAGGCTGCCCAGGGAGGTGGTTGAATTGCCAACCCTGGATGTGTTTAAAGGTTGTTTGGATGTGGTGCTTGCAGATACGGTTTAGGGGTGAACCTTGTAGAGTAGGGTTATCAGTTGGACTTCATGATCCCAAGATCTTTTCCAACCTGAATGCTCCTATGATTCTGTGATCATCCAGTTCAACCCTTCACTCAGCACTGAAGGGTCAACACTAAACCATGCCTGTAAGAGCCAGGTCCACATGCTCCTTGAACACTAAATATTGCAAACGTTTGGCAACACTGGCTTGGCTCAATGCTGCCACTACATGCAGATACTGCAATGCTGGTGGATAGTTTTGGGATAGGCCAATCCTCCTCCGTTCAGCTCATAAACCAGCACCGCTTCTTCTATCACACGTTAAGGGCTCCAACTGATTTATTTTACATATGCATCTCACTTTCACTAGGAAAAGTTTGATACAGGACAGGTAGTCACTGAGCTTCTAGTCTCCAGCCATTTCCTCAGCTGCCAGGGCTTGCAGGAGAAGATGTGGGAGAAGGTCCAGGCCCTGCAGTGTGGGATGCTCAGTCAGGAGGATGCCATTGTACAGAATATTTTTGGACACTTATGTCCTTCTATTCTCCCAGTCTGAACTCTGAGGACCAGCAGGTGTTTCCATGTCCCCAAAGCATTAGCTGCATGTTCACAAGCTTTGCAGGCACAATCTAGCAACACGTGCTTTTGTATAGGCAGTCCCAACACATCTGCCTGACACCTCCTTGGTCTTGGCAGGAGGTGGAGTAGTGAATATTGCTTCCTGGTAAACAAAAGGGTTCTAGTGTACACGCTCCAGTTTAGTCTCTTATTGGAGATGGTCCTTGTTATACAAGGCTAGGTGTGGGGACTGGGAGGAGGGGGATGGAAAGATGCCAAAAGGAGGAAGAACGCCATCCTGAGGGTAGCAGGATCTCGATTTCTGGAGGGCACTCGTGGTTGTTACAGTGTTTACATCATCTGGCACTAGGGTCCATGTAGTTTGGGAGAGACCCAGACTTCATGACCAGAGTCAACACTGACAGCTTTCCCAAGGCATGGAGGAGATCTTCTCAACAGACAGGGAACATAAAGCCAAGGGAGGTGAAGGTGCCACTAGTCTCAGCTGCAGCAGGAGCTCCTTGAGCACAGGACAGTGCTTTCCTCTCCTTGTAAGGAAATGTCCTACAAAAGGCTGTGGAGAATCAATAAGAAAACCTCAATTATGAACACTGCAGTTTGTCCAAATTAAATGATCAAAAGCCAGTGCAGCTTACTGTGGTTTATGTCCTTTTAATAAAACCTGCTTTTCATCTCCCTCTGAAGGTACCTGACCCCAGTGATTGAAAGCAGGCGACAAGAAGCCTACCACTGTAGATACGGGACAAACTCCAGTACAGGCAAGTTAGGTGCTGATTAGAGACCATAAACACTTGAACAGAAATAACAAGGTGAGCCAAAGTGCTGGAAAAGCCATTTCTTATAGGAACCATAGGAGAAGGTGAACTGCAGACTGATATAAGGCTCCATCCAGTACCAGATGGCTATGGCAGGGTTCCTTCACATACTGTTTGATACAGGTGAAGTTCTGGGGACTAGGTCTTAAGCCTAGAAAGATCTCAGTGTATTTTAGCTCTGTGTCCCTTTTAACTGCTCTTTTGACAACCACTGTGATGAGATCAAAGCAAGGCCGAGAAAAGAAGACAGCCCAGGTCCTAATTTTTTGTTATTCAGGCATTAAATGAAAATCTGGAAGTTCCACATGCAGGATGCAAGTGCTTTTGAGATACTTTGAAATTACAAGCTAGTTAGAGAAAAAAATGTATAGTAAGATGATTTTGGACACCCAAGTTTAAAAAAGAGTTCCCATAATTGCTGTCTTTAGAGATTACCTACTAAATCCAAGAAATAAAAGCAATAATATTTTCTAATATGGAGATCAAATGGTCAGGCTATACTAATATAGAGCTGATAGTAAGATCTATTCCAACCTTGCCTAACTTTTGATAAGAGTTAGCAAACAACATTGGCTGACAGATTTACACTAGGAATTCTTGTCAGAGGCAAGTTTTAAAGATCACAGACTTGCCTGCAACAGGGAAGTTAATTGACTGCAAAAATAAATTGTCAGAAAGAAAAAGAAGCTCCTCCCAGAAGTCTCCCAAACATTCTAAATTCCTCTATGTGAAACAATGTAAACGGCCTCAGCATTTAGAGCTTTTGAATCTACCCAGGAAAATCAAATTGATGATATTTTGACAGACTGTGGATATTTTGAAATATCAAAGTATGACACAAATGTTTCTTGAAATGTTTCTGGAGTCTCAAGTGGAGAAAAATAAAGGGAAAAGTTACAATCTGGTAGCCTGGGCAGTGAATTTTAAAAGCACACAGCTCTGTTTGCTGTTATTTCCTAGATTTGGGACATAATCCATCTCTGATTTAAGTCAATGGGAGTTTTGCTATTGACTTCAGAGGGACCAGAATCAGGCACTTTGTCTGCTGCAGACCTGACCCATTTTATTTGGAAATATAACTTTTTAAAACACACGCTTTTCTCTTAAAATGCTACAAAGTAGAGTGAATAATTACATTAGGGTCTACCTGAAGCTCCAGAGAATTAATACAAAGGCTGCTTGGCTCTTGCCAACTTTGACTATTACAATTTTACTAGCACCATATGCAGCACTACTTTACCTGCTTGTTTCACTTAGTAAACTCATTGGGGTTTTTGGTTTGGTTTTGTTTTTTTCAAAGCAACATGCAATATCCACAAACAAAAGCTCCAGGGAGCGGGGACCAGCTCGGTGGCCCATATGGTCTTGGTATGAAAGAAATCAGAGATGGAGCAGGTATGTTTGCTCAGCATCACCTTTGAGACTATGGAAAGGTTTGGAACATTTTTTTTGAGGACAGCTGAGAAAGGATTTCTGCAGAGGAGAGTTTTCAGCATAAAAAGCAAGTCCTCTGGTTCTCATGTGACTAAACCCAACGCAGTAAAAGAACCAAACACAAATTATACATACAAGGTCTCACAAAGAGACCAAGGTGGGGACTTTTCTCCAACAGACAGCTTTGCTAAGTAGAATAAATTTGACAAGGGATTTGTCACCAGGGAACTTGATAATAAAGTGTCATATTGCTGGAAGATAAGTTTTGAAGACCAAAGACTCTTGCAGCTCCCTCAGGCTTGCCCAGAGGACATCTTCTTCTGCACCAGGCCAGGGTGATGGACTTCAACTTCACCTGCACCATGACATACAGCATCATTTAAGTGGTCACACCCATGACAGTCCTGTTTTTTTTCATCCTTGTGAAAACTTCACACAGTCAAGCCAATGAGGCATTTCATTCTGCTAATGACCTTTGAGACTGTTGTACTTCTCTGTGTTGGAGCAGCCCGACAGACCTCCTGGTTGAGTCCTCCTCTACCTCTCACCCTCACTTGAGGGCCGAGTGGTGTAACCGGCACAAAGGGCAGTCCATGAGCTTTTTTCAGCCCTAAGGATTGTCGGTTGTGAGGTGAGCAATGAGAGGGCCTGGGAGTCTAACAGATAGCAGGAGGAAGCAATGTTAGATGGAGCAGGGAGTTAGGGAGAAGGAAAGGGAAGAAACGGTTGGAACAGGAAAGCAAACATGATAGACTCAGGTAAGTTCCAAGTTTTTTCTCGCAGATGGGTTTGGTGATCGAGTACAGTGTATGGATAACTTCTGCTCAATAAACAGAAGATTTACTGTATCGAAGAGTTCTATCACTGGGCTCCAGCTTATTTCAGGCTGTCACAAAACAAGATTTTGTGTTCAGGAGACAACTTGTATTGGCTGCTCATAGAATCAGAAAGAAAATCAAAGGATTTGTGAGAAAAGGTTAAATGCTTGAAATTGAAAGTGCAGCTGCAGCTTTCAACCTCATTTTGCATCTAGTTCACAACAAGACTGGGGGGTCAGAGGGTATATGTTGCAGCCAGTATGCTACCTGGCGATGCACAAGTACCTTGAATCATGACTCGTGTGACCATGACTCCTCCAAGGCACAGCCATGTGGAAGTCAGTCATTGGTGTCTGTAAGACATAAGCTATCTGAGGCAGACAGGTTGTGTTATAAACTTTTTTCTGGACCTCAGCATAGTCTAATGCATACTTGTGAATAAGAGCTAGGCTGGGACCAGCTCCCTGGATTCAGGGTCTGGCAGAGCTGCCCTCTTTCTCTGATGAGATGAACTGACTGATGGTTTGGGACATGCTTCTCCCTCAATCCAGGAAAAAAGGACCATGAAATTACAGAAACATTGGTTACATAGGATTGCTAGAGGTCACCTAGTCCAATCTCCTGTCAAGGCAGGACCACCAACATCATCCCATTAATCAGCCGTTATCCAGCCAAGTTATAAAAAGCCTCCAATGAAGGTGTCCCCATCACCTCTCTGGAGCACCTGGTAGAGAAGGTTTTCCTAATGACCAGTCTGAACCTCCTCTCCATTATGTGTGGCCATTGCCCCTTGTTACATCTTCTGGCACCACCAAGAAGAATTTGGCTGCGCCATCTTTGTTACTGCTCTTAAGACAGCCAAAGGCTGCTGTTCCATCACCCTATGGGCTCCTCTTTATCAGGTGAAACAAGCCCAACTTCTTCCATCTCTCTCACACCATACTTGCACTCTAGGCTCTGAACCATGGTGGTAGTCCTTAGTAACCTCTCCAGTTTTTCCACATGCCCCTTGAAGCAGGGGTCCCAATAGAGGATGCCTTGGACACAACAGTGCTGCAAAAGGGAAGGGGAAGTGCATGGTGCCAGCTCCTTCAGCCACAGCCTCATTTTGTGGGCCAGTATAAGGCAGCAGCACCCTGGCTCTCCCCAAACCCCCACCCCAACTCTCTAAACAGTTCATGTAAACTAGGAGAAAACAGGGCTGTTCCAGTCAGAGCTAAACTCTCGTTGTCAAAGCACCAGAGAGCCCTCTCCTCAGGATCTGCATATAATTAGCCACGCTTATTCAGTAAGGCAGCGCAGCACCCAGCTTAGGTGTCTCAGGTTCCTCTAGTTGAAGTTTCAGTCTGGCTTACCAAAACACAGTTTTATATGCCAATTTCCTTATAGTAAAACCCCTTACTGTATGTTGTTCACTGATATCAAGCGGTTTACAAGTAGAGTAATATTCTGTATATATTACCAGCTTTATGAGTTCAAGAATTACAGTGTGCTTGCTTTATTTAGGTGGTAAACTTTTTTAATGAGTCTGGAGAGTCCTTTACATAAAAGTTGTGGCTCTAAGCTTGGAATCTCTTTCCATGTTTATTAGAAATGTGTTTTACTTTACTGTGAAAAAAAAAAAAACAAGGAAACATGCAGCCTTAAAGTCTAATGAAGTAGTTTACTCATAGTCAAAGTTCATAAATTTTAATACATTTAATTTATAAATTGGAAACATAGTTTGCATTGGCTTTTTCAAGATTATTGCTTGCCACAGGAGTTTTAGGATAGTTGCTGGGCCACACTCCTTACCTCTTTCCTTTCTAGGCCAAGACTGGATATTCACAATTTGCTCACATTTATTCTGATGTTTTTATTTATGAAGGAAGTATTTTCAGAATGGGAGTTCTTTAAAATACAAAAAATCATAACCCAGCCAGCAGCTTCTTTGTTCTCAACTCAGGTAAGATTTGCTTTTGAGGTGACACTTAATAGAGAGCTCTTTGTCGTGGTAAGAAACACTTTGTCCCTCTAGAGATCTCTTTTCTGAGCTAATTGTGGAGCAGTGGCAGTCTGAGCTGGATTCCAGTCTCACACCAATAAAACCACAGTCAGCCTAGGTTAGGAGCTGGGCTCCCAAGAAGAGGGAATTTAGCAAATGGGGAAAATGAAGAAGCCAGCTCTCCATACTTGCCCTCTGCAGTCCTCAAGTTGCTTATCCATCCCTCATGAGCAACTCTAGCTGCACAAGCTCCACTGTAACTTGTCCTACTTGCAAAGCAGTCTCAGGAACAAAATGTGCCATAGGGAGGCATGATTGCATCAGGAGTTGTTAAGGGGAGAGCACCAGCCTTATGCCAGGTGGGATTTACACCAGACACCCCTCCTGCTCCACCTCCTGCCAGTACTGCCACAAAGTTAGCTGACAGCTAGCTGATGACAGCAGCATCACTACTTGTTGAGTCACAGGAGATGAGTACTGAAGCTTCAGGAATAGAAACATGCCTATGAAACGGGAATGTATCAAGCCCATGGTCCCTAAATAGTGCTGTTGATATTTAACTGTCATATCTTTAGGTTTGTATGGACAACCCACAAGCTTCTTTCAGCAATACAGCAATGCAGGCAAAGAAAAGCGTAACTCACCCTCCCTGTTTCCATGCCATCAAACTGGTCATTTACACCAACCCGTTTCAGAACCACATTTCTCTCACATTCTGTCCTCTAGTGATGGACATGCCACAACACCCCTCACCCAGGTACTCACTGAGTCCCTTCCCTTACACTTAAAAATTATTTTTCCTACGTGTAGCTCATTTAAGGCCACCTTTGTGTGCTTTATCCAGACAGCTCCATCTTCAGCCATGCAGGAACCTCCAAGGACTGCTTTAAAAGGCAGTGTGCCACGATGGCCTCCCAGTGACTGGCACATGTCCCTGCTCTGCCCCACTGCTTGTCTCTTCCTTCCCTGAGCCCCACAGCCCCCACACTGCTGCCAGAGCTAGTGGCACATGCCAGGCCCAGCCAGAGCAGGGGGAAGGGCCAGTAATTGGAAAGGGGAATTGTTAAGCACCAAAGCTTATCAACAGGCAGCAGGGGAGAGTTCAACAGCCATCCTAGTGGTCCTGCCTGAGGTCTGGAGGGGGTTGGCAGCCTTTTTTCAGTGGCACAGGGCAGACATGCATGGCTGCTCTGCTTGGAGCAGGCACCATCAAGGCCGAAGCAGTGGGACAGCTTGCTTTCCACTGGGGCTGCTGAGGCCAGAGAGAGACAGGTGGGAGCAGAAAACCAGCACAGAACAGTGCTTGAGGTGCCCACACTCGGCTGGCACGTATGGGGTAGCCTCACACACGGCTTCTAGGTGTCTGAATTGCCATCAAGTGCTGTCACTATGGACACAGAAGTAGCAGCTCCTTTGTCATATATCTATTACTCATTAACTGAATGGTCTAAATATAGCCCTGACTAGCACTAGCAAGAGATAGTAGGTGCTCTCTCTGGTCAGGTCTTTGCTGCCTGCCTACCTGCAGAGCTGGTTTTCTGCACCAGATACTTCACTGTGCCACATCAGGTGCCCTCTGCTCTCAGCCCAGGGGCAGGTGGATAATTTACATTGCAGGTTGCTACCACATGTGCAGGAAAAGCATGCAGTCTCAGGAACAGAGCCAGCTCATCACATGCTCCAGCCAGCCTTGCCTGTCCTGCCCTGTCTGGTCCTCCCCTCCATCCCTGCACTGACTCCTGACCCGATGATATTGCTCCTGTCTGGATGTTCAGATAAACTAGGCTCTTGATGCAGCTGACATGGGTAAAAGTCAGAAGTTCAAAGCCTGCCTCCTTCTGCAAGAGTTGTTCTTACTCATTACCTAGGATGAGTCCATCAAGAGCTCCCCAGCCCCAGCAGAGGAAGGATATAATCATAGTGTGGTTTGAGTTGGAAAGGACCTTAAATATCATCTAGTTCCCAATCCCCTGCCATGACCAGGTTGCTCATAGACCCATACAACCTGGCCTTGAACACTTCTAGTGATGGGACATCCACAATTTTTCTGGGCAACTTGTTCCAGCGCCTCACCACCCTCACACTAAAGAACGTCTTCCTCATATCAAATCCTAATCTATTATTTTTCAGTTTTAAACCATTAGCCCTCATCCTGTCACTACAGACCCTGACAAAAAGCCCCTCTTCATCTTTCCCGTAGGCCGCCTTTATGGTGTCTCCATAATCTTAACAAGGAGGTAAACTGGAAAATGCTGCCTTTGCTGGGGGCTGGGAAATGTTCCAGACATGACAGATATATCTGATGTGTTCACAGTTTGTGTTTTCGACTTCAGCCTCAGCATGATGCCAGGTAGTAGTAATCTCTGTACCTGCCAACCACTCACTGCCAGCCAACACTTACCCCTTCACTAGGCAATTTATTCAAAATAGTGGACAAGTGGAGACAAAGGAAGGCACCTCAAATCCCAGCATGGATTTTAGCTTACATCCCAGCTGTAGTTTCTGCAGGGGTTACATATGTCCATCCTTTTTCCCAGTTCCATAAGAATTGAAAAAGATGGCCAAGGGAGAAAAAACAATGCATGTTTGCACTTTGTCTGACAAGGGAAAAGGTTAAGAATGTCTAAAGGTCTGTGGCCATGTTTTGTGTAAAGGAATACGTGAGCTCTTGCATGTTAAAATAAGCTGTCACTTGTCAACTTCTTATTGATTTCACTTTTTGACCTCTCCTAATAAAATAGGCTTTTCAGCGCAGTCAAAATTTAGATAGTCTCCAAAGCTCCTCAAGGAAGCAGCCTACCACAAGACTTTGTAATCTCTCTATGGAAATCCCTCAGCACAATTTCCTTGGAGTAAATGGAAGACCACACTTCTCTACTTATTGAATTCCTTCCATTATATTACTTGAAGCAGCACAGCATTTTATATAGAGAGAAAAGCTTGTAAGTGGCAGGAGATCCTCATGAGAAGTAAGCTACCTTTTAGTGAATGGCCTGTCAGCCATCCTTCCTTGTCCATAGACATTTTCCCCAGTAGCTGGAAATCTAACTCTCCTTTTCTTCTCTTGGGATAACAGCATGAGAAAAAAAAAAAGATGCCAGTGAGAAAATATTTGTTGGGGAAGCCAAAGGAATCATGTTCTTTTGAGACAAAACTCTTTTTACTTACAGCTGAGTAGACAGAAATTAAGTTATAAGGAATCTGGGCTCCTTGCCAATTTATCCCCATCTGCTTGTTAGAAAAAAAATGGTTCATTATTTGGCTCGGTGAGGGAGCAAAGAGTGGGAGAGAGGGCAGTGGGTCATGGCCATGCCGTCTTTCAGGCAATTCTTCAGGCACAGGAGCTGCTTTTGCTTGGGACCTCCAGTGCTAATGCTCCATGCTAGTGACAGAGAGGGACAGGGCTGGCTTGCCAACAGAGGTGGGCACCATTGAGGCAAAAAGCTGTCTTGAAGATATATGAGACATAAGAAAAACAAAGGAAAGTGTCAAAAATCAAGAAAGACAAAAAGAAGAGAGATTTTCAGTGTCCCTGAGAGATCAAGATACATCACATCACAGAGATAGGGGCTGAAAGACTACTGGAGGCTGTAAGTGATGAACGAGTTAGTAGTTCACAGAGCTATGTTACTGTGTCACCAGTATACTGTGACAAGTATGAAAATTTACCAGCCCAAGAACTATGTACCCTTACCACAGCAGCAACATCAGCCTCTTTCTGCACCAGCATATATCAAAAAGCAAACTGAAATGGTAAGAAGCCTCTAGCGAGTGGCAAATTGCTGCATGACACCTGCACTTGGGAGCCGAGGAAGTGTGGGACAAATGTTTGATGGATGGTCTGATGTGTGCTGCACTGTTGGGTGATTTGAAAATTGCTTGAACCACGGGACATGAATGAAGAGGCAGAATGAAGAAATGTAAAGGTATCATCATCAAACAAATCTGTGGAGGCTGCTAAGGGGCTGACTGACAAGCCAAATGGTAGAGCATCAGTACATAGATCTTGAAAACCTAAGGACTATGCCAGCAGAAATCCCATGAAGTTCAACAAGGAGATGCATGAAGTTTCACAGCTAAGGCAGAATAACTCCAAGCTAGGAAGTAACAGCTCTGCTGAAAAGGACCTGGGGGCTCTGATAGGTGACAAGAAGAATATGAAACTATGGTATTATCTCATTGCAAATAACTGCAAATTGCATGTTGTTGGGAGAAGAATGGCCAGCAGATTGAACTGGACATCTGTATGGCACTGGTAGGTCTGCAGCTGGACTACAGCATCCTCTACTGAGACCCCTGCTTCAAGGGGGATGTGGAAAAACTGAAGAGGTCCAGCTAAGTGCTGCCACCATCGTCTGGGATCTGGAGTGCAGATGCAGTGAGAGAGAGGTGGAGGGAGCTAGACTTGTATTGCCAACTGAAGAGGAGTCAAAAGGGTGATGGAACAACAGCCTGCAGCTGTCTCAGATACAAAGACAACAGAGCCAAACTCTTCTAGGTGTGCCAGAGAACATAAGAAGGGGCAACGGCCACACGTGGTGGATGGAGCAGTTCAGGCTGGCTGTTAGGAAAACCTTCTCCAGGGAGTGCTCCAGAGCAGTTGGTGTCAGCTCCTTCCTTGAAGACTTTTCACACTTTGGCTGGATAAAGGCACAGCTAACTTAATCATGTAACATTGGTGGTGGTCTTGAGTGGGGTGATCTCAAGGGTCCCATCCAACCAACATTTCTGTGATTCTGCAGTCTCATTTATTTAGGAAAAATCTATCACTGTAGGTACTGGCCTACTTCACCAGCACAGATGAAATTTCAGAGAAGTTGCAAACAGTCCATGCAGGACCACATACATGAATAGACACATAACTTGCTGCAGTCCAAACACAACGCCCAACTCAGGGCAATGAATGCACAGGCTGCATATTCAGTGCATGTATTTTCCATTCAGCTTTTCCCACTGCACCAGAGGTGCTGAGGCACTGGCATACTCAGCTGTTGATTGTCTGTAATTGCTTCCAGATTCACCTTTCTTGGCAGACCAAGCCATTACAGACTGCTCTTTTTTTTTTGGCTTGCAAAACTCCATAAGCAGGCAATGCCTCCAAACACAAATACAGCACTAAGAGGCTCTACAGTGCATATGAATCCACAGACTGCACTGTCATACGAATGTCAACCTGGCAGACCACCATTCTGCACTTGCTCATCTGTATGAAGGAGGGACAGTACAGAAACTCAGCCATGCTTGAGCAGTGTTGTCAAACATCCACATACAATACACTCGCCAGTGCACCCAGTGTGATCATCTGTGAATACATCAGAACAGTGATCACCCTTTCCATGATGAAATTTCTTATTATTTTCATTTAGGACTACAAATGTTCTGCACATTACAAAGTCATACTATTTAGGAGACCTCCTGATCTGAAAGAATAAGCTTTCAAAAACCTTGGCCCTGGCAGGTTTTGGGTTGTGTTACCTTTCTATTTTCTCAGCAGCACTGCACTATATTCCTGTTTATCCAAATCCCAGAACAGCAAACGTACACCTCCTTCTGACTACTGCAAAGTAACCTTTGCAGACCTATCCATCACATAGGAGTGTTTACACCGGATTTTCCTTTTAAGTATCCTGAGATTTGCCCTATTAGCAAACTCACACATCAGGTGAGATTATTTTCACTACAGCCCCTATTTTCTGCTCCTGCCTATCTGTGCAGTGATCATGTACAGCATGGCAAATGATCCTCCCAGGGAAGGTACTGTAATTTTAAGAGAAAAAAATCACTGAGAGCGCCATCATCATCTTTTCACCGGAACTTTCCAAGCATTTCTGCCTCTTTTCTGTGGAAATAACATGCATGTATTTTTTTCAGATCTGATCAACCTTCATAGAATCATAGAATCAAGAAGGCTGGAAGAGACCTCAAAGATCATCGAGTCCAACCTGTCACCCTACACCTCATGACTATCTAAACCATGGCACCAAGTGCCACGTCCAATCCCCTCTTGAACACCTCCAGGGATGGTGACTCCACCACCTCCCTGGGCAGCACATTCCAATGGCCAACCACTCTCTCTGTGAAGAACTTTCTCCTCACCTCCAGCCTAAACCTCCCCTGGCGCAGCTTGAGACTGTGTCCTCTTGTTCTGCTGCTGGTTGCCTGGGAGAAGAGACCAACCCCCTCCTGGCTACAACCTCCCTTCAGGTAGTTGTAGACAGCAATGAGGTCACCCCTGAGCCTCCTCTTCTCCAGGCTAAACAGTCCCAGCTCCCTCCTCACACCAATGGTAAATTAAGGAGTTAATTTTGCATTTATCTGTAATCTTACATAATCTTAATATCTTTGGCAAGATATGGAAGACATAAATCAGAATATAACGTAAAATTTCCAGCATTCCTATAGTTTAAAATTAATTTATAACACAGAGTAACAGTGATAATCTCCTAGCTAATGTTTTCCATCAACTTTGGACATCCCAATCACATTGATTGTTAATTTAACTAAGTTTTAGACTAACCTCCATTCTGTTACTGATTGGGACAAATTGACAGGCATTTCTAAAGCACATAAAATAATGCTTTAAAAAAGACCTCAGCAGAAATCTTTCCAAAATCAGTAGGAGGACCCTCAGCTCCTGGCGCACTCCTTCCCCTGAATTCTCTAAGTGTTCCTAACAAGTCACTGCAAAGAACAACTGGGACACCTAAGAAAGAAGTTTAATTGCAAATGAGAGCAAATAATAGTACTAAACCTGTTTGTGGGTGGGGACTGGCAACACTACCATTAGAAAAACGTGCCTCTTCACTTTTTAAAATCTCATTCAAATTGAGTACTTATTGATCCAGCTCTCTAGAATATAAAAAGGGAACTTCATTATGGGAGGAGTTACAGCAGGTTTCCTTGTTGTTTTTTTTCCCTCATTTGAGGGAAAAGGATCTTAATATTTTTGTCAGCAAAGGGCAGGTCTGCAATTACTGAGATGGCAAATCAGGTTCTATTTACAGTCACACATCACTGCTATGAAGACAAAGGCATGCGCATAAAACCATAACACGAGATGGGTAATACTGTGTTGGGGTTTTATTTTGGACCTTTTCTTGTTATTCCCAGAGGAAAACACTACCCCATTTTATGACTTCTTTACTCTCCACACTTCTTTCTTCCTCTTCTGTCTTCCCTGACACACTTACCTGATACCTTGCCTCCTTTTTATCCCACTTTACAGTAGTTTAGTCAAGACCACATGTCCCTCTCTTGCCTATAAGACTTTCATCTGGGACAGCATTAGAAGGTTTTCTTGTACTGCCTGCCTGCAACACGACCTTTTTTGGCTGTCATTTTCCTAGGTGGCCAGACTGGTCTCTCCTGGTTCTCGCTGTGAGCCTCCTCTATCAGGGCGGTTTGTCAATGCATCTTCAGTGCCTCTTTTAGGAGCAGAGAGTTCTCCTGGGCTCCCTTTCCCATTAAAATTCCTTTCCACAAGACTGCATTTACCAATTCTTTGAGCAAGTTTAAGTCTTCTGGTTTAAGTTCATTAGTCCATTGCTTTTCGCTCCCTCCTTTCCTGAAGCTCAAGAGCTCTGCTGATTTGTGATCTTTTCTACCTAGATCACCTTCCTCAAACAGCAGCCTCTCAACCAGTTTTCCCATGCTAACCAGCAGCAAACCACAAGCCACCAGGTTAGAGCTGCATATACCTCATGTCACTGAAGCAAAAAGCTGCTCTTTGTTCCCAAAACTTTGGGGACGGGCTATGCAGTGTGGCTGCTTCCTGAACACATGCCTAGGACAGAGTTTCAACTGCTGTGGGATGTATTCTACAGGATGTAGCATACTGCACGCAGAGACCTGGTTCGAGGTATCAGTTCACTGTGTCTGAAGTGGGATGCTTGTGGCTCTGCAATCAGCCTCCTGGTCTCCACGCAAGCAACTGCCCTAGGAGCAGGTAACCAGCTCAAATGCCTCATCTCTGTGCTGTCACCCGCTCTCTATGAGCCCCAGGATGTAACTGGCAGGAAAGAGATGGATCTGTGCCCTTTAAAGCTGTGTCGACATCCTTGTCCCTGCTTCTTTTCCCTACAGCAGGCAGTCAGATGTTCAGATGCAGCTACTAATTTTGCACGGTTCTTATCTTGGACACTGAATGTCTCTCTGAAGTCAAGGGAAGTGGCATCAAGCACTCAGTAACACTGCAAGTCACACATCAGTTGTCTTACGAAAGGGAAACAAACCACCCCTCTCCCCCAACATACCCCACAAAAATCAAGGGAGACTTTAGATTAATAGGGAAAAAAATATTTTGGTGTGGATTTCTCCCAGAAATGGCCACTATAATTCTCTGTTAGCCTGAAGATCAAGAAAATAAGCTTTTAGTTTTACCCACACCATCTTACATAGTATTTTAAACATAATATCATTCACCATAATTTTCTACTTCTAACTGGAGAAATATTTTAATTCTTTTACTTCCATATGTAAAGTTCTTTTCAATGTCCAATCCCCCCAGAGTTAGAGGGCTGTGTGCACTAAATTATTACTATTTAACACATATCCTGCTTCTCACCATTCTCTCTCCTGCTTTTGCTTTTCACCAGACATTTATTACCTTCTTTCCTTTCCCCCTTTCTATTTCAGGCTGTCAAGGAGAGAGCAGAGTCCAACTCCTGCAATGAAATACTTCACCTGCAGAGCCTGCTGAGAGAGAAATTGATAAAGGACAACACCAGGCCAGGCAATTTCACTCACAGCGGGCACTTGCAGGTGAAGCACTACCATAAAATGGAGCAAGGTTACTCACCCGCTGCCTCCCAGCACAAGTCACCAGCTGATAGCTGCTTCTTTCGTGATCTTTTCACCTGTCTCCTGCCAGGCACCACTTCCTTCATCCCTGGCACAAGCGGCAGGGATCAGACACATAGACTAGTGATTGCTAGTGGGGGAATGAGCCCAACTAAGTTCTCCAAAGGTTGAACACACAGCTGAAGTGTGGCCCAGCCACAGGGCCACTAGAGGCCTTCCTCAGGCCACCTTGTCAGCAGCGGCATCGCAGGCAGGATGCCCACAGTCCCACCCACCTCACCGCACACAACAGTCTCGTAGAGCTGTCCCCACTGCAATCTCCTGATTGGACAAAGCCCCTTGTAGCATGTCGTAAGGGTACCAGCCCGATGCTCGGCATGACTGTGCTGGGGCACACCTATCCTGGATGGGGCTGAGAAGAACCCAGCCCCAGCTGGACAAAAGAAACTTAATCGGGGGAGGGCTTGGCCCCTCCCCTGCTGGGAGAAGGTGGATCCCTGACTCAAGGGTGGTCTATTCCACTCCCCCTTCCTGTCCAGCAAGCCTATAAAAAGGGCGGACATCGTGCTGCTTGCTCTCTCTTTCCTGCCTCGTCCGCTCGAGAAGATCTCCTGCCGCTGTTGCTGTCACTGCCTCCTGCACTGGACCATGTGGCTGGGGCCCTTTCTCTCTCCCAACTGAATCCACCGACGTCCAGGGGAACACAAGGCCATGCAGGCTTGGTTTTGTATATTTTTTCCCACTTACCCTCATCCCTCACCTCTGTGACCCCCCCTGTTACTGAGATATATATATATATATATAAAATTATTTTTCCTTTCCCTTTTGTAAAAAAAGGAAAAAAAATTACTTCTCCTACTTCCAAACCGCCTTCAGACTATTTCTTTCACGAATTTATTTTTTTTTCTTTCCCCTATCCTTTTTTTTTTTTTTTTCTTTCTTCTCTCTCTCCACCCTGCTGAGAGAAAAGGGAGAGGGGCAGGGGGAGGAATTTCAATCTATTACCATCTGAGCTCCCAAACTCAGAGCTCAAACTACCACAATGACTTAGGATGATCTACACATCATTTCAATAGTGGCTCCTGTAAATCTGTTTCAGCACAAGTTACGCCCCAAGGGATAAGGACACTATCACTCCAGCATCACTTTGTCCTGATCCTATTTTCTCTGCTGTTCAAAAATCTCATGTATTAGAAGACACCTTTCCACCAGCTTGTGATTTTTTTTTTGTTTTGATAGGAATATTCCTCAAAGCTTAACTGACACCAGGGCTGAGATCTTTCCCTCAGGCAGGTTAACATAAAGACTAGGTCTTGAAAGAAGCCTGGTGAGGCAGAGTAGGGAACTTAGCCTCTGCCATCTACCCCTTTTTTCAACATTGGGAGTAGGGAATGAACAAATCTGATCGAGTTAAAGATGTCCTTGCTGACTGCAGGGGGTTTGGATGAGATGACCTCCAAGGGTCCCTTCCAATCTGATGCATTCTATGATAATCTGTCAAGCAAAGATACACAATGACATAGAATCATAGAATAGTTTATGCTGGAAAAGACCTTTAAGATCATCAAGTCCACACATTAACCTAACTCTACCAAGTCCGCTGCTAAACCATGTGCCTAACCACCATGTCTACACATATTTTAAATACCTCTAGGGATGATGATTCAATCACTTCCCTGAGCAGCCTGTTCCAGTGCTTGACAACCTTTACACTGTTGAAATTTTTCCTAATAATCCAACCTACTCTAGTGCAACTTGAGGCCATTTTGTCTCGTTCTGTCACTGAAAAAAACTCAGCCCCATCCTAGCCCCTTAATCATCAGCTTCACCAGCGTGAAGTACAAGGGAACAATCATAACTAAGACCAGAATAATTTAGGGGGAACATTCATGGTTGCAGTCAGATCACACTGATGTAGCAGGATAAAAAGCTACAACAGATAACCTTTCTCATACTTCAGGGCATAAAATTCCAGAAACTGAAGGGATTATTGAGAAACTCCCTTTCTAAACAGTGCTTCTTATGGAGCGCTCTGTAGCCCTTGTTAGAGACCTGTACACCAGGCAGTGCCAGATGTCTGGTAAAGCAATTCCTGCAGTATTAGTGGTGGGGAACAGCTATGACAAATAGACTAAGTCAAAAAATACCCATCATACCATATACAAAATTCAAGGACTGAAATCAAGACCTAAGAAGCACAGTGCAAACTCAATGTACATGAACACTTGACTCCTAACTTGGCACATGATTTCCAATTGAAATTAATGGAAAAATTGAAGACCCAGAAGGATTTAATTGCTTCAGTACCTTCATAGTTCTTGTCTAGATTTTCAGCAGCTGCATCCCAAATCAACTCTACAGCCTTTACCCCATTTTTCCATTGTTCTCCAAAATCTAGTTTAACTCTTGCCAAAGATCCCGAACAGTCTCTTCTTCAAGAAAAAACAAACAAACAAACAAATTATTCTTGTTCCCAGTTGATAGAAAGCAGTGAACACCAAGTAGAAACTTGGATAAACTTGTTTATTTAAGATTACAGTGAAACTATTAATTACTGACCATGCTCACTGCTGAACAGGTAACAGCACAATTGATTTGGGGCTCATAGAGCAATAAAAAACCCCCAAACATTCCTCTTTGTTTTATCCACAAACATATTCCTGTATAAAGGTTTATTTCTTCCCAGACCCTATAACTGGTACTAATGTGAACAGCATTATTACACACTGAGGGCTGAACAAAATAATTGGCATAACCTGAACCAAACCTGCTCCAAACATGGGAGACGTGGGCCAGGCAGGCAGCTATCTTCCCACACTTTCTTTTGTGCCGGTTTAAAATTCACCAGGGACCTCCCAGAAATCTTACCTATAGCAACTGCTGAAGAGAGTCATAAATGCAGCTGCTCGCAGGGCTGTTAGTGCTCAGGCTGCACTAGCTGGTGCCATGTTCCCCCTCTACCCCCTCCGGAGGAGTCTGGTTTGTGTTTGCTGCAAGGCATCACTGCCTCCTTTTTGGTGCACTCATTTCTCAAAAGGTTCTGCCCCATTGTTTAGGCAAAGGAGTCAGCAGAGCTGAATTTAGCTTTAGATAGACAGTGATGGTTGTAAACTTGTCTCAGCATTTTTTTCCCCATACAATTCTGTAGTGGTTTTTACCTGATGAAGTTCTTTTTTGCCTATTTTATTCAGTCACTCCTTTCTCTTTTTAATTTGGCAGGCCAGGTATCAGACTCATTGCATATTTCTAGCACCAGAGGGAAAACAGGAGGGAAAAGGACATAAGCCTCTAATGCAGAGCAAAAGCCTGAAAGGATTTTTTTTTGTGTTAAATATTAATTTGAATCCAGTCATAAAGTAGCAGGAGGTTCTGGATCTAATGCCTGAGCAAAGATTTAAAGGAAAAATAAAGCCCCCCAATCAAACAGACTTGTAAGTCATAAAACCAAAGACAGCCACGGCACAACCAGATTAGTTTCTACGCACTGTGTGACTAATCCGAACACTGCACTGTTTACTTAGGTAGTGAACTGGCTGCTGTTCAAAAGGATATGCTTTTCCTGGAACACTGTGACTCTACTTTGACCTGAAAGAGAAGCACACCTCATGTACCATCAAGCCCCTCAGAGTATTCAGAACTTGCAGCACAGCTGCCACAATGGTGCCAAACTGCAGGAGGCAAACGTCTACCCACTGGAGGACTGTGTCCTGGGAAAGATCTTTGCCCAAGTGTTTCACAGATGATGCTGTCATCCATCTGCATGGGCTGAGGGGTGCTCATGATATGCTTCCACTTCCCCAAGTCCCAAAGGTAACATGATCAGTGACACATTGGTACTGCCAAGGAAGTCTTGCATCCACAATAGGACTAGGGCACGTGATGTGCTTGACTTCCACTTCATGCACAGAGCCATAGCCCTTCTGTAACCTTGCTCTGCTGTCATCCCACTGAGAAGGCATTCAGCCCCCTCCATTTTTAGGCTTAAAGTTCCCTAGAGGTTGTCTTCCAAGCAACTGTAGACATACCTTACCTTACCAGGACTGCATTGCTCAAATCTCCTCCAGCCAAAGTAGCATTAATCTTCACAAAACATAATTCTTCACCTATTTCATCCATAAGAAGTTCTCAGATACACTCGATACTCCTTTTGGGGGGAGGAGGAGGGAATTGTTACCAGCAATCTTGTTAGTGCAGCCATCTGGGACTTCAGAATTATCGATTCATTTTGGTTGGAAGGAACCCTTAAGATCATCAAGTCCAACTGTTAACCTAGCACTGTCCAACCCACTACTAAATCACACCCCTCAGCACCACATTTTTTTTAATACCTCCCCAAAATAACAACTCCACCATTTCCTGCTCCAGTGTTTACAACCCTTTCAGTGAATAATTTTCCAGTTTAATTCGGCTTCCACCTCCACGTGAAGAGGACCTCACTCATACTTCTTGCTTTCTAGAAAAATGACCAAGCTACCAGCCTAGGGGATTTTCCCCAAATCTGAAATTTGTCACTAAGTTACTAGTGCTGGTTTTCTTGGGATGGAAAAAAAAAGCACTAATTTACAAAACTCTGTAGTTTGGTTGTTAGGAGAACTCATTTGCAAGAAGGGAGATTTGGGTTCCAGGCTGCAAACACATAGTTTGTATTAAACATTTTTAAAAGAGGAAGTGTTGAAATTACTATTAGCAATACAATGGATATTAGTTGTATCTGGTTAGCACCCTAAACACTGAGTGTGCCTTCAGCACGTTTGCAGATGACACCAAGCTGTGGGGCCTGGTTGACATAGGCTGGAGGGAAGAGATGCCATCCAGAGGGACCTGGACAGGCTTGAAAGCTGGGCCCATGACAACCTCATGAAGTTCAACAAGGATAAGTGCAGGGTCCTGCACCTGGGTCAGGGAAATCCCAAGCACAGATCCAGGCTGGACAGAGAATGGCTTGAGAGTAGTCTTGAGAAGAAGGACTTGGGGCTGTTGGTTGATGAAAAACTCAGCATGAACCAGCAATGTGCACTTGCAGCACAGGCAGCCAATTCTATTCTGGGCTGAATCAAAAGAAGTGTGACCAGCAGGACAAGTGAGGTGATTCTGCCCCTTTGCTCTTGAGAGACCCCACCTGGAATACTGTGTAAAATTCTGGGGCTCCCAACACAAGAAGGACATCAAACTGATGGAGTGGATCCAGAGGAGGGCCATGAAGATGATCTGAGGGCTGGAGAAACTTTCTTATGGGGACAGGCTGAGTTGGGGCTGTTCAGCCTGAAGAAGAGAATTCTCCAGGAAGACCTTACACCTTACAGCAGCCTTCCAGCACCTTAAAGGGGCCTGTAAGAAAGCTGGAGAGGGACTTTTTACATGGGCTTGTAGTGATAGGATGAGGGTGAATGGCTTTAAACTGGAAGAGGGTAGATTTAGACTGAATATTAAGAAGAAATTCTTTACAATGAGGGTGGTGAGACAGGGTGCCCAGGGAAGCTGTATATTCCACTTCACTGGAAGTGTTCAAGGCCAGGTTGGATAGGGCCTTGAGCAACTTGGGCTAGTGGAAGGTGTTCCTGCCCATGGCAGGGGGGTTGGAACCAGATGATCTTTAAGGTTCCTTCCAACCAAACCTATTCTATGATTATTCTGCCTTTCCAGTACTAAAATAATACCCACTGAATTGTAACCTGTGTCTGTGAAATCCGTAGTGGGGAAAACAACTGTGTGCTTGCACCCTCTACTGCAAGGAGTCTTCATCTGTTCCACAGCAACTAGAACAGCCTCAGGGCTTGGTTTGCAAGGCACTATATTGAGAAAAGCAGGTCCTGGTATCCATGGGCAAGGGAGGGAAAACGCTGGGAGAAGCTATTAACTGAGCTATAGGATACAGGGGTATTTTAAGAATTTGTTTCTGAAATGAAGAGCTAAATTATGAGACCTCTAAATCCCCCAAAGAATGAGGCACCCCTCCCAGCCCAGACACAAGCAGCAAAAGGTGAGAACTGCCACAACAGCGAAAGTTTTTCACAACAGTTTCTGATAACAAAAAGAGCAATGTTTTTCTAGAAGTGACACACATTTTCCCAGCAGTTTCTGACCACTCTTAGTTTTATACTTTCTAATCACAAGAATTTCTCAGGAAACCAGACTGTTGTTTTGTTTTAGCTTCTGTTCATTCATATGAAACAGTAAATTTCCCTGTGTTTTATTTCAGTCTTGCACAATCTTGGAGTTTCTAGTGATAAAGCCTGTGATACTTGTTCTTCTGGTACTAAAACCACACCCCCTGAATTGTAACCTATGGCTATAAAACCTGTAGCAGGGAAATTTAAGAAGAGAAATTACCAAGCAAATTCCCACTGAAGTTCTCATTAAATTACAGACAATGGATTTTGCCCAGGCTGGAACTCAATCTCAAGGATCATGGCCATTCCTGGAATTATAACCCATGGTTAGAGCTGCTCCAAGAGAGTTGCTATACTAAATTAATAACACAGCCTACAAACTAGTTTTCCACATCACCTTTGTAAAGCAGAAAGGAGGGAGCATCATCACATAAATTACCACATCTGCTGAAAGGCTTTTTGGACCAACTAGCAGAACACCTCTTAAAATCATTCAGAAACAGCAGGCTTTGTAGTCATGAAGACAAGGGATTTAAGCAGATCACAAAGCACACCACAACTCCTACTCACCATACAGCTTTTGGAGTGTTCTCAAGGCAGATGAGGATTAAATGGGCAAAGGCTTTTAAATATTCTCTCATGTGAAGGAATGGAATTAGGCCCACTAAAGTAATTTGCTTGGAATATTAACTTGGGAAGTGGGAGATATGTTTGAACTCCCTTGTGGCAGAAAAGAAGCTGAACTTGGGTCATTTACAACCTGATTACCCTAACCATGAGTAATTTTAAATAAAAAGAGGGAACCGGGATTTCTTCTCCAGCTGCTCTTGTCACAGGGCTTGATCCTATAATTGTGCTCTTAGGATACCAACAGGATGAGACAAGTAGGAATTAGACTCAGGAATGAGAACAGGGGATGAACAACTTAAATTTTAAATATAGAGAGTTAAAAAAATACCTAATGTATATAATATGTTGGAAATTAGCATGCATTTATCTGAAGCTATGAATGGTTTATGCAATGTAGAAAATATATAAAAATACCCTAAAATAACCTTACCTGAGGACTACAGTATGAGGCCTACGTGCTTAGGTGCTCAACTCTGTATCTGGCCAGATGCTGTGCTAATTAACACTGCTGGAGCTCCATGCTGACATAGTCAGGTATTTCTTGCTTTTTAGGCAGCAGTACATCATGTTGCAGGGTAGAGTGCAGATATCCCTTCAGACAGCCCTTCTCATTCCTTATGGACTTTACTGGCAGCACCTTAGCTACCCAAAGACCTTGGCTACAGATAGGATTGTATGAGCAACAGGTGTACCCCCAAACTCTGTAAGAAATAGAAGGTCTTGTAAGAACCAAGGAAATCAGTGGAAATGCTGCAACTTCTATGAGCACAGTTTTTCATCAGAGGCTGTTGTTTGGAGTTTCTAAAGCTGCACAAACCCAAGTGGCAGAAAAATATTGGGAAGCAGGGAAAAGTAAAATGAAATCATAAGATGGTTTGGGTTGGAAAGGATTTTACAGATCATTGCATTCCAATCCCCCTGCCTTAGGCAGGGACGCTTTCCATGAAATCAGATTGGTCAAAGCCCCACCCAACCTGGCCTTGAACATTTCCTGGTATGTGGCATCCAGATCTGGGCAACCTGTTCCAGTGTCTCACCACCCTCACTCTCCTTACATCTAATCTAAATCAACTCTCCTATTGTTCAAAATTGATAACAGTCATCCTATCGCTACACACCCTGATAAAATGAGCCCTTCCACACCTTTCCTGTAAGGCCCCATTTAAGTACTGGAAGGCTGCTATAAGGTCTCCCCAAACCCAGCTCTTCTCCAGGATGAATAGCCTGAACTCTCACAGCCTGTCCTCACAAGAGAGGTGTTCCAGTTTCCTGACCAACTTTGTGGCCTCCTCTGGACTCGCTCCAACAGGCCCATGTCTTTCCTATGCTGGACACCCTGGAGGTGAATGCAGTACTCCAGGCAGGGTCCAACAAGAGCAGAGCAGAGGGGAAGAACCACCTCCCTTGACCTGCTGGCCACACTTCTTTTGATGCAGCCCAGGATGAGGCTGGGCTGCAAGCGCATGTTGCTGGCTCATATTCAGTTTTTCATCCACTGACACTCCCAAGTCTTTCTCCACTGGGCTGCTCTCAATTCAGTCTTGTATGTGCTCAGGAGTGCCCCAATCCAAGTGCAGGACCTTGCAATTGGTCTTGATGAACTTCTTGAGGGTTGCACAGGCCTGCATTTCAAGCCCATCTAGGTCCTCCTGGATGGCATCCCATCCTTTTAGCACTCCAACTGCAACACACAGCTTGGTGCTGTCAGCAAACTTGCTGAGGGTCCACTCCATCCCACTGTCCATGTCACCATCAAGAATGTTAAACAGCACTGGACCCAACATAGGCACCTGAGAAACTGCATGTCTTTTCCTACACTATTGAAAAGAACAGACTTTTTAATGCCTGCTGCATTTTGTGGTGAGTTGGGGGAGGGGGGCGGTAAATCATTCATGTCACTTGACAGCAGCCATTAGTGGTAACAGCAGAAACGTGGATCCGGGTGTTCTGAACGTTGAACTGTAATACATTCACCACTGATGACATTTGTTTGTCTGTCCACTCCCCAGCTCCACTCAGCTGGCAGCAGGTCTCGCACCACGTTCAGTTTGCAAACAGTGAAAGCTGGCCATAGTTAAACCCTTAGAATTAGGGGCGACAAAATATGTTTCAGAAAGAGCAAGCACCGCCAAATATCCATGAAACCAGCGCAGGCTGACCGGGAGGTCCTCGCTGGAACCCAATCTGGGCGGGGGTCCTAAACAGCTGCAGCATCTATTCTACCGCCCGTGAACACCTCCCCGCCGTTCCTCGCGCACCCGCTGAGGACTACGGCCGGTGGGCAGGAATGGGGGCGGACCGGGCGCCGTGGCTCCACCCCCCACGCTTGTCGCAGCGGAGGGCGCCTGGCTGCCATGGTAACCGGGGCAGGCGGGACGCTACCTCGGAAGCGAACGCGCTGAGGCCCGGCTCGGCTTGGCCCGGCTAGTCGCGTGCGCCGGTCCCGCCCTCTCGCGCTCGTCAGGCGGCCCGCGCGGGCTGACGTGTCGTGCGCTCGAGAAGCCGGAAGTGGCGGCCGTCAGGGCGGGGGGAGACGAAGCCGTCACCGTTGCCGCCGCGGGCGCGCGCAAGAGGCGCCCAGGGACCCTCCGCCTCCCCCCTCTCCGCCTCCCTCCTCTCCGCCACAGGTCGCCGCGCTCCCCCGTCCCGGTTCAGGCCGTCGCTGTTCCTCCGCGCCCCGCCGTACCGCTATGGCTCTGCGGCGGCTCTTCATCGCCGTGGCGCTAGCGGCGGCCGCGCCCCCCGCCGCCGCCTTCTACCTGCCGGGCCTGGCGCCCGTCAATTTCTGTGAGGCTGGCAAGGAGAAGCCTGAGTGCAAAGTAAGCCTGGGGGACAGGACTGGGGCCCGAGGTCCGCCACACTGAGGGGAAGCCGCGGCGTGGCCTGACTTTTATCCTTCTACTGTGGGGCTGGGGGGCGGGAGAGCAGGTGTTGGTTTGTTTTTTCCCGGTGATTTTTGTAGCTGCCTCGTTGTAACGTACCAGACGTCTCTGGGGGCCCACAGACCGTTGCTGCAGGGACTTCGCATTTTCACTATAATCGCTAGTGGTGAGGTGTCCGCGGTCCCTCTCGCTGGGAAGGGAAGAGCTGTCGGTTCGCCTCGTGACTTACGGTCACGTTGCGGAAATAGGAAGCCGCGGTAGCTATATCTCTTTCCTGCTAAATACTCGTAAAGCTGCAGAAAGTAAGAATCGCAGTGACAAGTCGTGCTGGGGCTGTGCGTGTGATTTTTGGCAGGAGCGAGCAGCTGACGGCAAGTGACACTTTCCTTGCTGTGTCTTCCTGTCTGCAAGAAACACAAATGTAGGGCCTTCTAGACCTGGAGACTCAAGTGACGCTTAAACTTATATTCATGCCTACATAAGTGGCAAGCAAAGTTCACATAGTGAAATTACTTATTTCTAAGGATGTGGCTGTTAGGGCATCTGCACTTAAAATAGTCTTTGTTGCTTTGGTTGAGCTCTAGACTCTATTTGATGCTGCTGTGTTGTAGATTATGCCAGACTATGCTTTACGACTTGAGAATGTTCAAGACCAATTGCTGTTATGATCCGTTTACTTATCTCTCGGGTTCTATATTACATGAAACATTTGTCCATGATTTTTCAGAACAAGAATCTATTTAAACTGTATGTTTTTAGAGAATACCTTGCACTTGCACTGAATATGTGTTAGCTGTCACAGATCAGTAGAGCAGGTAGTAAGCCAAAAATGTAATGAAGGAATAGTTGCTCCTGAATCTTGCATGTAACACATAGCTGTGGGTTTTTTCACTCTTATTTCCATGGTACTTCTATTGTAGTAGTAAAACATTCCATGGGCCTTCTTTTATAGGATCTTAGAAACAGTGTTAGGAAGAGACCTTAAGAGGTCAGATAGTCCAAACGTATGCTTGAATCACAGCTATTGCCAAAACTAGATCAGCTCAGCTCTGCTTTTGTTTAAGCAAGCCTTGAAAACATCCAAACATGAAGCATCTGTCATCTCCCTGGGTGGCCTGTTACAAAGCTGTTACAAATTCTTTTAAAGAATTTTCCTTCTTCACATATAGGCTAAGACTTTCCAACTACCGTTTATAGTTTTTTGCAGCAGCCCTGAAAAACATAGCTGTGCTCGAATTATTCATGCTAGGACTTGGCAGAAAGATGCATTTTTTAATTTTTTAAAATATTTTTTAAGTAAACCAAGTTGCCTACTTGTCTTTTGTAACCAAACTGAGACTTACGGGGTGACATTTTAATTACACATTATACACGGGGGAAAAAATACAGACACAAAATGTTTGTCTTCACATTCTGATAATTTACTATTTTGTAAATGTTAAGTGAGGTGATTATGTAATGTAAATCTACCACCAGTGGCTACTTGAATATATTAGGACAACTTCAACAGGTGTTCCATTGCAAAAACCTGTTTCTGAAACTAGCCACCTTTTACATTTTTCTAACTCATGCCAACCAATTTATGTACAAAGTGAGACATATGGAGAAGTCTAACTCACTCTTCACATCTAATTCTCTTTGTGTATGCTGCAACTGAACCTAATCCAATCCTCAGTGAGGAGAAACAGTATGTGATCAGATAATGGCTATATTATATTTACTTAAGTGGGAAAACTAAGCTTTCGTGGATAACCTTAATTTTTAGCGTGTTCTTTCAGAGTTTTTAAAATTGACACAATTCATTATGATGTCAGTAATAATACTGAATTGTTCTCTGCCTCACTGATTCAGATCCATAGACTGAATCCCTTAATGACACTGTTACATCTGCTAATCTGTTTGGGCACAATCAGTTTTGCTGCTTTTCCCCTTTCTGGTCGGAATATCATCAAAGATTGAATGCGGTCTCTGCAGACTTAAACAGTAGTAACTCTTGCCTGAACGTTAAGAATCCTTGGTTTAAACAAATGCTGACGGCTCCAAGGGGAACTTGCTGTTGTATGGGAAATTGTTTATCAAAGATGCTGATCTGCAGTAATGTGTATGCTTTTTATGGAAAATTGGAGCATTCAGGTAAATCTCCTCCAGTGGAAAATAGCTAAGGCCATGGTTTGTGACCAGCTGAGGCAGTCTTAATTCCTTGCTGCTTGCAGTCAGATTTCATTCCTGTCTTCTGGGCAGTGTGTTCTCGTCCTCTGCATCGTCTCAGCTGTGTTGTTTGTTAAATCCTTTTTTTGAGCTTATTAACATGGATGGAATCTATCCAACTTTTTGCCGGACTAGTTTTTATTCTGCACTGAGTTGAAGTACCTTACAGAATTAGAAGAAGTGTGCTCTACCCAGAGGTAAGCAGCAGGTCTGCTTGGTTTAGGGTAGAGGAAAGAGGGGTAATAACACGTGTCTTCTCTTAGTGAGCTGCCCTGACAGTTCTTGCCTGTCATGGAACTGTGTCCTGACTTGAACACGAACTACTACAGTACATCAGTAAGACACAATATCTAACTTAAGTATCTGAACTACAGATGCATGTGAACAATTCCATCTTTTTCTTTTTTTCCTTTAGAAAGTTTTGGTTTGACTAAACGAGTGCATTTTCATAGGAAGGAAAAGCTCTCTTGTTGATTTATGATGAGAAAATAAATGGCTTGCTGTTGAAAATAGGACGTGTTGTTCCAGAAAGCGCTCACCTTCCTCTTGTGTCCAACTCCTGATTGCACAGTATGGCAGTTCAACTTTCTGTGCAGCTGAAAACTACTCCTTAAACATTTTTGGGGTAAATATTTTGCTGTTTGGTTGAATTGGTTTACTGTGCACGCAGTTAACTACTGAAAACAGTGTAAGGTACACAGTTGAGAAGTATTGGAACTGGAATAAGAGAAGGGATTTTGAGACTCAGAGGGAAGACTGAGAGACCTCTCCCTCTCCGTAGCAGTAATCTACCCCATCTGTAATTAATATATGTAGACGAAACAAGTCTGAAACCACAGCAGGCTGAATTTCAGATCCCTACTGGAGAGCTGCTACAGTTCTTGATAAACTTAAGGTGGTAAATGTCAACATCCTTGCCTTCACTTTGGGAAGAGCTTTTGTTCAAACTTCAAAAAAGTGTTATCAGTCTGAGTACATTGTTTAAATCCTTACAGTTCAGTTTTCAGTTGCTACATAGATGAAACTGTTGAGCAGCTTAATTATAGGGAAAAGTACTGATCTGATGTGTACTTTTATTCGTGTTCTTTAAAGACTTTTATTACACAAATTTGAGATGACTAATAAGGCTTTAGCTTGGTACATTAAACTAATACACTGGCAACTGGTAATTGTATTATTCTTGTGTATGATCTCTTGCAATCATGTTATTTGAATAATGTTAGCCTCAAAGTGGTTTTATCTTGTGGTTCCTGTTTTTGTGATCGCTATAGTGGTTTACTTACGCTCTTAGCAGATACAGTTCATTTTACAACATTCGATGTTTCAGGATGTGTGATTATACCAATCTTACATTTTTTAGCTTTCCTTTACCATACTCAAACAAATCTATGTTTTTAAAATATATATAAGTAATTACAGAAGTACTTTAATATAACTGTTGTTTATCTCCACTCTTTCAGTCTGGAATCGAGCTGTTTGTGAACAGACTTGACTCTGTGGAGTCTGTCCTTCCCTACGAATACACTGCGTAAGTATTTTCTGCTGTTTATGTAATTTATTCAGCATTTCTTCCAAAAAGTTGTTTAATTTGTCTCATAATTTTAGCTGTATCTTGTTACAGTAGTTTGCTAGTAAGGAATTTTTGCTAATATAAGTTTACTGTTTTGCTAATATAAGTTTACAAATTGTGCTAGTTTAGCACCGTATTTTCCCTACAACACAGAAGTGAGGAAAAATAAGACACAAAAAAACCCGTCCAGGTTGAGATAAAGAGTTAAGAGTTTAATATAAATGAGATAGCATAATGCACAATTACTTTAGCCCGTTTTCAGAAAAAGCACAGCAGAAAGCGCATCAAACAGAAAGCCAATGAGCTGAAAACCCAAACCCAGGAGCTAATCCTACATCCCTCCCCATCCAGCTGCCATTCCAGTGGAAGAGAGCTAACACCCAAAAATCTGGAACCCAAGAGCAGCAACCAGAACTGGAAGCATCTCATGTTATAATACGAACTTCAAGCCCCATAATACTTTGCTCCAGCCAGCACTTTCATTTTGCAGCTGGCATGAGGCAGGATGGTATGAATAGCAGCAGATTAAAACTCAACCTATGACACAAATACAGAACTTTAAACCAGCAGATGGGTGTGTACATTGCTTGCTTCTCTGGTGGTTTTGCTCATGCTGTAGGAGTAATGCATGGATTTATAGGTCCTCACATAGGTCGAATCACTGCCTTAGAGTAATTTAAGATTAAAATGTGTATGTATGTAACATTTACTGTTCTGCACTAGTTGTCATTTTATAGATCGAAGTATTACTGCTGTCTTTAGTAGCCTGCAGCCAGATGAGTTAAAGTGATAATGAAGTGCGAACTTCCCATCAGTTATTGTAATGAGGTGTTAAATGCTTTCTTGGTACACATCATAGCAGTACACCAAATGTATCTGTGCCTGGTAAAACCATGTAAAGGTGTTGTTTCAAATAACCTCTTCAATATTAACAGTCAAGGTATTAAGTACTAGTATATCTGTGCTTCAGTAAACACAGATGTGATATACTTGAATTTAGGCTGAAAAAAGCTGTTAAATGTGTTGGTGAATAAAACTGCAAAAATCTGTTTAAAATAGTTCTTGTTACAAAGGAACTGTTTGTGTGTATACGTTTTTTTTTATCTTCTTTCTCCTCCCCACCTCCCCCTCACCCCCCCAAGAATCTGGCCTGCATGCATTTCTGAGAGCTGTCATGAAAATATGTGGAGGTTTCATTCTTGGGTAAAATTCCCTGTTCAAATAAAAAACTCCTAATTACTTAAGGAGACTTTTATGCTACCATGTTTAATATAAACTGAGTTCTGAAATAGCTGGTCAAGAGATTTGATTGTTTGGTTTGGTTTAGATTTTTTCAAAATGAGGTTTTTCAAACTTCACAGTTAAAGGAAAGAAACTGTTGTCTAGAAAGCTGTATAGCTCTGTTAATTGTGATGGGTGTTGATTTGGGAGCACTGTTTGAGGTCTAATATTTGCAGCTAAGAATGTTTCATTAACTTTTTGTAACTTTCCTTTAATTCAGGTTTGATTTTTGTCAAGCAGAAGGAAAGAAGCGTCCCTCAGAAAACCTTGGCCAAGTGTTGTTTGGAGAGAGGATAGAACCATCTCCTTACAGGGTTTGTTCTCTGACAAGGGCTGTTTAGTAATGCATATGTTCAGATGTAACCAAAGGTGATCAGAATCTCAAAGGTCCTCTTCACAAGCGCTTTATCAAAATATGAAATTCCACATAATAGAAATCTGTCAGTTTAACTTAATTGTAGCTATGCGCTTTGCGTCATGAAGCTGTAGCTTGTAATGCTGTGGAAGTTGTTTTCCCTCTTTTGAACTTGCCAAAAACCTGATTCAGCGCTCATTGTTAGAGGGAATTGACTACTCCTATCTGAAAATTACTACAGCTGTAAAATCAGACAGTTAGAAATGGTGTTAGCCATTCTTGCTGGCTGAAGCTTTTGCCTTCTCTCTACATGTATGTAGTAAGAGAAAAAGTTACCAGTTGAATCTACTTGGGACAGTGTGGCTGCTGTGAGGTCAAATACTTGTTTGTTAAATCATTGCAGAAAACAGGTTCTAATCAGTAATAAGGACCTCTTAGTGTAGGGCTCCTACAACAAGCACAGGAGGGTTTTGTGGCACAGACCAATATAAAAATCTCCTCTGGAGGGTTAATATATGTAGTCTTGCTAATTTGTGAGGCGTTCTTACTATAACAGTATAGGCAATTATAAATGCATAGAGGAAGCTTGTAAAATTCTGAAGTCACACAATTATTAGAAGCTTTTTGGTCATATGTCTTTCATTTTTCTTAGTTCACATTCAACAAGAAGGAGACATGTAAATCTGTTTGTACAAAAACATATGATACCAGAAAGCCAGAAGACAAACAGAAATTAGACTTTCTGAAAAAAAGTATGCTACTGAATTATCAACATCATTGGTAAGTTGGTATCAAAATTCATAGATTATTTAGTCTGGTATGTTGGTATTAATTTAGTTTATCATTTTGCATTTACAAGTTAATAGAGGTTGAACACTAGGTATTTGCACTGAATCCATTGCCTTTCTGGTTTTGCAAAAGATACTACATTGTTTGTCTTAATAAAAAATTTTGTTTGCTCCAAGAATAAGCACCAATTGTAATGGAAACAGTCTGTTTCCAAACACAAAGCTTTGTGTGGATTTTGTGTTGCCTCTGTGCTGACTGTAAAATATTAGAAGTTAACCTTGCCCTAGCATGAGAAAAGTCTTAAGGGACCTTAGCAAAGTCCTTGGGCATTAGGAAGAAGCTCTTTATTATGAGGGTGGTGAAATACTGAAACAGGTTGCCAAGGCATGTGGTGGAGGTCCCATCCCTGGAGACATTCAAGGTCACACTTGATGGGGTTCAGAGCAATCCAGTGTCATTGGGGATGTCCCTGCTTAGTGTAGGGGGATTGGACTAGAGGACCTTCAAAGGTTCCTTCCAACCCAATGCATTCTGTGACCTTCATTCTACTGCTATGTCACCTTTGTTTTCCTTGAGGGCCTTTGCACTACTGTTGCTGGTTCCAGGAGATAGGATCAATGGTTCTGAAAGTTTTATGCAAAATGTGTTTTGCCTACAGGATGTGAAAGTGAAAAGTGACCAATAAAAATTAATTTTGAGAAATGCATAAACACTTGGTCCTTTCCTGGTCTCTGAGTTGCTCTATAACTGAGTCATCTTGGAGCATCCTGGGACTCTTTCTGGTTGGATATTGAGGTTCTCTTTGGAAAGGCATTAAGGGTGGGGCAAGGCTGAACATGTACTCTGAATTTTGTGCTGATTTTCAGTTACAATATAGCCATGCTCTGCACCCATATACAAAGGGCTGGGAAATGTTAATCAGCAGGCTCCATCTTGACATTGGAAGTACCCAGACACACTATTGGTCTTTGTATAGCGCTTTTATGTTGGTCTGCTGTGCTGATAGCAGCCTTTGGGTGCGAGGGTAGAAGCAACAGCTTGGACATGGAGTTGGCAGGGTGCCTGTGGTGTGCCATCACAAGTAATAGTAAGCATAATTAACCAACATTTGTATAATTTCAAATACAACCTCCCTGCTTCATAGAAACAAATGTTTTTGTCATCATCTAATTAGATTCAAACTTGCTGGACACAATAGTTAAAATGCAGGTGAAATGTTGAGTGTTGCAACTGTCACTAAATGTTTAAATGTCACGTTTAATTTCTTCAGTTCTGAAACAGCCACTTGTGCTGGAAAAGACAATGACTGCATTTCCTCCTCTTGGGAATCAGTATGGGATATCCCTTTTTAGGGATAAACTGTGGCTCACTCACACCTTTCTGGGAACCTCTTGAAAATTTGTGTGGTTACAAGTTGATAGAGTAGGTCAGAGTTTACAGCCAATAGCCATATGTTACATGTATGTGAACGAGGAAGTAATAAAGAAGCCCTGAAAGGTACAGCTACTTTTGCAGGGATTCAAAGTGTATATGCCTAATGCTGGAATAAGTAGAGCTTCAAACATGCTGGATTTGGTTATAGTAATATTAAATACTGCATATACTTAAAATATTTGCACCACTTTGAATTTCACTAGTGCATAACTATAAAGCTTCAGCTTTAATAATTTGTGTTTATTTTGGTGTATAAATTAAAAAGTTTCCCAAGGCTGTGATTCAGTCACACTTTGAAGATATTTTTTTTAAGAAAGCCCAAAACTTAAGCTGACAGAAACTGAAACAGAACTGTTTTAGTTTCAGTTTCTGAACTAATCACAGAGAAAAGTACTTTAAACTGGTTTCCCTCCCACCCTGAGATTAAATTGTTTTACAAATATACTTACTGTATTTAAGTATATTTTAACCTGTACAACTAACTTTATAAGACTGTTCAGATTTCAGTAAGATGATGTTTTGGTTTTCCATGCGAAAACTTCTCTTTAAATTTAGAGTGCTTCTGACATTGTTAGTACTTTTTATGGCACTTCCTACTATTTTTTTTTCTAGGCCTACTGCCTTAAAACTTTACAATTGGTAGCATGAAGAATCTCTGTTTATGCCTGTAGGGTAATGATATTCTTCCTCAGCTGCAGCTTCACAAAGTGGTAGTGGATAGATTTTTGTGGTGAATGATGCATGGTCCAAGGGTACCATTGTACAGGAATCGGCAAGGTAGTGTAAGTGAGGATTTAATAGAGGTTTATTATCCAACTTCAATTTATCATAAAATTCCTGGGGACACAGATGGCGCAAAGTAATTTTAAGGTTTTAAAAGCCACTTAATAAGATTAGGAATTGACATACTGAATTGGACTCAACAGCTACGCTGTTATCTTGACTGACAACGTTCATCACCAGATGTTCTTGAGAGACATGTAAGAACACTGTTGTATAGCATATTTGCCCCACATTTGAAGATTAACTGTGAAAAATTATTTGCTTCTTAAACTGTCAAGTTTTTCCAGCAGTGCTGCTTGAAGGCAGCTCAGTATGCCTTTGGAGCAGAGGGGGCAAGGGAAAGTCTACCCTAACCAAATTCATTTGCAATAGGTTAATCCTTTACCTGGTTTTGATAGTGAAATTTAAATACTAACAAAAGCAGAAGGTATCTCTACCATATATTATATGACTAAAATTCCAAATATGATCTAAGTGTAATGAATCTGCTTAATGGTACCCCATAGTTAGCAGGGTGGAGTGAGTAGGATATAGTTGGTGCTGCCCACTGCTTGCTACTGTGATAGTCTTTGGAATGTCCTGAGAACCTGAGAAGTGTGGCTTTGGAAGGCCTGTCTTCACCTATTCCACCATGTTAATATAAATGAATAATATTCCTACTAATTTCTGTCTGGTAGCTAATGGTAAAGATGACGCAAATCTCTTTAGTGTGAACAAAGGCAGCACATCCTTCTCTTTTTCTCTTATCTGTTAATGTGCTTTTAAAAATGGTGCTAATTTAGAGATTGATAAAATACACAACAGTCTAAGTAATGCTTTGGTTTTGTTACCTGAATTAATAATTCTCGAGTCTTAGTTAGGTACTAAAAGTGCCTAACAAAGTAGTAACATGTATCTCTTAACATTAATAGCCTACTGATTATATTGCAGTATCACAGTGTATCAGAGGTTGGAAGGGACTTCAAGAGATCATCAGGTCCAACCCTCCTGCTATAGCAGAAGCACTTAGGGTAGTCTGCACAGGAGTGCATCCAGGTGGGTTTTGAAAGTCTCCAGAGAAGGAGACTCCACAACCCGCCTGGGGAGCCTGTTCCAGTGCTCCCTCACTGTAAAGAAGTTTCTCCTCATGTTGAGGTGAAATCTTCTATGTTCAAGTTTGAACCTGTTGTTCCTTGGCTTATTAGTGTGCACCACTGAAAATATCCTGGCCCCCTCCTCTTGACACCCACCTCTCAGATATTTATACACATTGATGAGATCCCCTCTCAAGTCTTCTCTTCTCCAGACTAAATAGCCCCAGGGATCTCAGTCTCTCTTCATAGATGGAAGATGCTCAAGTCCCCTAATCATCCTCGTGGCTCTTCATTGGATTCTCTCCAGTAGGTCTCTATCTCTCTTGAACTGGGGAGCCTGAAACTGGGCACAGTATTCCAGGTGTGGTCTCACGAGGGCAGAGTAGAGAAGTAGAAGAACTTCCCTAGACCTGCTGGACACACCTTTCCTGATACATCCCAGGATCCCATTAGCCCTCTTGGCCACAAGAGCACATTGTTGTTCCATGGAGAACTTGCTGTCCACCAGCACTCTGAGGTCTTTCTCTGTGGAGCTGCTTTCCAGCAGGGCAGCCCCTAACCTGTACTGGTGCCTGTTGTTATTTCTCCCCAGATGTAGGACCCTGCACTTGTCCTTATTAAACTTCATGAGGTTTGCCTGCACCCAGCTCTCCAGCCTGTCCAGGTCACGTTGGATGGCTGCACAGCCTGAGGGGGTGTCAGCCAACCCCCCCAGTTTTGTATCATCAGTGAACTTGCTGAGGGTACTCTCAATGCCCTCATCCAGGTTGTTGATAAAGATATTGAACTAAACTGGACCCAGTACCAATCCCTGGGGGACACCACTGGCCTCCAAGTTGACTCTGTGCCATTGATGATGACCCTCTGAACTCTGTTGTGGAGCCAGTTTGCAATCCAACTCACAGACCAACCATCTATGCCACAGCTCCTGAGCTTTTCTATGAGGATGTTATGGGAGGCAGTATCAAAAGCTTTACTGAAGTCAAGATATATGACATCCACTGCTCTTCCCTCATCTACCCATTTGGCCATAACTTCATAGAAGGCTATCAGATTAGTTAGACAGGATCTCCCCTTGGTAAATCCATGTTGGCTACTCCTGATAACCTTCTTGTCTTCCATGTGGTTCAAAATGACCTCCAGGATGAGCTGCTCCATCATCTTTCCAGGGATGGAGGTGAGGCTGACTGGTCTGTAGTTGCCTGGGTCCTCCTTGCCTTTTTTGAAGACTGGAGTGACATTTGCTTTCTTCCAGTCATCAGGCACCTCTCCTGTTCTCCATGACTTTTCAAAGATGTTGGAGAAAGGTTCAGCAGCAGTATCAGCCAGCTCTCTCAGCACTCGTGGATGCATCCCATCAGGGCCCATGGATTTGTGTGTCTTCGGATGGTATAAGAGATCTCTAACCCTGTCCTGACTGACCAGAGGAATGACTACACCTCTCCAGTTCTGCTCCCTTGCTTCTAGAGACTGAGGTTCCTGAGGGCTGGTCTTAGGAGTAAAGACTGAGGCTAAGAAGGCATTCAGCAGCTCTGCCATCTCTACATCATCAGTTTCCCCATCTCCCCTCTTGTTCAGCAGTGGGCCTACCTTTTCCCTGATCTTCCTTTTATCATTGATATATTTGAAAAAACTCTTCTTGTTCTCTTTCACCCTTCTGGCAAGATTCAGTTCCAGGAGGGCCTTGGCTTTCCTTGTTGCATCTCTACATTCTCTGGCTACATCTCTATAATCCTCCCAATTGACTAGTCCCTCTTTCCACATATTGTAAACCTTTTGAGTTTTACTAAGAGTCCCTTGTTTATCCGTGCAGGTCTTCTTCTTGCCTTAGTTGATTTTTTTTTGAAGGTAATACATTTCTCTTGAGCTTGGAGAAGGTAATGTTTGAATATTAACCAGCTCTCCTGGACCCCACTTCCTTGAATATTAACCAGCTCTCCTGGGCCCCACTTCCTTCCAGAGCCCTAGTCCACTGGATATTTCTAAGTAGAGTCTTGAAGAGGTGCAAGTTGGCCCTTTTAAAGTCTAGGGTTAAAATTTTACTTATCACCCTGCTTTTTTGTCTGTTGATATTAAACTCTAACATGTCGTGGTCACTGCAACCAAGATTACCCCCAACCTTGACATCTACAACCAGTCCTTCTTTGTTTGTTAATACCAGGTCCAGCATTGCACTCCTCCTTTTTGGTTCTTCAACTACTTGCAGGAGAAAGTTGTCATCAATGCATTGCAGGAACCTTTTGGACTGTTTGTGCTTGGCTGTGTGATCTTTCCAACTAATATCTGAGTGGTTGAAGTTGCCCACAAGCACCAGGGCACTTGATCTTGATATTGATGAGATATTCAATGGTAAAGGATATTCAGTAGCTTGATAGGGTTTACAAAAAATCTGTATTACTACCTTTTAGCAGGATGTCTTTTTTTTTTGTTTGTTTTTGGTCTAGTGAATACACAAAAAGCAGCAGTTGTCTCATGACTTTCTGGGAAGTTCATTAATAGACCTTTAAAAACATACCTTGGAGCAAATAATGATGCTCTAAGGACAGCTACTGAATTTTTACAGTCTTCTTCCAGTGACTTTCTTTTGGGATTTATTATTCATCTAGTCAGGAGTTCATAACAAAGAAACAGGTTGGGTTGCTGGGGTTTTTTAGTAGTTACTCTAAGGAAGAGACATCACCATGCTGGGTGTCTTTCTCTGTGTTTAAAAGTATTCTTGGTTTTGACATTTGTACTGTTAGTAACATGTTGGATACTGGTTGTATCTTACTGTCTTAATATATCTGCAACTCTTCATGGGGATGTGGGATTCCTACAAAAGCTTCTGGCTGAAAATGAACTACAGACCTACTGGGCTCAGAACTTTTTTAGGTGTGTATATATATGAATATAAATCTTGTGAGTTAATATAAAAGAAGGGGATAGACAATGGAGGGAGGTTTGAAAGTGATTATCTTCCCAAATGTGTGGCAGCTTACAGTTTTTTGCTGATGTAAACTAGTTAAAATACTCTGTACTTTTGGGGAGCTACAGCTGAGGTCAGTAATCAGGAATTTGCTTAAATAGAGAAAACAAACAAACAAAAGCAACTTGCACTTTAGCTTTACTGCAAAATAGAAGTTTCAAGAGTGCCATGAAAAATGTATTTTACAGTGGAAGAGCAGTGAGGAAGCTGCCTAACTAATATATGTGTAGGCAATTTTTAAAATTTTACGTTCTGTCTTAAAATTGAAATTATCAAGTTAATTTTTTCTGGTTTAGTGAATTATTTTTAAAGATAAAATAATGAAATGTGCGATTGTTGTGCCTTTGTAATGGAAGACTTTTATGTATTGAACTATGCTTGTGAGAGGACTTCAGAAATCAGTGCAGTGAATAGAACGTTTTGGTGGTCACAGAGTAAGCCTCTTTTCAAGCCATGTTCTGAAGAAATAGATGGATTGAAAAAAAAAAAAGGAATTCTAAAAATAGATAATTTCAGTAGAAGAGCTATGTGCTTATATCTCCTCTGGAAATTGGATTGGCAATTAGTGCAATTCCATGGGTTGAGATCTGAAAGAAGTATTATTCTTGTAATTAATTTTATAATTATTCATATTAAACGGTTAGATTAATATTAGTCTGGTTTTGTTTCCATTACACTGTGTATTTTGAAAAGTTGTGAAATGCCACTGTGCCATTTACAGGATTGTGGACAACATGCCTGTGACCTGGTGTTATGATGTTGAAGATGGCCAGAGGTTCTGCAATCCTGGTTTTCCTATTGGCTGTTATATTACAGAAGATGGCCGGCCCAAAGATGCGTGTGTTATTAATGTATGTTTGTGCAATTATTTTCTTAATATTCCAGTTTTACTAATATAAAGACTTGCATTTCTCCTTTGCCATGTTTCTGTGGTGAAAAATTAGGTTGTTGCTTAAAACCTGGTGTTTTGATATCTCTGCAAGTAGCACAATTGGAAGTCTCATCTAAGCCTAACTTTGTCTTTTGTGTTGCATAATAGAAAAGGGCTCTAAAAGATATGAATGTGTGTAGCATTTGGTACATGTAAGGGGTAAAGGAGAAGAAAAATGTCTTCTTTGCCTAAGAAGCCTAAACATTTGAAGTCTTCAACTTCACATTTTGTGGAATACAAGTATTTTCATGGAAGCAGGTTTGCATAGACATGCTTGTACCTCAGTGGAAATTAGTACTTCTTGAAGTACCTAAAACTGTGGGCAAATGGAAGAAAGCGGAATCTAAGATTTCTGAGTGAAAAAAATAATCTTTTCCTGTGAGAAATGGAAATACTGGATTAACTAGTGGAGGTCCAAATAAATGCACTGTAAGCATCATGGAGGTAAGACTGCAATAGAAAGTCTAGGATGTCTTTAGGTTACCACAGACCTCTTCCATGGAGAGGTCACTGAAACCCTGGAGCAGATCTTTTGTTTTACCAAAATGGTTTGTTTTACTTAATGTACCATACCAAACACAGTACTTTATGCAATTTCTAATTTTGTGTCCTTGCCTCCATAATGAATTGGTTTCAGAGGCTCATTATGAACAGTTGCATTTATAATCAAGTATAACCTGGCAATATTATTTTAATCTTGTTTAAATACTTGTTTTTAATAAAAGGGAAACACCTGTTGAAGGAGTAATGGAAAGATTATTGAAGAATGCTTTTTTAATATAACTATTCTTGCAGTTAGGGTGGTTTGTAGGAAGGGGTGATGGTAGAACCCTGAAGAAATACTAACTGAACTTTGGTAGACATAATGCTCATGATTTAGCAACCCCTTAAACTGACTATTAAATTCCAAGCTATTGATTCCCTTCACCTGAGATTTGTATTCAGCAATTTTGGATGCTGCTGCAGTTCATCTCTGTGTGTTTTTAGTTTCAAATGTCAAGGTGGCTCTGTCACAGACAGCAATTATTTGCATTGTTAGTCTTGGAAGGTTCTGTTTAATCTGTGAAAACTATGCGTGTAATTTTAAAATAGGCGACATTTATGAAATGCTTCTGATATGAAAGTTGCCACATACTTACCTATTTAGTTTAGTACTTCAATTAAATGAGATGAGACATCTTCAGTTACCAAAATATTTTAGGAAATATATTTGTTTTTATACATTTTATATTTAAATATATTTTTGCATTTTTCAACTGTAGTATGACAGTTCTTAGCATTAACTTTTGTAGTTTGGGTTTTTAATGCAAGGCTTGAATGGAAAGACTTTACCATTTTGTATTCGTAGAATCTCACATTCATCTTGTAGAACTTCTTGACAGAACCAATCTATGCAGTCTAAAATTCTGTTATGTAAGCTTCTGCCTAAGGTTTTTTAGATGTCTTTATCTTTTTGATTGCTTAACATCATCTTTTATCATTGCAGTCAGAATTTCATGAAAAAGATACTTTTTATATCTTCAACCATGTTGACATAAAAATATACTACCATGTTGTGGAAAATGAAGCTCTGGGAGCAAGACTAGTTGCTGCTAAACTTGAACCAAAAAGGTTAGTCCTTGAAAAGTGTCTTGCCATCACACAAAATAGTCTCTATCCCAAGATACTTGCTTCAATTTGGGGGCCTGTTGCTAGTCAGAAATGTTTTCAGATCTGTGACCTGCTTGATTAGGTTTCATTGATGCAGTGCGCTATAGGACAGTCTAACGTATCTTGTTCTAAACTCAATAGATCTTTGTGTGCTGTTTTCTATTTGGGCCAAAAAAAGCTAACGTGAAACCTGGAAGTGGTGTGTGCTCAGTGAAACAACTCTCATTTCCCTACTGGGGAATGTTTTGTCTTGTCTTAGACCACCGATGCCTGAGGTAGAACTAATAGGAGTGCAGCATTTGATATCTTCATCAGTCAGGAACCTGATGCTTTTGTAAGATGAATAAATCATTTCCTAAGAGTGGTGTCGGTGAAGGAACTTTCATTCCATGTTTTTTCTTCCCACAGTTACAAGCACACTCATCCAGACAACCCTGATTGCTCAGGCGTACCTATGGATATAAGTAACAAGGCTAATGGAGAAGTCAAAATTGCTTACACGTACTCAGTTTCTTTTGAAGTGAGTATTAAGCTTTCTGTGATAGTTACCTCTTAAAATCATGCATTAATACTCTGAATTGTAAAGATGAACAACTAAAATTCTATGAGAAGACTATATTTGTGGTTTTAAAACTTCGAGCTGGAGATAGCTTATGTTTTAACCACACATACTCTGAATGTGAAATGCGTATGTATTTTCTAAAAGAATTTTGCTGTCCATGTTTACTTAGGTTATCTGGTAGATTATTTTTTCGATCCAAGTTAAGTCTGAGAAGTCATGTTTCAGCAAATAGCTGTGGTAGCTAGGTTGAAGCTGATCGTTTTCTGTTCTCTTGCTGCAAAAGCCTTCTCTCCAAAGCGTTCTTCCCACGGAAATCAGCAAAAGAATAGGAAGCTGTTATACTTTACTTCTCTCTTTAAAAGGAGAGGAGCATATAGTATGTCAGGAAACTTCAGGGAGCAGCAATACCTGAGTATGTTTTCATTCTGGTGACAAGAAAGAGATTTTTTTTTTTTAATTATTGTTGTTGGGGTTTTTTTTAATGGACTTTACTGGACAAACTGTTAGCCAAACTGTTTTACTATTAGTCTAAAACCTTAAAATGCAAATGACTCAGTAAAAACAGTGCAGATTACAACTAATTTGGTTTCTTGATTCCTTGTGTATGTATTGAGGGGATAGCTGCCACACCATTTCGTATTTTCAGTGTCAATAATTCTGTGATTCTTCTGGATACAAAAGATTTTACTCTTCACTCTTTGTCATTGTGGATTTTTGGACAATTAACAGATTAAAAAATGGCAATAAGGCAGCTTTTGTTTCTGTTTAACCTTGCTCTGATTACAAGGTCAGTGGTGCATTTCAAAATGATAGGCCATTGGCATGTCAAGGCTGTTCATGTGTCTGTCTTACTTCCAGACTTACCAGCCTGCTGTAGAATTTAGTTAAACTGTGGTGAGAGTAAACAGTTGGTCTTTAAAGCTAAAGTTAGGGTGTGGGACACCTTACTGTAGTCTTTCAGTATTCAAAAACTGTAAGAAAGTTGACAATATTTTCAGCCAGGCCTGTTGCAACAGTACAAGGGGTAATGGTTTTAAACTAAAAAGGTGTAGATTTAAACTAGCTGTAAGAAAGATATTTTTACCATGATGGTGCTGAAACACTGGAACAGGTTGCCCAGAGAGGATGGCAGAAGCCCCTTGCCTGGAAACATTTGAGGTCAGGTTGGGCAGGGCTCTGAGCAACTTGATCTAATGAAAGATGTCCCTGCTCACTGCAGGGGGTTGAACTAGATGATTTTTGAAGACCCGTTCCAATCCCAAACCATTCTCTGGTTCTGTGATCCATAGCCACTGTCATGAGAAGTTACACAGTGAAGCACTGGTCTTGGAGTATCATAACGTTACCACAGTTTCTCAGGCATGAACCTGTTATGTCACTATAGAGGTGTTTTTACAATTGCCATGGTAGTTCTTTACTCTGGTAATGTACCAGATGACCTAATAAAATTCATGATGCAATGAATAGTGTAAGAAAAATATTCAGAAGGGATTATATTATGCATGATTTAATAACCGATAAACTTTCTCCTGAATTTGTATACTGAAAAGCAAGTACTTCTGGAAACATGTGAGAAGTTAGTAATTAAGAATTACATTAACTTCATGCAATTTTATAGTTTCTTTGAAAAATGACATGCCCAGCTGTGTGTGTTACTGTTTTGTGCACAGCATTGCATCACTTCAAGGTTGTCCATTGGGTTAGAGATCAAGGTTTCAGACAGAAAAAGTCATTGTAGGTATGGGGAAAAGTCTGATTCTAGCCTAGAATCATTGATACTGGTCTAGAAACTTACTACTTGATTTAAGACCTGGTTTTATTACCTCAGTGAACTGGCTAGATTGTTTTAACCTGCTGGAGTGTTTTTTTTTTTTTTTTTTATTTTTAAAATCAGGCTGTACTGGAAAGTACTCTTACTCATGTATGTTATAAATTACTGAAATAATATCCTGTCAGAAAAGCCGCTTTTTTGTGTGTTTACTCTGCAAAATGAAACAAAGAAATGTTCTTTCTGAAATGTTTCCAATCAGTGAATGTTCAGTCTGAATAAGTATAATCCCTTGAAATGCCTGAAGGAATAATTTATTTCTCTCTACTAACAATGCAAGTTCTGTAGCTGTCTCTCCATCTGTCTTACAGTATAATAAGATGAATGTAACTGGATTGGTAGTTGGCACTGAAGCAAGGTTGTGTGAAAGCAAAGGATAACCTGGACACGGATCTATCTAGAAAGTAGAATATTATGCTGGGAAACACATAGCAGAGTTTAGTTTCTCAGTGTCTGTGGTGTTGACTAACATATAATAAAAGATATATGTTCTTTTATTATTGTGCTAGTCGTTTGAATTCCAGATGAGTGAATGTAATTCTGGAAGGGAGGAAGTACAATGAAATTAATTTGATTTGCCTTTATGTCTTACAATAACATGAGTGCTCAGTACTACTCAGAAAATACATTAGGTTTAGGTTCTGTGATCAAATCCTAGGTTTGTTTTAGGTAGTTATTATTAAACTATTCCCTTTAAGGCATACAACATAACATTTCCAATTTGTCATGAGATTTAAGATTGCTTTGGCAGGATCATCAACTTGTCATTTTACAAGATGGGTACTGATTGTATCTGAAACTCATGTGTTTGCTCTTTCAGGAAGAAAAAAGTATAAGATGGGCATCAAGATGGGATTATATTTTGGAATCCATGCCACATACACACATTCAATGGTTTAGGTGAGAACAAAGTTTATCTTCACAAGTGTACTGTACTGTGTTTGTGCTGTGCAGTTTTGGTAGCAGAAGGGCAGGCTACAGGGGTGGCGTGTATGAGAAACCACTAGAAGCTTTCCCAGCTCCAAGTTGGACCTGCTGCTGGCCAAGGTGAAGCAAATAGGTGAGAAGAGGTAGCACCTCTGTGATAACATTTAACAAGGGGAAAAAAAACTGCTGAGGAACAGCAGCCAGAAGAGAAGAGTGAGAAACAACCCTGCAGACACCCAGGTTAGTGAAGAAGGAGGGGAAGGAGGTGCTGCAGCCACAGGAGCAGATATTCCTGTTCAGCCTGTGGTAAAACCCATGATGAGTCAGGCTGTTTCACTGCAGCCCACGGAGGTTAACAGTGGAACAGATCTCCACCTGCAGCTCATGGAGGACTGCATGCCAGAGCAGATGGCTATATGCAAAGAAGGCTATGACTGCATGGGAGGCCTGTGCTGGAGAAGCCTTTTCCCGAAGGTCTGCATCTCATGGAAGGGACCAACATGGTAGACATTGGTGAAGAACTGCAGTCTGTTGGAAGACTCATATTGGAGAAGTTTTTGTAGGATTGTCTGCCGTGGAAGGGACCCCATGCTGGAGCAGGGGAAAAGGGTGAAGAGTCCTGCCCTTGAGGATGAAGGAGCAGCAGAGATGTGTGATGAACTGGCCACAACCCCTGATTCCCCATCCCTCTGCTGCTGCAAGTGGGGATATTTGAGAAAGCTGGGGGTGAAACGGGCCTGGGAAGAAGGAAGGAGTCCAAGGAAGGACGTTTCTAGGATTTTGGTTTATTTCTCAATAGCCTACTCTAATTTGATTAATAACAAACGGATATTGAAAAAAATAATTTTTTTTCCACCCCCAAGTTGTGTCTGTTCTGCCCATGACCATAATTGGTGTGTCATCCCTCCCCATCTTTGTCTTGACCCACCGGCCTTTTGCTATATTTTCTCCTCCCTATTCCACTGGACACTTAGTTAACTGGTTCTTAGTTGCAGGCTAGGCCTGAACTGACACTTACACTGAAATCTGAATTATGATTTTTTTTTTTTTTTAATTCAGTATTATGAATTCCTTGGTGATTGTCCTCTTTCTGTCTGGAATGGTAGCTATGATTATGTTGAGGACGCTGCATAAAGACATTGCAAGATACAATCAGATGGATTCCAGTGTAAGTCTAAAATATGCCTCCTAAAATTTCTTTGGAATGTCATTTTTTTCAGATAAATGTATTTATGTAATAAGCTATATAAATAGCAATCCACTGTAGTAAAATAGGTATATTTCCTCTACAGGAAGACGCTCAAGAAGAATTTGGCTGGAAGCTGGTTCATGGTGATATTTTCAGGCCTCCAAGAAAAGGAATGTTGTTATCTGTTTTTCTAGGCTCTGGCACGCAGATCTTAATAATGACTTTTGTTACCCTGTGTAAGTAATAAAATGGGTAGGAATTAGTTAAGTACAGGCAATTTTTGGCTTCTAATTGCATGGTACTAGCAAAACCAACAGTGTATTTTTTTTATCTAGAAATTTCTTAAAAGTCTTCAAGTTAGAAACAATTGAGCTGATGTAGTATGCACAGCTTTTGAGATAAGTGATATACTGGCTTTTAAGTCAAATGCATAGTTAACTTTTTCAAATTGTGTCTCTACTGTGTAGTTTTTGCTTGCCTGGGATTTTTGTCACCTGCTAACCGAGGAGCTCTAATGACTTGTGCTGTAGTTTTGTGGGTACTGCTTGGAACTCCAGCTGGTTATGTTGCTGCCAGATTCTACAAATGTGAGTAGAAGTTATTTTAAATGATGAGGCTTAAGTTCATTAAATTAAATTATCGTCATAGAACTGATTTTTTTTTGCAGTACTGTTGTAGTTTCCCTCAGGGCAACTTGGAGAAACATACTTACCTTAACAATAGAAAATATATATGGAATACTGACATGGGTACTTTGGGTTTTGATGTGATCATTCCTAAAGACCCTAAATGGCTCCTGCAATTTATGGAATTGGGAAGCGAATTCCATTTTTCTAGTAATAAGCTTATTGTATCAAACAGTTTTGTATTTCTGTTTCCTACAGCTGGGAGTGGTGGTATTAGCATGCATTTAGTTTTAGCCATCTATGTTACTTGGTAATTTTTTTTTTCCCCCCACATCCCTCCACCCCCGATCATGAACCTCTGTTCTTGCGTGCCTGAGATTTGTCACTTCTTTTTTGCTAGATCCTAGGTCTTTGAGAGAATGGTCCTTATCAGACTGTGGCAGGGGCCCAGGGGAAAGGACTACTTGGTATTCTGTAGTTATACAAATCAACCCTGTGGTGTTCAAGCACCTAATAGTAGTTAGTTGCTACTGTGTTCCTTCACTTACCCCAGCTAGCTGTTGTTTCAAGGCCTGCCTATCAACTTGAGATGATTTGCCCCTGTAATCTCTGATGTATTTTAAAGTGAAGCACACTATTCTGCATACAGCTTTGTTTTAGTTACTTACTCAAGGTAAAAGACTTTATAACTGAGCAAGCTGGGTATTTTGGACTATTTTAGTTCTGAGCATACAGGGCTAGAGAAGTTTATTTCTGAACTTCAGCCTGGCAGTTGGCATTGGAGTTCTTTTCCTGAACTGGTTTGTGATTTTGCACATGTGGAGAATTGTTAGGGGAAGGGCATTTGTATTTTCTAAGGAGTTTTTCCACAATAGTAGTGATATGATAGTGAACTAGTCCTTTTCCTAATTTTTAGGGCCAATTAGACTTAAATGGAAGAAGACCTCAGGACTAAGAACACAACTGAGGACAGAATTATTCTTTATATATATCGTGCTGTATCTTACATGTTTTGAAGGATATTTTGAAGTGTATAGATCATTAATTCAGTCCTGTATCTTTGATGGAGATTTCATACTGTGCTTATTAGGAATAATTTAGTTTATACTTGAATATAGTGTTTAACCTACTATCAGTGATAACTATCAGTTTAACTCACTGTCAGTGACTGATCCAGATACTTTTGGTATGACATGAGGTGGTTCCTATCCTCTATAGAGTATGTAAACATGAATGTTTCTCCTTAAAGTATGCAAATAATGTGAAACAAAAAAAGAAAAAAAGGCAGCTGAAATGTATATCCACATTTAAAAGGGTTTTTTCAACATTGCATTTGAAAAATGAATCTTGAGTTGAAATGAAATGGTTAATCTTAATAACCGATACTGTGTTCTTCCAAGGTTTTATGAAGAAATAGAGACTTAATTAAAATCACTCTAACCATAATCACTTCTGACTCAAAGTAAAAAGGCATGTCATTATCGCAGTGCTCAGATGGAATTGTCAGCTTCACTGAATTCCAGCAGGATATTTTCATTTGAAAGTATGCTGACTAGAATTTTTATCAGCATAGTGCAAGTTCATATTTTATTTAGTAAAGCTATCATTGGTCTTCTGGTATCACCACTGCCTAATGCTGTTAAGAGAACATCACCACTTCCTGTAAGTGTGTCAGTCCTGACTTTCTTGTATGATTTGTAGACAAGAATTATTCCAAGAGAACTGTTAAGCTTACTTTTTACATTTATGTATTTTTTCCCTACTGAAACCTGCAGTCACATGCTAGAAAGCTTAAACTACTTAATCATTCCAGGTTTAAACTGTTTTTTTAAGACTTAGAAGTAGTGCAAATCTGCTCCCTCCTTTTAGCAGATAAGGTGGCCAGAGACCCAGTTTACCTAATTGGACATTTCCTGACCCTGGTCTGAGGCTCTTCTTTGCTTTGAAGCTCTGTGATTAAGCCATGTGATGGGGGAATTCAGTCTTATTACTGCAGGTTTACTGTTTTAAACTTGGGCATGGTAGAACATTATTTTGAGTGTTTGCAAGCTAAATATAACAAGTAAATGGACTGGAAAATTAATAGTTGTGAGCTTAATGCATGATTTGATGACTGTCAAATGTTTTAATACAGCATTTGGAGGTGAGAAATGGAAAACAAATGTCCTGCTGACATCATTCCTTTGTCCTGGGTAAGTTGAGAGTATCACTGTGATTAAAAGAATTAAATTGCTTCTCTGACATGCATAGCTAATTTTTAAGTTTCACCTATATATCTTACTACATTGTCCCTTTCTTCCAGAAGCTGGAAGGTAAATCTATGAATCTATGAATATCACAACACTTCTGACAAATATAAATATACTAATGGTGTATTATCTTTAGATTTATTTCCTTTATTTCAGTAAGCATTTGTTTAATCTTACCACATGAAAAGATTGATTAAGAAAGAACATTATGATACTAGTAAGTTTTAGACAGGCACACTTTTTCGTTGCTTTCTTTTACTCTCTAGGCTGTTTCTCTGACCACACTGTAGTTGGTCTCCTATAGTGTCATGTACTGTATAACTGCTGTGATAAATGTTTCTGCTTCATCACAGCAAGCAGTCTTACCCTGAAGTATAGTTAAGACAAGCATACATTTGAAACTGCTTAGTTGGAATGTCAGCTCCTGCAGGAGTTCAATCCCACTAGATTAACAAAGAATTGCTTGTTTGACCTCTTCATTTTGATATATTTCTGTGTGTCATTTGATTTTTAACAAATTTACACTAAAATCTTAATGCGGTGCTATTGCTTTGTTAACATTTTTAAATGTATCTTAAAGGTATTTCTGTGCTTTCAGTGTGTTACGTATTTTTCAGAATTGTATTTGCAGATTTTTTTATCATGAACCTCATTCTCTGGGGAGAAGGCTCTTCAGCAGCTATTCCATTTGGTACTTTGGTTGCTATTCTGGCATTATGGTTTTGCATATCTGTACCGCTGACGTTTATTGGTGCCTATTTTGGTTTCAAGAAACATGTAAGTGCTTTTGAAAATTGTTTTGTAACTGTGTATACACAGATATTTTTCATTGTGTAGACCATGACTAAGGTAGCACCTAAGCTAGTTGCATTGTCAGCTCCAGTTCTGTGTTCGGCATCAGGTATCTGATCTTGGCATTCTGAGACTTCAGCATTTAGCTATTGTTGGGCATTTTTATTTTAATTAACATCTCTTTCATTGCTTTCATTGCTTAAAAACAAAAAAATCAGTTGACCCAGCTGGGCATAAGGAAAAGCAACTTTGCATTTCTGATTTTCTCCCATGTTTTTTGTTTCTGTCCACCCTCTACACTGAGGGTATTTTCTGGTCAAATTGCTAGAGTTCTCATGAAGTCTCTTTGCATAAGTGTTCTGATAACCGTCTCTGCTTGATGAACATTAATCGGGATTTACTCCTAAGATGGGCAGTTTTACTTACTTATAGGCAGGGCTCTTTGTGACACTGGTGACCAAACCTTAACTAATGAAATTAGTCTTCTCTTTTTGCTTAAAAAGTGCTTTACAGTGCCCCACAAATGTAAAGATCTATAAATTGTAACATTTTGTTTGTTTTTTTCCTGCATAGGAAGCTAGAGTTCCATCTCTCTGTAGCTCTCATGGAATACCTTCAGAGAATATTTAAGTATTTTAGAAGGCACTTTTAAAATTACTTTTTAATTATTCCGTTTTCCTTAACCAGAATTCGGTGGTTTTTTTCTGATAACCATGTTGAAATTCCACTAACCCCCCCTGAATTATACAGAGAGAATTCTTTTAAGAAAGGAGGATTTCATGAACGCTAAGGCAGTGCGACAGGTGCCACAACTACATTTGAATCAGAAAGCAAGTACATAGCAAGTATGTATTGATGCATCTTAAATTAGGATTCAATTGCTAGATTAAATCCTCTCAATTTGTAAATTTAATCTAATGTGATTCTTGGAGTAAATCCTGAAAAGCAACAAAGGGGGAATTTTAGAAGGGGAAAGCAAGAGTGTGTACTACCACTACCCACCAGCTTAAAAAGAAAAAATCAGCTCAGACTCTGTAACAGATCATAGACAGAATCTTAAAAAGGGAAATCCAAAATAACTGTTGCTGTCTTTTCAATAAGAGTTGTCTTTTAGCTTGTTTGGCTAACAAATATTGGTAGCTAGGCTGGTAGCAAAACCAGATGTAGTGGTAGCTGGATACGTGCGTGCTCAAAACAAATGTTAGATTTTTGCCACCATTCATTTCAGAAAGAAAGCAAAAGCGTAGTGATGTAGTTTGACATTTTATTTAGCAATTGCTTCTTTTTTTGTTTAAAGGCTATTGAACATCCTGTTCGCACAAATCAAATTCCTCGTCAGATTCCTGAGCAATCATTCTATACAAAGCCGTTACCTGGCATTATCATGGGAGGGATTCTACCTTTTGGATGTATCTTTATACAGCTGTTCTTTATTCTCAATAGTATTTGGTAAGTTAAACATTTTCTCTGCCACAAAAGGTGATCATATCTTTGGGAAAGCTTTTGTTCAAAGTGTTTTGGCTGATTCTTCTTGATGCAGGATTACCAGAATACTGGTTCAATAAAAACCTAAACGTTAATCTCTATAATATTTTGTGATTTAGAGGATAGTTGGTGCCTGTTTTGCTTATTCAGGTGTGTGGAGAAGTGGCTGTGATATGTTTAGCAATTTATAGCTGACCTGTCATAGTCAGATAGCTAGTTTTCTCATGCTACTCCTGACTTCGTATGGCAGTGGCTCTGAAGCTGACATAAGACGTATAACTTGAAAGTAGTAAGTATATTAAAATTGACTTGAGATTTATTTTTTGTAGTTGTTGGACTAGCAAAGTATTACTACTCTTGGGGGGAAAAAAAGTACCAAGAATAAATGTTGTGAAATTTTTATAAAGGAAGGCACCAGAGTTGTGGTTGTGGAGTCTCCTCTGGAGACTTTCAGGACCTGTCTGCATGCCTTCCTGTACGATCCTGGGTGATCCTGCTTTTGGTAGGGGAGGTTGGACTCAGTGATCTCTGGAGGTCCCTTCCAACCTCTAACATTCTGTAATTCTGTGAAAAGTAAAGAATCAAAGACTAGTCCAGTGTAAGTGAATTCTGATGTGTGCTCATAGCACACTGACAAACTAACCTGCTGTGAAAGATTTGTCTTCCTCTGGCACAATTTAGTTATTGGGTCTCGTTAAACTGTTTCTGAACCTTGACTAGGTTCAGAAATGTCTACCCAATGTAGTCAGCTACAGCATTTGACATTTCTTGTTATTTTGCAGTTCTGCCTCTTTGATTGAAATGTGAGGTGAAATACAAGTTCTGCTGAAGTCAGTGGAAGAGGTCACACTGACTTCACTGTAACTGTAATTTCACTCATTATGTCCAGTCAGTTCTTTCCCTAAAATCCCATCCAGGGCTGTGCTTTGGGCTTGCTCTCTTGCTGTTTTCAGACTGAGCTTCCAAGGCTGCTGTTCTTCAGCTAAAAAACAAATTAGCCAGTCCGGTCACACAACTGACAATGCCTCAGTAGGAAGGGAAACGCTTAAGGTGTAGGCAATAGTACTGCATATGAAGAAATAATATTAGTAGCACAGTGTCCATTTTAATTTGGGGATTTTTTTTTTAAACTCCCATTTATAGGTCTCACCAGATGTATTACATGTTTGGCTTCCTGTTTCTGGTATTCATTATTTTGGTTATTACATGTTCTGAGGCCACAATACTGCTCTGCTACTTCCATCTATGTGCAGAGGTAAGAGATATTCTTTAGTATTTATATTTGGTGATGTTTTAAGGATGCTTCCAAGAAATTTTAAGGCTTTTGTAATTGAAGTATTCCAGAGTTCAACATAAGCACCATTACTCAATGTCCTTAAACCATGTTTTTAAAAAGTGAAGCAGAAGTGAAGCAGACCTCTTTTAGCAAAATTTGTAACAAATACTGAAACACTGCTGTGACTGCCCCTAAGTCTGATATCTTATCTTTTAAAGTTTAAGAACTGTATGTGGTCTGAAAATGCTAAACTAATCTGTTAACTATATTCAATCAAAGTGCATTTTGAACATGCCCATCCTTGTGGGGAAAAAAATCTCTGTGACTCACAACAGTAGGTCTGCCTTATTTAGGATTTTAGATTTTTGCTATTTGATACTGATCTTTAATTGATCAATTTCCTATATCTAATTGTGAATGGTGTGGTTAAAGCAGTATTGATTTTTTTTTAAATTTTTTTTTATATACAGTAAAAAACTATATAAAAACTCACTTTTGAGGTAAACCAGTGATCAAAAAAAGTAGCTCTGCATCCAGTGTATTAGGGTCAGTGTGTTAGAGGTATGTTGAATGTTACTTAGACTTTTTTTTTCCTTTACCCCTTCTAGGACTATCACTGGCAGTGGCGTTCATTTCTCACAAGTGGTTTCACTGCAGTTTATTTCCTAATATATGCAATACATTATTTTTTTTCTAAACTGCAAATCACAGGAACAGCTAGCACCATTTTATATTTTGGTTATACCATGATTATGGTTTTGATCTTCTTCCTTTTCACAGGTAAGTATATCGAACCTTCATTTTACATTTTGAGTCTGCTGTTAGCTTTGCACAGTAGAATCCTTGGCAAAACTTACCTTGAGACGGGATTTATGTCTTTGATATTTTTCCAGGTAGTTGTGTTACATTTTGTAACTCTGTGATCACAGATTTTAGTGAGATTAAGTGAGGATTGGGGAAAACTACTGCTAATTTGAGGTGCAATCTATAGTTAGATCTTCATATATAACACCTTTAAACCTGATAAATACTTCTCCAGATTTCATTCCTCTGCTAGCCATGTGACAAACTCAATTTTTTGATTAATTGTCTTTAGAGACACATGCTTCAAATCACATGCAATGTTAAGGAAAAAAATGCAGCTTTTTTTTTCAGTTGCTTCTGTAATTTCTTTACCTTCTTTTGCAATTGTGTTGAAGTGGCACAAGAGGCAGAAAGAATTTCTTAAGCATTTTTTGTTTCAGTCTTGTCAAAACCTTGTCATCTTTACTAAGAGCTTTTAGAGAAGCATCTATTTTAGGTGGTGTATTTCAATTTCCTTTTCAGTAAGTGAGATGAGGTCACAAAATCTTCGGTACTCCGAAGGAATCTTCAGCCAGGGACACACATCCCTTGTTTAGGGTGAAAGACTAGTGGTGAAAATGCAAGAAGTCTCCTTTCAAATTCTCATGCAAGAGGACTGCAACCACTATCTCCTCAAAAAGCTTATAAATACTGAATTCTGTTCCAGCAGACTGTAATCTGTCTGTGTGGACTTCACCCTACAGAGCAATATTTTCCTTGAAACTATTTTGACATGATCAATGCTTTAAATAATTCCAGATTTCCTATTTACAGTTAAGTTTAATGATTCGTAAGGCTTAGATATGTATTTATGTGTATAGCTATACAGGCTAAATTTTGAGACCTAGAAAACAAATGGCTTGTCATTGGAGCTTTTAATGCACATCTCACTAGAAGCAGAATTTTCATTTCCACTTAACATAGGAGAACAAAAAATGTACTGTGAAAAGAACCAGCATTTGAGAATGGAGTTCATTTTAAGTATACACAGAAAATTAATTTCAAAGACATGACCACTTCATCTTAGGAAATATTGAAGCTGCTTGTGCACCACAACTGATGGCAGATGATAATGAACAGGAGCCAAGACCCTGCAAGGAGTTTATTAGGTCATTGCCTGTTAAAAGGAAGGAATGGACTTAAGTGTATTTTATAATCTCTTTGAAAAGTGATCAAGCTGTGTTCCAAAAGTGGTTAGTTTTATCTTCCTTCCTTCTTTTTAAGTGTAACGTGCTTTGGCATTGCTTGCGGATATTTTGTAATTTACACATCATCTCTACTTTCATTTATGTTTTGTGTACTGGTTAGCAAATCATTCTGAATGCATAGATCCGAGGTTCTGCCTCCCCTTCTCACTGTGTCTTACTTCTCACCCTGCCTTTCTCTTCACCTTCATTTCTGATTTGGGTTTGCTAATAGTCTCATTGAACTAAAGAATTTAAGAGTGCATGATTGTTCAACTAGAACTGAATGCGTATTGCTGTACCTGGATCAATTTTAAATGCAGTGCAAGCTCACAGAGTAGCATGAAAATATAATTAGGCTTTCCATAAATGTAAGGGCAGCTAATTTATTTTCACTAGCTTTCCCAACAGATATTCAGCATGTCTGCCTTTAATAGTAAATGGTTTTGGCCAAAACCAGAATTATGTTTACCGTATTTTCTTTGTTCAGTCTATTACTTTGGTTGCATGCAGTAATTCTGGCATGCATACATGCAAGATAAAGGGGATTTACACTAAATTTTCTGTGCTGAGACTTAGCTTAGCTAAGGTACTCATATAATTTCCATCTTTTGCCCTTGTTCTTTCAAGTCAATCGTGTCACATGACATTGTCTAGAGACACTGAGATGTGTCCAGTTCATCCCCCCTTTTCCTTTTGCTCACTCATGTGTTCACTTTCCATTGACCAGTTTGCTGTGCAGTAGTGCCTGCTAGCAAATCTGGGGAGTCCTCAGGGTGGGTTCAGAAGCACACAAAGAAGAAATGTTTTACTCTCGGAGCTCTTCAGATGTTTTCTGTTGTAGTTGATTTGTATGTCATTGGGACAGTGGAAATGTGAGTTATGCTGTACAATGTGAACCAAACTTCCACATTTATATGCTTTTGATTTTTAATTTCTAAACTGAGGATAGGAGAATACATTTGAAGTTAACCGAAATATTAGAAGTTTGAAACATCATATGCTTAATGATTTTTTTAAATTTATTTTTTAATCTACTTCCCACAAGATTAAGTGCAAATAATCCTTTAATTTGAGGGAATAGTCCCTTTCCTGCTCTGGCAGGGGGCTTGGACTAGCTGAGCTCTCAAGGTCCCTTCCAACCCCTAACATTCTGTAAGATTCCTAACATTTAAGAAAAATGTTGTCCATTTAGGTTGATATGCATTAAAAAGTGAATGTTCTCAGAGTTTTACTGAAGTGCTTTGAGATGAGGTTTTATGGAAAACATGAGAGGCGGGGTAAAGGGACAGGCAGTTCTTATCTAGTTTCTTAGATGAAAATGCTTATTAGCGATTTAGCAAAATCTACTCCTAAAGGCAACTGACTTCCTGTGTCAGGATAATAAAGGAGCTAAAAAGAGAAAATCATAATTGTTATATCAAAACTATTCTACTGCTGCTTACTCATCTGTTAAAAATGGTCCATATCAGGAAGGGTTTTGACGGTGCCCTGCTGCTGTGTCAACGTAACACATGCTTCAGGCACTTGAATCCATACTGCATTCCAGGTCATTGATCAGGCTCAGCAGGCAAAATACCAGGAGCTACATGACAAATCTTTGATTCACAGCTGGGACCATAACTACGTATCATAGTAAATGAGTCAGTTAAACATCAGTAGGTTAGCAAGCGTGAAGGGGAAGAAAAATAAAAAACATTACCATAGTATCATTCATGGTTCCTTCTAACCTTATATAGTGAATGAGTTGGCACACGACTTTCAGATATCTCTTATCAGATCTAGAAAAAGGGCTGGGTTGTTTCTTTCTTTAAAGAGTTTACCTGACTCTAGTGTAAGTTAAGGCTATTATTTTATAAGAGGTACTGAGGCAAAAAACAGATAATCTTCGGGGCTTTATTCCTGTCCTAATTTGTGTGGGAAATGAAGGTTCCCCTAACAGTTGTTCTGAACTGTTGTTGAGTCCGTTGTCATTCTGATTGAGTCTGCATTTTGAAGTAATACAGTTAGATTAACAAAGTGCAACTGCATTGACTACTTTACATTCAAAAGATTATTTTTGTTGAAAACTTCTCTTAGAGTTTCACAAAGGGAAGGGGTGGAGCTATTTTTTCTCATCTAAAAGGCTGTAAGTTATCAAAGAAACAGTCTTTGTCCTAAATTTCAGTTCAAGTTTACTTATGCCTTTCAGCTGCATTAAATATTTTAGAGGTGTGTGTTGTTGAGGTATTTAACACATTTTCAGTAGGAAGTACAAGTTGCATAGTAACTACACTATGGTTTGAAATTTGTATTCACTTGATGTACACAGAAATAAAGATAGTGCTCTAATTTTCTGGAACCGTGAAGTATAACTAAGAAAGGAGAACTGATTCTGATGTTGTCAATCTAACTTGGTTTATTAAATATAATAGCAACATTCTGACCAGCTGAGCAGATCATCTAAAGTGTGTGTGACTAGTCACTGAAGAAGGGTGAAACAGAGCAGTGTGGCGGTGTAAAGGAGTTGGACTGGGGAATAATGAAGCAACAAAGCATAAATGTGTAAGAGGAGGAAAAAAACCCAGCAACATCCTAAAATGAATCTTCTGCATGATTGGCTCTGTAATTGTGAAAATAATTAAATACTTTTATATAGAGTTGATGCCTGTAAAGACCAGGTACTGTCTTAACTGTAGTTTATCTGATTTGATGGATGTACTGAAGACTAAATATAGCAGGTTGCATGCACGTATGTCCTGGATTATGAACTATGCATACAAATTGATGTCTTGCGTGTCCCTTTTCCTAATCTGTAACTTTCTTTCTTTTTAGGGACAATCGGATTCTTTGCATGCTTCTGGTTTGTAACCAAAATATACAGCGTGGTAAAAGTTGACTGAAGAAATGAATGTAAAGAATTAACACGGAAGAGATTTAATCTTCATTAACCTAAATTAAAGACCTGGTCTTGACCTTGAACTTGAGCTTTATCAGAAGTATTGGCTTCCTGTCCTTTGAGAGTGTTACAGAACATACAGCTGCCCCAAATACTTTTTTCCACTAACAACGTTTGTATTGTGACTTAACGACCCGATTTCATGCAGATCCTACTGAAGATCAGAGTTATGATATTTATGCATTTGTAAATACAACTATACTCTAAAAGAAATGTTTCATTCTAATCACAGAGTAGAAGTGGCTGTATTACACTACTTAATGATACTTCTGATCAAAGTACAACTGTAAATAGGTTTTTCTAGATTGGTAGGTGGGATGAATTATTTTTCTTTGAGGGAAATGAGAACTTTTTATTATGCTAACTTTGAAGGATGACTCTTAAGAAGTGTTGCTTTTTAGTTTGGATGTGATTTTTGTTTTTTACTGATGTTATGTCCATAAATATTCTGATTTCTGTGACTTTATTAGGTTCGGTGTTCCTGGCCTTTTAAACTATGTGCCTCTGAGTCCTTGAATTTATAAATTCGTAATCTAATAAATATTGTAAAAATGTCTTCAGTGGCTTATTACAAGTTCATTAAAATATGTAAATACAATTATATTGAAGACAGATGCTTGAAGATTGCATAGAGTATTTTATGGCTTTTTCTATGATTTGATATACACACCCTCAGATCTGCAAGAAACGTCCTCTCTGCTACATGGCTGTAACATGGAAATGTGTTTGTGGCACATGAGAATGAGTTCTACACACATTCACCAAAACCACTCTGTAGTGTTAGTTCAGCCCTTAACCCAGTTATGTTTTCATAGGCTGCTATGGAATTGTCAGTATGTTGAGAAGATCTTGTAATGCAGGACTCAGCATTCTCTGTTGATCTTGCTTTCAGAAGATCCCAATGATGCATATTCTATATGGCAACTATTGCTGATTGTATTTAATGCAGGTTAAAAAATAAAAAAAAAAACCCAAAACTATTTTTTGCCTTATATTAGGAGACTAATGTTGATTTTTTTTTTTGATGACTAGCATTAAACCTGTATTTGATTTTTTTGAAAATTGAGTATTTTGTTCATATCTTCTCCAGTAATTTTAGACTCTTAACACAATTTGGCTTCTGTCATGTTTTCAGGAGCCTTAAAATTTTATTTTAAATGAAACTTTGTACCCATTACTATTCATAAAGCTGGGGGGATGTTTTCTTGACAATTTACTTTCTGAAAGTCCTTAACTTGGTGATGCTTGAATATTGAACCCAATATATCTTTGGTTAAGGGAACTTTAACTTCCAAAAGCTGGCATGTAAAAGGGTTTCAGATGGCATTTCCTCAGTTCCTGTGCCCCGCAACCCCACCCAAATGAACCACACCGCTTTTGTGCTCTGCCTGTTCCCAGCCACAGCTCTGCTCAGATGTTATGGACAGGTTTGTTCTTGTGCCACTCCCAACATGCAGTTGCTAGGAAGTGCTGATTTCAGATAAATCTTATTGTATCTTTGGTTTATGGTTTATGTTCAAAACAGGAAAGGGCCGAGTGTGGTGTTTGTTCTTTCCCAATGCACTGAGCTATAGTGTGACACTTGATGTAAATTTTAAAAAGCATATAACTGAATATTGTTAATATCCCTGGGATTTGTGATTGCCTACTGTGTTCATGGCTACTGCTCAAAGTCATCAGGAGTTGCACAGACGGGGATGTTTAGTTTAAGAAACACGAGTTTGTTGTCTTACTGAAATAGGAATGTAGTAGGTGCCCAAGAATTTCAGTGTAGTGATGTGAAAACAGACTTTTGTGATGTATTTGGAACTGCTGTTTAAAAATCAGATTAACAGAAGTGAGACGTAGCCGCTGTGGTATGTATATGGGCTTGGTGTATGGTATTTCCCTCTTTTTATCTTCTACAGAGAAGTTGACAAGTCATCGCAGCTTCTCAGGTATCTTATTTTCACCTTTAAAGGCAGTTTGTATAGTGTGTCACTATCTTGTGGAATCTAAACCTACTGCATATGCAAATTTTCAAGCAACCTTACCTTGTAATCATGGTAGCTGTTTTGGAATTTGAAATGGTTAGGTTTCAGTATGTAGTACTGGGGACAATCCAGAAATACATCACAGATTTTACAAGGAGCTATTCTGAAGTTGTCTTCTCTCTTGAAACCTGTTACTGCTTCAGATTTTTGTAGAGGCTTTTTCAGCCTCATTCAGGCTTCTGGTATATCTTAGGTCACCCAGATGTTCTACTGTGTACCATATTTGTTATTCAGATGTCTTGGGAGGCTTGGGCTTTCATCTAAACTTTCAAAGTACTAGCCTCTTCCAAAATCTCTCTGTATTTTTTAAATGCATTTTTTTTAAATGCATTTAATTGCACAGATAGCTGAGAAAATGTAAGTTAATAGCGCGATTAAGTGGTAGGAACAAATTGCTGAGTTGCATAAAGACAGAGCAAATTCAGATAAACTATAATACTTCATACCAGTGTCAGTTTTTTGTTAGCTGGTAAATAGTGGTTCTTCAGAGTCTGGAAAAAAAAATGGACTATGACTACCAAATTTAGTCTGAAAATGATCCTCAGGCCAAACTGTGTTCTGAAAATACAATATGGAAGTTAGTGGTTTGGTTTTCTTTCCATAAGGAAGAAGAAATAAGAGTTTTACAACAAACTCTCATGGGAAGCTCCTGGTCCATCTTTGGTAGCCTGGTGCTTCACTTCTTACTGAAATAGTTACCTGTGTTTGAAGAGCCATAAGAGTTACTGGATTTTTGCTGTCTTAGATCACATGTGGCCTCGGCTGCTTTGGTGGAGTTATGCAATCATATCACAAATATGAGCTGACTGTGAGCTAGTCATGGACAATATTTTCACAGGCTTTGTGCCAGTGTCAGGCAGAAGGCAGTGAGGGATGAGTGGGAAGGCTGAGGTCATTAGTGCAATCTCCTGCTTGCCTTTCTCCCATTTTGCAGCTCACTTAGGGATGCTTGAAAACAGATTTCCTGCTGTGTCAACCCTCTGTTGTGCCCATGAATGCAAAGAGTAGTGATTACCCTACCTAGTTCTTGCAAATCCTCTAGCACAATCCTATTTGCAAACTCAGCTACCCAGAGTGTGTGTGGTTACAGCTATGATGGAGATGTAGCATAAAGATGTAGACAGGCCTTGTGAAAGCTGTAGGTGTATTCTCTTGTTCTTGTAATGCCACTAACTGTCCCTTTGTGGCTTGAGATGTTCAGAGTTATGGTATCCCACTGAGGTCCATCAGTATTTGTCAAGGGAGGAGAAAGACTCTCCTGTGTGGGATGGTGAGAAGAAGTAGGTGAGTTTGGTTATTGGATACTGAGGTAAAAGGTAACTGGAGTTTGTGCAGATTGCCTGAAAAATGCTTGAAGACTGTAGTCCTCCTGTCAAGGAGCCTGGATGACATCTGTCCTTCAGGCAAGGTAGAAGAGGAGTGAGAGACCTTGAGAGGGAGTGGTTTTGATGTATCTGACTTTAGTCAGTAGAGAGTGAAATGGTGGACAGGTATTTCCACAGTTTTGTGGGATTGCTGGGGAGGGGTTGCTGCATCCAACCCTGACTACGTTAGCAGTGCAAGGTAAGTAAAAACAGGTTGCTTGGTGAATTATTGTTACTCAGCCAATGGACATCTTGAGTTTCATAGGTAAGGAATAAGTTAACATGCAAACTTGGAAGTCTGATAAATGTATCTGATGATCGATAAAACATTGTCTTAAATGTGATTTTTATTGTTGTTTTGTTGGGTTTTTAAATTGAATGTTCCTGCAGTGTTTGGTTTAGTTTTCCTGCTCCAGGAATACATGAGCTAGAACTTTGATAAGCTTAGCTTGTTTGGAACACATGTGACCATGACTTTATGCCATGAAGCCACATGCCATCCTCTTTCTGTGCCTTACCAGTTTGGATAACAGCTTCATTTCTGGGAGCAGCTCTACCTCCACCTCCCAGAGCATATCACAACCAAGTATTTTCTTCAAGGAAAGAAAACTACTTGTGCAAAGACATTCAAGTCTCCTGCAAGATACACCATTTCTACAACTCACCTCTAATTTGACTTTTTTTTTTAATTTTATCCTCAATATTCCACTGTTTCTTCTTATGCCAGACAGTTACTAGTGGTCAACTTATTTATGCATCTCCTGAAATATTTCTCCTGTTACCTTGTATATTGACTTTGCTACATGTGCATATGTAAGTGTGTGGCACTTCAGACTAAAGCACAAATTTTCAGGGACTGTTGAAAGACTTGAATTTATCAGCTGATTGTTGTATAGCTGCCATCTTACTCTTTACCTTGAAACATCTGGAACTCACTGCTGATGAGTAGTTAACTGCTTGTAAATCAGATACGCCAGAACGTTACAAATCAAACCAGTCACATTTGGCTGATGGCACATTCTTGATGCTTCACAAGATCCCAACACTTCCAGTGAAAATGCAGTTTAGATCCTTCCCTCAGAGGTATTTTAGCATCACCTGCTGGTGACACTGTATAAATTTACACAGTGAGGAGCAGAGGCTTTACTAAAGTAGTCTACAGGAGGGGCTTATCCTTTACATTGTATCTTTACATTTTACGCTCATTTGAAAGTTTCTGGAAGTAGGTAGCCAAAAATTAAGGCAAAGAACAATAACGAATACAAATAATTTATCAGTGAGGACACTAAAAACATGTCTTTTGTGTCTAGCTAGTATGGGCACTTAACCAGTAAGGGTCCTCTGATACCTTGAAACAAATTTTCTAAGATCACTAAAACATAGATGCTTCACAGGAGGCTCCATAGAGTAGCCTGAAAAGCTGCCCAGTCTGGGCACCAAGACAGGCCCAAACCTGTGTCCCCCCAGGTTTGTACTTTCAATACTGTCAAGTCCTCATTTCTGGACAGCATGGTCATGGTTTTGTCACTGCTGATGCAAGACCTGCTTTGCCTTGTGGTGGAGTTTTGGAGGAATTTTTGGTTGTTGCTTTAGTTTTTTCTTTGTTTTTAATTGATCATATCAAGCAATGAAGGTGTAATTTTGGGGAAGCTATTAACACAGGAAAAAAAGCACTCTTCTTGGTATTTTCCCTAAACTTTCCATGAATACTGCATCTAGTTCTGGTGTCCCCCCCATAAGAGGGACAGAGATCTGTTGGAACAAATCCAAAGCAGGGCCCCAAAGATGATCCAGGGGCTGGAACACCTCTGCTCTGAGGATAGATCAAGGGAACTGAGATCGTTCAAAGTGGAGAAGAGAAGACTCTGGTGGGACCTTATAACTGCCTTCCAATACCTGATGGGAACCTACAGGAACACTGGAGAGGGAACCACCACTGGGACAAGGGAAAATGGATTTAAACTGAAGAATAGGTTTAGGCTGGATCTTAGGAAGGACTCTGGAATGGATTGTCCAAACAGGCTGTGGATGCACCCTCCCTGGAGATGTTCAAGGCCAGGTTGAATGGGTCCTTGAGTGACCTGGTCTAGTTGAAAGGCATCCCTGCCCACGGCAGAGAGGGTGGATTAGATGATCTCTAAGGTCTCTTCAAGCCTGAGCTGTTCTATGATTCTATGATCTTCACTTGTTCACAATTGCCTATTCAGTTGAGGCATGTAAAATCATAGAATAAACTGACTCAACTATGACTATGCAAGGAAGAAGTGCACGTAGTGACCCACACAGGGCTGGCACGCACATACACACAGTCTAATCTCTGCTTGCCCTCAGAACTGCTGAAGACAAGCAAACCTCATTCACTGGAGGATGGTGGAGACATGTAGGCCATGTGCTGCTCCTACCCCTCGGGTGCACTACGAATAAGTCACTGTGATATTACCAAGTAAGTCAGTGGGCTGATGGAGAGGCTGTTCCCTCTCCCATCATGCCACAAAGATACAAAAGGCAGCGGGGTTGTGACATTTCTTCTCCAGCCTTACTTAGAGTTACAAAATGGATCAATCAGAAGGCTCAGACTTGTTTCCTATGTTTTTCTGCAAGTTCTTACAAGGAATCCTGACCAGTCTTCCCCTGGAAACTCTGTGCCCATGGTAGCAAGGCTAGTGAAACAGCTGAGAAGGAATGGATGTTCTGTCATCCTTTCCTGCTGTTGCCAGACCATAGTGACAGCAATGGAGCTAAATCACACAATTATGCACGTTCTGCTACATCATGTCGCGTTAGTGCAGCCCTGAGGCAGGTGGAGTGCACAGCAAAGGGAAGCAGCAGGTGCCCTTAAATTTACTGTTAATCCCAGAAAGCAGGGTGGCTGTAGTAACTCTGGACAAAAAATGCAGAGGACAGAAGAGGCTTCCTTCCACAATATCCAGACCTGTGGGGACAAAGCCCAATCAAAGAATTGATTAATATATCAGGAAAATGCTTGCATATTAAACCTGAGCCTTTCCTGTCAGTTTGCTACTGGTTTCAATGGAGGTGTTTTGCTGTGGGGAAATATCTTTGATCCAGAACCAAATTTCTGGAAGGAGCAAGACAGGCAGACAAACTAAGGCAGATTAGGAATATGACTCAATCCCTGGAGATTTTCTTGAGCAGTGGACTATTTTAGGGTTAATACGTCTATCTTCCTCTCTTTTGAAACAGCTTTACTGACAGAGGTTTGCAAAGACCGTTGCTGCATAGAATGAGACAGAACTTTCAAACTCAGTGTTTTGTTGGACAGGACACCATCTCCTGTTCTACTCAGCCCTTACACTTCAGAGGACTTCTAGTAGTATAACCTGATCATGTCATCTCCCATGTAATTCGATGCAGAAATGCACTTCTTCATGCTCTCAGAGTCCCAGTGCACAATGTCCAAACAGACTCAGGAGGAGCTCCTACAGACCGAGGCAGTCTGCTAGACTATCTTTGTGCAAGGTCAGGAAGAGAAAACTATAGTCTTGCAGTCCTCAGTGAAAACACTGCCAAAAGGGATAAACAGGAAACAAACTGCATGAAAAATGCTAAGAGTTCTAGGGCTGCAAATAGATAACAACGAATATAAATACTTGCTCTTGCACTGTTAATCAACTTTGAATCTCAGAGCCTGAGAAAATACAGAGAAAGCTGCAATATTACAAGTTCCCATATGGTATATAGCAAAAGTACATTGAAGCTGGAACCAGTTACACCAAAGGAAGTTCGTGGAAGAACTATATCAGTGACACAGTGGGATGGAGTAGGGTAATGGCTTTAAGCATGAAAAGGGTTAGATTTAGATTAGACATCAGAAAGAAATCCTTCACTCTGAGAGTGGTGAGACACTGGAATAGGTTGCCCAGAGAAGTTGTGGATGCCCCCTCCCTGAAAGTGTTCAAAGCCTAGTTGGATGGAGCTTTGAGCAACATGGTCTAGTGGAAGGTGTCCCTGCCCATGGCAGGCAGATTGAAACTTGATGATTTTTAAGGTCCTTTCCAATCCAAACCATCCTATGATTCAGAGCGTGAGCTAATACTTGCAAAGCAGCCAAGGCTAGCAGATCCTGAACTATACCTGTTGCTAGGTGTTGGCCAGAGGGCCTGGTTTGATATGGGCATGTTCCCATCCTTCACATTTATTCATGAGGGTGCAGACACATATTTATTCCTTTTATTTTTTAACACAACTTCAAGGCAGTTGCTGCACATCAATGAGTGAAGGCATAGGAAGAACCACGTGTTTGCTGACTCATCTTGCCAGCAGTGGAACATCCACAGCAGAGGTAGAAGAGATTGAATAAGGCTAACAAATTAGAGAGCAATAATTATAACCCACCCCTTTCATTATAAAGTGGGTAATTTTTTCCCCCATCATTTCTGATGCCTGTCCCAAGTATACATTTTCAGGGGGGATGTTGGGTTTTTTACTCCCAGTTAGCTGATGCTCGCTGACACACAAACTCCCAGAGCTGCTTCCCAAAATTTTGGTTGAACTGTGCAGGTTGGTATTAATATCTAGCAGTCTTTGGGAAGCAGCATGGAAGTCTCTAGTAAAGAATCTTGGAATGGTGTCATCCAGTTACCCTTTGGAGGGGCCAGGTTTACTCCTGTAGATGAACACTTGTAAGATTTTTTACACATAGAAGTGATTGAATTCCTACTATAACCACCAAGTATGACAGTTCCACTTCCAACTATTCTATTAAAAATTGAGCAACTAAAGGCTACTCCTAAATATCCCAAAGCCACAACAGTTAATCAGGCCAAGTGTTGTTATCTGGGGGATATACAGGTGGCTGCCATACTATCCACCACTCACAGCATCACTAAGTATAAATCACAGCATTAAAATAACAAACAGAAGAGGGAAGCTAGGATGCAGAAGGATTATCCTGGGTCCTGTCCATACTGAAAACTCCATATGACCTTCTTCAGGAATTGTAGTCAATCACTTGGTTGCATAGCAGTGCGCCTTCCCCTGGTGGCACTCTGGAAGGCAGCCTTCTCAAAAACACCCCTGCTAGAAATTTTCCTTGTACACTTGGCACACAGATTTCTCGTGACAGTTTATTTCAGTATTTCTGAAGACAGTGATCTTTTTTTGAAGACTGCATATGGATGATAATGGCTTTCTGTGTGGGATGTGTTATACATCTACTAGCCAAAATTATTTGTAATTTTTACTTTCAGTTTAACTTAGGTTTAATTGTCTCGCTTTAAGCCTCTTGTGCTAACACTAAGCTGCTTTTGTTTTTACTTTGGATCCAATAATTTTAATGTTTCCTCCATATGGCAGTGGGTTTTCAAAGGGAAAAAAAACCAAACCAAGGTCTGAGATGGAATTATTTGAATGGATTGAAATTAAGAAAATGAAACTAAAAATACAAATAGGAATTACCTGGCTATTGTGATATATACATAGGGAGTTCCTGCATGTTATAAACATACTAAAAAACCTGACATTTTTTTCATGTCTTACATTCAGCCCTTCTGTATCTCCAGTGGAATCATTATCTAGCAGCAGCTGGATAAGCAGCACAGCTACTCGTGTGCAGTGAGTGCCAGACAACAGCAGTTACAAAATACATTTCAGTGATACTAAACAATAAATTATACTTCCTTGTCAAAAGCATTTTTGTCAAGCATAACTGGGCTGTGGGCTTACTCTGTGTGGTGTACTTTGTTAGCAACATTTTCTTTATAGTCAGTTGGATTATTAGCACAGGGAGAAGTACAGGTCTGCTGATGCAGTTTTTCAGTCTAACAGAAGTTCCTGCAAGTAGCAGTACGTCACTTACCTACACTGATGTGAATCCACCTGAAAGAGTCTCTGCATGGCTTTAATTAAAGCACAGCTTTCTTCTGCTTGTACGGAAGATAAAGGAGGTGGCTAGCTGGCACATTATGCACCTGCTAGCATTCTTCTACTTGCATTTAAGTTGTTGGTCACTCTCCACAGCTGTGGCTCTAAGGTTGGAAGATTTTCAGTCCTCGGCTGATCCAAAAGCAGTCTAAATTTTTTGAGAGCAATTTCCTGCCATGTGATAGCCATAGGCAATCTCTGTGAAATGACTGATGATCCTGGTCTACTTGAGGGAAGAAAATGTTTGCATGTCATTACAATCATTGTGACAACCACTACTTTTCACCATGTCAGTCATGAAACCAAAGGTTAAAGGGAAAGTATATTTGCAATATACTCCTGTAATGGTAATTGTGAGGCTGCTGAGATGAAAGGGCTGTGTGTACCTGTTGAGTATGGTAAATGTGGGTGACAGAAGCAGCAGATGCTTCAATTCAGGATCTGGGCCTGGCACTAAATTTGCATCCACCTTGTCCACGCAGAGGTCTTCAGAAAACTCCCAGCCCCATTTTGTTGTAGCATGTGGCACTGAGTACAGACAAGTCAGTGAGGGGGCTACCTGGCATTTTTCTCTCTCCAGCCCAAGGAAATAAACACTGAAAGTTCCAAAGAGGGGAAAGGAAAATCCAGTCTTTAAAAATCCTAACCAAGATAGAACATGGAATGCAAACTTCTATGCATCTGCAGGGGATTCCAGGTTTTCTGAGAGACCAGAGCCTACTTGAGCCTGGAGCCTGAGAGAGTTCTGCTGTCAGCAGTAACAGTCTGTGCTTAAGGAGAGGAGTATAACATAACAACATCCCACTGTTCATCTGATGAAGGATCTCTGTTGCTGAGATGCAGGGGTGTGCTGGTTTGAGGCCAGCCAGAACATCTTTTGCCCCGAAAGGGACAAAAGAATTACACACGCAAACGGATTGGAGAGTGATGGAAAAGTTTAAATGGAAAAGCAAATTGGTGAAGCTACAGAAAACTACAAACTACAAAGCATAGTGGAAAAGAACATCCTAAAGCATACAGAACCCCCTCACAGAATTCCCAAAAGCTTCCCAATCCTCCCTTCCTCCCACCTAAAGGTCTACCCAATCTCTCAGGGCTCTTCCTTCCCCCCCCCCCCTCCCACTGCTAGGCAAGTCTCAGGCTGGCCAGGTCTGAGACTGCCCCCCCTCCATTCTCCTCCTGGCATTAGGCCTAGCCAGGCCTAAGAGGCCTGAGATACCCCCCCCCCCCCGGCATTACCCGATAAGAGAGGACATCTCCCATGGGAGCAGAGAGGGAAGAAAGAGGAAGAGAATGACTCTGCAGATGGATTTATAGGGCGCAGGATTTATGGGTAGCAATACGCCGTTTCCTGTGTCCACCCCTATTGGGTGGGCACCTGGGACACCAGAGGTGTATCTCATGTAGCAGTGGCAGGGGGCACCCAGCCCAAACTGCCACAAGGGGTACCAAAGTTATTTGAGAAAAACAAAATCACTTCACTTGATCTTTCATGTGTTGAAAATATTCAGGGACTCTTACCACACTTGCCAAATCCTTTTGTTCTCTTTATAAAAAATTAGAAATTTACCTCATTGAAGTCATGTGAGACTCTATCCTTTGGATGTTTAATGCTCTTTTAAAAAGTATATTATTTTGAGATTGATTGCTTTTCTGACATGACAGAAAGCACCAGCATCTAAATGATGTTTCAGAATCTATAATCAGAATAATATATTCAGAGTATGCAGTGTATTCAGAACGTACATTCTTACCTTCTTGATCTTGGCAAATTTACTGGTTGATAAAACCTTAATGGAAACCAATGAAAGCCCTGTTTTCTGGCTTTCTTTTTCTACATTTTTTCTCCCTTTCAGCATTAAAGGATCATGTGCTACATACAGTCTTTTACATAGGGACTTCAGAAATGTTAAAAAATTATAGGAAGTCTGTTAAAGTGATAGGTAGGCAGGCTAGATTTAACTTCTCCACGACTTCTTTAAATGTTCCTTTTATCTATTGTTACAGTGGAACATAGCTTCAGAAGCTTGCAGTAATCTAATCCAAATTGCTTAGTACTTCAAGGCTAAGTTATAAAGGACTTTTTAGCCAAGGAGAAGTAAAAGCTAAATTATACAAAACATTAGTTTAGGATCAGATAAAAATTGGACGCTCCTTAAATGTTGCCTCACAGGGAGCTGTACAGGAAAACAGATCATCAAAGTTCACCAGCCTTTTTTCTTTTTCTAGCTATTTTCCCCTCCAGTTTCTCAGTGCTGATTCCCCAGTTATTTGGCCACAACTGCTCTATTTGAGTTGTGCTGAAAGGCTGCCAAAGGTCTTTCTTTTCATTCACACTGTTTCAGGCGACGCTTTTTAGTTTGATGGTTCCACCTGCACTGCCCTGGGTAGAGGCGTCACTGCCTACAAACACAATAACAACAGCCTTCCCTACGCTCTGCTTCTGTGCTCCCGAAGCAATGCCTTTGTGGATGCCTTGTACTGATGCCCCATTTGCTATGCCTTTCAGCATGGGGTCTGATAAGCTTTTTACAAACCACTACATTATATCTCCAGGGGCTGCACAGATGCAGGAAGTGGATCTGACGGATCTGCTGAATCTCCAGCACAGCACACTTGCAGAACTTAAATTTGCTTGATAGGGAAGTGTCTGAACCTCCACTCAGAAATATCCCAAGTATCCTGCAAAGTACAACAGGGACATGCACTAGAAACAACAGGATTTAAAACAAAACCAAACCAACCAAACAACAACAAATATTAAAAAAACTCCCATACATAATAAAACTGGGATTAGGGGAAAAATTACACTGATATGACCTGGAGTATAACTGAAATCTGGTACAAAGAGGTTCCACCTTGGAAAAAAAAGGCTCTATTCTACTTACCTTGTAGTAAATACCATACAATATCTATACACAAGTTTTTTTCTCATGTTGACACTTCACTACTGAAATTATACTTTGCCTACTTGAAAAGAAGAGTCAAACAGAGTTCAGCTCTCCATTACACAGAGCGAGTCTTAAAGACAATGGCCTGTGGCAGGTACACAAACAAACCCAAGGGTCTCTGCCTTTTAAACAATTCCATTTCCCTCCCCCTTTCAGCCAGTAAACAGCTTCTGGCTGCAGATTCAGTACTTTATAGGAGAGATTTTTAAGATGGCAGCTGACCTGTCCAGCAGCCTGGTAATCCTCAAATCATCTGCTTGCCATGCTCATGTGGAGATGTCACTGAAAAGGCTTGTTGACAACCTTCTGCTGCATTAAAGGTAAGTCTGTAAAACTACACTGTCTTACTCAGCTCAACTTCACCACACGGTTGAATAACACTTTCCCTTCTGACAAAATCAGAAAGACTGTTGACAGAAGAAAATTGTATGGAAAAAATACTTCTGGTTTCCAGTTCACTTTGAGTTATTAAATTGAGTTATTAAATTGCAAGCTGTGTAACAGCTTGCAAACTCTTAAAATTTAATTTAAAAAAAAATTACTATTTCTTAAGTCTGAATGCCTGTTCCATGCATGTTCTCACACAAGGCATTTTAAATCATCTAAATACCATAATTTATATTAGTATGAATTTAAAATATTTTCATTAGTAACATATTTCTGCCAATTACTCAGTTTTTACTTTTTCACATAAAGTGATTCATTTATTCTCAGGTCTTCACAAGAACTTGTATGGCAAAATGTTAGAAATTCAATGATCAAATACACATTGTGTTATTATAAGCATCTATGAATTCATCAATCAAATTTTTGCATTGAGTAATAAATACTAATCTCAGCTAAACTGTTTTGTTACATATACAGCATGCTCTGATCCCAAACAACTCCTTAATCCACTATTTTAATAGTAGTCTATGGATTAAGGGAGCTATACTAACACAATGTATTGAGTTCAGGTTCTATAGATGAACATTTCTGTGATCCATTTTAATGGCATACAAACCATCATAGCATTATGGTGTCAACAGCCTGCAGATTATCTACTGTCTTTCAAAGCATCCTGCAGAAAAGCAAGTTTAGTGAACCTCCATAAAGGTTAAAATACTATCAAACGTATGAAGAGAGGGGAATTTGAAATAAAAGCATAAAATATATAAATACCAGCATGCATTTATATATAGTCAGCTGTAAGATACACAGAACATTTTGAGTTTGAAATCTGTCAAAATACCAATTTTAAGAAGAGCAGTTTGCTTCCTTAGCCCCTTCCTCATCTAGTTGTGCATCACACTTTTCTCCTAGGATGCACATTTTGCTCCCACAGCTTGACAGTGTCTCCTGCAGAAAACCCATCATGATGGATGGGTTATAAAATAAATAATATAAATAGGAATATATAAATAAATAAATAAATAAATAAATATAAATAAATAAATATAAATAAATTTGCTCCAGATAGCTCTATGTCTGTCATATTCCTGCTTCTAACTATAACATTGCCTGATGTTCAGTAAGTAAAACCACCAGCGGGCTGGCAGCTGGGTCTCTACAGTACCACATAAGGCAGGGGACTGTCCCTACCACCCACCTTCACCTCACACCCACACTAAACATCTGCAGTTACTTTTTCTGAGCTCTGCCCGTAGTCAGGACAAGGAGGTGCTCCTGTAGACAGCAGTTCAGGTAGGTGTCACTGTCACTCTGAGGTGCCCTCTTCTCTAGCATGGAAGGCGTTGAGTGGGCTGCCTCTTGGCAGGCTGGAGTCAGTACCCATACACAGCACTGCATCCTCTGGAAGTGGCATGGCCCTGCCCACAGGTCCCACTTGAGGAGAGAGCAGTGGGGCTCTCTCCCCAGCAGCAGAGTGGGCACCACATTAGCAAGCCCAGAGTAACACACATAGGGGAGAAAGCACCTTGAACCATTCCCATGCACCATCCATCACTAAGTGACCACCTAACACTTAGGAAATGGCCCCACTCCAGACCAGGGAACTTGTCTGCCCAATGTATAGCACCAAATGAAATGTTGGGATGTGTAAGGAATGAAGAAATCCAATACCAAAACCACCCTACTTTTTGCTCCCATGGAGGACTGGCAAGTTCTTCAAACCCTCTCTTTTCCAGTTGTTTCCCCCTTTTATTTTTCCCACCACAATTTCTCTCAGCCACTGTATAGAGCACATGGGATGTGTGCTGCTTCCTAGAAGGAAAATATTTCAACTTTTCTGAATTCTAGTGATTCCACACAGTCACGTTTCAGTAGTCTTCTCTCAAAGTTGCATGGTACATAATGGTGTCCAAACTGGATGGCACTGAAATCACAGTAATGTTCTCCTGATATATGAAATAGGGCCTCACATTCTTTGATTTATGGCTGGACCTGTTCTTGTAGTTTCTACTCCCTGCAGCCACACCTCATCTACTGGCTAAGGTTCATTTTTTCCAGATGTTTCTCCCTTTTTTGACCTTTTTGTTCCCTCTGTTGGTTATACTCACCAACAGCTCTCCTAGGGAAGGGAAGGGTTTGATTTCAAAGCTTGAGAACTGGACTTGGACAAGAAATCTCTACAAAGGGCCTCTGGTGAGGAGGTTGGGACAGACAAGGGATATTTACCTATCCTGAGGTGCTTTCTGTGATCTGGAGAGAATCCATGTGCACAACGCTGTGGATTTCTGCTGGTTCAAATAGACAGTGGTAGCAGGGCTCCCTGCCATCCCCATCAGGATGAAGTGGCTGTCCAAGCTGTGCTTTTGAGATGGTTGAGAAAGGGAAGATGTGGTGTTTCAGGCCCTTCCAGACTGCAGATCTTTGCTTGACAAAATGATCCTGTTTCAATATGCCAGGGCTATTCAGCCCATTTCCACCAAATCCACTTTCCATCATGCTAAATGCAAAGGCTCTACATGGATTTACGGTGGATTAAAGCACTATGCACTGCTGGGATATGACATGCACTGCATAGACATTGGAACATTCATTTTGCACCCATAAAAGTCTTTTGGTGTCTGCTGACTTAGTAGTAGTCTTATGCCAATACAGTTTTGGGGGAAGTTCACCAAGATTTTCTTACTGCTGGAAAGCAGGTTCTGCATTGGACTGGTCTTCTCCTATAAGAGCAGTCAAATCATCCCAGCAGCTCCCCAGGCCCAGCTGTGTCCCTGCACTTGATTCTGTGTGGAGTAACAGGCCAGGACAGTTTTCCCAGGAGACAGGCACACACATGACAGACAGGAGCTGTGAGAAATATTGCACTGAGCATACGTGGCTCTGGCACCTGCTTCACCAGGGAGTCAGGTGCTACTACACACATCAGTGGTGGTGAAGGATGAGGGTCCTGCCTGGCACAGAAACACAAGAGTCCAGCTCAGCTTTCCAGACTACCAGTACGAATGATGAGATCTTGGGCAAGGAGGGCTGGCAGTAGGTGTCCAGTGCTACCTGAGATGTTCTTAATGCATGTTGAAAAGATACTGGGGCTCAGGAAGAGTCTGAGTCCTGTGATGTATCTGCTGCCTGGTGCAGATGTCTCATGTGGGATTTAAGGGTTTACATTTAAGTGTTTGGACTGAGCTCTCCATGAATGTCACAACTTGTGTGAGCTCCTGGCATTATTTATGGTAACCTGAACCCAAGGAAGGGTTTGTTGTCTTGGGCTGTGTCTACACTACTAGTAGGTCCAAAGCAGTGGTGTGGTTTCAAAGTGAAAGCTACCACTGTACTAACTGCCCTGAGTAGTAAGTGCTTCAAAGCACTTGTGAAGTTCAGGAATTGGATGGTTTTTGAAAGAAACTGAGACACAAGCTGTGCTCCAGTGCCCCCTGGGGACAGCAAGGTCCAGTTCCTAGGACAAGGCTGAACTACAGCATCACGAGGTCTCCTAACACAGACATGCGAACAGGAGATGACTCACACTACCAGGAATTCCTGGAGTACTCTGAAATAGTTCTTGCACTATGCATGGGGCAGCCTTTAACTGCACAAAGTCCTCAGAATTTTACGACTTCCATCCAAAATTCTTTCTCTTCCTTTCCTTGCACTTGCACTTGCTTAGCCATCTGCATTTTTTACTCTTTTCTATTATCTTCTTAATCCACTGTCCAGACCAAGCCAACTCCACCACTCCTCCAGAAAAGCTAGTGAGTCCCTTAGGAGATGTCACCACTGGTCACTGCACTGTGAGGCTGAAGGCAGTTTTTCAATGGCCAGATAATCCATGGTGGTGCTGAAGAAATGCAAACCTCCTGGATGCTGGTGGGTCTGAGAGGGCCACATAAAACCAAAGATGGTAAAAGGATTATTCTTCAAGAGTCAGGACACAAGCTGGGTTAGTGGGGAAGAAGTAGCCTGTCCCACCAGACCCAGGAATGGCCATGCAGCACTGTTTGGAGGGGAATTCTCCCACATAGCTCTTGCAGAAGACCCAAACGGGGACGACTGGTACCTCAGGCTGCAAAGAGGGCATTGATATGACCTGCAAAAAGGGTTAGAGGTGTAGATGTGTGCTGTGTGCTCTGTACTCTGTATGGGGCTGGCACCAGCCAGAGCCAGAAGGATTGAGAGGCCTCATGTGGTCAGAATCCATAGGGGCAGAGCTCTGGTGGCACATGTGGCATGAGGCAAGCAAGAGGATAGCACGGGCTTCCCGAGGTGCTCATGACAATGAGTAGAGGTTTAGTGCCTTTCCTGTGGACCTTCATTCTGCAAGCCTGGAAATACAAATGCAGTTTGTAGATGAGACCAATCACTCCCCATGGCCAGCAGACAGAGTCTGAATAAAAGACTGGCAATGCTCTTTTGCTTTCTCTATGCCTTTCCAAAGCTAGATTTGGAAAGTATAGCATAAAGATGTGTAACTTGAAGGAATGCTGTGAGCTGTTTGGTGGTGCAGGAGGCACTGCAGGAGAAAGGTCCCACCAGATGATGAGTGCTCTTAGAGCAGCTGAGGCACTCAGAGATTCCCTCAAAGACTTGGCCAGATACGAGACTAGGCCCAAAGCAGTTCACCACAGAGGCACTTTAACATTGCGGGGCAGCAAAAATGAGTGCCTGTCAGAAAGAGGTACAGAAATCTCAGTGGGATTGGTGCCAACAGTTATATATTTACTGTTCTGTTTACAGTTCCAAGAGGAAGGCACGCCATTCCTTGGCTGTTGTGATGCTCATTTCTCTCTTGAAAATCAAAGTAAATGAGTGTCAAAGGGACAGTGACACACAATAGCTTCAGGCAGCAACACAGGTCTTTTTTCTACTTTTTTCTACTCAGACTCCAATACAAGATAATTTATTTTTATCAGCATAGCTCATTAATAGTTCTACAGTATTTCTGTTCTACATTGCTTCTTTTTCCCTTTCTCATGCAAAAATACCTGTATCTGTCACTAATCATACCACTAAAAAAATCATTAAAGAAGTTGAAAATTAGTGTAGAACAATGACCACTGTATCTTCTTCCAGAACATTTTTTCATAGCAACTGTATGCTTTCAGCATCTCAGAAGGACACTAGACTACCATTACAAAAAGTGTTTGAAAGACAACAACTTTTTTTAAAAATAATGTACCCCAAATGCACATTGCAGTATGGTGGTTGCTGTAATGGTTTACTGAAGTAAGAAAGGAAGATTGCTAAGTAGTTGTCTTTCTCTAGACTATTTTGCCTAATCCATTAAAATTGTTAAATTATTTTCAACAGTGCAGTCTGGTTTTCACCATCTGTTTCCTATCTGAGAAGTTGCAGGATTACCCTCTACAATTAATTTCTCTGCATAGTAGTAACAGGTTACTCTGAAGCATTTGTGCAGATGGGGTTTTGCAAGGAGACACAAAAAACAATAGTGCAAATAAAAGTATCATAATACCAACTACCAGACTCAGCTGAGCTTAGTGACTCAGTCATTGGTAAATGAGCAGGCCAGGCTACCCCAGGCTTTCCAGCACTGGCTTATGCAAGGCTTACGCTCAGCTGCCAGTGCTGAAAAAAGGATGTTTGGATGTCTGATACAACCTGAAAGCTGCTCTGTACACAGTGGTGACGGCTGCTCCGCTGTCACCACAGTGTCCTGCCTCCACCTGATGTTGTAGCACTAAATGCTGTTGCCGCAAGGGAGATCCACATTTTGGGGCATCTGCCCCTCTCTGGCTGTACCCCTGCTCTCATCCTCTCCAGGCTGGCATGGGGAGCCACAAAGAGACAACGGCCAAGAGGATCTGCCATGGGACACACATTTCCTTTTTTTCCCCAGTCCTGGGCAGCCTCATCAGCAGTGGGGAAGGAGAGCATTTTGTGCACCTGGAAGTCTTGGAGTCAGAAAGGGAAAAGACAAGAGGTAACAGAAATGCAGGAGACAAGCCTCAGGCTCTCCTCCACCACCTTGTGTCATTATCATCCCTCATGAGGAAGAGTTCCCCAAGGAGATAAGATTAGTGGGAGGAGAGGGCAAAGGGAGGTAGGCATTAGTTGATAGGAAGGAGAAGGCAGAGTCTCTGCCACACACAGTTCACTGGACTTATGCTGAAAAGGGTTAGCACTATCATGCTACTAGTGATACCAGCAGATGTTTCTTTGCTATCACATTATGTCAGATTCAAGTGGTATCACCCATGACTAGCACGCAAGAATACAGAGGGGAGGGAAGTTGAGCACAGGTCACTTTCATGCTTCAGCACAGCTCTTCAAAACAGCATATTTCATTTTGCTAGGAGGAGAAACTCACACTTGCTGACACCACTCCTCCAGTAAAGTGATACTAAGCCAGACCGGAAGATTTCTGCACAGCCTTCCAACAATGAAAATCAAATAGTGTGTCAGGAAAAGAACAAAGCTTATACAGCAGAGCTCAGCGACACTAGAAAATAAAAAGCTCTTCCATGCGAGCTCAGGCCTTCTGAGGTGTTGGGTAATTGGTTTTGTGTGTTGTTTTATTATCCTTCCCTTCTCCTGTTTTTATAAACGTTTTGGAAACTCAGTGTCTTTGGGATCTCTCTTTCATGGCCTAAAATGGGCAAAGTGTTGAGCAGTTGTGGGAGGGCAGGGATGGCAGAAAACAGAACAGACAGGCAGCAAAATTCAAGCTCTTAATCTAGGGAAACCTAGCTGAAATATTTGCATTGTTGGAAAACCTGGCTGCAATTATGCTTTGTGGCCACTCTAGTACATTCAAGCATCATGACAAGGAAAAAGATACTCTCAATTTAGCTTTGAATCAATGGAAAAGAGATGAGCAGAATCCCTGCTCTGTTTGCAGAACCCTTTCCTTCTCAATTTTGTTTCCTTCCCACCCCTTTTCCTGCTGCTTTGTATGTTATCTTTGGTCTCAGTTCTTTATCCTCTGCAAGAATAAACTATTTCAACTCACATCAATTATTACCACACCCAGATGTGCTCAGCAGAAGCACTCCAGCCAGAATTTAACCCTGAAGTTGGAGGCATCTTTGCCAAGAGCCTCTGCTACAGCAGTGGGCCTGGCCTGCTGCTAAGGTTCAGTCAGCATTTCTTCAAGTAGATGGCCATGACTCTAGCTGCCCCACCATAAATACACCCCAAACTCTGAAAGTTTTCATTATCATAGAATGGTTTGTGTTGGAAAGAACGTTAAAGATCACCTAGTTCCAACCTGCCTGCCACAAGCATGGACGCTTTCCATTAGATCAGGTTGCTCAAAGCCCCACCCAACCTGGCCTTGAACATTGTCAAGATTAGGGCTTCTACAACATCTCTGAGCAACTTGTTTCAGGTCTTACCACCCTCACATTAAAGAATTTCTTCCTTATGTCTAATCTAAATCTACCATCCTGTAGTGTAAAACCACTCACTACACTCATTGTTAAAGAATCCATATTCATCTTTCCAGTAGGCTTCCTTTACGATACAGGAAGGTGTCTACAAGATCTCCCTGGAGCCTTCTCCTCTCTAGGCTGAAGAACCTCAACTCCCTCAGCCTGTATTCATGAGGGAGGTGCTCCAGCTCCTCAGTCATCTTCACGGTCCTTCTCTGGACCTGCTCAAGCAGGCCCATGTCTTTCTCACACTGAGAGACCCAGAGATGGATTCAGTACTCCAGGTGGGGTCCCACCAGAGCATAAGAGAGGAAGAGAATCACTTCCTTCAATCTTCTGTTCATGATTCTCTTGATGAGGCCCAGGATGCAATTGGCTTTATGGGCTGAGTGCATATTGCACGCTCATGTCCAGTTTTTCATCCACCAATATCTGCAAGTCCTTCTCCACCAAGCTGCTTCTATGATATGCCAGTGTATATACCAAGACGTACACCAGTACCTGGCTGGATGACAAGCTCACACAATGGCTGTACCAACACAGCTACTGCTGCCCAGGAAAGGAAATAGGTGATTTTGGCCAAGGAGCTACTGACCTCCTCAGACACACAAACACAGCATCCCATATGTGTTTCCTGCAGGTGGAGGCAGGTGTGAGCCCACCTCCCATTCAGGCCTGCTGACTGGCTGACAGAGGAGCTGTGCCCTACGTGTGGGCAGCATGAACAAGGGGAAGGGAAGACAAGTTAACAGAGTTGGGGTTGTTCAGTCTGGAGAAGAGAAGGCTCAAGGGAGACCTTATAGCAGCCTAAAGGGGGCCTATCAGAAAGATGGGCAGGGACTATTCACAAGGATACATAGCAAGAGGATGAGTGGCAATGGTTATAAACTAGAGCAGGGTAGATTTAGATTGGACATTAGGAACAAATTCTTTACCATGAAAGTCGTGGAACGCTGGAACAAGTCACCAAGGGAGGTGGTGGAGGCCTATCCCTGGAGACATTCAAGGTCAGGCTTCATAGAGCTCTAAGCAACCTGATCCAGCTGGGGATATCTGCTCACTTCAGAGGGGTTGGACTAGATGACCTTCAAATGTCCCTTCCAACCCAATGCACTCTATGATCCTATGAACCTCCAACCCGCCACGGCGCGCTCGGGCCCGGGCATGCGGCCGGGAGCCACTCGCGCCTAACGGCCGCTAACGGCCGCAGCTGTGCATCAAGCTGTCCCGCGGCGCCGGGCCCGTCGCGCACGTGGGGGGGCGTGGCGCGGAGCACGCCTCCTTCCCCCTTCCAACCAATCAGCACAGGGACGAGGAGGGGAGCAACAGAAGGGAACGCCGCCACCTCAGCCAATAGGCCATGCGGGGGCGGGGCCGAAGCGGTGATAATGGCGGCGGCGGCGGTGGTGGCAACGTGGGTCTTGTCTCGGGCTGGGCTGCGCCTGAGGAGGTGGAGACTGTGAGTGACGCGGCCGCTGTGCGCGGAGGGCGGGATCAAGGACCCCCGGCGCCGCCCCTTCCCCGCTGGAAGCCGCGCGCAGGGGGGTCTCCCACTGTCTCCTCTCCCAAAGCCGCCGCTATGCCCTAAGCATCTCTGGGCCAGCATTGCGCCTGGTCCGGCGGGGCTCAGGGGTTAACAATAGCCTGAGCAGCGGGTCTGTGGAGGTAGGCCGGAACTGGGGGTTGCGGCGATGACCCCTTAGCCGGACTGACTGGGGGTAGGCTGCCGCGACGCGGCGGAGCTGGGGTGGGCCTGGCGAGCGGGGAGCCCTAGTGGCCTGCGGGAGAGGCTGCGTGCCGAGGCTGGGCCGGGGTGCCGTGAGCCAGTGGTGGAGAAACCGTGGTTCCCTGGCGCTGCCTCTTCCTTTCCTCGCTTAGCCGGGCAGCAGCCGGCAAAACTGGATAGGGTCTAGAGAAAAAGTCCTGTGAGGACTGTCTGGAGAAAAGGAGGTTCAGGGGAGACCTCACTGTGTGCACAGCAAGGATGGGGTGATGTCTTTTCCCAAGTAACAAGTGGTAAAACAAGAGGAAACAGCTTCAGAGTTCAAGATTGGGCATTAGGAAAAATTTCTTTGCTGAAAGATGTGTCAAGCATTGGAACAGGCCACCTGGGAAAGTGATTGGGTGACCATTCCTCGAAGTATTTGAAAGATATGTAAACGTGGTTCTTAGAGAGTTGGTTTAGAAGTGGGCTTGGCAGTACTAAGTTAATGATTGGACTCTGATTTTTTTTTTAAACGTTTTTTACCAACCTCAACGATTCTATGATTCTGTGAACCTCTTCATAGTTGCCTTGGCCTTTCTTTCCCACCCTTAGACAGGTGCCTGCTTCTGCTCTGTTCCTCCCTGTTAGAGGCACTGATAACATCCCATACCCAGGCACAAGGAATGTGAAAACAAATTAGTTTCTTCCACTTAGCACAAAATTGTCCTTGCTTGGTTGTCTGCTTTAGTACTGCTTCTGTACAAGGAATGGTCTGGATCTTCCCCATTCCAGCACTGGCCAGGCATTTTTCCAATGGTGGATAAATAGCTATCAGGCCATAGACTTTAGGAAAAACTCCATTGTAAATAATCGGTTTTCAGGCAGGTCAGGTTGCTACATAAAACCAGAGCTCCAACTCTTCTTTCTCCTGGAGATGTAACCCATGTAATCCAGAGAATTATTCTGATAAGACTCATGCCCTACAAAGTATCCTACCTAGTTAAGAGGACAGAACTGCTCTTCAGCCCCTAGTTGTGCCATGTGAGGAAGCTGAGGTGATCTGTTTTCAGCACAACCATAGCATAGACTGTAGAAGGTAAAACTCTTCCTGAAGCTACAGGTTTAAAAAAAACCATTCTGGCTCTTGCCATAGCTGAAACCAGCAGATGCTTCCAGCGTCATGCTTGGAATACTCAGACATGTTCCCAGTGCCTTGATGGACTCACTAATACTTTGTGGTCAACAAAATCTCCATCTCTGGAGACTTTCAAAGCCCACCTGGACATGTTCCTGTGGGGCTTGCCCTAGGTGAACCTGCTTTGGCAGGGGGATTGGACTAGATCATGTCCAGAGGTCCCTTCCAATCCCTACCATTCTGTGACTCTCTGATTCTGAGATCCGTATGGTTTTGCTGCCCAGCCCTCTCTAGGTGCATGCCTGCATAGTACTGGCACGCAGAGAATGGCTTCTGCCAGAGTGGTTGATTGTCGAGTCTGTGCAGATTTAAGGGAGACTTTCAACAGAAATTCTAGAGCGAGAGCAAGTTTTTTTAGTACTGATATTAGGAAGGCAATCAAATGTTAATACATTTTAATATTTAATGCTTTAAATTCTTGTGGTCTCTGTTGAGAGTATGATACTGTAAATATTGTATAGTTGGCCAACAAGAGTATGCAGTCTATAACACGGATGATACGGTAAACATGTAATATTGATGCTGGTGTTCTTGGGGAATCTCAGGGACAGACAGACTGCTTTGTGCTCTGCTAGAGGCAGTGCAAAGAGCCCATAAAATCTGAATCAATCTTCTTTTTTTTCCCCACAGTACGGTATATCTAGCACCCAGGGTCATTTTCCCAGCCTACCTCCTTCACGTTACTTTTACAGCCTGTTTCTGAAAAAGATGCATGCATATCCGTGTCTTTTTCCACCCCCACCATACCCCTTCCTCCCCATCCATGTTGGTGTGGAATCATAAATGCTATTCCTTTCTGCTCATGAGGAATTCTGAATATTTATACTGTAGTGAGGAGTCTACACAGTGTGAGGGTAAGCAGATTATCACATTTATATGTGCATAGCACCTATTCAGAGCTGGCAGAGGAGGGTGACAGCATGTCCACAGTGAGGCTGCTGTCTTCTAGCTGTGGCAGAAAGGGCTTCCTTGGCTAGGGCTGCCATAGGATAGGACATGGCTGATGAGCACCACAGTCCCCTCACTTGACTTCCAGGAGATGTGACAGCCTCCCTGAAGTGGGAACTGCCTGTCCCTTGTCATCAGTGCTGCTGTGGAGCCTGAGAGACCACACACAGGTGGAGACCACAGAATTTGGGGCATCCAAGTGGTCAGAGACCAGAGCAGGATAAAGCATGAGGAGTCCTTGCTCACCTCTGAGCTGGGCAACAACATAGCTGTGTGCAATGAGGAGAGAAAATACAGGGATGACTTAAAATGTTGGCAATTGAGACATGTCTTGGGTACATTTAACTAGCAGCAATCTGGTATTTAGCAGGAGTTAGCAGGTGCTACTGAGTCCCAGCCCTGGTGCCTGCGTTCCATGGTGCTCATTGCCACGTTGTTGGTCTGGGACTCAAATTACTGCAGGTACCTCCAGTGTGGAATGGCTGCCTTTCCAGGTACTGCCCCCATCTCTTTGCACAGCTATTGCTGGGCTTATGAAGCCATTCTGCAGTGCTGCCTTCAGAATGCGAACAGAGTTTTTGTGTCATTAGCAGGCAGGTGAAACCTACAGTACCCAGAGCTACCTGTGACATTCCAGAGCCTTTTGGGCTCTCCCTGCCTGTGAAAAAAAATTGTCATGTTGGAAAAAGTTAATAAAAACTCCTTCCAGCTGTTTATTAATAACAAATGCAGCTGTTGGTGTTGTCAAGAGTTTCAAGTGTTTTTTAAAGACAATGCCAGAAAGCATTTAACTGTGAAAGCTTTCTTACTGACTGATCTCAGTAAAGGGTTCTCTCGTCGCCTGCTGATTATGCAATAAGGGCATTGCATAATTGCACACATGTAAGTGTGATCACTTGTTTGCCCTTCGCTAGCCAAGCACATGTCTGCTTCACCTGTGTATGAGAGATTTTTTTTTTCCCACCTGTATTTCTTTACATGGCATATTTTATTCAGGTCTATATCTGTGTGCTTGTATTAAGTCAATCAAGTGGCATCACTAAGCTCACATCTTGGTGGAGTGATGCAGAATATGGAATATACCTTGTGGGCACACAGAGCATAATGTGTCAATGGTGTAGACACCGGCATGCCTGCTAGGAACAAAGGAGCCTGAGAAGAGTAGTAACCCTGTGTCAGATCTTGTTCAGGGACTGCTCCTGTGTCATCTAAAATTGGGAATTTGTTCTGTCATCTGACTGCCATCTCCCTGCCCAGGAATCTACTGCTGCTCAGTCTAGTGTTTGACGCTCCAAGTTTGTGTTTACTTGGCAAATTAGTGATGATGTTGTTTTTCATGGTTTGGACACTGGAGGGTGCTAATGGAATGGGAGTTGAAATGGTTCATGTAAATTAAAGAGTTTCCCTTTGTTAGTTGTGAAATAGTCTTTGTTGCAGTGCTTAAGTGAAAAGACATGAATCTTGGTCTCTACCAGCAGCTGATCCTGCTCAGCATGTGTGGAGCTATAACCAAGAATATCAATAAAGTGTTAAGTCTGTAAGGGATTTCTTTCTTGAACCTCTATCAAAAAAATCACTCATTTTATGTTCTACACATTTTTAAGTATGTCTTTTGAGATTATGGCCTCGGGGTGAAATTTGTTTGAAAGTGTGACATTCTAGTGATAAAAACACTTTATCTGGCAGAACTGTTGAGAGGTATCTGCAGAATCTGCTTTTCTACAAGGTCACTTTGGTTCACCTAAACTAATGTTGTCATGTTGCTGGCAAGGTGAGAAACTCATAGTGGCTCACATCAGGGAAGGAGGAAACACCTTGAACACTGCTAATTGAGTCCCCAGTGTTGTGATCTCTCTGGAGGTGGACCTGATGGAGCCTCAGTTTACCTTGCAACTACCATCACTGGGCTACATTCAGCAGAACGTTCAGGATGAGGCCTTTTGTCAGCTGTCGCTGCTAGGTCAGGTGAGGCATGTTACAAAGTTGAGCCATAGCTATGATGTTTCAAAGATTTTTGCAGGTTAAAGTTATATGGGGAGGTCTTATGCCAAAGAAGGTATTACCTGTCCACACTGCTCAAGCTTTCTGCTGAACCAGGTCTCTCCTCTGCCCTTGACAGAAAGACGCAGAGCCAACATAAGCTCCCTGCTGCGCACTCTGGCAACTCCGTACTCGGCATTAAGGACTGTGAAACTGCTGCCTGAGCCAGTTCTCGTCCTGGCAGCAGCAGAGTTATGATGCCAGCTAATTAATGCTAATGAGAACCAGGGTGCAAAGCTGAGCGTGTCCAACTAATCGCTGCTGGCACCCCAACTAGTCTGCTTAATGATAATGTGGCTCTGGACGGTCCTGCATGGTCTTGTGCCTTTGTGGATCTGTTAGCCCAATGAAAGCTGGTATTCATAAAATGCTTGAGCAAGACAGAACTGGGTACAAATACACTTTCCTTAGAAGTCTTTCTTGTTCACTACAAGTGGCAAATGAGCTACTCATTCCCCTTTGCAAATAAGTTGGGCTGTCCCGTCCTGAAAATGTTGCCTTGCTGTATTCTGTTATTCAGGTTTTGTTCCCTCCCAGGTGTTGCACTTTGTTTATGTATGGCAGGTTTAATTTTTCTTTCTTTTGAAAATATGCATAATTTTTCTCCAAATTCCTGCTTGAGCCGAAGGTTCATATAAGCATAGAGAAAGAGCTCATCCATCCTTTTCTGGTACTGCTTGAGACTTGCTATTCACCTTACAAAGCCGTTCGACGGTTTATCAGAAGCAGCAGAAACATACCCAGCAGAAAGTTTACACTTACTTTGCCAAAAGAATTTTAGTAGCCTACCAGAATAAATGGGGATGTGAGCAGAAAACCTTTTTTAAATCACTGGTATAAGTAACAATACTGAAGACAGTCTAGTTAAGAGGCAATAATGTGGTCTAAACACACAAAATTACCCCTTTGGCAGTGTATTTGTCTTCTTTACAAGCTTTTAAAAGAAGACCACTTCCATTGCACCTCCATGCTTGTAAGCAGGGAGCCAGGGTTCCCCTCTTGGCATCATTTCAAGAACTGACATGCTAGTTGTGGTGCCAAAAGGATTTGCAGTTGTGCATTTTATGTAGGCAGTGTCCTAATTTATCGCAGGAGACCTTTCTCCGGGAGAGAGGATTAACGGACCTTCCACCAAACCTACTTGATCACATTGGGTTGAAGTGCTGCCAGCTGTGGGATGCTGTCTTGAGACCCAATGCCACTGCTTCTTTGTGGTCCTGCATGGGAATGGAGGGCATTTATTTTCTTGGTGGGTACTCAGTACCTTCCATTGTTGAGCTTTCACAGGCTTGTGCTACTCATAAAGGTGGAGTGGCTTGGGTTTTCATGGCTTTAGGGGCCATTGAGCAGCTGTACTTGAAGTCTTTTCTCTAAAGAGTCATTCTGGCAGGTAAAATCCCCTTGATCCTAAGAGTTTTGTAGAAGTTCTATCACAAACCCCTGTGTGGTATTTTCACCTGTCCTCTGCTCATCAGCTGTGCTCCCAGTGGTGGTCTCTCCCATACCCCTTTCTCGTGCCTCCCTGAGCTGTGAGCCCTCATATGGAAAGGGGAAATACTTGATTCACCCTTATTTTGTCAGCTAGGCTGTGCATGGGAGTGTTTGTCCAGCCACTGTCCTTTTCACACTTCCTTCTCCTCACCCTGCACAGCCACAGAATACAGCAGGTCTGCAGAACTTGAGCTGCAAGTGGGTCTAGAAGTCAGCTGCATGGTTACTGAGCCCCTGGGTGCTGAACAAGTCCTTTTTATCATTTTCCCCTTATTTTCTTGTCAGTGCTCTTTTACCTCTCAGGTCTCCCTGTGCTCTTTAAGTCTCCTAGCATTATCGGTGTAAATGGGATTTGCCTGTCCCTGTGAAATGGGCATCACTGGGGCTGCCTGTGTTGCCTTCTCTGGCCTTTTGTGGGCCAAGCTTACCAGTTGTCACAGGCTGAGAGGCCAAACTTGCTTTCTTGTTTGCTTTTTTTTTAAATTAAAAATGTTTGGCATCAAGGGCTCTGCAGCAATGAAAGGGCAATGATGAAACTTTGAAGAATTTGGGGCATAAAGTTGATCTCTAAATTTTAATGTACTCATTGCACTTAAACAGTTGATACATTTTATTATTGAGCTTTCAGGTGACCTAATTTCCCTTAGTACTGTACATTTAGCTTTATACATCTGCACCTAATTTGTAAAAAAGGACTTAATGAGAAACTTCAAACAGTTTAAATGTCAATTACAAAGAAAGCGAGGTTTTAAAGTTCCAGTAATCTGTCCATATTGGTCATCGAAACATGATCCCAGGTGGATGTTAATTCAAGACAGATGGCATTCCAAAGGCACAATTACAAAGAGCTTATATATTTTCAACACTAACAAGCTGTCACACTGTGTTGTAGCTACACTTCCAATACTGTATAACCACAATTGCCGCTTTATCTGCTGTGGACTCGGTAGTAAAGAAGTTTGATTCCCCACTCTTGATATTGTCAGTGGGATTTTGTAGGGGTGTTAGTTGGTGTAAAAGTCTTTCATTTGCTCAGTCTGTTGGGTGGGGGTGTGGGGTGTTGATTTTCATGATTTTTAAGTTGGTTGAAATGCCCTTCAAAGAAGGGAGGGGAAATACTGAATATGGGCATAACAAGACTAGCTCATCACACACATATTTCTATTTCCTGGCAACTTCAATATTAACTGCTGCTAGGCAGTAGCTATAATGATTTGTTAAAATTCCTAACATCCTGGATATTTTCTGTTTAAAAAGCCTTTGGACTAACACATGCATTGCAAGGGATTGATAGCAACTTGACTTTTGATGGCATAAATGGGCAGCAGCTTGGCTGTAGCCAGGCAGGAGTGCTACACCCTGTGCTTAAGGCAGTTTGAATTATTTTTGTGTTTCTGAAACTATTCTTAGCCTGGAGTCAGGGGTGGAGGGGCTGGACAAAGCAGGGTCAGGTAGGACTTCCCTTAGACTGAATCATCCACATGGGATATAGTTGATCTAGTTAAAAATTTCTCTGCTTATTGCAGGAGGGTTGGACTAGATGACCTTTAAAGGTCCTTTCCAACACAAAGCATTCTATGTGATAGATGGCAAGTTTTGTTGTAGAAGGATGTTGTGTGGTTACTAGTTAGTAGTTGAGATGGATGGTGATTTGTATAACTGAATGAAGAATAATAATTTGGCATAATTTCCACTGTTTTTGTTTTTTTTTTTAATATGTTTCTTGAAACCAGGTCACAAAAAGGCAAGACTTACACAGCTATGACTAGACAATGTTTTATTAGGCTTTCAAAATACTGTGCTGTTAGTGGCAAGATTAATAACGCTCTGTAGAAAGGTTCTTAAGCTCCTATGGGCACATGTATTTTCTAAAGAAGTACTGAGAATGAAGAGCTTGTGTTTCTGCTAATTTATCTACCCCGCACTGGGAAATGACAAAGCAAGCAGAAAGGTTCAAATGCTTCATACTTGGAAGGTGGGAATTAAGTGGTAAGGTTGTGCTCTTCAATTTTTGCTTTTCATTACTGAATGTTGTAAATGTGGGTTTTTGAAAGCAACTTGCCTGGCTTCCTTTTTGGAGGAGATGCAAGTCCTATTTGAAATATGCAGCTCGCCAACAAGCGAATTGGACTCTTGAGCAATGCTTGAAACAAAATGCCAATTTTACCTACAGTTTTACTAGATTCCTGGTTTATACAGTGGCATTTGAATGGCCTCTAGTAATTGTCTTTAGCAGGAAAAAAAAAAGATTCAAACAAAAACGAAAAATGCAACCCAAAGCTCATTAGCACTGTATCTGACATGCCATGAATCATTAAATCTTTATATAAATGCAGAAGTAATTTGTAATAAACAAAATCCTTTTTTTTTGGAAAGACTTCTGAGTTTTTTTCAGACTGCTGAGGTACATTATGTTTTCCAAATGTCACATGTTATTACCAGAATAGGGGAGGAACCAATTAATGGTTTAATTAAATATTATGTATAATTCTTAAGTGTCAGATATATTTAGTGGTGATAAGTTAATAAAATTAGGTGACAACCAGAAGACAATAAATAAATACTTACATAGGGGGGTTTAACCTGGATTTGATGCTAATGGGTGTTGTTCTCAAGGGGTTTCTCCTCAGATTTTCCCAGTGCTTATTTGGATAACAGACTGCAGTCTTTTTGTTTAGATCAGGCTTCACTTTGAGAGTTAACTAATTGTTCAAGCCCAAGTGGGAAACTTTCTTGCACCTGGAAAATTAGGAGAGCAAAAGCAAGAGATATGTCCGCATCCTTTCCCTGGTGGTTCTTCGCCTATGAATTTGAACTGCAGTGGTAATAAAAGTTTTGTGGACCTCATTTTATGTGAGATCATTAAGCAACGGGAGAATTCAGGACTAGCTGCCCTTCATAATTCAGGACACTGAAAGGTGCCATTTATAAGCTCAAAGTGCCTGCACAGGAAAGCAAAACAGGCTTGTAAAACCCGCACTCCAAACCCTGAAAGGGAACCAGTTTGTACTGTTGGATTGCAGCCTTGGACTGACAAAATTGCAAAGATGGTGGGGGTTTGATTAAAAAAAAAAAAAAAAAAAAAAAAAGGAAAACCACCTGCCCCTACTAGTTAATGTAATAACCTGGGTTTTCACACTTCTTTTGTTGATACATCTTTTGTCCTAAAAACCCCCAAAACATTACAGGCAATGACTCCAGTAAAAACCTTATCAGTTGTACTGCCCAGATGTTGGTCTTATTATCTTTCCTACTACAGACTACTGTGTGGCTGAGATAATTTGGCTATAAAATAAGGTTTTTCTGACATTTTAATATTTTGCATCTGGTAACCTATGCACATTATGTGGACAAGGAATTTTGTAGGGTCAACTCTTGCATTCATATTGCTTGAGGAGTGGCAGCTTGCACAACACTTGAAGAGAGGGATTCAGCAAAGTGGGTGATATGTCAGCACACGCAGTCTTCATAAAACGGACTGTTAAGGCTCTAAATAGGGAATGTAATCTGCTAAATACGTAATAATGCTGCAGCTTTATGGACCTAGGAAGACTGAAAGGCACTAGAGCAGCAGCCCAAGGAAACACTGAGTCCAGTGTTGATTCTCAGAGCAGGTACTGCATTTCCCATGTGCTCCTCTGCTGCTCTTCAAATGAGAGTTGGAGCAATGACTTTTATGTTCATGACCAAAATGTTGCAATTGCTACCTAGAAAGAGTCTGTAAATGTCTGGGGCTGAATTCTACTAAGTTTCATTAACATCCCATGACTAAAGTTACTTGGTTGCCAGTTTGCACTGTCAGGGCCTAATTCCCTGTGAAGACAATCTGACTGGACATCAGGTCTGCCAGCAACATCTTGGTTTTATTAATCTGTTTTAGTTCAATACCTGCATGTTTATGCATGCTGATTTCAGCAGTAACTGGCTATATGGTGTGGTATCCAAACTGTCATCTCTCTGTGTGTTGATCACAAAGGAGCCAGAGAAATGGCCGTACTTCAACAATGTATTGGTGTTATTCCATTCTTTGACGCTGCTTTTGTTGCCTCGATTGGCACGCTTATGGCCCCAAACACTGCACTGAGTTTTCTATGACCCCAGGGCCTTTGCAGAGTCGACTGCAAAACTCAAACATTTACATTCACTATTAAAAGCCAGTTATGTGATTGTTTATGTTGAGCTAAGTGCTTTGGTGCCTGTGGACATGCAGTTATTTGACAGTTATTTTTTTTTCTTTATAGTCAAGATGTGATAAACAATACTGGACTCTTTGCAAGTGGTCTCGTTGCTTTCCACTTGGATTTCTGCGGAAGGATGGGAGTCAGGGTTTTCCAGCACTCTGTAGGAATGTGTCTGTGGCAGCAGTCTTGTTACCTAAATAGTTCCTTTATGAAGGCCATACAATTTCTAGGGCACATACTGTCCGTATATTTTTAATGACCTTTTTTGAGTGTTTTTCATTTAAGTTGTCTAATTTGTACTGCATTTCTGGTTTTGGTGGGTTCATTTATTTAAGTTTTACATATGACTGCATGCTTTGTGGGCTTATTGTGTTAAACATTTGCTCTTTTTTTTGTTAAATCTGTAGCAACACTAAAGCACTGAAGGTGGGTTGGGTCATTACCAAATAGTGACCTCAGCATACGGAGAGTATAAAATCTGTTTTCTTACTGTTTTGTTTGAGATGTTGATAGATGTGAAAACCATTTAACAGCTGAGATTTTTTCCTTTCCTGTTAAACTTAAGCTACCAAGGAAATTCTCCTACTGCTACACGCTGCAATATGTCAGAAACACCGTTATGCTGTAGTTGCATCATTATCTAAAGGAAAAATTGAGTGCAGGTTTGAAGTCGACAAGTGATGAAAGTAGCCCTGAGGTTGTCAATTAGAAAGCACAGGCCTGGAATTGGTAAGTTAATGGCCAGTTCCCTTCGCACCCCCTAGCTTTGCTGCCTGCTCCTGCCTCACCTCACGGCAGCTTTACTGTTCAGAACATAAAGAAAAGGTTCCCGTTGGTTTGTGTCCCAAAATTCATGTCACTAATATGATTCACTTAAATTCTTGGCTGATTGCAATGTTCTTACTATGGACAGATAGTTAAACAAAAAGAAGTGAGATGCAGCTTATAGAAAACACTCTCTCAAAATTATGCCCTCTTTTTGCCCTTTTTTCCTTCTTTTTGTTTGTTTAGTTGCTGAACCCTTATCGTTGTTTCAGACCATCCTCCTACATTACACACATTTATCAGCAGTGCATAATTTAACTTCTACTGTATGTTTGTTTGCAGGCTTTTAAAACCTGAAATTTAATAGCAGCCAGTTGGAGCCTATGTGCTCCTGTTAAAGGCAGAGGGCAACACGTGTGGTTTTTCCTGAAAGGAGATACTGGCTACCAAAGTTTATGATATGATGTAATATAATACACAGTGTTTCTATTTTGCTTGGGCAGGAGGGAGTTAACATGTCATTTCTCCTAAGGAACACATGGGTGTAGATCAAGAGGTAAATTATGGAAAGTAATAAACAGGATTTATTCAGATGTTAGTCATTCTTGGTGGGCTGTGTTGTGAGAACAACAGTAACTGTATGAAAAGAGCTTTAAAGTAGTACTTGAAGTAGAATATAATCCAAACAGGCATTATGCTAAGCAAACATGTAATTCATCTTCAGTTTTTGAAAACTTTATGCACAAATGTGAGGTTTTTAAGACTTGTAAAGCTTGAGGTTTTTGGCTCACAGCACAGCTGCCTCAGTGACAATAAATAGTCAAGTTTTTTTTCTACATAGCCTTGTCTCAGCCTAGAGCAGATGAGTAATAATCATGAGTATGAGAGGGTAGTTTAATTTCTAAGCACATTGGGGTTTTTGACCTTTCTGGTGGCTTCACAGTAACCGGCAAACATCTATTGGATAATAAAAAAATTGCAGTTGCTACTTACCTGCCACAATCAAATGAAACCAGGAGCTCTCTGTGTGGATTGCTGCTCAGGAATCCCTCTCTCCTCCACCCAGATTTCAAAACATGAAGTAAATCTTATTCTAGTTTAACTCACACAAAAATAGATGTGACATTCTAATAAACAATTGGATGCTGCTCTCTCCACCTGATGTACTTGCTGTGCCCAAGACTCATGCAGGAGAGCCTTTCCAGTGCTTCACTGGAGAGCTAGTACATGATTTTTCAAAAGCACGTGTTCCTTCTGTGCTGTACTTTGTACTTCTTGAGATAGATGTCTCATAATACCCAGGAAAAATGAAAATACTGAATGACCTTCTTAATGAGAGGGTTTGTTTTGTTACACATTGTGACTTTGGTATTTGTGGTGCTACAGGGTAACCTATCTTGCCGCAGGCCACTGCAGGAGGTTTTCTCAAGATGTCGTAACAACATTGTATCTAGTTTAGCCTAACCTGTTTATTATCACACCTACTAGGAAGCATAATTCTCAGGTTCTCTCTTAAGTTGGTCCTTTCCTTGGATTGTAGTTTTGTCTTTATGGGAATCTTCTCCTTTTTTTTTTTTTTTTTTTTTTTTAATGAGATTCTGAAAGTTAGTGGTGCTGTGTCACCAAAGCTTGTCTTCCAGGGGATAGTCATCTCTTTCTGGGCTTCTCTTTGCCTATTTCATATGCTTTTATATACCTGTCATCCCAGCAGGACTGTTGTGCAAGGTACATTCACATGCCATATGATGTAAGTCAGGCAAATTTTAGTGAAATTGCCCTGCAAAAGGCACACCAATGTCAAAAATCTCCCTCTCTTTCAGTGGTTTGCTGCAGGATGTTGGTCTCTTTTGTTTTGGTCTTTCCCCCGCACTGCCGCCTCCCTTCTGTTTTTTGTTGGCTGTTTTCTCATCCGTGGTACTCTTTCAGTCTGAGAGACCCTCTCTCAACATGTTTCTTTACTTTTTGCATGCCTTAAGTATATCCACATCTTCTAGCATGGAGGAAAATCTGATTTATGTGCTCTATACTCACCAATTTACACTAGTTATGTCATTACTTCTACAGCACAGGAAGCACAGGGGTGGTAGATGGTGCCCACCTTAGCATGAAGGCTGTGGTGCTCTGTAGAGAAGTCACAGGTTGAATTGGTCTTTTACCCCGCTTTCCCTACCTAAGGAGAAAAAGAACCTTCTCCTTAAAATGAGACTCTCTTTCCAGCAAGGCTGGGTCCACATAAACTCTTTGGCTGTCTAGAAGATAGGTTGCATTGGATTACTTTTGTCTGAAAACACAGAGCTTTCTAGGGATAGAAATCAAAGGGGCTCCTTTCTACCCACACACTTTACCTTTACTGACAAATACAGCCTGAGCACTGCTCCTTCCCACATGAGTGTTATCAGGCCCAAAGCTCCTTCCCTGCTTCACATTCATCCATACTCAGAGGAATGTTGGAAATTAAAATTACTTCCCAAAAAGTGGTGTGGCATTTCCTAATTTTTTTTTCATTCTGATATGGAATCTTAAAATAGGGGCAAGTTTGTCTTGATACAGTAATACGAAACATTTGGAATGGATTAAAACTTGTCTTATACACTAGAAATGGGTGGGAGGGGGAAGGCAAACACAGTGATTGTACGAAAGCATGTTCAAAGTGAGAAAGCTGACTTGGCATTTCTGGACTTTTAATTTCTAAAGCAAACTTTAAGGCCACTGTTGTCTCTATGCAGAGATGTTGAGTACATCTGAAAAGATACAGAGTTCAGTGAAGTTAACTTTATTTTGAAGGCCAGTATTGTCAATTAAGGCACATGCTATTAGTAGGTTGTCATCCCACAGGAACTCAGCACTGATGTTCCTGAACAAGATAAACCAGAGAACGACTATGCTAGCAAAAGGCTGCGTTCTTTGGGCAGCCCCAGAGTTTTTTTTTATCAGCTTCTTTGATTGATTTTTCCTGGAAAAAACATACAACCCACAAATCTTGAAATTAGATTAGTAGATTAAGTAGATTAGTAGAATCTTAAAAAAAAAGAAAAATTAAGGCATGATGGTTTGTGTTTGTTACTGTAATCTGTGACCGTATAAAATAACATGTTATGCAATAGTAATGGCAAAATTAAATGGGTTTGAAAGAAATGTAAATTTTTGGGGGCAAATGAGCAACACTTTGGGCCTGTCTGATACTGTAGACCTCAAAGATGTTTGAGGCCTTGACTTCAGAGCCTGAAATATTCACCCCCTCCCTGATTCATCTGCTGCAATGTATGACAAGGTCTGCTGTGTGAAGAGGGATGGCTGCAGGATATCTTCACAACTATGAAAGGAGTTAGTTTAGAAGAGAAAGACATTGAAGATTTTTAACATGTTAGATGCTTCCAGTTTCAGACCACTTTCAGCCTGTTCCACAACTGATAACATATTTGAGGTGTAGGTCTTGCTGCTTTCTGCCACTAGTAATAGTAACACTGGTACATTCTTCCATTAAAAAAAAAAAATCTGAAACTACATGATAAGCAAAAAGCTGAACCTTGAGTCGATGAGATGGTGAAAAACTTAACGATGAAGAAATAAATAACAAGAACAATTTTCAAAATTCATGTCAAGTATATTTCTTCTTAAAAACACATTTCTTAAAATCTTCCTGTAATCTGCTTAAATCATAAAAAATAGCAAACAAAACAAACTGCATCCAGGTTGTGGGTCAATCCAGGTTGTGGGTCAAACCATTCAACTGATGGAAGTTACTGCCTAAATTCTGAAAACCCAAAGCATTTGAAGTACTGTGTTGGCTTTTGGATCAGCAGTCTCTTCTGCAAGTACCAGGAGAATATTTTCTTCAGTATATTTAATTAGCTCAGTTAAATGACTAATTTATTCAAACTTGACCAACTGGAAGCTGAAGTAAAAAAAAAAAAAAAAAACAACAAGAAAAGAAACAGAAAAGCTTGTTCTTCTCTACCAATCTTTGAATAAAAGCTAATTATGAGAGGATTAGATTTGGTAATACTACAATATTGAAGGATTTTATGACCAAATACTAAATTGGTACTAATTCTAGCTAATACTGAGTTATTTTAACAGCTCAATTTTTAAATTGAATCACAAATTTTTTTAGAAGTCTAGCCCTTTTAAGACAGTGCTATGCAATTGATAAACCATCTCACTGCATTTTAAGTTGTAGTCCAGTTTCCATCCAAAGAAGCATAAATCATAAGTAAACACAAAGGGCTCAGCTAGTTAATGAGTTGTGCCATACATGATTTTCTAACAAAAACAGTAAAATTTATCTGAAAAAAATGTATAATGAGATATAGAAAAGCTTAAATATATATCAGCACAGCTACGCTGTCCTTCTGGCTAGCAATAAGAAGTGCCAAGTTTAGTGTAAAAGCTATGTTTAGTTACAACGCAGCATACTTTAGTGGTTACAAACTGAGAATTAACCTTCTTCCAAGAAAATAACTAAAATGTTTAAATAGGAAAACAAGACTGAAATTCATTTAACTCAAGGTTTCCCACTTGGTAGTTTAACTCATTATTTTAAAATTAGTGACTTAGGAGATTTCATCTTGTTGAAAGTCATCAGTAATTGTACCTATAACTGAATATAAATATAAGTGCAAGCTTGATATAAGAATCCAGAAATTCAGCCAAGAATGTGATGTCAGGAAAATGTGAAGATAAAATTTCCAATCCTGTCTATAAATATGGTATAGGTGACATCTCCCGAAGACATTTATTATCTCTTCTGCCAGTAGGATTGTGTGAAAAAAAACCATTACTTTGGGCACCACCAGAATGAGATATGGGGGATGGTCATTGCATCTTTGCACAAAGATGCCGAGTCTTGCTGCCTTTGGTCCTTGGTGTCTCAGTTTTGAGACAGACACCGTTATGGTTCCTCTCCATTTACTGGTTGCGTCAGAAGCTCTTCCTGCAAATGATAATTCATAACCCTTCATTAAATTACTCTGATGAAACAATGCTTTCTGTTGCTGACTATTTAAAAGATCAATTTTGCAATGGTTAGGCTGCCCATTTTTTACAGCATTTTGCCCTACAAGCAGAGTCCATGGTGCCAAGTTTCTGAGAGGTTCTCCTTCAATAGCTAGCTCCTCCAACAGATGGCTGGATGACTCTTCCTTGCCTCTTAGCTGGAATGAAAGATCAGGGCAATAGAGACAAGTGCTTGATGCAGTGCTGCCAGACCAAGAAGCAAATTTCAGTATGCTCCAGCACTTTGCTGTTTGTGCACCTGCTGCCGTGTGTTTGGCTCCACCTTTCTGGGTAGCTTCTTTAGGTTTTTGCCTTCTTATGAACATGGGTTCTTCACCTTCAGCAGGTATTGCCCATAAGCCAGCTGAGTAACTTAGAAGTAGCCTATTAGTAATTACAGAAAGAATTTATGGCTGGAAATATTGCGGGTATGATGGCCTGCTTTCCCCAGCTCCCACTCTTCCCCACGGTTATTTGCCAAAGTAGCCGTGTATGTTTTGTCCATATGTCCTGAGCCTCTGGGAGCCTCCTGCTAATTGCTTCTCTTGTTGACAAGTCCAGAAAAGGATTTTCTTAACTGGCCGCACAGCCAACTTGCTCACTGCCAGAAGCATGAGGATGTAGTAATGAGGGGTACATCAAAAAACCTAGATGATGGTGTTCACCTCCCCAAAACTATCAATATAAACAGGCTATGGGTGAACCTTGGCCTGCATTCCTCTCTGTGTGACCTGCCATCTCCCACATGAGGCTCTGTGGTCTGCAGTCCTACTTGGGCATTCACTGCGAGAGCTGTGAGGCTTTATGTATTTATTCAACAGTAGCACTCATGTAAAGGATGCTGAGGTAAAGGCTGTGTGTTACCTGCCCTTTGTGTCTGCCCAGGGATCACATTTTTGAATATCCTATTTCTCTGTTGTCCTATTCAAGTAAAAATCCACATTTTTCCATCTCTCCCTTACATGCATCTATCATGAAAAATTGTCACAGTCTAAAGGTTTTCCCAGACCAATTTTCAGAACGACATGGGACTTTTTTTTCCTGTGATGTTTCTAAAACTGGCAGAAGACAAACACTTTTTTTTTAAAAAGCCTGGATGCACTGCAAGAAGTATTTCAAAATAAAGCATTAAAAAAAAAAATCTTCTTTAAGCATGTTTAATGCTTGTATAAGGTGCCAGATTTTAATTACAGTTGGCATTTATAAACGTGGTGCTGGCAATGGCAACCATATTGCTGAAAAAAGGCATAAATTTTGACACTGGCAATATGGGAACCCAGCATATGAGACTGTAAACCTCATTGCTTTCTGTTTTAATTTACTGGTTTAAGGAAAGAACTTTTAATGGTTAATATTTCACTAGACTGTTTAGGGTTTGATATAAAGGTGTTCTAATTTCAAACTATTTAGTAATTTAGGTCCTATCAAAGATTGGCTTAAGCAATAACTTTCTATTAAACAGCCTTTAAATAAGCATGCTTAAAGTAGGAAAAATAAGATGCTTCATTACAAGAAATGAGGTTGGCATCTACCAGGTTTTCCATTAAGTTCCAGGTCACAGACAAATAAAGGAAGTATGTTAGGGAAAAAACCCTTTTTAAAAATAATTAGGGAGATGTCTGTTTTGTTCACCAGATGGAAAATCAGTAGTTGTGGGTGGTCTGTGCTGGATGGGGCATCTCACAATTGGCAGAACTATGCCTTTAACTTTTAAAGTCCTGGGACAAAATGTGAAAGTAATTGACTGTTCAGAATGCTCTCTCTCTGGATACTTAGCATGCTTTTAAAACTGAGATTTGGTGAGTTTCTGATTCTTTTTTTCCTGGGAATACTCAAGCTTTTGTGTCTAGTATTAGGCCAATTGGGTATATTTTTGGTAGCGGTTTAGTTGTCTTCCGTGCTTACATCTGTGTGTGCCTGGACTTGCACTCACGCAACTGAATTGCTGCAGCTTTGCAATTCTCCATTAGCATGTTATGCACGTGGCTTTCATAATATTGTCAGGGTTTGCTGTGCTTAGGGTTTACATAAACTGTTGGTTAGGATCATGTTGGTTAACATCTAGTTTGTTTCAGTTTAAGGTATTTAAATCTATCAATTTGCCAGTATACTAAAGAAAAAACAAAGATGCAACCTTATTTTCACAAACAAGATGAAATTTCTGGTTTAAAATAATGTAGGGATTTGCAAAAGTATGTAAAATCTGTAGGGTTTTTTTGGGGGGTGTTAATAAATGTATCCAAATGTGCATATGTAGATAGTACATATACACATATGCATATTAAATACAGTCATTTAAGAATGTGTTAGAATCTTCTCGGTGTGGTTTGTAACTTTGGTCACCATTGCAGGACTGATGCTTTCTAATTGGCAGATTAATTGGAGAATAGAGTATTTTGAATGTGGAGAATGAGTTAGACAACGTTTATATTCATGTTGAGATAACAGATTTTATCATCTGAACTGTGATAAGAATATGTGCTGTTCGGCAGTGACCTCTGAAAGAATGAGGCAGAACCCATTTATGGTATAGGAGGCAATTGCTTTATATTTACCTTACTTTACAAACAATTTTTTTGCAGTTATCTATATGAATGGTCAAAAGAGAATTGTATGCATGTGTTATATATATATTGTAGCTTGTGTTAAACCAGTACTCACAGTTATTATATGGAAGCGTTCTTGAAGATAAGTGAGGCACTCAAGTTAGGACCTTCTTTGTAAAATCCCTTTTGCTATGCATGACATGTACTCTGTATTTTTTTCTTGCAGTAAATTATAAAGCTTTTTTTCTGTCCATGAATCTCCTTCTAAGGAAACACATACAGCCTAATAACACTTGCCTTGAGAACTGTGCATTGCCTCCACTACAAAGCCCCGTTTTCATTGAAGAGATAATTATAATATGGTTTAATGTTCTTGTCAACCCTGAAACACTGTCCCTAAAGAGTGCTATTCTAGAGGATGTCTATTTTTTTTTAAGAGAGTTGAATGTAGCTAAGAAAACACATATAGCCACACACATTTCTGATTAAACCAAGACAGATTTTTTTAGACAATATGTGCTCTGTGAAAGGATTATATGTTTTCTAAGGTGTTAATTTAGAGCTGTTTCTTCCTCCAGATTTCACTGTTAAAATATAGAAAGTTTTTTGCTGCCTTTCCTCCCCCTCTTCCTTCAGTTATATTATTTATAGACCTCAAATCTATATAAGGACATGAACTCTTAATAATAATTAAAATGCTTTTAATGTGCTTTGCTTTGAGGCACAGACTTCAAATGAGTAAAAAAATCCAAACTGGAACACAAATGGTTCTTCCCAGGCAACAAACACGCTTGGCTATTGATATGGTGTAATTTTCTGCTTTACTTGTAAAAACAGCAATTACTTATTTGTTCCATATCCCCCCTCCAAGCACAGATGCTACTCAGTCTGTCCATTTTCTGAGTGTCAACCACCCAAGTCCCTGCGTGTGTGGATGCGTGTGCACGTGTTTTAATGTGACACAAGTCAAGTTTTCCCTGTGTACACTGTACTCTTAACAGTATTTATTTGCCACTGCTGTCAGTTTACCACCAGACCAAGACAATGATGTGCTGGAAGCAGCTGTGGCTGCAAAAGTCTCACTTAGCAGTCTCTCATGATGGCAAACGTCTCCAGCTTTGCATAGCATCAAGCTGATCTTACAAACCAGTGTGAGGACAGATACAAACCAGTTGGTCACACCAGTTGAGACTGCAGCCTGGTTGGTCAGATCTTTAACGTTGCTTTCACTGTGTTGTCTTTTGTGGTGGTCTGGTGATTGTGAACAGTGCCTGGTGCTGCTACGCTGTCTGAAGCAAAAGGCCTTTGAGGGAAATAAAATCGCACACTAGCTGAAAGCAATGTAAAATTCCCCTTGACTTCAGGCAGGCTGGGATTTTCCTCTTGGTTTTCAAAGCCCAGTTCAAGGTTGGTAAGAAAAATATGGTTGTCTGCCATGCTTACAAAAAATACATATGACAAAAAAACCCCAAACCTGAAAGCCTAAGGACAACACAAATCTTTCACTGCTTGTACAGCGAGCACAAGATGGGAATTCTGTGGCTCAGCATAATGCAATCTGATTGCCTGTACCAGGTGCTTGGGATCTTGAATGTAATACCTAATTATTTTTAAGAGCTACTGTTAAATGAGGAATATGAGTGAATATGTTAATTAATTGAAAGGCATTATATTAAAGATTTAATTAGTGTAATTCTGGAGAGGTAGTATAAAAGAAGCATAATACCTGGCAAAAAATGTATTGTCTGAAATTTTGTTACAATCATATTATCATTAGCAATCTATTTGCTTGCTCTGAAGTCAAATGGAATTTTTTTTTCTTCTCTGAGGAGGAATTAGAAAGTAAGGCTTTAAATTGGTATTGTAAATAATCTCTCTAGAGAAGCTTTTCACTGCGAAAACTTCCTCAACAGGCAAGTGTTAAAAACATTTATGGTACTGCACAGTTTAAAAGCATCCTTGAAGTTTTTCCCCTCTGGTTTATACATTCAAGCTAGATAACAACCATTCAAAGAATAAGCAAGAGTTTCTGTCAGAATTAATGTTTTATAGTCACGTCAAGTATGTTTGGTTTCACCCACCATTTTCCTTTTGTTTTGTAGTAGGAAGGAAAAATAGCCTAAAAATAAAAAATCTTAGTTAAGCAATGTAGATGCTGAGTGGCATGTAAAGGAATCAAAAATGCTAGTTTCCTGTTGCCCCTTCTTTTCATATCTTTGAACTTACTACAAACATTACTTTTAGAGCTTTTTTTTTTTTTTAACAAGATATACTGTGTTCCTATCTGGGGGTTGTTTAGCCTGGAGAAGAGGAGGCTCAGGGGTGACCTCCTTGCTGTCTACAACTCCCTGAAGGGAGGTTGTAGCCAGGAGGGGTTTGGTCTCTTCTCCCAGGCAACCAGCAGCAGAACAAGAGGACACAGTCTCAAGCTGCGCCAGGGGAGGTTTAGGCTGGAGGTGAGGAGAAAGTTCTTCACAGAGAGAGTGGTTGGCCATTGGAATGTGCTGCCCAGGGAGGTGGTGGAGTCACCATCCCTGGAGGTGTTCAAGAGGGGATTGGACATGGCACTTGGTGCCATGGTTTAGATAGTCATGAGGTTTAGGGTGACAGGTTGGACTCGATGATCTTTGAGGTCTCTTCCAGCCTTCTTGATTCTATGATTCTATGATTCTATCTACTTTTTAAATGCAACTCAGCACCTAACATTTTGGTGATTTTTTTTTTTTTTTAATTAACTGAAAACTTGGGTTTGGGATTGTTCAGGTTTTTTTTCTTGAACTACTCCTTTTCTTTTTTGAACAAACAACTATTGTAGGATTAAATAGTTGACAAAACCAAAAATCTTTCCCAATAGGTGAATGGACGTTTGTTTTGTGATGGTATATCCTCATTTTTTTTCAGGGTATATATTCAATTTACTTTAAAAAAATCTTTTTTATCTTAACTGAGACAATGCTACATATAAATCCACTGCCACATTAGATGTTCACAACTATGACTCCATGATCTCTGTCTGACAGACAGGTATCTTTGCTTTTGTACATCCTCACAAATTGTCCTCTCTGAGAGTGTATCCTTATGTGTGGACGGACACTTCCAGGAAGCCCATTTTGTACTGTCCTCCTCCTACTGCACAAAGGCACACTCGTCAAGGCAAGTGTTCCTGCTCCACTTTTTTTAACAAATCCTTAATATTCCGCTCTCCTTTTCTATGTAATTTTGCAGGTAAGGAATTGTTAACCTCCAAATACGTTTGGTGGTTGTAAAAATCAACCAACTTGATTTTTAACACCTAGTGTTTTTGAAGGCACTTAATTTGCAGCTTTCACATCCAGATGTTGAGATGGAGGGAGCAACTGCATGGAAGGCTGGATTGTTCATGTTAATGACCAAATCTTGTTTAAGTGAGTAAATACTTTGACCCCGTTTTATCTGGAAATTCCCACTGGCTTCATATTCATATAATCGTAGAATGGTTTGGCTTGGTAGGGACCTTAAAGATCATCTAGTTCCAACCCCCTGCCGTGGTCAGGGCCACTTCACTGGATTGAGTTGCTTTAAGCCCAATCCAGCATGGCCTTGAACACTTCCAAGGATGGGGTATCCACAAGCTCTTTGAGCAACATGTTGCAGTGTCTCACCACCCTCACAGTGAAGAACTTCTTACTTTAATCTTAATCTGCCACCTTTCAGTTTAAAGCTGTTACTCCTTGTCCTATCACTACACACCCTTGTAAAAAGTCTCTCTCTGTATTAGTGCCATAAGATGCAAATTGATTCACTGGTATTTTCTTGCCTGTTAAAATTGCCTGGAGCAAAATTTTGCTGAACTTCTCTTTTTATAATATTGTAATTATTAACCTTGTTTTCTTTTTTGATACTGGCATTCATCCAGCCTCTGTATCTCACTGCATCCTGCATTCTTAGAAGCTTTTTCTCATAAGGGGAGGCTGCAAAGACATGCAACAGATCAAGACATCCTCATAAAGGTGGAAAGTAAAATATTTGGGAGTTAGGAAATGTCAGAGTTAAGGTAGCTGATGCAATTGAAGTTCAGCCTCCTTATATGTTTGCATGGTAGAGTAGTTGTTTAATTACAAGATCATATATGGGGTTTTCTACAGGACCCCTGCCTTAGTGAACAGGATGGACAATGCTGAGTTAATGAGCAGTTATTCAATATTTTGTTTTCTCCTAATTTTTCAATGTGTAGCCCTAGGCCTTATTTACTGCACACTACTGAAACCCTGCTGTGAAGACAGAATTGTTAATTTCCTCATGAGCTTTTCTATGGCACTTATTGCTATAAATATCTGAATGCTTAACAAGCATTAATTAATTTATCTTCAGGAAACCCTCACGATGAAAAGGGCTGGTATTACTCCTGTTTTACAAATAGGGAGCTCAGGCGTAGGGAGATGAGTCACGAATGTCCAATAAATTTGGGTGTTCAGTTGTCAGCTTACAGTTAAGGAGGTAGAGATCTGAATTTCAGCATTCAATTTTGAGGCACCTTGCCATCAGAGCAGAAAAGTAGCACCAGATTAAATAAATAGATTTTTTTCTACTGTTACTAGAAGAACTAGTGAGAGCAGCTGTGCAGGGAGCACTAATACCATTTATTGCACTAATAGCTTTTATATGGGGGGAGGAAAACGGAAAGAAAAAGCAAAACAAACAAAACCAAACAGAAAACAACCAAGTTCGTGGCATGAAAATCTTCATCTACACTCTTGTACTTTTGAATGTGCCAAGTAGAAACTTCTAAAGAGACCTGCAGAGCTGCAGGTCATGGCTGCAACCTCACTACACTTGAGAAGAGCTGGAAATATTTAGAAGCAAGGGAATCGCCTAAACCTAGACAAGGAGAAATACTACAGAACACCATTCCTTATATCACAGCTTTTCCATAGGTTTTGTGTCCACATTGTGGATTTCAGGAAGGTGTTTTCTTCCACTCAAGATTCAGAGCTCTTAGCCCTTTACTAGACTCACTTATCTAAGCTTTTGTTTCCAAACGCATTTTGGAATTTGATTAGGTAGGACTCTTCCAGAAAAGTACAAAACAAAAAATGTTGACAAAAATGGCCTCTTGCTTTAGAAAGTGCTCTGTGATAGGAAGCAATGGCATCACTTCATCCATATTTTTGAGATGATTCAAGCCTGTATTTCCAAAACACTGCTTTAACTAGTAATGGGTTAAGTTATGACTTTCTAGGTGAAAAGGCAGAGGCATTCACTTGGTAGAGGGCAGACCCAATTCCTGTCCTTGCTCCAGTTAGCTATCCAAGTAGTTGGTATTAATTGATTGTACTGTAAGGAAGTAGTTTTTAGATGAGTCTTCATAGACTGGCCTCAAAGGTCATGCTGGGGCTTGGTTGTATCATCTCCCTCCCTCAGATCCAATGAATGTGTCACTGCATGCCAACTAGCACCGTTCTGCATTGTGTCCCCAGAGAAGAGCAAGACCTTAAAAAAACACCCTCATAATAAACACACAGGCAAATAAAAAATTTCTTGGGTTCATACAGACAATATTCTTTATCCAGTGTTGATTCAGCTCTGTCCTATAAAACATCTCTGTGAAAATATGGTATTGAAGACAATTTCAGAACCTGTGTGCTCTGAGGGCTGAATCTGGATTGCATAGAAATGTCAGCTTGGCTGTTTCATAACTTTCTGCTAGTTTGCCTCTCAGTCTTAGTGGTAGTATTTTAGTGTGTTTTTTTCATATTGATAAGAGGATGCTTTAGCCTGAAGGGTTACCAGATCCCATGTGCTTTGACAGTGTGGCTTGGGAGCTGGAGAGCACTGAGCTACAGTGGGAAACATGCAGGTAGTACTACGATATTGCATTTATTAATATGGCACTGAGATAATGGGTGCTGTTAGTGTGTTGGTGTCATCTCTGCAGGCATTATGCCTGGCTCAGTGTGGCCTGGCCTTGCCACCTCTGCTCCCAGCACAGGGTTGGTGACCCATGCTGTCCATGGGGAAGGAGGGGGCTGTGCTTCTTCCTCAGCAAGGAGGTGAGGCAGGCAGGCAGAAGCCCTGTCCTCATAGGATAAGGGTGTCAAAAATCTGGACTGTAGAGAATGGAAGGGAAATGGGGATTGTAGTGCCCTTAGGGCTGCTTTCTACTGCAGACTATGGACATGTTACAGGAGCGACAGCCTGCCAAAGTTCTACTGACTTCTTGTCTAACAATTGTATTATAATTCGTAGTACCTATGATACTTTTAGTATTTGGTTTGTTGTTGTTTGTTTTGGGTTGTTGGTTTTTTTTGGGAGGAGGGGGACAGGGAGGATCTCTGCAACTAAAGGTGCCTAGCTGCATCAAGGGCCATTGCAGCTGATGTGATACTTACTGATGCAGCTCTGTCTTGTCCTCTCTCTTCCTCAGCACATTGTTTCAGTCCAATTCTCCTTCTGAGGCTTCTCATTTACTTCAGCTCTCTTGCCATACCAGGATTAGCTTTCCTTTTAGGACTCAGCATTTTGGGGAAGGTATTGTGGAACATGTGAACAAAATGCCCCCTTTCCATGGTTTCCCAGAACTGCTGGTAACCACTGTCATGGGGCAAGAGGTTCAGGGTCTGTACCTGAGCTGTGCCATGGAGCTCCCTTGAGGGGACAGGTTATGCACAGTCTGGTATGACCAAGGGCTGCAAGTGGAAGGAGCACAGCAAAACATTTAAATTATTATCATCTTAAATGAACATATCATCTCTGCCTACATTGAATTGCAGTTTTTCAGAGGCTTTTAACTTGGGTAAATTTGGGTGATTTCTAACGAGTATGACAAGACATATGCAAAATACAAAAGACTCCCAGTCCTCCTTGCTATGTTGGAAGTAATTTGAAATTGAATAGTTTACAAGGTCTTGATAATTTCAATATGCAGAACAACCTCACTCTTTGAAATGACCTGTTACAACTGTGAAAGTCCCAGAACTTCAGACATATAACACAGACAGTTCCTGCCCTGATGTTAACAGAATTGTGTGCAACTGAAAATGAGTACCTGGCAATGTACTAATATGCCACAATATGATCCTGTTGTGGATATTCTACTTCTGTGAGGAAAACTGAATGTAGAGAATGAAGTTTCTATGTTAATAGAGAAACAAAACTTTCTGCAGGGTTCATAGAGAAAAATGGGTGGTTTTCCAGTCTGCTTAGACTGCAAATTCCATAAATGTAGAAGAAAATAAATAATCCAAGCTGTAGGCAATCAGACATACCTTTCCAGTGCTCAGGTGCAGAGCTAACTAAATGTGGAGGTTTGAATTTTTGTTAACAAAAAGACCAACATCTCTAATGCAGACCACCTGCTATTGGAACACCAGAAGTGTTGGACTAACAAATTAGCACACAGGAAATCTGCAACTGCAGAAAAACTCAGGTCTTGTGATTGTAGCAATTGTTTACATCTTTCTACAGCAAAAAGGCTGTTTAATTGTGTTAAATTACAACCTTGTGTTTAGATAGCGGGCACTCACATTATTGTCTTTCTGAAGACAAGTTGTCACTTCTGTGATCTAGCAGCAGTAAAACTTTCTGCTTGAAACAGATTTTTTTTTTTTGTGCTAGGCTATGCAACAGTTTTCCCTGTACGAGCCCTGAAGTTTAGCCTTTACTAATTGGTACTGAAATGAAAATTAATCAATTCGAGGGAAGAGAATTCACAGCTGAATTCTAATTACTGCACAGAAAGTAAGCAAAACTGTGCTCGGGCATGGCGTAGGAGGGAAATGCTTAGCTTGAGCTTGTTAACTGGAACTGATGTCCCAAAACAGCTTTGTGTGTTTGCTCTTACCAGCAGCTGGTAGCTAGGTCATAGCTGTGCATTTTGGAGTCAGCCATGCTGGTTGAGAATGGCATCGTTCCCCATCTCACTGCCACTCTGGGAGAGGGGATTGCTCCCGTAGGTCTGCCTTAGAGAAGTTCAATACACACTAATGGGGCTCGTTGTGCTTGGAGCAGGGCTGGGAGCACTCATGCAACCCCTTCCCACCAACACAATTGTGGAGGTAATGGCATCTAGTCTGTGAGTGATCTCAAAAAACCCAGGTTGATGCCGTCTCAGGTTAGGTTCAGAAGAGGACATCTGCCTGCCGCCTTTAATCACGGAAAGCTGTAGGTGTCCTGCTGGCAGAGGTTTTATGGTTCCTGCTCAGCACAGTGCTCACCGGAAAGCATTACATGTTCTTCTTTTTCTCTCCCTAGCTGAACTGCATAGGCTTTCTTCCAACATGGGTACTCAGTCAATGAAAAGAGATATATAATCAATTTAATGAAAATGAGGGGGTTTCCACATTCTCCATGAAGACTAAATTCATCCATTGGCTGATGTGGTACATCTCTACTAAGATCCTGTTCAGATGACATTAGACCTGACTGAAAAATGTGAAGCAAAACATCCAGAGTTTTGGAATTTTTTTTCCCTCTTGATGCTTCTTCTGTGTAAAGAAAACCTAACACTTTGTTTTCTTTTTTTTCTTTCTTCCTTTCTTTCTTTTTCTCTATCTTTTTTCTTTCCCTTTCTCCCTTTCCCTTCCCTTTCTCCCTTTCCCTTCCCTTTCTCCCTTTCCCTTCCCTTTCTCCCTTTCCCTTCCCTTTCTCCCTTTCCCTTCCCTTTCTCCCTTTCCCTTCCCTTTCTCCCTTTCCCTTCCCTTTCTCCCTTTCCCTTCCCTTTCTCCCTTTCCCTTCCCTTTCTCCCTTTCCCTTCCCTTTCTCCCTTTCCCTTCCCTTTCTCCCTTTCCCTTCCCTTTCTCCCTTTCCCTTCCCTTTCTCCCTTTCCCTTCCCTTTCTCCCTTTCCCTTCCCTTTCTCCCTTTCCCTTCCCTTTCTCCCTTTCCCTTCCCTTTCTCCCCTTCCCTTCCCTTTCTCCCCTTCCCTTCCCTTTCTCCCCTTCCCTTCCCTTTCTCCCCTTCCCTTCCCTTTCTCCCCTTCCCTTCCCTTTCTCCCCTTCCCTTCCCTTTCTCCCCTTCCCTTCCCTTTCTCCCCTTCCCTTCCCTTTCTCCCCTTCCCTTCCCTTTCTCCCCTTCCCTTCCCTTTCTCCCCTTCCCTTCCCTTTCTCCCCTTCCCTTCCCTTTCTCCCCTTCCCTTCCCTTTCTCCCCCTTCCCTTCCCTTTCTCCCCCCTTCCCTTCCCTTCTCTCCCCCTTCCCTTCCCTTTCTCCCCCCTTCCCTTCCCTTTCTCCCCTTCCCTTCCCTTCTCTCCCCCTTCCCTTCCCTTCTCTCCCCCTTCCCTTCCCTTCTCTCCCCCTTCCCTTCCCTTCTCTCCCCCCTTCCCTTCCCTTCTCTCCCCCTTCCCTTCCCTTTCTCCCCTTCCCTTCCCTTTCTCCCCCTTCCCTTCCCTTTCTCCCCTTCCCTTCCCTTTCTCCCCTTCCCTTCCCTTCTCTCCCCTTCCCTTCCCTTCTCTCCCCTTCCCTTCCCTTTCTCCCCTTCCCTTCCCTTCTCTCCCCTTCCCTTCCCTTTCTCCCCTTCCCTTCCCTTTCTCCCCTTCCCTTCCCTTTCTCCCTTCCCTTCCCTTTCTCCCCCTTCCCTTCCCTTCTCTCCCCCTTCCCTTCCCTTCTCTCCCCCCTTCCCTTCCCTTCTCTCCCCCTTCCCTTCCCTTCTCTCCCCCTTCCCTTCCCTTCTCTCCCCCCTTCCCTTCCCTTCTCTCCCCCTTCCCTTCCCTTCTCTCCCCCTTCCCTTCCCTTCCCCTCCCTTCCCCTCCCTTCCCTCCCCTCCCCTTCCCCTCCCCTCCCCTCCCTCCTGTTTTTCCTCACTTACTCTTTCTTTTTCTAGTTTGCCTTTGTGAAAATAGAGGGCCAGTAAAAGGAATACAATAAATCAGATTGTGCCCATATTCTTTGCCTTCCAATTTTGGCTGAAAGAGTGCAATGTCAAACCTTTGATAGTTTGGGGGTTTTTGTTAACTATTAATACAAAAGAATTTCAAGCAGGTCTAGTCAGTAACAGCTTCACAGTACTCTTGGCAGTTGTTGGTAAGTAGCAGTAAGTAGTGATGAAATTCTGTAGCAGCAAGAAGTAGGTTTCTATCCTTCTGGTTTTCGTAGAGGTCATGCGGAAACCTGATACTGACCTCATACACCCTGTGCAATGCGGAATTCTTTGTCTGTTTCTGTAAAGAGCAAAAGCCACCACAGCGGGAGCTGTACAGAACAAGAAAAGATCGTGTCTTCTGCAATCTCTTTTCTGATAACTTGTAAGAATTTTATTTGAATTAGTGATAAATATTGACTTGTACAAAATCCTTTTTTAAAGGATCTATAACGAATTGAAAATCTGATGGCAAAAGTACGGGTGTTAATTTGATTCTTCAGCATACGCTCGTTTCCTCTCTTGTTCTGCTCCAGAACTGTGGCACTGTCTTTACCCTGCATATTTTGAGCGACTTAGGCAAGAGAAAACAAGGAAAGGCCGAACTTGACAAAAGTTTACTTGGCAATTAGCTTTGGCAAGGCCAAAGCCTATTAACTGTTGTTTTTTTTTTTTTCCCCAATAAAAAGTAGAAATTAAATCCTACTGTGCCCGTTGGAGGCTTCTTCCAAAGAAGAGTTGCTGATGAGCTATTCTTCCATGATTGTGCTGGTTTCTTCAAATAACAGCATCACTGTGCGTTTTTGTCAAAGTGAGTGTAATTTGCATGGCGTGCTTTTGGGGACTACTGCTGCTGCCAGAGTGAATTTAATACTTATTGAAGTACCAAGCAAGTTTAATCCAAAGTCTTATGGGTCTTCAATGCAGGCCCGTAATATGTGTGAATGTGCACTTGCTAGGCAGCTCCTGAGGAAGCGTGCTGTGGGATGAGGGGTTGGTTTGCATCCTGTTATCATAGAGCTGCCACTGTTTCCAGAGAAAGTTTGGAGAAGATTCCCATCGCTGTGGGTAGAGGAATATATTCTCTGGCAGGAATCCTACCTAAATGGACCTAGGGACCAGTTCTGCTGATGATTATCCTATCCCAGCAGGCTGCCCAAGCCATTCAAATGGTCTTGGCATCCTGCAAAGAACAGCTGGTCTGGGCTGGTGTGATGCCACAACTGCCCTTTGCCTTGTGCTCATCGAGGTGCTGGGCTGCTAAGCTGTGCCACCCACTAGCCCTGCTTCTTGGGATGGGGTCCCATTGCTTTACCCTGCAACATTTCCATCTCATGTGGAGTCTCTGTGCAACAAGTGAAATCATGGCACTGCCACCACTTTCTCTGGGGCTGAGGTTTCACCCAGCCTGTTGTAGGTGCCAAGTAACCCATCTGCCTGCACTGATACTGGGCCTCAGTCAACCCTCCACTAGAACACCTCAGGAGGTGGCACACATGTTGTGTGGGCAAAGGTACACAACTGGGCAATGCCAGCTGTGGTTTCTCCTGCCAGTTCAGAGCCACTCAGGCTGAGCACTGCTGGGACTGGAGAGGGGCCACAACCACCATCACATACCCCAGTGTCCTCCCTGCTCACAGCAGCAATGCTAGTCCTTCTTTTGGCTCATGTATGCACCCTACCCCTGGAGAGGTGTGAAACAGGACATGGCAGCACTGTAAACACTTGCGCAGCTGTGTGGGGGTGAGAGGTGACCCGTGGCTCCTTCTCTTGGCCAATCCAGTTCCTCTGCAGTAGTGGATTTGCTCTCACCAGAGTACATGCCCTGTCCAGCACCCTACCTGCACCTTCAGAGTTGTTTTTTTAGAGCTGGTTGGTTTCCAGGCTGAGAAATGGGGGTGGCCACAGCAGTATGCTAGTGGGTATGCTGGATGGATTTGGCCCTTTGCCTTGTTGGTGACAGTGCCCGGTCTGGCTGCTTCATCTCTCCAGTGCTGGCAGCCAGCCATGGTGCTGCTTTGCTTTCTTCCTCCATGAAATGTCTCTCTCCAGGCAGCAGTGCTTACCAGTGGGAATACAGCATCTGTCTGTCCGTCCATGTAGACAGATGGGGAGTGGGGTGATTGTGGAACAAAGTTGCCGACCCAGATCCATCCCATTCCCCCAGCGAGTGCGGCGGCAGCTGGGGCAGTGTTTCAATGGGCGCCGCAGCCGCAGAGTTTGGGATCTTTGTCGGGCCATAGTGTGCGGGACAATGAAAGGAGGAGCAGAGCCGGGAGGCCTCTGGACAGGGTACGGGGCAAACAGCCCCCGTCGGGCCGCCTCGCCTTGATAGCCACCAAGACAGAGGGCGGCCTCACACACGGAAAGCTGGTCGCTACCTTCCCCAAAGCCGACGTGCCCGGTGAGGAAAGCCGTCCGGCCTCAGGTGCGCGAATTCTTAGTTGAAGCCCTCTGCGGCCGCGGCCTGCCCAGGCCCGGCGCAGCCCTACGCTCCCCGCCCCGCCGGGCACCGCGGCCGCTAGATGGCAGTGCTGCCCCGGCGGAGCGGCGCGCGGGCGGGGCCGGAGGGGGGCGGGGCGGAGCGGAGGCGCCGGCTGGGTGGCCCGCGGCGGCCAGCGCAAGTGCCCGGCTAGCGCACCCCCTCCGATCCCGGGGCGCGGTGACGTCACGCACCTGCAGGCGCGGCGGGCCCCGCGGGGCAGCGGCAGTCCTGGCCTCGGCCGCGGGACGCCCCGGCAGCCCGCCCGCGCTCACCCCGAGCTGCCCCGTTGGCAGATGCAGCCCCGCGCTGCGTGTCCTGCTGCCTTTGCAACAAGCTGAGCGTGTAGATACATAAAAGCGTACCGCCGTGTACATGTTTGTAGATCGAATTACCCTGTAAAATACATACGTGTACCATTAATGTCTTCCTTCGTCCCAGAAGCTTCTTCCATCACTTTAATGCTGTTTTCTAGAGTGTAACTGCTGCAAGTACTTTACTTTTTATAGAGCCTTTATTGTGAACCATAGGTAAATTGTTCCCAGCTAGTCGTATAAATAGCAACAATTCACGTTAGTACCTCCATCAAGATAGCCGCACTTTTACAGCCAGCTAGGCAAACATTAATACCCTGGCTGTTCCCAACCAGCCTGATGAAAAAGCAGAGACAAAATGTCAAGTGATATTGTCTGAATGCATAAGCCTAAATCTTTCATGCTGTAAACTGAAACACTGCCATTTTATCCAAAGGAATTACAGCAGTTTATTGCAATATAAAATTAGGCTGGAGAATTTAAAACATGACATCGGTCAGACAATATTCAGGCAATTCCTCAAGTTCTGTTGTAAAGGAGGGAACTCTTTTTCAACCATCACATCCATGAAATGATGGCTGGTTGTCTAAGGCAGCCCTGCTTCTGCTTCTTGGTGAGATGTTCAGAGCCTACATGCAAGAGTGATTCATCTCTGTGCTTCTTGGTTGAGATAATAGCATTGCAAACCCGGCTGTTAAGGTTAACCTGTACACTACATAAGGACAACAGATGGAAATTCTGGTTTAGAGCCACTGCAAAAAAATAAAAACATGTTCCAAAGGGAAAAGGAGCTTGTATTTCTGTGTTTGAACCTTTGATCTTTGTTCACATCTGAAGGGAAGAGTAGACCTTTTGCTGAAGACACATGGGTTTGCATCTGTGAAAACACAGCTGTATGGAGCAAAACAAAACTGGTGCAAAACACAATGGTTTTGCTGTGTCAGTGTAGCTGTTGGTGTTAAAGTGCTTAGAAATAGTGGGGGTTTTGGAAGAACCTTTCAGAAAGTCTGTCTTTACACAATTGTTGAGGTTTTTGCTCTGTAGATTTTAAAGTTTGTCAGTGATCAAGAGACAGCTGCTACCTAAATATTTAAAGCAAACTCTTGGGAAAGTCTGACATTCTCTCAACAATGCTATTTTAAGAGTGTTCTAAAAAAACGTAAGTAAACCCATCAAAATTTATAGGAAAATCCACACTGCAATTCAGAGATAAGAATAATCCATATCTCATTAATTCTGTAATTCATAACAGTGTATGTGCAATATACAGCTATGTCATGATAACATACTACCTTTCCAGAGTTGCCTGATTGCACCCCTAAAAGTAAAGGGATGTCACCCGGTTGCATCTAAGCATGACAGCAAAGCTGCTCTCCAATACCTGCTTGTTCTCTCCTGCCTCCCTGCATTTGCCACATCGCCATCCCAGCAGTGTCCCCAGCCACCTCGCTGCCTCACTGCATAGCCCAGCACTTACCTGTCCCTTCCAGCATCTACCTGTCCCAGCACTAACTCTTGTGTCAGGAGCCTGGTAGTGGTATTTGTTTTCCATCTTAAATCCCTGCTCACTCCAGTAGGTTTATTGTAACAGACAAAGAGAGGAGCTGAAATGAGGAAGGCTAAATGTACATGTGGAAGACTTTTTTTTTTTTAATGCAAAGAAACATTCTTTGATTCTTAACTACTTGATTCCTTTTGGAGTAAGGGGGGCAATCTGACTCCGTTTTTAATCCTTGACATCAGCACAACAATGCTTTGCTCTTAAAAATTTATCCATCCTGGAGTCTTACAATAAATTTTCAAATGTGTTTGGGTTCCTAAACCTGCAGCTGGTGCTTAATGGGATTTTCAAAAGAGCATAAGTAGGTTAGAGACATCCTCCCATCCATTGAAATCAATGGGATTTAGGTACCTATCTTGCTCAGTTGCTTTTGAAATCCTGCCAGGTGCCTGTCTGCATCTTCAGTTGCCCTGGAAAATCTGGTCCCCATCTATATAGCCCCATGACTCCCCCTGCTCCATTCCTATCAGTATTTGTCTCCTGTCTCTGTCTCCCGCACTCTGGCCTCTACTGATGCTGGAGTCTCTTCCTTTATAGTTCCTAACACCAGGGAGATCCCTCTCCTTTTTCTCTGCCAAACTGGCTCTTCAGCTGGTTAGAGACTCAGTTGAGCAGCTATGAGTGTGCCCAGATTTTTCAAATTAGTTTCCCTCTCCTCCCAATGATTTTTAATTATTTCTTGGTGTTGTTTTGACTGTGTAAAGCACTGAGGGTTAAAAGACTGTGCAAACGGGTGTGAATGTGAGGAGAGTGCCCTGTTATGTCTCTCTGTTAGGTTTTATGTGTCTCTAGGCTAAATGCAAGGAGATGGGGAATTAATTTTCCCATCAGCCTGTCCCTCTCCATCCCCTGAAACAGTAAAGTGATCAATGGATTTTATATTTAAAGTCAAGAAAAATAAGTATTTTAATGTCTGTCTCAGACAGGGATAGGGGTGATTCACAGGGACTCCTTGTGCAAGCAGTTCCCCATCTGTAAAATGGATCCCGTTTGTATGGGTATGGAGCAGGGGTAATTAATTAGTGTTTGTACAGCCCTTTGAAAATCCTCACACAGAAGGTGCTAGAAGGTGCTGTGGGTTGGCCTGGGGCTGAAGAGACTCACCCCAGAGCCTGGCTGCCCTCAGAGCTCCGTGGGGGTGAAGACACAATGCTGCTGGCCAATTCCTTTGCCAGATATATTTTCCATTTTCTTTAAGGGAAAACAAATTGGATAGGGAATCATCGGCACACACACCTCCCTCGCCACCCATTGCCTCCTCCTTTCCCAGGATTAACAACAGCTTTATTAGAAAGCTGACCAGAAAAAAAAAAATTAGAATATTAATAATATTAATAGTCCAGGCAAAGGAGGGACAACAACTCTAGTCCCAGCCTTATGCAGAAAGTTTCCTCTTTGAAGTGGTTGCTTCCCCCCTTGCCCCGCTGGGAGGGAAGGGGGAACAATTGTCAGAGATCTAAAGCCAGTCAGGAATGCTGAGCGGATGGCTTTCCTGCCTGCCCCCTGCCCGCACTCCTGCCAGCCCCCACACTCATGCCTGAATCTCTGCCCGCAACCCTTTATACATTCCTCTCTGCCCCTGCCTGCACGCTGCCTGCATCCCTGCCTGCCCCCCACCCCCCCGTACCTGCCGCTGCCCAAAATCCCTGTTTGTCTCCATCCACACCTCTTCCTGTCCCTGCCCATATCCCTACCGGCACCCCTCGCCTGCCCTTGCCCGCATCCCTGTCCCCTTCCCTGCCTGCCCCAGCCCTCACCTTTTCCCGCATTCCTGCCTGGCCCCTGCCCGCCCTTGCCCGTCGGGGTGGGGGTGTTCCGAGCTGCGTTTTGCCGTGGGGTCGGTGGGTGTCACTAGAGGCTTTAGTTTTCTCTCCCGGCCCGGCCGCCCCGAGCGGAGGGAGGGGGCTGTTGACCTCGAGGAATAAAACCCTCCACCCCACATAGTGCCAAAGAAAAAGAGACGTTTTCATACAGACGCATGAAGCCTGGGCGAGGGTTTGGGGTCTGTTTGTTTGTTTGTTTGTTTTACCGAGGGGATTGTCGAGGGTTTTTTTTCTCCGCGTGGGAAGGATATGCACACACCTCCCACGCCTTCTCTTGAGCACGGCTGGCTCTCTCCACCTTGGGCTGCAAATCCGGCTGCTTGGAAGTGGCGCAATTCCCACCACGGTCCTTTAGCAACTGTAGAAATGAAAAAAAAAAAAAATTTTTGTTTTCCCCTTAACTGCCCTTTTTGTTGGTGTGCAGATGTGTAAGTATCTGCCTGCCGTCGGCAGCGAGGTTATACTTATTTGGCTGAGGATTATCATTGAACATGAGCGAGAGAACTTGCCTGACTTTGACCAGTGCATGAGAAGGGTATAGATATCTGTTCTGTTAAAAAAAAAATAGACACTTGAACTATTTTTCCCCTTGAATTTTCTTGCTTATCTCACGGGTACCGTTTCTTCTCCATCCAAGATTATTTTCCTGTAGGATTATGCTTTCTCCCTCTCCTTTTCCTTAACAAAACAAAACCCCAGATACCTAAAGATAAATACTTTTAAACATCTTCCAGTGTTATGGGCTATCCACATTTCACAGTGTATTCCCAGTAATTTGCAACTTTTGAATGCTGGGCATTGTTTCTCTCAACTTATTGAAATGCACAGATATGTTAAATTGGGGGGGACCCCAACCCAAATGACTTCTGTTTCTCTGCATATGCAAAGAGAGGGCAGCTTGACTCTTCCCTCAGCGTTTGTTAGTCACATCCTCTTGGTCATTGTTTTGCAGTTTGTGCTAGGAATCCAATTCATTTAATGGTAAAGAGCCAGGGGTTGATTTGAGGGCTTTTTATTCCACTCAGTCTAAGCTGATCTGAGAAAACAGAAAACATACTAGCCATGCTAAGGGGCAGCTCCCAAAGGCAGCTCCAGTCGTCTTGCGAGAGGGATGAGGATCTCCCAAGTGACTGCATATAGAATATGCAGCACTATTGCACTTTCAAAGCAATTCTTGGTTGTATATTTAGTTTTTTAAGATCTTAAAAAGCATCCAGTAGATAGATAGAGAAACTTTGCATGTTATTTCAAATGCTGGGCTGCATGTACAGTAATTCTCTCATTTTTGTAAGCCTTAGAAGGTGGTCCTCTGGTTGATGTAGATTGCTTATTTCTTGAAAATCCTATCCCGTGTCCTCCACAAAAGCTGTTTATAGCAACAGGCCTATTTCCAATGTCAAGAAGGAGTGGGGACAGACACATAATTTTCAAATTAGAAAATTACTTTTTTAGGGAAACAGAAAAAAATAGGCTCCTTGTGAGAAAGGTGTGAGCTGCCTAAATTGAGAAACCATCCTGCCTTTGAAAGCTCCAGGTCCCAAAATTGTTTTATTAGAAAGGACATTGAAGACCAAATTTCTGATGTTGTTATGGCAACAGAAATAGTTGGGTAGCAATGTGGGTATCCAGAACGTCAAGATTGTAAGAAACCAGCAAAATAAGCACCGCATTGTAATTGGAAAACCAAATTGAGCGATGGTGGCCAAGACTTACACTTCTTTCATTCAACGCAATCCCCATTTTCATCTGTCCAGCCATGCCGATGGTGCCTTAACAAAGGCGCCAGCAAGGCATTGCAATATTTATTGCCGTTAAATGTGACCTAAGATTTCAGTTTGTTATTTTTACTGTTGACTTGCTGGGGAAAAAAAAAAAAGTTTCCTTACGATTCTGTGTTTACTCCTTCTTCAGTTCCTCCAACTTTATTTTTCTTTTCTCGTTTTTTTTTCTTTGCCTTTCTCTAGCGACACGTGCTCCGATCGCTTTTTGTCCCTGTGCTCCCTACCTCGCCTGCTGCAGGACAGTCTACAGTTTCCCCGTAAAAGCAGTCTAACATACTCCTCTTAAACATCTGCAGTATTTAAATTCTGTCAGTGCTTTTATTTGACTCTAGTTGAGGGAGCCCTGAAGCTTCAGCCCCATGTCCCCTAGTTTAGAAACAGCCAAATTATTTGGGAAGCTCACAGGTCCCTACTGTAACACGCTTCAGGGACCTTTTGTACAGCAGTTGAACGGGATGAATTTGCCAAGTTTCAAATTTCAGGGGCAGGCAAGACATTTGTAAATCAGTGGTTTTGTTATTCTGGAAAGGCTCTTTGATTTGCAGGCGTTTTGGGTTTTGTTGGGTTTTTTTTTACCTTTAATAAAAAAGAGATGGAGTGTGACATTAAGCAATTTTACAGCATTAGCAGCTTTGGGCTGTAAACAAAGACAAATGAATCCCGCTTACTTTCAGTCTCAGAAGTTTGCTGTCAGTTGTTCCCAAACTGGGGACTCGATTCTGCGGAATGTTATTCAAGCAAAACACGGCATGATGTCTCGGAGAGTTGTGCCTGAGTAAGTACCCCAGAATCAGCCCCTCTGCCTGCTGAAAAAGAGAAGTGCTAGTTGTCTTCTCTAAAAGATTTTTTTCCATGGCTGTACTCTTCATTTTAATGCTTTTGGTTTGCTTTGAGATTGTCTTGCACAGTGTTCTTGATGCAAAAGCTGGAAAGCAAAAGGGAAATCAATGTTTTTTGAGTAAGGATGTTTTGTTTTGTTTTTCTTTGTTATTTTTATTGTTATTATTCCTTTAAAAGAAATCTCCATATAAAACAAACCAAAAAAGCTTTTATTAAAGGATCTGATTTTAATTTAATGTGAGTTTTGTTTCAAGGTTCCTGAAAAAAATTAAAACATATTCCCCCAATGTTTTGAGCTTCGATTTTCAGTGCTTTACAGTGTAAGATTACTTGACATTATTTAATTGGACATGAGGGTGTAATACAGGAATTTCCGTTATGTGATGGATTAATTGTTTTCCTAATACTTTAAAGGCTGAGATCCAAACATTTTTCCATTCTATTGCAAAATTAACTGCAATAAATCTGTCAGACCCAATTATTCATTTAAAACATTCCACACTGATTAAATCTGCACATTTGCCTGCATGTGAGTGTGAGCAAGGGAAAGGAGGTGTGTGCAGAGCGGGGAATCCAGGTTTACTCCTTCTTCTCAAAACGGCAGCGATGTTAGAAACGAGTCATTTAAATTTAACCTGGAAAATGTGATTAGCTAAATAGTCTAACGAGAGGATGAAGCATACGTCAACGCACGTCCCTGAGTCTCCCTGTTGTCCCTCCTCCTCCTCGCTGCTACATCCGGACAGGCAGAGGCGTCACGTTTGGACGTTTGATGCTGTTTGAAAAGATCATATTTTACATCTGGCGAGGGGCGTGGAGTGTTGAGAGTTTTTTGTTTGTTGTTTTTTTTTTTCCCCCTTAGTTTGTTGATGATTTCAAAGTGTCTAAACAAAGTCAGATGTGTTAACTGTCTTATTAACAATGTTAAAATGGAATTAACAGCTTGTGGATACCTCTGGAATACAATAGCATGTCAGCCTACCCTGTCCCCTTATAAATCGCGTCCTGCTGTCTTTCTTTTGTTTCGTGCCCAATCAGCAAACTAAAGTTTTGTTGAGACAGAAGGGCAGTTCAAGTGTTCTTGCTCCGTCGGAGGAAGGATTGGCGGTGGGGTTTCTCCTCGGCCCCGGCGAGGCCCCCACGCAAGCCGGGAGAGGGACCGACCCCCAAACCTGCGGGCAGGGCTTTGCTGACCCGCCTGCCTCCCTGACCTCTGCCGTGCTGTTTTGTCAGTTTAAAAGGCTTTGCCGAGGTTGTAGTTTACTTTTATGGGCCTTTCAGCACGCCTACAAAAGCTTTTGTTTATTTAAGATGTAGCACACTTCAGATTTCTATTAATCTTCATATAACTTCGGTGGCTTCTCTGCTTCTGTAAAGCTTTGTCCTTGAAATGGTGCTCTGCCTGGTCTTAAGCAGCCATCGGCTGCATAATTACAGCGAGTTCGGGGTATTTTGGAAATGATTTGTCTCTGAAAGTGGAAATTAGCACCAATACATGCTGTTGTTTAACTCGATTTAACCATAATTTCAGTTCTGCACTAGACTTTTATTTTACATTTTACTCTCTTAAGTTTACTTGCAGTCAAACTCCTTAGAATTGGTCAGCCAGCCAATTTCAGTGCTAAATGTATAATGAACACTTTATGAGATCTATTACTTTTTAACATATCTAGGATCACTCTGGTTTAATTTTCAGAGGAAATTTATGTAAAATGAGAAGATTTCCCATAAGGAAAATGCTTACATGTTTTGCATTATGGCAATTGTATTTTTACTCCTCTCATCCAGTGGTCTCCAAGTATTTGCAATTCCTCATAGAACTGCATAGCAGAACAAGGCAGACACTCATTTCAAGCCGTTTTATAGGTGCAAGACACAGGTGGGTTTCAATTCACCCAAGAACTGCAAAACAGTTGCAAGCCCAAAATAGAGAAAGCCATCCTTTATGTAGCTGGGCACATGCTCTGAGTGACCAGTGTCACATGCTACTCCCATCCCACCCGATTTCAGATCACTCGCCCCACAGGACATGGAAAGCACATGCTGGAGATGCGCCTGACCACAGTGATGCTCAAAACCAGACATCTCCATGTCCAAAGGCTGCTGTCTGGAGCAATAGTTTTGTCTCTGGCAGCTCCATGTTCTGTGTCCTCTGAAATAATTCGGCCAAGCTGGGATACAGTCTGTTTCCCTCATTTTCTCTGGTCTTGGCTCTTGCTGTGTCTTCATGTGTGTACTGCAGCCCACGGTGCTTAGCTTTTGCTTTCTATGGGGGTAGCAAAGAGGTATTTGCTTTTCAGCATTGGGGCCACAGCTGGACCGCATCTGGACCACCTGCCCCACCCCAGCACCTGGTCTGCACATCTCTCAGACTCCAGTGTAAATCTCATCCACTGTCCTTTCCTTTCAGTTTACACAGCTGTTCCCTAAGTGGAGATGATAGCAAATGCAACACAAACTAATCAGTAGCCCCATAGGCTGTTTGACTCCATGGTTGTGCACACTGAGCACAGCTGCCCTTGCCACAACAGCACAACATGAAAATATTTCCCCTTTCTGAGGACTGTGTCCCCAAGAAGGTGTGTGGTGATAAGAATTAAATTCAGTTCATTATTTTCTTAGCTAACTGGTACAAAAGTCCTTCAGAGAGAAACTTGTACCAGTTTTGCACGTATAAAACCCAGTATCTAGTCTTAATAATGAAAGAACCAAGGTGATAAAAAGTATGTTATTCATAGTATATCTCACTTTACTATGCTGTGAAAATATTATATTTAATAGACTAGCCAATAGTATTCTAGTAATTCATCTTGTTTTAAATACTCTGTGCCTGATTTTACACTACAAAGGTTCTACATCACTTTGAAATGCTACTGATAAAAAGATCTATTTTCATCCTATGTTAAAACTTATGAATTGATAAACAAAGAAAAAATTGTAACCAGGTGCTGGTTTCTTTACACAGGGGAAAAGAAAAGGCCTTTTGGGGAAGTGTATTAGTTTTTTGTGCCATGTCTGCTGAGAGAACAAAAACATCTTTTTTCTGACTACTAGGAAATTCATAAATAAATGTACTGTTTGCTGAGAAAAATGTTTTTTTGCTGATGTAAAATGTAGATTACAACAATTATGTTGATACTTTGGATTTGTTGTTATCTTCCAGAATAAGGTATCTGAGAGTGCCCCAGAGAAGCATTTCTTGCAGGAAAGATGTGTAGGAATGCCGATGCGAGCTCCACCAGTTGCCCTCCACAGCCCAGTGCTATACTCACTGTTGGCAATCGCCAACACTTGGGATGTAGCCCACCTGTCAGTTGTGTATGCAGTGCTTATGTTATTGTTCCTCTAAATCTCATTTATTTTAGTAGCAGATCAGCAGCAATGGAGGAGCCCATGTGCAGCGTATCAGAGGAGTGCAGACTAGTGGGGCAGTCCTTGCCAGATTACCTTTACAGGGCCCCAGAGCCCAACCATTGGAGGTGCTGAGACCTTCCTGGCAGAGCAGCTTCGGTGAAGCAGCAAATGTCTGCTGCTCGCCAGCTTCAGGCCCTGATGTGATTCTGTTTTATGGAGACTTGCTTTCCTGTACTAGTCTTCCAAATTCCTTGACATACACATTCATTTCTGTGATTATGCACAGACCATCTTCCTGCTAGACATCTATTGAAAGAAGATTTAAGAATAACCACATTTTCCCCTTTTTATTTCTAATCTTTGTAATTTGTAGCAAATTCCTATAAAATATTTGTTTTTCCTGGAAAATAGTGCTTTCTCTTTATTTATAAGGCAGTTTTGTATATGGAGCTGTGTGGATGCTGATTGTATATATTGTCTTCTTGGTGAGCTCTTGGTCATGCACACAAGAGTTTTATGAGTTGGGAGCCCTACAAACTACGCAACACATTTAAAAACCAGAAAAGGATAAGCAAGCCTGATGCCACTGATTTAAAACTGAGAGACTATATTACCTATTTGGTCATCCATTTGGGTCCAAAGAATTCTCCTACAAAAATGTACAGCAGAAATTGAAGAATGAGAGCAGAGCAAAGCCAAAGAAGTGTTATGTTGTGAATCCATAAAAATGCCCCCACATATTCCATATTACAAACGCAAAGAGACCTATTGAAGGTGAAATCAAGGTACTGCCAAAAATCTTCCCAGGGTTAGGCATTATTACATTGTCTCTATTTGAAAGAACCTATGATATTATACAGTATGATGCTATCTTTTATTTAAGTCTACCTGGTAATACCTCCTGGTATGTGTGGGAAAATTCTTCCAGCTGTTGGAGGTAGGCAGGATAGAAAAGAGGACTTGGTTTTAGGGAAGAGTCGCTATGCAAGAGGAGCAGTGGTCACTCCTTGGCTGGAGCAGAGGATGGTGCAGAATCTAACATCTTGGAGAAGCCCCTTCCTCAAGACCTTGGAAGTCCATAGCAATCTTTCCATTACTGTCATCTGCAAGAAAATCAAGAGAATGGCTTTGGGGCAGGAGGAGAGAGTGTGGCTTTGATCTGTGCCAATTTTGGTCTTTCTACTCATTCAGGTAAAGCAGCATCCAGGCTGGGACAGCGTCAGGGTCAAAGTGTGTGCCAGGAGCAGAAGTTGCCAATTAATAGAAAGTTTTGTCTTACCAGCAGAGCAAAAAGAGGCACCTTGACACAGAAAGCACTGTCCTGGTCAATAGGTTACAAAGTCTGCCCACTTGGTGCTTAGCCAGGTGAAGGCAGACACTTAGAACAAACTTAAAAACTCCCAAGGACTTTGTCAGAGTATTCCTGGGGTTCCCCACTAAACTCAAAACCCACCTGGCTAAGCTTTTCTGAGGCAAGTAGTTGTGTTTATATTCTGTGTTCCTCTGTCTGGGGTGGTTTATTTACCTTTTCCATGTCAGGCAGGTTTTACTGAAGATACTCTTCAGGGTAACTAGATGCAGATTACTTTAGTTTGAGTGGCTTCTGCCCTTGGAGGAAGGTGCAGAAAGGTGGCCAGACCAGAGGGAGGTCTGTGAGAAGCCAAGGATTCTGCATTTCATCCCCAGACAGAGCTGCTGTAGTGCAGGTGCAGGTGAGCAGTGGCCCGGGGAAGAAGCTGAAGGAGATTGTTAGTGCCAGAGAGGTGCTTTGGCTTCCCTAAATCAATTCAAGAGTCTTGTCACATCATCACTCTACTAGCACTACATTTCTATGAACACATACACTAGGAAATGCCATGTGAAAGTGTTCAATCTATATAGTTGTGCCTATAGGGAGATTTTTCTGTAGAGGTATAATACAGTAACAATTTAGACGCGAGACACATTTTGAAGAAGTAGTGCCTCTAATTCTATTGCAAGCTAATTTTTAAGTTGGGGAACTTGGGGAAACATTGTAAATGAGGCTGCCAGTTTATTTATTTATTTGTTTCATTTCAGCTGAGACAGATGGGATTCTCGGATCATGCACTGTTAAGCCTTCCTTTGGAATTCGCGCCACTGTGGCCACGGAGCCCAGATGGTGCTTAAATCTGTCATTTTTTAACAACTCCACTTTCTTAATTTTATATCCAAACACACTGAGCATTCAAAGTGATTAATTACTGTCCAGATATGTCTGTGCTGCATCAATTTACTCACATGTGCCAAAGATCATTTCATTTTGGAGTAGGTAGCTTGGTAAGAGCTGAGCAGGCGGAGAGAGACTCACCAGCAGATACCTTACACTGGAGGTAGCAGCACAGTGCTACTTGTATCATCCTTCTCTCACAACAGAGGCTTGGCAAAAAGTTTCTATGAGTAAAACAGAATTTTGATGCACACCAATATTTCACAGCTTCTCTGGAGGCTTTTTCACTTTTTCCATAGAAGCTTCAGTCTCACCAAATCTCACATTTCTCATCAAAAGGGATTTTTTTTTTTTTTTGATGCCTGACAAGTATCAACATTATCCTTTTAGGATTTTATATCCAGACATAATGGCATGGACAAGATTATAATGCCCAACCATTTACTAAAAGAAAGATGATGGATTTTTCTTCAAGAAGCAGTTTGTTCCAGGGATTTCAGGAGTTAAATGATAAAATTACTGTAATTCTTCAGAATCAGATGTTTCTCTGGTTGCTTCTCTGCATTTTTGAAGTGGTCATTCTTCTGGAAGAGCTTAAATATTATTTGAAAATCCAATGGTTGTGCTAATTTTTATGTTTGCAGCAAGCTGCTAAGAATTCATTGATTTTTGGAAATGAGGGAAGAAGTGATGCTGCATGCTCTGTGCAGCTCTAGCCCATTAAAATCCAAGAACCAGTGCTGCTGTTCCCTAAGCACTGTTAGATAATCACCTGAAGGTTATTTTGCTATGTTATTGCATATTGTTTATTTGATTATGTGGGTTTGGTGCAGGTGGAAGTGCAGCTTTCAAAAAACCTGGAGAAGTGGGAGCTTCCTCCAGTGTTCTGGAGCCAACTAGGGTCTCTAAGACTTTCCTCCCCTTTACAAAGGAATTACAGTGCTGGTGCTATATTAAACACTGTCAAAGTGAATGTCTAGCACTTTCCATTACTCAGAGACACTGGGCAGCATCAGACTGTGTCACTCCTTCTTTGTGCAGTCTTTTTACTTGTACAGCCTTCAATATTAGCATTGCTATTTTGTGTTTCATCCACCATGCACACCACTGCTGAGGACCAGTTCATGAGAGGTAGAAAACCCAAGTTACTTAAGATCAATTTACACTTACCCAAGGAGCAGAAGTTTAGAAGTTTAGTTAGGTTCTTTTAAAAACCCTTGAGAAAGAACTAGTCCTTGCCACACGTTAAAGGAAGACGTAGTTCAGGAAAAGCAAAATGAGGTTTTCCCTCCACATGTTGGAATCTTCATGGAATCAAATAAGTAGTAAGTAATCAGATGATGAGACACCACTGGCCAAATGTATGGTATAAAGTTTTAAGGAATGCCTCCTGCTAAAGTGAAAATGTGCTCTTCAGTGACACAAATAGCCAAAGTGTAATGTTCAAAGAAGTGCATTCTACAGTGGTAAGACTTGGGTAGATTTTATTTTTTCCTTGAAATCAAGCATGTTACCAGTTGTAGGGCAGCACGTTTTTGGAAATTGTGTGTGTATCTCTATATATCTATATAGGTATTTATGAACCAAATTTGAACAAACACACATATAAAACAAATTTGCCTTTATAATAAACTGGATGTGTTATATTCATACTTATGAATGTGTGTGTGTGAGAGTGAAGAATGTTCCCATTTTTAATTATACTGTAGTTTCCATTATCTAACACACTGCTGTAGAGGGCTTTTGTTCCAAGAGCACTATGTCTTTGTACAGACATTTCCCTTGTTGAATTTCAGTTGAATTTAATTACTCCTAGTAATTACTGAGTGGTGGTCACTGCTGCACAATTGATAATTAATGTTAAGCAGCTAATATACAAGATTAAAAAAAAAAATGCTCTTTAGAGGAAGGAGGTGCCTCAGCATCGAAGCCCAGTGCTGCATTGAAGCACTGCTCCTGGAGCAGTGAACATCACCTTTTTCCCATCCAAATTTTCCTTCTGTTTATAACAGTCTAGTAGATCTTAAAGTAGTTACATGAAGTTGCAGCAATGCTTTTTTGTTTGCTTATAGTTTATGATTTAGTAAGGCAGGAGAAAGCTGAGCAAGCTCTGTTTTTCAGGAGAAGAGATTTACTGGCTTTCTGGGGCAGCGAGTTCAAGTTACTCTGCGTTTCCTCACTCTCTAAGGATCAACAGTTACTCTGCACTTGCTAGGTGCCCCTAAAACATAATGACTGGAATTTCTTAGACAATGAAAGTGCCTGTTTCGTGGTATTTTTTTAATGCTCTCTTTTAATAAATAGAAATACAGCAAATTCATGTCTGTAGCCTCAACTCTGTTTTGTCCTTCCTATGTAAAATAAAATGCCTTACTTTTCGCAGGAGAGTCCTGGTTCTGATTCCCTTTATTTCCAGGTAGAGATAGAAGATTTGTACTTTTTGTGATACTTCAGGGCAGTGTCACCCAGGAGGAAATGGCTGCTGTCGACTCTTCACTATTTTAGGTTTGCGTTTGGCAGAGAAATTACTTGGAATCGCTCTACACCATCTTCCTTAAGTCTTGTTAGCCAGAGAATGACACCACCTTTAGACACTTAAAATGCCTGAGGGTGTCTTCTCCTTGGAGTCTACCCCTCAGGAAATCCAGGGGTTTGATCTGGCTACTTAGAATATAGAAATCCATTTGAAGAATGAGAGTTAGACTGGGTTATCTAATAAAAACCCCAAAACACAATCAAAAGGATGAAAATCCCAAAATCCCAGTTTCTATCCATCTTTTAAAAAGAGTCCACTTCATCTGATTTAAAATTTATCAGCTTCTATCTTGTTTCCAGCACTGAAGGACTTTCCTTGTAGCAGAATCTGTTTTTAGGCTAGGGTTTCCAATTTCACTGGCTGCCTGTCATACAGAATGTAAAACTCTAATAGGAAAGACTGCAAAACAAGTTGCTGTTTTCTACAGCTTACCTTTGTCATGGGGTCAAAACATGATGAGAAGAGAGTCCTTTCCTATACGAGGGCTTCTTTCTCCTTTCTCTGGGAGCAATTCTTTCCAACATCCCAAACGCTGGACTCTTTGAGATGATGCTCTTATCACACACAAAAAAAGCTGTATTTCACAAGTGAGTCTTTTTAACCTTTTCCTAATGAGTTCCCAAGTGCTTTTTGGCCATAGATATTAAAGCTGGTGTGTTTGTGATTTCCCTGGCAAGCTGCCGTTTGTAGAGAGGATATAGTGTTTTCTTGGTCCTTTGCCCAAAGTAATTTTCAAGCAACTGTAACTGCACTTAGTACATGTCATTCATTGGAGAGAAGTCATTGTAATTGCATTTGATCACAATCAGTTTATGGCTCTTTTATCATGTTTTCATGCTGCATATCTACTCAAACATCATAGCAAAACTTAATGGCTACTGTTTTACTTCTGCGTAAAAACATTTTATGGCCTTTCTTGTGCAGCAGACATGAGGTTTCAATCACTCTTGCCCCATAGAGAGAGAAAAAAGTTGGACAAAGAACTATCAAAAGTCCTAAACTACATAAAATTTTATTTCAGGTCAACTTCCCATAAAAGATATTAAATGTATTTTGTGGTTTGTTTTGCACGTTAACAATTTTAGAGGAGCTGCAATATTTTGAGGGAAGCAGTATGAAAGGGGGATGTTAATTCACAGAAGATGTTTTACATTTGGGATAGTTTTCCATTGTAAAAGGATGGATTTGGATGTGGAAGAGGTGGCTGGAGAGTGCCATAATCACATTCTCGGAGCAGCTTTAAAAGCTCGCTGTTGCCTCCACAGAATTTAGATTTCTGAACTTCTGCTGAGCTTTTTTAATCATTGCTTTAAATTTTTCGTGGTCCATTCATAAACCCCAGCGCAATTCATGTGCCTTAAAGTATATCTTTTACTGGCTGAGCACTGCCGAAGTTCCCAGCTGAAAACTTTAATTAAAAGGGAAACTTTGACATGCTGCTGAGAAGATTAGTTCACATTAGAATGGTGAGATAAAAGAAAATCTAGTTCTAATCTAATTAACACCAATTAAAAGACGTAAAAGAATTTGCATTGGCCAATTGTTAATTATGCATCAACTTGCCTTTGCTGTGACAAAAAAAAAGAAAAACATGACCCATTTTGGTTTAGGATACCTATAGTGTGATGATATTGCCACAGTCATTTTTCATGTGAATTGGCTAAGACGGTAACACTTACTTTGTGTCATCCTGGTGCTTTGGTTTGTGCTCAAGATTTTAGTGGAATGTTATTTCAGCTTAATTTGCCTCTAATTTGAGAACTGTTTGTAGGGGTGATGGAAATGTAAATCAAAACTCTGGTTTTACAGATTACAGAAACCTATTGTGTTCTATACAGCGTATATATTATTCTTCTCTTTAAATGTATGTATGCAGTAGTTTGGAGGTGTTAGAAGGGCACTTGATTCACTGGGGTGGGGTTGGACTGTATTTTAGATTATCTGGTAAGAAATGTTTTTATTCCACATGCCTTGACTGTGTTTTTATGCAGGGTGTCATATTTTGGGAGAATTGGTGTGGATAGTGAGCTTCTCAGTTTGTTTCCAGGTGGAAGGCTGAAGATGTTTCATCATTGTATGGTAGACTCTTGCTTTGATCTTAAATTGTTCTTTTTTTCTTCCTCTTTTTTTTAATTTCTTTTTTTAATATGTATTTTTCTTCTTAATTTTGGTTTTGCAGATTTAAAGTTTTAAAATTAAATGCCTAGTTCAGTATAAGGCAAGATGATGCTGTTTGCATTCTGTTAAAGGCTTTATTTTTATGGATGTTATTGTATTACTAGAGGAGTTCATATATGTAAGTACTATTTGTTTGGTAATGCCACCAAATGAACAGATAGTTTATGATGTTGGTTGCTGCTTGTTACCTCAATAATATGAAGACAAATTTAATACAAAAGTCATGAATTTATGTTTACATTATCATCTTTTTTAACTCTTTTACTCACTGTTTGTCCGTACAGTGGATAGTGTAGGTATGACTTGCCTTCAGCGTGGCAAGACTGATGGAGTTATGAAGATGTAAGACCTCTACAAAGCAAGAAGGTTCTGTATTTCTGATCACAGACTACAGAGGAAAGAAGGTGTGTGCTTGGATATGGAAGAGTGGTCACATCAACCCACTTTCAGAAAGTAGTATGAAAAAGGAATTTTGTGGCCAAAATTTTTATTAAGGGAACAAGAGAGGACAGCATGTCAAAGGGAATAGAAGTATTTGTGTTACAGTATTGCTTGCAATCAAATGGCATAAAGTCATAGCAATGTCTTAATTAAGAATTGCCCTGAATTTTCTCATTATATTAAAAACCCCAAAAACCTAAGTAATCCTTTACTACTGTAAAAATGCATAGGGTAACTCTTCTGTATGTCCTCTTGTTCATATTATGCCTTGCTGTGCTGTTCTTTACGCTTTATATTTCCTTTTGTGAAAAGCATCACAAAGGTTCTTTCTAAAGAAAACAAACCAGGAGCTGGAGCATTAAGAGTACATTATATATTTGACCAATCACTTTTATAAAGTCTGATGCAAGTCTTTAATCTGAGATCCTTAGAGAATGTTTTAGTTTTTAATATTTCTATGACCTTCTCCAGGGGACTGAAAAATTACTTTGAAGTATCAAAGTGGTCCATGGAGTTTTAGCTGTGTGATTCCCATTAAAGTCAGTAGGAGCCAGGCAGCTAAAACTCAACACAACTATGAAAACATACTCCTTGTGCAGTGTTAAGTAGTAAAGCAATTCTTTGACATGGTAGTGACATTTTACTGCATTTGCTGGCTTTATAGATTCACTCTAGGCTTGTATTTTTATTGGAGTTTTACTGTTCAGTGAAAATAATGAAGGAATATTCAAAAGCAGGTGTAGGCTATTCTAGTAAAAGGCACAGCTGTTGGGAAAGGCTGATGGCTTACATATATTTTTAATGTAAAATGGGAAAATCAGATTTGCAGACTCCAAACTCATCACCTGCATGTTGGTCACACTGTTTGAGGTGCCTGAAAATACTTTGTATACTCAGCCCAGAGCCAAAATTGGCCATGGGCAAGTGATGGTGTTGGCATGTGATGGTGATTTCTAAGCTCAGCCATGCTCCTGTCCAAGGAGAAAGATGAGCCAGTGTCCAGTGCTTCCCAGAGGTACCCAGATGCTACCACAGCCATCCAGAAGAGAAACCTATCTGATTAATACAGTTTCTTTCAATCTGAAATGTCTCTACAATAGGCAGTATCTACAGAATGAGCATTCAGTCTTTGAACCTTCTCTCAGCAAAGGCAGAGGGACTGGGGTTTTTTTGTGGTATGTCTATTCAGTTATGGCCTAAGGTACAATTACATAGAGGCCTGGTGATAAATTACAAATCCCTATTGTCCTTTTCCAAGCCCATGCCTTTTTTTTTTTTTTTTTTTTTTACTCTAGAGCTCCATGCAGAAATCTGTAGGGTTGTCATTCACCAGGGACTAGTTAGAAATAATTGATAATACACCAGAATATTAACAATGCTTGAGGAAAGAGACCATGAGAGACACGAGACTCGGTTCTGAGTTTTCCTGCCAAGGTTATCCTTTCTTTGTCCACTGGGTCACAAGAAGAGCGAGCAGCGGGAGGAGCTGGCAATCAGAGGTCCATTCATCTCCTCAAACCTGGGCTTTGTCCAGACTGAAGTACCTTTAGAACCAGCACATACCTTTTGCATCCTTCTACCCCAAACCAAAGCATCCTCTAAAATGTTACAACACAATTAAGTTGTTAAGCATCTGTGAAGTTCAGTTTATACCAAGGTAAAATGTCAGGTATTCTGTTCATTTTGCCTAAAATCAGAAAGGAGGATTTAAAGCTTCCAGATCTGGCATTACACAACAACACCCAGCAGCTGTTTCACAGTCTGGGCAGTCTTCTAATGGTGTCCTTACCTGGGCCTGCTGTGCCTTCTCAAGTACAGAATCACAGAAAACATCTGGTTGGAAGAGACCTCAAAGATCATCCAGGTCCAACCTTCAGCTCAGCACTGAAGGATCAATACTAAACCATGGCCCTAAGTGCCAGGTCCACACACTGCTTAAACTCCTCCAGAGACAGTGACTCCACCACTGCTTTGGGCAGACCATTCCAATGTTTGACAACCCTCTCTGTGAAGTATGTCCTAGCATCCAGCCTGAACCTCCCCTGGTGCATCTTGAAACCATTTCCTCTAGTCCTGCTGCTTGCCACCAACAAGAGGCTGGTCCCCTCCTTGCTCCAACCTCCGTTCAGGCAGTTATACAAAGTGATGAGGTCTCCCCTCAGCCTCCTCTTCTTCATACTGAACAACCACAGCTCCCTCAGATGCTCCTCATAGGCCATGTGCTCCAGGCCCTTCATCAGCCTTGTTGCCTTTCTCAACATGCTCCAGAAGCTCAATGTCCTTCCTGTAGTGAGGGTTCCAGAACTGAACACAATACTCAAGGTGACCACCTTACTGTTGCTGCTGGCCGCAGTGTTTCTAATACAAGCCACTGTTGGCTTTCTTGGCCACCTGGGTACACTGCTGAGTAGAGATGTTTACCAGCACTACTGTCTGGGACGTGCTCCTTGGTGCTGTATTAGCTCACATGTAGCTTCTGGAGGAGTCCTCCAAGTTTCAAGAGAGGGGTAGAATATGCCGAATGATGTACTGACGTCTACATTTTCGTCCCCAAATTGTGAAATGTGCATAATGCCTTACATTACCTCAATAATGCTGCTACTTATATGGAGCTACAAAAGTATATAGTGTTCCAGCTATAGTGTCTTACATTTTGTAGCACCGAGTGTTTCATTGATCATTTCAATTTTTTCTAATACTGACTGAGACATTTCCAGAATGAAATAACATGGAAAGATAGCAGGAGTGTTCATGGACTAATCTGTCCTTAATACCCAAATTTTTATTTTGTGAGTCTCAGCACAGTTTGCCAGGAGCTCAAGTGCTATGCAGGGTTTTCAGAGGAAAGTAATGGTAGTTCACCTTTAATATGGGTATATAGCTCCCAGAAGCTACAGGCATCACCATATAAAATAGCCCAAAGTACAGGCTGCAGACATAAAAAATCCCTATCAAAGAGGAGGTTTGCTGTACTTGTTTTGGAACAGTATACTGCATTTGGAAGTCATAGCTTTGAATTCCTTGGGTTTATAATTTGAATCAATTACATTTCTGGAGCTTCTTTGATTTTTCGTAAGTACCCCTTTCAAACCTTTTGAGAGGATGTATTTATGAAATGCTGACCTGTACTATTCAGGCACAAGAGCAAGCACACGCTCAGTTTTCCTCCTCTGCTACTCCATGCACATTCATACTCACCTGCTGGAAAATGTATAGTGATATTTATTGCTATACTCTGTAATTTTTAACAACACAGTGCCTGTGTGTGCATCTGAGTTTACATATTTAACTCCACGACTAAAAAATTCTTGCAAACATGTTTGAATCATAGAAGTATCGCTACATTATTAGACTTTTCAGGTTTAAAGATGTAAACTGGTTGTGATTTTACTCAATAGGTTATGATGTTGTTATTTCTTTTTCTTTATTTGTAAAATATTTTGAAGTATGCAGAGGCTGAACTGAATTTTCGTTACATACCTGGTTAAGGACTGGGCTAAATGATTCTTCAAGCAGTTTGGGAAAAAAAATGCTCATTGAAGACTTGTTAAGTCGTGTCAGAATATGCATTAAATGCTTATCTCTCCTGTGGGTATGTAGGTATCAGCTACTTGGTTTACTGTGTGAGGTTTAATGCTTTTCTTCTAATTTCTAATGAACTTTACCACCAGACTACTTGATCATGACTAAGCCTATGAACAATGCAAATGGAATTGCCCCCTGATGGTGAGGAATGGGGCCCAGATGGCCCTTAAAAGGTGATAATTAGGAAATATAGCATATCTGAGTAGCTAGAGAAAGAGAAATTTGTTGAAGACAGTCAATCTGTTTGAAGCAACGGTCTTTTCCCTAATTATATAGATTTTCATTTACTTTACTGCTTTAAAGTAAATTTTCCCAGAAAATTTTATTTGCAACTGGAAACTAGAAACCACTGAATCTGTTTCTCCCATTTAAAATTCTCTCTTGAACCTTTTCTTCTCATGTTGTCTTCAAAATATGAGTGACAGGCTGGCTGTGTATGTTGTGGCAGCATTTTGGGTTGTAGATATTCTTCCGCTGCAAAATGACAACTAAATAAAAAGCACCAGAGACAGATGTTGTAAAACATATGTATTACCAGAAGTCAATTGTAAATTCTACAAGATGAAGATTTGCTTGCTCCTAGAAGGATTTGTCAGAATTAGAGGGTTTCATTGACTGCTGGGGGTTTCCTAAAGCTCAGACTTTTATTTCTCTGCTTAACTTTATAACTTTATTATAAAACACTGCAATTTGGAAATATATTGTTGCTTTATGTTATAGTTCACATTTAAGGCTCCCCATTGTAGCTCTCCTTTTACAGCTGCCTTATGAAGCAAGATTTTATGTTGATTATATTTTCTGTGTTGTGAGAAAAATGCTGGTAGGGAAGATACATCCATGTTGCTAGCTTCTAGGAGGTTATTATGGGGGAAAAGAGACATCTTTTCTGTAATTAGTTAATTTTTAATTGTATTAATTTTGTAAAGTCAGTAAACTCTGTACCTGGGAGTGGTGTGACTCAAGCACATACTTTAATTTCAAAGGGCAGGTAGATAAATATAAAGGTAGATGCATATAATGGGTAGATGCATATACTGGATAGATGCATATTAGCTATTATTTTTTTCTAAATGAAAACTTGACTTGAATTCAGGTGTTAAATGCAAACCCATGACAAGTATTTAGTAGTAAAAACTGTTGTAAGGGCCTGCTTGCCTCAAGTTTACATCTGATTCACCATGCCAGGAAAAAGATTCTCCAAAACAGAGGCATATCTTGCAGACTGTGTTCTGCTGCTGTGGGAGAGGACAGGCTTGCTGGCAAAGTAGAGAAGGGCCTCCAGGAGGATTATTTTCTCCCCTAAAATATTTGATTCTCTCTCATATTCTGTCCCTTAGGAAACGGTACCATGTTCTGACCCTGTCACATTGAAATGGAAATGAAGGGCTCAGCGATCACTGTATTGCCAGGGCTCAAAAGTGTTCTGGTCGTCATCACCTATGTTAACCTCCACCTTATGTTACATATTGTCCTCTCTTTCTAAATGCATTTTCCTCAGCTTCTGCTCTGCTGAATTGGGATCATCAAAAGGTCAAGTTTCTAGATCTTTAAATATCAGTGCATTACTGGTTTCTCATCTGCTGGAGCATCCTGTTCTTAAAAGGAACCAAAAACCAGTGCTAAAGGATAGCCAGCCTACTGAGAAGGAAACTACAGCAAAAAATATTTTTCCCACAGTTTCTTTTGATTTTCTTTCTCCCAAGTGCAAGGTATTACAAGGCATAGAACAATATCTATTCTGGGTTATCCTTTCTATGTTTGGGAGTTTTACTGAAGCAGGTAAAAATATTCCCAAGATTCTGAACACACTTGTAACAACTTGTTTGATGATAAAGATAATACTAACTGGTAGTATTAATATGAAGTGTAATTAATACTTAGTCTTTATTCACAATTTGCTATAGGTTAATCTGACACTTTCATAATACATCCATAAATTGTTCCTCAGACTGATAATAGCTTGAGCTCCCAGCTTTATTTTGGTTTTAATTAAGAGTTTTGAAGCTGAAAAAAACTTTGTGAAACTATTTCACATTTTTTAGGATAATTTCAAACCTACTAGAAATTACATGGAAAATAATGTAAGTTGTTAAGAATCGCTCTGGCTGGCAGTATTTAAATTCAGATTAATATAGTTTTAGCAGACGTGGCTGTTGAAGTGGCAAAAAAGTACCAGCTGTAAGTGTGTGTGTGGGTGGAAATGGTAAATAAACACAGCAGATTTCGCCCTGCTGCCTCACACATCCTAGCGTACTGTAAATAAAAGTATAACTTCAGCAAGGACTTTGGGATTCACCACATGGCTGACCCAAGGGTAGTCTGGATGCAGATCCCACCAATGAGCAGCCATGCTAAATGCAGCTTGCTTGTGGGAGGCCTCATGGTGAGAATTACCCATGGCCATCACAGAATTCCAAGGATTTTGTGAGTGCTGCAATTGCGCTGCACCTTTGGATAAAAGCAGTTTGGCAAACACATAACAGAGGTTGTGCTGCTTTATCCTGATTAAGAGGAGTTCTCCACACGCTTAGCTTTGCACTCATCCAAAGCAAACAACACATCCAAGTGGCATCCAAGTTCTGTAAGGGAAGGCTTTCCTGCCACCCTATTACATCTCCCAGTTCTCCTGAGTTGGGAGATTTACTTTTTGGCCTACTTATTGTAAGACAAATAAGCAAATCTCATCTGCTAGGTACGATTGTGCTGCTTCCCAGCTTGGCCATCAATACGCACTTGCTGCTCAGAAGGCCAATTGCATCCTGGGCTCCATCAAAAGAAGTATTGCTAGCAGATCAAGAGAGGTGATTCTGCCACTCTACTCTGCCCTGGTGTGGCCTCACCTGAAGTACTGTGTCTAGCTATGGGATCTCCAACATGAGATATAGACCTGCTAAAGCAGGTCCAGAGGAGGGCCACGAAGATGATCAGAGGGCTGGAGCACCTCTCCTACAAATACAGGCTTAAAGAACTGGAGCTGTTCAGCCTGGAGAGGAGAAGGCTTCAGGGAGACCTTATAGCTACGTTTCAGTATCTGAAGGAGACCTACAGAAAGGCTGGGGAAGGACTCTTTAGAAGGGGCACATAGCAATAGGACAAGGGGCAATGGTTTTAAGCCAGAGCAGGGTAGATTAAGGTTGGACATAAGGAGGAAGTTTTTCACAATGAGAATTGTAAAATAATGGAACAGGGTGCCCAGGGACATGGTTGTAGTCCCATCCCTGGAGACATTCAAGATCAGACTTGATGTGGCCCTGGGCAGCCCAATCTGGTTGTAGGTGTCCCTGCTGACTAATGCGGGGTTGCACAAGATGACCTTCGAGGGTCCCTTCCAACCCAATGCAATCTACGAATCTGTCAATCTGCTGTGGTGAGGTCAACATTCTGTGTTCTCTTCTGCTTTGAATTAAATAGTTGGGTATATTCCACTGCTCTTTTGCTATTGGTTTTAAAAAGGAAAAAAAAAGAAAAAGAGACTCTTACTGTCGTTAATGCTGTTACTCAAAAAAGTGGGTTTAGTCTATCTATCCTAGCTTACTGAAAACCTTCCAGAACATTCCATATTCTATCATTTTACAAGTAGTTTAATGCAAATTTAATTCCACATGGTGGAAAGGAGAAGACAGCAGTGGAAGGTTACTGAATGGCGTTCTGATGTGCCACAGTGTGCTTGTTCTGTTTATTATAATTGATCGTGAATGGTTAAAGTACCTAACAGCTGCCCCCTATATTGTGCTGATATTTATATGGTACTTTTATATTCTGTCTGAAACCATAAGCACAAAGGGTTTCTAAGGAATTAATATAAAACTTGCTTGTAAAATTCCAAGGTTTATAGCATGATTTCTTCAGTGCAGACCTGTTTGGTTTGTGAGTGGATGCTACTTAACTCTGCACGATTCTTTTCCATGCTTCTCTTACACAGAAAAGCTCCAGGTTTTGAAAAGTTTAAAAACCCTTTTATTTTACTGAGACAAGCCTACTGTCTTTATGTAAGGAAGCTATTTTGAAAGTAGGTGACACATATACATGCAACATTAATGTGGCATAGATATCCTGAAGTACTTTAAATCACTTGGGTAACCAGTGACCACTTTTCCCCAGCATTTGAAACCTTTCTTTTAGGATTAACTCTTTAGTAGCTTTCTTCTTTCACTTCTCAAACAGACAACCTGAGGCTTGATCCAAGAGACTATGCTGGTACAAACTGGCTTGGGGCCATCTTTCTCCATTATCCAATGTCCACACTTGCCATGAATCAGGCCTCTTCTGATACTTTAAATCTGAATTTATGGTTGCATGTGTTTTACACTCAGCTGTGGCTCCCAGTTTTCTACTGTGCTAATACAACCCCATCTCTGGTTGGGGTAAACTACAAGCCCCTTATTTCCCCGTGAGCTTGTGACTATGGCAAGTCTTTGTACCACTAACATCCAACTGCATTGGCCTGTCATCAAAAGGACAAAAGACAATAGGAGAACACTTGCAGCTTTTTAATGGGTGTTGGCTGTGATGGTCGTTGGGGGGGGGTTCAGCTCTCACACTGATACATTTGGCAAACCCAAATGTCTCAAATATCCTCTGGAGCCTCTCCCGCTACTGCTGTGGTCACTTCTCTAATTTCAGGGAGCTACTGCATTTCAGTCCTGTAAATAAAATTATCTTACAGCTGCCTTCTGCTCTGAGCATACATTGATCATTAACTGATTGATCTACTGATCAGTCATTGATCAGTAGAGAGAAAGAGAATAATATTAGTCCTGAGCATGTGGCTTTGCTAAGGGCAAAGGAGGAGTGATGTCAATTTTTTCCGAGTCTTTCCTGACTGCAGGAGGTGTCCTGACCATCTCCACATCTGGGAAGGCTGGTCTTTCCCCAGCCTGCAGCCTCTTGGGACTTGCCATGGCTTCAGGCTTGGTGTTTGGCTGTAGAACACCTTCCAACAGGCGGGTCAGACCTGCTCTATGACAAGCCAAGCCTGGCTGGGGAGCAAGTTTGCTTAGAGCTGCAGTAGCTGTGCATGGCACTGACGATTAGTCCTACCTGGTGCTTTTCAGTGCTGTTTCAGTGTTGTGCCTGCTGCAGCATCTTGGATGAGGCTTTAATGAATCCCCACCTGAAACATTAAAATATACAAGGTTTTAACATGTGTAATAATAATGCTGAGAGTATTCTGGTTTTGAACTGTGAGGTTCCCACATTTCCAAGCTTTTCTCTGCAATCAGCTGGTCTTGAGATTTATCCTCTTTTAAAAGTCCTCATGTAGGTCTGTGACTCTCAGCAAGGAAGCATGAACAAAAACCAGCATACCATGTTTTATAATGCTGATAAATCCCAAGGGCACAGTTAGCATACCGAATGTTGACAAAAACGAGAAGAAGCAAATGCCCCTATGAGTAGGGTTATTTGTGCCTGTGTTCTTTTCATTCACTGGCTTTAGCTTTAATGAATGCATCAGTGTGCCAGGAGCATCAGAGGCACTCCCTGGCCCTTCCCACTCCTCCCACCCCCCAGTCCGGATGTTATTACACAATGTTAAGCATATTCTTTCCTGATTATTTGCAAAAGAATAGGATGATTACCTTATTTTCATGTCTATAGCCTGCATCACAGATAACTTGTGTCCTGTTGGAAGTACTTATGCTTGAGAATGAGGCTGTGGTTAATCTGTACTGCAGAAGACCTGTATTAAATAAAGAAGCAGAAGCAGAGAAGGATTAGAGGAAGAACTAATTGGTCACACAGAAGGAGCTCTTGGGCAGGTGGATGAAGAGTAAGCTTCCCATCGAATGCATTCTCCTTATTTTGTTTTGGTTTGTATTTGAACTGCTAACCCATGGATTGCGTACACAAAAATAGGAGACTAGGAATTCACACTTTGGCAAAGGAGCAAAGCTGCCTGCTTTAGCACTGTGCTCTGTAGTGGGATATAAGGCTTGCCTTCACTTTGCAAAGCAGTTTTGAGTTCAGGTAGCTAATATACATCTGCTGTGCTCAGGTAAAAACACAGTGAAGATGAGGCACTTGGGTTTTGTTCTGAGGTCATACCCTGACTCCGCATGAGGGTAACCTCCTGATAAAACTGAAGTACCTAGTTTCCACTGTCTTTCTGCCTGCCAATATCTACCAGGCACAAGTTATTCCGGGGGGGGTGGGGGGGTGGAAAAGTCAAGCTGCTTTTTTATCAGAGAGAAGCCTGAGGCAGTGGAATCCTCAGCCTTACAAAAACATAAATGACCAGGCTTTGATTCCTGCAGAAGGTTTAAGGCTGATTATTTTAAGAACCGTTGAAACCTGAAGCCACAGCCCTCTGATTACAGTCCTAGTCTGTATCTGACATAGTGCAGTAATGATTTCCAACATCTATTTTAGTTTGGAATTAGGGAGAGCAAGGCAACCTACATTGAAGTATATTACCATGCTCTGACTTGTAAGCATTGTGTAGGAGGTTTAAGTCAGATTATTTTAAGAACTCAACAAGCCTGAAACAGCATTTTTATGATTATAGCTTTTTTCCCCCACCATCCTTTCCACCCAGAGCAGTAGTGAATTCTAACATCTCTTTTAGCTGGCTTTAGAGCAGGAGCCAGCCTACACTCAATTGGCCCCTTTTGATGCTACAGTATTGACTGAGGGGAGGGACAGATGGAACAAAAATCCTAATTGCCCAAACTTACAATAGGTTCCCAGCAGCAGCCATCACAAAAGAAATGTTAATGCAGTAAAAGGTAAATGGAAGGAAGCTAAACCCAACTTGTGGACAATTCAAAACCTACATCAATTTATTTTAAACTGCTTCCTGCAGTTTGTGAACACCTTCCTTGTCATAGTAGAATTATATTTGTTTTAACATTAGTCACTGCTCTGCAGAAGTCTTACCATGCTTCTGCAATTTGTAAAGTAAACTGGAAAATGTAGTTTGGCATGAGGAACAAATTACTTTCTGTGGTCCAGGGCCAATGCTCTTGAAGTTATTTGTTGCAAATGGTCAACTTCCCCTCCACAGTTGTTGCAGCTGCAGCTGAACACTTCTCTAGCAGCAAGAGTTGAGGGTATCTGCAAGCACAACAGATTGCAGTAGTATTTTGAGGCTTCAGCCACAAAACAAGGGTGCAAACTGTCATTCTCCATCCATCCATCCATCCATCCATCCATCCATCCATCCATCCATCCATCCATCCATGTCTGTCACAACAATTCTTTTTGTATTGTTATTCATTACATTTATATTTGCCATATTTTATGTTTCACTGCTATTTTCTGAAGGGCTTACCTGTATGTCTGCCTCTTAAAATGGAGCTCCTATGGATGATGCTGCAATTAATGAGGAGCATGCTATAAACTGAAGAGTGCTTTGCAAGAAGCCTATGTCCTTATTCTCTGTTGTGAAAAGCTCCTACTTATTAAACAGATATTGAGAGTTATTTTCTTTAGGTGGCCATCATTACCTTTACTAATAATGGATACAGCTGAGGATTGTTATGCTAATTCTTAGACTTCCACACTAGGCATTAATTCAAGATACAACTTCAACATGCTTTTTACAAGTATAAATAGTCTCTAATCACAGGGCAACCCCCCTTGTGTTAGACCAGATATGTACTATTTGAAAAGATGATTCATTCTCTAAAGAGACATCAGTCATTAGTAATTAATATGTAATTTCACAGAATCACAGAATCATGGAATCAATCACAGAATCACAGAATGTTAGGGTCTGGAAGGGACTTCCAGAGATCTAGTCTAATTCTCCTGCCAAAGCAGGATCACCTAGGGCAGGCTTCACAGAGGCACGTTCAGTTGGATTTTGAAAGTCTGCAGAGAAGGAGACGCCACAACATCTCTGGGCATCCTGTTGCAGTGCTTGGTCACACTCACCATAAAGTGTCTCCTCATGTTGAAGTGGAACCTCCTTTGTTCTAGCTTATATCCGTTATGTCCTGTCACTGGGCACCACTGAAAAGAGACTATCACCTTCGTCTTGAAACCTACCCCTCAGGTGTTTATAGACATTGATAAGATCTCCTCATTGATAAGATCTTCTCAAGACTAAACAGGCCCAGTTCTCTCAGTCTTTATTCATAGGAGAGATGTTCAAGTGCCACAATCATCCTCATAGTTCTCTTTCCAGCAGATCTCTGTCACTCTTGAACTGGGGAGCCCAAAACTGGACACAGTATTTCAGGTGAGGTCTCACCAGGACAGAGCAGAAGGAGAGGAGAACCTTCCTAGACCCATGGGATGCATTTTTCTTAATGCACGCCAGGATGCCATTGGCTCTCTTGGCCACAAGGGCACATTGCTGTCCCATGTATAACTTGCTATCCACTAGAATTCCAAGGTCTTTCTCCAAGAGTTGCTTTTCAGCAGGGCCACTTGTAGTCTGTATTGGTGCCTGCTGTAAATTTTCTTAACTTCTGTTTGGGATTATTTTCATAGGATGTTTGAAGTCCACTGTTCCATGATTGATGGATGCCTACAACCACACTGTTAGGAGGAGCAAATAAAACTGCCTTTTAAAGTTAAGGTAGGAACTGGACCATATTTAGCACACAGGATTTTAATTTTTCCAGCATTTTAATAAAAAACCTTTAACAGTAAATTTGTAAGAACCATGCTTAGAAACTAAATCCTGCTATGACTGGCTCAGTACATCGTTGCAACTGGCAGTCAGGTTCCTCCTCTTGCCTTCTCATAACGACACATCACACCAGTAAAATCTCTCTTGTGCCCAAGAACTGCAGAGGTAAAAAAGCCCTCAGCCAGTGCTCAAGGAAGAAGAAAATTATTTATGCAATTGTGTATTTTAATCAAAAGCTTTCTTAGTTGCTATGCATGCAAGTTAAAGGACCCTGATGGCATGACAGTCTTATAAAGAAAATTACACCTCTCAGATGCAACTGTGCTTGTCTAGCTGTGGAATCATGTTCAGTAGGATGGCTGGTGTCTTCTCACTCCTCTGCACCCAGGACTTAGTCAGAATCTTGGAGATGAAGCAAGAGATGCCTTTGCTAGTTATTAATGTGAGCATGCTTACATGCTTACCCATGTATGACAGTCAGAAATGCTTTTATTGCACAAACCCCTCGAAGTTATCCATATTGTTTGCCATCATTCCTGCACTCTGGGGGGATGGGGAGGGAATAATTAAAAAAATGAAAGTTCCAAGTACAAAAGTCTGACACAGGGTTGTTCTCTAGAGTCTACCTGTGAGTGCCTTCTCCACAGTAAAAGTGCTAAGTAATGAAGCGTCTAGAAATTCCTGCAGAAAACCGGACTGTAGCTCCCTGCAGGGCTCCCTCCCTCTGTGCTGAGGTACGGTTGGTATTTGACGCTCTTGGTTTCACCTCATTACTTCTAAAGGTGTTCCGCAACAAACCCCTCTCCATCCAGATTACAAAATTGCTCTCCATTTTCACCCAGAGAGCTTTGATGGGACCACAGTTGGTTGCCAGATCCAACATTTGTTATTGTTGCTTTTGTTTTCCAGAACCTTTAGGTTTCTCTTTCTATCCCTAGCACAGCCTCCAGTGAAGTGGTGCAGCTGCCAGCTCTCCCCACCCCATCCCCTTGTGAAGCTCCAGCTGGGTTCAGCAGTATTTAGCCTTTAATTGCGAAGTGCTTTTTCTCACCTTTGCCTGATTATTAACCTCTTCTTTGCCTGGCATGTGCACCATGGGTGGGAAAGCTGCAAAAATGTCTACCTGGAGTCCCCGGGGAGACTCACCTGGTGCTGTATAGTGGAGTGGTCATTAGCAGAAACAAGGAACCATCTCCCCTCCTCTCATTTCCCTTTTCACCTCCTTTTCCAGGTGACAAGTTTTGCATGGAAGCTTGAGTTCCTTGTGAGCCAAATTATTTCCATCCCATAGCCATCCACTACTCTGGGGTGCTCAGTTTCAGTGCTTGGCAGAGTGGTCTTGCTCACTGGTCCCCACCATGGTAACAATTCAGGGTCTGTATGTTTAGTTATAAAAGTCAAAGGTTAAGTGATTTGGGAATAAAATGTCACTTAATGCGACAGAAATGTGACAGAACTGAACCTGCTGATGCTTGTGTTACTCCTGGGGTTTTCTTTTTGCTTGCAGGCTCAGTGTTAAGTAACTTTATTAACTGAGGAGAGGGAAACATATTATTCGTTAACATTTTTATTCTTGTTACAAAATTTATTGTGTGTTTCTTCATAAGGGTTTAAAGCTGTGCAATTGGGAAGGTAGTGAAAGTAAAAATGGAATATGGTGGTTTCTTTTTTTCTTTTGGAGGTGTTACTTAAAACATTGTACGATTAGTCAAAAAGATTAATTGTTGCTTGTGGCTAAACAGATGATAAATTTAAAAATTATATTATTACAGTGTGTCAGCATAAAAGCTCTGTGTCCCAAGTGTGTCGCCTTTTTATGTTTCTGTTGACAAGGTTCACATTTTATAGCACACTACCAGAAAGTGTTGACACATATTCAGATCACTGATTAAATGTTTTAAAAACGTGCCACTCAGAAACTAACCCTGATGGTCTTGGAGACAGGCATTTTAAGAGTCTGAACGCATTTCCCTTCATCAGTTAGGCTGTAGTACAGTGAGCAGTATTAATTAACAATTAGGGGGTTTTGGTTTGGGTTTTGTTTTTTTTTTTTAGATTTTGATGCATTACTATTTTAAGAATAGAGCTTTTTATAATATATTTTCAGGAACTTTTTTTATAGTTGTCTTCAGTATATTTAAAAATTGAATGTTAAATAATTAGAAAGATACTTAAGCACTGAAATGGGAAAGTAATAATCTTTCTCATGTAGAGTTTTGTGGATGTGGTTTTTGGGTTGGAGGGTTTTTTTACTTTTCCTCATTGTTAATACTTTGATTTGTCCATCTTGAGATCAACAGATCATCAGATATTAAAAAGTACAAGTCAATATGTAATTTCAAGCTGGATACACTCTCCTTTTGGAGATTCTGCTCATTACTTTGTTTCCTGCAATCTTGTCTGCCACCTCAGATATTTTCTCCTGCATGGAGTTGCCTGAAGTGGACAAGCTCCACCTCAGTCCACTGTTCAGGCTTCCTCCATGGCTTTTCTTTGCCTGATCTCACAGTTTGCTGGGCAGTTCCCGTTCCCACTGCTTTTGCAGAAGGACTGCTTCTTCCTGCAAAACCAGTCCTGAAACCAAAGGTTGGGGCCCAAATATTTCCTCTTCCAGCCCTGCTCACTTTTGCAAAGCCAGGCTTCTTCATAATTTCTGCTCCTCTCTGTTTTCTGATGTTTGAAACCAAGACACCCATTCACCAGGACAACCCTGGCTATGCTGTTGCTTGGCTGTAAAACACCCTCCTGTGGGCTGTTGTGTGTTTGAGCATCCTGAGCCTGAGCCTAGCATGAGAACCCTAGCTCCAGCTCTTGTTCTGGGCAGCAGCTGCTGAGTACCTTCTTCACTGCTTATCCTTCAAAAGAATTAATTAATAAAACCTCATTAGGAAAACATTGCTTTTCATTGGAGATAGGCTGTGAAGCTCAACTTACTATTTTTTTACTGGGGCTTGAGGTGGATTTTTCTTAGAGAGAAGGTTATTACTGAGATATAAAACATGCCATGTACTGGTGTCTTTTCTCAGAATTTGCAGCTCCAGCCTGTCCTGAATGGAGCTGTAGTATTTCTTGAGTGAAAAGTTTAGTCAAGTAAGAATAATGTTTTAAACACAGTAAACATATTTTTAATTATCTTATCTCTTGGGTCACTGGTAGATTTTATTGTGCCTATTATTGTCCATCAAACACTATTCATATTGTGAGTGCCATCTGTATTCTGTTTTCTTGTCTGCAATACAACTATTCAGAGATATTTTTATTCTGGAAAACACTGCAAAAATTTTTGCAAATGAAGAAGGTGTCTAGCTGAATGGAAAAAGAATTTTTAATTGCACTATTTAAAGCCTTTCACATGCTTTGTTTCCAAAAGATCACTCATCATGTAAAAAAAGATGGATCTTCAGTTTCTGATGAAAACCCCCAGTGAACATTTTTAAATAACACATTTTTGAAAGGAGACTTCCTTCCAACTTTAGAAATTTAAATAACCTGTTGTGAGAGAGATAAGATTCCATTCCCACAACAGTAATATCTGGAGAACATCGAATATATGCTTAAGTAGAGCAGATGAAAGACCTCTGTCGTCTCCCTTCTGCTCTTGTGTTGATGTTGACCCACCTCTTGTTTTCTTTCACTGTTATGTCACCGAGGAACTCTTTTCTAGTGGCTGAACTGTGAAACAAACCATGGTGCAGTAACATATGCTGCAAGGCCCTCTGGCCACCACCTCACCCAAAAGCCATCATTCTTGTTTTGCTCCTGCCGTCTTGGGGTTGCCATCCTTCTGTGCTCTGCCAGCAGGAAAGATAGATGTGTACTGAAGAGAGAGATATCCTTATTTTCTGTATGAATATAGTTCAACTCATCCTTCAGACGGCGGTGGAGAACTGCCCTGTGTGGGGCTGCCTCTTTTTCCGCAGAGTGCCTAATGGAAACAAACAGTTCATGTAGGCTCAAGGCTTGACATTTAGTTGACTGTATAAGGCAGATGAGTAAAATCCTGTCTCCATTAAGTCAGTGACTTTCTTATTTCATTGGATTCAGCAATGCTGTGGTAATTCATCCAGAGTGCTCTAGAAAATCACATTTTGGCAGTCGGGTAAACAGCTGAGCGCTGGGCACCTGAAGCTAAACCTTCCATTCAGTGAAGCAACATGGCCAACACAGAAATGCTGGATCAGTGGCCTCAGCTTGGGGTTTTCTAAGATAAACAAGAAAGCATTACCTCAGTATTTGCTTAATTTATATTTTTGAAAAATCAAATACCTTCCGAGCAGTAACAAATGGAGCCATCACAGCTCTAACAGACATGAAAATGCATCCATCACTCCACTTATACTACAAAAAAGCCTGCATCCAAACTCCCAGTTGGGTATTATTTCCTGGATTTACTACAAAAAGAACAATGCATGTTTATTAAAAACAGAGTGGCTTTTAGCAGCAGCAGTAGAGCCATGCACAATACACCAAGGCACAACAGGGGCTTTCTCCCAGCAATTGATGTAGAGAAGACCTTTGGCAGAGCAATATGGAAATTCACATTCAGTGGCTTGATTAATTTGGAGTTTGGAAGCCACCTTCCCGAGATGGATGACAGTGGCTTATTAAATAAATAAATAAGGAGCAAGCTGAAGTCGCGCCGGCGTTATAGCATCAGATTTATGTCATCTGCACAGGCAGAAAAGGCTTTTGTGGCTGCTATTGTTTGGCCTGTCAGGGGAGGCCTTGGCAGCAGCCTTTTGTCAGGGCTTGTGTCGGGGTAATAACAGGGAGATGACGGCGGTTGGTCCGTTTGATGTAACCCGGTTTTATGGATGCAGGAGTTGGCATCCACACATGTGGGCGGAAGAAAATAAGCGTGCCGGGGCACCGGGCCTGTCTGCCTCGGCTCCCCTCTCCAATGGCCGGGTGGGGGAGATGCCAGCCAGGGTCCTCAGGGCTCTGCTTCAGCATGAGTCCACCTGCAGGCCTGGGCTGGGGCTTGAAGGAGGAGGAAGGGCTGATGGGGAGCAGCATCCTTCAGGATTGCAGGTTATGTCTGTTCCCAACCACCGTAGCTCCCCCTCCTTGCCCTGAGTGCAGCTTCGTGCCTAGGGAGCCTGCATGAGTCCTGCAGGAATATCAGAAGCAAGTGACAGTTAGGGGTACCTGTGCCTAAAACTGTTTGGAATTCAGAACTGTCTGGTGCAAATCAGAATAACTTGATATATAATAGTAATCTGGCATACTCAGGGTAGAAGCAGACAGGAATATTAGGAAGTACTGTACTACACATTACTGTATAGCGTTTTTAGAGAGGTGAAGGGGCCCTGATTTCATGTTTTAGGGGAAACAGTATGCGATCCCTGTAGTTTTTACTAAGATCTTTATATTCCTTTTCAACTTGATATTTTTATATCTTCCCCTAAGAAGTAGAAGACTTAAAAAGGCAAAATTTCATTTGGAGCACTGTGTGATTCATTTTCTCTACCGAAACACACAAAAAAGGTTTATATTTTTCATGTGTAAGTCACTTCCTTCCTCCACATCAAATGTGAAAAGTAGATCACCAAAAGTTGTCAAAAAATGCAAGCACACTGACTTGAAGATAGGAGATAAAAAGTTTCTGGCCAACTCTAAGTACAACCCACTTTATTATGCCACAAAGCTGATATCACTGGGTAAAAGTTAAAGCATATTTGACATCCACTGACAGTACCCATCCAGTCTTAGCTCTGTGGCTGTGGAATAATTTTGCATGAGGACTGAACAGTTGCCATTTACGTTGGAGGGCTCAATTTCCAACTTACAAGCAGAATATGAAAGTCATTTAAACTCCACTAATGCAGAGTTTAATAACAGAGAATTTACTAGAAAGACTTCTTGAACTATTTTTTTATATTTCATCGTTTCTTCAAGGTGAGTAATTAAAAGTGAATTGTTTGACACTGGTGAACTAAGTAACCTAATGAGAAAGATGTCATCTAGAAGCAGGTGGGGTTTTTTTGTCCAGGAGTGGGGGATTTAAAACAAAGTCATGAAGTTTCTTACTTACTTGTTTTGTGAGTAGGCTTTGTACATACATAAATCTTATGATACAGGAGTAAAAGACTCACAATATTAAAAACAAACTAACTAACTAACTAAAAAAACAAAACCAAAATATAACCCCAGACAAACCTCTCATCTTATGAGTGCATGAGTGCATGTCGCTGCTAACTACATGCCAAAGAAGTATACCAGAGTGGAAAAAATACAGCATAGGAGTTTGAATTGAACTCCACTGGGCAGGATTTAATCTTATTTGTATAATACAAAATCTGTAAAGATATTAGTCATTGTTCTGAGTTATGCCCAAATGTCAGTCTTTTTGGAAACAAGGGGGTTAATTCTTTTTGCATGCATGTAATGTAGAAAAATATTTTCTTGAACTAGCAACTCACTCTGAAACTGGAAGAGGAGATGAATGTAGAAAAGAAAAAACATTTCACGATTTTAAAAAAAGTTATAACTGCCTCATTAGGTAGATGTATACTCCAGCTCGGCCACTTTGCATGAAGATGCTAGTACAATGTTTGATAAGGTCAGTGATGTTATTAAGACTGCATAGTACTGATTTGGTAAGAACTGAGATCTGTAATAATTTCATGTAAGAAATTTCACGTTCTGTTCTCCTTTATGTGGTTGTCTGAGCTCAGTGTAAGCAACACTAATTTGCTTTGGAAAACTGTGTAATGCTTAAAACAGAACTGCTGTGGTAAATTAAGAGGGATATATTTAAAATATAAGGACTAAACATTACAGGTAGCCATACATGTCAATTTAACCTAAATCTCGTAAATGCATGTTACCTATCTATAACTTTGGAATGTTTTTTATTGGTATTACACTGAAAACTTCTCTACATGACCTTTAATTAACTGCTGCACACACCATCAGCTTCTTAAACTGGTTGCTGGTTGCCTCAGCGTGGTGAGAAGTTTCTTGGCAACTTCAGTGGGCACAGGTTTTCATACACAGTATTCTTCTAGGAAAAAAAAATCCTTTTTCCAAAAGGTTGTTTTCACTACTGTGTAACTTCAGTTGGTGAATTGAGAGCTTTGGATATTTCAAAAGAAACTTTCAAAAGAAATTTTGCAGGATTTATCAACTTTTGTTTAGCCATGTCAAAAAACCCAAACCCTAACAACCCTAAAACCGTGAAGCATCCTTCTGCTGTACATGATGTGACTTCTCACTACCTCTGGAGCTATTCTTTCATGTCCTCACTTGTGAGTGTAAATTAATGTTAGACAACGTCTTTAGGTAGTGTTCAAAGTGCCTTAAAGAAATTGCAGCATATATCAAATGAAGGGCAACCTATTAATAGTTTGCACTGTGAGAAAATAATAAAAAAGCTGGGATGTTTCATAGGGTGAGACATTGCAAAAGTGTCAGGAAACTTTCTAGTCCACTGAAATACCACTTATCCACCATTGCTATAGGCATGAATATAAACCAGCCGATCCCTGTACTTACCAATGTAACACTGACACCTGCACACATTAGAAGTTTCTTTTGATTTTATCAGGCTTCAGATATAGCATGGTCTGAAGCTTTGTGGTTGTCATTGATTTTACAATGCATTCTCAAAGGCAGAAAATGTATTTAAATAATATGCTTCTCTTTAAGTTGTACCACAAGTTAGCTAATGGCATTAATTTTTTTTCCTTATTCAATGGGGGTTTTATCAGAGCAGTGTTTTTTCAGGAATAATGGGTATGTGGGTTTCTAAAATGCTCTCCTTTGATAAAGTGTTCATTTTTATTTTCTGCTCTGATATTAACTATATGGTTCTGGTGTCCTTCCGTCAGACTTTTCAAATCTCATTTTTTCTGTCTATTTGACTTCATTTCCTTTTATACTGTTTCATTCTGTGGGATTTACTCCTTGCTTGCTTATTCATGTAAATGGTTACAGCTGCATTTGTTGGGGGAGGGAAAGTATTTTATGTGAGAGTATGGTTCCCCAGGTACTGACATCACTATTTTAGTTAAAGCCTGTGTACTCAAGCAGCCCTTAGAGTGCAGTCCGACATGTATTCCAGGAAACTGAATTTGCCCCACTAGTCAGATGCAAAAATGGAACGAGGCTGTTACCTTCGCATTTCCTTTGTAGTTTCCTGCACACCTCTCATCTGACCAATTTGATTGAATATTTTTAGGAAGAAAAAATTAGCACCTACTAGTTGGTGTTAAAATGCTTTTGGTAAAACTGCATTAGAGGTGCATGATGTTAAGGAAGTAGAAGCAACATTAAATTCCAGAACTCCTGTTCGATCCATACATTGAAATACCTAAAGACTCAACCAAAAATTGTTGGAGAATAGTGTCTGAGGAAGCAATTACTACTGTAGGTGTGTATGCCACCTAGCAAAATACAACTCCAAATCAGAAAACTCTGATTAAAACAATATGCGTAGAGATTGTTCTACCACTATTTTGTAATATGCTGGAGTATTTTTTTTCTTATTTCTGAGCTAAGTTTCTGGATCCTAACCAGATCTTCCAAAAGAGAATGAAAAAGAGAGAAAATCCTTGCGGAGTTTGCCCTGACCTATAAAAGCACTGCTCTGCAGGAGTTACAAATGGCTTTTTGGCTAAGTTCAGCAGCTGAAAGGGCCTCTGCTTGTTTTGTCTTCAGCTCTGACAATAGGCATGGAGAAGAATGTCTTCTTTAAAAGTTCTGGGGATCAAGCTGAACCTTCAGCTGCCAGAGTTTGGGCTGTCCTATACCCTGCCCAAAGAAAATAAAAGAGGAAAAAAAAAAAGGAAAAGAAAAGTATGTTCAAGGGCCTAATCCTGCTTCATTGAAATTGAATTGATGTGACTTTTGTCTATTTTCAGTATATTTTTTTCTGGTACACTCCTCTTGGGCTGCTGGAAGTATGTTTTATGCTTTTAGGTTAAAACCAGGTTTCATATTTTATAGTACGATATAAAAACACCTAAGAAAGGAGACAAGATTTAATTTCTGAAAATGACTGTTTGGGTTTGATTATAAGCAGTAGAAGATAGTGTTTTCTACAAGGTTCCAGGTGGTGTGAGCTCCCCAGTTCTTGTCTGCAAACTTCTGTATCAGGGCTATGGGCAGCTGTCCCCCATCATGTCCCCAGTTTCCAGAACTAGCAGGCTGTCTAGAGTCACAGAAGTAAAGTAGCCATTCCAAGAAATAGGTCTTCTTGTTTATTTCATTTAAAAAAGAGTGCTTTGGTGGCCACCATCTTTCTGATGTTCTGATGCTACTCTGTCTGCCTAGGCAGTGAGAGCTCAGCTAAGTCCCACCATCACCCTGAGAAGGTACAAATGCACCACTCCAAAAAACGCCAAAGTTATCTGGCCAGTTGCTGTTTTTCTGGAGGATCCTTATTCCTTCTGTTAAAGGTGAGCAAGAAAGAAATGCCAATGGCTTTTTATATGGCTAAAATATAAGGCCTTGGTCTTTCCCAGAGCAGTTGGTATCCTGAAGAGCAGCATCTCTTAGACAGTATGGGTAATAAGGAGAACCCTGGCTCCCCTTCACTGACACATGCTCATATACACAGTGACCTGCCCCTCCTTTGGTCCAGCCATGTTTTAGCACAAAAAAAGCACTTGTGAAGTGACTCATCCTGGGCTGCAGAGATGGAGTGGGAGGGCCATCAGAGAACACTTTGTTTTTCCATCCCTGATCCTCACAAAGAGCTGCTAACAGTGCAAGTTGTTTGGGTAATTTCTACAGTCAGTACATGGGGGTAGGCAAATCTGAAGGGTAGCTCCTCTAACCCAAAGATACCAAGCGTGCTAAATGACTTGTTCTTCAGAACTACCTGATTCTCTTGGCTGATAGTAAGGTCCAGTAGTAATGTTTTAGAATACCAGTGTGAGGTGGGATGAAATCTACTTCTGAATCATGAAATTATTTTAACTGAAAAAGTCATGATGCCACTGAAGAGTTATCAGTCCTGAATCAGCTTGGAAAGCTGAAAAATTATTCTGCAGTCAAAATAATTCTCATGGTTAGCTGATGGAAAAATGAAAGAGTGATACCAAAGGATTTGGATTTCCAAAGGACTCTGACTACGTATCAGTGAGCTTGTACAACTGTTACAGAAATACATTATGTTTTGCAGAGGAATGTAACATGGGAATCAGATTGATAAAAAGGATTAAAGACAATTTGGAGAGAATTATTACAAGATGATAATAATTATGTCTGTTTTCCATATGGAAAGGACGATCAGGTATCTTCAGTTTAACTTAAAGGTAGAAAGAGAATTCCAAGGTATTTACCCTGTAGTAACAACCATTTTGAGCAGAGGCTGTGTTTGCTGGATACAAGGCAATGCCATGTAGAAATGTTTAAATTACTTCAAAGCAAGCTAGCTCAGGAAATTAGAGCAATGTAAATGTATTCTGTGCTCTGCTCAAGCTCACATTTCCTTCTGCCTGTACCAGGACAGCTTTGATATGTCTGATGGCATTACATTAGGTGTGCCAACTTGCAATATGCAGTGCCTAAATAACAGGAAGACCCATATCAGTGCCATGAAAAGAAGCAAGTTACCACTTCAACACTGCATCATTAAACTCACTTCCTACAGCAGAGAAATATCATGTGTGTTTGTGGGTGCTGTGTAAAATCCATATAAATCATGTAATGTCAGGCATGAAGTAGGGCCTTGGAGTAGGATTAAATCAGAAAGGAAGAGGAACAAAAGTGGTATCATTTGGCCTCCTAAGGCCCTTGAAGGAATAGAAAACAAGTTTAACTGTGTGATGATTGTAGTTCCAAGTTGTGTTCTCAGCATGACACTGCTGTGAGTCTCCCTTATAGAATCACAGAATCATTTTGGTTGGAAAAGACCTCTGAGATTGCTGAGTCCAACAGCTGATATAACACCACCATGGCCATTAAACTATGTCTTGAAGTGCCATGTCTGCATCTTCTTTGAACACCTCCAGGGGCAGTGACTCCACCATCTCTATGGGCAGCCTGTTCCAATGCCTGACCAATCTTTCAGTAAAGACATGTTTCCTAATATCCAGCCTAAACCTCCCCTGGTGCAACTTGAGGCTGTTTCCTCTCATTCTATTGCTCGATACTAGAGAGAAGAGACCAACACTTACCTCACTACAACCTCCTTTTAGATAGTTGTAGAGAGCAATAAGGTCTTCCATCAGTCTTGTAGTTCCTTCAGATGGTCTTCATAAGACTTGCTCTCAAGACCCTTTGCCAGTTTTATTGCACTTCTGTGCGCACACTTCAGCATCTCAATGTCCTTCTTGTAGTGAGGGGTCCAAAACTGAACACAATATTCAAGGTGCAGCTTCACCAGTGTCGAGTACAGGGGTATTGATCACTTCCCTTCTCCTGCTGGCCACACTGTTCATGATCCAAGCCACAATGCTATAGACCTTCTTGGCCACCTGCTGGCTCATGTTCAGTCAGCTGTTGATCAGCACCCCCACGTCCTTTTCTACTGGGCAGATTTCCAGCCACTCTGCCCCAAGCCTGCAGCATTGCATAGGGTTGTTGTAACCCAAGTCCAGGAGCCAGAGCTTAGCCTTATTAAACCTCATACAACTGACCTTGGCCCATTGATCCAACCTGTCCAGATCCCTCTGCAGAGCCTTCCTACCTTTGAGCAGATCAACACTCCCACCCAATAATGTACCTACAAACCCAGGGATTTGACTGTATACCCCACTGAAAGCAGCTTTGTGTGTGCCTAGCACTGGCACCACGCCAAAATCACAGCTCACTGGGATGAAATGGAGACCAGCACGTTTCTTTAAGAGTAGAGAAGCTCAGAGTATAATGGAGTCATTTAACTGCCTTGCCTGGCTTGATGTATGAAGGTGGATTCATGAGAGGTTCCCATAACATTTTGCTGGTGGTTTAATCATTACCAAGAGAAAAGCCTAAAGAATGCAGAGAACAGGACACTGTGCTTGTGCGTTTTTTTTTTTTTTTTTGGGGGGTAGTGTTTTCTTCTGTTTTTAAGAAACGCATGTCTTTGATGAGATATGGCTGCAGGCTACCGTTTTACATTTTATGTCAACTACCTTTTGTTAGTAGCTCATTATTGATGCTGTATTCTGTTTTAATTCACACTTCTCTGCTAATCAATTACAGCATTTATCCATTAATCAGGTATTCTGACAGGGTCAATAACTGCTTTGCAGTTTTGTGGGATCTTGAGCGTTATTGAGCAAGTAGCAACATTCAGTGGATTAGTTTAGCACGGTGTTGTTTTTGCAAGCTGGTGGACATTCAGGAAAGTAAACACCAAGTGAGGCTTCTGGCAGTTACTTGGGTTTTTTGGATTCCTTGTCAAAAACCTCATCTGTTTGCAAAATTCACCCTCGCTGGTGGGTGTGGGAGACTGTGTGCATGAATGTGTGCACTCACGCATGTGAGTCTGCATGCACCCGTGTATGCCTGCCTTCCTCCATCTGTGTGTGTACAAAGAGGCATAGGTACCCTGTAGTCTAAATATCTACCTTATAAAACGTGCCAGTTCAGCTCTATGGCTTTTAACAACTATACTGGTGGTAAATCATCACAAGCATGAAAGGTTTTTTTTTCGTTTTAGCAAGTGGTATAGATAACAGAGGGGGCAACATTTAATTGGACAGTTACAGTTTTAGTAGTTAAGTTACCGTCTATAATGATGGTAACAGGTTTCAATTATCTTTTTTATGACAGATGTACCAACATTTAATTGTTTCTTGTCAAGTGTGGAAAGAAAAGACACTTCTGTAGATTTTTCAATTCTTCTACATGTCACTTAGCTGTCTGCACCATTGTTTGAGCTCCTTTCTCTCATCCTTTTTGCAGCAATGAGTTGTGTCATTCCCTCATGATCAGCACTTTTGTTGTCTTTGTTTTTTGCTGTACCTCAGAAGTCCATCTTTTCTTTCATCTCCTTCCCATTCATGCATGAGGGAACAGTTGTGCTCTGTTGTGGGGATGTTCCGCTGGATTTCAAACAGTAGGGTTTCTTTTTATTCTCTTCTAAGTAGTACAATGGGGCTGAATGTCTGTTGTAGAATGCACACACTAATATGCCAGGTTATTTGGTTTCTAAGAAGTCAATAAAAATGCTACATTTAGGTTCAGTACTTGGCTTACTTTTTTTTTTTTTTTCTGTTTGCCTTTCGGTCTTCAGTTATAAATCTCTGTTTGTTTGTTTCTGGTTATAAAATATAATCCTTGATATTAAATCGAAGCATGGAATCAACAAACACTTAGGAAAAATTGTTACTGGCGATGGAGGATTTTCACACTCACAGATTTGGCAGACTCTGTCTTCCCTGATAAGGAAGGGAAAACTGCCGCCAAATCTAATTAATGGGGTCTATAACAGGGAAGGGGAGAGAGAAGGAGAAGAGGGCAGGGGGAGATGCAATCGTGAGTTCATCTTGGCAAAACTTTCTTGTTTCTTGCAGGCTTAGCTAGTCTTTGCATTTAGGAAAAGGTAGCTTTAGCTGATTTCATGTTTAAGATTTTTTTTGTGTATGCATGTACTTAGTTTATACACATTCATTCAAAAGCCATTTCAATGGCAAAAGGCTAAAGACATAAAAAGCTAGAGATATCTTCAGACACTTTGTTCTCATGTTCAGGAACAATCTTCAAAATCCTTCTTAATGAGGTCATAAAAGAAAAAAAATCGAACAAGTGGTACTTGTGTACCTCTCTAGGATGTGTCATCAGGGTCACTTGCCACTAGGTTATCCTATTTAAAAAGGGATTGGGATAGTTCAATCAAGCATTGCATTAAGAGAGAGACTTTGATTAATTCCCTCTCTTCTCTATTGTGCTATAGATAATTTCAGTAAATTTGTGATACTTTCTTCTTAGTCAGTGTTGAGGCTTAACGTTGGCAATGCGTCATGCTGAGTATTAGCATTTATTGGGCCTATTTGGCTCTAGTAAAGAGGAGTGTAGGCTGCAGACAGCCCTCTAATCTTTGACAAGTGAGGCCATTCTTTCAACATTACCGTTATCTCAGGTCATAGAAAGAAAGTGTTCTCTTACAGGTTTGCTGCAGGAACAAATATGGCATGTAAAGGAAGGGGAAGAAGAAAAAGTAAGTAGGCTGATGATTTATTGCAGATTTCTTTTTTGAAAAAATAGAGGTGACTTTTATGGAGAAAATGACTGTCTCAAATAACTTGTTCATTGACACAATGGGAGGAGAGTAAAGAACGGCAAAGCTGAGCGGTGTTACTAACTTGCACTGTGGCTGAAGACTTGAAAAGTGGCAGAGCTGCAGCTCAGAACACAGATGCAATTGCATTATTTCTATTCCTTGTGAAACTTTTATTTTAAAAAGTGATGGGTTTGGTGGGAATTTTTCTTTATCATGTAATTGTCATTTTAAAAAAAGAAAAGAAAAGAAAGGAAAAAAAAACCTAAAAGTACCTGTTTTGAAAACGAAGGAGTTTTACCACATCCTGTTTCTCAACTAAACATGCACTTTTTTCCCCTTTAAATTTAAATATTTAGAATTGGCATGATATGTCTCTTACTCGTAAAAATTCCTCCCTTTACGTTGTTTGGTGTAATCCCCCTTCTCCTCTCTAGCTCATTTTGAAAACGTGTGTGATAGTCGCTCCAGAGACTCAAGGCCCTGTTGGGTATACACATATTTAGGCACTCTTTAAAAAGTGGATTTTTGACCTGATAGACCGTAACGGCTCCCAGGGAGCCACTATGGTCATTGTGTAAATCCTTCTTAGTTTTCAGTTTACTCACTTGATACACCGTAACGGCTCTTAGGGCCGTTATGGTCTATTGTGGTAATCCAGCTGCTGCACATGCGTGTGAAGCTTTTGTGCCTAAAAATCCTCGGGAAGTTTTGTTGGGAGCGTAGCGGGCACATCTAGAATTGCTTCCTTTCTAGTGGGGAGGATGAAATGGCTAGAGAAAAAAGCGATACCTCTTATTCCTTTCTCTCTGGCAGCAACCAAAAACACTGGGGCACCTAAAAGGCTATCAACCTGTCAAAAACATGTATTTAAAAAACCCTAAAAGCTACTGTTGGATGCTCAAAATATCGTCTGGAAAGACTGGTGTGAATCAAAATGTTCACAAGTGTGAAACAGCTGATTTTTATTTATGCGTTTGTTTAATGTATAAGATGTGTGTCAGGCTTCTACCCAGTGGGGTTTTCGACAACTGAGTTATTGACCCTTGAAAACAGGGAGTTGTAAGTGAAAGGCTGATATAGTCGTAACTATAGCAACACTGTCAGTGTTCCTGTAATTATTAACTTTATTTTTAATAAAAAAATTAAGTAGCCGTTTCTTTTCTTAAAGAAACCTTTATTGCAAACTGATGGTGCCACCACGGAGATGCAATACATTGAAACAATGTGTGTCAGTTAGTTACTACAATAATTAAAGTACCAGGAAAGTAAGTATGGAAAAAGAACTAAGCATCACTTGCTTGTATGAATAAGGCCTGTTGGTTACAATTGTTCCTACAAGCCAGTGGTGGCAGAGAGGTTTAGCCATCATTTTGTGCTGCGTGAAGCTGATGGAAGGCTATGTTTTCATGACTTGTGCAACTTTTCATGCCATGCTGCCTGGAGAAAGCAGTGTTTGTACTGAGGCTGCGGACAGCGATTCAGACATTCATTTTGAGTTAATTCTGCAGTCTGTGAGGCAGAGTGATTTAGCTGTGCAATATGCATGCCTGCTCTCAGCATGGAGAGAGCCAATGTCTCCCGCAGATGCAGCTTTACATGGGCTTCATTGCAGAGAGCTCTGCAGGACACCCAGGACTTGGTGTGATACCAGCAGGCTGTCAGAGCCACACTAGCCTGTGCTACACCCTTCCTCTGCTAAGAGTTGCTGGAGGTTGCAGGTCTTTAACTTGGCACAATACTAAGCATGTGTAAGGTGTATCTCCCTTGTACCACTTCAGCCACTCCCCATGCTTTTCACCTGTCTTGCTCCATGGTGGCCATCAGCCAAGATGGCATAGGTGAGGCACCTTCAGAAAGTGCCCCTGCTGTTCTAGAGTAACCCTTCACCTCTATGGCAACACCAGCAAAGTTATGGACTTCTCATGCAAGTATGGTTTTCCAGAACTATATGTGTGTGCATGTGTTGGGGAAGGAATGGAGGGAAAGGGAAGACTGTTGTACTTTGACAGGATCTCCTGAGCAACAGATTGCTCACAGAACACTCTTACAGTTTTCTAAGACTTGGCAAGTACTAAAGCTTTCATTATTGGTCATTTGTACTTTCTAATCCACCTTCTAATGGGCATAAGAAATGCCCATTGTGTACAAAGTGTGTACACTGTAATATTTAAGGTGAGCACAGTAAATATTTAATACTGCCACAAATGACAGCAAGTCCTCCGTTGCTGTAGTCCTTAGAGTCCAAACTATTGATAGTACTATATTTAATCAAGTTCTTTAATTCCTTTTGTTAAACAATCAGTTGTTAAGCTTTCCTTAGCCAGGTTTTAGATAATGGCTTTTGTTTTTAGTTAGCCATCTGTCCCTGCATTAATTGTCTTTTTCCCCTAGCATCCACTCATAATTTTGGCAAACTGGTTCTCAAGGTTGGTCTAAATTCCTTTTGCTTCATTTTCTGTTGTTGGACACTGTTACCTTTAGCATTTCACACATTTAATGGATGCAGTTCTGGCTACTGAAGAGAAGTTCAGACACTCACACTGCATTACAGGAAGCTGAAGTTATTCTATGCAACATTAAATGCTGGCAAAACAATGTAGAAGCCTAAATTAAAATGATCGCTTGTTTGTGGTAAATCAGTGTGTAGGGCAAGTAGAAACATTTTTCTGCTTTCCCTGCAAAGTGACAGGTCTCAGAGGATTTCAGAAGAACTTCTTCTGGGATCTGCATCAAAGTTCCCATTTCAGTTTCATGCTGAACCACCATTTGTTCTGCATGGTTTACACAGATTCTTACCCAGTCTATGACTGGAGGGCTTCTGAATCAGACATTGATTCAGGAAGGTGCTTACTCAAGTGGTCTCATTAGACTGCTCAAACTCTTCACATTGTGCACACCTACCTGCTGAATCAAGATCCCACTGTCTCCTTTTTGCTTCCTCCTCCTCTCCTGTACTACTCATCCTTGACTCTCCTTTCCAGTGCTTCATCCTCAAAGACTTATGCCATGGTACCCTTGTTTTCCTTAAGTGATGCAGCTAATTGCCCTGAGCTAATACATTTTTTCGCTCTGATGCTGTGTCAAAAGATTCCTTAGTCTCTGGTTTACATTGATGCTTCCCTCACTAAAATCTCTGCTGACCTTGTCCTCCTTTTTTAAAAACTTTTTTTTCCTTTGTTTTTCAATTACATCCTTACTTTACTCTTTTAATCTTGCTTTTACCTTTTCTTCCTTCTGGTTTTCTAAGTGAATACCTACCATGGGTCCCTTTTTGCATCCTTAGTTGACGGTTTGCTTTCTGTTTCACAGTCTCACCTCCTATCTGTGCATTTCTCCTGCAGTCCTCCCTGGTATTCTCCTGTGGTGGCTTGGTTAGGGTTACATCCTGACACTGTGTCTGCCTCACCGCTTGCACAAAATTTGTTCCTTCCAGGGATGCTCAGGAGCCAATCTCACTGAAACCCTATGCATTTGTCACCTCTCTCCTGGGTGATTGGGCTACCCTGCTTTGATGGGTCTGGCTGTCCAGGATTGTCTGTCTTGCTTTGACCCACCTGTAGAGCTGACTGTTCATGTCTCTGGCTTCAAATTTTGTGTCTATGCTACCCAGATCCTGGGTTTTCCTCACCTCATCCCTCTGCAAGACATGGCCTCTTGCAGCCTACAATTAACTTTTTAATCTCTTCTCTCCATAGTTACTTTTTAATCTTCTTCACTACTGCCCCTCAAACATGAGCAGTATTACCAAAGTCCTTCATCTTCCATGTATTCAAAGTCACTCTAATAATCCTTGTGCTAGATTAAACATTGGTTTGTTGGCAGGTGGTTTCCGAGCAATGAAAAGATGTATAGATTATTAAAAGTGTATTTTTAATCAAGACATACACATGTCCAGCTGAGTAAATGTGCAATCAGCATAGTGCAGCTGACTGAAGCCTTATTTGTCTTTCTTATTTGTCTTGTATCTTCACTTCTCCATAAGTCAAACCATCCTGGTCTAGAACCTGTCTTCTGTCTACTTTCTTCGTAATAGGCAGAATTTTTGCAGAAGCTAGAAAGTAATTAACAGACTATTTTGAGACTAGTGTATCTAAAATCACACAAAACTTAGATTCTGGTTTTTAATTTTTCAAATGTAAGCTCCTGAGGCATGAATAAGTGTCCCTGCTAATATTTATAATATCCTTTTTGTGGATCAAAATCTAGCAACATTCTTGAAGCTAGCCATTTTTTTTCTTGTGTTTTTTTTTTTTTATTTCAAGAGTGCTAAATAGTAAGACTTATCTTTTAGATCATCAAGAATGTCCAGCAATGGAGCAACATTTCCTCTGAAGAAATAGTTGTTGGAATATATCGTGAAAGAAATTATTTAAACACTGCACTATCACTGTCATCAGTGGCAATTACCTTTCAGCTATTCCAGATTATTATTATTATTTTACATTTTCTCCTTTAAACTCAAATGACCCAAAAAAGCATAAATACATATCCATTCAGGTTCAGATATCTAAGATGGGCATGGAAGTCTTCCCAGGGACTGGCCTCTCTTTACTGTTTCCACAGGGGATATGAGTCTGCTTTGCAGAGGGCTCAGCTGTAGTTTTCACAACCCAGCATGGGTACAGGAACCGTAAAGCCTCGGAATTGCAATGGGGAACAGCTCATTTAGATTGGAAAAGACCTTTAAGTTCATCATGGCAAGGGAATGCCCACCCTTGTCCTATGGCTTCTCAAAAGGGAAGAAAGAAATTAGCTATTTTCTCCCACCTTCTGTAGTGCAGTTCAATGCCTTTGGCTACCACTGTAAATAGCCATTTTGGCCAAAAAGTTGTCTTTCTTCCCCCCACTAAACATATAGTGGTAGAGTACAAATGAATTAGCCCCTGATTTCCCCCTTTGCTCTCCAGAGTAATCTGAGCAGGGGCAAGAATGGAGGATATGAGGTCATCTTCTTACTTCGATATGGCTAAAAATGTTGATCTCCAAAAGATAAAAAGGCAGGAGTGTTGTGTGAAATACTTGGTTCTTGCTTTGTTCTTTGGCAAAGACAGAAAGCAGTAACATTAGGGGCAGAGCTGCTTTGGCTTATTGAGGTAAGTCCTCAGTTTACAGAACTGTAAATCTACAGGGCCACAGCTTTGCTTACAAGATGTGCAGAATGCTCATGCTGTGTGGATGCAAAGTGTGTGAGGCAAAGAGCACAATCACTGCAAGAGCAAGGCACTGTCATCGGTAACCTGGTGGAGCAACCTTCAGTGTTGTTGTACATGGCATCCTGATGAGACTTCATGTTTCACCGGGGAGTTCGTCTCTTAATGCCATTGCTGGAGAAGGAGGAAAAGGCAGTTTATTCCAGCAAAGTATGAGGAATATTTGGGATGGAAAAGGTGTGGAAGAAACAGTTGTCCTTTTTTGCCTGGATTTATGGAAGAGAATAGTTTTGTGTTTCTTTCCATCGTTACATGCTACTGTTGTACTATGTCACATTGGATCTTTTTATATGCGTAGATATGCACTTGTATGCACATCTATATATGCACATCTATAGGTGCATAAATAAATAGTATATGTAGGTATATATACAGGCACATAAATACTTAAACATAAGCATGCCAACATATAAACAAATGTTCACCTCGATCCTGGTTGCAACCCAAATGAAAACCTTACCTTTAAGAGTGCAAATATTGTATTGTCTGTCCAGCGTCTCACCTTTTGTTCTTGCTTGCACCCAGAGCTAGTGAGATTATTATATTGCTTTTTCTCCTTTAAACTCAAATGACCCAAAACAGGCAGAAAGACTTTGCCTGTTGGATGTGTTTTGGAGAAGAGAGTGAATATACCATTTTTTCCCCCAGCGCATCTGATGCTAATCTCTGACAACAAATCTTGCTATTACTGAGACACTATCTCAATTAAACTGTTATTCAGGAAGATAAAAACTGAAACAAAACATCCATGACATTCTTCCTATCAGTAAGGAAAGAGATGATGATGAGCAAGAGGTGATGTGAAACTAAAACTGATGCTTCAAACCATCCAAATTCCATATATATAATCTCAAGTTTGAGAGAATCACTTTGTTTCTTAATATTAGTACAGATTACTGACATGATTCAAAGAACTAAAATAATCTCAATGATATTATTTCACATTTGTGCTAAAGCACATCTAGAATTATACCCAGACAAAAAAAAAAAAAGACAAGCAGATACAGTAATGGAATATTTTTTTCTTTTTATTCAGTACAGGATGGAAGATGTTGTCTAATTACCTCATTTCCTTAAGTCTGAACCTGTATCCATGAGAGATTGTTAAAGAAGACTTTTATGATCTAACAGTTGTATACAGGGAGATGTTAGGTTATGGCTGGACTTGATGATCTTAAGGTCTTTTCCAACAAGGCAATCCTATGATTCTATGGTTTTAAAGGAAACCCAAGTGATGTCTTTATGCATTTTCACAGGGAGGTTTTTTCCACATGGTTATGTATCAGTGGGTTCACACAGTGTATGTGTTGTTCAGTTTTTATGCAGATATGGAGTGCCATAATATTTACTTAGAGAAACACAGCCACTCATTTAAATCTTATAAAAACTGTTATATGGAAGCAGCCTGATGCTACTTCTCCTTACAGATTTTACTTTCATGTAATCCAGGACTTTTGCTTATCTATTATGCATCATCATTATGAACGAAAAGCCATTTTCTTTATTTGTGTAGGCTGCAGGGGAGACAGTGTATTTGTCTTCTTCACTTATTTTTAAATAAATGTTGAACAGCCTGTGTCAAGAATTTAGACAAAATATTCTAACATTTAAACTGGGGAATTCTGGAAGAATTTCTTTTTCACAGTGCTCCCAAGTGAGCTGTGTGCTCAGTGACCCCTTCTGCCTTTCTCTACCCTTCCCCTTCAACCATGTCCAACTCTCCATCCCCACTAGGTAGCCATTAGGGATGAAGCTGTTATCTAAAATTTGGGTTTAAAGGAGAGGTACTGATGAGGATGATGATGGTGTGTTGCAATTCTGTGAGGCAGGAAACATGCATTTGATGAAACTGAAATGTCTGGGGGAAAAGGGGCAGTGTGTGAAATAAGGCCATCAGGGAGAAGAGCGACTTTATGTCTCTTGAGCTTTACCTAAGTTTCAGTCGGCTTTTTTGTGTGTTCACCACTGACAGTAAATATATGCTGTAGCAATCATAACTACACACACACATACTCTCACCTGGGAAATACAGATAAGAAACTCACACAGAGCATGTAATATGAATGCTTGCACTTGCACTTGCACTTGCACAGAGCAAGGCCTGTCAGGTTCTCTTCCATTCTTGATGATTTTTTAAAGTACCAGTGTTGGTGACTGACAGACCATTAAGTGGAATGGAACTCACTAGATGGGGAATCTGCAGTGAGGACCTGGGGCCCATGCCTTTATGACCAGTTTCTAAGTCTCTTGGGATGTGGTAAAGCTGATCTGAAGCATTCTGTGAAAATGTTTAGATAATTAAATTGTAAAAGAAGCTTAGAAATTAGTTGTTCTGTAGCCGGCTTCGGCGTTTAGTATTAAAATATGTCCCTTGGCCAACATTTGTCCTCTGTCACATGTTTGTATTATCTGCTCTGGTACGTCTGGCACCTTTAAGGTCTTTGAGCTTGCCCACACAGCAAAGTTCATCCTCAGTAAAACAAGCTGTGATATGACCACTGTGTCCCTCCAAATTAGTTCTCCACTGCGGACACCCCTGAATGGGGTTCATCTCCTCCAAGTGTGTTCACCTCCACAAGGCACTTCATGAACTTGCCTGTGTCAGGAGGAGGGTTGTGGCTGGATTTACCCTTGGAGAGTGCACCCAGGCTTTGACCACATGCCCTAAGTATGCACTCATTGAGGTGCACCCACCAGATCAGTAGACTGAGGGGATTGTCCCTTTCAGGATAGTGCTGTGGAAAGACTTACAACTCGCTAAGGGGAACTCGGTGCCTAGAGAGATGATGAGCCTGAAGAAGCTAATGGGCGTTACATTTACTGGGTTTAGTTTACTGACATTCAATAGTGTCAGGAGATTATTTTGGAGGGTCAGTACTGAGTTAGGGATTGACAGGCCTGTTTCCATGTAATAAAAATGTCCTTCAACTGCCTATATGGAAGATCAAAATGAATTTACAGCTGTCACCCTTTTTATCATTAGTTTCACAGTATTTAGTATTTCCTTTGAGTTTGCCTACACAAAATCTCACCTTTAATTTCTTTTTTACTTGTAAAGAACATTTCTAGCTTTGACAGTCACAAGGAAAAGCTTGAAAATACAAAGTCAGAGACACAAGAACCACAAAATATTATTTCATTATGCACTTTTTAAATGTTGCAATTTTTATGCATCATGTTGAGCATGATGTTATTAGCAAACAAAAAATGAACTATTTTTTTTCAATGGATGTATTAATGGACAGATGCAAGATAAATACCGAAGAAAATTTAGGTGTTTCATTGTTTTCTGTACCAAAGCAGTAATAATGTTAATTCTTGTAATGTACTGAAATAAGCAGAAGAAAAAGGGAATTTTGTTATTGTATAATAAATCCTTGCCACGTGTTTATTTACTGGCAATCAAGAAAGTTATGCAGTTGTTTAATACCACCACTGTTACTAGTTTGGTATGTTTTAACTTTGGATAACTGAAAATGGACATAGTTTAAAGACATGAATAGAGAAGTCAGAATTTTGGGGTGTTCCCTGCTATTTTTTGAAATTAATGAAATGAGATCTGTTTTGCAGCTATTTTCTTCTCAGAGGAAACAGGAATGGACTTAGTATTGTTAGAACCAGAACTGTCATAGAGTGATTCCTACAGTTTTGCTAACATTGAGTAGTGATAGCAGCACAGAAAATTAATTTGATCTTATATAATGTTTTCAGGGTTAATAAGATTTACATGTGACATTTTTGTATGATTAAAAGTACTGGAATTTCATTGCAGTAGGCATTGACTCCTGAAGTTAAAGGGGATTTTTTTTTTTTTTAAATAGCTAATCAAGAGTTTAACTGCCTCTGGGGCATTTCAGGAAAATGTTATACTGTACTTAACGAACATTATGCTACAAATAAGAGTGATATTCCTGTAATTAAAACAGTCTGGATATTGCTTAATGAATGTTTTTCTTATCTTAATGTATAGGCAGTAAGGAATCATGTAGTTGCCTTTATTAACTTGTGGAGTTAGTTAAAAAGCTGGTTAAAACAGTAAGTCCATATCAGGTCAATATAAAATGCTTATGTGGGATTTCATTGCTCTTATAAATGTTACTAGTTAAAAAATAAACACATGCTTGTTTGTGCCATCCTGAGCCATACTGCAGGGTAGTATTTCTGCCTATAGATATTTCTAAAGTTAAGTGTTGCCTGGAGCGCTGCAGGATTTGCAAGTGTTCTTCTTTATTCTCCATTTAGGAAATACTTTTAAATTTCCACAAGGCTTGTATTCAAAAGCAGAGAGTGGTTACTTCTCAATTAGGGTGGCTACACTTGCTGTTGAACTAATAGCATTGTTCATTCGTTCTTTTCTCTGTCATATTGCATCAGCTTTGATGTAATTACAACCTTTTAATTTTTTTTAATTTTTAATGTAATTGTGATGCATTTTAGTTTTATAGTTGTGTTTTTCAGAAGTTTTGCATTTAATAATTGCTTGCTAAATTGTTCTTCACTGCTCAGATATCTGGCACAGAAACCATTCTGAGTAAGTTCGGTTTAATGCAAAGTAATTCTTCTACATAATAATTCTTCTACAAAGTAATGCTTGGCTAAACATAAATATTTTGGGGTTTAATCTTATTCTGAAAATATCATGCAGATTATTTTTTTCCCCTCATCTTAGTTCAAGCATCTTTATATTATTTAAAATACATTCACTAGATGGATTACATCTGCATGCATCTAAGTCTCAATTTTGCACAACTCTCTGTGCCAAAACCTGAAAATACCAGGTTGGCCCAGGTATAGCCTAAGAACACATGAAAATAGAACAGTTTCATAATCCAAAATTAATCCCAAGTCCTGCAGACGCTTTAGCACATGGTTAATTTTAAGTGTTTGACTAGTCCTTTTGACTTCTCTGAGCTAAGCACATGCTCGAGGGAGTAAAAGGAGCAGTCTCAAAGTGCAGAGAAGACCGCACTATTTTTTTTTCTGAGTAGTAAAAATGTCTTTGCTTTATTTAGGAGCATAATTCGCATACATTTCTAAGTACACGAATCATCGTGCTGTTTGTGCTTTGGCTAAGAGTAGACTGCCATAAATTGTGTTTCAAGGTAAAATATGGCCTATTCAGTGAAAAAAACCTTAGAAGTATGAAGGAAACATCAGTTTGTAAAATATCCCCACCACATCCAGAATTACAAAGTTAACATTTGTCATAAAAATTCAGAAATTCTGAAAGATCCAAAGCGGGTGACAAATTTCTTCTTTTTTTCATGACCTTGGCAGCAGCAGTATGTCAACACAATTAATTTCCTTCTACTAAATATTCTCAGGCACATGTTTAATGTAATTTTACTTTAACTCAGATGTAAATCGGAACTGATTTTAAGAACTGTATCAATTTCCTTTCCTCTCGCGCTGTGCAGATATGGGTATCTAACCTGCACAGGCTGTGGTGAACATAGTGGTTCTGTGTTACACCAAGGTCATTTAATAGCACTTTTTTGATTCTGACTTTATCGAGTGTCTGTATCTCATTTTATATATAACTTGTTAGCAGCCCACTCCTAAACTACTTGAGAGAGTTCGGCTGTTTGGGGTTCAGACCGTAATCACAGTAGTAAGTGCTGAATTTTTGAATCATAGTTTCAATCTTGACCTTGCAGCATTTAACCAATGCTCACACAGCTGGACTGGTGGTGGTAGCTGCAAGAGCTCAGTGCTGGGGATGTTCCCTGTATCCTGCTGTGGGCAGTGGTGCAGAGGGAAGAGAGGTGGACAGGGAAGAGAGGGAAAAGCATATTCAGTGATAAAATAAACTCTGCCCAAATAGTGTTACCAGTTTCTGTGTATGTGCACATAGGGATGTGGGTTGGTGGAAAGTCGGTGTGTGTGGAAACTTTGGGGCAGAATCAGTAGGTTGGAAAGTGCTCAACAGTGAGCTGGAGGAGAGAATTGGAAGAGGCAAGAGTGATTTTGCAGTGACATAAAGAATCTCCTCAAAGTTCAACTTAGCTGCAGAGGCCCTCAACATGGGACTGACGCATTACAAATTTGTGGGGGTGCTATATTCACTTCCTAAGACTGAGTCTGGCGTGGGATGCTTCAGAACAGCTTATTTGGCAATATGTGCCTGATCCTCCTCCTGAAATGGAGGATCCTTGACCCTAGAAGCCATGCATTTTCCTTTGTGTTGCTCAGCCCTGAGCATACTTGGTGCATATTGGTTTGTACAGAACAGGGATAAACCCAAACAAATCACACATTGATGCCATGCATCCAAAGTAATCTCCTCTTACTTCTCAATGCACACCCTAAAAAAGGCAAATTTTATGTATGGTCCTTTCTAAAACTCACAATATGGTATTAAATCTTCATTTTTGTTGTGGGGTGCTTTTGTTATGTAAGATGTTTTCTAATTTTCTGTCATAGCTGCTAGTTACAATTCTGCTAAAGAAATGTGATGCAGGAGCTTTTGTTGGGAAAATGTATAGCTAAACCAAAGTCTCTTTGCAGTGTTGTAGATTTTAAAAATGCAACATAGACACAACATTAATTAAATACACTAAAGCACTTAAAATTTGCTCAAAGAAACTTAAACTTCAAAACTGTTTATATTTAGTGTTTTTATTTATTTATGTATCTTTATATTTAGGAGGGGGGAAGGAAATTAATCGTTAACTACACTTTCTTTTGCTTAATGTGGCAAAGTAAATGTGTCACACACAACTGGAGGACTTTTCCATTACCCTGCAGTGATGTGGGTTTGATTAAGCAGCAGAAAGCGTCCCAAGGAGCCAGAAACTTTGCTAATGGTAAAAGCAAAGTGAAGCACAACTCAGCTCAGGAATACTTTATGGGCAAGACGAGTTATTCAGAGTTATCCATGCCGTAAGGAAAAGAGTGAACCCTTGACTGTATGTCGTGTATGTTAAAGCTCCCCAAGACAGAACACCAATTAACCTTGGATGATAGCAAACACATACACACAGGCTGCCTGAGAGAAGCAGCCTGTTGGCATTAGTAGGAAGCAGCAGTCCTTGTCACCCTGACCCATCATTTAAATCTCTTTTAAAATTCCCTTATTAAAGTGAAGAACCTTAACACTCTCCTCTTCCTCACAAACAGACTATTTTTGATGCTGTGAAAATAGGATGCATTAGTAATATGAGAAGTCAGTGGTCCTTTTTTTCTTTTTTTTTTTTATCTTTGCTGTCTAATTTAGACATTTCGAACTGAGAAGAAAAAAAAACCCCGATCTTCAGTCAAAGCAATTCAAGGCATGGTGGATCTCTGAGTGAACCAAAACAACAGGGTCAAATGTAGTTGAAAGAACACAGTTGGTAAATAAAAGGCCTTTTTTTTTCACATTTAGTGCTGGTGGGAGGAGAAAGTTTGGTTAACTATTTAACCTATGATAGCCTTTTATGATTTTAGGGCTTAGGGGTCCATGATTTTAAGCCTTTGTCAGGAAGCTCCTACTTTGTATTCAATCTTTCACTGGTGTCCAGTTCTATGACTTAAATCAATTTACTGGAGAGAGGAAAAAAATATAAACAGCAGGCAGAGATGATGGGGGTTTGGTTTTGTTTTCTTGAAATGGTGTACCAGCAAGTTTGGATTTGGTACTCAGTTTCTGTTTAAAATCTAAACTACTTTTTTCCACTCGCACTTCTCTGTATCATGATTTTTTTGTATTAGCAGGGCTCTCCCTCCCCATTCGGTTCACGTCTCTATTTTTTGGCTACAATGCAATGTGTCCTGATCAGTTGGAGCAAGTGCTTGTGAAAGGTCATTTGGAAGCCCCCTTTTCATTTCTTCTCACTACAGTTTTTCCAGCAGGCAGCCATTCTCAGGGGAGTGAACCCCTCCAATCTGTCCCTTTTGATATCTAAAGCTGGTTGTTATGGGGGTTAAATTTCTTAATTCGCTGAGTTTTTGTGAGTGCTTCTCCAGCCCACCACGGCTCAGTCCCCGCAGCTGGGTGCAGACCTCCAGTCTCCCTAAGGATGCTGTGAAAGTGTTAGGGTTTATTCTTTCACCTTTGTCAAACCTGAAGGACGTGGACCAATTTTATATATACCTGTATACTTCCCATCAGCTTCGGGGGAATTAATTTCCGTGTTACATCGTTGTGAGATTGATTCAGCCTTATTTGGGGAGTTTAAAATTAGACAAAGCCTCTTCCAGGGCGCTCTGACTAGGAAGGAAAGCTGCTTGTCAAGAGATCTCAAAGTATAGCTGGTGGCTTCTGCCTGCTCTGGCAAGGGGTTAGGTTTGGGAGGCTTCTTAATTAGTTTTTGGAGGGTCAGGGAAATGACCTTAGTGGGTCTGGAACAAAGGAAGAAATCAAAATGTAAAGCAGAGTGTTTGATATGTTGATAACCCCTCAGTTTTAATTTTAGCATAATTGGATCAGAGTTAGTGGCAGTTGTTAGGTAAAATACTGACCATCAGGAAGTTCTGGCTTTATTCATAAGTAAATATCATAGCTCTTTTAACCAAAGTATTTTTTTTCCCCAAAGAACCACTCAGTTTACCTCCAATTTATTTCTACTAGGAAAGCGCTAAGATTTCAGGGACCTGTATTCTGATGGTAAAGCTTGTGACATGGGCTTTTGTTTTCCATGCATGGAAACCTTAGCATTTTTTCACATGTTAACTTTTTAACAATTGCAGGGAATTTCTTTTCCTTGAAAACTGCCATCCTTTTCTTTTTTCTCCCCTTTTCTCTCTTCTTGATATTTTTATTTCCCTTTTATATGGAGACTTGTAGATTTTGTCACTTCAAACGTTAGCTGTTCCTCCTCTTTTCTTTTGCTTTACAATACACACTAGGAGATTTTTTTTTTCTTTTTTTTTTTTGCATATTCCTCCCCTTTCTCTGTGAGATATTGTAGTTGACCAAATTTAAAACACTGCAGTATTTAGCATCCCCACAGTGCCATTTTAAGTATTTGGACCTGGAAAATGCCCCAAGCAATAACTACCTGAATTGCTTTTAATTACACAATATAGCTGCATCATTTTACTTCAGATTCTTTTTGATTGATGCTGTAAGGCAATTGTAACCATGGATGATGGGATTAAGTGCCTCTTGAAGTGACTTTAGCTTCTTGTGGGAACAAAGGGAAAGAAGAGAACACTTAGTCCCTTTTTGAGTGAACAGCCTTTTTTCACTTGCTATATAAAGAAATACAATTAACAAACATTATCCCCAGAGGTGAATTGAAATGTACATGCGGACAATAACCGCTCTTGACTGCAATTAGACATATATGATCCGAGGTATTTTGGCCATTCATTAGTGCTAATTGTTTGAGAAACAAGCCCACAGAACAAATGATTAAAATGTTAGTGCCATAACCAGGATTATTAGCATGTGTGATAAAATGCATGCACCGCAGCTGTACCAATAAAACTCTCTGGCGAGTCGCTTTGATTCGACAAATACTCAGCTCGGCTGCGAGCCCTTTCGTATTTGCACAGGGCCTGCTGATGTTTATAACAAACAACTTATATCTTCTTTTCTAATTAGAAAGAATTACTATGCAAATTGCAGGGCTTTGTAATTTCGTAGAAGTTTCCTTTGTCTTTGGCGGATAATTTGTGTTTAGCTCTGAGCTACTCCCTAGTAAATTCGACGTAAGAAAGCCATTATATTTTTTTCTGGGCTTTCTTTTGCACATATTGGAGAAGTAATTTGTAGAAGCTTTTGCTACATTAGCTGGGTCATGCTCAGTGGAGTCCTAGGTCCTCAGTCACTTCTGTCCTTCTGCCACACCACCTATCTAGGACTGTAGTTGTTTTGCAGTTATGTGCATGGAGCTGAGAAAGAGACACTGTGGAAAATATACAGCTTTTTTAATGGTTTTATTCAAATGTTTAAACACAGTCTTTGGAAATGCTTGCCAACTCTGTGTCAGAGGTTGTAGAAGTAGAGATTTAGTCAGCAATGGGTGTTTTTCCATGTGTTAGGCCAATCATGGTGTAGTAGCTCTTGCAGGGATGGTTTGATCTAGGAAAAAAACAGGGAACAGAGGCACAGGTTAAAGTGCTGATCACGGGAATCGGTAGTGGGAATACTTTGTGAGCTGTATGTTGTTGGCTCTGATGAGACTGTGCAGGTGTGTGCAGTTAAGTATATGTGTGAGTATGAGCAACACCGGAATGCAAAAATACATTTTACAGCAGCGAAATTTGGGGGGTAATTTCACTGGTTGCAGTCACACTGTATGGCTGCCATTGCAAAGTGCAATGTCTTTTAGTAATCAAAAAGATTTTGTTTTCTGCTTCCTGAGGATGAACTACTTGCTCTTGGGTGGAATGGTTCTCAGAGGATCATGAGTAATTTTAACTTGCCAGCTACTTTTACATATTTGATGAAGACTTTAGTAGAGTGTTATGTTTGCTGAAGAAATTTAGCTTCACTTCCAAGACCCAAGAGTATTCAACGTGCTGCTAGATACTATGAATGAAAATATGTTGCTGTAAAACAATTTAATGACTATTACCCAATAGTCTAGTCCTTGTTTTAACTTACAATGCTTAAAGAAAGAAACGTTGTCTTAGCAAATTCACTTGGCTTATGTCCATGTGCTTAGTTTAAATCATAGTCAAGCTTAGTTTGAATTGTTAAAATACTTAGGAAACATATGTAAGATTTTCTTTCTCTTTATGGCACAAGGTTAACAATATAATTGATATTGCACTGCTCTGTGATTTTTTTTATTTTTAGTCCTAAAAAATATAACTGCTGGGCGTGGCTTTAATCATAGCAAAATAACAGCAGTCAAGATAATCAGGATAATGTTTCCTACCACAGTAGCTAATCACTCATATGCACAGCACCATGAGCCTTGCTACTGTTTTAAAAAGGTCTATAGGCAAATGGATTTCCTAATAAATCCACTTCATCATCTACACTGCATTTTATTGTAGATCATAAAACATGACTATGCAAGGAAAATGCACAGTGAGAACAGATGATTTTTAAAGAATATATGTCAAAATAATAGCATATAAAAACATTTACTGCAGTCACGCCTGAGCATACTTGTTGACATCTCTTACTTTACATTTCTAGAGCTTTGTTTTGAAGGGAGAAGCATGCTCAGCCGATCCACTGACACCAGTTCCTCCTGTACATTTTTTTCCAGCCATACCTCTTGAAAAAATTATTGCTTCTTCGACTGCTAAAATGTTCCATAAGACTAATAATGTGACACGTTGACAGTATGTTTTTATAATCTGTGTGCTGAGAAACCTGTGTTTTGAGCCGTTGTGGCTACAAAGTTGATTAGCTGAGGAGGAGATAACAGTCGTCACCAGGCAGTAGTATTTCTAGCGTTAAACCTATTAAGTAACAGTATTTTAATGGATTTAATCTACCACTTCTTCAGAGTCAGGTGGTCTGCTGGGACAGCCATAGTACTTCCTCATCTAAATGAATCAGGTCTGCAGGTATCAATGGTTTTACCAACATGATACTGCACACTGTTTGTGGTGTGTGGAGCAGACCTGCCTTTGTGGGGCCGGCAGCAGTGGGAGGGAAACTGACAAACAGAGCATGATTCGGTGACAGCCCAGAAGAAATCCAGGGAAACACGTGACAGGAGATAGATCTCATCTCAGCATGGTCTGAGATTGTGGTGTTAGCCATGTCTATCCAGTTTTTGTCGAGTTGGAGGGTTGGTGAGAAGCAGTCATTAAGGGTGCTTCAGGGCTTGCTTGTCTCTAGGCTGGAGTTAACTATTAATGGGCTGAGCTCTTTGACTCTTTTGTGTCTTTGGTAACTACAGGGTTGAAACCATCAGAGAAAGAGAATAGAAACTAATCACTTTTGTCCCCTCATATATGTTTACTAAAGGACTGCAGACTTCTTTATTGACCTCTGTGTCACACTGAAAAAAAGACCCTCCTCTTTCCATTTGAGATAAACCACTCTTCCACCTCCTTCTTGCTCTCCCGAAGTGTACTACTGCAAGAAAATGGGATTAAGTGGCTTCAGCCAGCAGCCACTTGAGATGCCAGAAGTTGTGTTACCATCCCCACTTCAACATGAAGCAGGGGACGTGAAGTGGTTTGTGGGATAGGGGCAAAGAGGGTACTTGCACTTAGGATCCTGAGACTCAGTGAATCTCAGTTGCTTGTCTCCAGGTTGTTAAGATCTCCACCATCTAAGTCTTGAAGCTGTTGCAGTTAGAGATTAAGAAGACTTATTAACAAGGGTAGCACTGGCACTTGTAATGAAATAATGTGTCATTTCTGTTCAACAGCAAAGCTGCCCCATTTTTCAGGCTGAATCGAGCATTACAAGGCATATTACACAGAAGAGTTGGGCAGCGGGGTTTTGTGGGCTTATAAAGTGCATCCACCCAGGACATGCAAGGGCACAGCAGAGGTGACAGTAGAATAGCTATCCTTTTCAGTTTAGTTTACTGAGATAAAATGTAGTAAGACCTTTCTTCATAGTTTTAACCCAAGATACATATTCAGCTTTTAGGGTGAACACTCTAGGGAAAGAAAGGATTCTTCAACAGGGCTGTCTTAGAACGGCAAGTTATCGTAGTGGTCTGTCAGCAACACACCACACTGGATCTGATTTAGACTGACTGAACTAGTTTCCAAGCATTTGAAAAGGTTGGTCACGTTCATTTTGAAGCAAACACATGTGCACTTGTAGCCATGTGTCATCCAAGTGTAGCAGCTTGGGAAGCGTTATTAAGAGGGGCATAAGGAAATGCATAGGTCTCTGACATGGTGCGATAATGACATGTTCAGCATGGTGCTAGAAAGGCTTTGCATTATTCTAAGTGCTGAGTAATATACATGATAATGAATAATGGTGTTGTATGGTAGGGTTGTTTTGTGGTGTGACTTGTGCTCTGAGTCCAAGGCAAATTGTATTATTTTGTCCTCGTTTTCGATGTAGCAGAATAGGCCTGGGTGTACAGCATGAAATGGGGAGGAACAGGAGCAGGCAATTTATTTTTCTGTTCTTGTAACTATGGAGCAAAGCAAGCTCCCTTCCGCACTCGAAGGCAGCCTCCCCTGGCAGCTCCACTGCCTCCAAGTGCACCAATCTTGCTTGTGCCTGGGGCGAGTTAGCTGGTCACTCACTGGGAATACTAGCACAGGGTGCAAACTGCCACAAAACTGATGCCTACAGGACATTATGGGTGCCACCCACTCAAGCCATGTGGCACAGCAGGCTCACACCTGCACTGAAGTGTGGTGCACAAAGTATTTATAAAATTTAACAGGCACCACAGCCAACAACCTGATGATGATGCTGGTGGGTTTATGAGCTCTGTTGATAGAAGTCTGTGCTGTGGATCTGAAAGTCTGAGGGCTTCTAAGAGAGCATGTTGGGATTAGTGAGGTTCCACACTGCACGGGGCTTTCGTTCCCATTTTCCTCATTTCCCCCTCCGTCCATTCTGCTTATTTAAAATTTGCATGCAAATCCATTTGTTGATATAACACTAAGGTTGCAAAATCAACTTGGCAAACCCATGTTTGTTTTAACCAACACCCCTGCTTCATTCACAGCATGCCATCCAATTCCTGGAGCAAATGTGGCAGATAGCAGTCAGTCTCCTCTCTAAAGCAGTCCTGATCCATTCCCAGCACAGCCTCCATCCCGTGGAGTAGTCGCACAACAGAGGAAAAACTAATCACTACCACCCTATTTAATATTTGGCATAGTGCACATAATGGGCAACATAATTAAAGCTGCACAGATAACCTCAGCCCTGGCAATTCTTTAGGTCTGAGTGTTTAATTTAGCAAATTCTGTTCAGCATAGTTGTTTCAGAGTTTTATACTGCAATTAACTGTAATAACTGGTCTCTCCCTACCTTGACTCTTCCTAAGGGAAACAAATAGATAAAATAACCCCAAATCAGCCCGGCTCTAGGTAGGAATGTCTTCCTTTTCAAAATATAGTCCAGTATTCTTTACAGCATTGTAACCTAGTGCCTAATTTCAACAATATTCTTTACAGGGCGGATTCTCATCTGGCAGCTGGTGTTCCTAGGCTTAGTTATCGCTTTGCATCATCTCACAAGTATGTTCCCAGGCGAGCTGTGCTGTATGTACCTGCAGATGATGAGAAGAAGATACGAAAAATCCCATCACTAAACGTAGATTGTGCTGTGCTGGACTGTGAAGATGGCGTGGCTCTGAACAGAAAGGTAATTAGAAATTATCTGTGTGATTTAATCAGTGCCAAACAAAAACTTGTGGAGAAACATTGCATTTACCCTGGGGAAGTGACAACCAGAGAGACAAAGATAAATCTTAAGATATACAAGATAACGTAACAGTGATAGGCTTTGTGAAGGTATTGGGAAAGTTTGCTTAACCAGAACTGAAAGACATCCTATTTGAGTAGGTGGGGAGGGAGTTTTAAAGGAATACAGAGCTGGGTGTAAGCTCTCATCACAGAAGAGTGGGAGATACTGTTATAATTGCTGCACAATTCTTAGGGAAGAGGAGGAAATGGTCTGTGAGAAGAGAGGCAGAAAAGGAAGAGTTAGTTCAGAATCACCAGGTGGAAGATACATCTTCAGATTGTGAGAAAAACAGCATGGATGTGGATTTGAGCCTTGTGGTATTTAGAAATACTTACTTTCTGAGCTTTTTGGAACAAATGCTGTTAGGGGTGTACCTGAAGGAAGGAGATGTTAGAACCTGAGTGTACCAAGGCTTAGAGGGCAGTTTAGGTTGAAAAAGCAGCAAGAATGCAGGGATGAAGAGCAGAGTGGGAGAAAGATGTAGAAGTGTCAAGTAGTAGGGTCAAGTTTTCATTGACAATGAATTGTGAAAGAAGCAAGAGTGATCTGGAATCAGTTTTGCTTGCAAGCAATTTTTTAAAATAAATGAAAATAACCACTTTTAAATGTTTTACGTCTTAAAATCATAGAATCATTTAGGTTGGAAAAGACCATTATGATCATCAAGTCCAACCACAAACCTAACACTGCCAAGTATTTCTGAACAGGAACTGAAATTTACCATCATATCATTTTTGTAATTGTCAGTTTTCCTATCCATCTTTACAGTGCTTCAAACTGCAGCAAACAGCGTTTAGGATTTGAGTATGAATGTGTTGTCCAGAAAGTTGCGAGAATGGGCTTGAATATTTTCCCATATAATCTCAAAAATGTGGATGAAATTTTATTCTTTTATATTTCTTGGAATTAATGCTTTTCAGGAGTGTCTTGGATAATGCTCTCTTTAACCTTCATCACTTTGCAGGTATGTTAGAAAGAAGTTTACAGACTTTGCACACATCCATTTTAGTTCTGAAAAGTGAGAAAAGCATTGCTGAATGTTCACGTGCACTGCTGAAAACACCTGGAAAATCTTTTCCATTTGCTAAAATTCTGCATGGAAGACTAAGATTGTATCTGCTGTCACAGTGAATTAGTATTGTGTAGGTCATATTTGGGAGGCTGCTGCTTGACACAAGGCTCATTTGTATAGTAAGCCATAGTATTTTTAGGTGCAGCTTAATTATATCAAACAAGTAATTTATAATGGAAGCATCTATTTGTATAGAGAAAATGACAGCAAAAGAATTTTTTATGATCAAGGTGACAAAGTTGATAGTATCAATTTCTAAAGGGTGGTAAAATTCTAGCTCTGTTGAAGTGAAGGGAAGTTGTGCCACTGGGTAAGATTTCAAAGAAATTAGGGGAAAAATCTGTAATAGGAACTTGAAATGACATATGAGCCCCTGACTGAGCTTAAATGTAAAAAGAAAACAGACAGGAGGTGGAAGTGGAAACAGAATATTAAAGAGCAAGTGTGGTGCAGGCACTTAGAGGTAGAATGAGGAAGGTCAAAGTTCAACTGGAATCAAAACTGGTGAGGAATGAGCAGGACAAGAATGGCTACTACAAATGTATCATCATCAAAGGAAAAACAGGGAAATCTGGACCCACTGCTCCATGAAGCCTCAGGCTTTACTGTTAGAGGTTGTTTTCAGGCCTTTTAGGTAACTTTCTAGAAGTAAAACCTGAGAGAGGGAGGTAGCAGCCGCAGCAGGGGAGGATAGAATTAGGTTCTATTCAAATAAGGTGGTACACAGGACCAGACAGGACACATGGGAGGCAGCAAGGGAGCTGGCTAGTGTATCCATGAAGCTACTATCTGTCTTCACTGAAAGGTCATGGTGGAGAAGGTTTCTGATGCCTAGAGAAGGGCAAATGTTGTAGCCATTATCAGGAAGCATAGGTGTGAAGAACTATGGGCCCATCAACCTGAACTTGGTCTCCAGGAAAGTGATGGATACCTTCCTACCTCGTGGAAGGTATTTTGGGACCTAGCCAAAGACCTAGCCAGAATCATTTGATCAGGAGCAAATCGTGCCTGCCAAATATGATTGCCTGCTCTGAATAAATTACTGGTTTTGATTATGAGAGATGAATCTTGACTTTTGTGAGGCTTTGGACACGATCTCCTGTAATATTCCAGTCATCAGCCTGGGAATACATGGGCTAGATGGATGCACCATAGAGTGGATGACCATTTCACAGGAGTCAGGTGGCCTGTGTTGTGTGCAATTTTGCAGTGGACTCTGCTGGGACCACTACTGTTTAACTTCTTCACTAGCAAATTGGTTGATGAAATGGAGTGCATTCTCAAGAGGTTCATGTTGAAACCATACTGGGATACATCTCATATGCCGGAGCTCTTCTGGTGGGGCTTTACAGTTGGAGGAACAGCTTGACAGAAATGTAATAATGTCCAAACAAAGTAAACACAAACTCCCAGCACTGGGCTGGGATAACCTCATGCTCCAGTACAGGCTGGGAGTGTGACCCCTTGGGGACCGCTCTGCCAAAAAGGTCCAGGGCACTGCTTTACAGCAGCATGGCCCTGCAGAAAAGGTGCCGAACAACTCCAGCAATGTGCTGTCATGTATGCATATATGGCCCAGCAAGTGCCACCAAGATGGTTATGACACAGGAGAGGCTGTGGAGCTGGGTGTGTTCATCTTGGAGAAAAGATGGTTGAGCCAGGCCTTGATGGAGGCTTTGCTACGTAAAGAGCAGAGCCAGGATCTTCTCAGAGCAACACAGCAACAGGGCAAGAGCAATGGCCACAGGTTACGTGAGGTGAAATGCCAAATGGAGATAAGGGAAGAAGTCATTCCTGTGACTGTGGTCAGATACCAGAAGAGGTTGTCCAGAGCAGTGGTGCATCCTCCCTCTTTGGAGTTATTCAGGCCTTGGCTGGAGGAAGCTCTGAGCAACCTGGTGTAGAGAGTAGTTAGTCCTGCTTTGAGGAGGGCAATGGAAGAGATGATGTCCTGAGGTCCCTTCCAACCTGAATTAGACTGTCTGATTGCATGATCTAGTAGCAAAGGGTAATTCAAAGTGATTAGAAGGTTGAATTTCCTTTTTAGATCTGCCACAAATACTCAGGCAGACTTTGAAACTTAGGTTGTGTGAGTGTGAAACTGAAATTATCATTGCTCTTGAAGCTTAATTTATTAATGTTTGTGAGGTGTTTAGAGACTGTGTGAAAGATATGTCAAGATCATGCACTGAAATACAGCATTCAGTGACCTGTTGCAAATAGGTCATCTCAAACTGAGAAAAGATAAACACTGGGAAACACAGTGACACTGAGTCTGTCCTTTAATCATTGTTCTTAAAACAAACAGCATTGATGAATTTGACTATTTATTGACATATTTTATGTCACTAAGAATGCTACTTCTGGATTTTCTTGAAACTGCTGCAGAAATACTGGGTTTGGGAAAAATGGGAACCTGGTTGAAGATTCATAGTGCCATGGGCCAAAGTTTCCTATCTGCAGATGGCCTTCATTTGCATCAAGTCCAAGCAGCGAGTTAGAATCAGATCTTAACAACTCTATTTTAACAAGATGCTTTGTGCTTTGTGTTAGGATTAAGCTAGATTTGGAGACATCTAAGAATCTGGAATGTTGGCAGCTCCATTTGGTTCCTTATTTAGAGGGAAACAAGGAAGCTGAGCTTACTATAACTGAAACTGATAACATTTGCAAAACTACATCTGCTTTGGAAGCTGCAGTTGTAAATTAAAAATCTTTACAACATGTTATCTATACAACATTTTCTCTCAAATGAATTTTGGAAGATATCCTCTCCTGTGCCCTCCACTAACAATTTTGTAATCTGCATACCATTTTGGTGTCTGCATTTCTTAACTTAAAGAGCTACAGCACTGACCATGATTTCAAGTATCATCTGTTGACTTCTTTTTCAATGTTTCTTTGTAGTGGATCTTTAGACTAAATCAGGGAGGGAAAAAAGGCTTGCAGCAAGCAGTTCACAGGATAAAAATTCTCAGTGAATTTTCTGAGGGAGACCATTGTGAAGAAATGGCTAAAAAGCAAAGTTGTAGTATGCAGAATACCAAGCCTGCAAGTGGGATGAGAGCTGATTCTGATGTGAGTAGGACAAGTGGACAGAGCTGTAGGAGGTCTTAAAAATTCAGAATAGAGGAGATGATAGGAAGATATCCCAGTGTTGCTGAAAATGTCAAGCTTCTACAAAATTAGCTTTAGTCTTACTGTGAGGACAGAGCACTGGAACAGGCTGCCCAGAGAGGTTGTGGAGTCACCTTCTCTAGAGATCACAGGATCTCTAGATGCTGTTCCTGCGTCACCTGCCCTAAGTGGTCTTGCTGTGCAGGGGGATTGGACTCAGTGACCTCTGGAGGTCCTTTCCAACCCCTAGCATTCTATGATTCTGTGGAGAGTGGCTTGGCATCTACATCAGCCAATTTCCTCAGGACTCTGGGATGCATCTTGTAAGGTCCGATAGACCTATGTATGTTCACGTTCCTCAGGTAAAGATAGGAGCTCTTCTCTTCTGATGTATATATAAAAAATTCACCAGTGTTGCTATACATTTTAAAGAAATTACTCAGAATGTCTCACTTGGTGTTATTTTTAAGTGACTGGTTCAAATAGAAATTCTAAAACTACACAAGTCCGGATGGAGAGCAGTGACAACTGGTGTCCCTCAAGGGTCCATGGTGGGACCTGTGCTGTGTAATATTCTTATCAATGACATAGTGGGATTGAATGCACCATCAGCCAGTTTGCAGGTGACACCAAGCTCTGTGGTGGTGTTGACACGCCAGAGGGAGGGGATGTCGTCCCGAGGGACCTGGGCAAGCTGGAGAGGTGGGCCCAGGTGAACCTCATGAGGTTCAACAAGAGCAAGTGCAGGGTTCTGCACCTGGGCCCAAACAATCTTCACTATCAATACAGGCAGGGGGATGAGGTGATAGAAAGCAGCCCTGTGGAAAAGGACTTGGGGGTGCTGATGGATGAGAAGCTGGACATGAGCAGGCAGTGTGCACCTGCAGCCCAGAAGGCAAATCACATCCTGGGCTGCATCAAAAAATGCATCACCAGCAGATCCAGAGAGGTGATTCTGCCACTTGACTCTGCTCTGGCAAGACCTCACCTGGAGTACTGCCTCCAGGTCTGGAGCCCTCAATATAGGAAGGACATGGACCTGATGGAGCAGGTCCAGAGGAGGGCTGCGAAAATGATCAGGGGGTTGGAGCACCTCTGCTACGAGGACAGGCTGAGGTTGCTGGGGTTGTTCAGCTTGACGAAGAGGAGACTCCAGGGGCACCTAATAGTGGCCTTCCAGTACCTGAAGGGGGCCTACAAGAAGGATGAAGAGAGGCTGTTTACAAGGGCCTGTAGTAATAGGACAAAGGGCAATGGCTTCAAACTAGAGAACAGCAGATTTAGATTGGATGTTAGAAACGGATTCTTTGCTATGAGGGTGGTGGAACACTGGAACAGGTTGCCCAGGGAGGTTGTTGGAGACCCATCCCTGCAGATATTCAAAGTGAGGCTCAACAGGGCTCTGGGCAACCTGATCTAGTTGAGGATGCCCCTGCTTACTGCAGAGGGGGTTGGACTAGATGACCTTCAGAGGTCCACTCCAACCCAGACCATTCTATGATTCTCTGAATTAGAAATAATACAGATTGCAGTATCGATACATTGCAAATGCAACACACTGTAGAGACTTTTTTGAAATGGTACGAAACCAGCCTGTATCTGGTTTGTATCTTTTCAGGAAAAAAACTGTACATTCTTTTGCCTTAATAGTAAAAAAAAAAAAAAAAAAAAAAAAATCTATCTATCTATCTATAAAGTTGTGTGCATCAGAGTGCTTGACCAAGTCATAAAAGCCAGTAAGGTGAACTGCATGTTATGCCATTGAGAGGTCTTTGAGCCATCTGAAGGTATGTTGAGGGCTCTCAGCCAAGTCAGCACTCCCTGGGCTAGCTTCCTCTGTAGAGCTGCTTTACTTACTGTGCTTCCATATCAGGTGGATGCAAAACTTTACTCTTCCTGTTGGAGAAAGGAAGAGCTCCCTGCCAGTGCTTTCATTTTCCTAGGGCGACATGAGCTGAGATTTTGTAGCTAATTCCAATGTGTCTTGTAAGGTAACCAACCTTACAGCGAAGTTTTCTAGAACAGCATGTTTTCCAGCAGGATCCTGTCTTCTACGTTACTATTCTTCCCGGCATCTAGGAGATACTAGCTGCCAGGTCAGCCTACCAAGAGACCAGTTGGACCTGCTGCTGTACTGTTTATGTCTCTTTCTGAGTCCTTGACAGTTTCAGAGCATGTTGTTGCCTCCAAAACTGTGCTATTATTTGCTTTATCTCCACTGAGGTCAGTAAGATGGCTTTGAATAATTGGGATATGCAGTGCCTTACTCTGTAGCTCTCTTCAGGCCAGCCAGGGCATAGTCCATTCTGCCAAAAATGGCCTTTGATGGTTATCTCAGGTAAACTTTAAAGGGACTCAATTTGGCATTTTCTTTCCATGGGGAATGCCAGTGTTAGAAATCAAAACAAAACCCTGTGTTCCCCTCCCAACATTTTTTGTATCTGAGGTGTAAAAGCAATCCGTTGGAGTGTACATATGGCTCTGGGATCCTCTGACATGAAAATCTTGAAACTATGAAATTTTACTTTTGTTCTGCTGGAACTAAATGGATCTTGTTCATCCAATGCAATCTATTAATATTCAGGGCTGCACTGCAAAATTCTGTAGGACCCATTAGGACTTAAGTTCCTAAGCCTTTTTTGCTGTGAATCATGATTGTATCTTGTGTCTTTTAGAAAGAAGTTGGTGTCTCCTCCAGCAGTTAGGCAGCAGAAGCTGAGGAAGGAAAGGGCTCAGCTCTGTCCTTTCCTCACACCCCTTCCTCAAGAGGGAGAACAGAAGCCCCTGAACGTCTTCTGTTCTGCCTGCTTCCCTGAGCAGCAAGGTGAAGTTTGGTTGGGCTAAGAGAATGGATAGGGAATGACCTATTTTGATTATCTGCAATATGGCCTCTTAGGGTCACAGCATAAATTTGTTTCTACTTAATATCTTCTAGCCACTTAAAAGATCATCACTGTGCTGTATGACAGAAGGAACAAAAAAGAAGAGAGAATTCAATTAATTCTTTTGATTCATCTGTTTTTAAAAATAGGATTAAAGCCTGACCACTTTTCAAACTGTTCCATTATGAATAACAGATACATAAGAGATGACTCTGAGTTCATTACAGCTAAGAGCAGATCATCCGCATACATGCTGATTTTATGGAGATTTCTCCCCATGAGAATGCCTCCTCCATCTCTCTAGTGATCTGATCCTGGGGTCAGAACAAACAGCACACCAACAAGACAGCATCCTTGCCTACCATTTTCCCCATAATCTGAGGTCTTCTGACCTTTTTATTCCTTATCACCAAGGAGAAGAGTCTCTTGCATAAAAAATAACACTTCAACTAAATTTGGGGGTGGAGATAAATACATAAAATGGGTCAGCATGGTATACAAAAAATCCTGGGCTTTTCTTATTGAAATGCACTTCTTTAGTGATCTTACTGACGGCTTTTACAGTGTCAGTAGAAAAAAGCTGCAGTTGATGTCCATAAATCTCTAGCTACTTCAATTAAAATAAACAGTTTTCCTGTCTTATGCGTTGATAATTTATTTTTTTTTTAATGAAGCCAGGTTGGTTAGGATTTGTCAATGCTGGAGGTATTTCTCTAGTCTCATAGTGAGAATGCTAGCTAGTCTTCATAGGCACAGTTGCATGAAACATTGATAACTAGGTTATTTTACCAGGTCTTTCCTTTATTTATAATAAATTAGTACTGTACCTAATTGTATTCCTCCTACAGGGAGAAGGCTTGCTGATAAAGTGTGTAGAGAATGATTAAATGTACACAGGCGCATAGTAGGGTGACTTCTCTTCAAAAGATGCACAAAATTAAAATGGGAATGCTGCTTTCCCCAGTGGCTTGCCATTATTAAAATTCTCACTAGCATGGGAAATTTCTTCTGTAGAAATTGGGGAGTCCAAAAATCTCTCTGGTTTATTGTAGGGAAGCTGATCTGTACAGTGAAACTCTGCAAGGCCTTTTTGATCCTTGAAGAGTTCTGATGAATATACATTTTTATGAAAGCTGTAAAGTGTTTTCATTTCCTTATTAATCCCACCATGGTCCTGGAAGAACTGCCACTCCTGAGTGGTAACTGTGACAATAAAAGTTTTTGTTCCTATTGTTTTACTCTACAAGCCAATCATTTTCCTTACATAAAGATTTGAGGATTCATAAGTACGATTGCAATATTCAGCAATTTTCTTCTTAATGAGCTCAGTAATGCCTGTGTCTCTTCAAGCAGAGCCTTTGAATTGCCAGTTCTTTCTTTTCCACTGATTCAGAGATATCCAATTAAGTCTGACTTGGAGATGTTCTGATACAACTATTACTGATGACAGAATGGTGTCTTGAAACTTAGGAAAAATGTCTTGGCTCAGTATTATCAGGATTTCAGGCAGAAATATATTAATGGGCCTGGGAAATATTTTAAAACATGCAGTTAGCACTTACATGAACTTGAAATCCCTAGTGCTTCAACTCTTTGTGTGTAGTGCAGTCTATAGGCACGTCAGCACACCTGAATACTGAAGGCTAATTGCAGGACTAGAAGTCATGTATTGCTACACATTTCTTGATCGGGTTTCAGTATTTCATCTGTTTTCCTAGCAAGAAGGACCTGGTTGCACAAGCCAGTGAGCATCTAGCATTTAGTTTGAAGAGACACATTGAATTTTGAGTGAGCTACAGAGAATCAAGTCGATACAACAATTTCAGTATGCATGTGTAGATTGGAAACAATCCATTGGATCAAATTAGGTCAAACTTTTGTTTGTATGCAGAGCTGTGGGTTGAGTTGGGCTGTCAGGGCTGCAGTGGTATTTGGGGAGTGAGCAAAACATAAGGACACTGCCCGGGTGACAGTCAGAGATGTTCTCAGCACTCAACACCATGTGCTCCTGGACTCCTTTTGATTTTTATTAGCCTTGCAGACAGAGAAATATGTTTGTATGTCTAAGTTTCTACTGCAGTCAATCTTGAAATCTAGTCTTGCACCTCTTAATTCCATTGTACTCTTAACCATTAGTCCACCCTGATTATAGCTTTGCTTTGCAAGCACTGTATTTTGAAAAGAGAGGCAAGACAAGTATGAGGAAACCCACAAACTTCAACAGCAGAGATATGGATCAGAAAATGGTAGGACACACAGAGAATACATCATTTGCCCTCTTTGTTAAACTTTTCTACTAGGCATCATTACAGTCTGAGTCATGGTAGTGGTCTCAGTGGGCCTTTGGTCTGATTTAGGTAAGACAAGGTAGGAAAGGGAAGATGGAAATACATGGTACTTTTCCTGGTGTATTGGTGCCATCAAAGCTGGACCTGTTCCAGGGTGGTAAGGAGTGGAAGGAGCCTTAGAGATACTCAAAAGATTATAGGCAAAATCTATGGTTTATTTCACCAAACTATTTAAACACTGTATTTACCTGGTATTTGGCAGTATTATGTAACAAAACAAGAAAGTATGGCAGGATGATGGGTAAGAAAAAGGAAATTTTATTGTCAGAGAGTGGAACAGCAATAGCTGTACACATGAGAGTTGCAGATGAAGGTAGGGATGTATGTGGTCATGGCTAAGCTTGGGAACATTGGCAGCTGAAAGCATGATATTTGACCTCTGCACCTTTGGTTTCAAGTATGATTCTTCTGGAGACCAGAGCAAAGGGTCCTAGTCCACAGTGGTGGGAACTAAACTACCAATACCTATGTGGAAGCCTCATTTCTTTCCACTGCGTATCTAGTTAGCAGGAGTCCACAATACTTAACAATGCTGCAGATTCTGCAGTCCTTATTCAGGTAGAATTTCACAATGAATTAAGGACATTTGTGTCTAAATGGGTAGTTCAGGATTAAGCCCTTCAGGAGTCTGAGATGCTTCCTCCTGTACACTACTATATATTGAACCAAAGGTATGTATGCTATACTAGTTGCAGGACAATGCCATTTCCAGTATAAGCATAGGACCATCTAAACCCAGCCTTTTATTTCTGCTATGAACTAAGCCTGTGCCATGATGTCCCTTCAACTTAGAGTGAAGTAATTTATCTCTGTTCAACAGAAGGCAAAACACGTGGATTATGATTGCCTAAAGCCCTGGGGTTTACATGTTCTGTGAATTACTTTCCTCTATGAATTGTGAAAAGACTGTATGTTAAACAGCGCTTTATATATCAAAAGAATACACTTTCATGGAAGAGGCTGGTACCCAAAATAGCTACAAAACCACATACCTGCCTTACTGAAACTGGAGAACATCCAGAGCCATGAATTCATCGCACACTCATATACCAGAAAAGAGCACAGAAAGCAGCTCTTGTGATCTTTCTAGTCCCTGTCACACAAGCCGTGACAAACAGGGACGGAGCATTAGGAAGTACATTCATTTGTTTACTCACATCTAAGTGTGGGTACTTCTGCAGGCTCCAGGAACACAAAAGCTCTTAGACTGTCCCCAAGTTACACATTGCCATGCCCAGATTCTGAGCTGCCAGTATTACAAGTTATATGACAGATATGACATCATATTATAGATCTGGGTGTTGATGTAGGGTGCTCTGCTGAGTTTTCCCATTTTTCCTTTTGACTACAGATATCCCAAGAGAGGTTATGATCTGTCTCCTTGTTTATCCATAAGGAAAGAGATAAAACTGACTGTGGAGTCTGATCAGGACTTTGCACATTTTTCTGAAAGGATAAATAAAATCTTAGTGTTTTCTGAGTTTGACTACAATTTCTATCTTTAAGGCAGCTTGGTTGCTCTGAGATTGAAGTTTCAACTCCTGCACGGCTGCACAACAGTGCTTTTTACTGTGGATCACTGTAATGGCTCTTTTTGCTATCTTTCTTTCACTGCAGAGCCTTAGGGCCTCCCTCTCCAGAACAATGTACTTGCCAGTTATTTCAAGATTGGGAGAAGAGAATTGTAAATATTTTCCTTCATTTCTGATTACTGAGCTCCAGAAGACCATAAATCCTCACATTGTTCTTCATTTGGGAGCAAATGGTTTTAAAGATCCTGGTTATTCGTTTTAGGATGACTATAAAGCATTGCATGCTCATTCTTTCCTCCTTACTTGTTGCAGTCTCTTACTAGTTTGCCTTGACATAGCTGCTCCTGTGCCAGGCTTGAGATAACTTCGTCCTCTAAGGTTTCGCAATGCAAATGTGTGTTAGCAAGGGGATATGTTGAACAAATTGATATCTTCTTCCAGCTTAGCCAGGTTATTTGGTTACATTTTAAACTTTTATTCCACAAAGACTCAATCTTTTGCTCATTAACTAATTATTTTTAAATGGAATCATTATAGACCATAATTTAGCATGCATTTTCTTGAGAAAAAGGGCAAATTAATACATGTAAACATGGGTAAGTCTATTTAAGTAAGCTGTCCACAAAATCCTTACAATATGTAAACAACATTTGTTATGCCTTGGAGATGGCATACAATTGGACTCATGAGACCCTGTTTATCCTACTGAACAGTTTCTTTTATAACTTCAAAGGGAATTTTATATATTTATGGCAATAGCAGGGTGTTAAGTGTAGCTAGACAGAAATTATACCTCAGCTATTTAATTAATGCCAATAGGGATTAAATTAGATTTTATAGCTGTTAGTAGAAGTCTGTTTTGTAGCTAACAAGTGGGATTTTTAAATCCTGGAAAGCATAATCCTATTATAAAACTGGCAGCTGAATTAACATTATCTAGGAAGCAAGTCTTCACGGATTAACATTTTTTGACATTAACAAAGAAAAACTAATGCTACAGGGATATTAGGTGCTTTTCCCAAAAGTAGGAAAAAAGGGAAAGTGAATATAGGACAAGATAAATGGCACAAATACTGCAGAAAGGAAAAATGGAGTGAAATATGCATGAGAAATGAAATCTGGGAGTGGCAATGTTCTGCCTCAAATACAAAAGGGATATACTGGGGTAGGAAAAGGCTCCACAATTGGTAATTCTTGTTAGCCCACACACTGATTTATACATGCCTTCCGCTAATTATCTAACATGAGTGTGGGATAACCACAAAGGCTTTCTCCTGTCCTGAAGAGGGCTGAGGTTTTTGCTTTCCAGCTAGATATTATAGGAACCAAGGACCAGCAGTTCTGTAGAAGAAACACTCATCCATTTACTGAACAGGATCATCGGTCTGTTCCACAGAGAGCCTGATGAAGGTCTCCTATACCTTGAAGGACAGTTAGGGGACATCTGCTTTAGGCAATGGTACAGGAGATGAATGAGTCACTGAACTTGTTTGTCTTTCAGTATCTTATTCCAAGTATTGGTAGACTAAATAGGCTGAAGGCAAGCTTGTAAGGGTGTATGCCGTGTCATATTCCAATTTAGAAAATCTTTAAGCCTATCACAGTTGCAGAGCAAAACATCTATTACTTCAAATCGTGAAGTACACATTTCAGTTATTTTAAAAGCTCAATGTTTGGATTCTGAGCCCTTCTTCACAGCTGCAGCACTGAAATAATGAAAGTAGCATTTTGTTGTGTGGAATTTTAAGAGGAATCCACTTGATAAACGTATCAGTCACAAAGACATGCAAAACAATTTCTTCCATAGATTTTACTGTAATCGTATCTGTTGACTGTCATCTTGTCTCACAAATTTCTTCCTTCTTATCAAACAGAGAGTTGCATTCATTAATAATGAGAGTTCAACTGAAACAATTTGTTCTAAATTTGCCTTCCAAGCCTCCCAGTTTCTTGGTTCAAATATAGCAGAACTAGATCTGAGTCACCATCAGACTGGTGTTTTGTTATCACAGATTTTACTGGGACTTTGCAAGCCTAATGCATGTCTTAGCAAGTTGACTCTTGGTTTGGTGCTTTTGAAATGCAGCAGGTTTGCTCCTTGTGGATTGCTGCTTTAATCATTATTACTTATTGGATTACGTTTTTAGAGAACACCTTTTCTGCCAATGCGTGTGAGTATAACAGTCATTGCTGTGGTTATATCCATTACAAGAGGTGTGGCTGTGACTGCCTTAAGGGCTTTCTTAAGTCATGGTTGTGTAGCATAGACTTTGCCTTGCCAAGTATATAACAACATCTAAGCTGTGGAAATAGTGTGAAATAATCTAAATTGCCAAACTGTCCTCCTCTGATGTTAGTGGCATGAGGAAGAACCTCGGCAGATTTATGTCAGTGGCAAAACTCACACCATTTGGCATCAAGAGAACCAAGATTTATCCTGTTTTATGCACGTTGCGCCAACAATAATGAATCCTGGTAGGATTTGGAAATAGTTCCTTGCCCTCTGTTGTGGTTCTTTTACAAAATTTACAAAAAACTCTCCCTCAATGCTGTTTTTATATTTTTTTTTCTGTATGTGGAAGTGTGCATCAGTCCATTAGCCTGCTGGTTTAAAGCATGTAGGTGTCTTTTAGCCATCGCCATAGCCCTCTAAGTGCTGGGCACCTTTGGAGAAATGTGAGTAAAATGTGTGTGTGATTTCTCACATTAGGAAGGACACTTATGTCACCCAGAAATACATGGTCCTTAAATAGAGGACCTATATTTCCTTCCCCTTTGAGTAATAAGCAATCCTAGAGCATTTTAGAGTTTGTTTCCAGTTTTGCTATCTGGCTTGGAAAGCATAGGCACATAAAACTTGGGTTGCTTTTGAAACATTTGGTTTGCTCCTCCGCTTGTGTCAATAGATTTAGCTTTTCATTTTTCATATGGTAACACAGCAGGTGAAGAAACTCTTGAATGAAAATTAAAGATTGTGTGGGAAGAGAGCCTTATATGACCAAGGAGTTGCATCCACATCACCTGGCTGGACACTCATCATCTGCCTCCAGATTCTGGAAGACATATGGAGATACGAGGGAGTTATATGGTTACTGAACAGAGCATCTCTCATCCTCCTACTCCTTCTCTGACTACATGCTGATTGACTGTGAAAGAATTCACTGAATGGGAAGGGATGCTTGCATCTAAGCATGTTTTTTTGCTACAGTAGATACTTTGTAGAAGCTCTATCAGGGCCAGTAGCAGCAGTGATGCCTGAGCATTGCCAGTCAGGGCACCTGATCTCAGCATTTAGCTTCATGTTGTCAGATTTGCTCTTATCATTTGTGAGGTACAATGGAAGTGCAGAGAAGAAAAAAGAAATGCCCAGAAATGAGGGGAATCATATCAGAAATATAATGGTGGGTCATGTGTATAAATGCTTGAGGCTGCTACAAGTAGACCTGCACATACATGCTCAGTTTTGTAGCTGGAGGGGATTCACACACCGAGCAACCTCTGGGTACCTCTTGATCGTCTGGCTCTTAGCCTTTGATGGTGATCCCAATCTGCAGTCAAAAGGCATCACCTCTTCCAACGTCCATCTCTTCCTAGAGGTTTTATTTCGTGCTACACAGCAAAGTGCATAGCATCAATGCTCATGCCCCAATGTTCCCTGCAGGAAAAGCAAGGACCCTTTGCTGTAAGAGCAACCAGAAGTCCAAATAAGTTTCAGACCTCCCCTTTCTTTTGTTGTTCAAGCTCTGAGCTTTCTCTATGCTGCTAAGAGAGAGCAGACCCACAAAGACCATCTTTCCAGGCTACATGGTCTTGGCAAGCACCCTCCTCACTGGGATTGAAAAATGTAATAATAATGCATATTGTGCATATTTGTCCTTTTTGGTAATAACACTACATTGGCAGCACTCATTGCCTTCAACTGACTACTCTTGGTGCATTTTCAACTTTGCTTTTTCTGTGTCTTTGTCTCATATGTGGTATTGTTCTATCTTTTTCACTTTTCACTCTATCCAGTCTGAAAACACCTCCTTCCAAATTACAGGTCTCTGAAGATACTGAAAGTCTAATGTCTCTCTACTCGAGGTATTAATGAAAATACTGAATTTATGCCCCTTCACCTTCCAGGAGAGGGGATCAGATGAATACCGGTTGCCACTTTATGAAGGTAGATTTCTACATTAGCACATTTCCGTTGAGGTTGTTATGTGAGCAGCATCAAAAGCTTTCTTGACCATGCTCCACAGTTTCTCAACAGCTCTCTTGAAGTAGGTGGCCAAAGCTGGAGAACATACTCCAGGTACAGCTTCATTAGTGCTGAGTAAAAGAGGAGAATAACCTTATTCTTCTAGCCATGCTCCTCCTCATCTAGCCCAGTGTGGAATTTGCCTTGTTTGCAGTGAGCACATACAGTGCCCTTTGCTGGCCCTCATTCAGATTGCCACCCACGAGCCCTCTTTCAGTAGGCACAATCTGTAGCTTGTCACCTTCAACCAAGCAGAGTCTCTGGTTATCCAATCCCCACAGCACAAATCCTTGTTCTTACTGAACTTCCTGGTGCTCCTGCTGGCCCAGTTCTTGAGTTTCTCATGGTGCCTCTGGTCTGAAACTCTACCAGTAACATCTCTCTAGTTTGATGTCACTGAAAAAGTTGCTCAGCACTCATACTGTATCATCACTGAGGTTGATGCAGAAGATGCTGAATAAAATTTGCCCTAGTATCAAAGCCTGGGGTTCTCCACTTGCTACCAGCTGCCAACTAGTCATTGAGCCATAGAAAATTATCCTTCTATCTCAACTGTCCAGCCAGTTTTCAGCCCATCTAATCGTCTGTTCTTCTAACCCATATTTTCTAAGCTTTCAGATGAACCTATACTTGCACCAGTACAGGTGTGGCGTTGACCTGATGGAAAGCAGCTCTGCAGAAAAGGACCTGGTAGTCCTGATGGCCAAGTTAACCATCAGGAAGCAGTGTTCTCTTGTGGCCAAGAAGGCAAATAGTGTCCTGGGGTGCGTTAGGAAGAATGTGACCAACATTCAAGGGGGACTCTCCTCCCCCTCTACTCTGACCTAGTGAGACCACATCTGGAGTATTTTGTCCAGTACTGTTTCCAATTCTGGGCTCCCCAGTTCACAAGAGATAGGGAACTACTAGAGGGAGTCCAGCAAAGGGCTACAAAGATGATTAGGGGACTCTCTGATGACAAAGGGCTGAGAGACCTGTGGCTCTTTAGCCTAGTGACTTAGAGGGGGTCTTATCAATGCTTATAAATATATAAAGGGCAGGTGTCAAGAGGATGAGGTCAGTCTCTTTTCAGTGGTGCCCGGTGAAATGTCAAGGGGCAAGCGACACAAAGTAGAGCACAGAAAGTTCCATCTAAACATAAGGAAAAACTTTCCTTAGAAGATGATGAAGCACTGGAACAGGCTGCCCGGAAATATGTGGAGTCTCCTTCTCTGGAGAATTTCAAAACCTGCCTGGGCATGTTCCTGTGTAACCTGGTCTAGATAAACCTGTTTTGGCAGGGGGGGTTGGGCTGAGGTGATCTCTGAAAGTCCCTTCCAACCTCTACCATTCTGTGATTCTGTGAAAATGCCATGCCTTCTAAAGTCAGGGTATATTGCATCTGCTACTCTCTCTTTGTCCATGTATCCAGTCATGTTGTCATAACAGGCCATTGGATTGTTCAGACAGAGATGTCCTACTCCTATCACCAACCCACACAGACGTATCCATTTTCTTTCCTCATTGCATGGTCTGTGGTTAGCATATCATGAATGTACTCTGTTCTGCCCTCTTTTCTACTTTACTACGCTACAATCAGTAGACTTAGTGAACAAGAGACTTTATCCTTACTTCATTATACAGCCTCACAGTGTCAGATATTTTGAAGTGCCCTTAGCACTGGAGCATATTATACTGCCTAATGATTAAAATGTAATCTGCCTTGAGTAGACTTTAGACACTTGCATCCAAGAATGCAATTCCCAGCCACACTGCTAAGGCCTGCATGTACACCCAAGTGCTTTAAAGTCTGCTTTTGTGTCAGAAATGCTTCTGTCCTCTTCTGGCAGCTTGTTGTCTCTCTAATGCCAAGGCCATCAGAAAGATATGTTCTGTCTAGGGCTCTTGAGCAGATGGGATCAAAACTTGCCTAGCAAACTCTGACAGGAAACACATGCAAAGCACAGAAACTGGCCTTTTTATTTAAAAATGGCCAGGATAAGAAAGATTAAATAATGGTCGTATACGTGGTGGCATGGGTAACAAGTTCACTTCTGACAGATCAGGGTCAGAAGGGAAGCCAGAACTGGGGAATGTCATGGAATGTCCATGGTGGTGACCATGGACAAAGATTTCTTTACATATCTAAAGGAAGTGTCTTAAATTTTTTATCTTAAATTCTTTCTGACACTCCTGGAAGACTGTAACCATGCCAGTATCAGAGGACAGTGTGATGGGACACAAGCAATTCCGATTTCTGGAGCGCATGGAAGACAATTTAAGATGCAAGTGCTGAACAAGCTAACTAGGGGAGATGCTTTACTGGACTCCTGAGTGAGAGCAAGCTGTCAGTCAATAGCAGCCTTGACTGCAGGAACTGTCAGATGCTGGAGTTTACAATCCTGAAGGCAGTGAGGAAGGCAAGGGCACAAGGCTTCAGCTGGTAGGCAGGCCTGATCCCATGTTAGACTACCCCTGAAGGTAAGTGAGCTCATAAGGGCTGGTCAGACTTAAGTGACAACCTGCTCAAAATGCAGGAAAATCATGTGAAGGGCAGAAGAACAGGCAGGCATGGCAGGAGGCCAGCCTGCTGAACAGGAAACTCTTGATTTAATTCAAATGCAAAGAGGAAGCATACAAGAAATGGAAGCAGGAATGGGCTAGTCAGAAGGAATAGAGAAATAATACCTGGGCATGTAAGGACAGAGTGAGAAAGGTCAAAGCTTGGTTAGAGTTAAAACTTCTGAGGGGCCTGGAAAGCAACCACAAAGATTTCAGCACTTTCATCAGCAGTGTATGAAAGACCATGGGAAATGTGGGCCTGCTACTGAGTGATGGCCTTTGCTTGTGACATGGATAAGGATGAGGTGTTCACTGCTTTCTTATCCTCAAGCTTTACAATTGGAGTCTGCTATTAGACCTTCCGGTCACCTCCTTGTGTCTAGCAGCAAAATCTGGGGAAGGTAGCTGTTGCATGGAAGAGGGTGGAGTTTGAGTCTATTTAAACGTGGTAGTTTCGGGCTGTGCCTGGAAAATTTTCCACAGATCTGGAACAGAAAGTAGTAGAAAGTAAATAAATCACTACTGGATGTAAAAAAGAAAATAATGATAAAGTCTAAATAATCCCATTGGACAGATTACAAACATGAGCTAGTTGTGTAGCATATGTTATGCTAACTTTTTCTCTCTTTTTGCTTCCTCTGCTCTAGCTGGTGCTTCTGCTGGTTTCTGCTGACCTTGGCTGCATTGCTTTGTTGTGGCTAAGTACTAACAAACAACTCTCTGCTCTTCTCTCTCCTTTACTGTGTGTACAGGGAGGTAGGGAGCAGGCTATTATTAGCCCCCTGGTTTTGTGCACGGGAGTTCTTCTGCTGTTTATAAATTGTATATATATGTAAATACTGTATATTTTGTACATGTTCATTGCATTTCATTTTAGATTGTAGTTTTGCTTGTAAATACAGTTTCATTTGCTTCCAGCTGAGCTGGTCTGGCAATTTTATGTTGGGGGGAATTTCAGCTCACACTGACACACCACCACATTAAATAAGCTGATCTGTGGGACCCGACAGGACATGCTGGAGGCCGCCAAGGGAGCTGGCTAGTGTCATCATGAAGCTGCTGTCTGTCACCAATGAAAGGTTGTATTAGCTGGAAGAGGTTTCTGCTGCCTGAAGAAAGGCAAATGTTACAGCTGTCATCAGAAATGGTAAGAATGAGGAAGTGTGGGCCCATGCACCAGTACTTCAAAGTACATATGGACATAGCCAGAATGGACTGATCAGAAGTAAATTGTGTCTGAGAAGCCTGACTTGCTTTCTCTTTTGAGATGACTGGCAGTTTGGATGAGGGGAAAGCAATGGATGTCTCTTACTCTTAAATAATTAAGGCTTTTGACATAGTGTCCCTATCCTGGTAGTCATGTGGAGGAGAAATGGACCATATAGGCAAATCACCTGGACTATAGATCTCAAAAAATAGTGTTGAGAAGATCAGAGCCTAACTGGTGGTTGGCTGAAAGTGATGTTTTGCAGATATTGTGTCGCATTTTAATCAGCAACCTAGGTGATTTCATGGTGCAAGCTCCACAGGTTTGCAAGTCAGAGGAATGACTGGGCATCAGAGCTGCCCTTGAGAGGGACTTCTGCAGTCTGGAGGAGGGAAGGGCAAGGTCAAAGGCAAAGTCCCAGCGCCAGAGTGGGATAACCCCATGCACCAGTACAAGCTGGGAGCATGACTCCCTGCGGACAACTCTGCCAAAAACATCCAGGGTGCTGTTTTACAGCAGCATGCCCCTGCAGAAAAGGTGCTGAACAACTCCAGCAATGCGCTGTCGTGTATGCAACTAGTAGGTTCAGGAAAGAGGTCCCTTTCCTTCACTTGGCTTTGAAGATCTCCCAGGAACGGGGAGCTGTGCCTAACTGTAGACCCTGGGACAAGAGAGGGACTGACCAGTGGGAAGGAGCCCAGCAAGGGCCTGCAAGGTGGTTATGACACAGGAGGAAAGGCTGAGGAGCTGGGTGTGTTCATCCTGGAGAAAAGATGGCTGAGCCAGGCCTTGATGGAAGCTTTGCCACTTAAAGGGAACTGGATGGATGGCAGAGCAAGAGGAGCACAGCAACAGGGCAAGAGCAATGGCCACAGGTGACATGAGGGGAGGTGCCAGCTGGAGGCAAGGGAAGAAGTCATTCCTGTGTCTGTGGTCAGATACTGGAAGAGGTTGTCCAGGGCAGTGGTGCATCCTTCCTCTTTGGAGTTATTTAGGCCTTGGCTGGAGGAAGCCGTGAGCAACCTGGTGTACAGCCATGCTTTAAGGAGGCAAGTGGAAGATATGGTGTCCTGAGGTCCTGTCCAACCTGAATTAGATTGTGTGATTGCATGATTTTCCTAGTTGTTTGAAAACTTGTCCAGGAAGCAGGGAGCTGCAGCCTGTTTGTCCTGATCTGGAGTGAAGACAGCATCCTGCTTGCTAAATGATCATTAACTCTGATCTGTAAGCACCCATCTCTGTGGGTGCATCCACCTTTCTTTAAATAAGCAGATATTAACTGGGCCAGAGAGTGAGTCTAGGCCTGAAGATTACTCAGTGATTAGGGCATGAACCTAAGAGGAGAGACATGGATTTCTATCTGTGCTCCAGGGAGATCCTAGAGGTTTTAGCCTGTGTTTTTTTCAAACATCACAATGTATGGTTCTAGTACTGGGATGCTAATCTAATCCAAAAGTCAGATCCTCAGTAGGCATGAAACTGGTACGATCAAAGGCACTGCTATACTACCAGGCAAATTTTCATTTATACTTTTTCTTAACAGCCTGCCACTTCCATAAGCAGCTCTTTCTATTTAAAAACCTTGAAACATTTCACGTAATTTTTAATCCTTTTCTAGTTGTAAGAGGAAAATTATATATTTTACTTACTGCTGACAGCTATTTTTTCTTTCCCTCCATACTGTTCTCTCACCTGTTGCAGTTTGAAAAACAAATTAAGACCCTTCCTGCTGTTTTTGGAAGTGCCTGGATAGAGACTGCAATGGTCAGGACAAGAGAAAACAGTGCTCTAGAGGCTGCATGATGGACAAATCCTCTTTCCTGTCCTGTGTGCACTTTCTCTTTACAGTAGTGTACATATACACACAATGTGTATAATATGCACCTCTATACAGATATTATACAGGCCAGCCATATTTGGCCTTAGGCAGTCAGTATATCCTGTAGCTGGCCTCAGATCCTCTGATCTCTTCAGTTTACATCCCGTGGACCTATAAAGCATGGAGGTTTGTGCACTTGCTGTTGGACAGACTTCTTTTTGTTGGGACACATGCACACACACTAGAGCACTCCCTAGCTGCCCCAGATCCCATTAACAGTTCAATTTACCATTAGCCTGATAATTACCTCTTCTTCTTGTCCATAGCCATGTTATATTTCTAGTAAATTAAAGGCAAGATTTCTCAAAGCCAGAGATTAATGTTAAGAAACTTGCTGTCACTATTTTTTTTAAAAAAGGATTTGAATGTTAAGCTTTTATTCCAAATCCTGTTTATCTACAGCTGTAACTGTGGCATGCTTGAGCATCCTATAGAACTGGGAAGAAAACTTCATAGAACTGATACTTGTTTTGTTGGCTGTTGAAAACACAAAGCTGTAGATCACTTAGCTGCATTGACCCACATGTGAGGATCTGTACGTGCAGCATCTTTTACTGATCCTTTTGTAGAAGGTGGAGGAGGAGGAGCAGCTCAACTGGGTTAAGCACAGTAGATGGTATAGATAGGAGCTTCTGGCTACCCTGCTGCTCTTGCAGTTGATTAGCTGTTTTCAGTAATTACGGATTTCCATCAGGGGTGCAATGGTTATCACCTCTGGTAATGAGATTGCTCCCATTTCATACAAGTGTAATGTTCTGCTGGTTCCCTTTTGGCACTTTACACGTTTCCTTGACTCGTGTTCTCAACGCTTGCCGAGGCTGCTCACCATATTCTCTCCTATGGACTCACCGAACCATGCAAATGGGTTCACAAGCATTTGTCAGTCTCATGGTAGCAACCTATGGGCGTGCCAAGGTAGCCTCGCAGCACGTACAGTAAAGAGCTTGCTTTGTGGTAACTGCAGTGAACTAGTTCCCTTTCTTTTATTTGTTGTTGTTGTTGTTGTTGTTGTTGCCTTTTTTTTCCCAAGTGGCTGCAGTAGGCTGACAGAATGGGTATTATGTGCTTTTCACTTATGTGAGGTGTCTCTGGAACCCATGACATAGCAGCCCAGAACCCTCAGTGCATGGTTTTACAACCCATTTACCACAGAAGAAAAACTGGATAAGGCACTATCCTTTCATTACCATATTGAAAAACTTGCAAACTTTGCTGGGATTTCCTAAATGCAGAGTAGTCCTTCCCCAAACCACTGTTAAAAACCATTGTTGCAAATTGTATGACAGGCCAGAGAAGTGGATGCTGGTGTTGTATCTGTCTTACACAAATAAATTGCCCATTCTTCTAGTGCTGAGTAATTACTCTAGAAATTTCTGAAACAGGAAGAAAGAGACATACCCCATTAAAGGACAAATAAACCATTGAAGAAGATACAAAGTTGTAACACACACTTCTGGAACTTAACAAAGAATAAAGAGTATGCAGTGAAACATTACACTGCACGGAGCTGCAGATTCCAGGCATTCCTTTTGAAGAAGGGAGAGTGGCTGTGTACCCCTTTTGAGACAGCTTTACAGGTCACAGATCTGGCCTAAACAAAAGTATTTTTTTCTAAACTACTCCTTTCATTTTCCTCCTCCTCATGTCAGGACTCCAGCAGAGTTTTGTAAGCAGTCCGAGGGCCATCCTGGCAGCATCTACCTCCCTGCCTCTGGGGACTGACTCCAGGTCATAGATCAGAAGGAAGGTATATTTCCTGAGAGTGCCTTGGTGCAAGGCATCTCCTTTCATAGTTACTTTTTTTCTTTGCAGAGTGTGGCATGAAAAGGGCAACATTGTAAGCTACCCATCAACCACCTCCTTCAAATAAACTCCATCATAACGGTATCTTTCATGTAGACATCCTAGGGAGTAAGCTGCATGGTGCAAAGAAGGGCATCTGGTTTTCACCCTGTTCTGGAAATTAAATGAGTGGATAAATGTGGGTTTTGCCAAGAAATATAAATGCAAGCACTTGCATGGCAGCTGTGGAGAGCAGAGACATCCTCAACTCTACATGTGGTTCTAGAAGCCATATGACAAGTTTCTTTAATGCTTTTTCCCATTAAAAATGATCCAAGATCCAAATATATTAGCTATTAAGTTCCCCTTGTGCGAAGCTGACAGGTTCCAAAGGGAAAGACTCTAGTTAGGAGACCAGAAAACAATCCTGCCTGTGCAGAAAACTTCTATCACTCCAGAAAACGATCTTCATCTCAAAGGTGATGCTAAAACCAAGAGCTTCCAAGCAATCATGTTCAGGAGTAAAGAAATCGGTGGTGCCTTCTTTAGGAACACGAGAGCCTGAGCCTCCCATGCCAAGAGCAGGCACAAAGGAGCTGTCGGATGAAGCCTGCCACTCAAGGGAACAGTCTCCTCCCTTCTTGTTTTTCCCTATATCTTTTTTTTTTTGCTCACAGCCCTTGTTTTCAACATGCTAAAAATGAGACAGGGTGGTGCTCAATCTAGTTGCCTTCTATGGGCTTTAGAGAGTCAGGCTTTTGGAAGCCAGTCACCAGCTGTGAAGTTAAATTGATAAGACCTACATTGCCACAGAATAAGACATATAATTCACCCTTGAAAAGTCAGGAGCCTTATTTCTGAGAAACTGCTACTTAAGAAAAGATTTGACTATACTCTTTAATTCAATCTAAGGTACCTAGTCTAATTATATACTAATTTCTACTCTAGTTTAGAAGAACAGTAATAATAAAAAATCATATAAAATTTGGGATCTTTTTCAACGTTGCATGAGGTCACTAAGCTTGGGTCATGTAAGTGCTGTGAAGGCAACACCATGGAGTTTTCATTGAAAGGGCTTGATGAGGGACTTATGTTGTTGTAGAGGGAAATGCACTTGGAAAATCTCTCTATTGAATCTGCTGCTTCATGTAAAGCAGTAGCTGCAATAACAAGAAAAAAATCACACCTAATTTCCTGGAAAAGTGGGAAGTGGAGAGAATATATTTTAATAGCAGTCATATTATTAACTCTTTGAAATTCCAGTATATTTCAATGATCTCTAAACACAGCTGTACAGTTCAAGTGCCAGTGCTGGCACAAGGAGCATCTGAGAAAGTTCCCCATTGTGCCAAGACTGTGACATTGCGTTCTGCTGGAGATCTCTTTGGCTCCATTTCATGCATACCTAGCAGATTTAGCAGATTGTGAGAATGAATGTTTTCCATTCTCATGGCTGATTTTTGCATGCATCTGTTCACTTATCTAAACCTTAGTTACATGCTGCTATGCGAATGAAAGGCTGTAATTTTTTTCCTTGGAAATTGGGATTGTTTCATGGACCACAATTTCTCCTTAAGGATCCTACACAGAAATGGTCTTACTAATGTCTTAGAAAAAATGTCACTACAGGGATGTGTTTTTCTCTCCTCCTACACGCTGATCTGGGTTTCATGTTACAGGAATTACATGCATACATCAAGAGAAGAGTACTCCCCCTAGAATAGAAAATACCTGTTGGCAGGTACCAAAAGATAGATATTTAAATAGGGAATTTGTATGTGACGTTAATAAACTGACACTGATTATGTCACAAATTATGTACTATATTTCATAGTGCTTACTTCATACACCAGGTTGCAAGTTATTGTGAGTTCTCAGAGTTAGCCAAATTGTTTGAATAGTGTAGCTGTGCTGTGTTACACACAATATAGAGAACAATCTGGGGATCAGGCCCAGTCAGCATGGGTTTACGAAGGGCAGGTCCTGCCTGACTAACCTGATCTCCTATGACAGGATGACCCAACTGTTGGATGAGGAAAAGGCTGTGGACAGACTTTCAAAAAGCCTTTGACACCGTTCCCCACAGAATTCTCATGGACAAACTGGCTGCTCCTAGCTTGGATGAGCACAGGCTCTGCTGGATAAAGCACTGGCTGGGTGAATGGGCCCAAAGAGTGGTGGTCAATGAAGTTAAATCCAGCTGGTGGCTGGTCACAAGTGGTGTTCCTCAGGGCTCAGTGTTGGGACCACTTCTGTTTAACATCTTTATTGATGACCTTGATGAAGACATAGAATGTGTCATCAGCAAGTCTGCAGATGACACCAAGTTAGATGGGAGTGTTGATCTGCACAAAGGTAAGGAGGCTCTACAGAGAGACTTGGATAGATTGGATAAATGGGCCAATGTTAATGGGATGAGCTTCAACAAGGACAAATGCCAGGTCCTGCACTTGGGTCACAACAACCCCACGCAATCTTAAATCTTGTGAGGAGTGACTGAAGGAGCTGGGACTGTTTAGTTTGTAAATGAGGAGGCTGAGGGGAGACCTCATTGCTCTGCACAACTACCTGAAAGGACATTATAGAGAGGCTGGTGCTGGTCTCTTCTCACAGGTAGTTAGCGATAGAACAAGAGGGAATGGCCTCAAGCTGCCACTGGGCAGGTTTAGTCTGGAAATTAGGAAAAAATTTTTCACAGAAAGAGTGGTCAGGCATTAGAATGTGCTGTCCAGGGAGGTAGTTGAGTCACCAACCCTGGATGTGTTTAAAAGTTGTTTAGACATGGTGCATGGGAATATGGTTTAGGGGTGAGCCTTGTAGAGTAGGTTATCAGTTGGACTTGGTGATCCTGAGGGTCTTTTCCAACCTGAATGTTTCTGTGATTCTGTGATTCTGTGATTATAGGGCTTACACAGGCATTTGTATGCTGAATATTCCTCTTTTTAATTATGGGGGAGAAAGTGGCCTGGAAATTAACTCAGTGATCTTGAAAATGGTTATGAAAGAAAACTGAGGTATGTGACACCCCAGAATTAACAATGTTTATGTTATACTATCACTTTTTAAAAATTGCATTTCTGGCATGTTAGATGTAATTTCACTGTAAGCTTTTGCCATTCTAAACATCCCTCAATATGATTTTTTTTTCCACAAAGGAAGGGTTTCAATGGTTTAAGCACCTTCTCATAAGAGATGTAGGTGAAAATAAAGGCTGAGATTCATATAACTCAGCCCACCCAACCCCTGCAATGTTTCTAGTAAATAGCACAAGTCTCTTGGTTTTTTCAAAATTATTTGTGCTTTGCAGATTTGTATTCCCTTTGTTGCAGCAATGTACTTTTCTGAGCCTTGCCCCTGTGCCACCAAAATTAACATGCACCATCTAAAAGGTAAAGACAAAGATACAAAGGCAAAAAAGCCATCAGTAGAAGCATTGTGTCCCATAGCACTCTTAAAACACTTGCTTCTTGTGCATCCAGAGCACCCATTAAACCTTTATATCACTCTTCAGAGACTGTCATTTCTTTTTCCACCGCATCAAGTTTACTGGTTCTTCCTCTTTTCTGAGGCACCCTCTTTGCTGAGTAGTCACACAAAAGGAACAGGAGCTAAAAAGTGAGTCACATTAGTCATGCTGCGTAAGGTCCAGTGAAGTGGATTTCCAATTATTGCTAATTTATTCAAGGGTAGATTGTTGCACTGCAAGGGGGCTAGCAGTAGGGGTGGGTGCAGAGCCTCGCCGGCCCAGCAGGTGCCTGGTGGGGCACATCGTGCAAAGGCTGTCACGGCTGCTGCATATTTGGATTCAAAATGCACACACACACGTGCAGGGGTTGCCTCACTGTCTTGAGGAAGGAAGAAAGAAAGTTTGGGGTTCACTGTCCCCTCTGTGCACTCTCTGGAAACCCTGATTGCACACAGGAGTTGCAAGAGCTGAGCATTCCTGGTCAGAGGAATGTCTGGTCTGCCCTTGTGGTTGGGTCCTAACAGGGACTGAAGCTTGGTACTTCTTCCATGAGGATGGGCTGCTTCTCACTCATCTGTTTCACTGCATTTCTCTTCTGGTTCAAGAGTATTTAGCTGAGAGGAAGGGAGCACCACAACACATGGCAATGCTGCAGACAGCCTCCAGGGCCCTGAAAGATCTCAGGGTCAGTCTCTATTGCTACACATCCTTGGCTGTGCCCAGCCACAGCGACAAATGAGAAAGTTTGACTGTCTGCAACTTGTGTTGTAACTGGCACTTTGTAGTCTAAGGAGCGCATAGTCAAGCCTTTCCCTCATGCCTTGTGCCCATCCACAGTGTTGCTCATTTAGTTTTATCATCAGCATGAGTTTCAAACCATTGCACATCTGGCACTGCTCAGCTCTCCAGCGTTTTCTATCCAACATCCACTGTTCCAGTACAGACCCGTAAAAGAATTTGTGTTTCATTTTTAAGATCCCATCCTCTTCAAGCTAGTACATTTGGCACCGATATTCTGGCAAGGCAGGGTAGGAAATGTCCCCACTCACCTCACGGAGCAGCTAATTAATGTTTTTTTAATGCAGCTGGAAATCTTACATACATGGTCATCCTACCTAGCATGATCAGAGTACTGGATAAAACCACTTTTGCAATTAATAGATATATAGCCTTGTGGTTGAGAACAGCTGGTTTGGTTTCAGTGGCAAGCAGTGTGTTTCTGGCTGGGCAATGTGGCTGACCATGAGAGCCAAGTCCATCTGGGCCCTTCCCCAAGGGCTACCCTCCTGCTGTGACTAAAGGGTATTTCCCCATTGAGCTTGCAAGCCTTTCTCTGCAAAGGAACTAACTACTAATTTTTACATGCTGTGTCTTTGTAAACCCTTGGGGACCTTTTAAAAAGCTGAGGATATTTTCGGTGAAGTTTAGATACACTGCTTTAAAAGTGTTATTTAGCCCATCCAAACCTCCAAGTCAGAGATTTAAAAGTATTGTTTCATAGCAATTTCCTCTGCTCAGTGATCATGATGACACAGGGGGAGCCACAAAGCTGTATTTTCCTTCTGAGATAGGAAGAAATACAGTAAAACAGGTGGGATTGGTGCTTTACATATTGGAACTAATTCTGCAGTCTCTTCCACTACTAAATTAAAATTTGCATTCTGTTGACTTCAAAGGAAAATGAGAACACAGTGTGGTTCTTCAAGGAAATGAAGTGTCCTTAGACTTTTAAGATCCCATGTGTTAGGTAACAAATAGCACTATTTAATTTACTACGCTTTGCAAAAATTTCCTGCACATTTTTAACACGTGTGCAAAATTGTTGTGGAATTACAGGTGCTGGGTTTGGGCAGAAGCTTGTGAAGTGTTTACATTTGTGAAGATTTTGTTAGAATGGAATGTTACAGTATTCTCCACTTATCTAATATTTTACATAATGGAGATGTAAGTTTGCTTGCCTTCCTCTTTCTTTCTTTTTTTCTTTTTTTTTTTTTGTTCCAATTATAAAATGCAATAGCTGAGAAACAATCAGAAATGGTGATTTTCTTTTGGCAACCAAAAACTGTTAATAGTGGGAAAGTTATGTCTGTGTCATAGATTGCTAATAAAAATTCGCCTCTTCCTGCCAAATTCAGAGAGTCCAATTTCCAACATCTCCCGGGTCTCTGTCTCTGCACGAGCCATTCTCACCGAATGGGCTGCACTTCTGGCTGTTTTGCTCATGCATTCTGTCAAAAAATATTTTCTGCATCTCTAATTTCATCAAGATATGCCTGGCTGCGAGCGTCAGCGTCATCGAGCACTAGTGTTTAATTCAGAATTCACTGCGTCTGTGGCTGCAGCAGCTGAACAACCGAAATATCAGCGAGGAACCAGACCACCGAGGGGGCTGCGGTTTGTTGGCCTGTTTGTGTGATTAGATAGGAAACGTCACTCTTCTGTGACTGCCTGTGCTTCCACAGTACTCCAATATCCACAGAGCATCCATTTCCAATATTCCCATCAGCAAAGGGCTGTATGTAAAAACTCTACGTTTATTAAATGCCTTTTTTAGAGGGGTGTGTTACACTTTGAGAAATAAACATTTTTTTTTCTTCCCCCATTAGTCATAGTGCCACGTTTTTAAATAGCAATCTGCAGTGATAATTATCTCATCCGTGCAATTTCTAAGGTATTTCTTACACTGAGATACTGTCAGTGTCATTCAGGCTTTAGTAGTCCTAAAGTCAGACATGGGTGGGATAGCAAAGGTTGTAAAGTGCTGAGACTTGAAGAAAATAGATGGGAAAAAAATGTGAGGCATCTGCCTGCCTCTTAAATATGGATTTAAGAATGCCAGTTGTTTTTGAAATGAAGCTGTATTGTTCATTTTTTATGTGCTTTCATTTTCACTGTTGATTGTGATCTTTCTTGGATGTAGTGATGGTACTGTGATTATTTCCTGCCCTGGCTATTTCATTGTCCTGCTCATCTAGCTTTTCTTTAGCACTGATGCACCAGAAGTGGTAGATGCCCAGGATATCAATTAAGTGACATTAAGGCACTGCGCTTCAACCAGAGTTACCTTAGGATGTGCTGTTGCACAGTGATGGGGACATGGGTTGGGAACAGGCAGCTACCCAGACCCTTGGAGGTGTGGGGTATAGCTGGGCTGGTGTGTCTCAGTGCTGAAAACAGGCCAGCAAACTCAGTTCACATTGTGTGTAAATCCAGCCATTGCTGATCTTCCCCTGAATGTGTAGAACAAGAGAATTGTGTTTAGTGGGTGATTGTTTTGAATGATGAGCTGTTCATTACATCTGTTTTCCTTGACTGCTGATGTGAAATAATTGACAGATGAAATGTGAGAGGATAATTTCATGTTTCACACCAGTGACTCCATTTTATTTGGTACCCTTCTCACATGATTAGGAAAGACTAGTGTCATATGAATCCTCTGGCCAACTGAATGGTCAGTCAGCAGGTCAATGATGAGGTCATACCAAGACCTCCCAAAAAGCTCTTTATTGTTGTTTTTGACTGGGTTTTGGGTAGGCTTCTCAATATGTTTTGTGAGGCAGCATGCAGTTTCCAGTACTTGTTCCTCGGTTCAGATTTATTCCTAGTTGATGCTGTTAAGTATTTTATCTCTCTGACAGCAGTGATAGTCACTGGCAGTCCGTTTTCTAGCAGGTTTAGCAGAGTCACCAGTGGTTGATAGGACATAGACAATGGCCTGTGCTTTCAGTCCAGGGATAGTATCTTTGTCTTTGGACTGAGCAGTGCTTGAATGAGCTTGTGTGATACCTTGTTAGGGAAAACAGGGTGCTCAGGCTCTACCTGCATCAGGCAAACCTAATAAATTTTGGGATTTAATCATAAGAGTAGGGTCAGACACAGGTAAAACTAAACATGTAGTGGGTTTTATATACACGGACAAGCCTGAAACATCCTTAACTGCTGGCTTTGCTCCTCCAATAACTTCAGATACCACTAGCTCATAGCAGAGGGCAGCCCTGTGCACTATGAAATCAAATGACTGATCCAAATCACAGCAGGTACTCACAGTGAAAATAAGACAGGAACAGCTCCCCAGTGCAGTCACCAGCACTCACAGACTGGACCAGGAGATGAGTTTGCAAAGCAAAGTAAAGCAAAGGTTCAGGAGTCTTAATGGAAATTAATTTTTGCGTTGTAATCCTAAAGCTGTGCGGAGGTCTATGAAAATAGAGTTTGTTCCACATTCATCTGGTTACACTTGACACTGAGAAGATAACAGCATTTCCTCCTGCTGCCCCCACAACGGGAGATTATGGGGGCCTCGGAGCACAGCTGCTAATGTGAGCACAACATTGGCAGCAGCATCCTGGCATTCAGACTGCTAATCCTTTCCGTATTTCTGAGGTGCCTGTCAGTAGGGTTTTCTGATGGACCAATGCTCTGGGATAGAGCCGATTTCTAACTTACAGAGGGCACCACACGATACCTCCCTCACAAAGTCCTAGCACAAGATAAATAATTGTTTTGCACTTCTGCTTCCTGTCAATGGTACTATGACCATTCCCAGCCTCAATGCTGAGTCTCCCAGCCAGCAGGTGTGGGAAGCTCAGCGAGGGTGGTCTGGGCTCGGCACACTCTGCAAGAGTGTATCCTGTGTTTCTGAGTAACAGCCTCTCCAACCGGCGGATGAGCCCCAGAGGGAGGCCTAGACAGTCTTGTATTGGGCAGAAGAAGTTGGCAGCAGCACAGGGCCTCAAGGATGGAGTTTATAAAGCCGGGAAAAAGTCCCCTCCTGTGGAGCGATGCTCTGTGCCAAGGCCATCATCCTTCCAGCCAAGGCGGGCTGGATGGGTGTCCCATAAGACCATGTCAGCCCCTTTCATTAGGCAGCCAGAGGGGCTGCTGCTGAGTGATGCACTGCACTTCCTTCCACCCCACGCACACTCCCTGCCAGCCAAAGGAACAAGAGGCTGGGATTAGAAATCAAACCCTGGGTTTTCTGCATGACTGTGTGGGTATATTAGCATTAGACCTTCTTTTTTTTTATTTTATTTTTAGTAAATATTATTTGGTTTTGGGGTTTTTTTCCCCGGCATATATATCTGGTTTTTCCCAGCATTGGTGGTTTTGTTCTTCCCCCCCACTATACCGGAGGTGTGGGTATGCAGCAAATTATTCTGCTCCAAGCAGAAGCCTGGCTGTGGGTTTCGGGGTTTTGTCTGTCTCATTACAGCGAATGCATCACCTGCGTGACTCAGTTATTCTTTGGCTGCCTGGGGAGAGAGGCCTTCAAGAACAGTTGCAACAATAATCCTGTCTCATTACGGCACATGGCACTGCTGCTGTGAAAGTAGGCAAGCTAGCAGATCTCCATCTTAGAAAATACCAGTCTAGCCGTGCGGAAAAACAACCTTCTATTACTGGGTAGTCAACACTATATTGTGGATGTCGGTAGATGGGGTAATTCAAATCACAGTAATTAAAATGAAAAAAAAAAAATGCCAGGACAGTGTAATACTTTGTTTTTCTTTGTCTAATATCTATCATGGGAAAAGAAATTGCAAAAATCATTGTTGGCCAAAAAAAAAAAAGTAAAATCAAAAGATTCTGAAGCCCAGGAGAAGATTAAATATTTGGGGGAAAAAAATCAAACTTACAAGCCCTTTGTATTTCTCTACATTTGTCTGATGATTTTTTTTCTCCTGCATTTGGGGAAAGATGCTTAAACTGGATGCATTCAGTGGGCCCTACTTTAAATCATTAGCTCGTTTTTTTGCAGTCATGATCTGGTATGCTTTTCCAAACCACAATCCATTCTCTGGAGTTCCTTCATGCCTGTACTCCTTCTAGTGAATATCTACCCATCAAGTACAAGGGATGAAATAGTTTTAGATAAAGGTTTAGTAAGTCACCTCCATAAGGAAAAAGCTGTGAACTGTCACTGGAGGCTGTTCCTATAAATCTATTTCTTCCTATAAATCCACTGATAAATCTGTCAACAGATTTGAACCTGGGAGCTGAACTTCCCTGTAGCCTTTGTCCTGCTATAGCAAACATCATGGGGCAGCACGATGTTGCTCCCTTCTGCCTGCCCTACAGCCCCAGCTTCCCTAGCGGCTTTCCTTTTTGCCCGCTCCCAGGGCACAGCTGAGGAGCTCCTCAGGGCTGTGTGAGTCCTCCATACAGGGGGATCTCCTGGAGCTGGAGTTCAGCTCGTTCCTACTACTAGCTGGGGTCCTGAATGGCACTGCCATATTTTAGAGGATTGACTGCAGGAACCTCCTCCCGAATAGCAGATGTCCTTGCCAAAGAAGGGTAGTCAAGCTTATGTTTTCTGTAAGAAAGATGTTTCCTGAATGATTAGATTTTTTTTTTCCTCTGACTCTCTGTATTAAAATGTTTTTTAAAAATAGAAAGTATTGCTTGGTGCATGTGCCTGCATAGTTTAAATATAATTAAAGGGAAACCAGTCTTTTTTTTATTCCGCTAAAGAATTGCATTTATGCATTTTAATACGAAGATATGCTCAGTAGGGAGCAGGAGCCTATCATTGGCTCCTATTGCAGGCATCACAAACTGCAAATCTAAAAGAAAGGGCTACAGCACAGAAAGAAGGAAGTGAATTTTAGATGCAGAGAGAGAATGCAAGTATTTAGACCATATCTGTAGCTATAAAGCTAGAGATAAAAGGCTTTTTCCTTTATATTTTCTTTTTATTGTTTTTTATAGTGCAGTACAATACAAACATTACAACCTGGCTGACTCCTGCAGAGATGCCAGGCACTAGCATCGTGTCCAAAAATTAGCTTTATACATATGCTAAATTAAAGATTGGCAGCCGCAGCAGCACAAATCCCATATTGGCAGCAGTTTGCAAATCCCGCGTTGGCAGTCTTCTCCACATGAAAGAAGAGAGGAAATACAAAGGGCAAAAAGCCCAAGAGACTTTCTCTAGCGAATAGCAGCGAGTGGAACATAGAAACTATCTGCAGGGAAAAAAAAAAATCCAGATTACTGGAGATAAAAGAATAAAGCCGAATCTGTGACAAGCTCAAACAAGGGTCCATTTACACCTTTTAGAGAAAAAGCCATTAGTAAGCAAGTGTTATTCTGGTAGAAAGGGTTGGAGTCCAGTGCTGGGCAGAGGACAGCAGTAACTGCTATTGGGACTGGAACCAACGGGGCTGAGTTTCTTCACTGACAGTTGTATAAAGTTCCATTTAAATCTCTTAAATCAGACTGTTGCTAAATATATTGGATCTAAATCCTATAGGGTTGTTTGGGTTCTCCTTTGCAGCTTGTGTATATGGATCTATCTGAGAAAAAGAAGGGGAAAAACAATTTCAAGGGCACTTTTTATGAACCAATCCAAATTGCCATTGCTTTTACTTCATTCATCTGAACTTCTATATTTTCATGTTACTTGTGTTTAGAATTGCATTTGGAGTCCATTTTACAATGAGTAGTTTCTTTTAAACGTATGGTTGGCAGCAGTTCCTTCTAGGTCTGCCCAGTCAAAATGGATTACTTAGCTCTTTTCACCTACCCACCTATGCTATTTGGCTACAATTGCTTCCTTCTTGAGAAGTTACTCTACATGGTAATTTATCATGAGCAGTAAATCCTTCCAGTGCTTTGACTTGCCTGGATTTTAGAAGTCATGCATCATGTTTTCAGGACAGATACCAAAATATACAGTAGTAAGTGGCTTGTGAAGATAAAAGTTAAAACAAATCATCTAATAGTCCTAATGCTTGGCTGTCTCAAAAGGTGGGTCCCAACATGGAGGTGCAGAGAAATAAAATTGAGTTTTTCTGGAGCTTTTGCTTTTGTTTAGAATCATAGAATGGTCCAGGCCAGAAGGGACCTCCAAAGGTCATCTAGTCTGACCTCCCAGTTGAGCTCTCACCAGAGCAAAGTGGCAGAATCACCTCTCTGGATCTGCTGTCAAGGCATCTTTTGCTGCAGCCCAGGATGTGATTGGCCTTCTGGGCTGCAAGTGCACACTGCCTGCTCATGTCTTTATAAGTCTCTATAAGCAGTGAAATATTTCATGATCTTCCTTGCCATCTGCATGCCACCTATCAGGTCTCACCATTCCCATAACCACTCCTTCCCAAGGCAATCAGTCTCAGGCAGGACCTAATGCACTGCTGAGTCAGCAGATGTGGCTCCGGATCAGGCATCTTTGCTGAGCAGGGCAGGTTATGTGAGACACTGTTTTTGCCAGCATGAGACATGGATCTGGTGCATGACATCCCCTGCCCCATTTTGTTTGGCTTTCCCACCCCTTGCAGTGTGGAGCACTGGCCACCGCCTTAGATGCCATGCCAGACAAACTCTCTGCCATTTGCTTTTCAGCAGCTCACAAGCCTCAGAAGCACAGGCCAAGAGACAGCAAAGACCCTACAAACAGGAGCAGGACTGTGCATGGAGTCCCCACCCTGAAGTACCATTTCCTGTGCCTTCCAGACCAAGCACGGGGAAAGGCTTCAGGTGGAGATGGGCTTAACAGAGCACTTTGGTGTATGTCCTGTGGGATCAGGGCAGGGACAGGAGGTCAAGCAGCAGCACAATGAGGGCTCAGCAGCAGAGCAAAAGCTGCAGGATGAGAAAGATCATGTTCATAGCTGATGCGTATCCCTTGCAAAGAGGAAGCAAAACCACTGTCATGAACACCTGGAAGATGGTGATTGCTCAACTTTCTCTGCTAAGTTACCAAACCTTCAGAGCTAAAAAGCGGAAGCCAGCAAAGCTCTTGGCCTTTGCTTCGTTCAGGGGACGAATACATAGATTGTCAAAGCCTTCTTTGCTTATGTTGGGCTTTCCAGCTGCATCAAGATATGGGATCTGAAAGCTGGCCATGCGATTTTGAGGAGGAGAAAGTGTTGTTCCTGTATTATTCATTAGCTGACCTCTGCTAATCATGTTCTGGGCAAAGGCCCTTACATTTTCCACTGAGGCACCCACTGAAGCCTGGCTGTGCTCCACTGTCATGGTGGCTTTCTCTGCCAAGTCTGGTTTTGCACATTCATTCTGTTGAGTCTTCTTTCACCACTGCAGCCCTGGTTTTGTTCCCAGGCTTTCTCTAGAGCCTGTAGGACCAGCTGTGTCCTTGAGTTGTCTGGCTTTGGCTGCAGATGCCAAGATGCTTCAAACAAGAAAAATTATCAAGTGGCACATTCCAAGCAAATAAAAAAGCAGCTCTGCTTCACACAATGAATAGTTAGGCTCATTTCCTTCTCCATAGTGTGGAAATGAACATCAGTCCAAAAGGCAAAAGAGCATATTTGTGAAAGAGGTCAGTCAAGGACTATTAAACACAAAGATGTTGTTTTTTGTTTCAGGGATCCCTAATCCAGTGTAAGTAGAAGGAGAAAGTTATTTTCCTCATACTCCTGGGGGCAGAGAATTTTTGACAGCTTTGGTAGAAGTGGATCAAGACCAGTTTCTAAAATACAAGAAAGTGGAGAGGAGGCTTAGATTGACTTTTTGGTGATCACTGTAATGATTTGAAGGCACTGCACAGATTGGAGGATGTGACTTGGGTCCATGCTATTCTAGGCTGACGAATGCACATCTTTGCTCATGCCAAGCGTGCTCTTATTCTGTGATTGCATACTGTGCCTGTAGTGCATTGAACTGTAGGAGCAGAGATCTGCACAGGTTTCTCTGGAAAAGCTTGTGCTGAGAATGTCTTTTGGTTGCTTGGGTTTAGGTGTGATTTTTATAAATCCTGATGCATTAGATGAAGTTCAGAGAATGATCTGCAATAATGTGTGGGTTTTGCTGTATGAAATTCTTGGCTCTCACAAAATTAGTATCGCGTGATTCATGATCATTAATCCTAGGGAGGGCAAACCTGTAAGGAGAAAGGCCTTAAAGCTTGGGAAGTTTAGACCCTGTGCCCAGGCCATTTGGGAGTATGCAAGGCTCAGACAGCTATGTGTATGTGTGTATGAGACAATGGAGCTGCAAAAAGTTACCTTTTACCCAGTACTTCTCAGCATGCCCAAAAAAAACATGAAACAAAGGGCTTCCAAACATTGTTTTCACAACGAGGGTCATGGAAATAAAGCTAATTTCTGGATATCTTGGGAAAACCAATGCTTCAAAAAGGTTCCCTCTAAGTCATCTCTTCTCCATCTATGGTGTGGTCATTAACCTCTTCTGGAAAGAACTGACATATCCTCAGTCAAAGGATGACTGTTTCTCCAGGGAACCTCCTATTGCAATTGCAGTTTTGTGTGTGTCCTTGTTTGGATGCAGGCAAGCTCTAATTTCTGTCATTGCCCTTAACCATTTCATAGGCTTAGCTCAGAGCTTTCCCTTAACTGTCTACTGCTTCAGTGTCCTAAAGTATCCACTTAGCACATACATGGCAATGTCCTGAGCTCCGTGTTCACTCCCACATTTCTGTTGCCTTCACAATCCAGTGCCCAGACCAAATGCTGATGTTCCCTTTGAATACCATTATCAGCACTCAGGCTCCATCATGTTTAGCTGGAGCCACCAGCTCAGCACTGGCACTGGTGTTTGGCAGCACTGTGCTACTGTTTGGTGTGGTTATCTTGGGAGCAACTGAGTCACCTCAGATGTTTTGCAGTGGATAAAAGAAGGTCAAAGTTAAACAAACTTCTTTGTAAGTCATCAAGTCTCTGCACAAAAAGGAGGGCAAGCACATCCGAAGGACAATCAGGTAGCTTTGGAGGACTGGGAGTGGAAAGGGGATAAGAAGGCACCATGAAAAGTCCATGGTTAGCTGAGACAAGTTCAGGTGTTCTTGTGCATGTCCACACCCTCTGATTTGGGCTAAAGTCACCTTTCCAGAAAGTATGAAAAGCCTTCACCTGGCAGAGGGACCTTACACTGTGTCTTTGCTATGCATCACATGATCAAAATGGTTTTAAAGTCTTCAGTTAGATGCTTTAACCATGAGATATACTTTCCCACTAACAATATCTTTTTTTTTTTTAGCTTCTTCATAGTACTTATTCAAAATGCTAGTGCATTCAAGAACTTACCACTTTCAGAAGAGCATTAACATGGTTAAATAATTTGTACATGCCTTGTGTCTTAATTACAGTTAAGCAAAACAATGCTTAATTATGTCTTTTCATGGGATTTTCCCCCCCTTCTTTTTAAAACTTTTATACAAATTTATTTCTATTTGTTACGGTCTTTTGATGACAAAGTGCCCAGAATTAGAAATAAAGACTGGCAGTCCTGTTGTTGCTGAGCTGCACAGAGATAGAAATGATACAATACAGCTCCACTGGCTGTTTTTTTCCCACTACACAATCACATAGCACATCCCTTTCTCATTTGCTGTCCCTGGTTAGCCACACTGCGACTTCAGCTTTGTCTTTCTCATTGATTGTCCATGGCTTTGAATTTCATTTTACCTTTATCTCTTCTGTATTTATTTCTCATCTTCTTGCAATGCTTTTGATATTTATTTTTTTCATGTTGGGATTGCTAGAAAATTTTTATTGGGGTGATGTTCACTTTTACTTCAAGACTGACAATGCAGATGAAATCGGGGGAAAAAAATCCAACAGAAATACCCTTTTTTTAGTTCAATCTGATTATTTTACTGTTTATTTCAGTTTGTGATCTGCTTAATATTTTCCAGCAATACATCTTTTTCCTCTTGAACATTAATTTTGAGCATTCAGGCCTCAGAGGTAAAAATACATAAATTGCACTGAAATTATGAGAAAATCTGGAACGGTTAAATGCTGCTGTAATACAAAGTTGTTTGAATTGTCCTCTTGACTCCTCTTGCATTATTTTCTTCCTATTATATCACAATGGCACAAGCGCATATATCAAAAAAATGAGATGAGTCAGAATCGTAACCATCTACTCCTCCCCCACGTCCTGTCAGTTTCTTCATCCCAGATTAGTGTCTGTTGGCTTGGGAAGCAAAGAGGGAGCAGATGGACCACAAAATGAGATTCTGTAACCTTCTTACCCAATAGATCTGCTTTCTGCGTGTATTCAGACATATTTACTTACTGTAGTGACAATTATCAGTTTTATTTCTTTCGAGAAAACCAAACAACTTCAGCTCAGTATGAAAGAGTGCAAACTAAATTATCTTCTGGCACCATTGCCATCCATATAATTTTAAACCAATTAGGAGTTACATGGCTGGACGCCGATCTGCGTTTTACCTGAATATGCCCATTAAATCCGTAGACATGCCTAGGTATAAGGGGACAGACACAGTGTGTTCAGTCTGTGGGCTCTAGTTAACTTTTTGTTGTTCATAACACAGGTCAGAAGAGCATAGCTGTTTATTTCCTCTGATATCTTGTTTGAATATATGATGTGAATGGCCACATGAAGAATCTTTTTATTTGCAAATGAAAGGAGATGGATACAAAAGTAAGCAAGTAATAGTTACAAAGCTTCAAAATACATCAAGTAAAGAACTCAGTTTATGCAGAAACTTACACGTTTCCTATGCCTCATCTCAGATGCACCTGTTCAGAGCACTGGATGTATTATAAATGAGAGGGAAGAAATGTTGTTAGCTAGTGTTTGGTTAAGGTATAGCTGTGCATGAAAGCATCTCACTGCTCTCAGACATGCAGCGTGTCAGTATAACCATACATTGGGCTCATCCTGAAGATCCACTGCAGTTCGTGTGATCTTGTAGCAACGCAAGTCTACAAGTAGACCTTTTGTATTAGCGAAGCACTGTAGGTGTCATCTGGGATAGGAGCCACCAGTCCTGAAAACACTGAGATGAGACTCATCTTGCTTGTTATAGCTCTCTAAGGAAGAAGGTGCTCCATCTCAACTAGCTGCCAAGGCTCCCTGCATCGTCAGCTGAAGCAGCTGGGTGCCTCTAAGGAAAAAATCTCTCTGCCTTAGGCAGCCAGTTTAGGAGAAGATAAATATCTTTCCAGATATACTGAGCTCTCGTTGTTGATTGTAAAAAAACTCAGGGAGAAAAAAACTGAGAGCAGGACACCTATCTTTTAGATGACTCGGGCTGGATGCAAAGAACCAAACGTGTTGTGACACCGTATTTTGCCAAATACATCGTGACAAGCTCCTGTAGTAAAAAAAGTGCCATCACTCGCACGCTGAGCAAATGGGACTTGTCCAACAAGTACATGGCACACATATGGCCACGCACTGGAAACACTGGGTATCTTCCTTAGGAGAAGAAAGAAACATGGCAAACCTAGCAATTAGGACCTGGAGCTTAAGGAGTTTTAAGTAATGGGGAAAATAAAACTGAGAGGTAAAGACTTTGTGCACACGAATTGCCTGGCTGCCTTATACGCACAAGCACATTGCCAAGACCTGCAGGTGTTCAATCAGGCTGCTTTTATTTGAGGTGCCTAACATGGATTTTGAAACCACCACGTAGGCAACCCGGCTTGAAAATTGACCTTAATTTCTTCTAATTGCATGTCTTATTCTTCATTATTTTTCTTGTTAGAGACAGAATCTTGAAAGGCGATTCACTAGTGCAGCTATTTTTGACTCATCGCTGACTTTGTCTTACTTCGTGTTATTTAATGGGTTCCAGTGGCCATATGCTGCAGAGAATCCTGGAACAAAGTGAGTAAACTGGGAGGCATTGCTCGGAAGGATAAATTTCACAGTTGGAAACACACTTAATACTAAGCCTTCTAACCAGTTTTTCCAGAAATCGCAAGCTTGATTGCCATGATATCTGAACATGGCATTAGCTACTCTAATGAGGAAAATAATTGATATGCTATGGAAATTAGGTCTAATTAGATCTTGTTAAGATAAATATCTCAGTTCAGCTGAAAACTCGAAGAGATACATTTTGCAGCATTTCGGATTATAAATATGACCTTTGTTCTTCCCCCCCACTCTGTGTCTTTGGTTACTACTGGTAGAAGTGAATATGAAAAGCCTTATCAGAGTTGCAGCAGTCTGTATGCACTTGACATGGAAAAAGTGACAAAGATGCTAGATACTTTAAATCTTACATAGCTTAAATCCCACCTACTTTTTACATCAGCTTCAGATAAATTTCAGGACTATGCAACAAAATGTCTCCTTCCTGTTTATATATTTTCAGATCCACAGCAAACAACGCTTTTCAGTATGCTTCAACGCTGTTTTCAGTGAGTTTAGAACAATATGGATGCCACTTTGAGAGAGTGCACCGTCACCAGTGATGAGAGGAGGGTCCTCAGCCCAGATGGGCTCAGTTTAGGGCTTCTGCCTTTCCTGGCAGGGATTAAAAAGGGGAGTGAGTGGGGAGGGCCGAGTGGCCACACCTGGGGTGGGAGGAGACTCCAACAGAGCCCAGGTGCTCTGCAATTTGAGGGGAAAAAGGGGGAAAAGGGGAGAAAAGGGGAGAAAAGGGGAGGTGGTGGTGAAAGTAAGGGGATTTTAAAATAACTTTATTTTTCAGAAATCTTTCATAATGCACAACTGCAGTTCATGGTTTGCTTTGCCTCCATGCAGAAAGAACAAACCCATCAATACTTCATACAATAAAGCACAATGGTGGCTATTACAATAAAATCTTCCCATAATTATCATTTTGCTTGGTGGGAAAATCTGTGATTTTCAGATCAAGATAACAAGTTTTAACAACAACGAGAAAAAAACGTTCTGCAAGAGTGAATTTTCTCCCTGTATACCAGCAGACACCACCAGGATGATGAAGGGATGGGAGCATATGCCCTACAAAGAGGGGCTGAGAGCCCTAGGGCTTTTTGGTCTGGAGAGGAGAAGACTGAGAGGGGATTTAATAAATGTTTATAAATATCTGAGGGCTGGGTGTCAGGAGAGAGGGGACAGGCTCTGCTCACTTGCACCCTGTGATAGGACAAGGGACAATGGATATAAACTACAGCACAGAAGGTTCCACCTCAACATGAGGAGGAACTTCTTCACTGTGAGGGTCACAGAGCACTGGAACAGGCTGCGCAGAGAGGTTGTGGAGTCTCCTTCTCTGGACACTTTCAAGATCCATCTGGATGTGTTCCTGTGCAACCTGTGCTAGATTCTATGGTCCTGCTCTGGCAGGGGGGTTGGACTCAATGATCTTTGCAAATTATAACAAAATGTAAAGTCCATTTAAGTTTTAAAGGAGAAAAAAAAATCCCCAAAATCCCAGGTTGGCCATCCAGAAGGTAACTAGACTTTGTTGGTATTTAGTCTGGGAAGATGACTGACAGCTAGCTGTATACTTTGTGAGGTGCTGTGAAGCAAAGAGCCAGTCCCATCTTCCCCCTTCACTGGTGGAATTGATGTGCGACTCCAGACAGGCATCTGCCTTGTTTTCTTCCACCTTGCACAAAACACAGATCAAAAATCTGTATGGTCCCAAAGGCCTTCAGTTTCCAGCTTGCCCACTGACAGTTGTTCCACAGTGCGAAAGACAGAGGTGTCAATGTTCTTTAATAATTTTAGTGTGATGTTTTCTGATTTTCACAGAATAAGCTATTTAAAGTGAATCTATTAAACATCTGTGTTCAGATATTATGTTTTTCAGAGCCCTCAAGCTAATGACGTACAAGCCCTAAAAGCACTGTATGCATCCTTTAATATAATTTTTAAACACACAACATGCTAAGGAGCCATTTTCCATTATTTGATGCAATTCCTTTGCCATTAGCCTGGCAGAGCTGGCAGCTTTAGCCAGATGCTTCCATTCCCTGCAGCCACCAGCTTGCCTTCTGGGGAGCAGGGTGTGCTGAGGGGTGACTCTGCAGAGCAGTGGGGACAACTCCTTGATGCTTCAGTGCTGCTGAGAGCCCAGAGGCATGGATAGAACAGGGGACCAGGCTGGGCCAGAGGGATTTGTTGATGAGGATCACTGCTCCAGGAGGCAGATCTACCAAGTGGTCCCTGGAAGGATGAGTATCTGATGGTAAAAGCCACAAAAGCTTCTTCTAGGCAAAGGCATTCCCCCTGAAAAAAAAAAAATCCATCTATGTGTCCTATTCTTGGCAGATCTTGAGTAAGGGGAAAGATCTGATGTTTGCAGTCATGGTTCCTCACAGATTTTCTGTGTCTTGATAAATACATACCTCTGTCCACTGACATTTTTTCTTACAAAGTGAGTGCTGGAGAACCTGTAACAAGATAATGTATAATTTCCCAGGACAAAGGTGAATAATAAGTGAGTAAAACAAGATGACTCATCATATGGTCTTTAAATATTAATAAATTAAATATCCATTTGCATTACTCACTTTCTATTATTAATGTATTTCCCTTCTTTTATTCTTGGTCTGTCTGGTCATTACCAGTATTCTGCATCTTCCATTTCAGAAAATACTTACAAGCTTTGTAAAGATTCCTAAAGCCCCCAGGTATAGATGTACACACAGTCACTGGAAGAGACACCATGCAGACCAGCAGCAGATGTATGTAGATTCTTCAGCGGGCGTCTGTTGCAATGATTTCACTATGTAAGTCACACGGCACCGAGGCAGCAGTTGCTTTTTTTTTTTAAACCCTCTTTACTCTTTTTGTGACAAACCTAATGATTGCAGAAATGAGAAATCAGCCTGCAAACAGTCCAAAATTAAATAAAATCACCCCCACGCTAGACTGTAACAGTGGCAGATGGACAGAGGAAGAAAGTGTATATAGTCATATTTTTTGCCATTATGGTATAGACCCTTTCAGATTGCAGCAAGCGACTTGCCATCTGCAAATCTGAGTCTTTCCTTTTCTGCTGAGGCACTGATTCAAGAATCATGATTTCTGGTTTGAGTTAAAGTATCAAGTGGTTTATCTCTCATTTTAAAGGCATACTGATCTCGTGATTTTACTTCAAACACATGGGAAAAGCATCCTGAAAATTTCCCTCCATGTTCTCCTTAAGACAAAACCCGAAGCTAGGGGCTCACACTTAGGTATGTGGTGAGGTAACGGGTTATGCACATGAATGGCTTTTTGTCAAATAGTCTCTTATTGCTCTTGTTCTCATGGCTTTTGCTTGGTTTACTCTATGGGGAAATAATTTGCTGTATGCCTGTATGATGTAGATCACACTGAGTGCCTTCCTTACTGCAGTATACATACTCAACAGCAGCAATAAGTGGTTTTAATGTTGCCCCTCTGAAGAGAGAAGAATCTGACCACTGTATAAATGTCATTGATTTTTAAAGGCTAGATCATGTAAATAGTCATTGATTTAGTGAGAGTGTCAGTTTCATACAAATTTGCAAACAAAATCTGGGCACATTTTAAAAACCCCCTCAGTGTGTCACCTCACTGTTGTTTTCCACAATTTTATCTGACCATGTTTGCAAAGTGATGCTGAGAACATGACTATCATAGAGCTCAGACACACATATGCAAGTTGAATCTACCAGGGGGGTTCTGATGCTTTCACATATGGGCAGGGAGTTACTTAATCTAAGGGTCAGGACTCTCACATAGGTTTAAATTTTTTTGTTCCTCTGTGTAAGTAGCAGTAAAAAAAAACCTCTCTTTTAGGGATGAAAGCCTATTTTGAACTTGTCTTCTTAGACATGCAATGCAGTTCTGGCAATTCCCTTTCAAAAGCTGCTGCAGTATACATTGCATTGCAGTATTTCTAATTTTCACCAAATCAAGGTCCCTCTCAGAGAGGCAAAAAGAGGAAAGGTTTCTTTTGTTAATCATATATGCAAGAGTCCTGTACAAAATAAAGTATTAAATACAGTAATTACAGTAATTTTTGTTAAAATATTTCTACACAATAAATGTGTGGCTTGGAAAACTCTACCAGAAGCAAAAGAAAAACAATCTGTAATGAAAAGATTGAAATCAGAAGCTGCTAATAACACTGAAGGGAGCCCAGAAGCCAAATTAATGTTTCTACAAAGAAATACTTTCCTACACCAGGCAAATTCTTAGTAAGACTCTTACCTGGGTCTTTATATACAGGATTCAGATTTCATTTTGAAGCATGCTTTTTACAAACTGTTTAGTGTTCATATGTCATTACCACTGTTGGGCCAGATTGCACCTGGCATCGATATAAACAAAGCTTTGGCAAGAATTCTTTCCTTTGGGATGGAGACATCTGATTTTCAAGCTGAAAACATGTCAGTGTTGCAAGACACTCCAAATAGCCTGTTTTACCAGTGCAGTAAATTAACCCGCCTGGTGTAGTGTTAAATGCTTTACAAACATCGACTGAAGGGGAGGGAGGGAAACAGCAAAAAACAAACAAAAACATTTCAATAACTTGTTTGACTAGGAGCAGTGAAAAAGTACAAGCAAAGCTCGAAAGGGAGGGGGTGATCCTTGGAAGGCAGGAGAGCAGACCAAATTTTCTGAATTTTGTCTTGTATTCAACCCAGAAAACGGACCGTGGCATGGGGAGACATAGAAGGAGCAGAATGAGTTATAGAGATGACGGAAAAGGCATTTTCATTTGAAAACAGATAAGGGTAACAGCAAACAGTGACTCTAACTTATCATTGCCTCATCTGCAGGAGGAAGGCTTTTTGGAAGCTGTTACATGCAAGTGGTTCACCTTTAATGCTGCAAAATGCTGGTGGACAAAGACTACGTAGGCAAAACAGAGGATAAAATATTAGGCTATCCCCCTTGCTTCCCCATTGTTCAGGATGAAAAAGCTGAACTGAACTTCTGGGCACACAGAATTGGCTGAGTGAAAGCTCTCGTCGCTAGATCGTGCATTTGTGCTAAGCCTGAATGGTCTAGAGGACAATGGGGTTCAACCTGCCTGTGGCTCTACAGCGATTCTGCAATATATATGTGAAACTAGAACAGACAGAAAGTAGGTCCACATGCGTATGGAATTGCACAGCCACCTGTCCTGAAAAGCACAGGCAGAAGCAGTGTTCTTAAATATATATACATATATATATATATGTTAGACTGAAGCCCTTTTGCTACTCTTGTCTTGCTGTTTTAATTATCCTGATAGCCAACTATTTACCAACGTGCATGTAAGTGGTCTAGAATAATTAATTAACATTCATAAGCATTCATAAAATGTGACAAAGTTTACATTAGGGTGGGTGATAATTCCCAAGAGTATTACATTTGTGTATTAGTAAGATTCAGCATGATTGATTCTTGCTTGGCCAGCAGTAAAGGACATAGCATCCACACTGGCAGAAATTATATCTGGTCAACAGGAAAGAAATACTGGCCAAGAAACTGCCAACACAGAATCTGAAGCTGTGAAACCTGGTCAAGAAGAAGTAAAGCCAAATAAGCAACAGATGAAAAATTATCTTAAAGCAAAGATCAAATCACTCGGTTGGAAATGAGAATTGTATTGGAAAACGTGATGCCAAGAGCATGAAAGGACATAGGAATTTCTAACAAATAATAAATAAACTGTAGTGCTGAATACAAGTTGTGGGGTTTTTTTAATGGACCTTAACATTAAATTCAAAAGCAGCAGACAGGTTTAGTATACTCAAAGACTTTTGAACAATAGCAGAGGTCTTATAAACCTTTTAAGCCATTTGAAAGAGAATGCCCTCAGAAAATAAGTGAAGTTTTCTAGATATAGATCAAACACTTGACAGGCAGTATGAGGACCACTTTAGACTGTACTGGCCACACCCCATCCCAAGCAAAAGCAAAGACACCTTGACTAAAAGAGGACCTGAATGACCTGCTGTATCCAGCAGCATAACCACACACTAGCACAAGTGTCACAAACACACTAGCAGGGACAGTGCCTCAGTGGCCAGATGGAATGAGAAAATGGAGCCAGGGAGCTTCCAGAGGTTGCAGGGGCTGCTGCCAACAGAGATGATGCTCAGTGGTGTGCTGGCAGCGGAGGAATTAGCCACTGCCAAAGAAAGGGAAGGGAGCATCACCTGAGTCCCACTAGGCTTAACCTACACCTGATGCAGGTGATGGGAATGGAGATTCTGGCTTGAGAAGGTATCTCTGAGCACTTTGGGGGGAAAATTACCTTCTGTTCTCAATTATTACTGAGGCAGTCAAAAAGCATAAACAGGTTTAGCAAGTAAAGCAGAACAGTTTCCTTCAGAAGTGTTGGCTAGGTATGTAGGACATGCTTTTATCAATCCCTTTTGGCAGGTCTTCATTCAGACCAAGAAATAGATCCATAATAAGTCAAAAGAACAAAAAAATGTTAAATTCTATGCTGTGCTGTGCTAAATACATATTTAGTCCAGACTGTTATACAACAATAAAGAAAATAGAGAATAAATGTGAGGAGGGGAAAAAAAGGGCAATTTAGTGGATGTCAGACTTGTAAATACAGAGTTTCATTTTATCAGTGTTGTTTTAAAACTAATATTATTTAATAAAGCAGCAGTACTGTATGAATGCATTTATACTGCTGTGAAATCCTGATTGTCCATGAAGTTCATTCACATAGGAAAATAAATTACACTATTAGCAGCATTCTGGATAACAGATGCATGCCAAAGTTTTGCATCAACTTCATGTTATTGGTGTCAACTAAATTCAAAGTAATTAAGCTGGTACAAAGGCAAGGTCCAGGCTGGCCCCAGCATTTATTAAGAAGATTTGTTAAGAAATGGTCCAAAGTCAAATCCATCTTATTAGTCTTCTATTGACATTGCATTTGGTAGAATCTGCCTGATAAGGCAGAATTTGAGCTCAAAGCCTGATGGACTGCTTGAAGTGGATGAAATCAATGTCCAGTTTGGACTTGGACAGATCTAAGCATAGGTGACAAAAGCGTGGGTGAAGCCCACACATGCAGACCTAAAAAAGTGTTATGAAGGGACAATCTATGTGAAGGCAAAAGTTGTGTTAGTCAAGTAATCAAGGATTTAACAAGATACCCTGTTTCCAGATGCCCTGGTCGGTTATATTGAGGTAACATTATGGGTATGGAGGTAAGAATAGGGACTCATCATGATGGTTGTTATGGGATGCAGGCGTTTGCTTGAATCCCTTCTGCTACTCTCCTTGTTAGCACAAAACCAGTGAAATGGTAGGTGTTTAGCTGGCTGGCTCTGATGGAAAGAAACAAAAACAGATCAAGAAGTCTCTCTTTTCATGTTGCCTATCCTAGCTGTTTATTGTTCTCCTTTGCAAGTCCAAAAAAAAATTTCCTACTCTCCCACTCAGAAGTAAAATAAGCCTGAGTTTTTCTAATATAATTTTGTCAGTGATCCACTTTTTATCTTGGCTTGAGATATACTTGCATTGGAAATTCTCGCATTGGGAAAATGTGGGGCACAGAATGGGAATAAGCAGAAGAGGCAGGAACTCCTTAGATCTTGCAGAAATAAATCTATGTTGATTTTTCTTGAGGAATACTCACTAACCTTACTCTAAACTTCACAGGTATTGCAGAAGCCACACTACAGAGCACTTTCTCAGTTAGCCTAGCATTTAAAAATAATTGATTTGATTAAAAAATAATACCATTGAAGAAAAGCTTAGGGAAAGAAATGCCACAAGTTCCAGTAATTTTTTCCACTGCAATCAGGAATATCTAATTGAGGAACTTAAAACAGTTTTAAAGAACAAAAGTAAACAGTTAAGATTTCTTGTCTCTACATGTCTTTAAAGATGTGTATTGCATTGTAACAGTACAAAACACGTATTAGTTTTGTACCAAATCCATAGAACAGGCAGAGGGGATATTTAACCTAGAAAAGCACCACCTTCTCAGGTCCCACTTTCAAACTGGAGAAAAGCCTCTGTTCCTTTAACAGTGATCATAGGTCTTGACAAGGAAAATTCATATTGTGAGGTTTGGTTTAGACTACAGAAAACAAGTGAAGTAATTTCTAAAAGGTCCTTACTCCTTGCCATGAATAGATTAGTCATGGAGTTAATATTTTATATGAGGGCTCAATCTCTGCCTCAGCTAGTCACTGTTGATGCGGGGACATGTGGGACATGGTGTTCTGGTGCTTTTTTCCCTCCCCCACTTTGGGGGCATGGGGGTGGAAAGAAGAGATTGCAGTTGCTTTTATACTGCTGCTTGTCTTTCAAGGACTTTGCCAAGAGTGAACAGCTATCACTACTGGGCTTCATCACGTCATTAGGAGCATCTCTGAAAATGCTGCCTACATGAGGTGCTAAAACCTGCATTTGGGGTGGAGTGGGATGTTTGGATTCCTCACCCCAGTCATCTGTCCAAGTGGCATCTCTATCAGAAGCCTTTCTGGTAAAGAAAGAAGAATAATTTCTAGCAAAATTCAGCATAGTCAGGTGGGTCTTTGTTAAGGCAAGCACTGGCTGAGAAATACATGTATAAAACAAGTTTGCTTTGCAGGAAGGCAAGAATTCAGTCAATTTAGTGTGAAACTTGTTAGATCAAAGTTTCCTGTGTGAACATCCCTATGGAGAACTATCTGTTCACTGCCCTTGGCATCTACTTCTTTCAAGCTTCTAAACTTGAAAACATCTAGAACTATACTCATGCTCACCCATGGAAGTAATTACCAAAGTTATGGGACTACTCCTGCAATGCTAAATGCATCTGATCCAAGGAGATATCCCTGGTGCCCTCTTCTAGAGGGGCAGAGAGGCTGATGTCCACATTGCATACAGGCAAACCTCTAGACCGGACTGACTGCAGTGACAGACACATAGCACATGGTTCTGGGGCTCCCTATGACACAGAGTGGTGCTTTGGTGAACCTACAGTGTGACTGGTTTTCTGGGTGTCTTTTATTCAGTTCCAGCAGCTGAAATATGAGAAGTGTGTCACATCAACGTGGGGGAGGTTAACCTTTAGCTAAGGCTATGTGTGCATGCCCTGGCACACAGCAAAATGGCATTTGTGAGTGCTTGAAGTTTGTATCTTGCTGGAGCACCATCACAGGACTCAGCAGTGTGGAGGCAGATGAATTTGGTGCAGTCCTGGCCCTGCTGCTATTTGGATGTGATGCCTGGAGAGATCCTTCTCTAAAACCATGCCTGTGTTTTGGTTTGGAGGAAATAGATGATTCACTCTCCCAAAGGAGAGCCTGGATGTAAATGAGAAGTTGTGGCTTGTGGGCAGTTGGAGACAAAGACCTTCAGGTGAAGCTGAGAGCTAAGTTATCTGATGGTATAGATTTTCTCAGAGGGACTATAAACAGAAATTGATATTAATGGCATGATTTCTGAAGGGCTTGCAGCACTGCATGACATAATCTGTGCTTTTAAAAAAATGCCTATGAGATTAAAATATTTAGGAAGTTCTTTTCTAGATGGTGCAAGAATCCACCTGATGGGAGAACTTCTTGGTGTGCTTTGCTCAGTGTAAGACACTTAAGTGACTGGTTAGTGTCAAAAATCCCATGCTAAACTTGTTGCATGTAAACACATGCATCTACAGGGTGACACCACTTAGCTTTAAAATATAAATTAAAAATGAAGATAGGAGAGCTTTTTTGCACAACCATTATTTTACTGTGGACAGGATCTGTAAACACTTAGGCTTAGAGAGTTCTGTGGGGTTTTGCTCGCATTACAGAATATTAATTTCCTAATTTATCAAGACAGATAAAGTACTTCATGAAAACTGTGATGAGAGCTGTGGTTCATCAGTGTTCTTTACAATATTGACAAACATGCACAGTTGTTTCAAGTTTTCTCTTTGAAACACCAAGTTTTATTGGGACTGCAGGTGAAATGGGAAAAGTTCCTTCCAGAAATGAGTAAGGATGAAGGAAGCCATGGCACGACTGATCTGATTTTTCACAATGCCTTCTTCGTTCCTAGGGGCTTCTGAGCTGCTTGGAGCAGGCGCTGGCTCTCTGGCCAGTAGTTTTCTTTCTGATGAACCTTTTTTTTTTTTTGCCTGTGGTTTGCTTTCAACATTCCACATTGTTTAATGTTTACCTCGTTTGGTTTTAATTTTTTTCCCCCAAGTAATTTATTAAATAAATGAGGCAGTAATTAAACAACACTTCTGATGATACCCATTTGCAAATCTTCAAAACATTTGATCCCTATCTCACTTAGAATCACCATGCCTGAAATCAGCCACTGAATGGGGATTGATAGTTTGAGAAAGCAGATGTATTTTTGCTGGACACCAATGTAATTTATTATCAGCATTAACAAAAAGATGCATTTATGAAAGTAATACATGGATACTGAAATGTATACATTTTCCATAATAACTTATTACCTTGTGCCAAGTAAATATACTTCAAACTAGAACATTTTAAATTGAAAATAAGCATAATATATGGTTACATTCATGTGCCAGATGAAAGAAACATCTAGCCTTTGTTTTTATTGATACGTGTGCTCTCATTTCATCATGCAGCAGCTCATTTGGACTGTCCAGGAAGACTAATTAACACTAATGCTTCTAAAGCATTTTCATTTGTGATGCTAATCTGTCACAAAACCAAAAGCATCCTCAGAAAGCCAGGGAAAAAAAGTAAAGAGGCTGGATCTTGCAGCCAGCTTAAATTAGTGTTAGCTTGATTTGTCTTAATTGAAAGGTTGTTTACATCTCTTTTGTAAGTGTTTATAAAAGTTGGCAGACAGAAGAATAGCTGCCTACGTACAGGAACAAAATTTTCTTTTATCGAAGCTGTATATAGGACTAGCATTACAAAACCTTTTGAAATGTTTCTGTACACATAGTCTTAAGGTATAAGCCTATCTCTGTGTTTATGTATATACACACACACACACACACTATGCTGTATTATTTTTGCTACTGAGGTATTTACGCTCAGTCCTCACGTTACATGAATATTTCTATGTGCCAATTCATTACAGCAGCCTACTGGCCTCTGTGTAAACTTACATGGGATGCATGCAAGCTGGGAAAGCATCTTAAACACAACTTGTAAAAATGTCTTTCTCTTGCACTAGCATGTACATCCACATATCCCCCAGCTCAGCAGAAGTGCTCACATAGCTGAGCACCACTGAATTTTTAGTGGGATTCACAAGGGTCCTGGACTGCTGGTTGGGTGGACCTCAGGTTCTTGTTTTGAGGTTCCCCACCTTTACAGCATTCCAGGACAGGCCAGTAATCAAGTAAAGAAATTGCCCAACTCTGATACTGTTGGATAGACCCCATCTAGTATCTTCAAGATCCACATTGTCCACACTGGTAGAGGCAGGGAGAGGCTTGCTAAGCTTACATGGCAGCAAGCAGCTCCCAGCTATTAATGAACAGCTTTTAGAGATCTTGTCCTTTAAAAATACAGGATAAATATTGTTGATAGGTGCACTGATGTGTTCCTTGACCTTAAATGAAATTCTAGGAAAATGGGCAAAGAAATTAAGATTCCTCAGCAGAGCATAATTAAATTGCAGCTCAGTTCATAGTGCTGACCACCAAAGTTTGCTTCATTTTTGTGTTGCTAGACCATGTAGTGCGTGTAAAGACAATTAGCAGAGCAGAGAGAAAAGCAGCAGATGCTAGAGATGCACAGAATTAGATGACTCATTATGTCATGAAGAATCTCTCAGAAAAGTGAAAAGGTTGGTATAAAAAAAGAAAAGGCTTGAGTAGACAATTATGAAAGAAAGAAGGTTTCAGGAATGAGTAGTGGAAAAACCAAGAGTCTTGCAATGCTCTAAAATGTGTGTATTCCTGAACTGCAGAGGAGAAACACTGCATGATGGAAACTCTATTATTCTTCCTCCCCATGCCTGCCCCTTCTTTTCTTTAGGATTACATGGTGGGCTTGCCATGTTCCTTGTTCAACCAAAAGAAAATATGTTTTAAAACTTCCTAAATTTTTTACAAATCCTCAACTGAGTATCTGCTCAAATATAACTATAAGAAATCATTTAAGAACCACTTCCTGAAGGCTTTATGATATATGCATGTTGTACAATCCATTTTTCAGCCTAACAAGACTAAGTAGAAATAGGTATTTGCCATTTCAGATATTTATTCTCACGAGTACCTGATGCGTGTAAGCTGGAAGGCAGGTCTTGTGCACCAAGCACCTCCTGTTCTCAGAAACACTCTGCTCCCTAATTACAGTTCTCTTTGTTTCCTCACAAACAAATGCAATTTGTCTTCCCTTTTGTCAATCTCATCTACGCATTTGAAACTAAATCAAGTATCATTCTGTATGGCATGACTTCAGTGACAGAGAATTAAGCATGTAAAAAATGTCAGGCTTTCCTCCTGCAGAAACTCAGATTTGCCCCAAAAGTGCTGTGGGTATATATGTGTGCTCCTGCAAAACCTTATTTAAGAGACACAATCACAGAACATGCACTAATACAAATGACAAAAAATTCAGTGATGTCAAGTCTGTAAACAAACCACTCCAGGGAAGTAACATTAACACGTAATTGTATGTTTTTACCGTGTCAGACCTGTCACAAAAAATAACTTGAATTGTGATTACAGTAATTAATTTTTCCTCTGCCAATTGAAACATGAAAACTTATTATGGCAATGAGGATGATAGATTCTGGCCTGCCATTTTAGCACATTGCATACTTACATTTCCATATGAAGCAGTATTACCAAAAGATGTTAACAGGGGGAAATCTATACATAAATATAGCTTTGAGTGTAGCCACTATCTTTACATTAAGATACATTGAGGAAAAAAAAGAGGGGGAGTGGGGTGTGGAGGAAGGGAGAGCAGATAAGACTAGGCAAGAAAGATAAAGGCCAAACAGAGATTTTGTCCCTAAAATCAGGCAGGTCTGGAAAACAGTGCTGGGAAACTGGTTTGTATGGTATTGTACCAGTTTGAAAAGAAAGAATAAAATGCAATTTGTCTGTCTGCTGTTGCAGTCTCCAAAATTATGTTAATCTGACCATCTTTGCTTTGTTTCTGCTGTATAAACACTGTGTCCAGGGTGAGTGTGTGCCCAAGCTTCCAGCTCAGTGGTATTCCTTCTGTTTTGAAGCAGAAATTTTTATGTCTTGACATGTAACTCAGAGGAAAAAAAACGCAGGGGGAGGGGGCGGTGGGAAGGTATAGGGAAAAGGTACGGATTCAATTGGTAGGACAATATGGTAACACTGCTACCAAAGGCACCTATTTAAGTGCACCTATACTCTGTAGCTTTATAAATAAGCCTGAGGGACACCCTGTTTGCCACCACCCCTTTTCCCTGAGTCTTGCACTCTGCCTGCCTGATCCCATCCGACAGTAGAGCTGATACCGCACTAATCCCCGCAAGTTTGGGACTAATGAACTAACTGCTGGGCTGCCGCCACGGAGCTTGGTCCCAAACTATACTGTACTTCACACTCGATTTATTCTCCAGATGGCGAGACTGCGCAGCCCCGCCGTGAGGGACCACCTCTTCCACTGGAGTGTAAAAGTGGACGGATGTTGTTTTCTTTGCAGATTTGATAATTCAGAGCTAGGAACTTGTGAGGGTGATTACTTATTAGGTTTAATGGGTGCCAATCGAGCTGACAATACATGTATTCTCATCTTTAATTTCAGTGTCTGTGTGACTGTGTGAGAGCGGATTTGTCAGTGATGTTGCGTCACTGAAACCTTTATCTTCTCCAGTTGGCGTAGCTGTGTGTGATAATGAACATCTTCCTGTGTCCTCCTTAGAGTCAAACAGAAGGGATGCTAAAGTAGCCACCCTGACAAGCATTTTTTTCCTAGTGGGTTTTCCAGCATGAGTTGCAAAATTAATGTATTTTAATAATATAACTGTTTACCATGAAGGTCTCTGTTGTCTTTATCTCTTGTTTGGTTTGATAAAGATCCCAACCTAGGTGGGACTCAATGGGGATACAACCATCCCAAGCTACCTGGGAATGGAATTGTTTATTTAACAATCAGATTTGTTGCTTTATCAGCTATTCATTCATGACAGAGTATTATCCCACATTGTCATTCTCATGTGAAGAAAAGGGTAGATAATTTCTTTCACTGTTCCTTAACGATTCTAGTTTAACTGTCCTTGGCAGGAACTTTACATAGTGTTTGGAAAACATATTTATTCTTGCATCTATGACTATAAAGTCATTATTGTGTCAAGGACTACTTTTCTCTCTGATTTCACAATGTTGAAGTAGTTTATCTAGCTTGACATTTCAGCTTTTGTGTGGATCCTACAATAAACATAGCATCTACGTTTCTGTGTGTAATAAGGCAGAAAGGGCTCTCCCCCTTTCCTCCATGTTTTTATTACATTTAGTCAAAGGTTTTAGTACATTGTTTTATTTACCCATGAAATGTTTTATTGGAAGCCTGGCTGAGGACCTGATACACCCCACTAACATCAATGGGATTTTCTCTATTATAGGAAGGGTAGGCACCCAGTCAGCCTCTTCATGAGCTCTGCCTTTGGCAACCAGGTCCTCTCAGCTTGTCCTACAATTAAAAATGTAAATTGAATCCTGATGTGGAAACTCTAGTGACTAGAAGTATTTTGTCATGGAAAAGAAACATTTCCATTCCTGGGGTATCTAGGCAGACAGATCTAAAACATAGTGGTTCTAAGAAAATGAATCAATTCTCAACCCAACAGATGGCATGGGTGTGTTAACTAACATAGCAACATATTTTCTATTAAAATATGGGGGAAAAACCAACCCCCTCCCCATGTTTGTTGGTTGGTATAAATTCAGTGAAGTTGTTGGTTATTTTTGGGATACGTACCAGAGGGCTGCACATTTAGTTTATGTAAATTGATAACAGCAACAGCCTGTTAATAAGTGTTTTGTATGGAAATATACCTAGAAAGACACGATCTGTCTTTTTTGGGAAGGGAGTTTGCAGCCTGAGGAGAAAAATAGCTAATGAGATGGTCTACTGCTCATTATTGTACTCTGAAAAAAATCATAACGATTTAGGCTGTAAGTTTGCTAGAGATGTGCCTTGAGTTGGAATTGGATGCTGCCTTAGTGGATAATTTGGGGAGATCTTTCTTTTGCAAATTGGATCAGTGTGTGCTGAAACGGTGATAATCTGACTTTAATTAAAAGCACAAATTGGTTTGGAGTGTGTTTTTAAGCTACCCTTCTGTATCACATCCAGAAACTTTTAGCCCAGCCCTAGAAACCTATTACCCCTGGTCTGAGAAGGAAAACGTAGGGGATTTGTATTACCCAGTATTGGCATCATATGGTTTGGTTTCCCTAATTCAGGACCATTTCAGATGGCTGTGCTCTGGAGCTGTCTTCCAGCTGGACATGTTTTTAGTGAAGTGCATGCATCTTTGTGTGGCTTTCCTAATGGCCCCAGTCAGAGTCCATTCACAGCAGTTCGAACATTTTGGGTCGTATTTTCCAGAGATTACCTCTGAACGTGCCCCTCGATCGCGGCACAGGGATGCGTACATGTGCGCCCTGTTCCCGTCTGCCCGATTAACGGGCATATGCTCCCAGCCTTCTAGTAGCCCCAAGCTGAAGGCTGTTTGCTTCAGATTTCATTAACTTTCTGCTTCATTATTCCTTCCTTTTAACCAGTTAGGGCCATCACTTACTTTTCTCTAAACTTACCCTAATTATCAGGGGTCCCAGCCCTGTAAATCAGTACACTGCAGAGCTGTCTTAAACTGGCCTGGGAAACTCTGTTCTGATCAGACCTGACAACTGTAAGCTACTGTTCCTTCACACTGTTTAACTCAGACCACATTGGGAAACCGCCTCTGCTCCTCTCACCGGCAGAGATCTGCAGCCGTCTGGTTTAAATCTACTGTCATGTGCTCTCTTGCTGATTGGTATTAGCCTGGATATTAATCTTTGATTAATTTTTGTTTCCACTTTTTTCCCCTTGAGTTTACCCATTTTCTTGAAAAGCATCTCCATTCAGCAACTGTATATTGTTAAAGTCATTCCTGAACCTCTGTGAGTCAGGAGCCTTAAAATTTTATTAGCCTCATAAAAACTCTTCACAAATGAAATTACTTTTGATAAGTGTGCATTTCGACAATGCAAATTTGTTAGGGGCAGTTGGTGAGAGGGAGGAATTTGGGGTTGAAATCACAGTTGGCAGGAAGCAGGGAGCCCAGCACCCTCCTTCCCCTCACTTATTCTTCTCCGGGCCAAGAAACACGTTTCATTTCAGAAAAGCATGCGAGTACTCTTCATGCAAATCAACTATTAAACAGATTTGTAAATCTACATTCACAGAAGCAGCGATCAGCCATGGGAAGCACATGTCTTTGGAGACTTCATTTTGTGCCAGCAGGAGAACAGCTTTTTATGCGGTTCAGGAAAAATCTCCAAGTTATTTTGGCGGTGTTTTCATATACGAGTTGTGAACTCTGCCACAGGCTTTAATAAACTTCAGATACTTGGGGAAAAGGAAGACTTATGTAGCAAAATCAAAGAAGCATATGTACATCTGTGCTAACTGACATGCAGGCAAAATTAATTATTTTATTCAAATTTAATATGCCATTTTTGTGAGTGCAGACTGTTAGTGCAACATGTTGTGGACAGTATAAAGATTTGTGTTTGATAGGCATGTTCAGCACTAGTGGACACAAAAGTCTTGTTATCTACAAGTGGTAGTGTAGAAATACTTAGACATAAAACCTGAGCGTTTCATTTACTAATTATAAAGCAACGAGGAAGGTAAAATTGTGAGGTGCTGGTAATGGCTGCTTCAATAAAAGTCCAAGAATAACAGACATTCTAGGGACACCAATATGCTGGCTGGCTAGCTTTTTTCTCATGTCGTTTCAACAGCTTTTTCGCTCTGTGCCCTTTTCTGCCGACAGAAAATACGCTTTCTTTTTCTTTTCTTGTGCCTCTAAACATATATTGTAGAGAGAAGCAAGAATGACCATTGTGAAAACCCTTGATGAATTTGACTTTGGCCAGGCTGAAAAGTGTGTTAGGATAAACTCCGTGTCCAGTGGTCTTGCAGAAGAAGATCTAGAGGTGCTTTTGCAGTCCAAGACCCTTCCTTCAAGCATGATGCTGCCAAAGGTTGAAAGTGTTGAAGAAATAAAATGGGTAAGTACTAACAACACCGTAGTTTTTAACTGAAGCTGCTGGGCCAAGTTCACACATAGAAATGAGTAACTCTGAGTTATGAGGAAGGTTGTAAACATCATATAGTGTTGTTGCTTGGCTAAGATAGTTGAAAAATGCATCCATTTAAATGTTTATAAAAAGCATACACGGAACACTTTGCTTTTATAAAGAAAACTAAATTTATTTCTCCCATGGTCAACAAAGAACCAGAGTTTGCTCTCAAAAAGAGAAACAGAAGTGTCTGACTCTTCTCTTACTTTCCTAGCAAGCAAACTGACTGTCTCTGTCCATGAACCTTAGCTGCATACATTGTAAGCAGGAGATGGGGAAACCATGTTAGCAACATATGAAAAAATGAGTTGGGGGGAAGGTCACTCCTTGGGGCAACTGGAGGAACAAACAGGAAGCTTTTAACTAGTGTTTTTAATTAGCACAGATATTATTTCCTGAACAGTTCTCTATTTCTTCCTTTTTAATTGCTGACAGGTGTGTTTGTATTTCACGACTGACTTTTCAGCCAATAAAATCCTGAAATGTAAATGGTTGGCATGTCAAATTACTTAAGAAAACTTTGAAATAGGCCTAATTATGCTATAATTGTTTAAATTGTCAAGAAAGGGGGATGTTTGTTTAGAATATACCATTATTGCTGTAACATGCCAGTAAAGGAATAATGCTTAATTATTCACTTCTATATTTTTGAAAACCGCTAGCCCAGCAACTAGCATGAGTGCAAGCTGTGATGAAAGGCAGGCAGATGTATTAGGATCTATTTTAATCTCAGCGTCTAACCTTGATCAAACCACTGAGATCAGGCATGAGTGTACAATGGAGCAAATATGCTGGGTACGTGACAAGCCCCATCCGTTCTGTGGCACTGTCCCTTTGGCCTCTGAGGCTCTTGATAGAAGGTACACCATCCCCTTCCACCAACATTTAATTAAATTAACCCGAGTATACCTCTCAGGGTTTACAGCCCTGTAAGTGTTAGACGTAACTTGTCAGTAATGAATATTCATGATTCCAAAATGGCAGGACCCTTGCTGCCACCAAGTAGGTTTTGCAAGGATGTGGGATGCAGATGCTCTTTGTCCCCTCATCCCCTTCCACCTTTCCTCTTACTAACTCTGATTTCTGTCATGGAAAACAGGCCAAACCACAACAACTTCTGCCTCATGGTCCACCTTTTGTGTCCCTTCCACTTTGCCCAACCTTTGCACACAAAGAGCATGCTTTGCTTAATACTGCAGCTTTCTCTTCCCAATCCTCCCAAAAATTCACTCCAGCATGATTTTTCAGCCTCCCAGAAGCTGTTTATTTCCCCACACACATATCTCCCCCCCTCCTTCATTTTTATTTATGTGCAGCAGAAAACCTGGAGGCTGATGCACAACTAAAAGATGGGCTTACTTGTTTTCTTTTGTGTGAGAATCTCTTGCTTTCCTTTTGTCCCTAGTGTGGGTACTTGTTTGACTGGCATGGCTTATTGGACTATAACAAGCGTAACTCTCCCTCCTTTGTGGTGGGACAATTCTCCCACAAATCCCAACCAGTGTGCATTCTTCCCGACACACTATTGGGTGTGCACTGGAATTGAAAGAATTGCTGAGGCCTTGCTACTTCATCCCCTCCCCAGGCTTTGTGGGTTTTTTTTCTCTCCGCCTTCTTTTTTTTTCCCCCCTTTCTCCCTGAAATGAACACTTTACTGGGCCGGAAACATTTAATCGTCTCCTTTTGAGGAAAAAATAAATTAATTGAAACTTCTCCACTCGTTACCTTTTGTATTGGTGTTTATTGCAAATTTTTTTTAAGAGAGAGGAAGAGGGACAATTTAATTAAATGTGCTTTCTTCGTTGTTGTTTTATTGTTTATCTTCAAAACAAAAGATAGCAGAAAATCCCAGGAGTGTGACTTTTAAAATATTTCAAAACAAAAGAAGAGCTCTGCTGCTTTAACTTGTACCTAAAATGTAAACACAGTAGCAGTTTTTACCTTATTTTTTTTTGTTTTTCCTCCTTAGAAAATAAAAATCATATTGGGGTCTTAAGAATAGATGCTGATGCCATTGTATTACCTCATTTTCTCCATTTTCCTGGATGAAGTTTACTGCTTTATGTCACTATAGTACCTTCTATACTGTATGCTTGCATGTGTGAATTACATTGATTACTAATTTTTAACTCCTTGCACATTTTGGGTGGAATTCTCTTCTCCAAAGAAAAGTTACTGAGAGGGCCACAGTGATGATGCAAAGCAAGGATGGGAAGGGCAGAATTCTTCATCGAAGAAATCTGTGGTTTATTTTGGCCTAATTGTAAAGTTACTGCAAATTGCTGGAAAGCTTTTTTTTTTTTTTTTCCAAGATCTGGGTGATTAGATTTTCCTTCTTTTGGGGAGGGGTGGTGGAGGGAAGCTAAAAGGGGAAATAACACCTCTAATCCAGCTTCTGGTAAATAGGCTGCCAGCTTTTAAAATGAGTTTCCTTTCTATTAGTCAGAATATTATGCTAAGCCTTAAGCATTAGTTTTTTATGTTGCCATAGCAGCCTTATTCCTGCAGGGTTGTGACCTGCGATGATTACAGTACAAAGCTTATAGGGTCTTGAAACCCCCTTTGAAGATGAAAAGTCTTTGATGGTTTATATTTATGCAAATCTCTTAGATATGATTTACCCAACTGAGACTGAATGGAGAGATGATTAAAATTCCCTTTCCTTTGATATCCATTAATAGTCAAATATTCCTTAAATTTAAAATATATGCATGTGTTATTTTTATCTTTATTTACTAACATATTTTAACCATACCTGCGATATATTTATCTCTGCACAAATTACTCAATCTGGACAGACATAATAGATTTACAATATAGGGCTGAGGGTTCCCCCCCCCCCCTTTTTTTTTTTTTTTTCCTTTTGAAAGGGGAAAAATCTGTGCAAGAGCTTTTGTATGTTTCCAGATGATAGATTTTGGAATTTGGGCTACCCCACTGGCAGCTCAGAGCTAGCTGTGAACTGGTCTCATGGAAAAAATTGGCAAGCTTTGGTCTTCAAAGAATTAAACTTCCTTTTTAAGGCCTTCCTAGGTAAGCTAAAAAATTATGAAGAAAAGCCTATTGAACAAAAGGGTAACGGTGCTGTAATGAATAATACGGATGCCACTTAGAAGGCTGGAGAGCGCTTCCAGTGATGGCAGTGCTGGACCTGAAACAAAACTGGACCTCAGGTACAGCAGCACTTCATTGTTTTCCAGGGCCTGTGGATTTGCATTTCACTAAGCCAGGGTGAGAGGTGCTAAGCCTGGATTTTTTTTTTTTTTTCTGGCAAACCAGCCTCTAAACTTAGAAATGTATGGGAATGCTGCAGTTTCAGGTCACAGGCCTTCTATAAAAGCTGCTGTAATTTTTTTTAATTGTAAGTTTTGGGGTGGAGAGGGGTGTTTTTTCTGCCAGGTGAAAATTTGATGTATTATATATAGATGTAGACTATTTTTTTTTTAACTTTCTGATAGCTCATATTGTCTAGTTTTAGTTTTCAGACAAATTCTTACATCACCTAAAAGGCCGAACACTTGCAGAACCAATGAATTTTATCCCCTTTGTGGAAACTGCAGTGGGCTTGCTCAATTTTAAGGTAAGCAGGTCTTGAAGTGTTCGTATTTTGCCATCTCAGCAAACTAGGATGAGTGGAATACTCCCCTGTCTCCCCCTACTTTCATCAAGGAAAAGAGATTAAAAATCCCCTAAAACATTTGTACATTGAGCTCTCATGCTTGGATTGCAAAGGCCTTCCCAAATTGAAAATATTTCAGTGACAAAACAGTTTCAGACAGTCCAGGATTAAAAACAAAGCCTCTCTGTTTTACAGGTACCATTCTTAACATACTTGGGGCAGAAACAAGCTTCTCCAGAAGTCTGGAATATTCACAGTGTTGCAATACACTTGGCTATTTAGTAGCTATTAAAGGCAACTTGTGCATAGCATTTAATTAGAAAAAAAGAATTAATTGTCATTTCACTATTGCTAAACTGGCATCTTTAAAATAGTTTATAATTACAACCAAATTTCACATTATTATTTTTGTGTGTGTATGATGGGGTGTTTAATGATAAGGTTAGAAGTGTAATTAACTTTGAAAACAGCAACTGTCTGAAGAACATGCTTCTTTTGTAAGATAATCGTAGATGGGATCTTCTTTTTAAACTGCATTTTAATATAAACTACTCCCCAACCTTTACCATCGAGTCCAGGGTTTTCAGAAAAGCAAGGCAGCATGATAATGAAACACAAGATTTCATGCATGCACCTGGAAATCAGTGTTCCCCTCCCAAGCTCTAAGGGAAAAGTTTCAGACCAGCTGAGGAGGCACACATCAGAAATACCTCCAGAAGTACCGGCAGGCCTCACAGGCAACCTCCTCATCTGATACAGCCATTTCTCTTACAACACACTCTAATGTATCTAGGAACATAATAAAGCAGTAACCAAATAGACACACTTGTGTCTGGTGTGCATGCACAGAATTAAATCATATTTTAAACCACCTGAGATTTTCTTCAGCTACAGTATTTTGCAGTGGAATTTTTAATCCTGTAGTGCCTGATGTTGGCAGGAGAGTTGCCCTTTAAAACAATTTCTTGTCCCACCGGCTGCCATGGAACATCCATTAGTAAAGCTGGTAATTATACCTGTCTTTCTCTCCACTTACCTTAGCCTTTAAAAATATTACTATTATCCAAACATGGATATAAAACAGTAGTGTTTCGGAAATGCAGTTCTTCACAGAATAGCAATTTTTTTCTTGCTTTTATTTTAATACTTTCCTGCAGTACTTGTTGCATTTATAACTTCCTTAGCTAGTGTTTAATTACATGTAGCACAAGACTTTAAACTGGAAATCTTGTAAGGAATCCTTATATCCAATACAGAATCTACAACCATTTTAAACCAATCACATTATTTATTTAGCAAAAGAGATTCTGATCTTTATTTCTATTTTTCACGTAAATACATGTCAAACTAGTCAAATTTAATACTTTTTGTTTGCTTTTAAGCAGTGTTTGGCAAATGTTTTATTTCATATTATTACATAGATACCTGAGGTAGTGATCGCAGCAATACTCAGGGCATTATGTCAACCAGAAGGTAGGGAATCGGCTATGATGTTCTGTATTTATGCAGTCTAAGCATATAGGTGCTTAGGGAAAGATAATGTTTTCTCTTTTGCTGAGTCATTTTAAAGCACAGTGGCTTTGCTTAGTAGGAGCAATTTTATCTGAAGGATTTTGGTAACACTGAGTCGCTGTAATAGCCTCTGTAATCACTCTGCGTCCATCATTTCTGCAGAAATTAATATTCTGTTCTCATTTGAAGGCTGTGTGTGAAGAGGCACTAAGAAAAGGATCCCAGGTTGGCCTTCATTTGGACGCAGTTGTCTTTGGAGGAGAGGATTTCCGTGCCAGCATAGGTTGTTACGTTACCTGTGTGTTTGCTACCGGTGTTAACCCAGGGCACTTGCACGGCAGAAACCCGTTGTGATTTGTGGCCCATTGGTTTCCCAACAGCAATAATTAATGACAACACTTGATTCTGTATTTTACATTTTCACTTTTCTCCTCTTTTTTTTCAATGCAGAATGTATCTGTGGCAAATTAAAATGTGGCTCCTGTGTTTTACAAAGCACTAACATTTTCTTGTGCTCCTTGCCATGCAGCAAAAGCACCGAAAATTAGTGGAAAAAAACCCCAAAACCTGTTGAGTAATGAAAATTGTTTTAAAATATGATATCCATAAGAAATATACACATTCTTTTGAGAAGCACTTTTACAGTCCTAAAATTCTGGTGTCTTTTCATGACAGTTAGGTTTTTGCCATCATTGCACAAACACTCTGATACATTCTGCATTCATAAATTTACTTTATGTATGTCCCAGGTCAATACAGCCACGTATTCATGAGAAAGCACTATTAGCCTTCCTTAAAAATAAACAAGTATTGCACGATTTCTTTTATGAGAGGCCATTTAACTTCTTATTAACCTGAATCAGTTTAAAGATAAAAGTGCAGATCCATTAACATTTAAATTAGAAGAAAGTACATTAATGTAAATATTAGCATTACTTTACTAAAATATTCCTTACAAACTGGAAATCTGTGTCTAAGCACTGACCCTAAAGAAAGGTAACATACAATTTTTTCTTTTTTTTCACATGAGCCTTCACATGTGCTTGTTGCTTAGCTGTTGCCCTGTGAGCATGTGAAGTTTCGTGAATACTTTTGCTTCTTCTCAGAAGTCATCTGCCATCATTTATTTCATCCAAATACTAACGCTTAAATATTCAGCTTAGGACATCAGTTGTCATGAGAATCAGAACCAAGCAAAGTGCAATTCTGTTCTCAGTGTGAATTTTTTAACCATTTAGTTGTACCCAGCTTATCCATTTGTGTAAACCTTCTCTTGCTGTAATGCTTCTCACTGTATATGCAGTAAATAATATAATTAAATAATCACTTCATATTAGTTCCAAGTCAGCAGTTCTTCCCAGCCAAAGTTTCCACTGACTTCAGGGCTTACAAATTTTGATTTGAATTGAATCAAAATCTAAATTTTATATGCTAGTGTTTAAAGATATTTTTTAAGATATTTTTTGGTTTGTTGTTGTGTTTGGGGTTTGTTGTGGGCTTTTTTGTTAAAACAGCTCTTTCTTTTTTTTCTTTGTCTCAGAAGAGTAGCATATTATCAATATAGCTTTGCACCCCTCTTTTGTTTTCTAAATTAATTGAATGAAATCTTGAATTTTCCCTTTTGTAACAAGGGCAATATTTTTTAAACAAAGGTTTAAAACACTCCTGTCAGCTTTTGTTTGTTCTCCTTGTTTTCGTAGGTGCAACAAGCAGTAAGGAAACTCATGATATTTTATATGCCAGGCAAAAAATAGTAGTCACAGCAAAGGCATTTGGCCTTCAAGCAATAGACCTTGTTTACATCGATTTCCGAGATGAAGATGGGCTCCGCAGGCAGTCAAGAGAAGGTGCCTCAATGGGATTCACTGGTATGGCTGGCTGCTGATGTCTCAAAATAATGCATAGCTTCTTCAATTTAAATATATTGCTGCACTTACTTAGAAAAATAACTCGAGTTTTATTTCAAGTCATTTATTGAAAAACTTAGTCATACCAAGCTCTTCTATGTTTATTAGCACCCATAAGATTGGGGCTTGAAATTTTGCCTGAAAAGCCACAGGCTGCTTTTTAAAACCACATCTCATGAAGCGTGTGACTGTTTTTGAAGAGGAGTTGAGGTAGAGGCTGTGCACTGATTCCTCCCATCACAGAGCACGGGAGAGGCGATACTGTACTCAGTGATGACCAATTGCTTCTTAAAATATGTGGTTCCCTTTCTCTATCTTTTTTTTTTTTTCCCCAATTTAAAGACAGCTGCTAAAAAATGCTTTTTAGGTGAAGGAGTTGAGAAGCAAATCTCATATGCTAATTGCTAAGGGAAAGTTATTTTCTTATTATTTTCTTTTATTTGTTTTCCCTCTCTTGGCTCCCCTCCCAGTAAGTGCTGGTGACACCGATGGGTATTGGCAGCAGCGTGCTTCTTGCCCCATAGTCCTGTAATGCAGCCTGTTACCTGTGACTGGTGTACCAGATCACTTGGACACCCTGGTGGGACGGTGCAAGCCACCAAAAACTGGGGGTTTGCAATAGGAATCATCCATTTGACACATGCATTAGAGAATTCTAGCACACAGGACAAACATTTTACATTATTGGACTCTGACTAGCATTCAGGATATAAGTACAGTAATAGTACATCTCTTAGGGTTTTGTCACCAAAGGCATAGGTCCTGGTGATGCCATCTGGCAAACTGTACTTCTACAGTTAGTGATATATGATGTCTTGAAGCACCAAGCAAAAAAAACCCCAAGTGTTCTTTTAAGTGATCTCAGCGTGACAGTTAAAGAATAGTAATCAATGCTCTTGAGCCCAAACTCTGCTTTACTGTCTGTTAAGCTTCAACGTTTGCAAAACCAGATCTTGTTTCAGAGGCAAAATGGTTAGCTCCTCACAGCTACATTATCCATGTCCATGTGGACTTCCACCCTTCATTCATCTGCAGCTGAAGTTGGGAAAAATAACAGTGCATTTGAATGATAGCACCTGCTGATGGCTACCACCAATATTTCCTATCTTAAGGAAAGGCTTGTGTTATGGAAAAACATAAGCATCTGAACCTCCTGTTGACAGAAGATGGAGTTGCAGATGCCTAGCACCTTTGAGAGAACTCTTTTTGAATGCTTAATGTGTATTTAAATACTTAACTCAGGCTGCCAATTTAGGAAACGTAGAAATGCTCCATGTAAACAACACTGATGGTGGTTTGCACTCCACTGACTTTATGGTGGAAGTTGTTTGACATCAAGATAGGATCCAGAGAGCAAACAAATAGAAAGGTCACATGTGAAAATACAGGGCATAAACTGAATTTCTAAGATGGCCGAAGAGGTGTCTTGCCTTTCCTTATTGGGAGCAATAATCTGTAAAAGGTACAGACTTCATTAAGGTGAACTCACAGTTCCTGTTCTTTGCCTCCTGCACTTCCACAACTATCATCACCACATTTCAAAAATCCAGTAAACAGCCTGACAACCAGTCCAACCATAACTAGAAACATGGGAATACTGACTTTGCTGATTTGGTTGTCAACAAAAAAAAAAATAAAATAGGAATTAAAAATTAAATATCTGTCTAAGTCAAAACAAAACAGCAGTTTTCAAATTTTTGGTAAAATAAGAAACAAATGCACATTTGAAGTTGATCCAAAATGTTTCACATGTTCATTTTATTTGCTTTCACTTTATCTAATGTTTTTGTAATCTTTCTTGCTTATTTTGATTAAAATAAAATGTCACTTCAAAACTGAAAGCAAAACAAATTATATTCCAAAACTGTATAAATGAAACTTTTTGGGTTTTAATTTCCAGGGTAATGTTCAGCATAAAAAATTACAAATGGGTCTTAGTTTAATCCATGACCTTGTATAAAGCAAAAGTCTGCAGATCATATTTGCCACTGACAGTCCTGGGAGTAAAATACTGGAATGTCAGCTTGTTAACAAGTTCAAAACATACAATTCTTGTTATTTTTAAATATTTAAGATCCCTTCCACCTACTTTTTCACAAGCAATCAATATTATTTAAATCAACAGAACTAAAATGAGGTGAGGCTTCCAAATGCTTTCTTAGCTGAAGAACACACACTTACTTGCCTTCACAGACCAAATTTACCACCTTCAAAACTAATTCAAATCCTAAATAATCAGCAAAATTTTATTTCCTTAGATTTTCCCATATTCAGATATAGAACAGTAGAACTGACCTTAATGTAATCAAATATGTTCACTCAGGATTAATAATTAAGTGAAATAATACAACAAAGAATTTACCAGCTAGTTAGTTACTACTGTCACCTTCATTGCTTATTGTAGCCTAGTTATCTTTTCTGGTTATCTTAAAATCATCCTATTTTTCCTTCAGTGAGTGTGTTTACATAAAATTAAATGTTTTCAAATTTAATGTAGCCAAATTAGTAGATCTGTTACATGTATTTTTTTTTTTTAATATATTGGGGGGGAGAGGGAGAGGGAGTGTACAGCTATATAAATCCACACTTACACACCATCATGGTATTTTACAACACCAGAACCCGCAGACATAAAGTCAGTGCATTGCCTATATAAATGGTCATCAGTTTGAGGAATATTTGTGCAAAAATGAAATAACCTTGCCATGAACTTGAACAGATGATTTAGTCATTATAGGAGTATGTGCTGCGTGCTGAGAAGTCAGATAGAAATACAAAACACTGGAAGTTTCCTCTTCTTTTCAGAGTCTTTTGTAAAATACTTTAAAATAACACCATCATAACAGTTACCTAAAAGACTTGACAGGTATTGATTTAAAGCACGATATATCAAGTGGTACTGTAAAAAGGATTTCATGGTCATAAATTTTAATGTCTTCCAATTTTGCACTCTCTCAGTAACTTGTCAATAACAACAATTCTGTTTAAAATATTTGCTTCATTCCTGCATGGCATTGCATCTATTATGCAGTTATTTGGATGCATAATCTGTGACAAAAATCAAACTATATATCAAAAGTTAGATTGTATCCTCTGTAAATTGTTCAGTAGTGGTTTAATGCTAAAAAATATAAATTACTGCTACAGGTATTTTTGTCAAACCAAATCCTCCTATAGAAATGTTTTACACTTTAAAAAATCATATATAAACTTTTGTTTGTTTGTTTGTTATAATTGTATAATTGTAGATTGTCTTCAAATACAATTTAAAATATATTCGACATTTTTCTCAGAATGTTAAGCTCCTTAGGATCTTGCAGGAATTATTTGTACACTCTTCCATTTTAGAATTAGTAGTTTAGCTGGGGAAAATTTGTTGTGTTTAAATAAGGAACATCATAATCTTATTAATGATGACATTTGATTAAACTAACTAAAAATAAATTGATCAGACCTAATATAAACCACATTGGTTAAGAAAATTTGTCTCCGTGTCATTTCTTTCAAAAAAATTATGTAGTTCTTACTGAATGTTAAGCTTTTATCTAATTTAAACAATTTTTAAAAAAATAGTTAGAAATTGAAATTTTGAATTGAATACTTGGATGGCCATAAAAATCATAAACTAAAAGTTTTTTCATAGCAATGAAAATATAAATGAGCTACTCATGGATAAAAAAATACTATTTCTTTCTCACTACGTTAAATAGATAGTGCTGCTGCATCCCCAGATTTTGTCTGCACTCCAGGTTATCATTCAGACCCAGTGCAGTCTGATAAAAATAATCCCAAGTTTTTTGCAGTGGTTAATTTCATTTAAAATAGGTGTATCTCTCCAGTCACACATGAAACTTCTTAGACCAAGTGATGGGTTGATTTCTAACATGCGGTTGGAGAGATGTCAGTGAGAACGTGGGAGCAGCTCCCGTTGCACACAGGAAACCTCCTTAGTTTCTGAAGCTTCAAACTTCTGGCTTTGCGTGTAAAAATCTCGCTCCCGCGAGAGGCTGCAGCGTGCTGCAGGACGGCACAGCCGTGGGACCCTCCCTGTGCAGGGGACTGCTCACTTGATGGCAGGTTTGCAGGATCAGGCTCATCCCTCCAACTGGTGTGGCTGTCTGGCACGGGGGAGAGTCATTTCTTCCACAGGAAGCTGGGCATTACGGGAACTTCTTTTTTATTAAAACACTTTGAATACAAAGTGCAGAAATCACAGCAGTCTGTGAAATTCCCTTAGAAATGAACTAATAATGTCAAGCCTTACACTGTTAAAACTGTCAAACAAATTAGATATGTGTTTGTTTTAAGGTAGCTAAATACAGTAACAGATTAAAATGGATTATGTGGCTGTCTATTCACATTTGAAAATCTCTCATATATTGAAAAAAAAGGGCAACATCAATTTTTGTTTTCTTAATGTATGTTTATAAAATAAATTATTTTTAAAAAAAAGTGTTTCACAAAACCTGGTAGCTGTTTAATATGCTGGTGACTAAATATATATTCCAACCTACCTGCAACTGCTAACTATTGCAACAACAATTTAAACAGCATCGATGATTTTGTGATGCTAAGCTGGTACTGAGAATTTAGGGCATGATCGTTAGGTGATTGGTAACTTTTCAGTCCTACAAATCTCTTGCCATCTCCTTCAGATCTCATTTTCTGAATGCATTTTAACATAACTTAAGAGTGGCTGGAGCTGTTATTTGTATAGTTAAATTCAGAGATGCTTTGTACTGAAGTGTTACTGACTGCCCCAGACAAACAATTGCACCTGAAACGACTAAGAAATGCATGGATTGAAATGAGGAGGGAAGAGAAAAAAAAAATCTTGGGTTCTTTGAAGCAATATTGAATGCAGGCATAGTTCAAGATATTTTTATGCTTAAAAATAGCCAAAACCTATCTGCCTGTTGTCCAATTTAAAAAATAATAAAAGAAATCAAGTAAAATAATTAGTTAAAAGTGCAGAAAAGTCTGCGAGGCATATGAGAGCCTCAAGTGGTTGGAACATTTTGCTTGAACATCTGTTTGTCGATGCGTGATTCTGGTGTTATTAATCTTCTTTGTAGGTAAGCAGGTGATTCACCCCAACCAAATTGCTGTTGTCCAGGAACAGTTCTCTCCGAGCCCTGAAAAAATAAAGTGGGCGCAAGAACTGATCTCTGCATTTGAAGAACATCAGCGATTAGGCAAGGTAAATATTTTGTTAATATGCCATAGTGGAAACCAAATTTGAGTAGTATTTAAGGGTTAGACAGATTGGTGACGGCTCTTTGCATTTATCTTACGAACTGTGCTGTGACTGAGAGTAGTGCTCGTGAAATCTGTGTCTGGATAGGCTACAGAGTGTATATTTATTATAAACGTGTCGATTCTCAATATATTTACAAACATATCAGCTATCTTTTTCTGCTGCCCGTTTTAACTTTAATTCTTTGATTACAGAGCCTTCTGGGCACCTGCATCTCTCTACAGCACTGGTGAATTAAAACTGCTTCTCCAGTATGCTGCAGTATTGTGGTGTTTCTGTCACAGGAAAATATTTGCAATCAAAGGGCAGGTAACCTGGCAGATGAGTTGATCTGCTTGTGCAGACATCATTTGTAGAAAGAAATAAACAGATTAGTAAGCCTTGGGTTTTAAAAGAAAAAAAAATCTGTGTTGGCAAACCTGTTTCTCTTTTGAGGGTTTGATCCTGCAAACACCCCTAGTAGTGAGCAAATTTACTTCTGAGCAGAACTGCTTGCAGATTGTGGCTCTTAATCATTAAAAATGGGAATGTTTTTTGTACATTTGTACCAATTGCTGGACCCGAAATTTGGATAGAGGAGAAAGCAGATTAACACTAGAATATGATTGTTCCTAATTTAGTGCATCATTGAGTCTCACGTTTCCTGCTCTGTGGGTTTCTGCTATGTAAATATTGCGGTGGTGATGCACAATCTGTCTCCACTTTGTGCCAGTAATACTTAAATTAGGGGTCGCCTGAAGGAAGATTTTATGCTAGTTGCAGCATTGTCAGTTAATTATCTTTAAGGTTATTTGCTATAATCCAGTTTGCCTCTTTTTGAAAGGAAAAAAAAAAGAAAGAAAAAAAAAAAGTTGCCACTAAATATGTTTATCTTAGTTGCAGCCAAGCCTGGGCTAGTTAAAAAGCGAAGTCCCAATGTCAGAACAGGGAGCGCAGATGCATGGGAATGGTTCGTGTGTGCTTGTGTTGCATTCGAGTGAGAGACAAATCTCTTTGGTAGTGAGGTTTATATGTAAGATTGTGCATAGGCTCTCACCTTTTATCAGATGCTGTATAAAGCATTTCTGTACGTTTCTCTCTGGTGGGTAGAAATAGACTGGTGCACATGCCTTCCCCCATTCCCCTCCGTTTCTGGTACTGCAGTTGTTGTGCATTAGAAATGCTGAAAAGATGAAAGCAGAAATTATGCTTTCATCTCAGGGTAGCAATGTGGCAAGGTACTTGCTGTGCTCTACCCTTCGCTTATCACATCCCCTCTATGGTACCTAGGTGTTTCCAATATGCCCATGACTACAATATTTGGGTGCTGTCACAAGTAGTTACTTCAGGCTCACTATTAGGATGCTGTATGCCTGTATCTCTTTCTTCCATTCCCTCGATTTTGAAATGCAGCTTCGTGCAAATGATTTAGAAATAGAGAATATATGATTGGTTTTGCCCATCACTTCAATTTACAAAGCTTGGCTCTCTTACAAAAGGCATCATTATAAACATCCTGTCGGTGCAAACGTGTAGGCAGGTAGGTGTAGAAAGAAGGAAGTCAAGTGATACACTCAGACAAACGTTATTTATATTTATGATGTGCATAACACTATTCAGCTGAATTTAGTGTCAGAAACTCATCTAAGGAATACCCGTGTCACACGAACAATCGATGGACTAAATTTAACTCTAAACCCAGTATACACAATCACAGAGTCAATTATGTTTAATGTTGAAGAATTCTGTATTAGGCAAGCATTAGTCTTTGGATTTGTTTTGAAGCTGCTGTTCTACTGACACAATGCTGATTTCTTGCTGACATCAGCCGTTCAGCAAGGTTTTGTTTGGATGTGGGGGATTTTTTGTTTGTTTGTTTAATAAATGCTTTTAAAATAGGTTATAAGTTTCTATAATTAGCTGCTAGAACAGATTTGGTGAGAGTTTATGGTTTGGGCCATGTTTTTTTTACCAACCAGGTTGCATGCTTGTTATATTTTTGCATGTAGCCATCTATTAATAAAAAAGGACTGGCAGGTTAATGTGTGAACTTCTGGATCTTATATCACCACCATCTTGCCAGACTTCATAGCAAAATTGGAACAATAGTTTTCCATGTAGTACTACAAACTTCTTAATTGAGTTTCAGTAAGAAGAGCTTGGACAGTCTGAATACTTAATTTTTTTTCCAAAGCAAATTTATCTCACTGAGGGGATCTTCTTGCTTTGCATCCTGGCGACATGCTAAAATGTAAGTAATAACTCTTCCCCTACCACCTCCTGACAAATACTCCACGCAGCAGCTTCAGTAATCCTTGTGTCCTAATGAAACACCTCTTCTGTCTTCCTTTTCCTTTTATTATATGAAAGAGTTCATGTCAGTAAGACTGAAAATATAGTTGTGGTTAATATGGTTGAAACTTGCCATGTTATTAATCAAAGTTGAAAGCCTGGAAAATATAAATGTGAGGGATTTGTGCAGCTGTTTGTGTGGCAGACAAGTTACTGGTCTGCGCTCTCTGGGATAATTATTAATTAGGTTTAAAGTTTGATGCCCTTAGTCAACACATTTTTAAAAAATGGTAATAAGCTATTCCAGTTTGAGAGCTACAATTGCTATAATAATTTTCTTTGAGAGAAGGCTGAACCAGGCTACTTCATTCTGGAGACGTATGTGCCCCAAAATGTGAGTACTGAGGTCAGAAGTAATTAGGATCTCGTATGAGCACTGTGGATCTGGAGATGCTGTGGCAGTGTCCAAACAGAAGGAAATTAGAGAGCCAACCAGCTAGACAAAAGTATTTGGGCTTGCCTTACAGAGATAGTCCTGTATGAGGGATTGTTTTGGTTTGGCTTCTAGATTGTTGGGGGGGGGGGGCTATATTTTTAATCTCACTCAAAAATAACATACCTAGAAATAAATAGTAAATTAGAAGACAAATGTTGAAGAAGTACGTTTTGTATTTTATGCAGTCGTTTATTAAGTGCTCTTTTTTATCTAGAACTTTGAGATCTCAAAATGAAGTGTTTAAAAAGAAAAGTATTATTTCTGCATCATTTCAATATTTTTCTAGTAGAATTGCATTACTAGGAGAAAGGATTTTCAAAATTTTAAAAAGTCATCCTAAAGAAAGTAGGCATAACTATTGGGAAATCTAAATTGAAGATAAATGTCAATGTGCTCAAAAATTAAAAAGAAGGTTAATAAAGCTTGTTCCGGTCATCTAAAGGACAGTTTCTGTTCTGAATTTCTGAATTATTTTTGCCACATTAAACAGGGAAGTGACCTTATAAATCTATTGACTCCAAGGGGGTAGAGTTAGTGGGAGAAGTTACTAGTTTTTTTCTAGAATAAGGTCTGACTTCTATCAATGAAGGTACAATAGTCTTTACTATGTGAGTAACTTCTACATTTGCATTACCAATACACCAGATACAGGAAGATAATCTATATATAATTAGTGTTTATATATGACAAGAAAGCAAGACATTGAAAAAAAAGAATTTTCGAGCCATTCAGCTTCTAAGTACGTCAGAGACTATCAATTATCGTAATGAGATCTTCCCAAATCACCTGGGTTTTTAATAAAATCAGACAGAAAGAAAAGCGGAAGAGTGAAGTAAGAAGCTGCTTGTGCATTTATCTCATGTTCTAATTAATAAATGCTTTCAAAGCACCTGCACATTAAAACAGGGACCTGCTAAATGTTGCTGTGGAGGTCACCTGTCAGGTGAGGATTATTTTGAGGTGAGATAAGTAATTCACAAACCCAAGCTCTAGTATGGATAAAATATTTTATATCCTGTGGGGCAAAACAGAAGAAATAGCTGTACATGCCACATACAAATGCAGAGTGCTTCTGGGAAGACCTTTAGCATATGTTTCTTGCATTATATTCTGTGCCATTGTATATCATGTTCCCAGTGGCTGAGGAATAATATATACGAACTCCAGCTATTTGACAAACTATACAGTTTCTTTTATGGACCTTTCCAGGATTATGAAAAATCTTAGGAATGCATTTATTTACACAGCATCTACCCAACAAAGGAATGGAAATTTCCAGCAGTGGCTCCCTCATAATGCTCTTTGTTTAGAAAAAGCTACCCCAAGCCACTGTGTCTTGGAGACAATGTGCCCTCATGCTTGGGCCACATCCAGCTCCCACTGCCACCCGGGGAGGTCTCTCCTCTCCGCCCTCTCTCTCCTGGCAGTGTTGCAGCCCCTGGGAGAACTCCCTGTGTATGGCCCCAGCCACAAGGGATCCATCCAGTCCCAATCCAGCATGTGGCTGTTGGAAGAGCAGGACCATGCTCGGGGACAGCAGGCTCCTCTGAGCTGCCTCCTGAGAGGCAGCTGGAGCATCCCTCTGGCATGAGATGGTGTGGGACCCCACTGACCCACAGGGATTAGATCATGCTTTATAAAGCATTGTATCTCGGGGCTTCATACGGCTTTGGGACTGCAGGAGCAGCTTGGCTCCCCACTCCCCCCACCCAGGACTAACTGCAGGCAGAACTCTAAGGTGACACCAGCTAAGCTGCATCTCATCCTGGGGCAGCAGGGGCAGCATGGAGTACCTCTGTGCATGCTGTCAGCCCTGGCTTTGAGGATGCAGGGCATTTGTTGTCCTTTATGTTAATTAGGCAATGTATATTCCTCACACTGCAGAGTGAGGGACTCAGGGGTTTGTGATACATCGCCAGCTTTTATGAGCTTCAGCCTTAAGAAGTACAGGCTCAGGTGCATCTCTGTGCAAAGATGGAGAGCACTGGTGAGATTCAGGCATGGGCCACTGTTGTGTCATTGGGACTTTTTTTAAAGCATCCAATTTTAATGTGAAAATTGATGAATAGAGATCAAGAGAGCTCATATTAGTTTCTCTATAGAGTTTCTCTATGGAGTCTTATGATTTGAAAAAGATTTTAGAAATGTGTTTTATGCCAGAGTTGAAGGCTTTTCTCTTAGAAAGATCCATCTGGGGCAAATGCTGAACCTGTATGACAGAGCAGAAGGGGCTATATTAGCTAATTGCTTGTGTTATACTGGTTCCTATGCTGGCACAATCAGTCCTGAGGGAGTTATGCCAGGTGGGGAGAGAAGGAGACAGATTTTACTATGCAGGGCTGCAAAAGCTCCTAAGCAGGGCAGAAACTCATGCAAAACATTTTCTTGCCAACTCCCCCCACCCCCTACTCCCCAGCAGGCATTCAGTGGCTCTTAATCTGTTTTCCTCCACTCATTAAAGACCTGCGTCCAAAACGCAGGGGCAGAGGGACTCGGATGGCGCTTTGACATTTCCCGCAGGGAGAAGTTTCTCCGCAAGCCGGGAGCAGAAGGAAGGATGCTGTGCCCCTCCATAGCCTTTCCACCTGGAGGTAGCTCCTGGAGGAGGTGGCTGCTGTCCTGGAGGACGCAGGCCCTGCAGAGGGCATGGTGTGGCACCCCTCTGGATTCCTCCTCAGCAAGGCATGACCCCTCTGTCCTTGTGGGCTCAAGGATGTGAATACAAGCACTCTGTGAGGCAGAGTGAGTGTCCTTGGTTTTAGAAGGGCTGTGCTGTGCTATGTCGGCGTGCTCCTGATGCAGGTGGTGCATTTTTGAGGGTGTGGGGTGGGGAGACATCCATCACTGCAGACACCTGCCCCCTGTTCTGCCAAGACCTGCTCTGCACCCAGCAACCCACCAAGGCAACTACTCACCTTCCAAATCCCTCTTTAAAAAGCATTAACAAGCACTCACAATCCTCATTTCAGTTTCCAAAGCAGGATCTAACCAGAGATGTAATGTTCTGACCAGATGGCTCTTTTTAAGGCTTACTGAGGGAATTCATAAGCCTGTACAGCCAAAATATTGTTTCAGTTAATTTAAGTAGCAGCAGTCTTGCTGCCTCTTCACTCCTCTCTGCACTAGCCGGCTCTTTTAGGGACCTGGAGAAGCTCTCTGCAAAAGCTCCATCAGCTGAAATAGAGACTCTCAGTAAAAAATGGCTGATCAACCCTGTGCAGGAAATTAATCTGAAATTAAAAAAAAATACAGAATACAAAAATAGTGGCAATTCCATTCTCGCCAGCAGAACCAGCTTCACTGTTATTACTTTTCTCTCCTCTGTTGTATTTTACAGCTACCTTCCCCTTCAATATCAAATGCATTTTGTGTGTCCTGTGGTCATTTACTTCAAGATGAAATTTTCTAGTCTATATTTAACAGTTTGCCTCCGTGACTATAAACCTCAAATTGATTCTAAATGAATTAATTAAGGACATAAGGGGATACAGAAGTCTTAATATTTGTTACTTTTTATTTTCCCATATAATAGTCACAATGCTTATAAGGGGGGAAAAAATGCATGGTTGGATAGAATGCTTGTCCAGGAAGCTGCTTTTGTGCTATAAAATAAAGATTTACTTGGCAGCAGCAAGTGTGCTCTCTAGGATTCTTCCATTCCCAATACATTATAAGATGGAGGACAGCAACCAGTGGAGAATATCCCTGATTTCTAGGACTTTCTTCTGTTTCTTTAATTGTATTCTTTCCTACTCTAGAGGAGTTACACAAGAAGGCAGTGACCACAAAAAGAATGAAACTAAAGAAAATGTTAAAAAAAAAAAGGAATGATAAAACCTTGTATCTGCCTTTCATTCAGGGATCTTACACAAGTTGTTTGCTCAGTAAAAGGTAGACATTTCAATATTTCTGGAGCTGAACCAAGCAGGATTCCCTGGCCCATCTTGGCCTAAATGGTTGTCCCCAGTGGTTCAGGCAGCTTGTAAGAGGGAAAAACAGCTTGTCTGGCTCACACAGCAGGGCAAGATTCTTGTCCATGGGCTGGGAACAGTAATGTCAGGCAGAGCAGAAAGGAAGGACTTCATAGGTTCTCAGTTCTTTATCTTTTCTGCCCCACTGTGGACTTGAGGGATCACAAAATCCTTCCTACCTGTAGAGTTTTAGAAAGGGCTTTTTCTGTCAGAGTTCTTGTACTGCTACTAGGGAGTTATTTGAGGTATAAATTAATTTCTCTTTCAAAATATTGTTGCTCTTTACTTCTGCACCTTTTGTGTCCCTCCTTCTGCTCCTAGAGGTAGAAGCCTACATTACAAATTGATTTATCCTCCGAACTAACTGCTTGTACTCCGGTGAAAGTTTACACTACTGAAAAGAAATTAGGGCAGTGATATTTAATGTTCTCTTCATATCAACAAAATGGCTACAGAAACTTGCTTGGTGTTGATACATTGCAGAATCCCCTTACCATCCATGTCTTTCTTCAACAGATCACAGAGACCTACTGAGCACCTCCTCTTGCCAAAAGCACATTTTTGACAAACCTTTTCAGGGATTATTTATTTTCCCCAAAGATTTTGTATTTAAGTCTTTTCTCCCATAATGTTGCTACCAAAAATGGATGAATGTCAAAGGCTTTGAAGAAGAGGATACAGAAATACATAACCCAAAAAGCTCTGTTCCTGTGTGTGAAGTCTTCATTTTGTTATATGTGACCACACTATTTATTTGGGCAGGAAGGCAAGTGCAATATTTATAAGTCACGTGATGAGAAGTTGAGAGAGACAAGGAACAAGAGAGAACTACTGCAAAGATGCTAAAAGAATGCCATAGTTGTGTGTCAATGTGATCTGGAGACAGGACAGGCCTGAACAGAAAGGGAGGAGAGACATTATCTTGTTACAGCCTGAAAAATGTGTTCGGTTGACCCAGATATCATCAAACGCTTCCTAGCAGCTCACTAACCTTTGGAAGTTCATCTCTAAAATGTGGAATTGTGACCCAGCTCTTTATGATGGCTCTTTGGCTACAACTTGCAGAAGAAACAAAATTAATTAAACCTGCATTCAGCACCATCACAGCTGTCATCTTATTTCCTTCTCTTGACTTCCCCAAAAACACGGTTTCAACCTTCTGTTTCAAGGGAAAGTCATTCCCTTGTAGTCAGGATCATCACTCCTCCCCCAGGCACAGACCCAATGCCATTTGCTGTGACCAGGACTCTCTTCTCTTTTGTTCATTACCTGTAAGCAAATCCAAGCATTCTTTTTTTAAGCCCTAAAGCAAAGATTTCCAAATTTCCTCTGCAGGGGGTTGCTTAAACTATGTGCATTTTCATTTAATCCTAGGGGAATTATCTTCTTCAATGTCATGCTTTCTAGGAGGACTCTTTGCTATCCACCTGCTTCCTTCCCTCGTCAGAAGAGCAAATCTGCCCTTCTTCTGGAACACAGCGCTCTTATTTCCTTAGAATAGTCACTGTTGTGCAAGGTTGGAGAGAACGTTGTCAGATCCAAACAGGTTCTGGTGGGCTTATTCCATGTATTTTTGTGGTTTCCATAAAGTCATAACTAGACCGTTGGGTTTTAGTAGTGGGCAAGCCACTGAATTGTCATGGAAAGAATTCATGTTTCTCAGATAACTGTGGATCAAAGATTTCCCACATCTGGGAACTTGAGGATGCTTGTTCTCCATTTCCCCTTGTGGGAGGCAGGCAAGGTTTAGACTGGCCAGCTGGCATCACCCGTTCTGCTCGTTTCCATTTAGTTTGGCATCTGCCCACAAATCCTGATACAGGTCACAGGGGTTGGAAGGGGACTTACATAATCACTTATTTAGACAACAGCTGTATTCACACATAGGTTCTGGCCCACGTTACCAGAGCAATGCGGGAGCCCTGTTTGATTCATGACATCTCCTCATGATGAAGGGGGTGGAGGAGAGAAGGGTGACTAGTTCACTGCTTCCCCTATGCCTATTTGCCCTAAGTCCTAGATACACATCCTGTCAAAAGGCAGCCAAATCTGACAAGGAGATAACTCAACTACCACACACTTATTGCATGGATTTGGTCTGCAGATTAAAGTATTGCTAGCTCAGCTGTTGAGAAAAGTAACTGAAGAAAGCCAAATATTCATCAGAAGGGCAGTAATTCCAACCCTGTGAGAGCAGAGTGCCATCACAGGCCTTCCTCTCACTCCTGAGTTTGCTTGTCTCCTGAGCAACAATCTCACCTAACTCGTGGCAGAGATATTTTGGCAATTTCATAAGCATTGAATCACCCTTATTTTAGACCTGTACTTAATGCAAAATCCAGCATCAGGTGCTTTATTATCCCTGTTGCAATTTCATGAAACATGAGATTGGCTTGCTTTTCCTCTTTTTCTACCTGCCCAGGTACCCTTTGCCAAAGCCTTATCTACTCACCAGGATCCCCTAGCACTTCCAAGCCTGGCATCTGAATTTCATGACTAGATTCCCAGTGTAAACTATTTTTGAAAAATTTGGTTATCTCTACGTAGTGTCCCAGGACAGCCTATATTTTGATAGACACAGCAAATGCACATAGATCTATTGGCTACATTCTTTCATCTGATGCAAGACTATTGATATTTTTTTTCTTTCTACTGTAGACAAGTCACAAGCTTAATGTAATCTTTAAAAATATCTTTAAGAAAGTTTTGGCCATTGTCACATGGGAGTTAAAGTTGTTGGCAACATGTGTGATGAGATCTGGTGGAACAGGACATCAAATCAAAGGTTTATTAGCAAAGGCTTGACAATGACCAAGGTAATTAATAAAAACAGCAGTGGTTCCCAAAACAGTGCAGAGAGTCCTCACAACCAGTGCTCACATTTGGTGTCCCATATGCCATCAAACAGGAAGCCAGTAGACTTTTTTGAACTTAGAGGACTTATTTTGAAATGTATATGCTTGTACTCTTTAGGAAAGCAAATCCTCACATTCAGTATAAATTCAAGTCATTAATAGATTCCAGTGGTCTGAGAAATGAGGGGTCTAAAATAACTCTCTCAGTGAGTTCATTGCAGTCATTGGGATGGATGTGAATAGAGGCACAGATAACCACAGATGGAGCAAATGCTGAGGAAAAAGCCACAAGCATTCCCAGGTGCAGGACTACATCTAATTCTTCCATCTTGTCAACCAAAGGGGCCTAGCTCATCTAATCACTGTCCCACAAGTCCCAGAACAATTATTATTTTGCTTTAATTAACTCATATACTTTAATCCATGGCTCACAGAGAATTGTGTCACATAACTATGAAGGGCCTTAAATATTCTGCATCATGGTAGTTTTAGCCAGCTTATTTCTTTTGTTAACCCAGTGTTACCTAAGGAAACAAAATATGACGGGAGTAAAACCCCACACAGTATTGTATATTATATAAAAAGGTTTCAGTGCAGATGAAGAAATGTGATACTTTCCTTTCCCTGATCTGGAAAAATATGAATGGCACCTCACCTGTGATCCTGTCCATCCCCTGTTATAGTCCAAGTCAACACAACTTTACCATCCATGATAAACACTAGCAAGAGAATTGACTGTATCATTTCTTCCCCTTTCCTGGTTCCACCAGAACATATTGATCCCCAGGCGACACAGAAATCAGGGACTCTGAATCCCATCCATTTAACTTCTAGACAGGTAGAAAAAGAACTTACACTCTATTTATGAGGTGGTCATACAGATTTACCAAGCTCTTAACTACTCCCAAAGCTTCACAGTGCAAATGTTCCTGGATGCTGCCACACAGACACACACAAAAAGAGGAAGTCTCCATGTTCCAGGAGACACTACATTAATGTGTTCTTCTTTTGGCCATGGCAAATAAGAGACCAACACTGAGATGCTTTCTGAGACTTGGTAGATGTTATTTCCTACAGGTGAAGGAAGTCTTCAAGGACGGCATATAGATATGACAAAAGCCGTGTCCCAAGATCCATGGCAACACATGACCAGAGCTGTCTTCTAAGTTGTAAAGAGCTTAAACTTGGGTAGATCTAAGTTGGGTTTGGTAGTGGTTGTATTTATCCAAAAGGAGGGTCGTAAGGTGCAAACATAAACTCTGCCAAACTGATGTGTTACAAAATTTGGTTCTGCATCTCTTCAATCTCTCCACAGCCACCTGGAGCTGCTGAGCTGTGTAAATGACTCTGTTAACTCTGCCTGATCTCTTCTCTCGTCTGTAGGCTACATCTTTGTTATCGTTTGGGGCTGACCATACTCAATTCTCTTTTTTTCCAAGACTGTCACTTTTTGCTGTTCCCTTCTGAAAACAAACAAAAAACCTCTAGCAGCTTTTTATAATTTTGGTTCTCTTCCAGCTGTTTTCTGTATTTGCCGGAAGCCTTCTCTGTTCCATTCTCGAAGCACTTCAGGACATATTGAAATTCAAAGTAGAGCTGTTAAGACCTTACCAAGCATTGCCTGAGTCCTGCATAAATAACTGTTACATTTTTTATAATGTTACTACTGTTTTAACAGAACATTAAATGTCATTGTGAATTTATTGCATTAAAATACTATATGATTCCTGGGGAATGCAGCAAATTGCATAGTACTGGGCCTGCATCATTCAGCCTGGAGAAGGTGTTCTGATACAAGAGATGGAGATGGGGAAGTGAGGACTTGATGGGCCCTGTGGGCAGCTGCAGTGACCAGGCAGAGAGAAAAGCAGATAGATGCATCTGCTGCCTTCTTGCTCCACTCTCACAGAGCAATTCAGAAGGATACACCTTTGAGTCTTTCCTCACTTGTCATTCACCTGGAAAGGACTCTTAGCTAGTTTGTATGATGACCCAAACAGGAAATGCTGCCTGTCCACTTTCTTCCTTGATTTCACCCTGCTAGTCTGTCCCTGACAGAGGCACACTGTGATCAGGCTGAGGGAAGCCAAAGGTTTTGCAAATACAAATCTCTCTGCTATGTTGTGCTGCCTTCACAACAGTACAGTGTAGGCCAGCCAAAGTGCTCACAACAGCTGCCATACTCCACAGCCTGGTGAGTGCCACAGTCACCCTCTTTCTCACAAGGCTTCAACCTCGGCATATCACTGTGCTGCTGCATGAAGGATGGAACTGGCTAAGTTCAGCAAAATATAAAATCATAGAATGGTTTGGGTTGAAAGGGACCTCCAAAGGTTACCTAGTCCAACTCCCCTGAAATGAGCAAGGACATCTTCAATTAGATCAGGTTGCTCAGAGCCCTGTCCAACCTGATCTTGAATGTTTCCAGGGGTGAGGATTCTACCACCTCTCAGGACAACTCGTGCCAATGTTTCACCACCACAATTGTAAAATATTTCTTCCTTATATCTAGTCTAAATTTCTTTTAGTTTAAAACCATTGCCCCTTGTCCTGTAGCAACAGGCCCTGCTTTCTTATAGGTCCCCTTTAAGTACTGAAGGGCCATAACAAGGTCTCCCTGGAACCTTCTCTTCTCCAGGATGAACAAGCCCTACACTCTCAGCCTCTCTGAATCATTTCAACAGGAGGCAGTGTCTTTGGCCCACAGAGCCACCCATTCCCCAGAAGGGCTGCACTTCCAGCCTGCTGTCAGGTGACTACCACAGCTGTCCACTGTTCCTCTACGGCTCATGCAACTCAAATATCTTGTACCATTAGTGCATCATTACTCAAAGACTATTCCCACCAGCAGCAGCTCTGTTTCTCAGCTGCCTCTTCTCCCAGCTCCTCCAGCAGCCTTTACCTGGAGGGTCTGTCTCTTCCCAGGGCAGGTCCTGATGGCAGGGTCCTTTTACAGGTTTTTGAAAAGGCTCCCACTTAAATTACTTATATTGTTACATGGGGAGCAAGAACCAAAGCCACCAAACACAATGGATGCAAACCACAACCTCATGCCATGCACCCATCACTGCTCCCATTCACACTGCAAACTTCTTGAAGAACAGACCTTTGGTCTCACAGTTGAACTACTAGAGGTCTAAGTACAGGCTGGAAGCATTATTGAGAAAATTAGTCAAAAAGAAAATTTAGGTCTATGACTAAAATAATCCCCAGATTAATGCTATCAAAGCAAATGGTGTTTACAGAAAGTCGTTTTCTTTATATGCATATGACAGAACATGAGCTAAAAAAGGCTAAAGGCAAATTTCATCTAGGAGAATTGGAAAAGAGAGCACAGGGGCAAAGCTATAATTACTGGTATTTCCTATCTGTTGAAACCTGTGGGTGGAAAGAAAGGCAGTGAATAGAGTATATTCCATGGAATTAAAATCAGTTTATTTTTCTGGACTTTAGCTCAATGCTGCAAATTAGCAGGAAGAAAATAAGCCTCAGAGTGAACAGGCAGAGAAGCCAACTTCTTCGTATTACTCTTTGCTGTCAGAAAAAAAGTTTTTTTTTTTCTTCAAGAATTCAAATTTCTAGCAACCCAACCTACAGTTGCACACTGACAGTGAATACAGGACAAACACACAGTTTAATTAACTCCTACTTTCTAAAAATTGCATCCCTACCCAGATTCATCATGCTCCAACTTAGGCATCAGCAGTGGTATCTTACTTCAGATCATCATGTATTCAGTTAAGCAGAAGGGAAAAGACCCTCTCGATCACGATTCAGACCACCAGATAAAAAGTGATAATGTGGTGGAGGTGGTGGTAATGTAAGGTTGATTGGTTGCTCTGTAAATAAGAAATTCTAGTTGAAGTATCTACCCATGAGTATCTGTCAGTCCCATTATTCTCCAAACTTACTTGAAATGCTAAAGCTGTAGTAGGAAATACTACTTTGAATAAACCAAGTTTTAACTCTTAGGTTTTTCATGTCTTTAATAAGGCCTGTTCTTACAGCAGCAATATTGATGTGTATTAGATTACTGTTATGGAGTGGATTTTTGTCTTAACTGTTCCGGAATACGGCTTAGCATTTAATTAATACCACTTCAGTCAAGTTAGGTAGACATGTTTCTGGGGCAACATTTCCTAAACAGTTTTGTAAACAGGTCCCGTTTTTGTAAATGAGTTATAGTTTAACTTCACTTACTAGAAACCACTGTTTAATGATCAACAAACCTGAAATGAACACCAGAAAACAATAAACAGCTTTTTCTCCTCCACATTTCTCTCACTGTGTGTGCACACACACGCATGCCTCTACTGTTTTTACCCTGTTCTTGGTCAGCCCTACTCACTGTCAAATATAAGGTCAGTCTGTGATCCCATATCGATTGCAGCAGGACATTAAAAGGGTGCTCAGAGCTTCACAGAGATGCCTTATGCAATGCTGGGGCCAGGCCTTCAGTTCTGAATTCTTCAGGGAAGGGATTGCATCTTTATATTTGTGGGATTTTTTCCAGAATGTGTCACAGCACTGTCAGAATTGCAAATAAGATTTGTGTGTGTGTGCCTGCTGAACTTTGGCATGTCTTGATGCACAGTCTTTTATCTTCAAAACCTATCTTGATGCACAATCTTTTATCTTCAAAATCCTACCTCAAAAACACAGCTGTGGATTAAAGCATCCAGAGAAATGAGGTGGGTTTGGCCTAGTTTAAAACATGTGCCTTCTGTTTAAGATTCAACTATGATTCATAGGTAATTATTTTAAACTTGTCACCATGGTGCAAACACAAAATCCCTAGAAACACAACAGGACTTCTGAAACCTGTGCTACTCTCAGATGACCACCACGGAAGCACACTGGCTAATCCACCATCCACTTGGAGAAATTTGCTAGATGCAGCACTGAGGTGGGCTTTACCTTGGCTATAGAGCAGATCTGGGCAGTGTTACCTCACTTGTTTTTTTCAGCTTTCACCCCAGCTCTATGCACAAGCCCGGCCTATCTTTAGCACTCAAGACCTGATGGCAAGGGGCAACAGCACAACCTCAACACGCCCCAGAGTTAGGAAAACTTTCCTCCACCCCACCCCAAGCACCTGTTGCTATTTCCAGGCAAAGATTTTGCACAGGCCCTGTAGCACAGCCCCAGTGCTGGAGGGTGATGCTGCCCATGGGCAGCAGAGTTGCCTCCCAGATGAGTTCATCAGCACCACCTGCACTTCCCTGCCCCCAGCTGGCTTGCATGGCCTCACTGCTCTTGGTCCTCAGTGTTTGCCAGCTAGAGAGACTGAAACATCCAGGCTGCTTGCCGGGCTTCTCTTTATTCTTTCTTTCTTCCTCCTCTTTGGAGCACTCGGCACCCACCACATTTCTTTAAACACTTTTGCCCTGTCTCATTTGGTTTGTCTCCTAAAACTCATCCAGGATTCCTGGGGGAGCTGATGTTTCTTGGATGTGTTTTTAAAGGAAAAAACAAGCCAACTACAATTTCCAGAGCTCCTCTCAGGAAGTTTATATTCTCTCTCTTCCAGGGAGCGTTTACTTTCCAGGGGAGCATGATCGACATGCCATTACTGAAGCAGGCACAGAACATTGTTACGCTTGCCACAGCCATCAAGAAAAAATGAGCTGGTAAATGAAGCTCTCACCATGGGGCCCCAGTAGCTGTTTTAAAAGATGACTATAATACTTGAGGGGGAAAAAATTAAAGACATCAAGCTTAAGCAGAAATTCACTTCCATTTTGCAGATCTGTCATAGTTTGCTTGAGAGAATTGCTAATTACTAAAACTATTTCTGACTCAAACCACTGATTGGTCCTGCAAGGCCCATGGACTGCAGGGACTCATGGCCTGCAACAAAGTTACATCAACGATTGTGTGACCTCACAAAAGTTATTCTGAATGCAGGATTATGACTTCACTGAAGGAGAAGCAAAATGTAAGCCATGGGCTCCATCAGAAGAGCAAATGAAAACCAAGTCAGTCACTTCTGTTTGTATCAACACTTCTTCCCACTCCAGTACAGAACTCTGCTCAGAGAGGGCAAAACCTCTAATAATTACACATCGATTGAAATAATTGCCATGAAAATCATGACCCTGTGCGGGCTTCCTATTCCCCACCACCCCCTTCTGTAAATGTGCAACAGCCATTAAAAAAATTGCTCGGACACTGTGGGACTCTTGACTTTCTTCTCTTTTTTTTAAAGCAGTCCCTATTCAGAGTGTTTCCTCCTAGAAGCATCCAGCCTGGGAAGGGTTGGACGGCAATAAACTTGTAGTTTTCGGAGGCACAATGCAGCAGAACTTGTGCATATGGTCTCGAGTCAGATTTACATCACATTAGGGATACGGCTACAGGTCATGTGGGCCGTGTGGTTAACGGGCTTAGTAAAGCTGTTTTGAAGAGGTTAACCCAGCTTGTAGTAAGGGTAAATAAACATAACAACCAGGCATTGTCCTCTATTCAGCATGTACTCTTATATGGAGGGCTAAAGGGTATTGAAGCTGCAGAGGATCAACTTGTGGTTGCCAGAGGACTCCAATGAAGTTTGAAACACCAACAATCAGAGATTTTGTTTCTGTTCCTCATTAAATCATGAGCTTTTGTGCTCAGACTATGAACGACTGTTCTTTAAGAAATTAACAGAATGGGAAGTTTTAAACTATGCACCAACCTTTTCATGACCTACACAGCAGCAATGCTGCTGCACTTAGACAAACACCGCAGGGAAGGCTGTTCTGTTTATTTAAATTTGTAAATAGAAAACAGTTGTTTTTTTGGTTTCATTTTTCACCACCTCCATGGCCATTTTACATATGGAGTCACAGTGTTTTATTCCTTCCATCTGCTTGCTTTTCATGCTTCCCCTCCGTCTCTGAGCAGCAATTTTAAACATTGGGGGGTGTGGGGTGTGGGGTGTGTGTATTTTTGGTTTAATTAAGGTGTGATGAAACGATGGGAGAGAAAAAAGAAAAACAAAACAAAACAAACAAAAAAAAAAAAAAACAACAAAACAAAACCTCAAACGAAAACTACTATGGAAACAGCGAGGAAAGGGAGTGTGGGGGCGGCAGGTGCCCCTGGAAATGCGAGGGGCACGGGTGGGCTCAGCCCGGAGGGCGGCGGAGTTACAGGACCGGGGACGGTCGCTCCCGAGCCGGGCCAGCACCGAGGACGCAGGCGGGAGGCGGGAGGAGGTCCCCGCTCACCGCCCCCCCACCCCGTCTGCGCTCTCTGTGCCGCCCTGGCCCGGCGGCTGAGCCCCTCCGCGTACTTTGGGGATCAGCATTGCGGGCCGACGTTATCCCCTCCACCGTGTGATCCCTTACAGCGTGGGGACCTTCGGGCTAATCTTATTAATTAAAGACTACCTGTTTATATTACGCCTCACAGCTCCACACGCACTCCCCCCAGCACCCACCCCCCCTATCCCTCCCCCTGCATATCAGAGCACCCTCTGTTATTAATTCTTGACCGACTAAATTACGGGTAAACGCTATCAAAACATTATCAGAACTAATGAGAAACAATTACTTAGAAGATGAGCTGGGACAAGCCGGAGCTGGGCACAATGTGTGGTTATCCCCACAGATTACGTTAATAAATCATCAGGTGCAAGGCAAGACGAAGACGAGGCCTGGCGCAGGGAAGGGAAAATGAGATTTATGAGATATAGGGTTTGGTTTGATTTTTTTCCCCTTTTTTTCTTTTTTAATAATAAATTTTTCATTAATCGCAATAGGACCCGTGTGGTGTGGATTGTTTTATTCCCTTAATACCGCGCCCGGGGAAGAGGAGAGGGGGAAGGAGAGAAAAGGATTTTTAAAAATAATGTCTTCATTGTTTTACTGAAGTATTAATGACACCGTGTGACGAACCCACGGGAGCTGCGCGGCCGCGGAGGTAGCGCGAGGGGTGGTGGAGGTGCCCCCCAGTCCCTCATTAAACCCCAGAACTATTAATAAGCTCTCTTGAGGTGTTTACGCGCAACCTGAATGCTTAAATAACTTCATTTCGTGACCCATACACAGAGATCGAATATGCAAATAAAATGTTGGATATATTCAGATTTCCCCTTAAATTTCTCCGACCAAGCACTCACACACTACCACCCCCTTCAGCGGAAAACCCTGCTCCCATTTAACAGTCCGAATGAAGAAGAAATAAAATCCGATTTATTTGATTTTTTCATTTATTTTAGGAAGCTTTCCGTGTTGGGGTTTTTGTTTGTTTGTTTGTTTGGTTTGGTTTGGTTTGGTTTTTTGCCCCTGACTTTATTCTTCTCCTCTTGCTTTCTTTTTCTTTCTCTCTTTTTCTTTTCCGCCTGGTGCTAGGCAAGCAATTGATGAAACAAAACAGATTATAAGATTAGCAGCAGGATTTTGTGCATATTAATGATAGGGAAGGGCGCCGAATGGGTTTGTAATTGCAGATCTTGCGCTTGGGATTGGGAACTGTAGCCCTGTTATAGCAAAGACCCCCCTGCGAGGTTTTCACATTGGAACTTAGGAGAAAAGTGAAAAGGTAATTAGGAGAGCACAACATTGAAATGTTAAAGCACTTATTCTTTCTTTCAGCGTTCTGTTTTAAAGGAGGAAAACGGGCAAAATGGAAAATAAATTACTTTCAAATAAGTAGGTTAGCACCTGAATGCTGGTGCGCATTTTCCCGTCTTTTTTTTTTTTTTCCTCTGTCAATTTTTTTCCTCCCAACTTCTAGCAATTATTTAGCAGGGTGTTTTCTTCTGAACCTGCCAGCCAAGCAGCAAAAACGGGAGAAGGGAGGGCAGGAAGACCTCGGCAACCCAGGGGCACTCCGTCTGTGAGGTTTGATGCGCGTATCGGCAGGAAAGTGGTTCAAAGCTGCGGTTTGAAATTTAGAGGCACTTCTTGTTGTTGGGATTTGGTCGGGTTTATGGTTTGGCTGGGGTTTTGTTTGTTCGGTTTTTTGTGTTTGTTTTGGTTTGGTTTTGGAATCAGGGCTTAGAAGGAAAAGGTTGGTTTGGTTTCCTCTTCGACACAAGTACCCAATGTTATTTTAGCAAGGGATGCGAGGTGTCCCCTGCAATATCGAGAAGTAACCTGACACTGAATTTTAACTCTTATTAAGGGTCCATCCTTGCTTCTTGGACTACTTCAGTCTTCCTCCCCCTCTGAGTTTACACTTCCTAAAATCCGGATTTGGGCGTTTAAAACATAGTGCTCCTTCCCTGACTTTCCTAATCCTTCTCTCCTGTGATTAGCAGTGAAAAATGACTGAGGTTTAATGGCACCTACTCGCGCGTATTGTTTTAATTCTGCCTTCAACGGAAAATAAATGGATCTGGTGGAAATTTGGCTTTGAAAACTTTTTTTTTTCCCTTCTTTTTACGAGCTAATAAAACAGAGTATCTGCTCCTCAGGCAGTAATTTCTGATTTCGAAAGGGGGCGGGGAGGGAAGGGGCTGCAGAAAGCAAACCCAACTTAGACCGAATTTCGTCCATCCCGTGGTTCCAACCCTTCTCCCCCCGACTTCCACCTCCCTCGCGTTCAAAGCAAGGCGGAGACAGGACTATTTTTAAACTATTTTAAAGATGAAAATTGGAGAAGTGGGAGTAAAAACCCGTGAGGGCAGTATATGACTTTCTATTTTTCCCAGTGCCCCAGGGCTTGGGAGGGGAGCCTCAGCGGGCCAGGCAGGGCTGCGGATCGATTTGGAGCGATAGAATTTGCAGGATCTGCCGCTCTGACGAAAGGGGGAGTCGTCATCGCTCCCCAGGGTCAAGAAGCTGCCAGCGGCACCCGGAGCAGCGGGAAGGGACTCCCGCAGCGTCCCACACCGCCGCGGGGCCGCCGGGCTGCAGACGCGTTGGGGCAGTGCGTGGAGGGAGGGAGAGAAAGAGGATGCTTTTGACCCCATAGGGACTGGGACAGCCCCGCGCCTTCCCGACCTGCTTCTAGGAGCCCTGGATACTGCAGAGAAAGGGAAGCGGGGAAGTGGAAGGACGAAGGGGTGCCTTAATCACACCAGCACCCGAACGGTCTCCTCTGTCTGCCCTCTTGCCCACAACATCCGTTCAGTCAGGACCAGGGTTCCTGTGGAAAGTCCACCTGCAGAGAGGTGCACACAGAGCAGCCTGACACCAGTGGTGCTTGTAAGGGCCAGCAAAGAAATTAGTGCCCTCCACCTCCTTTATCCCTTCCTTCCCCCTCACAGTCCTGACTGGGTCTTCTTCTTCCCTTGGCAAACCCCAGCCCTCCCTTTGCCCACCAGCAGTGGGTGTCCCTCACTGGGAACGGGGCAGGGGAGGGTTCCTCTCCACATTTGGAGGTGCAGGGAATGGGATGTGAAGCAGTAACATCCTGCATGTGCCCATACAGCAAGCAGAGGAAAGATCACATATTTTCACTATGTTTAGAGTTACTGCTTCCCAGATTAAGTCTGAAGCTTCCAAATAGCAAAGCCAATACTGTAAGGTACTGTTCAGTATAATATCTTCAGATATACAAAAGGTCAAATTCCTAAAGCTGTTGCAGATGCCTGCTGACTGCTGGCACCATTTAAAGCTGATCTGCCTGTTGAGAATGAAGCGTGCTAAATGCCTGTGGTACCTTCTTGGGCCTCTGTAATTTAAACTGTAGCTCCGAGTGTCTTTGGGTCTTACAATTTTATTCCTATTTCTGCTAGCACTGCTAATGCTATTAAAGTTGTGATATAAAGCACACACATCATCAGTTAGGAATTTTCCAAAGTAATACTTGCTGAAGGTGAAAACTTTGTCCCTGTGTGAGACATGCCTGCAACAGCTTAGAATTTATGTGAGACACGTTCAAGATGCTGGGAAGACCCAGTCTAGGCTTCCTGATACCCAGACTTCATTTCTGGCTTGCTTTTGCAGCAGTCCCTAATATATAGTAGTATTTGTGTAGGCATGGTACACTATGGGCCACCACTGGAAATGCTTCATGTTAACTCTTGTGCTGGTTTGAGAACTCACAGCCAGAACATCTCTTGCCCCGAAAGGGACAAAAGAATGACACACGCAAACGGATTGGAGAGTGATGGAAAAAGTTTAAATGGAAAAACGAATTGGTGAAGCTACAGAAAACTGCAAACTACAAAGCATAGTGGAAAAGAACATCCTAAAGCATACAGAATCCCCTCACAGGATTCCCAAAAGCTTCCCAGTCCTCCCTTCCTCCCACCTGAACTCTATGTGAGTTTAAGAAAATTCCCCAGGTCAGAGTGCAGGGAAGAGCTGTCTGTGGTCACTGCCCACAAGGTGCCTCAGAAGGAGCTCTCTGGGCAGAGGCTGCCCATCCCTCCTGCCCTGCAGCACAGCCAGGCCTTGACCTCAGCACTCATGTTACTGATAGGGTACAATCAAAATCCTACCTGTGCACTTTTAGCTTCACATGATGAGGCTCTGCTCAGAGAATGCTTAAAATGTACAATAAGTAGAGACAGCTATTGCTGTCTTTACAATCAGTTGTGAAAAAAAAAAAACAATATTTGAAAGGAAAAAGCATTCCTGTGCTAACAGCAAAATCTCTGTTGGTACAGACCTAAGATTTTGCAAGGATTTACAAAGTCCAGAGGGGAACTGGATTAACTGAACTTCACCACGTGGATGAATATGATTTGCTGAATATTAAGGATATGCTGAGTTTACAGGAAAAAAACACACAGTAAGTTCAGTAAAAATTGTAAATGTCTTTACATTGTAGCTGTATCAGGCAATTCTTTAATGCTTCACTAGCACTGGATGTTTACATGAGGGTGATGATTACAGGGCACATTTGCTGTCAAAGCCCAGGGAAATGAGTCTATCTTTGTGTCTGATTTTTTCTGACATACACACACATTCCCAAGTACAGGCAGACAGAAAATTGGAAGGCTGTCCCATTTCATGTGGAGGGGAGATGTAAAGATCTGTGCTGGGTTTCTGGCCTTGCTCCCCCCTTATTGACATCAGTTTGTGTCAAGTTTACGAAAAACCCTGCTGCTGTAACACTCCATTTGAGAGGTGGAGGGGGAAGGATTTTTTTTTTTAATTGCTTCCCTGGCTATAAATTATCATGCATTGGGCTATTTTTTTTTTCCATGAACAAAAGCACAATTGACAGTGAAGCTTAAGGAAAGTAAGGAGGGAGCTCTGAGCTGCAAGGCTCCCCTGCGTATTGAACCTGAGCAGGGGGAGGTCTTGTCTGTGCCCAGAAGTGGAAAGGCACTGAGAACTACAACAAAACAACAGGGATTTTTATGTTTCACTAACTGTTTTTGCAGCTGCATCTTCCTCCTTTCTGCCTCCCTGCTCCCCCCCCCCCCAAATTATTTCATGTGAGAACCTCCTACCACAGTCAATATATATAAAACTGTGCCAGAACTCACCAGAGATCTGAGGTAAGTTATAAGTCAGTGTTATGGACAAAAGCAGAAACTGGTTTGTGCTTCTACACCATATTTTATTTGTGTTACCACAGATGTAAAGACAGGGCTGAAGCCCACCAAATTCACTGTGTGTTCAGCATGATCCCCTAGGCTCGTGATGGCATTTGAGGAGGAGCTGGCAGAGCTCCACTCCACATCCATGCACACCACCCATTCAGCCCTAGAATATCTGATAAACCTTCTCTTCCCATGGTAAAAGCTCGTATAAGGTGATTTTTCTCCAGAGCTATCTGTGGAAGTCCTTATGCTATTTCTGGAAGCACTTCTTCTCTGATGCATCCATTTATTGACCAGAACAAACAACTGACTATGAGTAAGAAGTAGGTGGGCATTGGCCAGAAGCTGGAAAGCAAATGTTAACAGAGAGGCGGCCTAAGGAGAGGGGAAATAGAGGTTGAGAGTGGCTGAGAAATGGCTAAGGGATGGGACTGGAGATGACAGATCCATGCCTTGTTCCCCATACATAGGCAGAAGGATAAGCAGAAATTGGGTCAATTTGCAGCAAAGGGCAAATATGCAACTATTGGTAAAACAAAAAGTCTCTCTGATTGAAGATCCATGGAACACTGAGCTAAGTCATTGAAAGAAAGCAAGGAGGCTGTTTTAGCACAGGCTAAGGTAAGCTTCTGCTGCAGGGTTTTCATGAGGAATTGGCTAGGTGAATCCTGAGGTCTTTTCTGGTCATTTTTTTAATGCTGTAAAATGTACAGAGATGCAAACAAACAAAAAGGAGGATGGGTAGAGAAACCTTAGAAAAGGAACAAGAGAAGAAGAGGAGCTTACTTTCCTACTCCTGTATTTTGTCAAGCTGTGCTTGCACCTTAGTGTTAAACCTAATCATCTACACTGAAGGATAGCTTCTCCTTCTTTTTGTCTTTTCTCCTTCTTTTCTTTTCTTTTCTTTTCTTTTGTTTTCTTTTCTTTTCTTTTCTTTTCTGTTGTTTTCTTTTCTTTTCTTTTCTTTTCTTTTCTTTTCTTTTCTTTTCTTTTCTTTTCTTTTCTTTTCTTTTTCTTTTCTTTTCTTTTCTTTTCTTTTCTTTCTTTTCTTTTCTTTTCTTTTCTTTTCTTTTCTTTTCTTTTCTTTTCTTTTCTTTTCTTTTCTTTTCTTTTCTTTTCTTTTCTTTTCTTTTCTTTTCTTTTCATTTTCCTTTTCTTTTTGTGTTTTATTTTATTTTCTCTTTCTTATTCTTTCTTTTTCTTTCTCCCTTCCCTCCCTTCCTTCCTTCCTTCCTTCCTTCCTTCCTTCCTTCCTTCCTTCCTTCCTTCCTTCCTTCCCTCCCTCCTTCCCTCCCTCCTTCCCTCCTTCCTTCCTTCCTTCCTTCCTTCCTTCCTTCCTTCCTTCCTTCCTTCCTTCCTTCCTTCCTTCCTTCCTTCCTTCCTTCCTTCCTTCCTTCCTTCCTTCCTTCCTTCCTTCCTTCCTTCCTTCCTTCCTCCCTCCCTTCTTTTTTCTTCTTTTCTTACAAATTTCAAACTCCTTCCACCTTAGCTTCAGGTAACACCCTGGAATGGAAAATCCAGGGTACAGTCTTCTCAACAGACAGGTACCACACCACGACACGTTCACTTGCAGGGGTTCTTTCCCTTATCGTCTATAAGAAGCTGTATGTGAAGGCTCCCCTCTCATGAACGTGCCAAATCTCCCTCCAACCAGAAATCTCGGTGGGTGCCAAGGGTGTGACTGGGAAGTTGTGACACCCGGGATGTGTTTCCTAACAAGTACTTACTTCCTTTTGTGCATCAGTAATGCAAGCAATGAGTAGAGTGCCAACTCCTTCATGTGAAGACACATTTCTCTTACTGTCACTCAGGTTCTAACAGCATCTATATTCTCCTCTTTTTAACATTTAATTTCTATCTTATTTTAAAATAAATTTCTCTCAGCTACAATGTAATTTCCAAATAATTATTTCCTCATTTTATCACAGAATGGAGCATTTGCAAAACCCACTAAAACTCTTACATTTGAATCCATTTCAGGCTGGTTTCCTGTTACCCAAGGCTGTCAATTATTGTCTTTTTGTATTGTTTTGGCTGGTTTATACACTGTTGTTTTCTGCTGTTACTATTAGAATTTTACAAAACATCTTGTTTGAAGAGCTGTGAAATGCTTTAAAGGCACTGGCTGAAATGACAAGGCATTGTCCAAATTGAAATTTATTTCCTCCAAAACAGTGTTGCTGAACATCCAGGTGGTAATAAGCATTATTCAACCACGTACAAACTGTGAATTGTATTTGAAATTAAATCTCCACATTAAAATCTGCGTTGCCAAACCTCCCACTGGCAGCCACTGTTCTCCTGAACACTGACATCCTCCCTGGCACTGGTGGGGCCAGAGCTGTCACACAGGTATTGATGAATTATTTCCTATCACTCTTTGGATATCCACGCTTCATAGCAACATGGACCTACACTGGACAAAGGGTGCAAGATACACGAGGAATACAAGAGGGGGCTGCCATGGGTTTGGTGAGGATACATGGTTTTGTCCTGACACACAAGGGTGGAAAACACTTTACAAACCTCCATTAAAGCAGCATATTGCTGATGTCACAAATTATGTCATTTTTCAGCAAGCTGTTAGGTAGCAGCAGGATACTTAGAGGTCCCAATCTGAGTTCACAGCTTGAAGCCTCATCATCCATTGAAGTTAAGGAAACACTCCAGTCCCCTGGCCCTCTGTTTACAAATAATATATCAAGAACCAGGATGCCCACAAATGAACTTTCAGGCACTGAGCTAAAGGAAATATGTTTGTATGTATATATTTTTATATAGACATACATAGAAACTATATATTCATCTGTATGTGCATGTGCATGCATGCATTTGTGTGTGGTATAACTGAAGACTGTAGTTTGCCACTGGATTTTCTTTAAACAAACATTTTTCTTTATTCCTTGATCTACAGAACTGATTCTTCATAACCAATTTCGCATGCAGAATCCCCGCCAAAGTTAGAGATATCTGCACAGAAAAAGGGGGAAAAGTACTCCCCATTCATTCATCTCTTCTTTTTAAAATAGTGATTTTTTTTTTTTAATATCTGGTGCTTATACAAAATAGAAAAGCTCTGATTTAATAAGACATGAATAAGAGGAGATTTGTCTGTAACAGAGTTGAGCGACTGTGGAAAATAAAATAACCAGGATGTCTTAATATATACTAATTAATACTGAGGAGCTGTCCTCACCTCCTGGATGAACCATATCCAGATATGTGTTTCCCCTCACTAGAGTGGAATAAGTCATTGTGTTCTTCTGACAATGCATGTGCAACTGGGAGAAAACACCTACATCAGAAGAGAGAAAATACATAGTATGTGGCCTGGGGTTGTAAAACAACCCAAGAGAAGGAATTAAATTCAAAGCTAACAGTGCCAAACCCATCAGCAGGTACTTTTACCCATCCTGTGTATTAGGGAGCTGAAGATGGAGTGTCGAGGCACAGATTTGAATTCCCTGAGTTTCGTTAGTGTGTAACATCCCTCCTCTAACAGAATGGGGGTACTGGCAGGGAGGCAGATTAGATGGCAAAACAAGGCACTCTTATCCCCACGCTCTCTCCCTAAACTGATTCCTTTACTTGGCTACTTATTTACTGATGTCCTTGTCTGTGACTTCCTCTGCTGGAAATTATATTCTAGGGTTGGATTAGTTAATCTGTTATTAAATCCCTGATTTAATCACTGCTGCAGCTATCACCCACCTTCTGCACAATAAATGCTGTTGCTTACAGAAACATGATTACAGGATTAGAATTATTGGGCCCTTGCCCAGACAAGCACGGTGACATAGCATAGCACTGGCACCTCTGAAAGCTACATTGACCTCAGGCATCTCTACATCAAAGGCCACAGCCACAATCTGAGCTTCATTAGCTTTCAAGGCTGGAGTTACAGGAGCACTACTTCCTCAACCGCTAATGGGAAACACTCTCCTCCATTTGCTGTTGAGGTGTTAAAAGTTCCTCTTAACATTAGTTACTCAGCTGCAGCTTCACTGGTAGCCAGCAAAATAAAAATGACTTGTGGAGTGGGAGCTGAGTTCAAGCTGAAAGGCTATGTTTGATATCTCTTACTCTAGCAAAGGGCAGTCACCAGTGGAGGGATGCCTCAGGGGCAAGGATTACAGGGGGAGGTGCACCCCAAGTCCCAGACTGGGAGCTATAGGGAAATTCACACAGCTTCTAAAGAGTTTCATATGGTTGTAACCAGCTGTTTAATGACTGAGGTATCTGAAGGACACACTGGTTTTCATTTGTAGGATGTGATGCAGATGATTATTCAAACAGGAGAGCTTGGCAGCTATTTGCAACTTGGAGCATGTGCATCATCATGTCTGCACTCACCATGAGAAATCTATGGTGATAACTCCTCTAGCATCTCTGGTTCTCCTCTAGCATCTCTGTACCTCCAAGGAGGAGACCTGGGAGGCAGCATTTAAGCCCACAAAGAGAAAAACTAGTCAGGAAGAGAAAAAGAAGGTGGCAAAGCAAAGTAGAAAAGAGCTAGTGTTTACACTGAAGGACTTGCTTTGCTTTCTTCAACTAGCCTTCTCTGATGCTTTGCCTGTGGGACTGTCATTTCCATTTTTTAAGCTGGTGCTGAATAAAGTGGCTTGCCCTTGATCCTCCAGGCTGGGCCATCTGGATAAGGTGAGCTGGTCAGTTGCTGCCAGGGATAAGGCTAAGGAATTACAAGACTGGCCTCTGGAACTAAGCTGCTCCTTCTCTTCAGGAGGCAGGAGACTTCTCCAGGTCTAAGGAGTGAATTGTGTCTGGAAGATTTAGTGGGCTCAGATATTAGCAGGATCACATGTCAGCTCCAGAGTTTTCTCCAGCTTGTATGTTTGATAAAGCTCAGAAGCTTGCTTCAGCTGGCAAGTTTAACTTAATCTCTTGAGGTTGTTCTACCCTAAGCAGCCTGTTCATGTTCTCAGAGCTGATTTCAGTTTCCTAGGCTTTAGACTGGGTTAGGAACTAAGGCATGATTAGAAACCAGAGTAAGAAGAATTCAGCTGATTTTCAGCTAAGCACCTTTTCACCACAAAGAGAGATTTAGAAAAAGGCACTTATTTCCTAGGAAGTTGTTACTGGCTTTCCTTTTAAATTAAATTACCATCATTCAAAGGAATAGGAAATTCCTCCTTATGTGCACATTTTTCATGAATTACTGATTCTTTCCAGGCTTTCCCTTTGCGACATGCCCAGGGCAGTGACCCACAGCTCAGGGACTGCAACAACTCTCTTACCAGTGATGGTTAAATTATTGCAGCAGACACTGTTGTTACAAAAAAATCCAAGCCCTTCCCTTTGCAAGTTTGGGAAGTATGTGATGTTAATTAGAAGCACTTACTCCTCTGACTAAGATCAGGGATGGTGTGTAGGCTGACCCAGGGAGGGTAAAGAAGACTCTTCCCCGTCAGCACCAGGAGCTGCAGCCCTTACCATCATTTCACATGATACAGACACAGCTCTACAATAATTTTCATTTTCATTATTTACTTGTCCATCTTTCACTTTGAGCAAGGGTGGCACAAGAAGCATGGTATAATAAGTGGACACAAGAAAGGAAGACAGTGGTATTGTGGTCCAGGCAAGAATGTTGCTCTTGAGAGCTGGCATGTTCTTTAGGGGTGATGTCCACAAGTCTCCTGTGACTTTCCTATTGTCACTAACAACAATTGCCATAATGATTTCAAGGTGCTCAAGGCTCTGCAGAAGGATCTAATCAAAAACCTAGAAAGGTGGACAAGAATTTCAGGTTGAGGGCAGCTCAAAGAATACAAAGTTTAAATGATTCAGAAATGCAGATTTGTAAGATCGTCTTTAAGTAAGAAAATAAAATGGGGGAAGAAAACAGCTTCTCTTTTCCTCTGGCTTGCCAGCATGCTTCGATGGAAAACAGGGAGGTGATCTCAGGAACATTCACTCCAACCTCCTGTTCCTAAGTAGCAGGAAGGCCTGTCAAACCTGTCAAACTCCTTGAGCTCCTGGGGTTTACAGACTTCTCTCAGCTACCCCAAGCAAAACCACAATCCCATAAAGAAGCCTTTTCAGTAAAACCTTCTGCCATTTGCCTGAAGCCAACAAATCACTCGTTTAAGAAAAAAAAATCTATTTCTCATTTGGAAACATCCCTCCCCCCTGTGCTTGCTCTTTCCTAGTGAAGCCCCAAGTGATGGTCTCGCAGTAGCATTTTTCTGCAGAAACTGGCCACTGCAGGGTATGTCAGAACTCCAAATCTGTGGTCTGTACAGAGACCAAAGTTTTACTGATCCAAAGAGAGTCTGGTTTGGGTAAGAACCTCAGCAATGACCATCTGGCTTCAGCCAGAGATCAAGGTTGGTATAGAATGGCTTGCATTTGTTCCTACACCTTGCCTCTTGGTGGACTCTTCTGAGTGACATAATACTGCCAAGGTGCATGTCTCACACTACTTGTTGAGAGGTCTAGAAGAGACATACAGGCTGTCTGGTCCTTGCCCTTGCTTTCATTCTCTGCTTTGCCTCACCCTTTACCCGCAAGTTGTGTGAATGCAAAAGCTCCCAGATCATCACCACCAGTCCCAGCCTTTGCCCTCCTGCTGTACCCACTGGCTGCGTATCTCCCAACTCACCTCCATCCCTGTCCTATCAACATAAAGCTCATGGAAAGCTGCAGTGCTGCTGATCCACAACTCCATCTGGCCATGGCATGAATCTTAGCAGTTCTCAGGACTGGGACTAGGTCATGGTGTCTAATACAGGGATAGAGAAAGATTTATCCCCAAAACAAGAGGGCAGATGCAAAGCAGTAGCCACTTTTGGAGGCATTATTGGATTTATTTGAATAGAGTTGTGCCCTGAATTATATGCCTGACCATAGGTTTGTCAGCTATTTTCCAATGTCATTTTGGGCTTGTCCCAGCTGGCATATGTCTTGAGCGATTATCTGACTAGCCAAGTCAAGTCACAGTGTTTGGTTTATAGGTGGCAGTTCAGAGGACAAGGCACCGTAATTTTTTCATGTACTTTCTGAGAGTAACAGAAACATTCCGAAAATCCATCATGGAAGAATCATAGAAACACCATAAGAAACAAACCAGTGATAACTCAGTGGGAGCAAAAAGTGGCAACTTCAAGCTGCAACTTATTCACAATATGTGAGACGCTCTGGCAAGAGCTACGCAGTCATCAGTGAGTGTGTCGTAAGGGCAGAAGTACAACAGAAGCAGAAGTCTGTTGACGCACAGTAAACAACGAAATCAAGACTAAAGCAAAACTTAAAACATACCCTGAAATGCAGGTTTTGGAAGCTGGCACTTAGCCTATGCTGCAAGCTGAAGTCCTGTTTCATTTTCCATGTATTTTAACTTGGCATGCAAAAATCCACCCATGACCACCTGATTCAGTGCTTGAAACATCCAAGCCATTTTTAACGTCTAGTTTTCCCAGATGTGTTTGTGTGAGGCAAAGTGGGGGTTTTATTCTACATCCTTAGGAACATCTAAAGATTATTCAGAAGAGGCTGCAACACTCATGATACAAGACAAGGGAAGAACAAAGGGACATTAGACTTGTTCTTCTTCAGACTGCAAGATATAAAAACAAAGTGAAAGGGAAAGAAAAATAAATCTGACACACTTCCTAGAGCTACTGACTCCTTAAGCAGATTCCTTAATAGATGAAAGCAGAAATATGACGGGAAACATGAATTAATCTCCAGTTCATTACTCAAGTTCTCATGGATTGGAATTTCTCCATGGTAAAGGGACAGAATATATGGTTCAAGAAAAGATTCATCCACAACCACAGGTTTTATGCAGAAGTGGTGCATAGCTCTTCATGTTAAAAAGCAGATGCAACTGCCCTACATGCTGATTTTGTATATGTATATATATGAAAGAATATAAATATAGCAAGAACAGCTGGCAGGAATATTTAAGGTGCACCAAAAAAACAACAACAAAAAAAAGGCACCTATCTTGAATCTCTTTCCCTTACACTTCAAGCTTTCTCTGAAGAACAACCATTGTGCTTCAGGATGGGTAACACCTATGAAGCCAGGAATCCTGTCTCCAAGAGTGCATGTACTAGAAATGGGTAGATTCAAATTGGATGTTAGGAAGAAATTCTTCTCCACGAGGGTGGTGAGACACTGGAACAGGTTGCCCAGGGAGGTGGTGGAAGCCTCATCCCTGGATGTTTTTAAGGCCAGGCTGGATGTGGCTCTGAGGAATCTGATCTAGTGTGAGGGGTCCCTGCCAATGGCAGGAGGGTTGGAACTGGATGAGCCTTGAGGTGCCTTCCAAACCTAACGATTCTAAGATTCTATGTGCTGGATGCCTAATGAAAAGGACATTTTCAATGTGCTTCTATACCCCACTCACTTCCTCTGTCTACAAAGGACAGCAAGATACCCTCGCTCCTTGCACTGTGTCAGATCCTGAACAAATCACCATCTGTATTTTGTAATTATCAGAGTCCTTACAAAGAGTGTGCAAAACTAAGAATTAGGATAAACTATCCATTTTTCTGCAACCTGAGCAAATAGGACAAGTGGTCACAAAAATAATCACAGAATGGAATTCTGTGCTTTGGATGTTAAGGCACATTTTTTAAATATATCCAAGCTTGAAAAGGCACAGAGAAAAGTTGGGGAAAGCTTTTCTAGTCAAGATAAAATGATCAACATCCTCAAAATTGTATTTATGAGGGGGAAAAAAAGGGCAGTACTTTGCCTCAGGTTCATGCATGATGTAGTAAAACTGAAGGGTGACACACAAGTGGATTGAGGGGGGGCAGAACAGAGCTCAGAACTGTTCACTTTGTCTAGGAAAAAGTTGACAGGATACACAAAACGGATGCATGCTTGAGGCAGCCATGCTGGCTCCTGCTCCACTGGGAAGATAAATGTTTGCCAAATGGAAGCAGAAAACATTGGCAGGAAAATAACTTTAATTTCCAAACTTGAAAAGGAGTATTGTAAGCAGGGGAAATTAAAAAAAAAAAAAAAAAGTGGAGGGGAATAATAATCACCTGCACTCTCTGACTTCACCTTCAGGCTCTCTATGATGGGTATGTTTGAAAGTAATTTGTGGAAGAGGGCTTAAAGGTAACTTCTGAACACAAGCTGGGGAAAAGCCTGTGTGCCCATCACCTGTGGACTGAAATGACAATAATCAAAAACTCATTGCAGGAAGGTAACACAGCTCTACAATACCTATTACCAGCACAGAGACCTGACTGATGTTACAGATGTATATTGCATGCATAAGTAATTATATATGTACACACTGGAAAATGGCAGTGGAAGAAGCCCACACACACTCTGCAAACATCCATCTTTCTACATGTATCCTGGTTTGAGCTTTGTGTAATCTTAGGATCCAGGAGAAAAACAAAAAGGCTTATTTACATATAGCAGTGCTCTAAGAAAGTGACAAAACCTTGTGAGATATTTTGTCTCATCTGCAGCCTTCCATACCTATTGCCATTTGCCTCCTGAGCCTAATGGAAACCTGCCCTGGATGGCATGTTCATTGTTACTGCTTCGATTTCCTTCTCTTTTATTTATTTCCCTTGCCTCTCAAGAGCCATTCAGAGGTCCCATTACTTCCTGCTGACCAGGGAAGGCTATGAGATCAAACAGTTACAGTGGATTAAAATACACACATTATCACAAGAAAAACAGAGGGAAGGGGGCAGGGGACTTGCTTAGCAAAGGATGGTGGAAGTCATGAGACAGACAGCTGCCAGAAACATTGAAGTGGGGGGGTTAGGTTAAGAGTTGTTTTAGACTCAATCTCTGCAAAAAACAGAGCTTCTTAATACTTCCTGTAGTGGCACTGCAACTTGAACCTCCATATATTGAATCAGTTCAATGTTTCCCTTGGATTTTAAATAAAAGTTTGTTTGAAATAATGCAAATCGTAGTTCTTGGCAGTGTGGATTCTCCTAGCTGTACTGGTGGAGGAACCAGTCACTGTTAGAGCAGTAAGAGGAGAGCTTGCACACCGCATCCTTCTCCTCCACAGCAAAGGTGCTGCCTTGACCATCATGTCCAAAGCAGACATTTTTGATAAACAATGGACATCATTAGACCCCTGTCTCCAGGGCATATGAACCCTATGGTCCATACTTGACCCAGGCTACAGCAGATTGTGTCTTCTGTATTTGGAAATTTTCCTTTCTAGCATCTGTTAAAAAATTATTAGCAGGTGCTAAAAACTGTGGCAACCAACCCAGAGACCTAGAGCCAAAATACCGGAGGGGAAAAGTCAGTTCTTGACAATCGCCTGACTCCAAGGTTGGTCGAGCCAGAGAGACAATCTGTTGCTAATGGAGATGCCAGATCAGAGGAGGGAAGTGGTAGCACTTCATGCAATTAGTCTATTTAATTTTTTTTTTTTTTAAGCTACAAGTGGCAAGGGCCAATTCCTTGCCTCTGTGGAGTTATAAGCCTAGTGATCCCCTCTGGTGTTGTAAAAGAGTGAGACCAGCTTGCAGCTGATTAAAAAGAGGTTAGGCTACCTGTGCACCACCCAGAAGAACAAACTGAAGTCATTTAACATTTGCTGTGTAAATGGCACTCTGCTATGTGTGTATAACCGAGTGAACACAGGAGAACAGATTCTTACATGCCATGTAATTACACACACACACACACTCCTGTAGAAATGAAGTGATACTACATAAAATGCATATACTGATGCCTATGCCTATTCCAGCTTCCGCTACAGGATTATTGCGTTGCCAATGTGTTGACATAAAAATGCAGTTTTATGGATTTCATCTAAATAGAAATGTGTTAAAAGGGATTTTGTTTTGGCTACAACTCAGTCTCTTAATATAATTTTAATTACTATTTCTACTACTGCTGCTACCACAGTGAATTGTGATCCCTCTTGGTTCTACCTATGGAAAAAATACCGAGAGGTAACCTGACCCAAAGATCAGGAGAGCTGAAAGAGGCAGCATGATATCTCAAGATGGAGTAATGGGACAGGAGGTGTATGTAGGATTCACTTCTCTCAAATTACAGTCTTCGTGCAGCCTGGGTTCTCACTGCCCCTCAAACACAATTTCATAGGGAAGGCAAGAAAGAAAAAGCACTTCATTGACGTGATGGGGAGAGTGTGTTTTCTTATTATCAGGGTGGCTCTGCTCAACGTTTTTCAGCACAAATGGTGGCAACCATGGGTGTATGTTGTCCTGAGTGGGCAGGGCTGGTGGCCATGGCCACAGCAGAGACAAGATGGCTGATCCTGGACACTTTCCCCATGACACTGCAGACCCTGCAGTGGCAGCCACACAGCAGAAGTATCAGCTTGCTCAGGTCACAGATGTGATGCTGAACATGTGAAGGTGGGAGCTGAGCAAATATCTCATTTTCTCTATTGTTTTTTCATCTGCCTATGTGCGGCATGAGTTGTTATGTTGTGTTTCAGCCTGAAAATCAGAAACATATGTCTCCTGTTTTATCCTTGACAGACTACCAATACAGAAGCTTTTTTTTTTAATCTCTTCAAAGACAAAGAAAAGAAAAAAAAAGTTATTTTTGAGTGTCATTTAGGTGTTTCCCAGGTCTCTTGTAATTTCATGTCAGGATCTGCTGGGTGCTTTACAAAAAAGCCTCTGAAGGTGCCTCTTTCTTTCCAGTGCTGTGCAAAGACAGGCGTTCAGCCCATGCAGCTGGGGAGAATCCCCACCGTGGCCATCACTCTATAGAAGCGGAGCTTGTTCAGAGGTAAATATTTTCTGCCAGCTCGGTGATTCAAAAACTTAAATAAAATAAAACCAGAGTTCCCCCCTCACAAAAAAAGAATTTTGAGGGTAAGGGAGAGAAAACACATGATTCTATCCAGCAAATGGCAGTGGACTCATAAGGACTAGGAAAGCTGTTTGCCAGGAGCCCAAATGGTTTGCCTGCAGCTCCGGGAAAAGAGTTATCTGGTGCTTGAAATCATTTAAAGAAAACACAGAATGACTGCTACATGCCTGCCCATGATGATAGTCTGGAGCACTGTGATGTTGTGGGATATTTATGCCAACCAAATGGCAGTGAAATACCAGCACATAGATCAGGGTGAGCTGCTTGTACACAGGAGTGCCTGCGGAACCAGCCTCCGACAGCTCAGCCCACACTGGCTAAGGCATTGAACCCTGAGGAAAGGAGGACATTGTTCTCATTATCTCCATTTTACAGGTGTTGAGATGGAGGTTGGGGAGATTTGCCACCGAAGGGACCTGTCAGAGCTGGGATTAGTGGTTATGGGTCCCAGCTCACAGCCCTGTGCACAAAGCATGCATCTTGGAGAGATTTGGGGGAATATTTTTATTTCTCTCACTCAGGAGAGAAAAAAAATCACCTCCCAGCTTCCAATAAAGGAATTATTTCTTCTTACCAATGCCATGTTGATTTGTCTTAAGGGCACTGTTAGGATTAGCTGAGTTAGAAATCCATATTGTAAATTAAAATTTAATATTGTCCCAAAGACACCCTGAAGAAGACAGGCTTTCACAAGTAAGAATAACCAAGCTTGCACAATGATAACCATAAACAAAAAGCATTATTTAGGAAGAAGTCTTTTAAACGATCCTGCTTTTCTTTTAGTCTGTGTCCATGCAGGCACATATATCAAGTGATTTGCAAGTATGCAATAAAAAATATTTTTTTAATTAAAAAAAACCAAAACACACTTCACTTTACCCCCAAATACTACCTTAGTTTCAGACTTTCTCTTCCCAGCCATCCAGCATCAAATATATCCTCCATCCCTTCGACATCAGGAGGAGCATGAACATTTCCTACCTCGTTACTGCCTTTCAAATGCAGCCACAACCACAAAAAACTAGACTTCAGGAAAGGAGGCAGGACAGGAGAAAAATCTCTGCATGCACAAGTAAAGCCCCACTTGCTAGTCATCCTCCTTTGTGCTTTGAAGAGGCATCTCACCTTTTACAAGGGAAACAAGTTTGTCATGGAGGGAGATGCAGTTAGTAATTCCGTCTGTGCTTTCCCCTCATGCTCTGAGCTGATGCTGATGGGGAGCCTGGTGCTCCTTCCCGAGCCACAAAAAAAGAGAGTCAGTCCTCTGACAGAACTAGATCAACTCTCTGGCATCCTTCATTCCTCCCAAGTCCTGCATTTCCCAAATCATCCTTTAAAAATACAGTGCAGGTGGCTGAAGAGACGGTTAACCAGCAGTGACTGGACCATGACAGAAATGCATGTTTATAACCTGGCTATATAGATTTAGCTCTGAAAGGTACTAAATCACATCATAATCTCTATGCTCAAAGGCAGACCTGAGGTTTCAATATCTTTGATGCAAGATAACGTCCTGAGCGTTACTGAAGTGTACTATAGGATCTATTCCTGACCCATCTCTGCTATGGGAGATACTGTTTCATTGCCTTGCTTGATGCTTTAATGCCACCTCAGATAATAACACCTGATGGAGAGATAGCAGCATCTCTTGGCAAACTGCATAGTCTCAGGAGTCAAAATCTGAATATGTATAGACCACGTAAGTAATCAATAATACATAGCATGTCCTCTGTGATCATTTAAATAAATTATTGACCACATCATTGCCAAGAAATGAATCAGGTGCCACCCCGACAGTTAAGACCCTATAGGTAAGTGTAAATTATCAGAGTGCTTCAACATTTTGAAACCTTCTGAAAACAAACTAACAATAACACAGTGCAGGTTCTAAAGATGTGTGTGTGTGTGCACATATGTGTCTGTGTATGTGTGTGTGCATGTACAGACACCTTAATGTTTACACACTGTTACCATCATTACTTTCACGTGGTGGGTAGGTAGGACCTCTATAGCATCTCTATATATGTACATTCAAGTTTCGCACTTGCCATGCCAATTCTGACTGCCATGTAGTCTACAAATTGCTTCTGGAAAAGTGTAATCCTGGTTTTACTTCTGTATTTTAAAAAACATTTCCCTGTGTATTATCTCTTTGCAGCTTTATACATTTATGCCTTTACTCTACAAATGCCTTCACTAGAATGTTATATCCCTGAACAGAAATATATTCCCCCCTGCTATTTTTCTGCAGGAGTCTGGTTCGTTCAGAAACAAAGAAAAGAATACAAATTATTGTTTTTAAATTTCCTGATGCAGAGAGCTCAGACAAGCCACAGATGCAAATCTCGAAAGAAAATCTAGAGCTGGCATTAGGAAATGCCCAGGTTCACTTCCCTTGCAAGGAGAAACATTTATTTAGGCATGGTTGTAAAATGCCATTTTGATATAATCCCTTTTTCTGGGCCAGGTACACTGAAGCTAGCAAGATGCATCTACCATACCCCACCTTCTAACACCCGGACATAAAACAAGCACCCTCTGCCAGCACTCGCTCCCAGAGCTGGCAGCCATGGATAAATGTGCACATCCACATATCCAGCAGCCCATGTATTCATCCATTTTGTCACCAGGAAGCATGAGGGCCCTGTGCCAGCCCAGCAAATGATGCTTTTGCCCTCCACAAGTTAGGAGCTCGGTGTCAGCGTGGGGGATCCCAGCAGCACAAGGGTAGAGGTAGGGTCCTTTTCTAGAGAGGTGAAGGTGGCCCTCCTCGATCGAGAAGGATAAGGCGATATACGGAAGCTGGACATCACTCTACCCTGAGGAGGTCACAGGGGCTGCCTGGGGACAAGCATGGGCTCTTTGCACATTATTGGCCTTTCAGCATTATTCTTTCCCGCCCCACATTTGAACTGGCTCTGTCCCCTCCCAGCCAGACAATGGAACATTCATTCCTTCCCACCCTTGTCCCTGCCATCTTGTCAGATCCATAGGTCCTTTGGGGAGAGGAGAATCTGCAAATGGTGGTACTTTGAGTGCAGCACGTGAGATAGGCTTGACCCGGGCAGAAAAACATAATTTGTTCCCATCTTTTCTGAAGCTCAGAGCAATTTTTTTTAAAACAAAATCCACCACATACACATACATTTTTAATTTTATTTACATCCAATAAATAGGCATTGTAAAATTCTTAGTTCCTTGGTAGAAGTGCAGCTGAGAAAGGGAGGAAGCAATGCCTGGGCTCCTAGGAAAGCTGGGACTCTGCTTCTTAGGTGGCAAAGTAATAAAGCAAACACTTCAAAATAGGCCATGAAGTCACATCTACTGTTAAAGGGGACCTTGCCGTTGCCCCATGCCCTTGGATCTGTGCAGTGGCAAGGAGATGCTTGTGTCCTTAGAGACCTCAAGGGAGAAGATAACTGAATGCTGGCAGAATTGCCTTCCTTCCAAGGTTGAGTTTTTCTTCTAAGGGTAATTGAATGAGCTTGGTGCCCATGAGGAGTGGAGATTTGGGAAGCAGCTATGTGCATGTGCAAGTGTCATCCATATGTAGCAGGTTTTTAATTGCAGTTGCAGGAGTAGTCTTTCTTTGGGGAGGACACAATGCAGAACTGGAGCAGGCGAGAGAGATAAACTCACATTTTATGGTGTCTTACAAAGCAACAAATGCAGCTGCATTTAAATGGCTACAAAATGCTGCTAACTCCTTAGCTCTACAGCTCATGAATGTCTTGGAAAACAGGGGCTATTTGCCTCCCTGCTTTGCTACACCACTGGAAGAGCTCTGTGTCTATTTTGTGTGTATACTTACTTCTAAAATCTTCCTATTCCCCTTGTTTGCTGCTTAAGAGCAGCTTGGTGAAAGATTGCATGCCTAAAGCTTCACCTCTGAGCACTGCCTGGCATGTTCTTACCCCTAGGAAGGTCCTGGGTGTCATCTGAAGCACCAAACCCTACAGGTACACTCACAAGGAGCCAAGCAGGTTAAACTCAGTCCTGGATTGTATTTCTCTAAACTCTGCAAGATTCTCTAAATGGCAAATTCATCTGGAGTACAAACACTGACAACTGGAGAACAGAAATGAGGGCAAGATCTTGGTAAAATTATAGGCATATTGCCCTAAGGCCTTGGTCAGCTGATGGCACAGCAAAAAATAACCCAAGGTTGCATGATGAACAGTTTCAAGGGGGATTTTTTTTTTCTGTGCCAGAGGAGAGGGAGAAAAAAAAATCCAAGAGCTGTCAGTTAGTGACCCCTGTGCATGGCTGTTGAAGCCAGTGGCTGGTGCTGCTCTGGCTTGCCACCAGGAAGCTTGGAATCTGAAAAGCTACTCTGGGCTGCACCTGACTCCCTGCACTGCAAGAGATGAGAACATAAAGCCTAAAGAAAGCGAGGGACCTGGGCTGGGGTAGTTAAAGCAGAAAGCTCCTACTTTTAGTCTGCCCTGGCCTTCAGTGATCTGGGGCCAGGACCAAGACTGTGCCTAAGCCTGGGCTGAATTGGGTTGGGTTGGGTTTGGTTATGGTTGTAAAAAAGAAGTTTTGTGTCACTGTGGAGAGTCTACATTTTTGTGGGATTCAAATATTCCTTAATTAGGTGTTGTCTCTTAGCATAATGAAAAGAGAGCTTTTATTTCAGTTTAGTTTGCCATTTTAATTTACTTCTGTCTATGTTTAATAACCAGGTAGGGGAATGTTAAACAGCTGTTGTAAAATACTTGATAGCATGGCTTCAACTTTCAAACACTATCTGCCATCCAGGCTGGTGATGGTGGGTGTCTGGGGAACCCCTTCCAGACTTGGGAGAACTGACTGGGTTTATCTTGTTGAAACTTCTTTCCTCACCCATTTCCCACGAGGGGCAGCTTTTCTCCTCCTTATTACAGATGAAAGGGTCAGCTGCAAGAGGGTGCAGGCCCCAGTAAATGTATTTTAACTCCCTGCTCTCTGAAAGGCTAAGAGGGTGCACTGGAGAGGTGCATGCAGGGAAGGCAGGGACAGGCAGGAGAAGCAGGGATGAGCATAAAAGAATCATAGAACTGTTGAGGTTAGAAAAGACCTTTCAGATCATCAACAGCTCACAATCCCACTGCTACTGCTAAGATGCTACCCCTAAACCAAGTCCTTAAGCACCACATCCACCTGTCTTTTAGAAAGCTTCAGGGATAGTGACTCCACCACCTCCCAGAGCAGCCTGTTCCGATGCCTGATACCCCTTTCTGCGAAGAAAATTTTGCTAATATCCAATCTCATGATGGGCATGGGTGGACAGGACAGGCCGTGGGGCAGCAAAGGCCAGAGCCAGGAGCCTGGGGATGCTGAGCCTGTCACACGGGCTGTGCCCGCATCTCCTCCAGGCTGCCCTCCTTGACACACACACCCCTGGGGCCTCGAGACGGCGGCAACACCCACCCACCCAGTTTGGGCTACAAAATACGTTTGATCTGGGAATCTGTCTGCACTTCCATGAAACGCCACAGCCCACGAGCAGGACCCACTATGGGCCACGGGCAGATGCCTCTGCCCACCTCCACTCCTCGGTGCCGTGCACAGCAGGAGCGCGCAACAGGGCAACTGTCGGGTAAATCCAGGCTCTGGGTTGGAGGGGGTGGGGAGTGCCATGAGATCCTTATTTCTGCCTTTCTTTTACCACCCACAAGCAATTAGTGTCACCCACGGGACATGACATGCTGACTCGCCTGACCTGAACCCCACGCAGCCTCTTCACCCTGTACCTCCCTAGGCAGACTGCCCCCACCACTTCCATCTCCACGCACCCCACAAAATATGCCAGCTACACATCCCTGCCTGGGTACTCCCCGTGCAAGAAGGTGCCCCGGGACAGAGTGGGAGAGCGAAGCACCCCGGATTTGGCCGCTAGTCGCAGGGCAGAGTTGAGCATCGCTCTCCCAACTAAAGAGGGGGGTGGAGAGTGTGTCACAGAGTTCTTCCCCCCCATTATTCTTTCTTAACTTTTGGGCATTTGGGATCTCTCCTGCCTGGAAAGGAGGGAGCTGCTGAGTTGGCCGCTGCCTCACAACCTCCGCGGCCACTCAACCTCGCTCGTTACCACCCCATCCCCCGGAGTTACTGAGGGAAAACTACTCATGATCGCAACTTCAGGGCCAAACTCTCCCTGATCGGCTTTAGAAGGGGTATTTTCGACCAAGAGAAGTGGGGTATGTTCAATATACTCGGTTAAGCACAAAGATATGCAGCAATTACCCGCACGCGACATTCCGGCTGCAACGCACAAGAAAAGGCCCTCTCTGAGCTGCAGTTGATTTTTCTTTCCCGCTATTTGCGTGGATTTGGGGACTCCTGAAATCGCCGGCACTTGCGCGCTTTCTGCCCCCACCACACATCACCCCACGCCCCTGCTGTTTTATTACTCATGTCTGAACGACCTGTTCCGTGTCCTGGCGCCTCTGCTGTGCACCGACTCCATGGTGGCGGTAGTTGCACAATGTCCCGCGTGTCCCCGCCCCGCTTTGGCCCTTGCAGCCACGGAGTCTCCCTGATCCTCTTCCTCATTGCCCAGGGCCGGGGCCGAGAGACGCGGGGTGCCCCCAGGGAGGTACCCGACGGTGCGGTGAAAGGTGGGTGACACCTGCACCCTCTCTGCACCTGCCCTGCCCCGCCCCAGGGCCAGGATCTCGCAGCAACGAGCATGGAAACTGAGGACAGAGGAAACCCCTAACCCCGGGACCGGGAGGAGGCGGCCCAGACACGCACCGGCAGGGGTCGTTCGTACTGTTCACCCCGGCAGGTTTCTGTGGGGAAGCGTTGCACCGGCAGAGGGGCGGAAAGGTGAGGAAGCCCCTCTGAAAGTGAATAGCCAAAACGTGGCCAACGCCTGAGGACCCGGAGTTGGGGGGGTTGACGCTAGGGCCGTGACACGGTACTCCTCCCATACAGGGCTATACAGCCCTACTCTGTGCCTCGGCCTCAGGTTTTTCCCGAGGGTCCCCGCCCTGGTACCCACCGGCCGTCAGCCGCGCGTGGACGGGGAGTCAGCTCAGGAGCTTGCGGGCTTGCCGTCTCCTCTAACTGCGGCCTCCCTACCCCCCGCCCTAAGCGCGGAAAAGAACAGACACCCCAAAAAACGCGCCCGCTCCCCATACCCCAGCCTGCCTAGCATCCGCCCCGCAGGCACCCAACATAGCCCGAAGGGAAGTGCTTCACACAGTGTTCGCGGGCCCGGCCTGGGTGTGCAGTGATGCAGCTCCGCGCTGCCAGAAAGGGGCTGGGGCTGTCGCCTGGGGGCAGCCGTGGGGCGCCCCACGCGTGGAGCTGCCAACCCGTGGGGGACGGCGATGGCAAGGCACTGATTGCGGGGAGAAGCGAGGGAGCCTGATGGTCGGGGGGGTGAGGGGGAAGGGTTATTTCTTTCCCACCCACTCCTGGCAGTCGCGTTCACCCAGCGCCCGAGACGACTTTCCTTGTCCTCTACCCATTTGCTTCCTGTCCTGAAACCCTCAAAATGCAAACCTCCTTGCTTGCTGCTCCCCGGCACCCACCCCGCTCCAGCCTCCCGCAGCCCCGCTTCAGGAGCTCCGCTGATTTCCCCCCAACACACCCTGACGCACCCCCTCGCCCTGCCCGGCTCCGGGCAGCAGATTCGCAGCTGCAGCCCTTATTTCATGCCCTTTAAAGCCATCGAGCCGCTCTCTTTTGTCCTGGTTGCGGATGACCCATTTCCTCCCTTTCCCCACCTCCTCGGCCCCGGCGTCGGTGCCACCCTCCCGCCCGTCCGCCCTCCTCCCGATCGCACGCCCCAGGAGCGCCGCGGGCCGCTCTCCTACGCCGCTGGCTGCGCGCAGCGGAGCCGGCGGCCTGGGGCGATGGTGAGGAAGACGAGGAACCGGCTCCCCGTCCGTGCCGTGTTTGTTTTCCTTTCCCCCGTGAACGCTAGATTAAGACGTGAAGATTACACTTTTATTGTGGCGGCCGAATAATACCACGAGTCAACACACACAGCAAACAAAAGTGCTTGTAGTACATGGCCAACCCCGCTGGGAACCGGGCTGCGGGCTGCTGCAAAAATCAAGCTCTTCAGTGCTAATTACAAATAAATGATGATGTGCTCACTAAGTAATTGATTTAATGAAGTTCCTATGAAACTATTAAAACCGGGTAGAGGTCATGCTGGAGACGCCCCAGAGCGCCCATTGTGGGATGTTTAACTCCGCCAATCTCCTCGGAAAGACATCGGGGCTAATAGGTGAAGTCACAGCTGGTTCGGGCTGACTTTTGCAGCACCGGCACTGGCCTCCCCAAACTCGCCGAGCACCCCGCACCACAACTTTAGGAAGGCGAGTCCCCCTTGCACAGCCCCAGCCCACTGCTCCAACCCTCTCATCCCTCCCTCCTCCCCGCATCCCCTGTCTGGGGGGGGGTGACTGCTCGCCCCCTCTCCCCAGGCCCGGAGACCCGTGGCGCGCCCCCTCCCCTCCTTTCCCCGGGCGCCCATCCGCATCCCATAGGGGCTGCGCTAGGTACTCACTCGCTCGGCCCGCTCGCCTCGCCTGCACCTCAACCAGGCGCCTCCGTGGCTCTCCCCAGCCTAATTAAAGAGGGGGGAAGTGGAGCTCTGAACTTGTGTCTACCACTACAGAGCGGCTGTAATTCCACCCCCCCAGCCCTGACACCCCACACACCCCCCCGCACACTCACTCTCTCACACATACACACTTCTTGAAGAAACTTAAGCTAGGATGCCAGGTAGGGTGCTTGGGAGATTTTGGCAAGGTGCCTGGAAGGGGATGTGTGCCCATTTTTCCTTGAAGGGTTTTCTTGTTTGAAAGGCCATTTGGAGCGCTTTAGACGGGCTCGCCGTGTGAAAGCAGGAGGAGGAGGAGAAGGAAAAGACAGACAAAAAAAAAAATCCAGCTGTTGGATTTACCAGCCCCACGCTCTGTTCTCACCTCTTCACCGCTCAAGCAGGCAGAGCAGAGGTGGCTCCTCGCTTTCCTCTCCCATCCTCTCATGTCACATCTAGGGGAGCCCCTAACCCCATCCCAGCTCTGAGCATACATCGAAGGCAGTGGATCCCCTCTGACCCTTGGGAGGAAAGTGGACATCCCGCCTCCCTCCACCTGCCAAAGGAACCCTCGCGCCCCCTTGCTTTTCACGCCCAGTACCTTTGGAGAGTTGCAAACGAGTTAGAGAGAAAAGTAGAGCCGCCCCCCAATTTTTTTCCCCGCTGTTGGCATTTGCTCCCCATGGGCAAAGCCCCTCTCGGCCTCCAGCGCTTCCGCGGAGGCGGAGAGGGGAGTCAGCCGGCCCCACCGGGGCTCAGGAAGCGCCCCTAACGGCAGGGACAATCGGGACAGCAGCGCAGGGAGGAGGAAGAGTAAGTGGCTTCTCCCCGAAATGCTGTGTGCCTCCATCCTCCATACGGAAGGAGGTGCAGGCGAGGATAAATGCGGAGTGAGATGCTCCGGCGGTTGTCCCTAAGCCTGTATGCAGTGCCGTCGTCGTTGTCGTGTCACCCCCCTGGCCCCTACTGTAGCTGACGGAGGCTCTGCCTTCACCCAGTCCGGTGCATAGTGGGAGTGTTCCACAACGGGCCAGGGGTTTCCGCAGCTGCCTGCCTGCCGCCAGGGTACACATGAGAAAAGGCACAGGCACGAGCCGCGGCTCCCCGCGCAGACACGAGTGGGATCGCACATGAGACGGCCGCGGGACCTGAGACAGCTCCTCCTGTTCGCTTGCAGAATTTTAAGGCGGGATGTGGCAGGGTTTGGGTTTTGTTTCTTGGATTGGTTTCCCCCCCCCCCCCCCCCCTTTTTTTTTTAACCTAGAAAACGGTTAATTTGAAACAAATGAAGCTCGCCCGCCTCTTGTTTGCCAAACAGCCTGTTGGCAATGTGCAAACAGGCTTTCACCCCTGTGCAGTGCCCCCACTCCGCTCCTGCCGCCCAGCTCCAGCCCTGGCCGCTGTGCTCTCCTGTTCCTCCTGCCCTGCCCTTGCCCAGCCTCTGCCCCGCCGCCCCTCCTGGCCCTGTAATACCGCTTGATTACTATCTCCCCGTTGCCCTTAATGCACGATCCGGGTTTCTGTTCAGCCTCAAAATAAGAAGTGACACATGCACCGCTAAACCGACGTGTGGGGAAAAATCGCTGGGGGCTGAGAGGGGCTATTGACTGCAGCGCTGCAAAGAGACAAAGCTGGGGGCTAGTGGAATCAGATGCAGCCCTTAATTAACACCATCTTAAATAGTCCAACAGGCACTGAAGACAAAGTTGAAGAAAGACTTTAAGGCTGAGTGCCCCTCGACAAGCTCTTTTTTTCCCCCTCGTGTCATTCAATATTTAATGCACTGTGGTTGTAATGCTACTACTGGTGCTCCTTTCTCAGCAAGTACATTATTTTTTCACGGTGCCCATGGCCAGGGAAAACCCTTTAGGCAAAGAAAATCAAAATGTTTGTTGTTTTGGATGACTTATAACTCTTGTTTAACACAAGCACTTTCAAGAAAGTATAACAAGCGCAGCCTCTAAAGCAAACAACGAAATCCTTGTGACAGAGTTGGACACAAAAAGCACATTGTGTTATGGACTATCCCTTTTCTCTCCTGCTAGATGGGCGCCTGTCTGAGGCTGAACACCACGATGCCATTTTACTTTTGAACTATTGTTTTTGAGTTATGCCATGTGGTCAAAAGGAGAAGAAGGGAGGTTGTTTCCAAGCTCATAAGACAAACGAGTTGCCTTTCATTGAACTACCCCAGAGCTCCTTTAAAACGAGGTTTAAATGTCACCTCCATGTTTTTAATGGACACAGGGCTTCAGGGGCGACCCTTCAAAGCGCCTTCGTAATAAACGACCCTTATTAAATATGTCTCTGCCTGGGAAAATCACTGGGCAGGGGAGAAAAAAAGGGGGGTGGGGGAAGAAGAGGCTCAGCGATGCCGAAGGAGCTCCGCTGCCCCCCCCGCTACC